>NC_141362.1:11190458-12627958 GCF_057382095.1 Aulonocara sp. 'chitande type north' Nkhata Bay
CTTTTACCAGTTGCGTCAGATTTTCAAAGCAAAGCCGTTCCTTCCTTTAAAGGACCTTGAAAAGCTTATCCACGCATTTATTACATCCAGATTGGACTACTGTAACTCCCTCTACTTGGGCCTCCAACACTCTTCTCTTTGCCGGCTTCAGTTAATTCAAAATGCAGCTGCGCGTCTTTTAACAGGTACGAGAATCCATGAACACATAACTCCAATTTTAGCCAAATTACATTGGCTCCCTGTTAAATATCGCATAGATTTTAAAATTCTTTTGTTCACTTTTAAAATTCTAAATAATTTAGCACCCAGCTATCTCTCTGAACTACTCCACTTATACAATCCCAACAGAGCACTTAGATCGTCCAATCACAGGCTCCTAGCACAACCTAGGACTCGAATGAAGTCGAGAGGTGACCGGGCCTTTGCATCCGTGGCACCCAGACTCTGGAATAACCTCCCTGTTCATATTCGTACTGCCGAGTCTATCCAGTCTTTTAAATCACGTCTTAAAACTTATCTTTTTACTTTGGCTTTTGATTCTGTCTAGTTGGCTGGTCTAGCTTGTTGTGTTGTTACCTATTGTTTGTTGTCCTCTTTTATTGTTTGTTTTAACTGTCTCATGCTTTTACTGACTGTGAAGCACTATGGTCAACACTGTTGTTTTAATATGTGCTATATAAATAAATTTTGATTTGATTTGATTTAAAAAGGAGAGTTAATCAGCTCGTAGCATCTGTGAGTTGGACACAATATTACCTCTAAAAAGTCTTTCCTGCCCTTTGTGACATGGACCATAGGTCATGTCTCCGGTAGCGCAAAGTCTACGATGTCTCAAGTCCAGGGGTCGGCAACCCTGGGCAGGTGTGCTGGCACTCAGTGGTTCCCAAACTTTTTTTGCTAGGCCCCCCTTTGTTTTACAGGAAAAATGTTTGCGCGCCCCACCCCCGCATGTACCAACGCACACACACAAACACATCCTCCAACCACACACACCTATATTTTCCGGTTTATTTCACACCTCAAACATTTAGTAAACAATTAAGCAAATACAAGTAATCTGGAATAAATTACAGGTAGTAATAAAATAAACTAACTCTTTTACGCTACGTCCGCACCTACACGGGTATTTTTGAAAATGCAGCTGTTTATGTGTATGGGCCTTTCATCCACACGTAAACGGCATTTCGAATCACCGAAAACTGAGATTTTTTTAAAACTCCTTTTTTGCGTTTCCGTGTGGACGAGGAATACAGAGTTTGACAGGCAATGTCAAAGGTATGTGCCTTTTTTCACTTCACACTGTGCGCCACATTATTGTTTACATGAGATGAATTGCAGAATAGCAGATAGAGACAAAATACTGTTAATCTGACTGTCTGCAGGTTTTACATGCTTACACACACACGCAGTTACTGTCCCTCCAGTTAGAAAGGCAGAGGCGTCACGGTGTGATTATTTTACGTGTAGGTGTTTTTTTTTCCCCGTGTAATAATTTTTACTGCCTTACTTTCAGTTAATGTATTTTGTTTTGCACTATGCATATTTTATATGCCATTAGGTCATTTATTGTGAAAATTCTCATGTAGGAACGATTGTACTGCATGTTGGTTCCACCGGTGCACCTGAGGGAGATGCACGCTCATGTTGATGTGTGAGCATGGCAAGTTGAAGTTTTTTTTTTTTTTTTTTTTTTTTAATTTATTTACATTTTGCACACATTTACAATCTCTCATTGGTGCAACAACATCTTTAAATGTTGAGTAAGAAAACAAAAGAAATAGGAGAAGACTAACAGAAAAACAAAAAACAATATAAATATGCGTGAAGGCCATTCTTATGACATTTAACAATATCCTTTCCGTGAACACTTTAACATACATGCGGCTTACTTGGTACACCAAACGAAACACATTCATTAAAAGGATAGAAACTGGGTCCCATTTTCACATATCAAAGCAGCATCTTTACATGAATCCTTCAGTAATTCTAAAGATGACTGTAACTGTCCCTGAGACAGTTAAAATAAAGTTGGTTATTTCATGTTTCTGTGATAGATTCATGCTTAATTTAGTTCATTTATTTATAAGATAAGATGATAAAAGTGTAACATTAATTAAAAAACATGTCTAAAATATGTGATTACAAAATATGGGTTCGTTAAATATGTAAAGTGCTGTAAAGTTTGTATGAGGTAAAGTTTGTAATTGTCACATGACCAGAGTTTGGTTGAGAGCACAACCATGGCATTGTGGAGCTAGCATGGATACATGGCTACAGATGCATCTACAGCCTCAGCGTTAATGTTATTCTGCATGTTGTCCAAGAGGCGCACATGGTATGGTTTCATGTATATTATTTGTATAATGCTGCATATGTGTTCTACACTGGTAATGAGAGGACATTTTTATGATATCCATTATTGTGCATTTTTTCTGTTCTGCTTGCACAAGACTGTTTATGGACACTGATATGAGAGACTGATAAGCTCAAAACATTTAAGTTGTAAACTTTGTGTTTCTTCAGTTTTCACGGTGTCTGAAGACAATAAGAGTGAGAGAGAGAGAGAAATAAATTTCCGAAGACATCAGTATGATGCGTGGCCATTCTTTGTTGGACCCCTGTAGTTACAGTACTTACAATCAATATCAGACTCCACCAACCAAAAGGCTCTCAAAACAATATATGTATGTGAATTTTTGCGTGTATTCTTATAATTGTTACCTTTTTCTTTTACGCTTGGCTTTTTGTGTTCATGTTCTGTTGTTTTGTATACTTCATCTGTTCGTATGTTGTATACTCATTGTTTGTTAAATTGTCACGGTATGGCATGGCACACCGTGGAAGGAGTGGGGAAGGAGGACCCAGGCGCGGTGCTCGATGTATAGACAGTGTTTATTTACAGAGTGAAACAACGTAACAATAAATCCCCGTGTTCTCCCAGACTCCCGTGTCGTGTCTCCCGTGAATAGTCCATGTTTCTGTGCTCTCTCCGCTCCCGTGTCAGCACCCCCCGGTGCTCGCTGCTCTCGTGTCTTCCACGCTGCTCCTGCGGGAAACAAAAGACGCAGCCGTCAGGACACATACAACTGCGGGCATGCACACACACTAACTCAATAACCAGGACGACTAACGTGGAGTCTCATGCAATGATCCCGCATCGGTGGGAGCTCCAAGACTCTCCTAAGTAGCTCCCCCGACGAGCCCTGATCAGCGGCAGGTGTGTGGCTTCGGGTGTGGCCAGTCCTTCTGCAGGGCCACACCCCTCAGGCCTGCAGGTGGCTGAGCTCCATCCTCCAAGCATACCCGCAGACATAAACACACACACTCACATCTACAATCATGGAGGAGAGCAGCAGCAACACCAAAATACATATAATAATAACAATAATAATATAATTCATAACTGCTCAGGGATCCTGGGTTGCTCAGACCCAGGACCCTGACATAAATAAAGTAAAAAAAAAAACAAAAAAAAAACAAACCCTTCTTGCCATGTTGCTCCCTCTGACCTGTGACGTAATGGTGCGTTCAGGGCCAGCTGGGACCTGAGAGCGATTAAACAGCGTCTGATTGGTGGGTGCAGGAGTTTAAATATGTGAATTCTTTCAAGCCTAACTTTGAACAAATTTATTTTTCAGAGTTGGTTGTTCTTCCGTTTTTCTCTCAAATCCTTTTAACCAATATTTCGATGTGTCTGCATTTTATTTGTAATCTGTTTCTTATTCCTGATCAAGGCTCTGAATAAAATCATTTTTAAGAAAAAATTATTTCCGAGGTTCAGTAAATGCAGCTTCGATCACGTGATTGAGCACCGTGACCCGCGTGCACAGTGACATTGAAACATGTTACAGTTTGTCTCTCCCCGCTCGCGCTGTTAACTGTTTAAATATCTGTTTGTTTGTTTTGTTCTTTCATTTTTGTTAGTTTTTACTTCCGGAGCAGGGCATGCAAGACAGTGACGTCATGGCTAAGATGGCAGCCTCCATGGTGGAGGGTGGAGAGGATTCGTTTCGGAAGATATTCAAGTTTTACAGGAGAAGGAACCCCCCGCCGGACCTTAGCGACGTCATCGACTTTTCCATGTGTGCGCCCGGTGAACAGGTGAGAGCAAAGCGCGCTCCCGGCGTCTAGCAGCCATCTTTCTCCTTGTTCTTTTTCATGGGTCAGTTTGAAGTTTGACTTCTCTGACCAACAAAGTGAACAGTTCCACAGGTTACCTCCACCTGCCCTCACCTGTCCACTTTCATTTCTGATCTGGTTTTCGTGTAAATCAAACTCACCTGGATCGATCATTTCATCGATCATACCAATAACTGTGTGTCACAGCGGGAAGTTAGAAGGTGGTCGAAGCAGCAGACAGGTGTGAGGGTCAGAGTTCAAACACGAACAGTCTGAATCTGCAGATCACCTGAATCCACCTGACTGACGTCACAGTGGACTGGGTGTCACCTGACTGGTTCAGGTCTGCTGAAGAACAGGTGCAGACAGCACCTGAGCGAAAATGATTTTACAACCCTGACGTCTGCTAATGGTGTGTGTGTGTGTGTGTGTGTGTGTGTGTGTGTGTGTAGATTGTTCCAGTTAACCTCGACGCCGCCGCGGTGAGCGATGTGGAAGCCACTAGAGTCGGATTACAGCCCGTCAGAGAGTGGCGAGCCTTCGGCCTGCGAGGACACCCAGGTACACGCTCACGTCAGAGTTTAAATAAAGTTTGGATGCGTGCGGTCTGGTTCAATTCAGTCCGGCTGTAAAGAACCAAATAACAGCGACAGTTGCCTCGCGGCGCCTCGTACTGTGAGGTAAAGCGTAGGGAGAAGCCGGCTCTGAGGCAGGTTACTGAGAGTTAGTCTCATTTTTCCATGTTTCAGGAACTGAAGTGTTTTTAGTTTAGCTCAGTAGAATGGTCTCGACTGTAATGGACAGTTCTGATTGGCTGTCCACTGGGAACGTAATGTCAGCATCGTCTTCATCCAGCGACGACTCGCTGGATGAAGACGATGCTCTGCATTCACTCTGCTGTGGCCTGCTGCTGAACACACGAGCTGCTTTATGTCTTTGTTACCGGCTTCAGATGAAGCCGGTAACAAATGCTTCATCTGAAGATGGCCCATGAACTGGACCGAGTTTAGTGCTCTGGGTGCACGATGATGATGATGATGATGATTCTGCGCTCTTCCTCATCCAGGGTTCATCTTCATCTCCGATCCGTTCCTGCGCGGCACGCAGCCGTTCTGGCTCCGACAGTGTCTGAAGATTTACCCTCAGAAACCAAACATCTGCAACCTGGACATGCACATGTCCCCCTTAGAGACTCAGGACATCTGGGGACAGAGCGTGCACAGCCTGAGGTGAGACTCACAGGTGTGTACAGGTACGTGCTGCACAGGTCACAGCAGGAGGAGCTCGACCTCCCGATGAAGGTAAACAGTCTACTACCAGCAGGGGTTACTGCGACGCCACCACAGCCACCAGCTGCTCAGGTGTATCTGCGCCTGGTCATGCGTGCGTGTTTGGAGGTGGCGGTCTGAGCATGGCTAAAGACCATCAGAGCTCTGAGTTTACAGCTGATTTTCAAACCGTTTCGCTTCTTCCAAATCCTCAAATTATGCAAATGACGCAGTTTAAAATGCCGCTTTTTCTCCCCCAACATTCCTCTAACATTCCTCTGATCTTCCCTAAATGTTCCTCAGACATTTCTCCAATGTTCCTCAGATTTTTCCCAAATGTTCCTCTGATGTTCCCCCGACAATTCTGACATTCGCCTGACGTTCCGCTGATGTTGACAGGAGCGCAGATTGTTTCTTTAACCTGATGTTCGTATTGCCATCGTTGGTGTCGAGCAGCTGCTTTTTGTGACCTTCTGCTGTGAAAGCTGAGAGTGAAGTGAAAAAGTGAGGAAGGGTTAGTGTTTATGAGAGTGCAAACAAAACCTCGGAGCCTCTGTTTCCTATTTTATGCAAGAAAAAGCAACTCAAGTATTTAATTACTGAAAATCCTCGACTGCTGCAGTGTCTAATGAATTCAGTGCCACCAGGTGGCGCTGTTTTAAGGTTCACTGTTGTTTGCAGGTTTGGGGAGCTCAGCTGCTGTCGGATCTTTGAACAAACTGTGTGCCCTCGTCTTCCTCTTTAACCTATTTCATCAGCATACTTTACTGATCCCTAAGGAAATTATGTGGTTACAGTTGCTCCAGTACAGTAACAGACCAGACTATTTAACAATGCGATGTGTTCCAGATCTAAGATTTAAGAAATAACACAATATGTAAAACTTTGATCCGCAGATCTTCTCCGGCTGGAAAACGAGAAGCGCGGACTCTCCTGGAGCGGCTGCGCTGGGTCACGCTGGGCTATCATTACAACTGGGACACAAAGGTGAGCATCTGCTTCACCTCTTCGCTGCTGCTCCTCCAGCAGCACAGGCGGGGACGGTTTTAGAGCAAACGTTTGCCACGGTCTGTTGTGGCGCCCTTTCTCTTCATTTCACTCCTCCCCTCCTGTTTGCAGACGTACTCTCCCAGCAGTCACACTCCTTTCCCACGTGACCTCCACCTCCTCTCCGCTCACGTGACAGCTGCCTGCGGCTTCCCTGGCTTTATCTCGGAAGCGGGAATCCTCAACTATTACCGATCAGACTCTTCTCTGGGAATCCACGTGGACGAGTCGGAGCTGGACCACACTCGACCGCTGCTGTCGTTTAGGTGGGACGCTTGTTTTTTCACCGTCGTTATGCGAAGGACATGTTTGAATTCCCTGTTTTTCCGTGTTGTCTTTACAGTTTTGGTCAGTCAGCCATCTTTCTCCTGGGCGGCCCCCACAGACAGGACCCCCCCACAGCCATGCTCATGAACAGTGGGGACGTGATGGTGATGTCAGGGCCCAGCCGCCTTCTGTACCACGCAGTCCCACGAATCCTCCCCCCACCTCCGGGGCGTCTGGCATTAGAGACGGGGGGAAGCATCCAGACCCCCCCACCACAGGAAGGCTCCGTGGTGGAGCCGGTGTCCGAGGAGGAATGGGCTGTCTGCTCCAGGTACATCCAGAGCTCCAGAGTGAATGTGACTGTCAGACAGGTGCTGGCACCTGCACAGAAATTTCCAGAAACTCCCCGTTCTCACCAAACCACGGACACTGGACAGACGGACGGATGCGATGATGGAGAGAGCAGAAAGAGGAAGAGGAGCAGCAGTGACTCTCCTTATGCTGCAGAGACTCACTGAGGGCACTTACAGCACGGGCCTCCATGAAGGACGGCTTCTGCTTGGTTACTGGGTTTATTTGTTAAAGGATTTATGTGGGTCAGTGTGTAGATGCTGCCAGAGACGGGACGAGACCCGATCTAAAGATGAACTCTTAGGAGTCGGTGCTAATCTGGATCTGTTAATCTGTTAAAATGATTGTTTAACGATTGTGTGAATACAGTCCATGATTCAGTGAGCAGTAGTCATGAAGAAAGAAGATATAATCCAGTACCCAGATCGAGCTCTATGTATGTATGCAATGTTGCCTCTAAGCTGTGCACGTGCGCACTGCTGGCACGGTCTCTGCACACAGAACATCTGCGTTGCACACAAAAAAAATCTAACCTGAATTGAAATTAAAACTTTAACAATCCTGTTTTGCAGTGTGAGTCAGTGACTGGCTGCTCCCATATGGGATCAGAACGATGCCACCGTATCCCATAGTCCAGCCAATGATGCGATTCACATTCGTATATACGCAGCTAACCAACGTGGTTGACAGGCTATGACACGTTAATGACAGCGTGTACAACCATTGGAGACGTGAGCAGGACAGACGTGAGCAGGACAGACGGAACAACTGATGGGAAAAGTGTGGACTTTATACCAGTTTTTAAGTTGTGTTGATCGTTGTTTATATTTACTGCAGGAAGAAACGGTAAAAACATTGTTTTATAAGGAAACGCTCGAAAGCCTGTGAGCAAAAACAAAACCAAAAACACCCTCACTGTGAGAGATTTGCGCCATAATCAGTGTGTAGTGTAGTCAATAGTTTTGTTGTGTGTGTCAGAACAATGATGCAGAACAGCTGATTGAGCTGTAAATAGTTTGAAACACCTTTAAAAAGAAAATAGCTGCAAACAAAAATAGCTGAATTACTTTTTTGAAGTATTTATTCTTCTTCTTCTTCTTTTTTTTTTAAATACAAGATGTGATATATATATATTGATGTTCATGTCGATATCAGCTGGATAGTGTAGTGGTAAGACTCTATGCCTTTAGAGTGAGAGTCACAAGTTCAAGTCCTGCTTGAGCCTCTGCATCCAGTGCTTATCTCTCATGGTGATGAGGTATAACACATGTGCTACGGCAACGAGGAGTCAGGACGCCAAGACAGGGGGGATATCGTCCTCCCCGAGGTCGGCAACGTCAGGAAGAAGCAACATTTAGCTTAGAATGTGAGGTTTGTTGAGGGAGAGAGATCAAGTACTGAGAGCGCAATGAGAGTTCAAGAGTGGCATCCTTTACTCGAAAGCTAACAGCGGGCTAAGATAATCAAAGTACTCCTGTGTAGGATGTTCAACACCGGAAGGTTGCCAGTTCGATCCCCTGGTCGTTGTGTCCTTGGGCAAGACACTTCACCTACCGCCTACTGGTGTTTGTGGTGTAATTGCATTGTACAGTAGATGTTAATGCAGCCGGTCAGTGTAGTTAGGCTGATGGCAGCTAGAGGGCGGGACCGGTGTGTTTTTGTATAGAATGTGTTGTAATGCAGCGTTGTTCCAACTGCTGGTTTAACGTGGGTTGCGGTCAATGTCAACCTTAGATCCAGCACAGAGGACGAGACTATAGGGCTTTGGAGTTGACGTCACGCCGCAATGCATTGTGGGAGCGCAGCTCCATTTTCGGGGTCTACGAATCAAAACAAACACACTGTGTTGTGAACGACGACGACAAGAAACATGCTTAAAAGCAGCTCAAAAGAAAACGGAACGGAACACAGAGTGCATCGCAAATCTGGACCCATATGAAACACGGCAGTGGAGTAAAGACCCAGATGACTTACCGCCACTGTCCTACCCCGATAGCTTCACGTATCTTGTTTGTGGAGTAAGCGCTTACACAGCGAACCAGTTTCGTAATTACAAGTCACTGGAGGCGCACATCCAATTTACAAATGGCTGGGTGCAAGATTTGGCTATTTTCAAGCCGCCAAACTCTGAGTACGTCGTCAAAGTAAGTCAGCTGGAGTGCATCGAGTGAAATAGCCATTTTCCACCCCCCACCATAATTAATGTTATACATTTATCATTGAACTGCTAAAATATCGTTATCATATTATATGCCCGTAATTGTAAAGTACATGCAAATTAACACTTTGATAATCGGGCAAATTATTAACGCCAATTTGTGTCCTTCCTGTCTCATTTCATTTATTGTCTTTACATCAACCAATCAAGTCACTCCATTCGATGTTTGATCGCAATTTCTATAACTTCCGAGACCACCAACGATGATATTATTCAGCTATAAAGTGTGATGTGAACATATTTAGAACTTACCGGAATGAAAATGTCTTGAGCACATCAACTGATATCTGGAGACGTAACAGAACTTGTGTTGGATTATGTGTCCACAGGTGTTTGTACTTTGTGTCTCAATAAAATGACGGTAAAAGGCCCCGCCCACATCCTATACGTGTCTTACCATGCAATGACTCTGTGAATGGACTGGAGAGGGGTTGTGGTAGAGTCCTCCGTCAGGAATGAGATGTATGTGTCGACTTTTTATTCTCCCTCAAAAGTATTATGCCATAAATGCTGCACAGGGCAGCTCTGCTAACAACTTGATATCAGCTCGTCTCACGGCTGCTATCCAGGCTAGACGCCTTCGTTTGGTAATATCCGATACATGAGCTCCTTCATGTTGCTTCCAGGTTGGGAAAGCATAAAAAGACAATCCGAACGTATTCCCGTGCCGGTCGTAAGATCGAACATTGCAGCCGACCACACAGCAAGTACGACCCATGGCTATGCTTTCGCTCCTTACTTAGACCCCCAAAATGGCGGATCGGGCCAAAATCCTTTCCACGCCCACCTCCGTGACATCACGCTCCAAAGCCCTATAGCGGAGGTCGGGTCTTTTACTCAGCCCCTTCTTTAATTCCATACAATACCACTGTACCACCTACTGGTGGGAGGTAGTAATAGCTGCTGCTTATTACAATATACCACATCCCTCTTTTCCGAGATAAAGATACTACCTCTTAACTACAATATTTTGTAACATAAATGCACCTTTTAAATCGTAGGAACATCAACAATAGTATATTCTTGAGACATTAAGTAGATTGCCTATCACTTGAACAATGCAAATACATATCAGTGCAGTGTTTTGAAAACAGACCAGTCACCTTGTGGAGCATTGGACTGCCATTACCTCATAAGACTTTGTTGTTACACTATCTCTTACCGTACATTACTAAATCTCCATTTGCACTATTTGCCTATTTGCACTTGTAACGCTAAGTTATTTGAGGACTAGTTTATGTCAATGGATGAATTTACTGACTGACGCGCAGAAGAAATAGTTCTTTATGGAGCCCAGATGGTGTCAATGATGAGACCAAAAACTGCAATGTCTTGTACCAAAAATATATTGAATAAATAGGGGAAAGGGGAAATGGAACAAAATAATTAACACAACACACAACGTAAATGTCCACAATTAAATAATAAATCAGTGCTGTGATTTTTCTGTGCGAGAGTCCTTTTGCTAAGAGTCCTTTTTTTTGGTCCTTTTCTTTTTAAAGTTCACTTTTAAGGTATTCCTCCTTAGGGTCCAGCTTCATACAAGGGGGAAATATGTCCGTAATCCAAAGACGGCTAAGTGGGGGAAAAGAGGGGAAAACAAAGAATGGTCCTACCGGCTCGCCACTTCAATATGAAGAAGATCAATTCAAAGAGGGAAAAAAAAACCTGACCTGTAGGTCAGAAAAATGTCCATTAGCACATCAAGTTCGATTCAGTGTACCGGTAAACAAATATATTCTTCTGCAAGTCTAGGTAACAATGCAAATCATAAATCATCATCAATCAATGTACAACAGTTAAATCATTAATCATCTTGGCTACGTAGCTTAATCTATACATTCCAGTAGCGTTCGCTACAAACAATACAAAAACAACAATAAAGGAAAACAACTGTCTAACAGACAGCATAGCCGAATTCAAGGCAACACATAACAATAATCATTCAATCGCACTTTGTTTCAAAGTAAGCCCATAAAAATGCTTAAGTAAAGAAAGTGTTCAAAAACAGCGGTTTTTGAACCGGAGTTCTGCTTGCGGTGGGAGCGCTGCCGCACAAAGTCATTTTTTAATCGCGAAAACGATCGGCTGGTTACTGACAACCAAAGGTTGAAAGATATTAAGGACACTTACCGCTGAGTTTAAAGTTTAAAGATGAATTGAGGGGAGAAAACGCTTTGTTTTCCAACACCGTTCTAAATACCATAAGCTCACAGCCACAGCAGGAGTCGAACCCGGAAGTATCCCTCCACAGCCGGTTTTCAGAGTTGCCGCGACGTGGGAGGAGCCAATCAGAAGAGGGACCTCAAATCAGCTGACGTGGGTCATGTGATAGGGAGTAGTTGATATGGGTTACAGGTTCCCCCCTCAATCTCATGTACGTCCCTGTACATGGTGGTTGGGTCCGGATGACAGGTTGTTCAGTGGCAGTAAGCAGATGGTCCTCTTCATCCTCCAGTGCATGAGTAAAGGCAGTGGTTAAGCCATGGACTAGTGCCTGAATACTCTTCAAGATGGGCTGACCAAGCGTAGAGTATTGTAACCGGTCCGGAGGTTTCCTGATCCGAGTTGATGTTCTCAGAGGTTCTAGTTCAGAGCTGGAGGTGTCAGAGGTAGATGGTAGATCAGCAGCAGAGGACATACTGGACTCAGTCCGCAATTCAACATTGGTAGGTTCAGCAGAGGACAGACTGTCCTCTGATTCCACAGTATCAGGAGCTTCCTCCTTGACAGGGGTTTCTGAGTCAGGGGTTTCGCTCTCTGCTGGCTCAAGAGGAGGCAAAGGGAGCGTAGCAGGTTCACAGACTGGTGTATCAGATGGTAAAGGTTCAGTGGCTGGAACGGCGGATGACGGTTCTGGCAGATTGTGGACAGTGGTGAATTGCAGAGGCTCTGATACAGGATCATACCATTGATGCGGTATCATTTCATCCTCATCGTCTGACTGAGGTTGTGCACAGTCCTCGTCAGAAGGGTTGAATGACTGCTTCCTGGTTGGTTTTACAGTTGTTCGGTTGGTTCGAGTGGAATGCGGCAAAAATCCACATGGTAATAGGAGATCTCTGTGTAGAGTACGAATCGGTTTGGATTTGTTCTCCGGTCGGACAGTGTACACTGGAAGATTTTCTGCTCTTTTTACCACCACGTAGATGTCTGGTTCCCATTTGTCTGCGATTTTGTGTTTGCCTCGGAGTTTCACATTACGTACCAGCACCCTGTCACCAACGTCCAGTTCAGAGGGGGTGATATGTTGGTCGAAACAGCTCTTGTTTCTTTCCATGAGCTTCTCCGCATTGCCAATGGCAATTTTGTAGCTCTTTTCTAGATTTGACTTCAGGTTCTGGACATATTGCGAATGAGTCAGTTGATTGCCGTCCACAGGCAGTCCAAAGACCAGGTCAATCGGGAGGCGAGGTTGTCGACCAAACATGAGCTCATAGGGTGAGTAGCCAGTAACATCACTCCGGGTGCAGTTGTATGCGTGGACCAAGGGCTTAACAAAATCTTTCCAGTGAGTTTTCTCTTCTGTGGTGAGTGTTCCGAGCATATTCAGGAGTGTTCTGTTAAAGCGCTCGACTGGATTTCCTCGTGGATGGTATGGTGTAGTTCTTATTTTGTGAATTCCAGCCATTTTGCAGAGTTCTTTTATTGTGCGTGACTCAAAGTCTGGTCCTTGATCACTATGGAGCTTTTCTGGGATACCATAATGAACCAGAAAACTGTCCCAGAGACATTTGGCGACAGTCTTTGCTTTTTGGTTTGGAGTGGGGACAGCGACAGCGTACTTGGTAAAGTGATCTGTTATTACCAGGATGTCTTTGGTTCTGCTCCTGTCGGGTTCCAGTGATAAAAAGTCCATGCAAACCAGTTCCAGAGGTCGATAACTTCGAATGTTCACCAGGGGTGCCGCTCTTTCAGGTAAGACTTTTCGTTTGGTGCATCTCTCACATGTCTTCACTTTATTCCACACATCATTGGCCATTTTTGGCCAGTAGAATCTTCGACGTACGAGGTCAAGAGTACGTTCGATGCCCAAATGACCCATCTGGTCATGCAGTTCTGACAGTACTTCAGCCCGAAATTTCTGAGGTAACACTAACTGGTGATAGAGCTGGTCCCCAACTTGCCTCCTCCTCACGAGAATGGCGTTTTGGAGCTCCAGGCGATGTTGGTCTCGGAGTAGAAGGGGCAGTTCTGGGAGTTCATCCCGCAAGACGGGAGGTGGGCTTTCCCCAGTCTCTAGCAGCAATATGACATGCCTCAGGGTCTGGTCTTCCCTCTGTCTCTCAGCGATTTCAGCATTCGTCAGCTGAGGAACAACAGGAGGTGCAAACTGAGTGTCGTTGACGAAGCTGTCAGGCAAACTGTCGGCATGGGCAGTTAGTGACTGGATGAGTGCGGTGGTGGACATCTTTTCAGCCGTACTATAAACAAGCTGCCGGTCACAAAGGGCCTTGACTGTGTGTTGATCGATGGAAATTGAGGAAGACTGATCCAGATGATGTTGGGCAAATCGGAGAATTCTCTCCCTCTCCTTTTGGGACATCTGGTCATTGGAGAGTTCTCCATGTGGCCTGCGAGAGAGAGCATCAGCATCTGGATTTTGCCTACCAGATCTGTACATGATTTTGAATGAAAATGTAGAAAGAGCAGAGAGCCAACGGTAACTGGTGGCATCTAATTTAGCAGAGGTAAGTAGATAGGTGAGTGGGTTGCTGTCAGTAATGACAGTGAAGTTGGTGCCGTAGAGATAGTCATGAAACTTCTCCGTAACAGCCCACTTGAGAGCCAGAAATTCCAGTTTGTGAGCTGGATATTTGGACTCACACCTCGACAGACCCCGACTCGCATAAGCAATCACCTGGTTTTGTCCTTGTTGCTCCTGGTACAGAATAGCTCCTAGCCCAGTAGAACTAGCATCTGTATGGAGAAGGTAAGGCTTCTGGGGATCGGCGAAAGCAAGTACTGGTGCTGTCGTGAGTTTTTTGATAATTGTGTCAAAGACTTGTTGACATGCAGGAGTCCAGCGACTGGCAAGTGGTTCCTTAGGATCCAAATATTGCTCTTGCTTGAAGGTGGCTCTGAGTTTCCGCTGTGATGGAGGATATCCAGCAGTAAGGTCATGCAAAGGTTTAACGATGTTAGAGTAGCCTTGGATGAACCTACGGTAATATCCTGCGAAACCCAGGAAAGAGCGAAGTTCTTTAAGATTCTTTGGAATCGGCCAGGACTTAAGTGTCTCGATTTTATCTGGATCTGTCTGCACACCATCCTTTGACACAACATGCCCCAGGTATTTAACGGATTTCTGGAAAAACATGCACTTTTCAACTGAGAGCTTGAGTCCAAATTCCTTCAGACGGTGAAGGACTTTCAGTAGTCTCCTCTCATGCTCTTCAAGCGTTGGTGCAAAAATAATCAAGTCGTCAATGAAGACCAAGACTTCTTTCAAGTTCATTTCTCCCATGCACTTTTCCATTAGTCGTTGGAAGGTACTGGGTGCGTTTGTGACTCCCTGGGGCATTCTGTTGAACTCATAGAATCCAAGTGGACATACAAATGCTGTTTTGCTCTTGTCTTCCTCCTCCATTTCAATCTGATAATAACCAGATTTAAGGTCAAGGACTGAAAACCATTCTGATCCAGAGAGAGCTGTAAAAGTATCCTCCAACTTTGGCAATGCATATGCATCTTTGATGGTCTGCAGATTTAGTTTCCGGTAATCAATGCAGAGCCGCACACTCCCATTCTTCTTTCGCACCACGACAATGGGTGATGCAAAAGGTGACTCTGACTCTCTGATGACCCCAGAGTCAACCAGCTCCTTCAGGTGTTGGCGCACCGCATCCAGATCTTGAGGATGGATTGGTCTTGGGCGCTGTTTGAAGGGAGTAGGGTCAGAGAGCTTGATCTGATGTTTCACTTTGTTGGTTTTCCCAAAGTCAAGGTCGTGTTTTGCAAAGACATCATGGAGGGCGTTTAACTTCTCAGTAATACGACTCTTCCATTCCGGTGTTAAGGGGGAGTTACCAAAGTTGAAGTTGAACCCAGAGGTCACAGGGTTAGGAGGCATACTGTCATGACTCCTTTCCTGACACTGAATAGACTGAATGGCACTGATCTCCGCAATGATGGCTTTGGCTGGGAGGGTTACATCATGATCAGACTGGTTGCAGATTACCACAGGTAAGTGGTATGGCTGGTGAGAAGGGAAATCCATGACACAAGACGGGACCATTAAGCCACCTGGCAGAGGTGACGAAGTTGGATGTTCCACCAACACAGCCTTCTCGGCCTGGAGACAGCGTCCGCAAATTAACCCCTCCAAGGCAACAGTTTTTCCAGCTGGGATGGTCTGTGGTCCGTCAGTGTGCAGCTTGATGATTCCGTGATGGTTACTGTTGGCCAGTCTGTATCGTTGCTCAAGGATTTTCAGCACCGCTCTGTATCCATGTGGCGCTGGAATGGAGGGTTGTTGGTCTGAGAATGCTTTCTCATATGCCAAGTCCAGAGTGTTCGTACCAATCAGTATTGACGGCTGTTGAGCTGATTGGACATCAGGAACTACCAGGGCAAGTGTGTCAACAGCTGTGGTGGAACCCAAGAAGTCGGGAGGGAAAGTGACGTTCAGCTCCACATAACCAAGGTATGGAACAGCTTGGCCATTTGCTCCTTCTATCTCCAGGAGATTTTTCAGAGGTTGTATTTCATGGTCAGAAAGATAATCATGGTGGAAGGAGTGAGAGATGGTGGTTACCTGAGACCCAGTGTCTAACAGGCAGTTGAATACAGTTCCTCCAATCGTGACCTGTGCTGTGCTTCTGGTTCCAATGAGTCCTTTAGGCAATGTGATGGAATGTCCATCCTGCTTGTAACTGGGACATGGGTCGACTGCAGCCTCCGTCTGTCCCTCCACAGAGACTGCCTCTAGTTTGACGATTTGTGATTGCTGTCCCAAGCCTGCTGTCTTTTTTCAAGTTGTTTCTTCTTTTTCAGAACCAGTGTCGGGTTCGGAGGGTTGGCGCATCCTGCTGACATGTGCCCATCCTCTCCACATTTAAAGCAGTAGCCTGCTCTAGGCCGGGAACTGGTTGCACTGCTGCAGGGTCTTGATTGTGCTGATCTGAGTTGAGGTGGTGCTGGCTTGGAGAATTGAGATTTCTGTGAGAGAAGAGCAGCCATTTGACTCTGCAGTTTCTGCATCTGTTGCTTCAGCTCATTAATAGCCTTGGTGTCTGAATGGCTACAAGCACATGTGCTCTGCGAATGAACAGCGGCACGAGGCTTGGATGCAGTTAGGTGCTTCTTCATGAGATTCTCCTTGGCCAGCTGTCTACCCTCCTCAGTTCGAAGCAGTAGGAGGAGCTCTGCAAAATATGGGGGATCGCTCCTCAAGTTCTCCAACTGTAGTTTGTTTAGGATATCGCTATCCCAGCATCCTCGACAAAACTGCTTGAATAAATGTTTGTTGAAGTCTGAAGACAAGATACCACCTCTTTTCATCACAGTGTTCAATGTGAGTTGTAAGCGTTGCAAAAAAGCAGAGGGTTTCTCACCCGGGTCCTGTAACGTATTCAGGAATTGAGCAAACAACTCTTCACCATCTTGTACTAAAGCAAAAGCAGAATCCAACACTTTTAAATAGATGGATGGAATTGTGTTTGAGCCCAGCCCTTTCACAACATCTGCTGCTGGAGGTAGCAAACTTTCAAGGATGCGACGAGTGATCTGTAGAGGTGCCAAATTTGGATCTGCTAACAGCAGTTCAATGTGAGATCTCCAGGTCTCATAATCTGTTTCGTTGGCTGGTTTGGGGATCTTCCCAGAGAAAGGACGAAGTCTGAATGCAGGTACGGTGTCTGTTTTTACAACATGCTCCACCACTACTTTTTGTATTTCTGGGGGGTTCATTTCAGTCTGTGACAGTGAAAATCTTTGTGGATGTGGCAGTGACCCTTGTTGGTCAGGTGAGGGATTGCTGGTAGCTGTCTCAGGGATTGTGGAGTGTCCAGACAACGACCCCTGCTGGCCAGGCAGAGATGATGCAGGCTCCACAATTTGGACTGAGGCTCCCTCTAAGTCACTGTCTTGTTCGATTCCTTCCAGATGCTCACTAATTTGTCCCATCATTTCCCGCAGAATATCTGGAAAATCCCTGCCGCTGCGGCGTGCAAGTTGCTTGAGCTCGCCAAGGTAATCTGCAGGGGTCCTGACTCCTCCTGTGGCTGTGCATTCTGCGGCAAGCGATCTTACACAAAAAGTCAAAGCCGAGTGATTCTTTGACTGATGAGTATATGGGAAAACCGTATTAAGAGCAGTTAACGCAGAACTATCACAATATTCAACGATCAGGTTTTTGTAAAAAACACTATTTGCGTCATCCACGAAAATAACCGTTTTTATACGACCGTATTGTTTCAAATAATCAAGAATTTCCTCATCTTTCTCAGTGTTCGTGGCACCAGAAACAATGACAGAATGTGCAACATTGACCCCACTTTCCTGAATAAACTTCATTTTTTCTTGTCGCGGACCTTATCAAAACCACAGAAAATACTGAATATCAAATTACATCAAATAACACAAAAAAAAAGCCCACTCATTCACCCATCAGGCTCCTGGCTGGCTCGCCACGTGTAACGCTAAGTTATTTAAGGACTAGTTTATGTCAATGGATGAATTTACTGACTGACGCGCAGAAGAAATAGTTCTTTATGGAGCCCAGATGGTGTCAATGATGAGACCAAAAACTGCAATGTCTTGTACCAAAAATATATTGAATAAATAGGGGAAAGGGGAAATGGAACAAAATAATTAACACAACACACAACGTAAATGTCCACAATTAAATAATAAATCAGTGCTGTGATTTTTCTGTGCGAGAGTCCTTTTGCTAAGAGTCCTTTTTTTTGGTCCTTTTCTTTTTAAAGTTCACTTTTAAGGTATTCCTCCTTAGGGTCCAGCTTCATACAAGGGGGAAATATGTCCGTAATCCAAAGACGGCTAAGTGGGGGAAAAGAGGGGAAAACAAAGAATGGTCCTACCGGCTCGCCACTTCAATATGAAGAAGATCAATTCAAAGAGGGAAAAAAAACCTGACCTGTAGGTCAGAAAAATGTCCATTAGCACATCAAGTTCGATTCAGTGTACCGGTAAACAAATATATTCTTCTGCAAGTCTAGGTAACAATGCAAATCATAAATCATCATCAATCAATGTACAACAGTTAAATCATTAATCATCTTGGCTACGTAGCTTAATCTATACATTCCAGTAGCGTTCGCTACAAACAATACAAAAACAACAATAAAGGAAAACAACTGTCTAACAGACAGCATAGCCGAATTCAAGGCAACACATAACAATAATCATTCAATCGCACTTTGTTTCAAAGTAAGCCCATAAAAATGCTTAAGTAAAGAAAGTGTTCAAAAACAGCGGTTTTTGAACCGGAGTTCTGCTTGCGGTGGGAGCGCTGCCGCACAAAGTCATTTTTTAATCGCGAAAACGATCGGCTGGTTACTGACAACCAAAGGTTGAAAGATATTAAGGACACTTACCGCTGAGTTTAAAGTTTAAAGATGAATTGAGGGGAGAAAACGCTTTGTTTTCCAACACCGTTCTAAATACCATAAGCTCACAGCCACAGCAGGAGTCGAACCCGGAAGTATCCCTCCACAGCCGGTTTTCAGAGTTGCCGCGACGTGGGAGGAGCCAATCAGAAGAGGGACCTCAAATCAGCTGACGTGGGTCATGTGACAGGGAGTAGTTGATATGGGTTACACACTACTCTGCCTGGTTTACACTCAATGTCATTTACCCTTACTTGAATATTGTATATTGTATATTGTATAGCTTTCTTGGTATAATCGCATTGTATTTATTTAAATTTTTACTTTTTTATTATTTTACTTGCATTTCTTAATCACTCTCTTATATTTAAATGTTCTTTTGCTATTTCATCTAGGGTTTGAGAGTAACGAAATTTCTATTCTCTGTATGTCCTGTACATGTGGTAGAATTGACAAATAAAGTTGACTTTGACTTTGACTTTGACTTTGAGATGAACACATGACAAATTGGATGAGACATGTCAAAATGAACATATGAAACATGACATATTTTCTCTCTTTTCCAACAAGACAGTTATCTAACTCGTACAGAACAACTCAGGTACAGGGTAGAGTGATTCTAAGTTTCCCAATCACTTAGTCTCTATACCTGGCAGGGCGTATTATTGCTCGGCCACTGCGTGTGTAGCATGTGGGTGCATTGTCCATACTTGCAGGACGAGAGTGTTGTGGGGTGTCTCTTGCTGGTGGCATAACTGGCTCTTGAGCGTGAACAGACAGTTCATCTGGGTCCATGGATGTGTCCTTAAACAGACTTGGGTGTATTTTCCTCAGATGTCTCCTGTTCCTCCTGAGCACCTCACCCTCTGGTGTTTGCACAGTGTAGGAGCGTGGTTCCTCTCGCCGGTGAGCTACAACAGCTGGCTCCCAACCGCGCCGTGTTTGCATGTGCACAGTATCGCCCGAGGTCAAAACAGGCAGTGGTCTTGCATGCTGATCAAAGTGGTATTTCCACTTCGACTGCAGTCCACGCACTTTATCGTGAATGTTCTGTGGGGTTGACTGTCTCAACACAGCACTGGCGCATGGCAGCATGCTGCGGAGAACCCTTCCCATCAGCATTTGTGCAGGTGACACATTCAGTCCTGTGACTGGAGTGTTCCTCAGAGATAACAGCACTAGATGTGGATCTGTTCCAGATCGTATTGCTTTTTTAAGTGCATGTTTAACAGTCTTTATGGCTCGCTCCGCCATTCCATTTGAAGAAGGAAAACCAGGACTGGAAAAAGTTAGCTTTATCTCCCAAGATGCTGCAAACGATCTCATCTCGTAGCTGGCAAATGGAACATGATCGCTCACTATCTCTTTGGGAATTCCGTGTCTTGCAAAGACTGATTTCATCTTCTGAATCACAGAGTGTGCCGTTTTGTCAGGTAAGTTAAGAACTTCTGGGTATTTGGATAAATAGTCAACTAACAAAAGATATGGCTGACCGTTCAGTTCGAAGATGTCTGCTCCGATTTTCATCCATGGCAGCTCTGGAATCTGATGTGGAATAAGCGGCTCAGCCTGGTTCTTTGGCTGCATTTGCTGGCATTGTTCACACTTTTCAAGCATAGCCTCTATATCGTGTGACATGCCAGGCCAGTACAGTACTCTTCTTGCTCTGGCTTTTGTGCGCTGTACACCTTGGTGTGCGAAGTGCAACTTCTCCAGGATCACTTGTCTGAAGCTTTGGGGTATTACAATCTTGTCCCCTATCATAATAATGTCATCGTGGATACTGATGTTGTGTCTCATAGGCCAGTAGCTGTGGAGTGTTCTGTCTAAACTCTTCCTTTTAGCTGGCCATCCGTTGAAGTGTTTCTCACGCACAGCTTGTAGCACGCTGTCTGCTGCAACTGCCGTTCTCAGGTCACTCAGTGTTTTCTCACTCAATGCTGCTGTGGCCTCCAGAGCATACACAACTCTTTCATCGTTTGTGTTTTCACTCACATTTTCATTGTCACTGGTGGTTGTGGCACGTGAAAGTGCATCGGCTATGAACATGTCTTTGCCGGGGGTGTATGTGACGGTGAGATCATATCTCTGTAGTTGCAGCAGCATTCCTTGTAACCTTGCTGGTGCCTTGGATAGCAGCTTACGCATTATCGCCTCCAGGGGTTTATGATCAGACTGCACGGTCACTGGTCTTCCATAGACGTACTGGTGGAATCGTTTAGTGGCAAACACAATGGCTAGCAACTCTTTTTCTATTTGGGCATACCTTTTTTCTGTGTCTGTGAGTGCTCGTGACGCATAGCACACAGGTTGCCCTTCTTGTAATAGGCACGCTCCCAGCCCATCTTTTGAAGAATCGGCCTGCAACGTTAGTGGTTTCTTGTGGTCATAAAACCTCAACACTGGTGCTTGTGTGAGCGTCGCCTTGAGCATCTGTAACGCTGCTGTGTGGTGTGGCTGCCACTGCCACGCTGTGTCCTTTTTGAGTAGCTGTCTTAAAGGTGCTGTGAGTGATGCTTCATTTTGAATGTACTGTGCCAAAAACTTCGTCATTCCCAGCAGACGCTGAAGGCTTTGTTTGTCTTCTGGAGTCGGCATGTTGACAATAGCTTTGATCTTTGAGACATCTGCTTTCTGCCCTGCTGCTGCGATAATATGGCCCATATATTTTACTGTGTCCACTTTGAACTGAATTTTGTCCTTGTTAAACTTCACGTTAGCTGCTCTTGCTTTCTCCATGACCTTCTGCAGGATTTCATCGTGTTCGTGCTCTGATGTAGCTGCGATTATCATATCATCTGCAATGATAAATACACCAGGAATGTTGCCAAACGTCTCACAATTCTTTTGTTGAAAAACCTCGCTGGCGGATTTGATCCCGAATGGGAGCCGGAGGAAGCGATATCGGCCCCAAGGTGTGTTAAAGGTACAAAGCTTTGATGACGGCTCGTCCAGCTTGATCTGCCAATATCCATCTTTTTCATCCAATATGGTTAAGATGGATTTTCCTGCTAGCTTGCTGCGAACGTCCTCGTGTGTGGGGATGGAGTAGTGCTGGCGTTTAACTGCTTGGTTCAGATCACAAGGGTCCAAACACACCCTTAGTGTTCCGTTCTTCTTCTGTGTGGCGACAAGACTGTTGACCCAATCTGTAAGCTCATTGACAGGTGTTATGACATCTCTGTTTTGTAAGTCCTGTAGCGTCTTCTTCAGCGGGTCCATTATGGAGAGAGGCACGTTCCTGCATGCATGAATCACAGGTGTTGCGTTTGGGTCAGTGTGTATGTGGTGAATTCCAGGGAACTCACCTAAGCCTGTGAACACATCAGCATACATCTCCACAAGCTCTTCCTTGGTAGAAGGTGGTTTGGCTAGTTTCGTTATAGTGGATGTTGTGGCAAGGGTCTCAACTCGTTTCACCAGATGCAGCTCCTCACAAGCTTGCCCACCTAGGATCAGTTTATCTGCATGGCTTGATACAAGAAAGTCAAACACAGCCTTGTGCTTCCGTGCTTCACACTCAAGAGACACCACACCATCTGCACGTATGCGGGCTCCACCAAAAGCTATGAGTACAGTCTTTGTGGGCTGTAACCGAGGCATCCCTGGTAACTTGTTGTAAACTGATCTGGGGAGCACATTAGCGTCCGCACCTGTGTCTAGTTTGAAGGTGACTGACACGTCTCCGATTGTTACACTTTCATGCCAACTGTCAGTTTTGTGCTTGTCACTGCACACCACGCCAATGTACAGTGAATCCCCATCAGTCTCAATGTTATTAATAGTTTTTGTTTTCTTGTAGTTTCTACTTTTCTCTGCGCCTGCTCTGCATACTTTTGAGAAGTGGTTATTTTTCCCACACTTGTGGCATGTTTCCCCATAGGCTGGACACTGTCGGAGCGCGTGTTTGTTGCCACATTTGTAACAAACCATTTGCTTGTCGTTGCTCGTCTTGTTTTTACTGTGTCCTGATTTAATGTGTCCTGGTATTTTTCTTAATGTGTCCACTGACGTATCTTGGGCTGCAGTTGCTGACTGCATAGCCTGAATCTGTGACTTGGCCACTTCTGCTGATCTGCATATTTCTGTCGTTTTGCGCAGTGTGAGGTCGTTGTCACGAAGTAATCTCTCTTTTAGTCTTGTGTCATTTATGCTGAACACCAATTTGTCCCTGATCATGTCGTCCTCATTGACCCCAAACTCACAACTTTTACTTTTCTGACGGAGTTCTGTGATATATCTGTCCACTGTTACACCTGTTGACATTGGGTATGACCAGAACTTATGGCGCTCAAAAACAACGTTCTTTTGTGGACTACAGTAATCCTTAAACGCTTTCAGAATGTCCTCCATTGTTAGCGCATCTCCGGCCGGGGTTACAGTGAGTGTGTTGTACACTTCAAGCGCCTCCTCGCCGATAGTGTGGAGAAGAATGGCTGTTTTAACCTTTTCATCTTTCTCCAGCGCACCCGTAGCGGTCATATATAGTCTGAATCTTTGTTCCCACCTGCGCCAGGTCTCAGATAAATTGCCGGTGAGCAGTAGCGGCGATGGTGGCCTGAATTGCTCCATGCAACGTCTACCGTTAGCTAATCCACAGCTAGCTTACTCACGTCGCGGTCCCCGTTCACACGGCCTTGCCAACTTCTGACACCATGTTGTAACTTTATGCAGCGTTGTTCCAACTGCTGGTTTAACGTGGGTTGCGGTCAATGTCAACCTTAGATCCAGCACAGAGGAGAGAGACGAGACTATAGCGGAGGTCGGGTCTTTTACTCAGCCCCTTCTTTAATTCCATACAATACCACCGTACCACCTACTGGTGGGAGGTAGTAATAGCTGCTGCTTATTACAATATACCACAGAATGTTATGTTATGTGGGGGGAGAGCAAGAACAAGAAAATAAAGTGTGGTTATAAATCGTACAGTGGACCCGCGTATAATTGAATAACACGACATGGTGTCAGAAGTCCTGTACTGATCCATATAACCTCGACTGAACGAACCTGTGTCTGGCGGAGCTCGCGGAAAAACGAGGGGAGAATATGGCGGATGAGACTGCACAGAGAGCACCGGCGGGGCCGAGCGCGACATTCAGCATCCAGCCACCGGAATCCTTCGACTTTTCAAAACCGCAGGAGTGGTCCAAATGGATACGGAGGTTCGAGAGATTCCGTCTCGCCAGTAATTTGAACGTCAGCTCGGAGGAAAACCAAGTCAACACGTTGATTTACTGCATGGGAGACGAGGCGGACGATGTGCTTCGCGGTCTGAGTTTAACAGTGGAGCAAAAGACAACGTATGAGGGGGTACGTGATGGTTTCCAGGCTTTTTTCATTGTGAAGAAAAATGTGATCTATGAGCGCGCCAAATTCAATATGCGCCAACAGGGAGAAAATGAGACAGTGGATGCTTTTGTGACAGCACTGTATGCGCTAGCAGAACATTGCAACTATGGAGTGCTACATGATGAGCTGATACGTGATAGGCTCGTTGTCGGTCTCACTGACAAACGGCTGTCAGAACGCATGCAGCTTGACCCAGATTTGACTTTGCAGAGGGCTATCAACATGGCGAGTCAAAGTGAAGAGGTAAAGCGACAACAATCCTCCTTGCGAGGTGACTCTAGAGCTGAGGCTAGCGATGCTAAGTCAGTAGATAGAGTGCATAAAATCAGCCGTAAGCCTGGTAGAACCAAACTGCTCCAGACTGATAGTCGTCAAACTAAAACACGTGGATTCCGAGAAGACGGCAAAAAAGGGCCAACCTGTCAGAAATGTGGTGGCGCTCCATCCCATTCAAAGCAGGATTGTCCAGCGAATGAAGTGAAATGCCATGCATGTGAGGGAAAAAGGACATTACAGGCGTGTATGCAGGGCACCAAAAACAGTGCATGAGGTTGAAGAGGATGAACATGGTTTGTTCCTGGGCAGTGTTAAGTGTGAGGGTGAGCCGTGGACTGTCGACTTAAGCATAAACAACAAAAACGTGTCATTTAAAATTGATACAGGTGCCGATGTGACAGTCCTACCCCTTAAGGTGTTTAAGGAGCTCTACAGACACAACCACCCCCCCATTCTCCACAAACCAACCAAGGCTCTGCTGGATCCCGGGAGGAGTCGTTTGGATGTCGTTGGTGTCAGTGAGCTTGCACTGAGGAAGGGAGACAAAGAAATATTTGAGGATGTCTTTGTCATCAGACACCTGCACACTGCTTTGCTGGGGAGACCTTCCATTAGCAAGCTGGAGCTTGTGGCTCGTCTGGAGAGCATAACTATAGAGACCCTTAAAAAGTGCTACCCAAAGCTGTGCAGTGGTCTCGGTGAAGTACGTCAGCCGTACGACATCAAACTGAAACCTGGAGCTCAACCTTTTTCCTTGAAGACGCCACGGAGAATCCCGTTGCCTCTGATGGACAAAGTTAAGCAGGATGGAAGAACTACGGGTGATCAGCAGGATTGAGGAGCCAACTGATTGGTGCTCAGGCATGGTGGTGGTACCGAAGAAGACAGAAGATGTACGTATATGTGTCGACCTTACACACCTCAATGAGTCTGTGTGTCGAGAGAAGTACATACTGCCATTGCTGGAGGAAACATTGGGCAGATTGGCTGGTGCCAGCATATTCAGCAAGCTGGACGCTAATATGGGGTTTTGGCAGATACCTCTGACGGAAAGCTCAGCCAAATACACCACTTTCATCACTTCTTGATGTAAGGGAAAGGGAAAATGCTTATGAACTTGCAAATTAAAAACATGATGCATTTAAAGTAGCCCTTTTTCATTTTTATTTAAGTAGAGAATTTGTTCTAGTGTGTGATGGCCGAACCTGTTCCTTTTCATGGAGATCATTTCTCCTGCATTAAGGAAATTCCCTTCACATGGCACAGAAGAGGCTGGAGTGCAGAGAAACTGGTAGAGATGCAGTTATACAGTCTACCTGGGCCCCACAAACTATCAGCTAAAGAGAATAAATAGATTAAATTGCTGCACATTTGGCAGACTAACATTTTCAGATTAATTAAACAATAAAATATATATTTTTATAACATTACATGTAAAGAGTCAAGTGGAAGTTTTTCAAATTCAATTTCAAATTCAAATTTTTATTTGTCACGTACACAGTCATACACAGTACGATATGCAGTGAAATGCTTAGACAACTGCTCGTGACCTAAAAAAAAAAAAAAAAAAAAAAGGGCTATGAATAAGATAGGAAATAAATATGAAAAATTAAAGTGTAAATTTAACTAGGAAGGAATAAAATATAAAAAATTAAGGTTAAAAATGAAATAACTGTACAACACAAATTAGAATGAAGGGTAAATTTAACTGGGAAAGAATAAGATAAAATATATAAATTAAAGTTGAAAATAAAATAACTGTACAACAAAATACACAATACACAGTATAGAACTATATAAGAATGTATGAAGAAATATAAATAAATAAATATATATATGCGCACACACACACACACACACACACACACACACACACACACACACACACACACAATAACAGCAGCTGTACAAGTATTAACTGGAAATGAAGAATATAGTGACCAGTGTTGTGCAATCCACATTATGTCTTGTGCAGTGCAAATATGCTTAAAGTGATTTAAGTGATAACAATGTCCAGAATGTCCAGTGTGTGTGTAAGAACTATATGTGTGAGTCAGTACTGTGTGGTGGTGTGATTGAGAGACCGTATCGCCTGCGGGAAGAAGCTCCTCCTCAGTCTCTCTGTGTTGGTCTTCAGGGAGCGGAATCGCTTTCCTGACCTCAACAGAGAGAACAGTCCGTTGTTGGGATGGCTGAGGTCCTTCACAATCTTCCTGGCCTTGGTCCAGCACCGCCTGCTGTAGATTGAGTGCAGGTCAGGGAGCTCGGAGCGGAGCTGATCGCACAACCCTCTGTAGAGCTCGTCTGTCCTGCATGGTGCTGTTCCCGAACCAGGTTAAGATGTTTCCCGTCAGGATGCTCTCTATGGTGCGCCATTTTTCTAAAGTTATTTAATGATATTTATATTATGGAAGCAGATTTTTTGACATTTTACGTTTTTTCCCATTATAAGATAAAATAAACACGCACAAAACAAAAGCAAACGGCCAGAACACAGAGCTGGAAAACCCACCCGACTGACCAAAATCAACTCAAAATACTCCCACACAACAGAACCTCCTCTATTCCTCGCTGGCTTCAAATCTCTCAGTGGAATGATCAGTGGTCACCATCAAAACACCACAAATCCCGCGAATGATTCACTTACTTATAATCCATTGAATCAGACACCGAAGCAGTTAGGCTCTAAATGACGCTTCGGACGTCACTGATCACGTGACTCTGGCCAAACGAATCAAGCTTTGATACAGTGCTTCTGAAGCAGTGTGTTGATTTTTTTGACACACGCACCGGAGCTTCAGCTTCAAGCGGACCATCACTAGTGTCTAATATAAAGAGAGCATAAACAGCGTACTGTCAGTGTAGAGGATGAAATCAGCCAGGACAACTCATGAAACATCTGCTCACATCTGGATGATTCCAGGTGTGTACATCCACAGAGAGCAGCAGGTCAGCTGATCACAGCCTGTACACTAAGAAAATCACTGGAGCTTTTAATTATTGTGAGCTTGATTCTTTTCCCCACACTGAGACATTATAACCACTTTTAGTGTCCCCCCACCTCCTGAATCCACTTTAACCCCTGACCGCACACATTTCCTGTTTAGAGGCAAAGTCCCCTCTACAATGGAGGCAACAGGAAATAGAAACATATTTTTACTTTCCTTCTTTTTCTCTGCTCATGTTCAACTGAACTGATTCAAGATGAGTAGAATTATTAGACTGAAAATTTAGACTGAAATAAAGTTTGTATTCCTTTCAAAATTATTATTTTACCATTACATTAATATAGCACATGGTTCAGGCAGCTTTAGACACAAATAGCTGGAGCCACAGCTGTGGTTGTGATTTGACATTGTATAAATAATTGTATTGAATTGAATAGAAATGTCCTCCAAAGATGTGCTTTTTACTTTCAGTACATTTCTGAGCCTGTACTTTTTTACTTTTACTTGAGTAAAAGTTGAATCAGTACTTCGACTTTACTGGAGTATTTTTCAACACTAGTATCTGTACTTCTACTTAAGTACAGAATGTCTGTACTGTTGGCACATCTGAACTTGGCAGAATAAACCTGTTTTCATCTACAAACAATGTCACCAAAACCTGTCACAGCCACCATACTGTCCTTCTACTGCTGCCACCACTGGTGTAAGCTACATTTTCAGAAGAGTAGTTTTAGTTTTAGAAAGGTGAGAAATAAAATGTGCATGTTACTCTACTCTGAACTGTGTTTTCAGCTTTATTTTTATTATGTGGCTCACACAGACCAAAATGCTATAATATAAATAAGGACAGTGGAAGGACAGCGAGTGAAAGAAAGCATTGAGTTTCCAGCTAATCTAAGCTTCATGCTAGCTCCATAGTCAGCATAGTAATGACCTGCAGTGGCGTGTCCAGCGGGGTGGCCTGGGGGGGCACAGGCCACCCCCCCCCCAACCAGACTGGCCACCCCAGGTGCCACCCCAAAGGCAAAACAATAAAATTCAATCAAATATCAAATGTCCGATTATGTTTTCACAGTGAAGCTCAGATATCCGAGTGTAAGTGAATGCAGCATCGGCTTCTGCGCTATGCTCATCACGTTAGCAAAGGTAGGAGAGGCAAGCACGAAAGACGGCACTGCAGGAAACAATTTTTCGGTGAAAGAAAATGAGGACAGAATAAATGTCCCGGTAAGTAATATTAAGTTTGTTGAGTTTAGTAAACTTCGGTGAAATTAGAATACCAAGGAAAAAATAACACTTAAAGAATTATTGCAGCCGTGGAATATTTCAGACAGTATGCTACTGAGGGCAGCTAACATAAGAGTTATGAGTTATAAGATATAATCTAAGTCGTAACATTGCTGTATGGAGCTGCAGATTTGGTTGCAGGTTAACATAGCTGGACTGGCCATCGGGCATACCGGGCATATGCCCGGTGACTTATTTTTTATTTTTTTTTGTAACGGCATGAACAATGAGAGGTGGTGGATTGGCCAGATGCAGGTCGATGTGTAAAAATAACTCAGTTGTTTGGTGGTGGCTATGGCGGGGCTTCCACAGAGGCCAGCAGGTGGATGAGGGAAGGGGAGGGGAGGCAGGAGGAGAGCCCCGAGGCAGCCACCGGTCCAAGTGTCAGGTGAACTGAACTTCAGGTAAGAAGTTATGACCTGCAGTCTATCTGGGTCAGATATAAACCAAGTTTAGGTGGAGTTTATTTTCATTGTGCTGACTTTTTACCCTCAGTTGCAATAACTCGTACTGCGTTCTAGCCAGCTTGACTGAGTTTTTATACAGCTGGGTGGGTGCTATGATGTTACTGATAGTGAACTTTATTTTATTCATAAGGTTAGTTAGAGTTGCCAAGGGCTCCTTAAAAAAAATGGAATGGTCCCTCATTCAGAGAAAATATTACGCCTTTCGTATTGAGCTGAGAAGAGACACAGTTTGTCCCGGACTTTCGCTATAATGAAAAAAAGACACAAAGCTGGAGTTATTCTGTCGTTACGCTGCACAGCTGCCTCTTCTCTCATTCTCTCCCCCTCCCTCTCCTGTTGCTACTTCAATCATGAAACTGATCAATGATCAGCTGATCGGCTTTTCTCTCTTGTTTGTTTATCGCCCACTTTGCGCCAGAAAGAGGAAACCAGCGGATGTCGCGCTAAACAACAGCAGCACGTTTAAGCTTGATCAGCTGTTGTTAGAATTTATTTAATATTAATTTCTACTATCAGCTGTTGTTTGCTGGAGCCACAGCTGTAAAGCTGCTGGTCATGATGTCGGTTTGGATATGTGGTGAGAGGGAAACATGAAGATGAAACCAGGAGATGTCCTTACTGAATCATCAGAGCTGTGATGGAGAAACAGGTTTACCTTTTAGGTGACATGAATGGATGAGTTGAAGGGAAGTTATGAACTGTTTCTGAGAGACAAATAACACCAGGATCCTTTTCTAAGTAGCTGACAGCTGGTAACTGTGCAGGGGCGGGTCTAGCAAAGTGTTGCCAGGGGGCCAGGTAGGGCATTAACAGGGAAAGGTGGGCACAAAGAAATACTTTTCTTTTTTATTCTCATTTAAAATATCTAGTTTTTATTAAATAATTATCTGAATCTAGCGAACAAAGTTTTTATCTGACGTAAAATGTATAGAAATCATACATATACCAACAAGACTGTACATCACTGTCACAACAGCATCTGTTTTCATTCAAAGGCTTTATGGCTTTAATACCTGGTGGGTCGGTCTGTAGTGAAAATGCCCAATTTTTTGTCCCAGTTCAGCCCTGCAGGTTAATACTGGCAGTGTCACCATGCCAGCTGACTGTATTTCATCATCAGCCAGTGTTGTTCTTTATACATCAATATTGCCAAAGTTTACCATAAGGCAGCATATAAAGTATTTATAATAATAATGGATTGGATTTATAAAGCGCTTTTCAAGGCACCCAAAGCATTTACAATGCCACTATTCATTCACACACTGGTGGAGGCAAGCTACACTTGTAGCCACAGCTGCCCTGGGGCAGACTGACAGAAGCGAGGCTGCCATATCGCGCCATCGGCCCCTCTGGCCAACACCAGTAGGCAAGTAGGGTAAAGTGTCTTGCCCAGGGACACAACGACCAGGACAGAGAGCCCAGGGATTGAACCGGCGACCTTCCGGTTACAGATGCGATTCCCAACCCCCTGAACCACGGTCGCCCTTGCTTTCAGGTGTTATTCAAATATTAGTCTTTTCATTTGTTTCCCCACTTTTTTCCTGTTTCAAAATCAAACACCAGTTTGTGAGAAGATTATCTTCTTCTTTTTTAACAGGCATTGGTTTTGCATTGGCTAATTTGCCAATTGTACACTCAACAAAAATATAAATGCAACACCTTTGTTACTGCTCCCATTCCCCATGGGATGGACGTAGAGACCTAAAATTCATTCCAGATACACAATATAACCATCCCTCCCAAACAGTGGTCACAAATCAGTCCAAATGTGTGGTAGTGGGCATATCTGCTATATTGAGATAATCCATCCCACCTCACAGGTGTGCCACATCAGGATGCTGATCTGACATCATGAGTAGTGCACAGGTGTACCTCAGACTGCCCACAACAAAAGGCCACCCTGGAATGTGCAGTTTTTTGCGCTATTGGGGGTCTGGGGACCCAGAACCGGTCAGTATCTGGTGTGACCACCATTTGCCTCATGCAGTGCAACACATCGTCGCATGGAGTCTATCAGATTGTCAATTGTGGCCTGTGGAATGTTGGTCCACTCCACTTCAATGGCTGTGCGAGGTTGTTGGATATTCGTGGGAACTGGTACACGCTGTCGTATACGCCGGTCAAGCACATCCCGAACATGCTCAATGGGTGACATGTCCGGTGAGTATGCTGGCCATGCAAGAACTGGGACATTCTCAGCTGCCATCTGCCCTGAACAATGTGAACCATGATTCATTCGTGAAGCGCACACCTCTCCAACGTGCCAGACGCCATCGAATGTGAGCATTTTCCCACACAAGTCTGTTACGGCGACGAGCTGGAGTCAGGTCAAGACCCCGATGAGGACGACGGGCATGCAGTTGAGCGTCCCTGAGACGGTTTCTGACAGTTTTTGCAGAAATTGTTTGGTTGTGCAAACCAATTGTTCCAGCAGCTGTCTGGGTGGCTGGTCTCAGACGATCTTGGAGGTGAACCTGCTGGATGTGGAGGTCCTGGGCTGGTGTGGTTACACGAGGTCTGCGGTTGTGAGGCCGGTTGGATGTGCTGCCATATTCTCTGAAACGCCTGTGGAGACGGCTTATGGTTGAGAAATGAACATTCAATGCACGGGCGACAGATCTGGTTGACATTCCTGCTGTCAGCATGCCTATTGCACGCTCCCTCATTATTTGTGGCATCTGTGGCATTTTGCTGTGAGACAAAACTGCACATTCCAGGGTGGCGTTTTGTTGTGGGCAGTCTGAGGTACACCTGTGCACTACTCATGATGTCAGATCAGCATCCTGATGTGGCACACCTGTGAGGTGGGATGGATTATCTCAATATAGCAGATGTGCCCACTACCACACATTTGGACTGATTTGTGACCACTGTTTGGGAGGGATGGTTATATTGTGTATCTGGAATGAATTTTAGGTCTCTACGTCCATCCCATGGGGAATGAGAGCAGTAACAAAGGTGCTGCGTTTATATTTTTGTTGAGTGTATGTACACTACAAGAGCTTTTAAGTAAATGTTCATACTATCACATATCATATTATTTGTATAGCATATCTATCGATCGATCGATAGATATGAGATTTTCTCGCTGCATAGAGATGATGGATGGTTGAGTGGCCGACAGAACTGAAGACTGAGCTACAGGTAGCGGGGACACTGGAGACTGAACTGAGGTCGACTGAACAGGAGACTGCCCTAGAGAAAAATCACCTGAGTGATCAACCCAGAGATAATCAGCAAGAAGAAATAAGCTCTCAAGCGCGATTATATTGGTTGGCCACTCTGTCTGCAGCTGGAGCAGCTGTTCCAGTTCCTGGTCTCTCTGCTAAAGTTGATGCTGCTGTGCTGGTTGGTGCAGTCACAGATTATGTTCATGCATTTGGTCTCAATATCCTGTCTTTGAAGAGACCTTTTTACAGAACAGGTGTGCCCTACTCTTATCCGCGTGCTGTCATCATTTCACCACTGACTGCAGCAGAAATAACTAAAAAGCTCCTCCAGAAGGTCATGACCCAACTTGGGTGCGTAGCTACATTAATTGTAGCAGAGGAAGCATCCAGATTTATTCCATTGATTGGAATCCCAGCAGCAATGCGTCTCTCTTTCACAACAAAGTTATTGTGACAGGTGAGACCTGGAGACTCGGGACCACCCCTGGTGGGCGGAGCTGGTCTTTGCTCCTTTCATAAGCGCAGGTGTGGGCAATTGGGTATTCCTCTGCAAACCTGAAACTTGGTCCGAGTTGGGCAAGTTGGTGTTTCTTAACTATGAAAGTCTGATACAGGTCTTCCCCTAAACTTCTGTTAGAACGGTAGGTTACACAAAAATGTACCACTTGAGCTCTGGCTGTTGGCAGAGGTTGTTGCGAGATCGATCAACTTCAGACCAGACAACAAACGACGGAGGCTCCGGAAAAGTGCAATCAAACGATGAGTTTTATTATCACAGGAGAACAACCAACCATCAACATAGGGATTGTGTTGCTCTGACAAGAATACATTGGGTTCTGGTTTTATAGGACAAAATATCACACCTACGTCAATACAGTTCAAAAATACATGGTGACAGACAGGCAAAAGTTCAACCCGTGCAGACAAGGGTACATCACGTACACTTCTAATAACCCTTCACCGACATATAACTTCTCTTTTCTACATTGCTTGCCTTTTAGGGTAATAACTTCAGGTCTCACCATCTCCGAGAGCTAATAATGGACCCTCGTCATTAATCACTAAGTAGAGTACTTTTGCAGCCAGTCTCAAACTGAAGCAGAAGACGCTTAGGCCTTTGCTCAGACCTGCTACTAGATTAATATGTGTATCGTAAGCGTGCATGCAATTAACCTGCTATGTTCTCATCTCCCCTCAGCATGTATCATCTGGACACTCTCGCCAGTGAAGCTTAAAACCTTCTAGAATGGAACATCAACTCTAACCAAGCACATTCATGCATTGTGTATAAAATGAACTCAACCTGTAAAATAGAAAGGTCAATGTGATGACAGACATATTCAATGCAATTTTATAAACCCTGCAGGAAATATTACCGATAAATGATACTGTAAAACATGTTATTAATACATTCTTCATAAGGCAGATTATATGGTAGCAATAAAAGAATCTCTGAATCCCAACAAGGTTTACAGTTATTTGCACCCTTGTAGGTGGGAAACATTGCTCCCGTGAGAACGGTATAGTGGACTTCATCGCCACTGACCCACATTTATTAGGGTGTGACACGAACTTGTGGACAGGTAACTAAACCAATTCAGTTGAGGAATATTCCTGTGTTTTACTGTCCAGCTAAGTGATCTCCTGCCTTTTATTTATAGAGTACCGAGCTGCTGCTTTGCCAGGTGGATTTCTGGCTGCGGGCAAAGGACCTGACACTTCAGTGTGTTTTAATTTGTTTTAAACTGGTGTAAGTCGACAGACTGACTGTTGCGGCTGTCGATGGTTTTGTTTTTTGTTTTAATTTTTTCTGTATCAGTAGGCACCACAGATATTGATCCTTTTAGTATTTTAACCCCTTTTTTATATATATATATATTGTCGCAGACGGTGAAGGCGCTGCAGGGAAAACAAATCCTTTTTTTTTGTCTCCCCGCTTTTTGCATGAACAGCGGTGGGCCTGAGTGAAGACGGCACCGAAGATTTGCCTTTTTCTATAGTGTTTTACCCATTTGGGGTCATGTGTGAGTTGCCGTCCACTTTTAACCTGTGTGCTATGTCGATTTGTTTTTAAACGGTTCCCCGCAGCGCTTGTCCTGGCTCATGGGCAATCGTACAGTTTTATAGTTTCTAATAAGGTAAAGTTTTTAATTGTTTTTAGGTGCCGCTGTTACACTGTTTCTTTTATTTTGTATTAAAAATTAAACTCTTTTAAACTGACTGTGCGCCTACGGCTCTGTCCTATTTTAAATAGGTACCTACCACGGGTCACATTATGAATGTTGTCGTCAACCAGCTCACTGAAATTGCTGAGAAGGTGTTTGAAAAAGCTCTGGGTCTGTAAAAATAAAAGACATTGAAACTGATCAGTGTGTCCGAGGCCTCAGCAGGTCTCATTTCCTCTGATCACAGCAGAAACAACAGTAACTTCTCCCAGCTTCACATCAACACAGGAACAAATGTGATCTCAGATATGAACTGTGGCAACATTATAAACTTTGTAAAATGTAGAAGAGCTGCTGAATAGTGTTGTTTTTTCTATTTTTTGTGTAATGAGTTTAAACAGTTTTTGATGTGGCGTCTCTCATCGAAAATTACATTTTCTCTGATTTAATAAAATGATGAATCTGAGTGTTTGATGTCATGTGATAAGAAGACGTGTGTAGAAAAGAAACTGCTCTGTGGCGTTTGTTCGCTGTTGACTGTAGAGTGTGATCAGAGTTCACTGCCCTCCAGTGGTCACAGTGAGGAACTACAACACAAACGATCCCTATGAACAGTAATGTTCATCTTCATCATTCCTGTCTGGTATTAATAAAATGTATTTTAGCATATTTCATAATATCCTCCTAAACTGGGGGGTGGGATAAGTAAACCTGGTGAATCACTGAACTCTCAGCTTCATTGGAATGTATCATTACAGGTAAATGTAATATAGGTCCCTGTTTACTCCATAACGCAATAATTTATTTGGTACATGTATACAAATCTATAATTATAATCTGAAACTAAACTGAGCGACTTTCAGTGAGTTGTTCTAAAAAATGAACCTACAGTCATTTTACAGTCATTGGAAATATGAGTCTTGGTTTTCCTGCAGAACATTTCAGGCTGAGCAGCCAATCCCAGTCAGAGAGAAGTGGCTGTGACAGAAACACAGCAGAGAGAAGGACAGAAGGTCAGAGCTCTGAATTCAAGGAGCAAACACACAAAACAAGACAGGAAGAAATTTTAGAGGCTGGAAATACAAAAAGAAAATGAAGGACAAGCTGGTAAAAGGTGGATGAGGGTCAGTAGAATAAAATGGATAAAATAAAATAAAAATAAAATGCAGTTGGTGGCCTGGTCTGAAATGATGAGAAACTGTGACTGCAGTTTTTAAATTTAACAATTGGTTGTGATGCTGTGTGTATTAATAATAGCAAACTATATAAGGATAATAAATAGAGGAAAGATTTACAGGAAAATTAAACATTCCTCGTGTTTTCATCTAGTTTCAAAAATCTGATCTTAAACATCAAGAACCCTGAACAGTTTTTATTCTCCTGCTTCAATGTTGGAGGATGTTGTTTTATTCTTGTCACACAGTGGTGACAATTATTGAATAGATTATATTAATGGACCAACAGGTTTGATTACAGGAGCACAGCCGTGTGTTTAAATGAGACGCAGAGGCAGGGATGCAAATTTAAAGAACAAACCAGCTTTGGTGAACCGAACCACAGATTTGACAACCACAGGTTTATGCCACAATGATGAAAAAGAAAATTACAAAAAACATTTTAATACATAAAACTACCAGCATAAAGACTTGGCCACGTGTTAGTCCTCAGGTCTCAATGTCGGGCGCACCCTGGTAACCTGACTTTGAAACGCTTCTAGAAAAATCTGATTACACAAGTTGAATTTCCATGAAAATCCCAAACATCACTCACACAAAGAGAACATCCCTCACAGCAGCTTATTGTACACAGACCCAAATAAAAACTTATCTGAAGGGTAGAGTCCAAAAATCTCTGGGTTCAAAAGAAAATAAGAATCCAAAAATGTGAGTCAGTGGTCTTAAGCATCACCAGCTGTGTGTGAAAGTGTGGATGAGACAGTGGAAAAGAAGGGAATCAGTCTCTCTGTCTCTGTAAGTAAGTGGGCTAAATCACAGGAGGAGTCCACCTCAGCACCAGAGGACCTGTCAGCAGAAAGGGTCTGAGGAATAATACAGATATTAATTATGCTGTTCTAGCTAAAATCCACAACTTAGGTCTTTGCAGACATCATATTTCACATCAATTTGTAGGTAAAATATCAACATTTGCAAAAAAAACAACAACAACTGTCATGGTCCTGGGCCATGTGGGCCCAGTATTCTTAGTTTTCATGCATTTTTGTATTTTGTTCCTTATTTAGGCCATGTTTTCTGAGTTGCCCTGTTGTGTTGTTCCCTAAGTGTTTTCCCTTCATGGCTCTTCCCCCCTGTGTGCCCTCTATGTATTTATGAGCCCTCGTCTCCCTTTGTGCTTTATTCTATGTTTTCCCCAGCCCGTTATGTCTGCGTTCTCCCCGTGCTCTCCCTCCTCCTGTTTGAACCTTTGTGTACGTCCTGCTTTACTTTGCCCATCTCCCATCAGTGTTATGTTCACTCCTGCCGTGTCTTGTTATGATTATCAGTGTCACCTGTGTTCCCCGTGTGCATCCACTTCCCCTGATCATCCCTCATGTGTATTTAGTCTCTGTGTTTCATGTAGCCTGTGTCGCGTCGTCTGTGTTATCTCCCCTACCCCTTGTCGTAGTATCCCAGCCATAGTTTGCATTTTGCTGTCTAAATCTCATTAGAGTCATAGTTTCCCAGTCTATGTTCAGGTTTTCCCTCAGTTACTTTGTTGTTCTTTTCTATGAGTTTTTCAGCCATAATAAAAGGCTCGTTTTTGTTGGAACCCACTCCTGCATCCTCGTTTGTGTTCGCACCTGGGTCCACCACACACCGTTCCGCACGGTCTGCCTCCGCAGACCTTGACACAACATTTGTCTTGTACAAACTTTGCATTGCTGCAATATATCTTTGAAAATCTTTTTTTGTTAAAATTTAGAAAAACAAATACTTTCCAAACACAGTGTTGGAGCCATATGGACTTTGTGGTGATAAAGTGTTGTGTGTATGGTGTTGCTTGTCTATTCCAGGGATTACGGTTAGCTTCTTTGTCACGTGGGAGGTGTTACCCTCATGCCTCACTGTGTTCAGTGGAATATAACCAAACTTGTCAAAAGATTTTTTTTTTTTTTAATTTTAAAATTTCAGTGTGAATTTCTTAATGAACGAGTGGGAAATACATTCACCTGGTTACCGGTCGGGCGGCCTGGAGAATGGGTGAGTAGGGACAGTGTGGTTTTTGTTGACCGTGTTCGCTTGTCAGTCGTCTTGTCTTGTCTCGAGCCTTCAAGTAGTTTGTACGTGCTCGGGTTTGACTGCGATGTGGATGGATTGCTGAAATATTCGATAAATGCTCAGTGGAAAATGTTTGGAGACTGATTAAAAACAGCAAAGCAGCATTCCCTACTTCATCCTTGGAGTGGATTCATTGATATCAAGTCACTTCATCCACATTGAAATACTGCAGTTATTTGCTTTTATGGATTTCAAGAGGTCATTGAGAAATGGAATCACTTCAGTGTGAACAGACTCACGCTGCACTGAAACTGTAATTGTACACACAGAATCTCAGCTGTGGAAACATAAAGCCAGACATGCAATAAACGGCTGTGTATGGAAGAAAACACTGATTGCAGCGGTTATTTGTGACGTGTCCACTGGTGAAAAGTCTGCTGAGCTGTTTATGATGCATTAAAGACGTGTAACTTATCGCGTTCATTATGAATTTGAAATGACTGATTTGTCAAAATGTGGTTTGAATCATCTGTAATAAGCTGAGTCAGGGATTTTTCTAAAGTCAGAATGACTAGAAAAGTCTCCAAAAACTTGAAGCATTTGAGGGTCTGGCTGCAAAACACAATGTCAAACTCACTGCAGAGTCTTTGGGAAATAAAATTGAAAGGTTGCAAAAGGAGCATAAAATAAATGTGAACAAAATTAGAAATCTGATTCCTTCAATGAAGGTCTTGATGGATGCTCAGTCATCCAGGTAAGTAAATCGCAAAAGGTTCACATTCAGATGAACAGAATCAACCTTTATTTCTGCAGCATTCATCCTTTGTCTTTTTAGTTGCTGCAGTTCTTCAGAGATTTTTAATCACTGTTTTATCGTCATTTAATGATGTTTCTCATTGGAGGAGGCGGCACTCGAATCATTTCATGCAGAAGTAAATGATTGTAGATTAGACGCAGGAGGGGGAGGAGACGCAGGTGAATGTAATTAACAACAATCAAATCAATAAATCTGAAACAGGAGAATAATAAACACAGAGATAAGAGGACTCACACTACATTCAGCCAAACGATGAGTCTGATGTTCAGATGTGTGGCGTGTAAGACAGCACTGTTTGTGAATGAAGACATTTGACTCAATGAGAAATGAATTTAACTGAAATATTATTTTCATTGAACTAAAATTATATCAGTGCTCTACTTAATATTGTTCTTTTTTAAATTTTGTATCTGCAGAATTTCACTTCAGCATAGATCAAATGTTTGTTTTTCATTTCATTTTTATTAACTTAATTGTGACACATTAAGCAGAGTATGCTAAGTTTTAAAATGTTATGATATTCACAAGAATATCATAACATTTGTTCTTGTGAGCATGCTCACAAGAACTGTTCTGCTTCGTTCGCTCAAAGATTGACAACAATATACAAGCTGAGAAAAGAAAGAGACTCAAGCAAAGAGGAGACTTCCTGTAGGAAGGTGAGTTTCCTATGTGATCATGTATTTCAGAGTGAGACAAATTTTGGGATGTTTTCTGGGATGCGTCTCCCTGGAGGAAAATGGCCCTCTTCCTAATGATGGCGATGCAGCTTTTTTTTTTTTTTTTTTTTTTTCCCCAGTGGTTTTTACACTCAACACAAATTAAAATTATTGGTTTGGCTCCTCTTAGCTTGCTGATCCTTTCTTGATATATTTTAGGCTGATAACAGCAGATTTTCTTTTTTTAATGTATTAAAGTAGCTTTGCATCAGCTTTAGGCAAACATTACTGTTTGTTAGACTCCCTCGGTGTCCTTTCTTTAAAGGGTCATTAATGATTCTGTAACCTGATTTCTTGTTACTGCTGTTCAGACTCTGGGCTGTGGGTGAAGGCTGAGCTACTACAACTAACTTTCCATAATAAACGCCAACACAGCAGACCTCAGCTTTGCTACCTCTGCTCGTGCATGTACCCTAACCCTAAGCTCTGATATGGTGAGCTGTATTACGCGAGTTGTGAGAAGGTGGTTGCTCTGAGAACAAGACTGACACACTGTTTAAACCATATGTCAAAACATTTTTGAAATTCAAGCAGCAGGCATCTGGTTACCCAAAAAATGTGAAAGCAGCTGAGAAACAGCAGAAGTTTGAAGACAAAGGACATCAGAACCCACTAAGATTGTTTTGTTTTTGTTTTTTCTTTAAACACAAATCAGCAGTTGTAATAAACTGCGGTTCTCCATGTGAGCAGAAATGCCATCTTGTGAGCTGATTACAGACCCTGACAGATGATTAGTGATGTTTAGTGACCACTATGACATCAGCTTTGTTTCATCTCTGATGATGTAGCTATGGTCCAGTGGTGTCACGCTGATGGTAGAGGGTCGCCGGTGAAGGATGTGAATGTCTTTGTCAATGACAACAGCTTATGCAAGGCTCGTGTTGTATGACTTGTTACAGATTCAGTTGTCTTCACCTCTCATCCCAGTGAGTGGGTGCTTCCATTAGGCTCATATCTCGGCGAGCTGACTGATGAGCTCAGTGATGGTGGGTCTGGAGAGGAGGATGATCACAGTACAGAGTTTGTCTCCGGTGGTCCAAAACCCTATGCTTTAGCACAAAAAAGGGTAAGACTCAGGTTAAGTGTAAAGGTGTAACACTCAGTGCTGTTAACTCTAAAGTCGTTACCCCTGAATCATTGAAAGGCTTAGTCCGGGTATTTGTGGCCAACAGGGGATGCACATTTAGTTGCTGTGTCTGACACCATCAGGTCAGGTGGTCTATAACAAGGGAAGGTGCTGCCTGATTATACAACGCTCCCTCATGGATACTGAGCAGGATCAAGCCTTTGATGGAACGCTTCAGCACCCATTTAGTCTGGTTATTAGTGGGCTGAGTAATTGTAGAAAGACTTTCTTTGTCAAAAGCGTCATTGAAAATGCGTCCAGCATTATTTCAACCAAAACTGATAATATTGTTTACATCTACTCCTGCTGGCAGCCTTTAAACAGCTTCTCCAGATAAGAAAAATGACCTTTGTGAATGTTGTACCAGAATCTCTGCGTGACGATGACCTTTTACCTCCCGATAAGAGCAACTTGCACATTATCAACGATGTTACAGCTTCTAACAGCGTAGAACTTCAAAACATGTTCACACAATACGTTCATCAGAGGAACTTGGGCTGCATGTGTTTAGTTCAGAATTGGTTTAGGCAGGGAAAATCCAGTAGAACAATTTCACTGAACACTAGTTACTTAATTCTGTTTATTAACCCTACAGATAAATACCAAATCTCAATTTTAGGTAGACGGATGTTTCCACGTAGTACAAAATACTACTTAGAAGCTTTTAATGATGACACATCTACCTCATACAGGTATTTTCTAATAGATTATAAATCGAGAGTGCCTGACTATTTAAGACTTGGAACCAAATTGTTATCAGACCGTCAAGTTGTTAAAGAGGTAAAAAAGGATGTCGTCTTCACGGATGTGGAAAAACTTTGCACTGCTGGAGGAGTTGTATAAATCCCTGCCTAGTGTATGGAGGAATATTATTAGTAATGCCTAACATGGATTTTATTAATGGGCTGTGTGAGATGGCTCTCAGTGCTTTGAAGGGTAACGTCCTGCTGACTGACCAACAGCAGACAGCAAAAAAAAAAAAAAAAAAAAAAAAGGGGGGGGGGATCAGGCTGGTTGCAGACAAAAAGGACAATTTTGAAAAAGATGAGATCCATCAACTAATCTGGAGGATTTTTGTTGCCGTTATTAGGGGCTGCCATACCCTTCATCACCAGACTTACAGCAAAAGGTGAAAATGGAGCACACACAGAAAATGTTTTTGGTTCCACAGCAGCAGTTGGACATGTTAAACCATCAGCAGCAAAATGCAGCTTCCATCAGACATGTAGTGCAAAATGAGCTCAACAAAGCTATGGCTGAAGTGCTGCAGCTATCAGATTTGGAAGTATATGAGAAGGCTGAAAAGTATTCTGGTATTCTTCAGAGATGCCTTTCACTTGTGAGACAGGGCAAGAGTGGAAAAAATGTACTGACTCTCTTTGCCCGATGATGCTAATCAGGATGCGTCTGACTGTCAAGCTAATGTCGGCGGAGGTCGTGATGGTGGTGACAGACAAAAGGACATGTTCGTGGACAGAGATGGGCAGTAACGCGTTACTTGTAACGCGTTACTGTTATCCGATTACTTTTTTCAAGTAACGAGTAAAGTAAGGGATTACTATTGCAAAAACGGTAATTAGATTACCTTTACTTTCCCGTAGGAACGCTGCGTTACTGCGTTACTAAAACCGTGATTTTTTTGCGAGAATGTCTCACGACAGTGACGTAAGCGAGTGCGCCGTTAGTGACAACAGCTGTGTGCAGATCAACAGTGGATCATATATCGAGTACGGGAGAGAGTATGAGCGTGCAGCGTTTAAAGCGTGGAAGTACTGACCTTACTTTGAGTTTGATTCCATAAAAAGTGACAAAAACATTAGCGTCCATTAGCATTGTGCGTGGGAAGAAAACATCTTTTTACAGCGAAAAAAACCCCTAAACTTCCAAGCAAGCTCCGAGTAGCTACGACGTAATGGGAAACTCACAGAGAAACTGCCGTATCCTTCCACTGACTGCTGTGGCACACCTGCACCAGGGTAAACCTCCGCCTACCCAACTCCTGCTTTACAGGTGAAAATAGAGCAACAGGACCGCTGAGTCTTTGACTTTATTTATTTTCTGCTGTGTTTTACTTGCATCTATTTGAAAGACTGAGTGTAAACACAAAAAAAATATATTTTATGTGCTGGAATGTGCAGAAAATAGGTTTAAATATTAAACAAATTTCTTCCAGTCAGAGAATGTTGCATATAATAAAATTTTTGCTTGATGCATAAAGTTAAAAGATTAAAACTAATAAAACAAGTTAAAAAGAGACTTTTCCATTTGATTACATTTTGTATGATGGATTATGCAGAAAAAGTAGAATTGGGCTGAAAGATCTATCGCTTTATCACCTATTCAGGTTGTAAATCGTGTTTTTAAAAAGTAACTAAGTAATTAATTACTTTTGAAAATAAGTAATCAGTAAAGTAACGGGATTACTTTTGGGGGGGGGGGGTAATCAGTAATTAGTTACTGATTACTCTTTTCAAGTAACTTGACCAACACTGTTCGTGGATGAGGTTTTATCATATATGCCAAAAATGCAGAGCTTATTTTAACAGCCCTCACCCGTGCATCGGGTGTTTCGTGAAATAATGGGGCGAGATTATTATTGACAAACAAGTAATCAGAGGTTCTCTTTCATAGCATTCGTTCCGTGTCTCACTATGGGAACGCCTCCTGTGTGACCTCATCAGAAGCTCAAATACCATTACGCCAGCCCTTAGAGGCTGACTAAGTGATCCCCATGTCAGGAGGGCTAGTGCTTCCCTATATAATAGGCTGACATAGCATCAGATGTCATTGAAAAACCTCTTCTCGCTTCTCACAGACGCCTGTAGACAACTGTGCTATTGGGTGCTAAAGCTAAACTGTCCACAGATTTGAGTGAACAACTCGGTCACCGGGCGTTTTGTTCCCAGCTTTTCAGTTGTCCACTAGCATACAAGCAGTAGCAATACTGTTCAGTAGCTAGTGCTGGTGTTAAGTAGCAATACTTTCCTAAAGCGAAGTAGCAACACTAATAAAGGTACCACTAGCTTCACCATCAGGTAGCAATACCCTTTGGCGCTAGCAGTTTCAGCTGTTAGGTAGCAATACCTGTAGAAAAGTAGCACTACTTTTCACCCCACACTAGCTGAGGAATAGCAATATTCTCCACACTCAGTGTCGGTCTCGCTAACGTGCGCAACCCTCTAGCTAGCCATGGCTATGACTGACAACGAAGTTGTAAAACATTGTCCTTGCGGCAAGAAGATTTCTGCCTGGGATACACACCCTGTGTGTGTGGCATGGCTAGGCTTATCACACGCTCAGGCTGCCTTGACACCCACACACTGCGCGGCTTTCCCATGCAAACTACTCCACCGCAGGCTAGCTCGCCAGGCTAACCTGTTGGGTGGTGACCCTTTGCTGTGTGAGGCTGCTTCAGCGCAAGGAGAAATTGAGATGCCCAATGATTTGGCCACAACACCAGGGCCGAGCTGGGCAGAGGAAGACCCTCAGCCCATTGCGACTGCTTTCCCGTCGCTGGAGGCACACGGAGAATGGGAGTTTTTTTTCCCCCCATGCTGGAGTCACCCGGGGAGGAGATGCTAACAAGGATGGAGATGAGTCGGCTGACTCGGAACTCCTGCTGTCTGACGACGACGAGGAAGATTCCACCTCCTTGGCTAGCATGAGCTGGGCTACAAAGCCCTCGGCTACCGGCGAGGTTGAAAAACCGACACCGCCGTCTCCCCTGGATCTCGACATGCAGGACATGTGCAAACGCGCAGCTGCTAGGCTCAACATCCCGTGGCCCGACATACAAATCGAGGTTGTAAAAGCTCGTTTTGACGGTAAGAAATTGCAGAAGGCGACAAAGACAGGGAAGCATGTGTTGCCTGTTTTCCCAGAACTACTCGATGACATAGCGGTGACGTGGCCGCTATCTCACAGCAAGAAACACCCCATCACAGGGAGCTCTCTGCTGGATTGTGAGGGGATGGAGTCTATCGGCCTCCACCAGATGCCACAAGTGGAGCCGTTGGTAGTGAGCCATCTTCACCCGAAGACGTCTCTGTCCTCATCGGCTCCATCCCTCCGCCCCAAAACAGACTGCTTCCAGTCTAGCCTCACAGATAAGTGCTACAAGGCAGCGGCTCTGTCAGTAAAAAAGTCCTGACACGTGCATCCAGGCAGTTTGCCGAGGGCGCTGTCGAGTGTTGTAAAACACATGAAAAAAATCAAACATGGTGAAAAACAGAGCAATGTCTGCCATAACGCAGCCCATGGAGACTCGAATTTCCACGGCTGTGATAATGTAGATGAGCCCGTCACCTCAGCCAGGAAGGTGGTCTCAGATGCCTATCTTTCGGGCTGGGGGGGCACCCACGAAGGCAGAACAGTGAATGGGGAATGGGGCCCTCACATGCACTCCACCCACGTAAACTGTCTGGAACTGCTGGCAACACTTTCTCCCTTGGCTGAGAGGTCATCATGTTTTAGTGAGGTTGGACAATTCCACTGTTGTGGCCTACATCAACAGACAAGGGGGTCTGGGGTCCCCCAAGTTACACACACTGGCACACAGGCTGATTGTCTGGAAGCAGTGTTCACCTGCTGTCACTGAGAGCAGCTCATGTGCTGGGAATCTTGAACTTTGGAGCAGATCTTCTCTCCAGGGGCAACCCACTGTACGGAGACTGGAAGCTTCACCCAGAGGTGGTGAAGCAGATCTGGCTGCGATTCGGTCAGGCGACCGTGGACATGTATGCATCCAGGGAGAATGCTCAGTGTCCCCTGTTTTACTCACTGCGCGATCAGAACGCTCCACTCGGGTTGGATGCTCTAACTCACGAGCAGTGTTGGGAAGGTTACTTTTAAAATGTATTCCAATACAGAATACATGCCCCAAAATGTATTCTGTAACGTATTCCGTTACGTTACTCAATGACAGTAACGTATTCTGAATACTTTGGATTACTTAATATATTATCATGCTTTTTACAACAACGTGAATGTACTATTGCTGTGTGATTTATTACTATTACTGAAGGTCCGCGACTTCGAACTGTAGTAAAGGGACCTCTGACTAATGCGGCGGGGTCCCTGTCGGCTTGTAGCCAAAAAATAGCTTTACTTTGTTGTGTGGGTCAACTTTTCTTGCGAGAGACAGAGAGAGGCGTTGAAAGACTGCTCCAATGGAACTTATTGTTTTCGGAGAAAAACACGAACACGGTGTACAGTCGAGTCTTAATAGCTTACTTACAACTGGGCTCGTCAGGCACTCTTCTTGGCTGAAGTGGTTATTATTATATTTACATGCTTCCAGCTCCCGTTTTTCCTCGATGACAACTCGTACCTTTCCACTCCCCTTTTTCTCCCTCCTCGCGCTCACAGACCCATAACGTGTATGGCAGTCCTTTCTCCCAGCAACACGGACTACACTCCCTATGATGCTACATTCTTTAGAGCTATGCTTGTAGCATTCTGCCTGTTAGCTTAGCACAACAACAAGGACAACAACAACGAAAAGGCGCTCTCTCACCCAGGAAACACACAGTCGCAGAGAGAGAGAGAGAGAGCGTCGCCCTGTAACCATGGCAACCGTAACGCTGCCGCCTGGAACAACAGAACGTAGCTGTCAAACAAAACCCAAACAGTCCTGACCCGCGACAAAATGAAACAGGAAAGTACCGCAGTGTAATCCATTTATTTCAACAAAGTAACTGTATTCTGAATACCACCTTTTTAAACGGTAACTGTAACGGAATACAGTTACTCATATTTTGTATTTTAAATACGTAACGGCGGTACATGTATTCCGTTACTCCCCAACACTGCTCACGAGTGGCCAAGAACCCTTCTCTATGCTTTTCCCCCAGTGGCCCTCATTTCTCCAACTCTGGCAAGAGTGAGAGAGAGAGAGTAAGTAAGTAAAATTTATTTATATAGCACATTTCACAGATAAAAATAACAAAGTGCTTCACAATAAGATCAGACATACAAGTTAAAATTAATTAAACGCCCGTTTGTATAAAAATGTCTTCAGCTGCTTTTTAAAGGAGTCAATGGAGTCAAGACAGCGTAAAGACAACGGCAGGGAGTCCCACAGCCTCGGTGCCTGAAAAGCTCGATCCCCACGTGTTTTAAACCCAGTATGTGGGACCACCAGTAACCTTTGACCTGACGACCTGAGTGCTCGAGATGAAGCATGAGGTTTCAACAGGTCAGAGATGTACTGGGGAGCTTCATCGTGCAGAACTCTAAAAGTTACAACTAAAATTTTAAAATGAACCCTAAAATTTACCCAATGTGAAGAGAAGCCAAAACTGAAGTAATGTGTGACCTCTTGTTTGTACCAGTTAAAAGTCTTGCCGCAGCATTCTGTACAGACTGAAGGCGATCCAGAGCTGAGACATTGAACGGTCAAATATAACACCTAAGTTTCTGAGACGCGACTGAAATGAAGGGTCTAAAAAACTGATATGCTGCCTAATTTCTGAGAGCATGTGATCAGGTGCAATAATCAAGGTTTCTGTTTTATCTGCATTTAACTGGAGGAAACTGTAATTTAACCATTGTTTGATCTCAGACAGACAATTATTTAAACACGACAATTTATAAAACTCAGAAGCTTTGAAAGAACAGTATAACTGAATGTCATCAGCATAGAGATGATAAGAAATATTATTGTAACGTCTGATAATTTGGCCTAGAGGGAGGATATACATCAAAAAGAGAATCAGACCTAAAACAGATCCTTGAGGTGCCCCAGAAGGCAGAACTGATGTTTCAGACAACACATGATTCATACAGACAGTAAAGGATCTCTGAGATAGATGCGACATAAACCATTTAAAACAACACCAGTAATCCCAAACAAGTCCTTCAGCCTATTTATCAGGATGCTGTGATCAACAGTATCAAAAGCAGAGCTGAGATCCAGCAGAACCAGAACAGAACAGAAAAGCGGTTTCAGTGGAGTGTAATGTGCAGAAACCAGACTGGAAAATGTCCAGAACATTGTTCTTCTCCAAAACGTTGTTAAGCTGTTCTGCAACTGTTTTTTCCAAGATCTTTGACACCAATGGTCATTTTGATATTGGCCTGTAACTGCTTGGAAGAGATGGGTCCAAATTTGGTTTCTTTAGCCCTTCAAGACCTACCATAGAACCAAGGCCGCCAGAGCTTACTTTATATTTTTACATGCTGTAGTGCCATTTTAGGGAGCATTTCAAGTTGATATACATCAATACAACTGTTATAGCCCACATTTTAATAATATATATGCATTAAGTCCATAGTAATGACATAAATTGCAAAAAAGTGCAATAAACTACAAAAAAATTGAAAATTGTTTTTGTTTTGTTTTTTACATATATTTCTACTTGGAGAAATTTAAGAGGCTTATCCCTCAAAACTTTAAATACAAAAAAGTTGCAAAAAATAGTCTACAACAACAGGAAATTTATTTTGAGTGTCTTCATAGTTTTATTTTTGAGATACACCAATTTTTATATACTGCAGAAAAAATGAAAACAATCTTATGATGCAAATTTGAAAAGAAAACAGCATGTGCATCAAAATAAATTATTTTAAGCAGTGCAATTTGAGTTCTAAGCATCACAGAAACTATTCAGAAAAGCATAAAGTCAAACATGACTTATAAAAACACCTGCCATATTGGTTTTGAGGGGAAGACTGTTGGCCAGCATCCCTTAATATTCCGTTTCATGGCGTAAATTGCCCACATCTAGGCCACTGGCTCCATCGTGGGACCTTCCCACAGTATTAGCTGCGCTCTCCTGTTGCCCGTTTGAACCCCTGGAACAGGTTGAGTTAAAATTTCTGTCCTTGAAGACGGCTCTATTAATTGCTTTAGCTTCGGCTAAGCGTGTAGGAGAGATCCACGCTCTCTCAGTGAATCAGTCATGCATTCAGTTCTCCTCGGATAATGCGAGGGTCAGTATGCAACTCAACCCCGACTTCATCCCAAAGGTTGTCTGCACATGTTCCCCTATAGAACTGCCGGCCTTTTGCCCACCGCCTTTCTCCTCAGAGGAGCAAAAGCAGCTGCATACCTTGTGTCCCGTCCGTGCTCCACGCATTTATATGGACAGAACCCAGAGTGTCAGGAAAAGTGACCAGCTGTTTGTGTCCTGGGCTAAACCAGATATGGGAAAGCCTGTGTCTAAACAGCGCTTCTCCCATTGGGATAGTAGGAGCAATTGCCCTGGCCTATACTAGCAGGGGCCTTCAGCCTCCTGCTGGCTTGCGTGCGCATTCCACTAGAGGTCTGGCAACCTCATGGGCTCTCTTTAGGGGAGTTTCTATCCAGGTGTCTGCAGCTGCATGCTCTGCCTTTTTTGAGCTTCTGATGAGGTCACGCGGGAGGCGTTCCCCATAGTGAGACACTCATTCATGCTACTCAGAGAACCATGGTTATACTGTAGCTCAGGTGGCAGAGCAGGTCAGCCCCTAATCAGAAGGTCGGTGGTTCGATCCCAGGCTTCCTCCTGGCTGCATGCCAAATATCCTTGGGCAGGATAAAGTAGTCTTTTGCCTACTGGTGGTGGTCAGAAGGCCCGGTGGCGCCAGTGTCCGACAGCCTCGCCTCTGTCAGTGCACCCCAGGGCAGCTGTGGTTACAACGTAGCTTGCCATTGCCAGTGTGTGAATGGGTGGATGAGTGAATGTAGTGTAAAGCGCTATACAAATGCAGGCCATTTACCATTTACCATTCATTACTTACTACTTGAACTGCTGTGCATATTGTTTTTCCCTTTTATTTACTTCTCAATCATGATGATGTTTTTAAAGAAAAGTTTGTTACTGTGGATGTTTCTAAATAATGTTCTCTTTTGTCATCTTTTATTATCATTTGTTACATAAAATCAGTATCCACACAGCACAAGTTATTCCAAAACATACAGAAATGGGTCTTTTTTATTTTTTTAAACAAAATGACAAACCATTGCATCAGTACAGACAAGATCGTCGCCGTACATATTAATTAGTCTTGAATAAGAGATCCCTTTTTGTATATGATATTAAAAAAAAACACACAATGTTGTCCACAGGTTACTGACATTACCTGAATGACCTTCATCGGCTTCCAGGTTAAAGCAGAACAATGAGTGACCAACACCAAAATCCTCACGGGTTGTAGCCAGAGGTCTGTCCTTTAGGTGACGCCCCGTGCTGGTTATACTCTCTAACATATTGACGCCTATGAAAATGTTCCTGGAACAGTTTAGTGGGGTAAGAGTGGCCGTCGACATGCAGACACATGAACTCAATGCCGCAGTTTTCAAAATTAAAAGGTTCGCATGTATAGCTTGCTGTAAATCCCTCACTGACAAAACCAACTATGACAAACTTTGGTAGAGTTCCTGTAAATCCATGATCCTGTGAAGAAACGCGGGTCCTTCCGGGGATGGAGAATGTCTTTAACCCACACTGTCTATTGGGTATTTAGCATTAGCATGTTGTAGGGCTTTGCTGTGTGCCAACCTGACAGTTGGTGATACACTCACCAAGGACTCATGTGCTGACAACTTCTTACCGAATGTCTGGGTTCACGGTAATATAACCTGTCACTGTCAGTCTTGTCATGAATAGTATGGTCAAAAGCTCTTATAAATGGTATAAACATGTCATCTTTCTTAAGTCCAAAACACTCTTGTTGTCTTATTTTGTAAGAAGTTAAAAAATAATAAAATAAAACATGAAATAACTATAAATGGCACTTACATTCTCTAAATGATAGGATCGGACTGAATCATTTACAGCCTACAGACGAATATTTTTTCCATCCTCATGTCACAGAAAAAAAGTATGTGTGAAGAATAACATTTACCGACGTACTTTGGAGCGCTGATCAGTGCGGACTCTCTCTTCAGCGCTGTTTGGGTCACCAGGTAACCTCACATGTTCGTGTTTTTCTAAAACAAAGTAACAACAGTTGTGTTAAAAACAACAAGCACAGAAATGCATCTTTAAAGACCCAATAATGATTTTGTGGTTTGTCAGTAGCAGCGGCTGAAAAGTAAGTTCATGACTCATTTGAAACGCCAGATAATCTGAAACACCAAATAATCAGAAACACCAAATAATCAGAAACACCAGTGGTCAGAGTAAATAAGTTGAAGAAGCTCAGCTGCTGTGTTCTGAGTTACTGGGTGGAAGATGGAAACCAGTTGAATCCAGATGAGCAAGCTGCCAATTCTCATCACATAGACGCTTCCAGTTCAGGAAGGCAGAGCAACAGCAACAGAGAGAAGGCGGAAAAAAAAACACTCCGGTGGGCATCGATGGAGTGTAAGTATTTTCTTAAATTCTACTTCTTTGTTATTCTGTTTCTTTTCGGTCCGGGACCGTGTGTACGTAATTTCGTTCCACCACATATAAACATATGATGCGAATAACAATAAAGCTCCTTGAATCCTTTAATAAAACCACTGCTACGTAGACAAAGAGACGCTAAGCTGAGTAATAATTAATAAAAATAAGTCTGCGAAGAATTAAAATAATTACACCAAAACCAGTGGAGCCAGTGTCCACTGAGCCAGAAGATTTGTACACTACACAGTTTTTACACATATGATGATAGTCATATAATGATGTGTTAAAATCTGAGGAACCTGAATTCGCTGTCAAGTAAATTATTCCTTGTGCACCTGTGGTGCTCTGTGTATTCTGACCTTTGAACTACAGCAGCTCGTCTGTTGGATCAGACCACAGGACCAGCCTTTGCTCCCCATGTACATCAGTGGGCCCTGACTGCCCATCACCCTGTCACTGGTTCACCACTGTTCCTTCCCCGGACCACCTTTGAAAGATACTGACCACTGCAGACTGACAAAGCCCCACAGGTGCTGCACTTTTAAAGACGCTTTAACAAAAACACTGATGGCGAGGTGACTGGGTAAAACCCGCTCAAATCATCACACTCACCTATTTTTCCTGCGTAACTGAACTGTTCTATCTTCTTCAGGAGAGCCTTCCTCTGTACGTGGTTAGACTGAAACTTTTTTAACACTGTTCATAGGAGAGCATCTCTGGGATTTCAGCTGCTTTGTTAAAATCACAATAAGAATCATTTGTCCATAAATAACTTGTGTAGGCAGGATGCATTATATGCTCACTTTGAGGCTGGATGTTTTATTGACAGGATATAAAGAGCGTGCTCAGAGTCAGAGCTGTCATTTCAGACATACCCACACCTGCATCCTGCTCCATCATTCAAAGACACGAGGACACCTTCACCTCCTGCACGAGTTCTGTCAGATGCTTTTGATTCCCCACAGAGGACAATAATCCAAAGATGTTAGACTGATATAGAATTTTATTCTGCACATGCACGGATCAAATGAACATGTCACAGGGAGTAATTTGATATTTCCAACAAATGGAGACATTGTTGTGACGGCTTCTGTTACATTTTACCAACATTAGGTCAGAAAATCATCTTATTGTTATAAGTAACAATGCCAACATTTTTCATCAGTAATATTTTATCAATAACTGGAATGCTGAAAAACAATAATATAATGCACGCATAGACAAAAACAATATATTACAGTTCATGTTTGTATTGTGTTGTAGTTCCTCATTGCGACCACTAGAGGGCAGTGAACACTCATCACAGTCAACAGCACACAAGCACCAGGGAGCAAGGGTTTAAAACGTATTATTATGCTGAAAGATAAAATGTTCAACCTCTATTATAATAACTCTGCGTAACAATAATAATGGATTGGATTTATGTAGCGCTTTTCAAGGCACCCAAAGCGCTATACAATACCACTATTCATTCACTCTCACATTCACACAATAATATTAATGATTTCTTTTAATCAAATTTATATTTATTCATTAAAAGGTTTTGTATATTTATCGGAAATCTCATTTAAATATAAAACAAAACGACAAATGTAATCACAGTTTATTAAAACACTGAAAAGACAATATATGTTCAATAATAATAACTGCTGATGCTAATAACAATGCTATTAATAGCTGCCTTAAGATTACATATTAGTGTGTGATGCTGGGAGAAGTTACAATGCTGTTTCTGCTCTGATCAGAGGAGATGAGACCTGCTGAGGCCTCGGACACACTTATCAGCTGTGAGGATGCAGTGAGATTATGAATTTTATTATTTTGAAACAAACACTGTCTAATTAGAACAAGTTAAAAGCTTATTTGTAGATCTATGCTAGTTTCAAAAGTGTCACTACTTTACAAAATCGACATGTTCAAGCCAGAACTCTTTGAAAGACCCTCTGAGCATCATCAGCAAGTTCTCTGAGGATAATAGGCATAGCTTTCTCCATTACCCGATAACATCTTCCCCTTGGGATTGAGCCCACAACCGATTCAACGAAGTTTATCATGCTCAATGCAAAACGTAATTCAGATGTTACTCCAACCTGGTTCAACACCTTCAGCGGGAGCTTCTCAGTTATTTCAGCTGCAGCCAGGGGTGACTTGATAACGGCACACAAATCGCTGTATGACAGACCTGTGCTGGCAGCAAGTTTCCACAGAGATGGGATATCAAGACCAAACGCATCTACCACCATTGCAATAATAATGTGCAGCCAAGGTAGATTAACAGAAACAGTTAGCCCAGGAACAGAAACATTTGGTCTACCAAAGCAGGCCACATTAGGTAATCGTAGATCCATAGCTTGTTTCTTCTTCTTGATGATCTCCAGGCTGATGTTGGGCATGGCCAGCACAAAAGCATTCCTCTTGAGTTTAGGAAGTTGTCTCTCTAAGGTCTCATGTAGGAGAGAGAAATCCTACTTCCGAGGCTTAAAGCTGGACACCAGGAACACCTTTGAACACTTGATGCCATGTGCCTGAAGACCTGTAATACAGAAGGAATCCATGTGACAGATTATTAAGATGGAGTTTATTAATTTATTTTAAGAAAATGTTCTTGTGAGAGAGAGAGATGAGCTTGTAACATAGCAGAGGAAAAGAAACACCTTTATGTTGGTGGAGACCAAAAATGGTTTTTACTGGACAAACAAATGAATAAAACAAACATCAGCCTAAAGTATGATATCAAACTGACGGGGCACAGCCACCTTCTCTCCTTATTTGTTTATTATTTTCCAGTCTAACAGGCATTTTTCAGGACAAAGCTCAACAATGGTCTGACCTCTGCACTAAGTGCATGACTGTCATTAAGAACAGGACGATCAGTACAAGTGAAAAAGCAGCCAATGTCCAATGCAAACTTTGAAAGACCTCTAGAAGAGAAAACAGTGCAGTGAACATTTCTCTCTCTCTGGTATAAATAATCACACACTCACCTTGAGCACAGTCTTCCTTGATCTTTGTAAGAGTCCTCTCTTTGCTGAAGTTTCTCTTTCTTCTCTCGGCTCCTAAATCTTTGTCAATCTTTGAACGAACAAAGTAGAACTTTTTCCCCATCTCCTGAATCTTCAGAGCGAGTTTCACATCATTTTCTGTGATGTGAGTCTCTGAGACGATGATAAAGAAGTAAAACATCCTAAATTCAACACGCTTCAGGTACTTCTCAGCTGGAAACATTGGCGTTCCGATTCCAGGAAGATCCCATAAAGTGACATTGGGATAGTCTGGATGTTTGTAGGCTGCGACCTCTGAGGTGGAGTCTCCATATGCAGGTGCAGCTTCATCATCTTCATCTGTTAAACCTCTGAAGGCATTTACAAAGGTGGATTTACCAGCACCGCTTTCTCCTGTGACGGCGATATTTAGTGGAATATTTCTTGTCTTTTTTAGATATTTTTTCTTTATCTTTGCAGCCGCTGCAGCAGTGTCGTAGTTTTCTATAACCGATTTAACTCCAATTGGATCATTCATGCTCGCCTTTGATTAGAGACAGAAGGTGTTATGGTAACAGTTTCTGAAGATATAAATCTGAGCAGACAGCAGTGTGCAGTAATAGAAGACCGCCCTGAGCTAAAACAGGAAGCTTCTGTCTACGGTCTCGGGTGGGAGATAATTTTTACCATATAAAGTCACATTTTACAGATACCTGCACTCAGAGCAAGAAAGGAGGAGGCTTCAGTTGCATCATCCATGCTGTGCATGCTGAGTGCAGATTAACAGTGGCATTCATCAGAGTTTCTGCTGAAAGCCACAAATCAAACTGGCAGCATTTCAGAGCATTTGCATGTCGCCTGCACGTGGCCGACTTCCTGCCCTCCTCACCAACTCTGTGCTTCATGTGGCTTTCATAAAAAATAGATGCTGTGATGCAGATGATGTGATGCAGAGTGGAGCGCTGCGGCTGGGATGCTCAGAAATGCGCTATGGTGTAGGTGGTAGGATCTCGAACACCCACCAAACATGGCTACAGCCACGTGATCTCTCTGCTTGTACAACGCTCAGCACATCAGTCACAACTGCATCCTTATCTGTAGATGAGGACAGTCTGTTCCATCAAGCTCACACTTCTGCGCTCAGTGTCAACTCTGAGTTTGATGGACCAATTGGAGCAGCAGCTACAGCGGGAGCACAAAGTGCTGCAGATACAGAGGAGCAGAACTGTGAAGCCTCTTTCTTCACACTGCTGGACCTCCATCCATCTGCAGCTGTAGTCTAAAATCTAATCTGTTGCTTTTTGCTAGATTTGCAGGAAGAACAAGAAGAAATGCTTTTCATATTTAGGAAACTGTAACATGAGGATATTACTCTATTGTGTAGCAGAATAAGTCTTTGGTTTAATAAAGCATTGCTGATTACTAGTTGGTAGCCAGTTGCTTTATGTAGTCCTACTATAAATAAAAACTGCTATCTGTTGCCCAGGTATCTGGGTTTCTGGTCACCTGATTTCAGTAGATGTTAAAGGTTACATTTTTACCATAATAAGGTCACATTTTACAGATAATTGCACTGAGAGCAGAAAAGGTGGGGGCCTCATCCATGCTGAGCAAGCTTGAAACCTGGACCCCCCGTAGCCGGTTACCAAGATTACGTGAAGTACCCTCAGAAGGTCTGCTAGATGATGTTAATGCAGCACTACGGACTATACCTACAGCCACGATTACCGACACTAACAAGCTGATCTACAATACGGCAGCAGTGATCAGTGAGATGCTTGGCTACAAGTTGAACAGCCACAAGGAGCAGTACCCTCCATGGAGAAGGAGGCTAGAGGCTAAGATCAAGGTAGCACGGAGGGAGGTTAGCCAACTATCGGAGTTGCAGAAAGGCGCGATGAAGAAGGTGCATAAGAAGTACAGGAAGCTGTCCATACCTGAGGCCTTGGAAACTGCCAAGCAACGACTCACAGCCTTGGCCAGCTACTTGAGGAGGTACACCAGAGAGATAGAAGGCAGGAGAATAAACCAGCTGTTCTCCATGGAACCAGCCAAGGTGTACTCTCAGTGGCAAGGGAACAATATGGGGAACAATATGAGAACAGCACCACCAAGGCTGGAGACGGAACAATACTGGAAGAGCATATGGGAGAAGGACGCAACCCATAACGGCAATGCACAGTGGCTAGTGGATCTGAGGGCAGACCATAGCAACCTCCCTGAACAGGGTCCAGTAACCATCACAGTGGCAGATATCCAAGAAAGGGTCTCCAGTATGAAGAGTTGGACAGCACCAGGGTCCTACATAGTTCACGCCTACTGGCTGAAGAAGCTGACTGCACTCCACGAGCGCCTGGCAGCACAAATGAACCAGCTGCTCGTTAACGAGAGACACCCAGAATGGCTAACCGAAGGTCGGACGGTCCTGATCCTCAAGGTTCCCCAGAAGGGACCGGTCCCCTCCAACTACCGACTTCCCCTGCCAGTGGCGGACTCCCTCAGGTATCGGTGCGTTGGTGGTTCTTTGTGTCTGGGGGTGGGCGTCCAGGTACACACCGGCTCACTCCTTGGCGGCCGCTTATCGGGGCCTGGAGCCTGGGGCTCGCTCGGACCACTTCGGAGGTGGGGTGCCCCCGGCCTCTCGGCCTGGGGCTCGGTCACTCAGGCACAGCTGGCTGCCGGCGGAGCTCACGGGCGCGTCACTGCAACTCCCCCTGGCTTCTGCTCCGCGGCTGCTGAGTGAGCCCTCATCTGGGACTCTCCTCAGCTCTTACTGGGACAGTGGCGCGGCTGCCCCTCTGTTGGTCTTCCATGGTCTCTTGTGTTCTGGGGGCCTCTGGATGTCTGGAGTTTTGATCTCCTCCATACCTGCTTCATACCCTGGAGGACGGGGCTGTGGCCCCCCCCCCCACACTCCCTAGCAGATCGTTACATGGAGAAACCTTTGGAATACAAGCATGCTGATCCACACAGGTGTACACACGGGTATTCACAGACGCGGACTAAAGCTTTCTTGGCTGCTGCCTCAAAGCACATTGTGCGCTGTCTATCTTGCGTGCTGCACAATATCGTTTATTATTTAGTATCTACTGTTATCTACTGCTAGCTAGTTTATTGTGATGGTGCTGTTTTTTTTATTATGTTGCTCTTTGCTGTTTGCTTTCTCTTCTGTTTTTTTTCTCCATACAGGTGACCCAGGTGCTTTGTTTGTTTTTTTTTGTTTTCTTTCTTCCCCCCCTTCTCACCCTCTCTTCTCCCAATAACCTGCCTCAGTACTAAATGGAAGCTCCTGTCAGGCATCATATCGGCTAAGATGAACAGGCACATGGGTCAATACATGAGTGGGGCACAGAAAGGGATTGGCAAGAATACCAGAGGCGCAAAACACCGGCTACTGGTAGACAGAACAGTCAGCCGAGACTGCAAGACCAGACTGACCAACCTGTGCACTGCCTGGATTGATTACAAGAAGGCCTATGACTCAATGCCCCACAGCGGTTTAACATATTGCCTGGTTCTGGCAAGGATTTGGGGAGCACTGGTCCACAGTTTGAAGTAGCTTGTCCAGAACTGCACCTGAGAACAGATGGTGATATATCAGAATACATTATTATTATTAACACTTGTAAAATAAAAAAATAAAAAAAAGCATATACAGTGCTGTGTAAAACAATTTTCCTCCTTTCTGATTTTGTTATGTTTTGCATATTTGTTACACTTTGTCAAAAATTCAAGGGCCTCTCAAGGCGTCGTTGTCGGCTACCAGTTTCACTGTCTGGGTTTAGCATTTCTTCTTTTTCCACAGTGACAGCACCCAACCAAACATTTTTTGTTTTAGTCGTTACTCGTTAAACATCACCATGCTACAGCTTTGGGTTTAGCAGTCATTTCAGCATGCACATGATATAGCTAGTAGTTAGAGGATATACATAAGGAGACTCTTTTAGTATGGTAAATAAAGAAACGGGGTCAGCCTGAGAAGAGGAAAGAATTCACACGGTATGATTTCTGGTAGTAATTCTAAATCTGTGCTGTTAGTCACTTGTCTCCCCAGAGATGCTTTAAAAGTTAAAGTTTCACCGTGACCTGCAAAACTAAACCTTCTTTGGAATCTATGTTAAAGCATTGCTTTTTTTTTTTCTTCCTGACTTAATTCCTATATCATGTCTGCCTGGAGACTTGGTCCCTGCAGCTTTCATACAGTGGCTTGCAAAAGTATTCGTATTCGTAGTCCTTAGATAGCTGGTAGAGACAGACCCTAAAAGACTGGCAGCTGTAATTGCAGCAAAAGGTGGTTCTACAAAGTATTGACTCAGGAGGCTGAATAATTACGCACACCCCACTTTGGAGTTACTTATTTGTAAAAAAAAAAAATGTTTGGAATCATGTATGATTTTCCTCCCACTTCTCACGTGTACACCACTTTGTGTTGGTCTTTCATGTGGAATTCCAATAAAATTGATTCATGTTTGTGGCTGTCATGTGACAAAATGTGGGAAAGTTCAAGGGGGCCGAATACTTTTGCAAGCCACTGTATATATATGAAAGCATCAAACATAAATAGCTACGGGCAAGGCATCTCAAAATTGGCGTACTGCTGGCAGAACAAAGTCGACAACCTCAGAGATGATCCCTGTAATCCATGAAACATAAGGGGACATCAGTATGTACTACTTTTCACAGTTTTTAAGAATGTGTCATGACTCCAATCAGTACATTCATACTGATATTAGATAGCATGAAAGCAGTTTTGGGGGATTAGTGCAACTGTTATTGTCTTCTGTCATTGTTCGGTTCTAGCCTTATTAGTTTGTGTTAAACTACACTATTAACACGTGTGTGTATACATAATACAGTCCCTTGTCTGTTGTCACTTGTCGTGTTCAAATTTTTTAGGAGGAATTTCAGGAGAAAGTTGTCATTTAAAAAGATTTAATTTGTGTTGGTAGTTGAAATTACAAGTTTACACAGCGCTGTGGACCTCTGTGTGAAATCAAGCATCTGGTTCACAAAAAGGATAACCCTCAAACGGGCTGTACAACTTTATATAGTGAGACAAAAACAAAGATTATCATGGCAGTCTTGCTGTCTCCCTGCAAATCCTCCCCGTCCATGTCCAACCTCATCTGGTACCTGCTCCCTCCTCTGTAAGAGGCACACAGGGAAACACCTCTCTGCCTAGCCTTGCTAATCTAATGTTATTATCCATTGTTCTTCCACTGATTCTGAGTTCTGGTTCAGGATATCTTATTCGGACTCTCTGATGCAGAGACTCAAAAAGATGTTTAAGATCACTGCCCTGAATTAACAAAAAGAGGGCTCAAACAGATCCAGGGAATCTGCACACAGAAGCGAGTATTAATATTATGCTAAACAATCACTAAAGCACTTTTAGATTTAGCTGGGGCTTTACGAACTCAAGGCATTCAACATTCCAGTCATGAGCTGTTCTGAGCCGCAACCTTAAATAGCGGCCAGGAGGAAGCAGGAACTAATCAGTGGCAGGTGCAGATCATCAGGACAGGTGGGCGGGCCCAAAAGCAGGAGCCCAAAGATGAGCTCCGCCCAGGTAGACAGGGGACAGCGAGGGAGAGAGGGAGTGACAGAAAAAAACAAAAAACAATACTGTAGCCCAACGTGAGCCAGCCAGAGAGACACGGAGACCATGACATTTTCGGCCCTTAAACATTTCTCCTACGAAGACATGACTCTAATGCCCTTATATCTGCATCCTTCCTAATAAAAACATTTAAGTCATCTGCATAAGCAAGCAGAACAGCTGGTTTAAACAGCTGTAGATGCAAATAATCTTAATACAGTTAATGAATAATATTAATCTAAAAGTGTACAAAACCAGATAACGTAAATCTCCATGATCCTTTCAAATAAAAAGCCTTTTCCTGGTTCATGGAGATCACTCTAAACCAGAGTATTCCAACTTGCTGAATTCCAAAACATGACGCATTAGAAACAGATTGTTACAACACAAATCTCGAGTGTTTGACTTCTGGGATGCACTGTGGTGCTGTCCTGGTCCTGGGAACGTTTACCCAGCATTTGTGAGGCTTTTTTGACTCCTTAAATTTGTTTATTTAAACATTCTATGTGATTTGGGGTTTGTTTAGACGGTACAGTATTGACTGTTCCCCATAATACCAGTTCTTTTGGTAATTGTCACGGTTCTGGGTCCGTTGGACCCAGTATTTTGAGTTTATTATGTTTTGGTTTTTGCATTATGGATTGTTTTCTGATGTTCTGGTGCTTTGTTTATCATTATACATCTGTTTCTATTCTTGGTGAGGGATCAGTTCTTAGGTTTTGGGTTCTCATGTGTATTACAGTTTCTGTTCAGTGTCTAGTCTGTCTCTCAGTGTCATGTCTGCATCCGGTTTAGTAATTCTTGTTTCCTGTTTTATTGTGAAAGTCTTTGTCTTATGTTAGTGTGTGCAGCTTAGCTCCCCCGTCTCGTTAACCCTGATCTCTCCCAGCTGTGTCTCCCTCCTGTTGCCCATTCGCTGATTACCACCCTGTGTATATTAGCCCTGTGTTTTCCTGTGCTTGGTGTCGCGTTGTACCCTCAGATTATGCCTGTGTGTTTCTTTGGTTTCTGTAGTCACGTCACGTTTTCATATCAGCAATAAAGCAGAGATTCTGATTTACAATTCTGAGTTCGGATCCTCCTCTCCGCCTGCCCGCACACAGAGCCCTGACAGAACGACGCGACCAGTAATGGATCCAGTGGACTCCGTATGGTATCGGCGATCCGCAGTTTCCACCTTCCTCAAGGAGAGGGAGAGGCAGGGGGCTAGGTGTGCCTGGGAGCACGAGTCACCATTCGATGGGTCTCGTTTGGCTCTGGGTGGGCCCCGCAGCTTCCAAATTGCGATGGCTACCGCCGTTCCATCAGCTGTTCCGTCAGGGATGCGAGGGGCCAAGTGCTCTCCCTCGACGGCAGTAGCTCCTCAGTTTTCTGGTGTCACTCCACCGCTGCTCTCAGAATTCAGGCCCTGCAGGAGGGGCAAGCAGCGACGAAAGAAGGATTATGTGGTGGAAGACACTGGGCTCACTCCACTGCAATCCTTTGCTTTGTTTTTTGGGACTTCCACGTTCGGAGCTACACAAACTTCCCGCCTCTTCGTCCCAGCCCGGCCCACCGAAAGACTTTCGGCCCGGTCTGCAGGAGGATTCGCAGTCTGGCTTCCCTCCCTCTTCCCAGAGTGAGCGCCGCTCACGCAGCCGTCGCTCCGCTTCCTCTGGACAGTCAGCAGTGGTGAGCAACAAAGACCGTCTTTCTCATGCTCCTCCTGACCTCATGAACGTAACAAACAATAAACCCACCCCTAAGATTGTGAAGACTACCTGCCATGCAAGGGGATCTAAATCTACTAACTTAAAGGTAGTTGAGTCTGTGTTTGTTAACCCTGTGAACCCCTGCTCTGAGGATTTAAGAACCTGTTCTCATTCTGCACATTCTAAACCCAGTGTTAACATGACTAAGACTACTCCACTTAAATCTGATTACCACCCTGTGTATATTAGCCCTGTGTTTTCCTGTGCTCGGTGTCACGTTGTACCCTCAGATTATGCCTGTGTTTCTCTTTGGTTTCTGTAGTCACGTCACTTCACGTTTGGTTTTTATGTCAGCAATAAAGCTGAGATTCTGATTTACAATTCTGTGTTCGAGTCCTGCGTTTGGATCCTCCTCTCCGCTTGCCCGCACACAGAGCCCTGACAGTAATAAAAGTTATTGTTTCAGGTGATGTTATTCTTTGCCGTTGGTTATGATTAATCATTCTATGATAGAATGTCTTTATAGTTCCAGTCAATCAGCAATGGATTTCCTAACTGAAACATTGCATCACTGCCAAGGAAAAAATGACTTCTGCGAAATCCAGTCAAAAGGAAATAACACACAGTTTATTTGACTGGTTTTACTGCTTAAATGTCCATGAACCCAGAAACAGATTATGTTTTTCATAAACAGATCATTGTGCTCCAAGTAAATTTGATGTTTGAGTATCATGTCTAAAGTTTAGAGTTAGCACTAAGACCAAGTTTAGCTTCAGATTTAGACCACTGGTTTTGCAACTGTTCCACTAATGTTATTTGGTAACTAGTCCTCTTCATATGTCATAGCTTGTGTATATTTTGAAGAACCATAATTCATTGTTGTTCTCTGTTTGTTTGTTTTTTGTTTTGACAGATCTATCTGATCTTGGTGTGAAAAAGTCCTGTGCTATATTGTAATAACATGAACGTGTCTTTAATGTCATTGTTTAGTAAGACTGATATGAACTTATTAAGTCTAATCTGACTTTGTGTCGATCTTGCTTAATGACCCACGTTGATCAGAACAGTGTTGGAAGTTATTCTTTTCTGCCCCAAAACTTATTTTTGTCCTGAAAGCTGACACTAAATTAGGAACAAGGGTGTTCCGATGCAAAATGAACTAAATCTAAAGTAAGTGCTTTCACTAAAAGGATTTCAGGTAGTTTTTATATGTATGCAGTTATACCCAGCTGCAAATGTTTTGCCTGACTATTACTGCCCCTGTGGGTTTTTTTTGTTGTTGTTTTTTTGCCTGAGATAATGACCTTTTTTAGCTTCATTAGTGTGGAAGTTCATACATCATAGTTGTTTTTGTGTTTTGCTCTTTGTTTCAGACACATTGGTAGACTTATTTTGTTTACTTTTGCTGTCTGTGTATTTGGTGTGTTGGAAGTCTATGCAAATAATGATTAAAAAATAAAATACACAATCTAAAAGCTTACTGTGATGTAGGCTCAAAATATATCAACCTGGTAGATATCTCAGATCTAAGAGCTAACATGATGAAATAGCTTTCTGAATTTTACAATCTGGAAGCATTTTTACCCTTTCATGCATGAATTATGACAACCTCAGTCAGGATTTTTATTCATCTTTAGGCATGAAAACATGAATAAAAATACTTCTATCCTGACTGAGGTCGTCATAATTCATGCATGACAGGGTAACAATAATTACAATGAAACACGTCATACATCTGTGGTAACATTAAACGACCAGTGGGTGGCAGGGTATGGAGTTACACATCAGTGTCCAATGTAGTGGTTTATGTTAAGTATACCATCAATACTGACACAAATACAAGCAAACAGCCTTCGAGTAGCCGTCCACTGTAGTGACCATTATGCGCGAAACGGTTAAGACGTTTCTTTTCCCAATTGCTTAAATAAAATCAAATTCTGTGACACTTTATTACATTGATTTTCATTTAAACATGTCTAGACTTTAGAAAAATGCTCAGTCTGTGCTTTTGTTTCTGATTTGGACCTTTTACTCTGCTCTGATCATTTCATACCTTGTGATCTTCCTTTTCTTTAGTCAGAAAGGGCAGTATGGTGCACTGCATTTCCACACACACTCCAAACCGTTTGAGTTAAAATTAACCCTAAATCAGATCCAGAAAGCAATACTGAATGTTTTATTAATGTCACTATCTCTGGTACATGCTGTTAACAGTTAAAACTTTGGTTTTAATACACAAACACCCTGTTTAAATTCCTGATTTACTGCAGAGGTGAGCAGCATCAGGAATTACGATACTCAAATAATGCTAGCCCTCAAGGACACGTATTTCTTTTTTAACTGTAATAGTGATAGGAAAGAATAACATCCAAGTCAGAATATGAGGAAATGGTGTGGTTTGTCTTGGTAACTATGTTGAGTAACAGAACAGCTGTAGTATTTAAGATGTAGTAGTGGTTCATGTACAGTTTTATGTTTTAATACAGTTTTAATACAGTTTTATGGCAGTACCAGAATAACGTAGAAGCAACCGTTCTGGATGCCTTTTCTACTACAATATCTACAAATGTCTGCTCTTTACACTCCATTAAATGGTACTTTTGTTGAATATGAGATTCATGTCATTAATTAATGTCATCATGCTTACTGAGAGTAAATTGATAAGTAAAAATACATTTTCGAGACAATGAAGTTTGCAAAAAGGTTTAGGGTGTCATTAACTGGCGACCACTATTAATGTTCAGTTCATCTCAGTTCAATTTTGTTTACTTCAAGCACAATTTTTGCTACTGCACCAGAAAGAAGACGGCAGAGTCATTTCATGACTTATTTGTCATTAAATTAGTGGTGCAGATTTAAAAATTTACCTGAAATATAGCACAAGTGTAAACTGTTCCTATAGTGTGGAGACTGTGTCTGTTTTTATATATTTACTATCTCAACAGTGTCAAAAATGTTAACTAATTTAGGCTAGATCACTACAAATTGGTAGCTACTTTTAACTTTCTGAGCCACTTTTCTGCTGCCATTTTGCTTGTTGCCAGTCAAGGAGCTGAATTCTTAGAGTTTCTTAATGATTTCTATTCCTGTTCTGCTGGGATTTGGTTTCATTATTTGAAACCAAATCCCAGCAGAACAGTTAACATGATATTAATTGTTAATCTCATATTAACAGTTAAACAGTTAATATGAGATTATATTTTCATGTTATTGTCTAGTTGAATTTGTGTAAATCAGCTTGCCAAAAATTGTCCTTTAACCTCCTAGGACCTGGCGTCCACATATGTGGAGACCACATTTTGGGTTGTCTAGACCACATTACTAAATTTTGCTCTGTAGGGCCTGATATCCACTTACAAGGACATTATACTGCCACTGTTCTATCAAAATTTGAAACGAATGTCCTCATATGTGTATATCAGGCCCTCACAGAGCAAGATCAGGTAAAACAATAGTTCTTTGTTTTTACATTCATCAGGTCTCTTTATGGTTCCAATAAATCATTAACGGATTTCCTAACTGAAGTATTGCATCAGCAAGGACTTCAGTTAAATACAGTCATAAGGAAATAAGACGGTTTATTTATCTGGTTTTACTGCTTAAATGTCCGTTAACAGTGTTTCATAAATGAATCATTGTGCTTCAAGAAAACATGATGTTTGAGTATCATGTCTAAACTTTAGCATTAACACTCAGACAAGTTTTAAAACTTTAAAGACAACTTTTAAATTTATACCACTTGCCTTGTGATTGCTCTGCTAATATTATTTGGCTAATGTTATTTTTTTATTTGGTAGTCAGTCCTGTTCATATGTCATAGCTTGTGTATATTTTGAATATATCACAAGAACCGTCATTCATTGTTTTGTCCTTGTTTTCATTTACTTGCTTGTTTGAATCAAGTATTGTTACATGCCTATCATGTACAAACTAACAGGTGGAAATACATTTTCAAGACCATGAAGTGTGTCATTTTTTGACGACCACTGTTAATGTTCAATAGATTTCAGTTCACTGCTTTTGTATTGCACCAAGTCAAAACAACATGAGGTCATGTATCACAATACATGTGCCAGATACAATTTACACATCAATAACTTCCTGTTTACCAAACAGATCAGAGTTCAAGTACATACCTTTATGTGCACTCTGCAAATATCTTCCTGGCCTGCATACGCCCACAGGAACGTGACCTGATGTGACTCAGTTTACGTATATAAAGACCAGAGAAGTTCCCCGTCATTACTGCATCACTCAGCTGATACTTGAACAACATCTTTACCTGACAGGTAAGAATCCTACTTTTCATTCACTGACTTCATGCCTGTGCTCTTTCTGGATATTCATTGGCTGTTTTTGTTTATTTCATAACAGAGGATCAACATGAAGACTGTCCTGCTCCTCTCCGCTCTCCTCTATGCTGCACTGGCAGGTAATATTCAGCACACACAGACTCAAACAAACCTGCTCATCAGTCAATCAGCCAACCCTGAAGAAGTGATGGGAGACTCACTAATGCACCATTTTTACTGACTGTGTCATTTTTCTCTGCAGTTCCAGCTGAAGACAATCAGCAGACTTCAGGTGAGTGTTGAAAGTGTTTCTTTTAAGACGTACAAAGACAGTGAGAACAGAATCTAACACCAACACACGTGTGGTCAGTGTCCCCTTCGCTGTTGGCTTTTGTGTCATACTTAGCCTGCACTGTGACAGACAAGAGAACACACAATAAATAATCAAAACAGTCTGACTACAGTTCAACCAGCGTTTCAGCACCACAACCTTAGACTTCAATATGATCTCAAATTTCAAGTGTAGTATCTTCAGTACAGTTACAACTTGAATGTTGCTTTGAATTTCACTGTTACACAGTTTGAAGGTTAGCAATGTGCATCCTTAACCAACTCACACATATTTAACTTGGCCTCATTACAAGGCACATAAATGACCTGTATGCAATTTCAGTTTCTCATGAAGGCAGCTGAAAACATTCACAATAAATAAGGTGATGGTGCCTGACGTAGTCTTTGAAGTCACACGTGCTCACAGTCAGCTAACATATCTAGTTTAGAGTCAGTCACATTGTAAAGTGCTTCACATGTTGTGTGTAGGAACCAATGAGAACATTCTTAAAATGATATATATCTTCCTTTTTATCACTGATTGTGTTAATTTCTTTTTGTGCAGCCCAGGAGTTTGAAGGAGCAGCCAAACCTCAAGGTAAGACTCTTTCACTTCCCTTTTTGACCTTGTTTAGTTCACTGGTAAATAAGCTTTTAATTAACAGCAACAAATAGTCAAATCAAATTCAAACACCTCTCTCTGCAGGCCACAGTAGAGAAGTTTGGATATGTATGAATGTGTAAGCTTATTAAATATAGTGCCCATATTTTTGGCACCCCAACTAAGGATTGATTGGAAAGAATGCTGTGGTGAAACTGATGAGCAATAGGAATTTTACCTTTTGTCAAATGTCTTTACTTACTTTACTTTACTTTAAATACATTTTCTCTCCCATTAAAATGTCATTTTAATGTGGTTTTTGAGGCTGTTAAACATGCTATAAAAGCATGATCAAAAGTAAAGAAACAAAAGTAGACACAATAATGAAGTATTCATCACTGTCTGCCTGCAGCTCGTTTTAGCTTCTGTCCAGATGGCTGGTTCAGCTATGGTCCTCGCTGCTTCAAGTTCATCAATAGTCCCAGGTCCTGGTTCTCTGCTGAGGTACTGTCATTGAGCTCAACTATACATTTACACCTGAACAATGAGATGTTCCATGGTTTTTGAATTAGCTGAGCAAATTTTTAGAAACACCCTTTCATGGAAATCATAGAAATGGCGGTCTCTGCTTCACCTGAACTAAAGCTTTGGTGATTGTATATATTTGTAGGACAGTCAGTCTCCCACATGACTCACAGAGCTTTAAGTTCACACTGCAGCTTAATGATACATCTCTTTATGTTCATCTATCCAATAGGAGTACTGCAATAGTCTGGGTGGCAATCTGGCCTCAGTTACCAACCTCAGAGAGTACAGCTTCCTCCAACAGATGACACAGACAGCGGGTCAGACTACTGCTTGGCTGGGAGGTTTCAGACTGCAGGTAGAGTTTTAGAAAAAAAGAAACACCACCTCAGTCAGTCCAGATCAAACTTTGGTCCTGGTCGGAAGTGGGTCTAGACTTACACAGAATGGATATGAGAATAAATGAAGAGACTAAGTCAACACTCCCTCACACATATGTTCTTTGCATCTCAGAACCAGTGGCTTTGGATTGACCGTGAGGGTTTCTATTACACCAACTGGTACAGCCAGTCCTCTTCCAGCAGCTACCCTTGCCTCTTCCTACGATCCACCTGTGAGTAATATCAGCATCTGAAAATGTTATATTATTTTCTTTTCTTACATAGAGCATTGCCTGTAGAGTTAACCTTGATATGTCAGTTCAGATCAAATTTGATACATGGCTTCTTTCAAGCTATGAGACTGACACACCCTGTGTTTAAATGTATGCCATTTTGTTAAATCTGATATACAGTGTGTCAGTAAAGTGTATTATTGTGCCCAAACACATAAGGGTTTGTTTACTGGGAATAACGGTGCAGAATTTGTCAGTCTGCTGCAGAGAATGCCAAACTGCTGGGGCACAGGGTAACTGCAGGTGGGGTGTTAATCTAGGTGAAATATTTCAACTTGGATGAAATGAATATATTTTTAAATAAGAATCAATAGGTGCTGACCTCTATTTAAATGCTGTTAATTGCTGATAAAAACCACTGCCTTGATTAATTTAGTGTTAATTTTGATTTGTCTCTTTCTAATTCCAGATGGTTGGGGTAACACTCTGTGTACTTCCAGTTATTCTTTCATCTGCTCTAAGAATCCATTTGGTTGTTAACATTTATGCTAAACATCTGAGGCCTGTGGGTGGACCACATTGTATTTTTTTTCTGTTTAAAAGCATAAACTCTGTTGTATGTGTTATTGAATGGGAGATTTTTTTTAATTTCTAAAAATGTATTCTTCAAAGACTTAAATAATGAAGTGCTAGTAAATTTTAAACTTTGTTGGTCAGTGTAACAATTTCTTTTCTATAATAAAGACAATGTGTAATTTCCTTTCTTGTACCTCTTGTAAGTCTCCTTAAAATTCTTTCAAACCCAAATAACAATAAACAATACCAATACCAGAAATTAAAGGGGCAGTAAAGCCATACATCCCAAAATTAGATTTATGTGATTTGCCTCTGGTCTGTAATGCTCCTTATGAATCTAGGTTGTTTTGTGTGAGAGATTTGGTTAAATTAATAGATGAACACATGCATGCAAGTGCAGAAACACCATCAGGGATGTTCACTGATAACAGGAAAGAGGATCTGGGTTGAAATACCCAGGCAGGCAGGAACTGTTTAGGAGGTTTATTTAAAGTCTAAAATACAGAGGAAACACAAATGACCATGAACCAGAGCAGAAATCCAGAACAACAGCTAGGCAGCATAACATTGGTGTGCATAAAAGACAATCAGATTATAAGATGGTAATTCATTTCAGTTTTCAAGTTTATTTACTTTGTGCAAAATCACATTAACAAAAACAAAATGAAACCTTTGGAGTGGTCTAGTCAAAGTCCTGACCTGAATTCGTTTAAGATGCTGTGGTATGAACTTATGAAAGCGATTCATGCTCAAAAACCCCCCAAAGACACGTGGGCCAAAATTACTCCAAATGTTTTTCCAATGTGATATCTGTCCTATCAACATTTTGATTACAGCACATGTTTTGGCCTGTGAAAATTGAATCATTGCGTAATAAAATAATTGTTAAAAAAAACCAAACAAATAACAACAACAAAAAAGAAAACAAACCCCCCAAAAAACAGAAATGTGCAGTCACTCTAAGAACATCTTTTAGCACCCCTACTAGGTCAAGAATTGTTTATGGTAAAATGGTAAATGGCCTGCATTTGTATAGCGCTTTTCTAGTCCTTAAGGACCCCAAAGCGCTTTACACTACATTCAGTCATTCACCCATTCACACACACATTCACACACTGGCGATAGCAAGCTACATTGTAGCCACAGCTGCCCTGGGGCGCACTGACAGAGGCGAGGCTGCCGGACACTGGCGCCACCGGGCCCTCTGACCCGGTGGCGCCTGAGTAAATGTCATAATCCTGGGTCTCTGACCCAGTTTTTTTGAGTTCTGTAAAATTTATGGTTGTTTGAGTATTGTATTTTCCATGAACTTTTGAGTTTTCATCATAGGCTATATTTAGGTCCTTGAATTTTCTGTTTATTTTATCTCCCCTGTGTTCCTTAATGTGTTCCTTAAAGTTTTTCTAGTAGAGATCACAGTCAGACACTAGTAGGGGTGAGGTACCATGCAAAGCAATCCCAACTCTCTAGTACCACAGGCCCTTTTCCCCTCAATCCAGTCAGAATAGCCTGATATGACAGTCTCACACATTAGAACTTTCCACTCTTGGAATGTTGGGTTTGTGGGCAATGTCTCAGTATAATTCTGGCTGCAGAGACAAACCTGACTGTGCACCATTTTTGCAGTGGTGGAATTACTGTTTTATCTCGTAGAAGACCTAAACATAGGGACAGTGGCTTAGTCTTACTCATTTCTCTTGGAGCTTTATATTCTATGCCAAAATAGCTTAACATTGGCACATTCCAATATGAAATGTGTTACACCCCTCAAAACAGGGAGAAAAGAATCACGAGAGTGATTATGACTTGCGTCTCTCATGCAGTCGTTTATTGCAGTGAGGAGAACGCGCGAAAGCCCCCTAGTGGAGAATAGAGACACTACTAATCAATCCCAAAAAAGGCTTACTAGCCAATCAGAGATGTATAGATTGTAGTTCTCTTAAGTAACATGAAAGCCATTAATATAACATGAAAAATAATAAACTCTTAACCATTTTCTTACCATATTTACATTATTTTCGTCCTTATATCAACTGATATGAATTAGTATTAACTGAACAGTTTTATATGCAGTAGTCCTTCAACCTGTCACAAATACAGAAAGGTGGCAGTTTCCTTTTCACATTTACAACAGACATTTTTATTTATAAATCCTGTTCTAAAAAGCCTGCATGATGTCCATGATGTTATGTCTAACATGTCTGTTACTTTTACCATTATCAGCCAAGATATATTCCCAGGTATCTATTTCACAATTCTATTTCTCTCTACTAGATAATTCTTAGATTGTCACATGTGCTGGTGGTCATGTGAATTGAGTTACTGTGGAATAGTAATGCCTTGTGATTAGATGGGGTTGGGTTAACTACTGAATTATCTGCTTTGTTTGGCTGAAATTTTTCTATGCAATGTCTAATCTGCAAATACTTCCAGAAGTCACCCCTATCTCATAGGTTGTACTCTTGAACTAACTCAACAAAAGATTTAAGAATACCGTCTTTACAGAAGTCACTAATTGTATGAATTCCATTACCAAGAGTTCTTTTTCAAAATAATATTTGTTTCTCTATTTTTAATTCTGGGCTATACCAAAGTGACGCATATTGCTGTTTGTAATCGGAGAGTTTGTACATTTTGTAGCCTTTGCCCAAACCTCCTGAGAGTGTTCAGTAATTGTGTCTCTTTACCACTGGATTGTTGTGATGACATCTGTATAGGGTGAAAGGGTGTGACAAGAATCTTTTCTATGGTGGCCCACTTTAGGCTTCCTCCCTGCCCAGAGAAATTCTTTAATGAGATTGTGGTATTGTTTTAGTATACAATCAGGTATGCTGTGTAATGGATACATAGTTAATCTTTAGGGATATCATTATTTTTTTTAAGATTTACTTTGCCACGGATCAGATTTTACTTCCCTTGCTTCCCTATGTTAGTCTTAGTTTTTTTCAACAGTGGATCAAAGATCAATAAGGGCATTTTGTTTAGGTCTGGGCTCAACTTGATACACAGGTAAAATTTTGAAATATTTCAAAAATGAAGCCATAGTCTATTTCTGACTGATTAGTAGACAGGTTGATTATAAAGGGTTGTAGTCCAATGTGAAGATATTCAAAGTGTGATGTTACACAAATGAATTACAGTTATTTGGATAACCAGTGGTGGTCCTAGCCTGTTTGGCGCCCTGGGCGAACACTCCCTCTGGTGCACACACAGACACACACATAAAACATATTAAGGATTGTACATTAACATAAAGCTAAAACTGTTGTCGGAACCATACTGAATTTCACCAGAGAAACACACACACATATGAAGAGAGAGAGAGAGTATGCATTGTATGCAAACGGCTACAAAACAGCCATCAAAATACGTCATACAATGAGAACAGGAGAAATCAACAATTGACAATGACTAATTAACAGTGTTGGTCAAGTTACTTGAAAAAAGTAATCAGTAGCTAATTACTGATTACTTCCCCAAAAAAGTAATCCCGTTACTTTACTGATTACTTATTTTCAAAAGTAATTAATTACTTATTAGTTACTTAGTTACTTTTTAAAAACACGATTTACAACCTGAATAGGTGATAAAGCGATAGATCTTTCAGCCCAATTCTACTTTTTCTGCATAATCCATCATACAAAATGTAACCAAATGGAAAAGTATCTTTTTAAAACTTGTTTTATTAGTTTTAATTTTTTAACTTTATGCATCAAGCAAAAATGTAATTATATGCAACATTCTCTGACTGGAAGAAATTTGTTTAATATTTAAACCTATTTTCTGCACATTCCAGCTCATAATAAATATATATATATATATATAAAAAAAAAAAAAACACCCAGCACGCCCCTGCGGGCGGTTTATCCTTCAAGCTCGGGTCCTCTACCAGAGGCCTGGGAGCTTGAGGGTCCTGCGCAGTATCTTAGCTGTTCCCAGGACTGCGCTCTTCTGGACAGAGATCTCCGATGTTGTTCCCGGGATCTGCTGGAGCCACTCGCCTATCTTGGGAGTCACCGCACCTAGTGCTCCGATTACCACGGGGACCACCGTTACCTTCACCCTCCACATCCTCTCGAGCTCTTCTCTGAGCCCTTGGTATTTCTCCAGCTTCTCGTGTTCCTTCTTCCTGATATTGCTGTCATTCGGAACCGCTACATCGATCACTACGGCCGTCTTCTTCTGTTTGTGTGTGTATATATATATATATATATATATATATATATATTAGGGGTGCAACAATATTCGTATCGATATTGAACCGTTCGATACAGTGCTTTCGGTTCGGTACGCATATGTATCGAACAATACAACATTTGTAATTTATTTTATCAACTTTCCCTCTGACGATGCTGTCTGTGTGGAGCGCTCAGTGAATCTGCGTTCGACTACTCCGCTTAGGCTGCACTGTCGAGCGCAGATCCACTGAGCGCTCCACACAGACAGCATCGTCAGAAGGAAGAGCGCAGGGCAAGCTAGCGAGACAGAAGTTAAGCTCTCCTTGCAACATGGCAAAGTGAACCCTCCCCCACCCTCATTCAGATCTGGCATTTGGAATTATTTTGGTTTTCATGTGACGTATGACCCTGAAGGTAAGCGCGTCATGGACTAAAGTAAAACAGTATGTTGGATGTGCCACGCAATGCTCAATTACATGGGTGGGAGCTAGTGTGTTAGCGCAGTTAGCTCGTTAACGTGTTGGCCGTCTAGCCCCATGCACGGGGCTATCAGGGGTAGCTCGTTAACGGAGATTTGCCGTGTTGTGGCGTTAAGGTCATTTTAACGAGGTTAAGCTGAAAGCACTAGTGGGAACACAACGGATATGACTGCACATTTACGCCGACATCATCCTAGTGCAAAGACAAAAACAACAAGCATGCATGCTACAAACTTTACCCAAGTCATTTAGACAGCCGTTAGCACATGATTCTCCTTATGGGGACCTGATATGTTTAATATGCTGCTGAGAATATAGCCCAGAAGAAGCGGATAGTATAGCTTTTATTTTGGAAAGAGCCATTTCTCTGTAATAAACTCTCTTTTCCAAAGATGAGTGATTCCTCAATCAGATACAGGGCTTGCAATATCGCTAGCCCGACGTCCTGGGGCTAGAGATTTTTCCAGTCGGGCTACCAAAATCTATCTCTGCCCTGCCCGTCCGGCTATTGTAGGAAGGAAAAATATATGTCAATGCTTTTGCATTCTTTCGGAAATGTAGCTGGGTAATTATGTCATTGGCATCGGTGAGCCACTGTCAATATGTGACATATTGAAATCGCGTTTGAATTTGCGCTTGTTTTTTGCTTTCACTTTGCAATCGCGTGAACTGTGTATAGAAAGCGACAGTACTGATTGGTGAGTGATGATAATTTGTGCACCAATTCCTCTGACATCGTCTTATCAATCGTTAGCTTACTACGCAAACATGACAAGTGAAATCTCCCGCAGCAAGCTTAAACATGTGAGAGGTTGATCGCGCAGAGAATCGATGAGCTTATGTGAGTGCGTGTGTAAAAGCAGCAGGATATATATTTCAGTTCTGCTGAGCCAAATAAGACGGGTCAGGGTGAAGAAGTGACAGCCAAAGAAAAGCTTACCACAAAACGGAAAAGTTATGACAAATCAGACTATAAGGCAAAAAGAAAGTGCAGCTTTATGGTTTCATGGACAAAATAATTTCTGTGGCTGCGATATGATGAGCTAAATAACCAGGGGTGCACATAAGTGGTCCGCAGGTGCGCATTCGCTAAAAAACACGCACAAGGGTTAGGGTTAAATTTAAAAACTGTACTTTTGAGTTAAAATATATATTTATAATTTTAATAAATGACAAATTAAAAAGGCATGAACATTTTATTTTGTATCGAAAAAATATCGAACCGTGACACCAAAGTATCGAACCGAACCGAACCGTGAATTTTGTGTATCGTTGCACCCCTAATATATATATATATATGTTAGGGCTGGGTGATATGACCCAAAATTCATATCTCGATATTTTTTAGCTGGATGGCGATATACGATATATATCACTCCCTCCAGTTAATACACGACACCACGGTTCTTCATTCACAGATGGATTTATTCTTCTGTCACACTTCTCCTCAGAAACACCATAAAATCCACCGTCAAACTGTTATTACATAAAAGTACAGAATGACCAACATAAATATTACAAATAAACATTTAAACCCAAGTTAACAAATACGCGATAAACAAACACAGTTAACGTACCTCGCTGGCTGCACGTAACCGTGAGGGAATGAGTCCGCTTCAGGAACAAAACTTAACAAAAATAATTCCCAATTTCTTCTTCTTTGCAGCTTTCTTTTACTTTAAACTGCTTATTTATTCCTTCTTCTGCCTTAGTTAACTTATTAACTTAGCTTCTTGCACATGCTTTTTACTTCCCTTTACGTCACTTAAAAAGGCCTGTGTGCAACACAGAATGAACCTTAGTTCCTACCCCAAAAGGAACAATAAATAAAGAAAATAAATAACATAAATGAACACAATAAATTAAACAAACTGACATAATTTACATTTATGGCAGTTAAACTCCCACCAAATCTCAACTTGAGATTTCTTCACAGATTTGCATCTTCAAGTTATAAGCATTTAGTTTAACACATGCTTATTCTGCTTCAACAAGTAGTACTATTTTTTGCACTGGCCTTTCAAGATAAACTGGCCTAGTTGTGCGTTTTCCCTGTTTGTCCAAAGTTGAGTCACTAACCAACAGCTTTACCTTTCTGACCCTTCCATCAGAGCTGGGGTACACCTCCGTGACTCTTGCTAGTCTCCAGTGATTTCGCGGAGCACTGTCCTCTTGAAGAATAACAATGTCATTGACATTGGTGTTCCTTTTATCCCCATGCCATATCTGTCTTTGCTGGAGATTAAGAAGGTACTCCCTCCTCCACCTTGTCCAAAACTCATTCGCCAAGAACTGCACCTGACGCCATCTCTTACGCAGGTATAAATCTTGACTCACGAACTGACCCGGAGGTGGCAATATGATGTTAGACTTCATCAGAAGAATGTGATTTGGTGTGAGCGGTTCAAGACTTGTTGGATCATTCAGGTGCTCTGTTGTCAGCGGTCTGCTATTTATAATAGCCATCACTTCATACAAAAAAGTCCTAAGTGAGGCGGTGTCAAGTCTTTTAGCAGACTGATCAAGAATTGCTGTTAGAACACTTCTGCTTGTCCTTATTTGCCTCTCCCAAATTCCTCCCATATGGCTTGATGATGGGGGATTCATTACAAACTCACAGCCATATTCCTTCACCTGCTCATGATCCCAGTTCTTCATTGAGTCCATGAACTCTCTTTTTGCACCCACAAAGTTGGTACCTTGATCACATCTCAACTGCCTTACATTCCCACGTATTGCAATGAATACGCGCAATGCATTGATGAAGGCATCTGAACTGAGGTCATCAAGCATTTCGATATGTACAGCTCTGCAACACATACAAGTGAAGAGAAGACCATACTTCTTCAGTTCCTTTCTTGCATCCCTCACATAGAATGGTCCAAAGCAATCCATGCCACAATATGTGAATGGAGGGGTCATTTCCATTCTGTCCTCTGGCAAGTCTGCCATTTTTGGATCTTGTAGTATGTTCCTTCTATACTTTCTGCATGTGACGCACTTAAAGATATGTGAGGCAACTGCACTGCTGCATCCAATGACCCATATCCCATTAGATCGCAACTCATTTACAGTCATACCTCTTCCTTGATGCTGTACTTTCTCATGATAATGCTTGATCAATAAAGAAGACACGTGACTTGTTTTTGGCAGAATAGCAGGATGTTTAACATGTGTATGAAGATCACTTCTTGTTAAGCGTCCGCCTACTCTCAGCACACCCTGCTCATCCAAAAATGGACTTAATTTGCATAGTTTGTTTGCTTTGTCTTTGGATTTTACGTCCTTGGATTGCTGTAAATTCTTGATTTCACTGCTGAATACTTCTGTTTGGACCAATCTGATTAGGAAAAGTTCAGCTTGTTGTCTTTCCTCAACACTTGTACTTCCATTGAGTTTGGGACTAAGACCCTTAACTTGCTTAGCATGACGTTTAAGACAAGCAATAGCCTTAACAACTCTTTTCCAGTCAGAAAACTTAGTCAGGCGGTCCAACAATGTTCTATTTATCCTTGCGCTGGTGTTGAGCACCTGAGCCCTTCGAAGTTCTGGATCAGTATCACTAACCTCTCCCACCTTAGCATCTCTTGTGGGTAGCTCCCTTTCCCACAGAAAGTCTGGGCCAGTGAACCAATTTGAAGCAACGAGCCGATCTGCCGATAACCCTCTCGAAGCATGGTCCGCCGGATTGTCTTCGGACTGCACATGATACCACTGGTTGACATCTGTGGTGGCTTTGATTCTCTGGATCCTATTTGCCACGAAAACATGAAAGCGTCTGGCATCATTATTAATGTACCCGAGAACAACCTTTGAATCAGTCCAATAATATTCCTTAAGGTTGTCTATTTCGAGCTCATGTTTTAAGATGGCACCCATCTTCGCAGCAACCACTGCTGCAGACAACTCAAGCCTTGGAACTGTTGTGACCTTAGTGGGGGCAACACGTGCTTTCCCCATGACAAGTGAGCAGTGTACGCTGCCATTAGAGTCCACTGCTCTTAGATAAGTGCACTCCCCATAACCTGTGAAGCTAGCATCTGAGAAGTGATGTAACTCGTACTGCTTGACATCTATGAAGCTTGCTGGTATGTAGCACCTCTTAATCTTTACTTGACACAAGTTATGGAGATCTTGTAACCATGACTGCCACTGTGATCTGCACTCCTCTGAAAGTGGTTCATCCCAACTAGCTTTCTCTCGACTCAACTGTTGCAAGATCAACTTCCCACGCAAAACAAACGGTGCTACGAAACCCAAAGGATCGTAGATGGAAGCTACTGTGGATAGCACTCCCCTTCTCGTCATTGGGTGTTTCTTGACAGTTACTCTGAACTGAAAGTCATCAGAGGATACGCACCATTGCACGCCCAGTGCTCTTTCTAGGAGTGGCTCCCCTAAATCTATGTCCAGTTCTTTGACACTGTCTGCACACTCTTCCTTTGGTATTGACTCCAATACCTTCTTGCTGTTGGAAATGAACTTGTGTAGTCTAAGCTTGCCTGTGCTGCAAAGCTCTCTTGCTTCCTTGATCAGCTTGATTGCCTCAGCATCAGACCTTACACTCACCAGTCCATCATCAACATAAAAATTTCTTCGGATGAACTTGACAGTGCTTTGGTTAAATCGATCTTGACCTTCTGTGGCTAGATGTTTAAGTCCAAAATTGGCACAGCCAGGTGAGGAAGCTGCTCCAAACAAATGGACTTTCATCCGAAAAACTGATGGCGGAGACTCAAGATCACCATTCTCCCACCATAAGAACCTCAAGTAGTCTTGGTCTTCAGGCTTTACATGGAATTGATGAAACATTCGTTCCACATCACACATAATAGCGACTGGGCCCTTTCGAAATCTACAAAGAACTCCCACCAAGGTGTTTGTGAGCTCTGGCCCTGTAAGAAGGTAGTCATTCAATGACATGTCTTGAAATCTTGCCGAGCAATCAAAGACCACTCGCAGTTTCTCTGGCTTTTGAGGGTGGTATACGCCATGGTGGGGAATATACCAAGCTGATTGTTTATCAAGCTCTTTTTCTGGGACCTTTTCTGCTTCACCACGACTGATAATGTCTTCCATGAAGTTCATGTAGTCTCTCCGATATTTCTGGTCTCTCTTGAGCTTCTTTTCCAAGCACATGAGGCGTTGAACAGCACTTGGCTTGTTATTTGGTAGCTCTGGCCTGCTCTGTTTAAAAGGCAGAGGCATTTCAAGATGTCCGTCTTCTTTGTGCTTAATTTCCTCTTTCATTTTAGTCAAAAACCGGAGATCTTCTTGCGAGAGATTTGTCTCTTCTCCAAGCCTTTCACTGAAGTCAGATTCCAGCACCTTAAGTATGTCTTCTGGAGCAGTCATCTCCTTAATTCTTGTTTTGCAAACATAATGAACTTCGCTCTTCAACTTACTTGTTACTTTGGGTTCAGGGGTCACTTGCTTTACAATGATGCGGTGACTTACTCCTATTGCATCACTGTAGTGTTCACCTGGATCACCATAGCTCACTATGCTCCAGCCTACGTCAGTTTTCTGTGCGAAGGGCTGGTTGTCCTCACCACATACAACTTCTCTAGGCATTAGTGCTTGTGGACAGTTATACCCGATAAGAAGACCGATTTCACATTTCTTCGGCGGGGCAATGTGTTCCGCAAGATGCTCTAAATGAGGCCATGCCTTTGCAGTCTCTGGTGTTGGAATGTGTGTACGATTGGCAGGTATGAATTCACGAGTGTAGACCGTTGGCACTGTGATCTTCTTAGAAGAAGATAACCCTCTTATTTGTAGACCTTTGAGTCTTTTGCATGGTACAATTGTCTCCTTGGAAGACATTGTAGACAGCTTCAACTTGACTGGCTCTGCATTAACATCAAGAGCATCTACCACTTCTTCAAGAATGAATGAAGAATCACTTTGTGAATCTAACAGAGCATAGACAAGGACTTCTTTGTTTGAATCACTTGGCATTGATGCATAAACAGGAACTATTGCTGAAGTCTGAGCACTGTTACCATCATGCACAACTCTATTGGATGTGGTTTCGTGAGTGGTGTCTTGCGGCGATTGTGGCTTTCTTTCTTTACTGCAACTTGTCTCGTCATTTTCCTTTTGCTTTGAGCGACCCTCATGTAAGCATGTGGGGTGGCGCTTTGAGCAGGTGTCGCAGACCATCCGGTTGCTGCAATGCTTGGATTGATGGCCAGGACTCAAACAGCCAAAGCACAGTTTCTCACCTTGTATGAACTTCACTCTGTCAGCAACTGGCCTTGCAGTTAGTCTACGGCACTTGTGCAAGACATGCCCTGTTTTCTTACAAAACATACATGTGCTTATGCTCTTCTCAGTGGTGTTAGTTGTAAAAATCCTTGCATTTGCTGCTTGGTTCTTAGAGGTCACTACATTCTGAGGTTTAGATCTTGTCCTTTCTGGCTCCCCTTGCCGCAAAGCATAGTAAGATGTAACAGGGTTACAAGCAATACTAGCCTCCAAAGTCAGGAAAGTTACGAAATACTTGAAATCTGGGAACCTTCCATGCTCCAGCTGATACTGTGTGGCTTTTCGGTTCCATCTGCTGCTTAACCAATCAGGCAACTTGGCTGTCAGTTTTTGGTTTTCAATGCCATCATCAAGAATACGCAGACTCTCATTGTGAGCCATGGCACATTCACAACTGCGTAAAAAGTCCACAAATTTCCTTAAGTCAGCGCTCTCTCTTGATGCTATCTTTGGCCAGGCATGTAATTTGTCTCGGCAGGCTTTGGCAATCATAAAAGGCTGGCCGTATCGCTCATTGAGGAGTTCCCATGCAGCAACATATGCAGTATCTGAACCAATCAGAAAATAACCTTCTAATGCCTCTCTAGCTGCTCCTCCAACATATTTCTGGAGGAAGAATATTTTCTCCGAGCTTGGAATGTTTTTCTTTTCAATAAGAGTTTGGAAGGATGACTTCCAATGATTAAACTTGAGTGGATCACCACTAAAAACTGTGGGCTCTGGAATGGGTAGCCTATTTGCTGATATAGCCTCAGCTAAGACCTTCACGAGCTCTCCTGTGCTATCGTGGAGCACATGTGTTAGCACTGCATCCTTTGGTGGTTGTGAGTGCTGGTCCTCAGTCTTCACCTGATTGAGTGGCTGCATAACCTTATGTAGATCCAGGCTCTGTGCAGCATTCCCTTGGGCTGGACTGAGCTCACTCTCATCATATACTTGAAGCCTTGCTTTGGCTGCATTCAGCCTTTTCAAATTTTCCAAACGCTCAAGTTCTCTCTTTAGGTTTTCTACAGACCTTCTTCTTGCAGCATTCTCTTCTTGCTGTTTCTTTAAGAGAGCAGCCTCTTGTTTCTCTCTTTCTAGCCTACGTTCAGTTTCTTCCCTTTCTCCTTCAAGACGACGAGCTAATGCTGCTGCTTCTTGGTCTGCAATGATCAACCTCTCTTCAGCTTCAAGGTTTTGCAGTTTCTCTTCGTGGCCCTCTTGTTCAGCCATAATCTGCAGTACAGCCTGTGTAGCTGCATACTCGGCAGCAGCTTCTTGTCTTCTAAGTGAAGATACGTTTGAGTGAATAGAAGAAGCTTTAGAACCATTAGAGGCAGGAAGTGAAACACTGGAGGCTGACGATGAGAATACAGAACTATTATCTGGCCAAATCAACTCCTCCGCTGTTCCCTGCATTTCAGATTGAGCATTTTGTACTACAGTCTTTGTGATCGAGATGCAGTTATCCATCTTGCGACGCATGTCATGGGCTGGTTGATCAATTCTTCTGTAATCATCATAAGCAATGTTCAACTCAGATAATTCCCTTTGAATACTGGTGATGTGTTCTTGTAGGATGTCACTAGGATCCTGTTTTAATACAGATCTTTTAGCTACCTTAATCAGAGCTTTCCATCGTTCATATTTGCTGTCAAAGCGAAGCAATAGCCCTTTGATTTGCTCTTTCTGAAACTCTTTTCCTTTTTCTGTTAATGTTCGGGCTCTTTCACTTCTACGAGGCTCTTCAGGTGGTGCTATATTTTGCCCGATATTTGATTCACCTGTCTGTTCTAACTCAGTCTCTTCTTCCGGAGCAGCTACTGCACCCTGAGCTTCTTTACTTGTATGTGACATTTTGATTATTTAGACACAGATATACACAGGCAGCATAGAAGAGCAAGCTGCAACAACATTTGTGAATACTGAAAGAATGAGCTTAACTAAATGAAGTCACTCTCATTCAAATTAGCCCATACATGTAGAATATTACAGAGTAAGTACACTTAACAGAGTTCTTAAAAGACACTGAACCATAAATACAAACTGAATTTCTGTCAAAATGTACAAAGTTTACTTCTGCCCTTTCAGAGCCAACTATAATTATTCAGCTGAACATGAATTTACATCTCTTACGTAAATGCACATTCATATACGTGAAACAGCGTGGCTGCCAGGCTATACACAGTTCCTTTTAGTTTCCAACTCTTGTGTTACTTTTCAGACCAAAAACTTTAGAGTCTGGCTTATAGACTTCTTCATGAAAACCTTATGAACCTGTGTGTCCTAAACAGTGGCTTATCTGTGTTCCCGTCTTGATGAGCTGTCGAATTTGCGCTGATAGGGCGAGTCTGGGCAGGTCCGAGTTTGACTATCACTCCTTCCAGTTAATACACGACACCACGGTTCTTCATTCAAAGTCAAAGTCAAAGTCAAAGTCAACTTTATTTGTCGATTCTGCCACATGTACAGGACATACGGAGAATAGAAATTGCATTACTCTTCAATCCCTAGATAAATAGCAAATGAACATTTAAATATATTTAAATATAAAAGTGATTAAAAAATGCAAGTAAAATAATTAAAAAGTAAAAATTTAAATAAATACAATTTTACATATAACAAGAAAGCTATATAATATACAATATAATGGGTAAGTGACATTGAGTGTAAACCAGGCAGAGTAGTGCAAATAGGCAAATAGTGCAAATGGAGATTTAGTAGTGTACGGTAAGAGAAAGTGTAACAACAAAGTCTTATGAGGTAATGGCAGTCCAATGCTCCACAAAGTGACTGGTAACTGGTGCAGGCCAGTGAGTGAGTCAGAGAGTGTGTGTGTTTGTGTGTGTGTGACAGAGTTCAGTGAGACCGTGGAGGAGAGAGGGGAGAGGGGGCAGAATCGGGAGGGAGTTAAGCTTCCTGACAGCCTGATGGATGAAGCTGTCCTTCAGCCTGCTGGTCCTGGCCTGGAGACTCCGCAGTCTCCTCCCTGACGGCAGCAGCTTGAAGAAGCTTTGCATTGGGTGCGTGGGATCAGCCGCTATGCAAAGGGCTTTTTTAGTGAGACGGGTGCTGTAAATGTCCTGGAGGGAGGGGAGAGAGACACCAATGATCCTCTCTGCAGCTCTCACTATGCGTTGGAGGGTTCTATGACAGGACGCATTGCAGGCTCCAAACCACACAGTGATGCAGCTCGACAGGATGCTCTCGATGGTGCCTCTGTAGAAAGTGTACATGATGGGGGCTGGTGCTCCTGCTCTTCTTAGTTTGCGGAGAAAGAAGAGACGCTGCTGTGATTTCTTGGCCAGTGCTGTGGTGTTGTACGTCCAGGAGAGATCCTCTGTGATGTGCACACCCAAGAACTTGGTGTTGCTCACTCTCTCCACAGACGCTCCGTCAATGGTCAGAGGAGCATGTTGGGTGTGCATTCTCCTGAAGTCCACAACAATCTCCTTCGTCTTCTCCACATTCAGAGAGAGATTGTTGTCAGCACACCACGTGGCCAGGCGTCTCACCTCACTTCTGTAGTCGGTCTCATCCCTGTTGCTAATGAGACCCACCACCGTTGTGTCGTCCGCAAACTTGATGAAGAGGTTGGAGCTGTATGATGGAGTGCAGTCATGGGTCAGCAGAGTGAAGAGGAGGGGGCTCAGCACACATCCCTGCGGGGCCCCCGTGTTTAAAATGATGGTGCTGGATGTATTACTGCCGACCCGTACTGCTTGAGGTCTTCCGGTGAGGAAATCCAACAGCCAGTTGCACAGTGAGGTGTTGAGCCCCAGCTGGACCAGTTTTTGAATGAGCTGTTGGGGGATTATGGTGTTGAATGCTGAACTGAAATCTATGAACAGCATTCGAACATATGAGTCATTTTTGTCCAGGTGTGTGAGTGCCGAGTGGAGTGCAGTGGAGATGGCATCATCGGTTGAGCGGTTGGGCCGATAGGCAAACTGGAAGGGATCCAGGGAGGGGGGCAGGACAGTCTTGATGTGTTGCATGACTAGTCGTTCGAAGCACTTCATCAGGATGGGAGTAAGTGCAACAGGACGGTAGTCATTAAAGCAGGAGGGAGATGACTTTTTTGGAACCGGAATGATTGTGGTGGCTTTAAAACATGTGGGGACGACAGCCTGGATGAGTGATATGTTGAAGATGTCTGTGAAGACATCAGTGAGTTCCACTGCACAGTCTCTCAGTACACGACCAGGAATGTTGTCAGGACCCGGAGCTTTACGTGCATTGATCCTGCTGAGGGATCTCCTCACGCTGTCCGGTGACAGAGTCATCACCTGGTCACCAGGAGGGGGTGGGGTCTTCTGTGCAGTGGTGCTGTTTTGGACTTCAAAGCGAGCAAAGAAAGTGTTCAGCTCGTTCAGCAGGGGGATAGTGCTATCACAGGTCTGTGGTGGGGGCTTGTAATCTGTGATGGTCTGAATGCCCCGCCACAGGCTCCGTGAGTCTCTGCTGTCTTTGAAGTGATGAGATATTTTCCTGGAGTACTGTCTCTTAGCCTCTCTGATGCCACGGGAAAGGTTGGCCCTAGCTGTCCTCAGGCTTGCCTCGTCTCCAACTCTGAAGGCAACATTTCGAGCTTTCAGCAGCCTGTAGACCTCTCCTGTCATCCATGGTTTTTGGTTGGCCCGGACAGTTATGGTTTTCGTGACTGTTACATCCTCAATACACTTGTTGATGTAGGCAGTAACAGTCTCTGCGTACTCCTGGAGGTCAGTGGTGTTGTTATAGGTGGCAGCCTGCTTAAACATGTTCCAGTCTGTAGTATTAAAGCAGTCCTGTAGAGCCTCTGAAGACCCCTCTGGCCACACTTGTATCCGCTTACGAACCGGTTTGGTCACTTTAACGAGCGGTCTGTAAGCAGGCATTAGCATGACAGTGATATGGTCTGAGGCGCCGAGGTGGGGGAGGGGAAAAGCTTTGTAAGCTCCTCTCTGGGTGGTGTAAACAAAGTCCAGTGTGTTATTTCCCCTTGTTGGAAAGTCTATGTGTTGTTGTATTTTTGGAAACACGCACTTTAAGTCTGCATGATTGAAATCCCCAGCCAGGATGAGAAAAGCATCAGGATGGGCTGTCTGCTGCTCACTGATGTGCTGGTACAGTTCATTCAGTGCCTCATTCCTGTTGTTGACATTGGAGGAGGGAGGGATGTACACAGCGCACAGGAGTATGGCTGTATATTCCCTCGGTAGATAGAATGGCCGGCACTTAATAACCATTAACTCCAGCACTGGTGAGCAGTGTTTGCAGACCGCAACAGCATCGCGACACCAGGCATCATTGATGTAAACACAAAGTCCTCCCCCGCGGGTCTTACCTCCCGCGACGATGACTCTGTCAGCACGGTAGCATGTTAGCTGGTCGAGCTGAATGGCGCGGTCCGGGACACTGTCGCTGAGCCATGTTTCCGTGAACACAAAAGCACAGCAGTCCTTTACATTCCTTTGAGATGAACGTAGCAGTCGGATGTCGTCCAGTTTATTTTCTAGCGAGCGTACGTTGGCCAGAACGATAGAGGGGATGGCGGGTTTGTGTGGGCTAGCCGCTAGCCTAGCTCGGATGCCACCGCGCTTACCCCTCTTCTGCTTCCTCTCACACCGCTTGAGGCGCATCCATTGTGGGCGAAGTGCGGGAGTGGGGGTCGGTGATTGAGTAGGCCTTCGGAGCAGACCCAGATCTTTCAGCTTCTCGGTGTCCACAGAGTTTAACTTAAAAAGTTTGTTTCTGCCGATGTCAAGAAGAAGTGTTCGGGCATATCCTCGCTTGCACACAGATAGACGCGACAAAGACTTACAAAAACACTGCAACTTACAGGACGAAAAACACGAAAAAGTAGTTTGTTCGGGAGAGAGAGAAGCCGCTGCGTGTGCACGCGCCGCCATGTTGGAATAATTCACAGATGGATTTATTCTTCTGTCACACTTCTCCTCAGAAACACCATAAAATCCACCGTCAAACTGTTATTACATAAAAGTACAGAATGACCAACATAAATATTACAAATAAACATTTAAACCCAAGTTAACAAATACGCGATAAACAAACACAGTTAACGTACCTCGCTGGCTGCACGTAACCGTGAGGGAATGAGTCCGCTTCAGGAACAAAACTTAACAAAAATAATTCCCAATTTCTTCTTCTTTGCAGCTTTCTTTTACTTTAAACTGCTTATTTATTCCTTCTTCTGCCTTAGTTAACTTATTAACTTAGCTTCTTGCACATGCTTTTTACTTCCCTTTACGTCACTTAAAAAGGCCTGTGTGCAACACAGAATGAACCTTAGTTCCTACCCCAAAAGGAACAATAAATAAAGAAAATAAATAACATAAATGAACACAATAAATTAAACAAACTGACATAATTTACATTTATGGCAGTTAAAATATATATCTCGATATTTTTTTTAAAGCCATAAGTTAAGAACAAAAAGAGAGTTCTTAGTCACACTGTGTCCCAGATGTCACACGGGCACTTTTATTTACATACAGCGTAGATGTACATGAAAAAATTACTCAAAAATAAATTAGCAGCATTTATTAAATAATCATGGTCCATAAATAAAAGAAAACAATGTTCTTTTTGTGCATAACAAAAAGCTCATAATTGTGCAGTCAAAATGTAAACTAATAGACGCTGAGCATAACAACAAAGAGACAGATTTCACAGCTGCACCACGTCTCTGAACAGGTGCCGTTTGTGGTCCTTATACACACACAGTACGTATCACTCCGCGAGGCTCCTCCTCGGTAGCCGTAATCATCCGACAATCCATCAAGCGGTGCAGCTCCGTAGCTTAGCAAAGTCATATTAAAACATTTTTTGACAGATTGCTGAGCGCTGTGTACCACATAAAATCGGTTCGCGGTCAGTAAGCACAACCAGAATTCATACATAAGGCGCACTGTCGATTTTTGAGAAAATGAAAGGATTTTAGGCCGTGCAGCCCCTCCGGGCTGCATGTCGTTAGCGCGGTTAGCTCGCTAACACGTTGACGCCGTCCAGCCCCACGCACGGGGCGATCCGCAGTAACTCGCTAACGGAGATTTTCCGCTTTCATCTTGTCATTGCCTGCAGGTGAAGCTATGGGGGAGGGGGAGTTGTGTTCAGTGAAGGAGAGGCGAGGCCGAGTAACGCAGCGTAGAGACAAAAGTGGACAAAAGAGAGGCAAACCTGCGGCCCCACAAGTATAATTATAACGTAACATAGATTATATCGATATAAACGATATTGTCACATCTTATATCTCGTATGAAAATATATCGATATTTTTAAAAAACTCGATATATCGCCCAGCTCTAATATATATATATATATATATATATATATATATATATATATATATATATATATATATATATATATATATATATAGAGAGAGAGAGAGAGAGAGAGAGTCTTGTAATCGGAAGGTTGCCGGTTCGAGCCCCGGCTCGGACAGTCTCGGTCGTTGTGTCCTTGGGCAAGACACTTCACCTACCGCCTACTGGTGATGGCCAGAGGGGCCGATGGTGCGATATGGCAGCCTCGCCTCTGTCAATCTGCCCCAGGGCAGCTGTGGCTACAACTGTAGCTTGCCTCCACCAGTGTGTGAATGTGAGAGTGAATGAATAGTGGTATTGTAAAGCGCTTTGAGGGGTCCCGAAAAGCGCTATATAAATGCAATCCATTTTTATTATTATTTAGATCTCTGTCCAGAAGAGCGCAGTCTTGGGAACAGCTAAGATACTGCACAGGACCCTCAAGCTCCCGAGCCTCTCGTAGAGGACCCGAGCTTGGAGGACTGACCGCCCGCTCTGCATTTAGACTACCCCAGGAAGCTCGTTCACACATTTACCTTTGTCCAAAAAATCTTCGTGGGGCTTGATGACGGCAAACCTCTGAAACCCTGCCTACATGCTCTTAAAAATGATTTGTTGCTGAAAGAGTAGTTCTGGAAGGAATATAAGGCAATGTTTGTTAGGACATGCACTCTGTTACTGAGCACTTTGTTTTAAGCACTTTATTTAAAGCACTTTAAGTTTACTACAGACTTTAGGTGGATTTAACTCCATCAGTTTACCTAATTTTGCTTTGGTTATTTGGAAGATGATCATCTTTATTTGTACCCATTTTATAAAATTGTTTTTCATTTCTTTTTCAAACAAAAGTGATTAGTATTTGACTTTTTATTTTGAATTTATGTATTTTGAGAAAGATGCAATTAGGACTGATGTTGTCCTTTGTGATTTTATAAAAAGATACATGTTCTACATTGAATTTATAATGCTCACTTTATGGTGCCAATGTCCATGTTAGTGGTTTTATAAAAATACTAAGTGATGTTTTTACATTTCCATAAAAAATGTTAAATAAACAAAATGTAAAGTAAATGAATTTCTCTAATTTTTTTTACTAGTCTACACTCAAACATTTAAAAATAAATATCTTTTAATTAATAATCATATAATTTGCGTTTAGTTTGTAATATAATTGCATTGTGTTGGATCAAAATAGTAAACTACAAAAAACACAAAAATATTAAAATTAAAGTATATAGTTTTTAAGTAAAGCTCAATTAATAAAATAAAAATATAATTTAAAATTTTTAAGTTAACAATAAATACAAATTTTGAGTACCCCCATACTTAGAAAAGATGAGTTTGTGTACTTAAAACTTTTGAGGTAATCAGTTTCCACAAATGTTTTAAGTTCAGTCAACTGATTCGGGTTTACAGTGTAGGGACCGCTACTAAGTTTTAATATTACTCTTATTACTCTTTCTGGGTCACAAAATAAACTTTTAACACATTTTAGCATATCATATATCTATATAACACATAGAAAGTAGCTGTGTAAACTTCAAATATCTGCTCGGTTAATCAACACATCACATATTTACAAAAGTGCTCTGACGTTTTTGGAAACGCCTGTTACGCACCCGCTCGATAGCTGACCAGGGGGTCAAAGGTCACTCGAACCAACAAGAGCAGCGGACTCCCGGCTTTATCATTTTCAGATCACTGCGGTCTGTCGCTACTCAGGTTAAACATGATATATACGTCACTTTTATTATTGGCGGATGTCAGCTTGTCACATTTTCAATTTTCTATGCCAATTGTCAATGTATGAAATACATAAATAAATAAATACTCCCAAAAGTACAGCACCTAAATCACAGAAGTTTTTTCTGGAGGAACATAGTATGAAGGACCAACTTCTTTACTCAAGTAAAAGTAAAAAAGTACAGGCTCTGAAATGTACTCAATGTAAGAAGAATAAAAGCAGCTCTTCAGGGGACATTTCTATTTAGTACAATACAGATTTATCTGTCATTTGAGATTGGGTTCCTTGGAAAAGTTAGAAAGATAAGCCTGTCTCCCACACACCATCCCTGTGAAGCCTAAACATCCCTCCACACAGCCTCTGCCCAGGCAGGTGGACCATAATTATTATACTTTCTAAGTCACTTTTATTTTTATTTCACTTTTTGTTTTTAATTCAGTTTAGTTTGAGTGAGTTTCCATTCTGGATTTTCTTGGTTCTTTAGTTTTCGTCCTTTAAATTATTAAAGCATGGAGGGCATATATCAGCTGTAATATTTAAGAAAACCAGGATAAACACATCCATGAAAGCTTCACCAGGCAAGTTGGAATAAAATTTCTACCAAACAATAAATACTAAAATACTTTATTTTAGTTTTTAAAAAAAAACGTTATTTTTAGTTTTGGTTAACTGAATAGATTTTCACGTCTAGTCTTAGTTTTCAGTTTAGATTTATAATAAACTATAATCAAATTGAAGTGGACACGATCACGGTACCATAAAAACATCAGGCTCTGATTGGTTGGAGGTCCACAGGAAGTTCCGCTGCTGACTACTGTAGAAACCGAAACTTAACAGAAAACCAGGAAGAGCTCGAGAGACTGGAGACGCAGGTATGTATTTCTGTAGGTTTGTATTTCTGTGGTGTGTAAATGCTTCATTAAACCGTCCAGTTATGAAACTCTGACTTAAAGATAAAAGTTAATGTGACAACTCTGACCCGAGGAAGAGGATTTAATGAGGATGTCTGCTGAGCACGCGCACACACACACACACACACACACACACACACACACTTAGATCAGTTAGTGTTACACTTTTCAGTTTAAGTCTTGTTATAGTTTAAGTTACAGGTAAAGTGCTCTGACGTTACTCATAACGGTCCTGTAACGGTATGGTACGGTAAAAAGCAACGGCTGTGATGCATTTAAGTGCGCCTCGTAAACGCAATAATCTGCACAAACAGCTGGTGAGGTTGTTAAAAGGTGGTTCATTTCTTTTGAAAACATAATCATCACTTTGTTGTTGTTTTGGGGTTTTTAATATTTTAAACTTATACACATTTACTTTTAGATGTGTAACTTTTATATTTTCCACACAAAAATGAAGGAAATTATTTAGATAAGATAAGAAAAGTCCCACACGTGGGAAATTTGTTTTATTACAGCAGAAGTGGACAGTGCAAAGTTACATAGCAAAATTAGAAAAACACTGGAATAAGATAAGAATAAAATACTGTGCACAATAGAATAGAATAAAATAAAAATACTATAAAGATAGTATTAAATAGAATACAAATGCTATATACAATTGAGTATAATACAACGATGCCAGAAAAGAGTATTGCACTTAGTGTTAATACACATGTGTGGATGTGTGTGTTTGATCAGTTGGAGTCTTTATTGTGGAGTCTGACAGCAGTGTGGAGGAAAGACCTCCAAAATCTCTCCATCCCACACCGTGGGTGGTGCAGCCACTGAAGGAGCTGCTCAGTGCTGTCAGAGTCTCTTGCATGGGGTGGGAGATGTTGTCCAACAGGGATGACAGCTTAGCCACCATTCTCCTGTCACCACCTCCACTGGGTCCAGAGGGCATCCTAGCACAGAGCTGGCCCTGCGGATCAGCCTGTTCAGTCTCTTCCTGTCCCCAGCAGAGATGTTGCCGCCCTAGCAGACCACACGATGGCTGAGGCCACCACAGAGTCAGTTATTCAAAATAATTTAACTACTTGGTTCATCATCACTCAGTTACTCTATGACTGTGTTTAACTGTTATTACTTCAACATGCTAAAATAAATTGATATTAATGTCATAACCACTGATGTCTCTTCAACATAAGCCAGTGGTGGGTAATTCTTTTTCTCATGGTGTCACATGAGTAACTGGGACTGCTGTGGAGCGCTGCACCAACAAGATGAACTCAGTTATCCTCAATATGAATTTCATGTCTTTATAAACTGCCGCTGATGACAGCAGATGTTACAGTTAAATAATGGAAATGTGAAACTTTATCCAACGTTTATCCAAAGCCTGAATATTTGCAGTTGTTGTAATCTCCCAATTCTTTGAATCTTTGGGCTGAAGGAAGGACAGTACTCGGTGTATCAATGCTCAATCAACAATCATTTATTTCCATACAATTCAATACTTATGAGCATTAGAACCATCATGATGGGGAGACCTGCCTGCAGAGGGTCACAGCAAGTCTCAAAATGGTGACGGGTTACACAGCTTTTTATACTCTCTAGTGGCCCCCACCTAGTCGTAAAAGCCTAAACATTCACATTCTTTCTCTCTTACGGCGCCTAAGTTATGACCTCGGCTCCCTGTCTTTCTGCTCTTCTGAAAAGGAATGTGGTCTGCTTCTTCTATTATCGGCACAAGGTCCTCTGCACACAACATTCTCTTCATGATTCAGCAGTAAAACATGTCAAGAACCAGTGTAACACATTCAACAGTGTTGAGTAATACAGGTCAAACCAATAGATCGAATGATTTTCACACTCTTTTAAGTCAGAAGTATAATGGAAACTAAAACTACATACTAATCACACACTCTATATTAAAGGGTATAATATGATCTACAGCAGTTAAAATAATTCAACTATCTTGATTACATATATAAGGTAACATATAATAACAGAATAATATCACACAGTACAGTCAGGTTCATATTCTGAGGTGGAAATGTGAAGCACGGTCGTATCAGCAGCAGATATAAGATCTGACGTCCATTCAGCATCTATGAGCTCTGACGTTCTCACCTTTCTGCTCACGAAGATCTCAGATGTCTGCTCTCAGGTCCCAGACTCTTTTTTTCTACTTTTAAATATTTCTATTTATTTCTATTTTCTGTTTTGATAGATAACAAAACAAACAGATGATGTGTGGATCCTTTGTAAAGATGAGGAGCAGATGAGATGGAGAACCTTCACAGCACAGCAGCAGCAGGTGGAGGAGAGGCTGAGATCAGATCTGAGGTCTCGTCTTTGAAAGAAAACTCTGACAAAGATCCTGTTTTCTGTTTCTTCCTCCATGAAGGTGAAGAAGATGAGAACGAGGAACGCTCCAACAAAGGTAAAATCTTCTCACCTGATCAGCAGGAAAATGTGTTTCTATGATCATGTTGTTGTACACATGCTGTCTGCAGGAGAATCTCAAGGTTTGATTTCACACCTTCAGTAAAGTCTCAAAGGTTTGAACACATTTACTCGCTCAACTTTATTATTGTTGTTATTATTTTACTGATGATGTGATTGTAAATGTGTTTCTTCTGATTGGGAATCTTCAGAGAAGAAAAAAGTTTGATGATTGTTCGCAGCTTCATTTTGCTTTCAAAGCGTTCCACTCTCTTCATTCTCCAACCAGCTCAGTCATGTTTCCTCCGGGAGTTTTTCCAAAGAGCTTGTTGGATTCCAAAGAGCTTGTTGGATGAATTTTTGTCTCCTTGTTGGTCAAACAGCTGTTTTGTGCTGCTGAGACAGAAATGATGGTACAGCTGAGAGGGGATGCTGTGTGTCTGCAGGACTGTTTCATTTCAATAATCAGTGAATTATTGTGTTTTTATTGTGACCACTGAGGGTTTATAATGTAAATGAAAAGAACACAAAGTCCTCTGTTTGACTGTCAGTAAACCTTCACGTAGTTTTCTGTATCTATATCACGTCTGTTACACAAATTTATCAATGTGCGTCAAACTGATTGAAAGTGACTCAGATTCATGTCTGACTTTCACAGTAATGATTCATACAACATACATAAACCTAGTGATGCCCTGTGTGCTCCACACAGTGACTGTCTGTCACGGCACAGCAGTTTGGATTCACTCAGTCTGTATAGGACTGTATCGTTCATGTTACCTGTGGGAGTTTGACTGTTTTATTGGTCCGGTCCAGTCACATGATCTGTTCTCCTGGTTTGTTTTTATCTCGCAGGTTCCTCAGGTGAGGACGTGAGTGGAAACATGGTAGGAAAGTCCAAATTTTTCCAAAGATCTTAGAGATAGTTTCTATGACAGTATCAGTCCTTAACAAACTGTTTGCTTGTTTCCTGCAGTCAGTGAAGGTTTCTGATGAACTCACCAAGTATCCATGTCAAAGACAAACTGAGACACTGATTGACAGACTTCAGCTTCAAGACAAACTGCAGCAGAAATTCTCACCAGAGGATTTTCTTCAGATCCGTCCACCTGTGACACGGCACCATGTCACATCTGAGAAACATCTGGCTCACATGTTTGTCTGCAGGCTGATGATGTTAGACTGCAGGGCCAGATATATTCCTGTAAGAGCAGACAGTCCTGAGGGGACAGAGCCAAAGCCCAGGCCGGTGACTGACATCCCTGAGAAGCATTACAGTGATTGGGAGGTTTTTCTGAACACCAGCGTGGACACAGAACAGACTCGTGTGCATCCAATGGATGTCCAGATGGCCGTGTTTCACTGCTCAGACAGCTTCCTTAAACAGATGATGGTCACAAAGCTCTCTCAGTGTCAGTATGCTTTACCTTTGCTGGTCCCTGACCCAGTCACAATGGAGATGGAGTGTCCTCTGTGGACTTTCAGACAGATAACAAAAACCTGGACGGCGACTCAGGTCAAAGATGGCTCACCCATCGTCACCATGAAGAGTGTTCCAGTCTGCAAAGCTCAGACACCCTTGGTGTCATTTTTCCGCCTGGGTTCTCTGTCAGTGTCTAAATCTCAGCTGATGAACGCTTTGATCAACGACCGTCACAGCACCTTCTTCCACAGGAACTGCCCAGGAAGCACCAGGTCTCGCCATCTGATGGATGGTGTGGCAGAGATAGCCTGGTACTGCCCTGCTGGGAAACCCACTGATGCCTTCAGGGACTGCATGGCTTTTTGTAATCTTCACGGTGATGCTCTGCAGATTGAAAAACAGCGCGACATACTGATTGAAAAATCCTCCATCAACGTTTTCCTCGTTGCATCTCTGCAAAAAGATGAAGAAAGCAGATCACTTATAGCCGCCCTCTTTAAGTCTCATAAACCTTTAATATGTGTGAGTGTTGATGACAGCTGTGATGCTGTCAGGACTAAAAAGGGAAAATACAAAATGGGTCTCAAAGGCAGAAACCAGTCAGATGTATCTGAAGAGCTGAAAAAGATCATTAGAGAAGTTTTATCTTCTCTAGAAGATTCCAGTTTGAAACCATCTTTCCAGCTTGAAACCCTGGCTGAGCTCTCTGGAGTCAGAGTGGATGAAAGTGACCCAGCCTGTCAGAGAGGCAGATCTGCTGCTCTGGAAATAATGGAGCTGATTATGAAGGATAACCTGGATATCTCAAAGATCAAAGAGGAATTCCTCCCTTGTCAAAACCATCTGTGGCATCAGTGGATCAAAATATACAAAGAACTGAAACATCTCAGAGGAAACAGTGAAAACAAGAAAAGTGAAAAGCAGCAGAAACTGATGGACATGCGTCAGAAACAACGTGCTGCTTGCTGCAGTAAACTGATGGAGCTGTTCACTAACAGCCTGTCAGCACTGCCACCAACAGACAGAGAGTATTTCCTGAAATGGACTCAGATCTTCATGGATGCTCTCTCCACAGAGAACGTTTCTTGTGTTCTCCAAAGTTATGATGAAAAGTGGTTGGAGGTCTTAGCTCTGAAGAACAAACATGACAAATCTGGTCTGTTATTAATGAAACAAACTGAGCTCCAAGACTTGTCCCACAAACTGCAGTCTGCATCCTTCGGCTTGGAGCACATGTTCAGAGAAATGGGACACATCTATGAAGCCCACAGAACAACAGCTGGAGAGAGCAGAGACGCTGACTGGTGTAAATACCCTGAGCTGGCTGCACAGCTGATGATATCAGGACACCCAGTGGAGCTGATGGACGGGGATGCAGGTCACCTGCCTTTCACATGGATCTCCAGCCTCTTAGAGGAAGTCATCCAGAAACTGGGGGACCAGAGAGTTTTTGTGTTGTCAGTGTTGGGCCTCCAGAGCAGTGGGAAAACATCACTGCTGAGCTCCATGTTTGGACTGCAGCCTGCAGTAGGTGCTGGCAGGAGTACCAAGGGTGCCTTCATGCAGCTGCTCAGAGTATCAGAGGACATGAAGACAGACTTTGACTATGTTCTAGTGGTGGACACTGAAGGTCTGCAGGCTTCTGAGCTGGACGGTAACAAGACTTGTTACCGTGACAACGAACTGGTGACATTTGTCGTTGGTCTGGGAAACCTGACTCTGATCAGCATCTTTGGAGATGATCTGTTGAAAATCCAAGAGGTTCTGCAGATTGTTGTTCAGGCTTTGATGAGGATGAAGAAAGTTCAGCTTTCTCCCAGATGTGTGTTTGTTCAGGATGTTCCAGATGTTGCAGCAGCAAAGAAGAACATGGACGGAAAGAGACGCCTGCAGGAACATCTGGACCAGATGACCAAACTAGCAGCTGAAGAGGAGCTTTGTGATGCTGAGCGCTTCAGTGATGTCATTGAATTTGATGTTCGGGAAGATGTGAAATACTGTGGGCAGCTGTGGGAGGGCAGTCCACCCATGGCTGCTCCTGATCCAGCTTACAGTGAGAGCCTCCAAGAAGTGAAGAACACCATCCTCTCTAAAGCTTCAAAGTCTGCTGGGATCACTCTCTCACAGCTCAGAACCAAAATTCGGGACCTGTGGAACGCCCTCCTCAGTGAAAACTTTGCTTTCAGTGTCAAGAACACACCTGAAGTTGTATTGTACAGAAAACTGGAGGCCCTGGCGAGAAAGCAGACCTCAGACCTGATAAGAAGCATGAAGACCACTGAAGACCAGCTTTTTAACACAACTGAAAATGGAACGTTCTACGCGGCAGCAGTAAGTTATCTTTATAAAGAAAATAAACTGAAGACATGAAATATTTACAAATTCTTCATTCTAACATAAAATTTGAATTTTCCTTATTTTTCTTTTGTTTGGGATCAGCACGGAGGAGCCAGAGGATTCAATGAATCAGAAGAAATTCCTGGACATAAAGAAGCCCTGCAGCACAAAGACACTGCTGCAGCAGCTGCAGAGATTCAACAACATTTAGAAAAACAAGATAATATTCCAGTAAATATCGCCATCACAGGAGAATCTGGTTCTGGTAAATCCAGCTTTATTAATTCGTTCAGAGGTGTGAGTGATGATGAGGAGGGAGCTGCTCCTACTGGTGTGAAACAAACCACCTCAGTGGTCACACTGTACCCCCATCCCAACTATTCCAATGTTACTTTGTGGGATCTTCCTGGAATCGGCACCACCAAGTTTCCAGCTAAGAAGTACCTGAAGCTTGTTGGATTTGAGAAGTTTGACTTCTTCATCATCATCTCAGACACTCGCTTCACAGAAAATGACGTGAAACTCGCTCAGGAGATTCAGAGGATGGAGAAAAAGTTCTACTTTGTTCGCTCAAAGATCGACAACGATATAAATGCTGAGAGGAAAAAGAGAGACTTCAGTGCAGAGAGGACTCTCAAAGTAATCAGAGACGACTGCGTTCACAGTGAGTGTCTGATCACAGCTGAGTGAGATCTGGATTCACTTTTTAAACATATCCTTGTTTTAAATTATTTATTCTTTGTCTTAGTTCCCGGGTCAGTGACACAGTGTTTTGAGTTTGTATGAGTTCCTCATTTATTTCTGGATTTATGTGTTCTGCATTGTTTAGTCTGTTTGCTTGGTATCATTTCCTAGTGCTCCCTCATTCAGTTATCCATGCTTCTAGTTTCCTGCCGTGGGTGTTTGTTCCCTTTGTGGTCGTGGTCTCCTCAGGTGTGTCCTTGTGTCTCCGTGTTCCCTCTCTTGTCTTGTTAGTACGTCTCTAGTCCTACTCTTTGTTTCTCCCTTTCCTGTTCCCATGTTCTTCTCTCTGTGTTTCATCCTTTGGCTACCCAGTCTGTCATGTGTCTCCATGTCTGTTCATCCCCAGTCCCAGTGTCAAGCTCACGTGTCTTTGTCAGAGTCTGTGTGTTATTTCCTGTTTTATTTTGACAGTCTCATGTGTGTGCCCTCATGTGTGTTTACTTCCTGTATCATCAGTTAACTACTGTAGTTACTATTTCTCCCACTGTTCTTTGTCATGTTGTCATCATATCTGCTCCAGCTGTGAGCTCTGTTTGGAGAGTTCCCTGATTAATATTCTTAGATTTCTGCTGTAGTTTATCTTGTGACCTGTAAATCCAGCATCAAAGCTTCTCTTGAGTCCTGCATATTGGATCCACGACTCTTCCTTCCACACAGGATCCTATGATATTATTTTATAAATCTAACCATGTCAACTTGTTTCTCTATCACACAGGTCTACAAGACATCGAGTCTCCACAGGTCTTCCTGGTGTCGAGTTTTAAGCAGCACTGGTGTGATTTCTCTCTTTTACAAGAGACCTTAGAGAGAGAACTTCCTATGAAGAAGAGAGATGCTCTGCTGTGTGCCATGCCCAACATCAACCCAGAGACCATCATCAAGAAGAAAAAAGCTTTTCAGTCCAAATTAAAATACTGGGCTATTCAGTCTGCAGCTGGAGCAGCTGTTCCAGTTCCTGGTCTTTCTATTGCTTTTGATGCTGCTGTGCTGGTTGGTGCTGTCACACATTTTGTTCATGCGTTTGGTCTCGATATCCCGTCTCTAAAGAGACTTTCTGCCAGAACAGGTGTGCCCTACACTGATTTGTGTGCTGTCATCATTTCACCACTGGCTGCAGCAAAAATAACTGCAGAGCTCCTCTTGAAGGTGATGACCCAAGTGGGATGCACAGCTTCATTAATGGCAGCAAAGGAAGCATCCAGATTTATTCCGTTTATTGGAATCCTATTATCAGCGGGTATCTCTTTCACTACAACTTATAAAATTCTGAATGTTATCCTCAATCAGCTCGCTGATGATGCTCACAGGGTGTTTGAAAAAGCTCTGGGTCTATAAAAATAAAAGGCAATGAAACTGATCAGTGTGTCAGAGGCTTCAGCAGGTCTCATTTCCTCTGATCACAGCAGAAACAGATTAACTTCTCCCAGCTTCACACACTGAAAGTTTCCTCTTCCTCACATCAACACAGGAACAAATGTGATCTTATTACTCAGATATGAACTGTGTCAACATTATAAACTTTGTAAAATGTAGAAGAGCTACTGAATAGTGTTGTTGTTGTTTTTTTTATATTTTTTTGTGTGTAATGAGTTTCAACACTATGAACAGTAATGTTTGTCTTCCTTATTGCTGTCTGTTCTTATTAAAATGTATTTTAGCATATTTCATAATATCCTCCTAAACTTGGCGGGGGGAGGGATAAGCAAACCTGGTGAATCACTGAACTCTCAGCTTCATTAGAATGTGTCATTACAGGTAAATGTAATATAGAGGTTCCCATTTACTCCATAATGCAATGATTTATTTGGTACATGTATACAAATCTATAATTATAATCTGAAACTAAACTGAGCGACCTTCAGTAACTTGTTCTAAAAAAAAATCAACCTACAGTCATTTTACAGTCATCAGAAATATGAGTCTTGGTTTTCCTGCAGAACATTTCAGGCTGAGCAGCCAATCCCAGTCAGAGAGAAGTGGCTGTGACAGAAACACAGCAGAGAGAAGGACAGAAGGTCAGAGCTCTCAATTCAAGGAGCAAACACACAAAACAAGACGGGAAGAAATTTTAGAGGCTGGAAATACAAAAAGCAAATGAAGGACAAGCTGGTAAAAGGTGGATGAGGGTCAGCAGTAGAATAAAATGGATAAAATAAAATAAAAATAAATTTCTCATTATAATGGTCTGAAATAATGAGAAACTGTGACTGCAGTTTTTAAATTTAACAATTGGTTGTGATGCTGTGTGTATTAATAATAGCAAACTATATAAGGACAATAAATAGAGGAAAGATTTACAGGAAAATTAAACATTCCTCGTGTTTTCATCTAGTTTCAAAAATCTGATCTTAAACATCAAGAACCCTGAACAGTTTTTATTCTCCTGCTGCAGGTTTGGAGGATGTTGTTTTATTCTTGTCACACAGTGGTGACAATTATTGTATAGATTATATTAATGGACCAACAGGTTTGATTACAGGAGCACAGCCGTGTGTTTAAATGAGACACAGAGGCAGGGATGCAAATTTAAAGAACAAACCAGCTTTAGTGAACCGAACCACAGATTTGACAACCACAGGTTTATGCTACTACACACAATTATGAAAAAAAAATTACAAAAAACATTTTAATACATAAAATTACCAGCATAAAGACTTAGCCACGTGTTAGTCCTCAGGTCTCAATGTCGGGCGCACCCTGGAAACCTGACTTTGAAACGCTTCTAGAAAAATCTGATTACATAAGTTGAATTTCCATGAAAATCCCAAACATCACTCACACAAAGAGAACATCCCTCACAGCAGCTTATTGTACACAGACCCAAATAAAAACTTATCTGAAGGGTAGAGTCCAAAAATCTCTGGGTTCAAAAGAAAATAAGAATCCAAAAATGTGAGTCAGTGGTCTTAAGCATCACCAGCTGTGTGTGAAAGTGTGGATGAGACAGTGGAAAAGAAGGGAATCAGTCTCTCTGTCTCTGTAAGTAAGTGGGCTAAATCACAGGAGGAGTCCACCTCAGCACCAGAGGACCTGTCAGCAGAAAGGGTCAGAGGAATAATACAGATATTAATTATGCTGTTCTAGCTAAAATCCACAACTTAGGTCTTTGCAGACATCATATTTCACATCAATTTGTAGGTAAAATATCAACATTTGCAAAAAAAACCCCTTGTACAAACTTTGCATTGCTGCAATATATCTTTGAAAATCTTTTTTTGTTAAAATTTAGAAAAACAAATACTTTCCAAACACAGTGTTGGAGCCATATGGACTTTGTGGTGATAAAGTGTTGTGTGTATGGTGTTGCTTGTCTATTCCAGGGATTACGGTTAGCTTCTTTGTCACGTGGGAGGTGTTACCCTCATGCCTCACTGTGTTCAGTGGAATATAACCAAACTTGTCAAAAGATTTTTTTTTTTTTTTAATTTTAAAATTTCAGTGTGAATTTCTTAATGAACGAGTGGGAAATACATTCACCTGGTTACCGGTCGGGCGGCCTGGAGAATGGGTGAGTAGGGACAGTGTGGTTTTTGTTGACCGTGTTCGCTTGTGCGTGTCAGTCGTCTTGTCTTGTCTCGAGCCTTCAAGTAGTTTGTACGTGCTCGGGTTTGACTGCGATGTGGATGGATTGCTGAAATATTCGATAAATGCTCAGTGGAAAATGTTTGGAGACTGATTAAAAACAGCAAAGCAGCATTCCCTACTTCATCCTTGGAGTGGATTCATTGATATCAAGTCACTTCATCCACATTGAAATACTGCAGTTATTTGCTTTTATGGATTTCAAGAGGTCATTGAGAAATGGAATCACTTCAGTGTGAACAGACTCACGCTGCACTGAAACTGTAATTGTACACACAGAATCTCAGCTGTGGAAACATAAAGCCAGACATGCAATAAACGGCTGTGTATGGAAGAAAACACTGATTGCAGCGGTTATTTGTGACGTGTCCACTGGTGAAAAGTCTGCTGAGCTGTTTATGATGCATTAAAGACGTGTAACTTATCACGTTCATTATGAATTTGAAATGAATGATTTGTCAAAATGTGGTTTGAATCATCTGTAATAAGCTGAGTCAGGGATTTTTCTAAAGTCAGAATGACTAGAAAAGTCTCCAAAAAAACTCGAAGCATTTGAGGGTCTGGCTGCAAAACACAATGTCAAACTCACTGCAGAGTGATAGGTTTGTAGCTTGAACCCATCCGCTGGAACGTTGAAGACAATATAATTACACTGCAAAGCAAGACACAAGTAGGCAAAGTTCTTCATGTTTCTCGTGCACAGGAGAGAACCGGTTCCTTCGCTTGACCCCAGTTGCTCTCGTCCGTTCTCCCGTACCACTGTTCTTTTATTGAGGTTACATGAATATGCATAGGTTCATTAACATATGACGTCTACATACACACAAAGAGTACCTTGCCTGTGTGTGTGTGTGTGTGTGTGTGTGTGTGTGTGTGTGTGTGTGTGTGTGTGTGATTTGTGTGAGGTCAAGATGTGACCCTGTGAAGACTCCCCAAAGCTGGTGCCAGGACGTCTGAACAAAAGGCTCTTATACTTAAAGAAATATACGTGTGCTTGCTATACCATAAATCAATAAGAAAAGATAAACTCTCCTAGGGAGTGTGATCCATGCCAGGACACTGTGTAGAGGAATGTACGCACCCCCCTCACACAGAGTTAATACAGACCTCTTTAGGATGAGACATCCTTTCAATCTACAATTGATTATACACTTCTAAGCATATGTGAGTAAATATTTCTAAGCATAAATGACAATCAACAATACAAAATCTAACACAGAGTCTTTGGGAAATAAAATTGAAAGGTTGCAAAAGGAGCATAAAATAAATGTGAACAAAATTAGAAATCTGATTCCTTCAATGAAGGTCTTGATGGATGCTCAGTCATCCAGGTAAGTAAATCGCAAAAGGTTCACATTCAGATGAACAGAATCAACCTTTATTTCTGCAGCATTCATCCTTTGTCTTTTTAGTTGCTGCAGTTCTTCAGAGATTTTTAATCACTGTTTTATCGTCATTTCTCATTGGAGGAGGCGGCACTCGAATCATTTCATGCAGAAGTAAATGATTGTAGATTAGACGCAGGAGGGGGAGGAGACGCAGGTGAATGTAATTAACAACAATCAAATCAACAAATCTGAAACAGGAGAATAATAAACACAGAGATAAGAGGACTCACACTACATTCAGCCAAACGATGAGTCTGATGTTCAGATGTGTGGCGTGTAAGACAGCACTGTTTGTGAATGAAGACATTTGACTCAATGAGAAATGAATTTAACTGAAATATTATTTTCATTGAACTAAAATTATATCAGTGCTCTACTTAATATTGTTCTTTTTTAAATTTTGTATCTGCAGAATTTCACTTCAGCATAGATCAAATGTTTGTTTTTCATTTCATTTTTATTAACTTAATTGTGACACATTAAGCAGAGTATGCTAAGTTTTAAAATATTATGATATTCACAAGAATATCATAACATTTGTTCTTGTGAGCATGCTCACAAGAACTGTTCTGCTTCATTCGCTCAAAGATTGACAACAATATACAAGCTGAGAAAAGAAAGAGACTCAAGCAAAGAGGAGACTTCCTGTAGGAAGGTGAGTTTCCTATGTGATCATGTATTTCAGAGTGAGACAAATTTTGGGATGTTTTCTGGGATGTGTCCCCCTGGAGGAAAATGGCCCTCTTCCTAATGATGGCGATGCAGCTTTTTTTTTTTTTTTCAGTGGTTTTTACACTCAACACAAATTAAAATTATTGGTTTGGCTCCTCTTAGCTTGCTGATCCTTTCTTGATATATTTTAGGCTGATAACAGCAGATTTTCTTTTTTTAATGTATTAAAGTAGCTTTGCATCAGCTTTAGGCAAACATTACTGTTTGTTAGACTCCCTCGGTGTCCTTTCTGTAAAGGGTCATTAATGATTCTGTAACCTGATTTCTTGTTACTGCTGTTCAGACTCTGTGGGTGAAGGCTGAGCTACTACAACTAACTTTCCATAATAAACACCAACACAGCAGACCTCAGCTTTGCTACCTCTGCTCGTGCATGTACCCTAACCCTAAGCTCTGATATGGTGAGCTGTATTACGCGAGTTGTGAGAAGGTGGTTGCTCTGAGAACAAGACTGACACACTGTTTAAACCATATGTCAAAACATTTTTGAAATTCAAGCAGCAGGCATCTGGTTACCCAAAAAATGTGAAAGCAGCTGAGAAACAGCAGAAGTTTGAAGACAAAGGACATCAGAACCCACTAAGATTGGGTTTTTTTTTTTCTTTAAACACAAATCAGCAGTTGTAATAAACTGCAGTTCTCCATGCGAGCAGAAATGCCATCAGCTTTGTTTCATCTCTGATGATGTAGCTATGGTCCAGTGGTGTCACGCTGATGGTAGAGGGTCGCCGGTGAAGGATGTGAATGTCTTTGTCAATGACAACAGCTAATGCAAGGCTCGTGTTGTATGGCTTGTTAGTCTTCACCTCTCATCCCAGTGAGTGGGTGCTTCCATTAGGCTCATATCTCAGCGAGCTGACTGATGAGCTCAGTGATGGTGGGTCTGGAGAGGAGGATGATCACAGTACAGAGTTTGTCTCCGGTGGTCCAAAACCCTATGCTTTAGCACAAAAAAGGGTAAGACTCAGGTTAAGTGTAAAGGTGTAACATTCAGTGCTGTTAACTCTAAAGTCGTTACCCCTGAATCATTGAAAGGCTTAGTCCGGGCATTTGTGGCCAACAGGGGATGCACATTTAGTTGCTGTGTCTGACACCATCAGGTCAGGTGGTCTATAACAAGGGAAGGTGCTGCCTGATTATACAACGCTCCCTCATGGATACTGAGCAGGATCAAGCCTTTGATGGAACGCTTCAACACCCATTTAGTCTGGTTGTTAGTGGGCTGAGTAATTGTAGAAAGACTTTCTTTGTCAAAAGCGTCATTGAAAATGCGTCCAGCATTATTTCAACCAAAACTGATAATATTGTTTACATCTACTCCTGCTGGCAGCCTTTAAACAGCTTCTCCAGATAAGAAAAATCACCTTTGTGAATGCTGTACCAGAATCTCTGCGTGACGATGACCTTTTACCTCCCGATAAGAGCAACTTGCACATTATCAACGATGTTACAGCTTCTAACAGCGTAGAACTTCAAAACATGTTCACACAATACGTTCATCAGAGGAACTTGGGCTGCATGTGTTTAGTTCAGAATTGGTTTAGGCAGGGAAAATCCAGTAGAACAATTTCACTGAACACTAGTTACTTAATTCTGTTTATTAACCCTACAGATAAATACCAAATCTCAATTTTAGGTAGACGGATGTTTCCACGTAGTACAAAATACTACTTAGAAGCTTTTAATGATGACACATCTACCTCATACAGGTATTTTCTAATAGATTATAAATCGAGAGTGCCTGACTATTTAAGACTTGGAACCAAATTGTTATCAGACCGTCAAGTTGTTAAAGAGGTAAAAAAGGATGTCGTCTTCACGGATGTGGAAAAACTTTGCACTGCTGGAGGAGTTGTATAAATCCCTGCCTCGTATATGGAGGACTATTATTAGTAATGTCTAACATGGATTTTATTAATGGGCTGTGTGAGATGGCTCTCAGTGCTTTAAAGGGTAACATCCCCCCTTTTTTTTTTTCTCCAGAATAGAATAATCCTTTAATTGTCCCACAAGGGGGAAATTTGGGTGTAACAGCAGCAAGAAAGACACATATACAAATGTCTTTTTATACAAACAGTACACAAGACAAAGAACAGAAAAATACACCATTTTTACATATTTACATGGTGTAAAGAAAGTCCATCTATCAATCACCTGGATCACCTGTTGAGAAAGAATAAAGAGAAAATAAGCAACGAAAAAGAGCAACATAATAAACAACATCATCGCGATGATCTATGGGAATATAACAGTAAATACTAAATATTAAACATTATTGTGCAGCACGTAAGATCAACAGCGCACAGTGTGCTTTGAGGTAGGAGCCAAAAAGGGTGTAGTTTTTGTGTGTGTGTACACCTGTGAGCGTGAGCACACTTGTTTTTAAAAGGTTCATGTAATGATCTGCTAGAGGGTGTGGGGGGGCCACAGCCCCGTCCTCCAGGGCATGAAGCAGGTATGGAGGAGATCAAGACTCCAGACATCCAGAGGTCCTCAGAACGAGAGAGAGAGAGTGTTTTTAGATGTGGGAGATTTGTGACGTTTAGTGTAGAGTGTATACTTAGTGTGTTGTGTTGTCTAGCTGTTCTGTTGTGTAGTCGTTTTGTTTTGTGTGTCAGTGAGGGCACTAATGAATGTCACAAAGGCACATTTGCAACGTAAACACTGTCACTAAGTAGAAAACCAGCGGAGTGATACACCTCCTGTTGTCAGGCCTGCAGGTTTCTCCCTGTGCTGTTCTCCTGTTTTTACTGGCACACATCATTTGTGGGGCATCTTACTGCAACATTGTTCTCTCACTTTAGTTCTAGTAATATTTTTAAATGGTTGTAGAAAATGAAAAAAACGGCAGGTGTATTGGCTGCATTTTTAGATAAATAGTTTTATATGTTTACAAAATGTACATTTTATATTTGCATTTCAAGTTATAAAAATTCTGTTTTTGTTTTTTACAGTAAAAAAAATACTACTAGGATTTTAAGTTCTTTGTGTGATTTCAGATCAGTAATACTAATGCAGTATGTCAGTGAAAAAAAACAACTAAATTCAGTTGAGCTGAAAAGATAGCAAAGAGGGCAAGGGGAAAAAATAAAATGAAACAATCTGAGGGTGAAATACAAACGTAAACTCAAAAGGAGTCAAAAATGTCCGGTTGTATTTCAGACCTCAGTGGGTTAATCCAACAAATCATGAAAAATTAGGTTTAAATTTTTGTTCATGACAGTGCAGATTTCTGACATTTTGTGTAATTTAAGCTGTAACAATGTGATAGGTTTCACTGTTTTTTGTGAGAAAACAAAGTTAGACTTGTGTTTGTAAATGAACCGCCCCATGTTGTGTAGCTTTCTGGAGTTTATACTTGTTGGGCTACATATTTATTTATTATACAGGCTATACAGTACATAGCATCAAAACTCACATATTTTATGTAACTAAAGTGTGTAATTATGTGGGCTACAGACAATAATTAAGTTCTAGACTATATTTATATGAAAAACGTGTATACTTACTGCATTTGAATAATTCTAACCATATGTAACCACCCGCATATGTGTTTGAATTTGAAGGCTTTGATTTTGCCACCCCATTTGATTTCTTTGCCACCCTCATGCCACCCTAAGAAAATTTCTCTAGATCCGCCCCTGCCCATTTCACAAGCCTCTCACTTCCACACTTCTCATACTTCCTAGTACGGGCCATATGTAGTATGCGAACTGCGTGCGGTCACTGGATTGAGACACAGTCTGAGTCACCTGACCGTCAGATTCTTCGCAGCACAGGCTGAGGAGTGGCAGCATTCTTACTCATCAAACACCCAACAATGTAGACGTAGTTTTAATTCACTTGAAAGCCAGAAAAAAAGAAAAAAAAAGTTTTATTTGTTGTTATCGATCGTCCATCTGGGCCTTAGAGTTTCTGATTGTCATACTTATCTCATTTAGTGCTCAGTTCTGATAAAAATATTAATTGTAGATGATTTTAACATCCAGATGTTGAAAATCAGTTACAGTAGCCTTTACATTTAGAATAATGGATTACACATGAGGACTCTGATCACAGTAGGTGTCTTTCTGAAAGTGCTGTAACTAAGTTTAAGGATCTGCTGTTAACAAAAGTCTCAAATGAGAAGTGGTCATGGGCCGGCTGAGTTATCTGGATTTTTCCATGGTGTCCCTGTGCTCCCGCCTCTGGGCGGAGCCCTCGTCACTACACCTGTTATACTCACCTGTGGGAGATCCAGGCCAATCTGCAGGCAGTATTTAAGACTAGAAGAGGAATCAATCTGTTTCACCGTCCCCAATTGCAGCTTCTCCATACCTCCATTAACCAACCTCTCCCTCTGTTCATCGAGCCCCCACTCCAAACATTCACTGCTGTGCCTTAGTTTTACTGTCACTGTTACACACTGAAGGAGGACGAGGTTCATCCAGGTGCACACTGAGGTTTATTGCTCTGAAACACAGCAAAACAGCAGTTCTGTGTTACTGACGGCTTCTGGCCTGTGTTACTTTTGTAAGGGATTACTTGGCCAGTCACTTATTTGTCAGAGTGACTGTCTGCCACCTACTGGTTACTGAGTTAAAGCAGATGACTCGTAAGCTGGAGAGGAAATGGCGTGTCACAAATTTAGAGGATGATCATTTAGCCTGGAGAAATAGTTTGTTGCTTTATAAGAAAGCCCTCCGCAAAGCCAGAACATCTCACTACAACCCTAAGAACAACCCCAGGTTTATCTTCAGCTCTGTAACCAGGCTGACAAACAGAGCTCTGTTGAGCCAACCGTCCCTTTAACATAGAGGTGGGGGAACTCCAGACCTCAGGTCCCGAAGGTTTTAGATGTGTCCTTGATCCAACACAGCTGATTTAAATGGCTAAATTACCTCCTGTGAGATTATTCTGTTATCATATGTTATCTTATATCTGTAGTTAAAGTAGTTGAATTATGTTAACTGCAGTAGGTCATATAATATCCTTTAGTCTAGATTGTGTGCTGTGTATGTAGCTTAGTTTCCATTATATTTTTGGGTTAAAAGAATGTGACCATTTTTGGATTTGTTAGACAGGTGTGCATTACCCTGTACCCTTGATCTGCTGTGACTGTGTTACACTGTTTCTTGACATTTCATACTGCTGAATCATGAAGAGAATGTTGTGTGCAGAGGACCTTGTGCCGATAATAGAAGAGACAGACCACATTCCATACCCCCACCTTTACAGAGAGCAGAAAGACAGGGAGCCGAGGTCATAACTTAGGCTCCGTAACAGAGAAAGAATGTGAAGGTTTAGGCTTTTACGACTAGGTGGGGGCCACTAGAGGCTATAAGAAGCGGAGGAGCCGATCACCATTTTGAGACTTGCTGTGACCCTCTTCATGCATGTCTCCCCATCCCGATGGCTTATGCTCATAAGTGTTGAATTGTATGGAAATAAAGGATTGTTGATTGAGCATTTATACACAGAGTATTGTCCTTCCTTCAGCCCAAAGATTAAAAGAATTGGGAGATTTTAACACTCCTCAACATGTCTTAAAGTTCCCCAGAGGCCTGCTAATGAGCTAATCATTTGATTCAGGTGTGCTGACCCAGGGCGTGTTATCCAAAACCACCAGGACACCGGGCCTTGGTACCTGGTACCTGGAGTTCCCCACCCCTGCTTTGACTAGTAATGATTTCATGAACTTCTTTACAAATAAAATGTAACCATTACTGAAAAAAATCCCAATTTTAATAACTGCTGATACTTTAGACTCTCTCTCTGATCTTTCTGAGTTAACTTCAATAATTACTTCCTCCAAACCATCAACGTGTCTTTTAGACCCCATTCCTACAAAACTGCTCAAAGACGTCCTGCCATTAATTAATTCTTCGATCTTAAATATGATCAACCTATCTCTAATAATTGGCTATGTACCACAGGCCTTCAAGCTGGCTGTAGTTAAACCTTTACTCAAAAAGCATCTCTAGACCCAGCAGTCTTAGCTAATTATAGGCCAATCTCCAACCTTCCTTTCATATCAAACTTCCCTGAAAGAGTAGTTGTTAAACAGCTAACAGATCATCTGCAGAGGAATGGTTTATTTGAAGAGTTTCAGTCAGGTTTCAGAGCTCATCACAGCACAGAAACAGCTTTAGTGAAGGTTACAAATGATCTTCTTATGGCCTCTGACAGTGGACTCATCTCTGTGCTTGTCCTGCTAGACCTTAGTGCAGCATTCGATACTGTTGACCATAATATCCTATTAGAGCGATTAGAACATGCTTGTAGGTATTACAGATACTGCGCTGCAGTGGTTTGTATCATATCTATCTAATAGACTCCAATTTGTGCATGTAAATGGAGAGTCCTCTTCACACACTGAGGTTAATTATGGAGTTCCACAGGGTTCAGTGCTAGGACTAATTCTGTTTACATTATACATGCTTCCCCTAGGCAGCATCATTAGAAGACATAGCATACATTTACACTGCTATGCAGATGACACCCAGCTCTATCTACCCATGAAGCCAGATAACACACACCAATTAGTTAAACTGCAGGAATGTCTTAAAGACATAAAGACCTGGATGGCCGCTAACTTCCTGCTTCTTAATTCAGATTAAACTGAGGTTATTGTACTCGGCCCTGAAAAGCTTAGAAATATGGTATCTAAGCAGATTCTTACTCTGGATGGCATTACCTTGGCCTCCAGTAACGCTGTGAGGAACCTTGGAGTCATTTTTGACCAAGATATTTTGCTCCACTCACTTCAGACTTTAGGCCAACATAATGTGACTTTGTTATTTTGAGCAGTGGGGGGGTTTTCTCAAATCACTCAGTTTTAATTTAGTTCATATGCATCTATCAATATACTTCTTATACCAATATACCAAACTTTTGGTGCCTTGTTGACACAGAAAAGTACAGTGGTGTGTGCACAGCAGCTATGAAGGTTGCCAGCCTGTTTGGTTCAACCTATCTTTGTGAATCAGCCTTTTCTGACATGAACTTCATCAAGAACAAACACAGAACACGCCTCTCTGATGCACATCTGCAAGACTCACTCAGAGTTGCAGTGTCAAGTTATACCCCAGATTACAACACACTGGTGAACAGCATGCAATGCCAGGTTTCCCACTAACAGACAAAGAAAGCCATATTAGATGTTCTCAGTGGCAACATTACAGTGTCATGTCAAAGTTGAATTTAATTATTGAAAAACAAATGTGTTTGTTAAGTGTAACATGTGACAATTTGCTTTAAAATGCTGCCAATTTGGTGAAAAGTTCTGTAAAATTTGAAAGTTGATTTTTTTGTATGTTACATACATACAAAAATAATGTATGTAACAGTGCATGATTTGTTAAAATTTGTTAGTGGTAAGTGAAGATGTTGTAGAAGTGATCACTTCAAAATGTAAATACTTGCAGAGATATATAGAAATAAAGCGTTGCATATTGATATTTATGTTTCCTACCTTGTTTCCTACTTGCATTCTTTATAATTATGGTGAAAAATAATTAACATAATTAGTGTCCGTACATAGATGAATATCATTAATTATTAATGATAACACATAATTAAGTTAAACTGAGGAAATTTGTTATTTGAGAAGTGTGTGTCAAACTGGTAGCCCTTCACATTAATCGGTACCCAAGAAGTAGCTCTCACTTTCAAAAAGGTTGGTGACCCCTGCACTAAGTGAACACTACAGTTTTCTCCAGCAGAGGGCGCAGTGTGTTAAGAGATTTAGCTCTGCTCTTCACTCTGCACTTCTTGTAAATCAGCTGCTTTACACACACTGCTTCCCACACAAAGACGCTGACTGGTTTTCATTTGGATCATGTCTTTCTGTTATATAATCTATTCAATTCAATTCAATTTTATTTATATATCGCCAAATCACAACAAAAGTCGCCTCAAGGCGCTTCATAGATTCATAATCTAAAATATGAAAAGCATCTAAACTGTCTTCATACATCAGGCTGTAGAAACAGGATGTCAGGATTTCACGGAGCTCCTGCTGCACCTCAAACTCACAAAATAAATTTATATTAAAAAAATCGATTCAGGATTTTAATGAATCGATTTTACGTTATCCAAGCCAGAATAGATTTTAATCGATAAATCGATTATAAAAACCCACCCCTAGGCAGAACGCCAGTCTGTTAGTTTTATGTCACCAGTTTAAACAGTTTCACTTGCTGTGTTCAGGGGGAGGGGCTAAAGACAACAAACAGGTAAAGAAAGAAAGTTTGAGCCAGCACAAGGATCCAGTCCGTGCAGACCGCGTCATCAGAATTACTGCTGAATAAAGTATTCATCATCTTTCCAGGACCAACACGCAGGTAAACTTCCATCGTTTGGTGAAATGATCTATGACCTGTTTCTTCTTATTTGTTCTTAATCTCGACAGAACCAAGTAAGTGGGTCGATTTGTCTGTGCATGTCACTAAAGCAGCTACAGCCGCAGTAAAAGGAAACGGGAAGGGGGAAGCATGGGGGTGGGGGGGATTCCCGTGATGGAAAAGAGGAAACATCGAAATAAGAGAGAGAGAGAAACGATTATTGTCTTGCACTGCAAAATGTAACCGCCCGCCACTGAAGGTAATAGAATCACTTCCTTACATTCAGTTACTGCACTTTCAGAGATCTACCTATCTTGCCTTTTGCTGGGAGTTGGCAACCCTATTAGTTAGTAGATCTATTAAACAACCTAAGTTCTGTTTAGAATACCAGAATAGGGAGGATGTGGTAGGTTTAAGTTCATTAGATTGATACATCTCCAACAAGACAGTGTACATCACTCTGACAACGGCGTTTCTTTTCATTCAAAGGCTTTATGGCTTTTCCTGTAATACCCGGTGGGCTGGTCTCTAGTCAAAATGCCCAGGCTGATTTATTTGTCCAAGTCCAGCCATGATGTAGATTTAAGTTTATCAGATTGATCAGTGTTGCTGAACTATGAAATATTTTGGGTGCTATGTATTTTTTGCATACAGGTGTAACAGAACAGCTTTAGTGTTTTGTTTTTTAAAACTTGAGTATCAACTTATACAAAATGCAGCACGATATTAAAAAACAAACAGTTTTACTGACTATAAAATACACTATATTGGAGTCATATCGGCAGATATCCAAATTTATCATATCAGTCATATCGGACATAAAGTGGTACTGCGCTCCCACACAGGTGGTTGGTTGTTACACTCTGAATGTGGTGAGTGTCATTAACCCTCTGTGTGCTGCACCTGAAAATCAAATGACAGACTTTATGATGACGTAACAACAAGCTGCAGCCACGCTAAGTCTCTGCTTTAACTTGTGTTGAAAGTTCGGACTTCAAACTATATGCCAGTTAAATTTTATTGATAGGCTACTAAAAATAGATTGGAGATTATGTATTGGAATTTCAGGAGCGGGACCACACCTCCAAACACACTCCTTCCTGGTTGTCATACTGTATATATAGGTTCCCCCAGTTCTGCAAGCTGTTAATTCTCGTTTACGTGCCCCACCCTCCCTCCCGCCTTGTTTTCAATTCTTTAACTTCCTCATTTCCATTTAGTGCATGGGGATCTGCCAGGCCCGGGAGCCATCACCTGTCCCCTTCGAGGCCTTCCCCAAACCGCAGCTCATGTCAAAGCCTTTCACCTTTACCTACTAAACGCTGTCAAACCTAAAATGAGGACATGGGCCGAGCTAGTGAAATTGATTAAAACGTTTCGTCACCCGTCCAAGTGACTTCTTCAGTCTGAGCCGACTGCAGGTTTCAATCTTATAAACAGCACATTTGCATAATGACTAAAATCAGCCCACTGAAGGAACAATGGGCTGGGAAGTCATTCTTCTTGCTTCCTCCACTTCTGTACCATTGATTCATTAATGTTGAATTCTCTCACAGCTGCTCTATTCCCATGTTGTTGCAGTACATTAATGACTAACCTCGTATTGTGGATGGATTATCTCAGTTGTTCTCCTGACTGAAGTTTGGTCCATTTACAGCATCCTGCCATGCAATTGCATTTGTCCCTAATCATCGGGAACCCTCACGTTAACGTACCAGCTAGCCCAACTTCAGTAACCCTACAAACGTCACTGCTGTTTAGTTTTCTGTCTTCATTTATGTTGGAAGTAACAGCAGAGCTGTACGTTTTATTTATTTCAGAAATCCCTCAGTCAGAACATGCTATATCATGTTTAGGTGGAAACTAACGATCTAACTTCCTGTTAACTTCTAACTCTGTTAAATTTCATAAATTTTGTTTTCCTGGATGTAGCAGCCCTTGGCATCAAGAAGGACAGAAGAGTCTCTAATGGGTGCGGCCATTTATTTCCTCACTAAACACTGCTCATTCTCTGGTCATCATTGAGCACTGTTAAAGCTATAAAATAAGACAAAACTGACACCCGTACAGTCCCTTTGAACCTTAACAATAAGCAATAATAACAAATGAACTTAAATTAAATCAAGTAAATTAAAAAAACAATTCTGAGATTTACAGTAACTGATTAAATAAAACAAAACAGGCAGTTTTAAACCGTGTCTCCTCTTCCATGCTGCGATTTTAAGTAGAGATACTACCAAAGGTTCTCAGGTACCAGCCAACTTCAAATTCAAGTACTTCCCAGTTGTTGCCAATGATCCCTTATAGTTTCACTTTGTTCCAAAACTCCTTGGCTGTATTCTAGACATCTGTGATGAATGTTTCATGCTGTAACAGTGAACTATTTAATTTCCCATAAGCACTTCCATCTGTTAATCTAAAAGCAGAGTGTGGTGGTATGAATATAGATTTAGCATTATGATCTGTTAATGGAGTTGTGAGAGCCGTCCGGGCAGGATGCACACAATTGGTGCACATGCCCAGCCAATAAAATCAAGTTTTATCATATTCCATATGCTCTGCCATGGGGTTGTAACGAGCTGCTTTTAGGCACCAACAAGTGGGCGTGTTCTAAGGAACAAATGGTGGAGAGTCCCAGATTTAAGCCCTGTGGGAGTGCCCCCCCATCTGGATCCAGGGTAAGTTTCTGGACCTTGTCGGTGAAGTCGGTGGAGTTCTTGATGTGGTGTGGGGTGTTCCCCACGAGAGGAGCAAGGATGGTAGCAAGGTGTTTAGCAATGTTATAAGTGGCTGAGTTTATGCTACTGACTATGGGTCTGACTGGGACAGCTTCCTTGTGGATTTTAGGAAGTCCGTAGATGCAGGGTATGGCATCTCCTGGGTAAAGGCGGTGATATGTAAGGCGGTCAATAATTTTGTCCTTTTCAAAGTCTTGAAGGCAAGCTATAACTTTCTTTTTGAAGCTGCTTGTGGGGTCTCGCTTTAAGGCTTCGTAGGTATTGTTGTCACTGAGGAGAGTAGTGATCTTTGTATGGTAATCTGTAGTGTTTAGGACCACGGTGCATCTTCCCTTATCCGCTGGTAAAACAGTGATGTTGTGGTCTTTGCTCAGGGAAGTGACGGCCTTCTTTTCCTGTATTGTGAGGTTGGATGGAGGGACTTTGGCACTGGAGAGTGTGGCTGAGACTTTCATCCTGATTTGCTCTGCTTCTGTCTGTGATAATTTATTAATCCGTATGGCAGATTCTGTGGCTGTGATGAGGTCCACTATGGGCAACTGTTGTGGAGAAATGGCAAAATTGAGTCCTTTGGCTAATACTCTCTTTTCAGGGTCAGTGAGAATCCTGTCTGAAAAGTTCTTAACCCATTTCTCCTGACTGACTTCAGGTGTATTTTCTTCTCTGGGTTGTGTAGGTTCAGGATGAGGAGTGTGTGTTTTTGAAAGCAAGGTGTGAAATTTCCTGCGTTGTCTTTCTTTTCCTTTAGAGTGTTGGGCCCGCTGAGCCTTGTCCCCTATGTAGCCAGTGTATCAGAAAAACTCAGGAGAGTTTTCTCCAAGCATGACATCCCAGTGCATTTCAGACCCAGCAACACGCTCAGACAAAAACTGGTTCACCCGAAAGATAAAACACCAAAACACAGACTTAACAATGTGGTGTATGCTGTACAGTGCAGCGAGGAATGCCCAGACCTCTACATTGGAGAGACCAAACAGCCACTTCACAAGCGCATGGCACAACATAGAAGAGCCACCTCCACAGGACAAGACTCAGCAGTCCATCTGCATCTTAAGGATAAAGGACACTCTGTCGAGGATGCCAATGTTCACATTTTGGACAGAGAGGACAGATGGTTTGAAAGAGGAGTGAAAGAAGCCATCTATGTCCACTGTGAGCGACCATCTTTGAACAGAGGCGGGGGTTTACGACACCAACTCTCTGCCATCTGTAATCCAGTTTTGAGATCCCTTCCCAGACGCCTTAACGCCCACTCACATCCTGGGCCATCTGATCTCAGGAATTCGCATGATAAGGTGGGGCCAGGTTTCACAATGAACTCACCCGAAACTGGCTGATTGGGGCCCACACCCATTTTCACACCTTGGCTCAGGCGATTAGAGGATCATCAGGGGGTCCTTTTGTCCCTCTGTGGGGGGTCACTCCCACTAGGCTTATATCTGGGACTCTCCACCATTTGACCTTAGAACTGAAGAAGCTTCTCGGATGAGAGGTGAAACGTCTTCAAGTAACTTAAAGAAGTCCAGACGCTTTTCTTTGCAAGCTCCTTTGACCATGATGACATTGTATATAATTTGGATTATTTTTTTATCTTGTCAAGATCCATGCTCACTCCTTGGCGGCCGCTTATTGGGGCTCGCTCGGGCCACTTCGGAGGTGGGGTGCCCCCGGCCTCTCGGCCTGGGGCTCGGTTACTCAGGCACAGCTGGCTGCCGGCGGAGCTCACGGGCGCGTCACTGCAACTCCCCCTGGCTTCTGCTCCGCGGCTGCTGAATGAGCCCTCATCTGGGACTCTCCTTAGCTCTTACTGGGACAGTGGCGCGGCTGCCCCTCTGTGGGTCTTCCTTGGTCTCTTGTGTTCTGGGGGCCTCTGGATGTCTAGAGTTTTGATCTCCTCCATACCTGCTTGATACCATAGAGGACAGGGCTGTGGCTCCCCACACTTTCTAGCAGATCATTACATGGAGAAACCTTTTCTTGTATTGTGAAGGGAAGAACTTTAGCACTGGAGAGGGTAGCTGAAACTTTCATCCTGAAGCAGAGCAAATCAGGGTTAAAGTTCAGTGAGCGTCATGTCAATACACTAACATATGGGCTGTATCCCAATTCAGGGTCTTCATCTTTCGAAGGCCACATTTGTTGTTGCATCACAGCGACACAACGAAGGCTGTCTCAATATTTATGAACAGGGAACAAGAGATGGGGAAAAGAGGACAGAGTAATGATCATCAAGAACTAGCCATAACTCAGTATGTGATGTAAAAGTTGCATCACAATTTATCTTTTAAAAGAAAAATTGTGTCAGGACATGGAAGGGAGTGAACGCTGCCACGTTTTAGCTGCTGCTGCTCTCTCTCTATACGTATTGCTTAGTATAGCTATGCAAGTTTATTTTATTCCCTGAACCTATATTGTCTGACAGGTAAAGTGTTTCTCTGCCTTACCTGTCGGCTGGCGTGCTTTTACTGTCAGCTGTTAACATCAGCTTTTAGCCACTGGACTGACTGCTAAGGTTCTGTTCTTCCGGGCTCTTCTCGCTGGGTTTGTTCTGTCCATACTCAGGCCTGTCTCCTTCACTCTGAGGTACAGGGCATCAGAACTACTCTATCTAGGCTTCCAGCATATCTTGGCCCATCCGCCAGCTTTACTGCTGCACCTGGACATCGCCTGGTGCCCAGTCGACAGTATGTTCTCCGTGGATCCAGATGGAATTACAGGATCGACAGCAGGAGCCCAATACCACCCCTGTGGTCATCTTGCACAGGGGCGGACTGCTCACTAGCATTGCCAGGTTGGCTTGCAATGTTAGCAGTGACTACTACGTTCCCGTTGGACTCGAACAGTTTCCTTCTCTCGCTCTGCCCCGTGGTATTCATCTAAACTTCATAAACTTAAAGCTACTGAAGGCCGCCTGGAACGTCTTTTCAGGAAAACAGGACATGTATCTCAGTCATATACAACGTTATAAAGAAGTTATTCATCATGCTAAATCTGCTTACTGCACTTCTATTATTGAGTCCACTGAAGGAAACACTCGTACTTTGTTTTCTAGTTTATATACTATTGTTAAACCTTTGCCATACATACACCCTCTGCTGCAGTCTGTAACAAATTTATGGACTTTTTTGTATTAAAAAATTGTTCTTCATCAACTGTTGCCCTCTTCTTGTGATATGGTCAACCGCCCTACTTGCATTTTTTCCCCTCCTAGTCAACTGACATCTTCTTTATCCACTTTTGAACTTCCTACAATAATTCAACTATCTTCAATAATTACTAAGTTAAAGTCATCTTTGTGAAAAACTTGATCCACTGCCCACTAATCTTTGGGCTTGTTGATCACTAATACCGTACACTCTTATATCTGGTTCTGTTCCATCCTCTCTTTAAACTGCTATGATAACTCCAATACTGAAGACATCTGGTCAGTCATTGGCAATACAGGGAGTGCAGAATTATTAGGCAAATGAGTATTTTGTCCACATCATCCTCTTCATGCATGTTGTCTTACTCCAAGCTGTATAGGCTCGAAAGCCTACTACCAATTAAGCATATTAGGTGATGTGCATCTCTGTAATGAGAAGGGGTGTGGTCTAATGACATCAACACCCTATATCAGGTGTGCATAATTATTAGGCAACGTCCTTTCCTTTGGCAAAACGGGTCAAAAGAAGGACTTGAAAGGCTCAGAAAAGTCAAAAATAGTGAGATATCTTGCAGAGGGATGCAGCAGTCTCAAAATTGCAAAGCTTCTGAAGCGTGATCATCGAACAATCAAGCGTTTCATTCAAAATAGTCAACAGGGTCGCAAGAAGCGTGTGGAAAAACCAAGGTGCAAAATAACTGCCCATGAACTGAGAAAAGTCAAACGTGCAGCTGCCAAGATGCCACTTGCTACCAGTTTGGCCATATTTCAGAGCTGCAACATCACTGGAGTGCCCAAAAGCACAAAGTGTGCAATACTCAGAGACATGGCCAAAGTAAGAAAGGCTGAAAGACGACCACCACTGAACAAGACACACAAGCTGAAACGTCAAGACTGGGCCAAGAAATATCTCAAGACTGATTTTTCTAAGGTTTTATGGACTGATGAAATGAGAGTGAGTCTTGATGGGCCAGATGGATGGGCCCGTGGCTGGATTGGTAAAGGGCAGAGAGCTCCAGTCCGACTCAGACGCCAGCAAGGTGGAGGTGGAGTACTGGTTTGGGCTGGTATCATCAAAGATGAGCTTGTGGGGCCTTTTCGGGTTGAGGATGGAGTCAAGCTCAACTCCCAGTCCTACTGCCAGTTTCTGGAAGACACCTTCTTCAAGCAGTGGTACAGGAAGAAGTCTGCATCCTTCAAGAAAAACATGATTTTCATGCAGGACAATGCTCCATCACACGCGTCCAAGTACTCCACAGCGTGGCTGGCAAGAAAGGGTATAAAAGAAGAAAAACTAATGACATGGCCACCTTGTTCACCTGATCTGAACCCCATTGAGAACCTGTGGTCCATCATCAAATGTGAGATTCACAAGGAGGGAAAACAGTACACCTCTCTGAACAGTGTCTGGGAGGCTGTGGTTGCTGCTGCACGCAATGTTGATGGTGAACAGATCAAAACACCGACAGAATCCATGGATGGCAGGCTTTTGAGTGTCCTTGCAAAGAAAGGTGGCTATATTGGTCGCTGATTTGTTTTTGTTTTGTTTTTGAATGTCAGAAATGTATATTTGTGAATGTGGAGATGTTATATTGGTTTCACTGGTAAAAATAAATAATTGAAATGGGTATATATTTGTTTTTTGTTAAGTTGCCATTATAATTATGCACAGTAATAGTCACCTGCACACACAGATATCCCCCTAAAATAGCTAAAACTAAAAACAAACTGAAAACTACTTCCAAAAACATTCAGCTTTGATATTAATGAGTGTTTTGGGTTCATTGAGAACATGATTGTTGTTCAATAATAAAATTATTCCTCAAAAATACAACTTGCCTAATAATTCTGCACTCCCTGTATTACTGACCAGATGTCTGTATATTAAGTATTTCCAAATCATGCTGCAGTGATTTTTACACCTTTTATTTTTCTACTATTTTAGGATCAACATGGAGGACCTAATTGCTGGCGTTAAAGAAGCCCTGCAAAACAACGATTCTGCAGCAGCAGCTGCAAAAGTTCAAGAATATTTAGAAGAACAAGAAAATATTCCACTAAATATCGCCATCACAGGAGAATGTGGCTCAGGCAAATCCACCTTTGTTAATGCCTTCAGAGAGATAGATGACAAAGATGAGGGAGCTGCTCCTACTGGTGTTGTAGAAACCACCTCAGAGGTTGCAGCTTACACCCATCCAAACTTTCCCAATGTTATGTTATGGGATCTTCCTGGAATCGGCACCACCAAGTTTCCAACTGATAAGTACCTGGAGCTTGTTGGATTTGAGAAGTTTGACTTCTTCATCATCATCTCAGACACTCGCTTCAGAGAAAATGATGTGAAACTCGCTCAGGAGATTCAGAGGATGAAGAAAAAGTTCTACTTTGTTCGATCAAAGATTGACAACAACATACGAGCTGAGAGAAGAAAGAGAGACTTCAGTGCAGAGGGGACTCTGACAAAAATCAGAGACGACTGCATTCAAGGTGAGATTTTTCTTTTACTGTGAAAAATGCAGCTGATTTATATTTTTACTGTTGGAAAATTAATAAAATATATGTATATGCATTTATTTATAATTTTATATTCATGCGTATAACTACAGATTCTATCTTCTTTATGAATCAGGTTTTATTGAGCTGCAGAGGAAATTGAAACTGAAAGATCCTCTTTATGTAAAACAGAATAAATAATTAATTTAATAATAATTAATAAATAATTTTAAAGTCACATCAACATGTACTTTTACTTCCTTCTTTCTTTCAAAGTTTACGATCACATATTTTTAACTGATCTCTTTGCTTTACCATCATCATCATCATCATCATGTATTTATTTATATAGCACTTTAAAAACACACCTGGTAGACCAAAGTGCTGTACAATACTAATATGCACATAGTAATAAAACCAGACATAGCAATAAAGTTAAAAAACAATAAAAAAAAAATATCAGTTACCCCCAGAGTTAAAAGCCAGGGAATAAAAATAGGTTTTTAATAAAGACTTAAAAACGGGCACTGATGCAGCCTGTCTAATATGGAGAGGAAGGTTATTCCAAAGCATCGGCGCGGCAACAGAGAACGCTCGGTCTCCTCTAAGTTTCAGCCGTGACTTTGGGACCGAAAGCAGCAACTGCTCAGCTGACCGAAGGAAACGAGTGGGGACGTGGGGCTTCAACAAGTCAGACAAATAAACAGGTGCCAGACCATTTAGAGATTTAAAAGCCAATAAAAGGACTTTAAAACGGATCCTGAATTCAATTGGAAGCCAGTGTAAAGAGGCCAAAATTGGAGTGATGTGATCAAATTTTCTTCTGCCAGTTAAAAATCGAGCCGCAGCATGTTGCACTAATTGCAAGCTTGACAAAGTGCCCTGCCCAACCCCTATTAAAAGAGAATTACAATAATCTAAACGTGAGGTAATAAAGGCATGAATAACACTTTCCAAGTCACGCTTGGAAAGAAAGGGCTTAACCTTCGATAAACGTCTGAGGTGATAAAATGCTGATTTTACCACCCCGTTTACATGGTCATCAAAGGTGAGTGCAGAATCCATTTTAACTCCGAGATTTGTGATCGAACTCTTTAGTTGGGAAGTCAAAGCTGCAAGATCAACATCCAGAGTATGAGAAGAACGATTTGGGCCAAATAAAATTGCTTCTGTTTTCCGATCATTAAAATTTAAAAAGTTTTTTGCCATCCATGCTTTGACATCAGTAAGGCAGTCAAGCAGAGGTCCAGTTGGGAGACTATCAGAATGACTAAAAGGTAAGTAGAGCTGGCAGTCATCTGCGTATAGCTGGAATGGCACTTTATGCTTTTGGAAAATCGCGCCAAGAGGCAAAAGGTACAGTGAAAACAATAATGGCCCAAGAATAGATCCCTGTGGCACACCCCAAAGCAGAGGGGCCACAGAGGATGAAGCCGACCCCAACTTAACACAAAAGGTCCTATTTAAAAGATAGGACTTTAACCACAAAAGTGCCGAACCAGAAATTCCCACACAGTGCTGCAAGCGGGAGATCAGCAAATCGTGATCCACAGTGCAAACAGATGTTAGCATTCATCAATTAAAATAATAAAGTTCAACTCTAAATCATATTTTATCTCTTTTATAACTCAGGTCTTCAGAGACAAGGCATTGTGTCCCCACAAGTCTTCCTGGTGTCCAGCTTTGAGCTCCACCTGTACGACTTCTCTCTCTTACATGAGACCTTAGAGAGAGAACTTCCTGCACACAAGAGGGACACTCTATTGTTCGTCATGCCCAACATCAGCCTGGAGATCATCAACAAGAAGAAAAAAGCTTTTCAGTCCAAAATAAAATACTACTCTATTCTGTCTGCAGCTGTAGCAGGGGTTCCAGTTCCTCTGCTTTCTGCTGCTGTTGATCTTGGCTTGATGGTTGCAGTTGTTTCAAAATATGTAGCTGGGTTTGGTCTTGATAAGTCATCTCTGGAGAGACTGGCTGCCAGCTCAGGTGTTCCATACACTGATCTGAGCTCTGTCATTAAATCAAAACTTTCTGCAGAAAAAACAACCATAGAACTCATCCTGAAGTTGTTGGTCTCAGCTGCAAGCATAGTTGCATCAATGGCAGCAGAGGAAGCAACCAGATGGATTCCAGTATTTGGGATTGCAGCATCAATGAGCCTCTCATTCATCACAACCTACAAAGCTCTGAATTATTTCCTCAATGAGCTTGCTGATGATGCTCAGAAAGTGTTTAACAAGGCTCTGGGTTGAACATGTCAGAGTCATTCTGAGGATTAACTGTCAGTTACTTTGTTAGATTGTTATCGCCAGTTTCCCAACACATGTTCCAAAATGTTCTCAGTTGTTGTTGTTCTCTGTGCTCCTGTCATTATTTGCATTTCCTTACTGTGCGTGTGTATGTTAATAATCAGAATCAGAATACTTTATTAATCCCGAAGGAAATGATAGGTATCTGCTCCTTTGTGCAAGGAGGAAAACAGGATAAGCACTCCCAGAACTAGAAACTTACTTTCAACAGGCCACTGGTATGAATGTTTTTGACCAACAAATTAGAAACAGGCTTCAAGAGGGTGGCCCAACATCCTCTACAGGGCATTGTGGAGTCCAAGTCGCATTTGCCATAGAATACCAGAATTGGCAGGTCCACCACTGGTGCCCTGTGCTTTTCAGAAATGAGAGCAGTGTGACACAAGGACCTGATAACTTAAAGTTGCACTGGCAAATTAATTTTTATTTTGCTTTTCACACATTTTACGCTGGCTTGAGCTGGACACTTTCCAGCATGCTCCAGCTGCTGCTCTGCTTTACGGATCTTTCACGCCACTTCTGGGTCCAAGCGTGCTGCTTACATAGGAGAGGCATGATTAGAGTGATGACTGCCAGCTGTGACTCCTAGAACCCACTGCCCCATCCCTCCTCTGCAGGTGCGCTACAATCCACACCCCGTCACAAGCAGGTTGATGCTGAGAACATGTGACAGATGTGAAATGGTCTGGAGAAGCTGTGGAGAACGTCATGGTGCCTGTAACATTGTTCAGCATGACTGGTTTGGCGGTGGGTTAGTGATGGTCTCGGAAGTCATATCCATGGACAGACACACACCTTTGTTGCATTGAGAGAGGAGGAGAAAGAGACAAAACACCACACACGGCAACAGAGCACGTTTAAACAGACCCACGAGCAGGACGACCTGCGATGATCGCCAGCTTGGGGTACACCCAAAACACATGAGCCCATGTGATTGTCTTATATAAATCCATATTTTAGAAATTTATTAAAAAAAACACCAAAACAGAAATGACCCAGAACCGTGACACTACCTTGTATTTATCAACATATACAAATATAACATTTTGGAGGTATGCTCAAACATTTACAAAATTAAAAGGTTTCATAAAAAAAAAAAAACAATTAGTTATATCATTCTTTATTAATCTTTGTCTCACATTCCCAAATTCAGAATAAACTTAAATAATATGAACAAAAACCTAAACAGACATCTGTTGTTTGTTACTCAGAGCTACAAATGACACTCTTTTCTCCACACATTGTTTGATAGAAAAAACATTCCCACACTGTACCATATACTAATGGCATATCTGTGTAGTGGAAATCTCCACACCAACATTGCAGAGCTACCTGAGTTGTTATTACACAAACTTTAGACAGTGGCAGGACATTAAACTGTGTCTGTGAACTCACAAACTTAAATGTACAGGAGCCGTGTTTTACTGTTGTTACAAGAGGGAGCCTTAAGTTTAGCAAAACAGAAAGCCGAAGCTACACACAATTAGAGCATGTGCTGAGCTAAGCTAGCTCCCATTGTCTTAATGGCAACACATTTCAACCAGCAAAACAAACAAATATAGATCCCAATGAGATAAACTGCTGGTCGAGTTTTACCCTTACTTGGCATGTTAATTATGTGGACCACATGTGTGGCCTTATTACTTACTAACCTGAAAAAAAAGAGGTAAATGATGAGATGGACGACGGGTAGTGTGTTTTCCTCTCTCGCTTCTGCCAGATCTGAAGACGAGCAGTTGTATCACAATAAACCATCTCACTGAGGCGGAGTCTCACCCAACATGTTGGATCCCCAACAAATCACAAAATTAAGACTCTTCTTTAACAAAACTACACATGAAAACTTATACAGTATAAAAAATGAAATCATAATGTGACCACAGATTACGGTGTGTCACAGAAGAAGAACTTATTTTAGTTTTCTGAGATCACAAAATCATTTGTTTTGTTTTCAAAGTTATATTTTATTTTAGGTCGCTAAAATCATCATCTATTTTTAGTATTTAGTTTCACTTAACTATTATAACTTTAAAGTGAAGGCTGGGCCTTGGGGGCTTCGGTCCTCGTCGGTGTGTCACCGAGGTTGTGAGCAGGTGGGTGCACGGGGGCTCAGCCCTGGTGCAGGGGGCCTCTTGTGCATCGGCATAACTGGGGGGCTCTTCAACTGGCGGGGAGGTTGTTCCATCCTTGCAGGAGTCCACTCTGCAGGTGGGGGAGAGACATAGGAGAGGTGGAGAATAAACTTAACCTGGGTGTCTGTTGTCTTGTGTAGTCTGGGAGACGATTGAATGTTGGGGTGGGTACAGTTTCCTCTGCGGTGGGGTAGGGTGGGCTGCCCCGGGTCCTGTGGGGCTTGGCAGTGCTACCGTAGGCCCCGGTCTGGATGGACCTGGGCTCCCTTGCCTTGGTGGGTACCAGAGGATGGGGGTGCCTACTGGGGTCAGCGGGGGAGCTGGCCCTAGGGAGGGGCATCCTCCCCTCCCTCCTTTTCCTCCCCATCCCCGGCTACCTCCCTCTTCCCGCTCCACCACACTCACCCACACAGGTAGGGCTTTGGAGTGCGGGTGTGTCACCAGGGTACAGGGGAGACATCCCCCCCCCCCCCGTCCCCCCGTCCCCTTCTGGCCACCTGTGCCTCAATTTTATCTCACAACTTAGACATCCACATTACTCACACTCTCATAACACACACATATATATAGGGCCTTGAGGGTGGGCATGTTAACGGCGTCCAGTGGACAGTCTGTGTACTCAAACCTACCTCTGGCGCTGGTGCCCACCTCTCAATTTTAAATCCATGTAGACATTGAGGGTTCTCGGGAGGGGCCGTGCTAACACCTGCTGCTCTCTGGCAGCAGCACCATGCTCTCCCTTGTTTTAAATGCACTTTAGAACAACACGCAGCAACACTACACATGAGCGGGAGGAGGGAGGTATGGGGTCTTCACACACCCCGGTTCTCTACTAGCCATTGGGGCGGGGGGGCTGGGAGGAGATGTTGGCTGTCCGATTGGCCTCCCTGCTGCTGCGGAGCCTGGGACGGTCTGCTTGCCTCCACCCCGGGGGGAAGGGTAACATCTCTTGGGTCTGGGTTCCATTTCCCCCTCTGGAGGCGAGGGTACCTGGACCCGGGGTATAGAGTATGTTTGGGGAGTGTGATTGTGTGTACATGTCCATTTATGTCAATCCTTACGTTGGGTGAGTGCTGAGTGTTTGTATATGTGTGCATGAGGGTGGGAATGCATGTTTGTGTCTGTGTGTGCCTGTTTGTCTGTGTCTATATGTCAGGTCGGGTCTTAGACTCCACCTCTCTGGGAACTCCCAGGCCCTCCAAGGCCTATCTCCCCTCACCACACTCCCTGCCGGTGATTGATGCCTTCAGGGGTTGGTGCATTGGTGGTTCTTGGTGTCCGGGGCTGGGCACTCAGGTATGTACCAGCTCGCTCCCGGTGGCTACCTGGTGGGGCCTGCCGCCTGTTGCTCGGTCAGGCCTCCTCCGGGGTGCGGCGGGCCCTCGGGCCTCCGGCCCCTGGGCCTGCGGCTCGGTTCACTCTGGCACAGCTGGCTGCCGGCAGAGCCGGCGGGCACGCCGGTGCAGCCCCCTCTAGCTTCTGCTCGGTGGCTACTGGGTGACGCCTCGTCTGGGGATCCTCAGCCCTTCCCATGAAGGTGGCACGGATGCCCCTCCGCTGGTCCTCCTTGGGCTCTCGCACTCTGGGGCCTCTGGATGTCTGGGGCCTGGATCTCCTCCATGCCTGCTTCATGCCCTGGGGGACAGGGCTATGGCTCGCTACATCCTCTTGCAGACCATTACATGTGGAAACCATTTGAATACAAGCGCGCTGATCCACACAGGTATGCACACGGATGTTCACTGCTCGTAGACTTAAATTACACCTTTCTTGGCTGCTACTTCGAAGCACATTGTGCGCTGTCTGTCCTGCGTGCTGCACAACAACATTGAATATTTAGTATTTACTGCTGTTTACACTTAGCTAGATTAATGCGATGGTGTTGTGTTTAGTATGATGCTTTGTTGTTGTTGTTGTTGTTTGCTTGTTTTCTATTCTTCTCTCAACAGGTGATCCAGGAGATTTTTTTTTCTCCCCCCCTTTCTCACTGTCCCTCTCCCCTTCTGTCTTTCCTTTCCTTCCTCTTTCTTTCTCCCTTTCCTATCCCTCACTCATGTCTGTCCCGTTTGTAACATCTGAAAATAAAATATAATAAATAATAAAAACAAAGATCAATCAAATGGACCAATACGGCAATGCCACAATGATCCATTTGGCAAAGTAAATCCATTGGGTATCCTTGTTGGTCTTCAGACAACAATTCTGATGGCTAAAGAACCAAATGGGACAGGCAAAAAAATAAAAATAAAAATGAAATAAAATAAAATAAAAAAATAAAATAAAGTGAAAATGATTATGGCACCATAAAAAACATCAGGCTCTGTGGGATCAGGTCACGTTTTCAGCAGTGCTGTGATTGGTTGGAGGTCCACAGTAACTTCTGCTGCTGACGATTGTCGTTATAAACCGAAACTAAACTCAAACGGCTCACTTGACCGCGGTCTCAGGAAACTGGAGACGCAGGTACGTGTAATAGTTTGTATTTCTGTGGTGTGAAAATGCTTGATAAATCAGTCCAGATATGAAACTCTGACTTAAAGATAAACGTTACTGTGACAACTCTGACCTGTGACGTAGCGTTTTGTGGGAGAAACGTTTCGTCACTCATCCAAGTGACTTCTTCAGTCTCAGCTGACTGCAGGTTTCAATCTTATAAACAGTACATTTGCATAATGACTGAAACCAGCCCACTGATGGAACAATGGGCTGGGAGGTCAGTTCTTAATCTTAATTATGCAAATTCTCATGACCATTGATCAACAACCACTGACCAAAACCTAAACCTGCCTCCCACCATCCACCCTCTTGAAGCCTGAAAATCCCTCCTCTCAGCCTCTGCCTTGGCAGATGAGCCATAACTATTATATTTCAAGGGCGTAGATTTGGCATGGACGGAAGGGACATGTCCCCACCAATATCCAGCGATTATTGAATTGTCCCCACCAATAATTTGATCTCTTCGAGTAAAGAAAAACAAACCCGATAGAAAGAAAAAAACGATCTGTCAGCGTCTCATTCACCCAGCGGTGCAGAAAGAGTTAAATTACGTTACATCAGTCTAAAATTGTATGTAACCATGAATAATGTGTTTTGGAAACTAACTGCAAAACATGCAGCACTATTAGTTATCTCAGTCTCAGAGCAGCATTTCTAATTTTGATTGAAACTGTCAGAGAAAACGGCAGCCTCGAGTAAGCCAGGATATTAGTTTACAGAGGCTGTTAAAATTATGTCTAACGTTAAATGTTGGTGACACAGAAATTTCATCCTAATGGCACTGACATATTCATAGGTCATAGTCATGAACAGTGTTGGTCAAGTTACTTGAAAAAAGTAATCAGTAACTAATTACTGATTACTTCCCCAAAAAAGTAATCCCGTTACTTTACTGATTACTTATTTTCAAAAGAAATTAATTACTTAGTTACTTAGTTACTTTTTAAAAACACGATTTACAACCTGAAGAGGTGATAAAGCGATAGATCTTTCAGCCCAATTCTACTTTTTCTGCATAATCCATCATACAAAATGTAATCAAATGGAAAAGTCTCTTTTTTTAACTTGTTTTATTAGTTTTAATCTTTTAACTTTATGCATCAAGCAAAAATTTAATTATATGCAACATTCTCTGACTTGAATAAATTAGTTTAACATTTAAACCTATTTTCTGCACATTCCAGCACATAAAACAAAATATTTTTTGTGTTTACACTCACTCTTTCAAATAGATGCAAGTAAAACACAGCAGAAAATAAATAAAGTCAAAGACTCAGCGGTCCTGTTGCTCTATTTTCGCCTGTAAAGCAGGACTGAGGTAGGCGGAGGTTTACCCTGGTGCAGGGTACCTACCTACCTTACCTATCTCGTTTGGCTCTCAGCGAAGGCGGTCGCACTTTTCTCCTCTCCTCCTCACCCTTATCTTCCCTGCTTAGCCTCTATGTCCTTGTCTTGTCTTGTCTCATGTGCATTACTTTCCCTGGAACAGTCTCCCACTGTCGTTCTCTAAAACCTAAAAGAGAATTATGGATTTGATCAACTGGTCTCTGAATGCTATTGACACCCTTTTCTCAACGAGAAGTCTAGGCTCGGGAGAGCCTGAGTGCCCTGGAGGGACTTTCCCTGCCGGGGACACGATGGCCGGGTGGCAGAACTGGAGGGTCATGTGCCTGGCAGGACTGTCGATCGAGGATGCTGAAGATATCTATCTATTCGGAACCGTGATAACAGGGTTCATGCTGATCGGAGTTGGCTTAGCCCTGGTTTATCAGAGAAATAAGAGAGCGGAACCAGCTGTTCAAACCCCCCCAAGGCTGCCCGCTGGAATCGAAGCAATGGGACGAGGCGCAACCTCTCACAACGAACGTAATATGGTCAACACCTTGGAGACGCTTGCAGCTGCTCAAAACAACACCATTGAGCGTATGGGGGGATACATCAGAGAGAGGCCTGCTCAAAATGAGACCCTTGAGCGACAGTTGGAAGACATCGCGGACCGGATCACTGCAGTTGTGGGGTCTCAGAATCAAAAGAATGATAACACCATGGAACAGAAGTTTGATACCATCATGAGGAGGCTCGCGACTCTCCAACGGGAGATCGAGAGACCAGTGTCGGAGTGTTAGGGCAGCCTGAAAATTCTCCTGGGCTGCTCGCATGGAAATTTACAAAATCAACATGAACATTGCGGATCCCCATCACGGCGCCAGCTGCAGGCCCAAGGCTGGAGCCGAACAATCACTCCCTGATAACGACTGTGTTACGGCTATTCTTCCCATCCCATGCAAGGACACCTGGATTGGCTGGAGGACTGTTTACTTAGCCTGATAGGCCGAAGGACACTGTCTCAGCTGAACTATGGACACGCACACACATACACTTACACTGATAGGCACTCACTCATCCCCCCTCCCTTTCCAACGCCTTCAATGCTTGCTGCCCCCTGGGAACACGAGACGGGTCCGGGCCCACGCTGTCGAAGAGCGGGCCGATGTATTACGTCGCCCCCGGCTTAATGACGGCGCCGTTGCAGGATGGCTGCTGTGTGCCTGGGGTTACTCCTCATCCCCTACGCATCCCTGTGGCTTGTCATGTCTTCCACATTGTTGTGCTGTGGACATTTATGTGCTTTTTTGTGCAGAGGAGTTTTTTTGTTTCCTGTTCCCGTGCTGTCCTACCATGGAAGCACAGCATGAGTGGAGGTCTCTTTTTTTCCTCTTGTACCTTCCCGTTGTTGTGCACATTTCAGTGTTTTTTCTGTAACGCTACCGATCTCCGACTTGTAACCCCATGTGATGTCTGTGTTATGTGTGTAAGGTCGGGGGGTGGGGGGGTTCCCATCTCGCTGCAGGGCAACCTGCTTGTGACAAATAAAGCTTTCATTCATTCATTCATTCATTACGTCGTTGCGCACTCGGTGCTTGCTTGGAAGTTTAGGGGTTTTTTTCGCTGTAAAGTTTTCTTCCCACGCACAATGGACGCTAATGTTTTTGTCACTTTTTATGGAATCAAACTCAAAATAAGGTCAGTACTTCCACGCTTTAAACGCTGCACGCTCATACTCTCTCCCACAATCGATATATGATCCATTGTTGATCTGCACACAGCTGTTGTCACCAACAGCGCACTCGCTTACGTCACTGTCATGAGACATTCTCGCAAAAAAAAAATCACGTTTTTAGTAACAGTAACGCAGCGTTCCTACGGGAAAGTAACGGCAATCTAATTACCGATTTTGCAATAGTAATCCCTTACTTTACTCGTTACTTGAAAAAAAGTAATCAGATTATAGTAACACGTTATGTTGAAATCTCCCAATTCTTTTTAATCTTTGGGCTGAAGGAAGGACAGTACTCGGTGTATAAATGCTCAATCAACAATCATTTATTTCCATACAATTCAACACTTATGAGCATTAGAACCATCATGATGGGGAGACCTGCCTGCAGAGGGTCACAGCAAGTCTCAAAATGGTGACGGGTTACTCAGCTTCTTATAGTCTCTAGTGGCCCCCACCTAGTCGTAAAAGCCTAAACATTACATTCTTTCTCTCTTACAGCGCCCAAGTTATGACCTCGGCTCCCTGTCTTTCTGCTCTTCTGAAAGGTGGGGGTATGGAATGTGGTCTGTTTCTTCTATTATCTGCACAAGGTCCTCTGCACACAACATTCTCTTCATGATTCAGCAGTATGAAATGTCAAGAAACAGTGTAACACATTCAACAGTGTCGAGTAATACAGGTCAATCCAATAGATCTAATGATTTTCACACTCTTTTAAGTCAGAAGTATAATGCAAACTAAAACTACATACTGATCACACACTCTATATTAAAGGGTATAATATGATCTACAGCAGTATCATACTTCAACTACTTTGATTACATATATAAGGTAACATATGATAACAGAATAATATCACAGTTACAAGTAACGCGTTACTGCCCATCTCTGGTCATGAATAGTCATGATTTTGCAAATATTCCACCTTGTAGTGCAGTTTGCACAGTTTTAAAATGCACTCACCCTACAAACATTACTGATGAGTCAAGATCTGCACAATTTGACAGAAACACTGAAGCAGCTTCACATTTTATTCTTATTGTCATGTATGTCCTATTTGTCAGGTGACAAAAGAACCAACACAAAGCTCAGAGAGTAATGGTGACACAAGATCACAGGTGAAATTGGATGATGACTTGTTGGTTCATGACTGTATTTGAAGCACATATGTGATTGCATGTATTTGGAATGTCTCACTGTTATTCATCAGGTGACAGAGGCAGCTCTGCCATGTTGTAGCTCAGACAGACGTGAAGAGGCGAGGTCACAGGTGACTGACTGATGTTTTGGTGCTATAGATTAACTAGTATTTATTATCATGACAATTGTTAGGCTGCTGATGTAAATTGATTCATTAGTGTATATTTGACAAAGAATCTGAATTGACATGTCTCACTTTTTATATGGAATATGGCTGGAGTAAACTAAATTCTAAAATACTTAGTCAGTCATTTGTTTAATAGTAATTTAACATTATATAATTCACATATAAAACTACGAATTGTAATTTTAAAAAAGCATGTAGAATAGCATATGTAGGTAAGTATATTTCTCCTTTCTTTTAATCAAGAAGCAAAGACAAAAAGGAAAAAAAAATAAGAAACATGGCAGAGTTCGGTGGTTGAATCATCTGTCCCCACCAATTCCAATACCAAATCTACCCCCTTGTTATATTTTATTACTCTCCAAGTAGTTTTTTATTTTTGTTTCACTTTTTCTTGTTAATTCAGTGTAGTCAAAGGAGCTTGCAAAGAAAAGCGTCTGGACTTCTTTAAGTTACTTGAAGACGTTTCACCTCTCATCCGAGAAGCTTCTTCAGTTCTAAGGTCAAATGATGGAGAGTCCCAGATATAAACCTAGTGGGAGTAACCCCACACAGAGGGACAAAAGGACCCCCTGATGATCCTCTAATCGCCTGAGCCAAGGTGTGAAACTGGGTGTGGGTCCCAATCAGCCAGAGTTTTGGGTGAGTTCATTGTGAAACCTGGCCCCACCTTATCATGCGAATTCCTGAGATCAGATGGCCCAGGATGTGAGTGGGCGTTAAGGCGTCTGGGAAGGGATCTCAAAACTGGATTTTAGATGGCAGAGAGTTGGTGTCGTAAACCCCCGCCTCTGTTCAAAGATGGTCGCTCACAGTGGACATAGATGGCTTCTTTCACTCCTCTTTCAAACCATCTGTCCTCTCTGTCCAAAATGTGAACATTGGCATCCTCGAAAGAGTGTCCTTTATCCTTAAGATGCAGATGGACTGCTGAGTCTTGTCCTGTGGAGGTGGCTCTTCTATGTTGTGCCATGCGCTTGTGAAGTGGCTGTTTGGTCTCTCCAATGTAGAGGTCTGGGCATTCCTCGCTGCACTGTACAGCATACACCACATTGTTAAGTCTGTGTTTTGGTGTTTTATCTTTCGGGTGAACCAGTTTCTGTCTGAGCGTGTTGCTGGGTCTGAAATGCACCGGGATGTCATGCTTGGAGAAAACTCTCCTGAGTTTTTCTGATACACCGGCTACATAGGGGATGACAATGTTGTTGCGTCTGTCCTTCTTATCCTCCCTCGCTGGTGTCTGGTCTTCTTTTCTGTGCCTCTTTACTGACTTTAAGAACGCCCATTTAGGATAGCCGCACGTTTTGAGTGCTTCCTTTACATGTGTGTGTTCCTTCTTTTTTCCTTCCGGCTTAGAGGGAACATGTTCTGCCTGGTGGTGTAGGGTCCTAATTACTCCAAGTTTGTGTTCCAGAGGGTGATGGGAATCAAAGAGGAGGTACTGGTCCGTGTGTATGGGCTTCCGGTAAACTTCAATGTTGAGGTTGCCGTTCTCTTCAATGTGCACAGCGCAGTATAGGAAAGGCAAACAGTTGTCCTTTGTGTCTTCCCTGGTGAACTTGATGTTTTTATCCACAGCGTTAATGTGCGCAGTGAAGGATTCCACTTCTTGTGTCTTGATTTTGACCCAGGTGTCGTCCACATATCTGTACCAGTGGCTGGGTAGTACCCAGCCACTGGTACAGATATGTGGCTGGGTAGTACAACTAGTACAACAGTAGGACAACTGTTTGCCTTTCCTAGCCTACTAACACTCATCCAGAAGAGAGGAGAAAAACAGCACCACCTGCAGAAAAGATAGACACATGACAACTCTCATCTGCGTGATCTAAACCAGAATCACCCCCACCCATGGATGAACAACGCATGGTATAGGTATGTGTATGATAGAACGCGCACTGATAATGGCACGGAGTGCTATGTGTGTTCACACATGCCAACAACAGCCACTCACGCAACCATATATGGAACAGCCCCAAGTGTTGACGAAGCAAAGTGTATATTCAATAAAGCAACTTCGGGTAATTGCACGCCAACAGATTTGCTGACAACAGGGCTGGCCGCAAAGGACAAAAGGAATAAATTTGTAATGTGTAATGTCTCGGCGTCGACCTCAGACGACCCCAACGAGACCAGCATAGGGATGGGTATCGTTTAGGTTTTATCCGATACCGGTGCCAAATCGGTACTTTTGAAATGGTGCCGGTGCTCAAACGGTGCTCAAACCGGTGCTTAAAGAATGGAGAACACAAAATTGGTCCAAAAAACCTCTTATGTTCAGCTGGTTTTTTGTAAAAAGATAACAATGTTAGCCTTTTCTACAGCTATGGGGCATATATGGTATCACTCTTGGCTGGAAGCAGTGCTTAAACAATGGAAAAAACACAAACTTTGTCCAAAAACCTCTCATATTTAGCTGTTTTCCACTTTTTCTTTGGTCATTTTAGCCTTTTTGGCCAGGGTGAAGGGAGTATCTGCCATCAAACAAGAAGACAGCCGCATGTAACTATGATGATGTTTGCTAGTTCACCTTACATGCATTAATGTAATAACATGGTTAGCCTACTCAACGTAAATTACACACGAACAACATTAAGCTACTCACGCAGAGAATAATGGCTGCTGCTGTCGTCATCATCCTCATCATTTCTGCTACACTGGCAGGGCTAGGGGCCAGGACTCTCCTCTTCGGGTTTTTGGGGATGTTGCTAAATCCGGGTCCGATAACAGGCACCACACCTGCAGTAGATGTGCTCGGTGTGAGGTCTCGCAGCAAGCTATCAAATACGCCGCATTTCTGGGCTTTTAAAAAAAATGCTATGCGTCGCCAGGTGTTTCATCGGATTCGAGGTGTTACCTCCTTTGACAGTATCACAGTATCAGCTTAAAGCACTTGTTGCAGGCTGCTGAGTTTGCATCTGTTGCTGTGAAGTACAGCCAGACTTTGACCGCTTTGCCTTGGGCGTACGTACGTACGTACCTGGACCTGCCTACTATCCTCGGAAACGTAAAATGATTGGCTAGAAGTGTATCACAGCTCAGGAAAAAAAAGCACCGAAATAAAGCACCGAAATGTGCGCTGCTTTTCGGTCTGGTTACTACCGTTTATGTCAGAACCGGTGCCATCATGGCACCGGACACCGGTACCCATCCCTAGACCAGCATATTCTCAATCCCCTGTGCCTACAACCTGACTAACATAAACTGGAAATACACATGCAACGAAGAACATTGGGTAAATGTTAAGGCCAACAATACAAGGTACAGACCATTCGTCATACTTCTGCCACCCAGGATAAAACACCCAATGTGTTTCAACTACTCTGATGGAAACAGAAAACTTGGACGAAACCGGTACTGCACACAGACACTTGACCTGACCCGATCCACAGGAGCACACACCTTCAAAAATGGAACTTTCTGGGTCCAGGGAGCCGCTTGGGCCTGCGGGCCTAAAACCTATTTCATGCTTCCACCGAACTCCACCGGTCTGTGTGCACCAGTACTAATTTCAGACCACACCTTCAAGATCACAGCAGAGACACACACACGCACATCAAGAGCAAAACGTGAAGTCACTAAAGTATTGCCACATGACCCAATCTACGGATCAGATGTGTCAGGGTCCTGGGTCTGAGCGACCCAGGATCCCTGAGCAGTCATGTATTATATTATTATTATTATTATTATATGTATTTTGGTGTTGCTGCTGCTCTCCTCCATGATTGTAGATGTGAGTGTGTGTGTTTATGTCTGCGGGGATGCTTGGAGGATGGAGCTCAGCCACCTGCAGGCCTGAGGGGTGTGGCCCTGCGGAAGGACTGGCCACACCCGAAGCCACACATCTGCCGCTGATCAGGGCTCGTCGGGGGAGCTACTTAGGAGAGTCTTGGAGCTCCCACCGACGCGGGATCATTGCATGAGACTCCACGTTAGTCACCCTGTCTAAGTTTAGTCAGAAAGTGTATGCCTGCCATTTCTGAGTGTCCTGACAGCTGCCGCTATTGTTTCCCGCAGGAAGAGCATGGAAGGCACGGAGAGCAGCGAGCACCGGGGGGTGCTGACACGGGAGCAGAGAGCACACGGACTATTCACGGGAGACACGACACGGGAGTCTGGAAGAACACGGGGATTTATTGTTACATTGTTTTCACTCTGTAAATAAACACTGTCTATACATCGAGCACCGCGCCTGGGTCCTCCTTCCCCACTCCTTCCACGGTGTGCCATGCCCCACCGTGACAAGATGTGCCTAAGAACTTCAAACTATGGACTGATGGTCAGAAAGTCCTCCACTCTTTGTTCCCTTGGGTGGGAGCTGGAAAAAACATGCTCAGGATCGAGACACTTGACTACCGATTTGGATTGTTCCTAAATGCCTCAATGAAGATCAACAAGGCGCAAAATGAAGAAATCGACGCAACACGCATTGTAGTGATGCAACACAGAGTCGCACTAGACATGATTCTAGCTGAAAAAGGAGGTTTGTGTGTATTGTTTAACACCATATGCTGTACATACATCTCAGACAACATACATTCACAAAACACGACCGACGCTTTGAACACCTTGAGAAAGATTAAACCCCTCCAGGGAGAAGGACAGATTGGTGCTGCTGACGCTGTACGGGTCTGTTGTGGTGCTTTTACACTAAGCTCCCAATTTACTGGTCGATCTATGTCCCTAACTTCACCTATGGTCACGAACTGTGGGTAGTGACCGAAAGAACGAGATCACGGATACAAGCAGCGGAAATGAGCTTCCTCCGAAGGGTGGCCTCTCCCTTAGAAATAGGGTGAGAAGTTCAGCCATCCGGGAGGGGCTCAGAGTAGAACCGCTGCTCCTCCACATCGAAAGGAGCCAGTTGAGATGAATGGTAAATGGTATTTGTATAGCGCTTTACTAGTCCCTAAGGACCCCAAAGCGCTTTACACAGTCATCCACACACACACTCACACACTGGTGATGGCAAGCTATGTTGTAGCCACCCTGGGGCGCACTGACAGAGGCGAGGCTGCGCCACCGGGCCCTCTGACCACCACCAGTAGGCAACGGGTGAAGTTGCCTACTGGTGGAGATCAAAACTCCAGACATCGGGAGGCCCTCAGAACACAAGAGACCAAGGAAGACCAACAGAGGGGCAGCTGCGCCACTATCCCCGAAAGAGCTGACGAGAGTCCCAGATGAGGGGTCACTCAGCAGCCGTGGAGCAGAAGCCAGGGGGGGTTGCAGTGACGTGCCCGTGAGTTTATCTAAAAACCTTCAGTTTAACTTTCACTGACCGTCACCGTCTGTCAGTTTAGTTTATTTTGTTGTTTTTTTTCACACTGATATTGAAACTTAAAGACGCCCAACAACAAGACTATGTCACAAGCACTGAAGATTGGTTGACATGGTTACTAGGTGATTCATGGAAGTCCCTACTGATTAAAGGACTTGTTGGTATTGGATTTTTGCTTTTACTTTTATGTGTTTTCACAACATGTATAATACCCTGTCTGAAGAAAATGGTGTCAAACATGGTGACGACCTCTATCAACGCTTATGTAACACTGTCTCAAATGGAAGAAATTTTGAAAGATGATTCATACAGTAATGTCTAGTCTAACTGAACACAGGACTGTTTCATGACGTTCGAACCGAAAATGTTCAGACAAGAGGTTATGAACTGACAAAAAAAAAACAGTACTGTCATAAGAGAAATCTAAACAACAGGAGGGAATGTCAAAGTATTTTTGCTTTTAAAGATTTTATTATTCATATAATAATCAGCTAAGAGTGGTTAAATTTCTGTTTTGTACTCAACCAGCTGCACATTTTAATTGCTGGCTCTCTGCTCTATAACGGAAACTGTCTGCCGTCATATTATCTGTCAGCAACAGGAAACCGCCACCCAAGATTAAGAAACCTTGTAGAGAACACAAAGTTTTGAGAAATCACACATGACTACATAAGCATGTTATTCCCTTTTTTGAACGCTTCATGCTGTGTATAAATAAAGGCAGACTTCTGCATCACGGTGTGAGTCTCTCCCCGGAGCTCTCACCCGTGCACGTTAAACTGCTAAAGTGTCTGAGTGTCATTTCTTCGCCTGAGTGTTTGATAACTGTTTACCTCTGACATTAAGGATAAAGGACACTCTTTCGAGGATGCCAATGTTCACATTTTGGACAGAGAGGACAGATGGTTTGAAAGAGGAGTGAAAGAAGCCATCTATGTCCACTGTGAGCGACCATCTTTGAACAGAGGCGGGGGTTTACGACACCAACTCTCTGCCATCTAAAATCCAGTTTTGAGATCCCTTCCCAGACGCCTTAACGCCCACTCACATCCTGGGCCATCTGATCTCAGGAATTCGCATGATAAGGTGGGGCCAGGTTTCACAATGAACTCACCCGAAACTCTGGCTGATTGGGACCCACGCCCAGTTTCCCACCTTGGCTCAGGCGATTAGAGGATCATCAGGGGGTCCTTTTGTCCCTCTGTGGGGGGTCACTCCCACTAGGTTTATATCTGGGACTCTCCACCATTTGACCTTAGAACTGAAGAAGCTTCTCAGATGAGAGGTGAAACGTCGTCAAGTAACTTAAAGAAGTCCAGACGCTTTTCTTTGCAAGCTCCTTTGACTACGATGACCTGGATGACTAAGAACCTTCACAGACTTAATTCAGTGTAGTTTGAGTGAGTTTCCACAGGGGATTTTCTTGGTTCTTTAGTTTTAGTTTTTTATTTATTAAAGTATGGAGCGCAAACACAACCGCTCAAACGTTTGGACACACCTTCTCATTTAATGGTTTTTCTTTGTTTTTACTACTTTCTACATTGGAGAAACATACAAGACATCAAATACTGTGGTGTGGTGCCAGCTTAAAGGCTGAACTAGGTCCTGCAGTGTTGTTGTTTTTTCTTGTTAGTGTGGCTAACAAGAACAATGGTGTGAACGACAACCGTTAATAAAAGTTTTTGAAAATGCTGAAAAGCATTGAAATGCAGGCGGCTCTGTCATTCTCCTGTCTCACAAATAAATATTGAAAAATAACTCTAAATAGGTTTTATATTTTAGATTCCCCAAAGTCGCCACCCTTTGCTTTGCTAACAGAGCTGCAGACCCTCGGCCTTCTCTCAATGAGCTTCATGATGTAGTCACCTGAAATGGTTTCACTCCACAGGTGTGCCTTGTCAGGGTTCATTGGTTCATCATTTTGTACCTTCTTAATGGGGTATATACATCAGTATATATAGATCAGTGTATCTATACACACACACAAACTACTCAGAACCAGTCAGCTAAGTGAAGAGAAACCACAGTCCATCAAATTAGAATTCCTTTAGAGAAGAAAGTGCTCCAAATCTCTTCGTAAAGCTCGTGACCATGGTAATTCACAGCAAAGTGCAGATTAATGTTGGCTGAACTAAACTTATTAAGACCTCACCTTGTAGTCTTCTCTGATTTGTGAAATGGTCTTCTCTGTGTTGCACCCTCTCTGACTCCTTTCCTTGGCTGATAAATCGTTGTCAATCTTTGAGCGAACAAAGCAGAACTTTTTTTTCCATCTTCTTAAACTCCTGCGGGAGCTTCACACCATTTTCTCTGAAGCAAGTGTCTGAGATGATGATAAAGAAGTAAACTTCTCAAATTCAACAAGCTTCATGTTCAAATTCAGATGCAATGTATGCTTTACATTATGTCAAAAGTACCCGCCACAGACGGTGAAATGTGCAGACTGTGAGTTTATCTGCAAGTCAGCCCCCCCCCCCCCCCCCCAAAAAAAACCCCCAAAAGAAACCCCCAAAAAAACAAACACAAATGCGCACCAAGAGAAGGCGTGCTGGACCATGACACGGCTCATGAGTATGTCTGTGAAGGCTCTCAGTCATCCAGATCATCGTAGTCTAAGGAGTACTACTGATCCTCTACCTCAGGGGTCGGCAACCCTAGGCACACGTGCCACAGTTGGGACGCAAAGGGTTAACTGATGGCACGGCCATAGCTGGACTGGCCATCGAGCATACCGGGCATTTGCTTGGTGGCCCGGTGACTTTTTTTTTCTTTGTAATGGTATAAACAATGAAAGGTGGTGGATTGGCCAGATGCTGGCCGGTATGTAAAAATAACTCAGTTGTTTGGTAGTGGCTATCGCGGAGCCACCACCAAAGAAAAATAAACTGGGCCAATATGGCATGTTTGTTAATACAGAGATACACATGTTAATGTGATCTCTGGTCTCCCACTCAGAGACACAGGTCTCTGAGTGTCCAGCATTCAGACGGATACCTGAGGACACTCATGTGAGAGAAAATCTGCTCACACAGATATGTAGAGCCAAATACTGTCAATAAAGCCTCTGCAATGTTCTGAAGACAGTTAAACTTGTCAGGTAGTGATGTCCAGCAGGTGAAAATGCAGCTCCATGAACACGCACAGCTGTGGATTCCAGCTGCTTCGATGTTGCATTAACTGGCATTAACTCAGCCAGTTAATGCCAGTTAATGCGAGACAAATCCAGCTGCTCATTAAAAATTTCTTCTTTGATCAGAAAAGAAAACATTGGTCCACCTGAAAGTCCCAAAAACACATTTTGTCTCGAGTCTACGGCTGTATCCGTGTATTTCCGTGGTGCTGATGCTGTGGTGAGCGGACAGCTCCTGAAGCTTTTGAAGTGTCGGAATGTGGAAAGCTAACAACGTCCCTCTCACCGGTAGGCTAAGTTATTTTTAGCCAATTACAAGTTGAAACTGGTAGTTGGGTTTGTTAGCTAAGATACCGTCGTTAAGAAGCGACAGAGCTAATGTGTCTATGCGAGCTGATTTGCGATGTGCACCGCTGGCCCGGCCATTTATTTTTTAATGCACCTTCTCAGATTAACTCACTGCATGTGTGACACACTGTAATGTGTGGTCACATTATGTGATTTAATTTTTGTATATTGTATAAACTTTTAGGTGTAGTTTTGTTAAGGAAGGGCCTTAATCTTGTGATTTTTGTTGGAGATCCAACATGTGATGTGATCCCTAGTTACACCACAAGTGGGCACTTCCGCCCCAGTGAGATGGTTTAGTGTGACTGTTGGGTCTGTGTTTCCACAAGCCCCGCTAATTCTAGAGACTTATTCATCATGAAAAAAAAAAAGTGACGCTAGTGCTCGTCTTCAGATCTGGCAGAAGCGAGAGAGGAAACACACTACCTGTCGTCCATCTCATGATTTATCTGTTTTTTTCAGGTTAGTAAGTAATAAGGCCACACATGTGGTCCACATAATTTACATGCCAAATAAGGGTAAAGCCCAACCAGCAGTTTGTTTTGCTGAGATCTGTATTCGTCTGTTTTGCTCATTGAAATGTGTTACGATCGAGAGTAGGAGCTAGCTTAGCTCGCCACATCCTGGAGTAGCTGTTAGCTTTGTTGTTTTCTAAACTTCAGGCACCCTCTTGTAACAAAAGTACACCACGGCTCCTTTATATTTGAGTTAATGTGTTCGCAGAGACAGTTTGATGTGTTATCACTGTTATTGTCTAAAGTTAGTGTAATAACCTATAATAATTCTGATCGCTCTGCAATGTTGATGTGGAGATTTCCACTATACAGATACGCCATTAGTATATGGTACAGTTCTGGAATGTTTGCATTATCAAACTATGTGTGGAAAAAAGTGTGATTTATAGCTCTTAGTAACAAACAACAGAGATGACTGTTTAGATTTTTGTTTATACTATTTTAGTTTATTCTGATTTTGGGCTTTGGGAATGTGAGACAGAGATGTTAAGAAGTTTTTGCAACCTGTTGTGAACACATGAATGTGTTTAAATAAAGATCTGGCAGAAGCGAGAGAGGAAACACACTACCTGTCGTCCATCTCATGATTTATGTGTTTTTCAGAACCAGACATAATCTGTCAGCCGCCCTCTTGCTTGGGGTGTGTTACACATGTCGTGCCCAGGGCTGGACTAGGACAAAGAAACAGCCCAGTCATTTTGACTAGAGACCGGCCCCCCAGGTATTAAAGCCATAAAGCCTTTGAATGAAAACAGATGCTGTTGTGACAGTGACGTACAGTCTTGTTGGTATATGTATGATTTCTATACATTTTACGTCAGATAAAAACTTTGGTTGTAAGCTTCAGATAATTATTTAATAAAAGTGAGACATTTTAAATGAGAATAAGAAAGTATTTCTTTGTGCTCCCTTCTCCCTGTTAATGCCCTACCTGCCCCCCTGGCAACACTTTGCTAGACCCGCCCCTGCACAGTTACCAGCTGTCAGCTACATAAAAAAGGATCCTGGTGTTATTTGTCTCTCAGAAACAGTTCATAACTTCAACTCATTCATGCACCTAAAAGGTAAACCTGTTTCTCCATCACCTGTTCACCTCTGATGATTAAGTAAGGACATCTCCTGGTTTCATCTTCATGTTTCCCTCTCACCACATATCCAAACCGATATCATGACCAGCAGCTTTACAGCTGTGGCTCCAGCAAACATCAGCTGATAGTAGTGTTACGGGTTCAAATATTGAGGGTGAGCACAAAAACAATAATGGTCCAGAAGAGCTTTGGTTAAACAATGATTTTTAATGAGCACACGCGTGGGGAGATGAACACTGCACACACCAGCATCGATCTCTGCCCAATGATACACAAACAGTTGTTTTTATAACATCAGGGTATTATTTATGATGCCCCCTCATGCGTCGAAGCAGATACAATACATGCATAAGTTTCAAAACCACAAATGTTCTGTTGACGACTTTTGACACATTTAAAAGGACATCTTCTCCGTCTCGAGGCCAGGTGCTTCCTATTAATCTTCTAACTCTCGCTTATCTCCTGGAACAAACTGTCCCTTAGGCAGACACAATTTTGCAGTCACAAGCTTTTGCAAACTATTATTTGAACTCTTACCTAAACATGAATCTAACTATTGTTTGTGTGTGTGCGTGTGTGTGTGCGTGTGTGTGTGTGTCTTGACCTCCAACGCACTCAGCCTCACCCCGCCCGTTGACGCTTCTGGCCTTTTACCAGGCAGAAGCTCTGGCCTGGCCTGTATTGGTAAATGGCCTGTATTTATATAGCGCTTTACTAGTCCCTAAGGACCCCAAAGCGCTTTACATATCCAGTCATCCACCCATTCACACACACATTCTCACACTGGTGATGGAAAGCTACATTGTAGCTACAGCCACCCTGGGGCGCACTGACAGAGGCGAGGCTGCCGGACACTGGCGCCACCAGGCCCTCTGACCACCACCAGTAGGCAACGGGTGAAGTGTCTTGAAGCTCTTGTGATAGGTGTAATAATCATAATAATAATAATAGGTGATAGGTGTAATAATCATAACTAAGAACATGTGTAATCTATTGAATAAATGCTTTACCGAAATGCCCCTACTCAAAGTTTAATAAAAAGGATGTAAACAAATAAAAAGATACTCATGAATAACCTGGTATATGTGTTTTGTAAGCGTGTTCTTTCCATAGCTCAAAGTCCCTTACACCATGGATTGTCTGATCATAGCGCCAAACAAAGTTCACGACCTTCAACTACCTGACTGAGCTTCAACTCTTTAGATAAGCACAAAATGCAAAGTGTGTAGAAAATGATTACAACTGCATCTGTAATGAAAAGGTTAGTATGTGATAAATGATAACACCTGTAATACAAATTATAACATAATGCCAACAGCTTCAATAAATGCTTTTGATGAAATAATGATTAATGCAATGATTAATGGTAATTATGAATAGTAACAGTAAAATAATTTCTTTAATTCCATACTAGAAATTAATATTAAATAAACATGCTGCTGTTGTTTAGCGTGACATCCGCTGGTTTCCTCTTTCTGGCGCAAAGTGAGCAATAAACAAACGAGAGAAAAGCCGATCAGCTGATCATTGATCAGTTTCATGATTGAAGTAGAAACAGGAGAGGGAGGGGGAGAGAATGAGAGGAGAAGAGGCAGCTGTGCAGCAAAGACACAGAATAACTCCAGCTTTGTGTCTTTTTCCATCCTCCACAAACTGCGTCCTTTCTCAGCTCAACACGAAACACGTAATATTTTGTCTGTATACGGGACGATGGCAACTCTACTAACTAACCTTATGAATAAAATAAAGTTCACTATAAAATCAAAGCACCCACCCAGCTGTATAGAAACTCCGTCATACTAGCTAGCACACAGTACGAGTTATTGTAACTGATTGTAAAAAGTCAGCACAAGGAAAATAAACTCCACCTAAACTTGGTTTATATATACTCAACAAAAATATAAATGCAACACTTTTGTTTTTGCTCCCATTCCCCATGGGATGGACGTAGAGACCTAAAATTCATTCCAGATACACAATATAACCATCCCTCCCAAACAGTGGTCACAAATCAGTCCAAATGTGTGGTAGTGGGCACATCTGCCATATTGAGATAATCCATCCCACCTCACAGGTGTGCCACATCAGGATGCTGATCTGACATCATGAGTAGTGCACAGGTGTACCTCAGACTGCCCACAACAAAAGGCCACCCTGGAATGTGCAGTTTTTTGCGCTATTGGGGGTCTGGGGACCCAGAACCGGTCAGTATCTGGTGTGACCACCATTTGCCTCATGCAGTGCAACACATCGTCGCATGGAGTCTATCAGATTGTCAATTGTGGCCTGTGGAATGTTGGTCCACTCCACTTCAATGGCTGTGCGAGGTTGTTGGATATTCGTGGGAACTGGTACACGCTGTCGTATACGCCGGTCAAGCACATCCCGAACATGCTCAATGGGTGACATGTCCGGTGAGTATGCTGGCCATGCAAGAACTGGGACATTCTCAGCTGCCATCTGCCCTGAACAAAGTGAACCATGATTCATCCGTGAAGCGCACACCTCTCCAACGTGCCAGACGCCATCGAATGTGAGCATTTGCCCACACAAGTCTGTTACGGCGACGAGCTGGAGTCAGGTCAAGACCCCGATGAGGACGACGGGCATGCAGTTGAGCGTCCCTGAGACGGTTTCTGACAGTTTGTGCAGAAATTGTTTGGTTGTGCAAACCAATTGTTCCAGCAGCTGTCTGGGTGGCTGGTCTCAGACGATCTTATGGTTGAGAAATGAACATTCAATGCACGGGCGACAGATCTGGTTGACATTCCTGCTGTCAGCATGCCAATTGCACGCTCCCTCATTGCTTGTGGCATCTGTGGCATTTTGCTGTGAGACAAAACTGCACATTCCAGGGTGGCCTTTTGTTGTGGGCAGTCTGAGGTACACCTGTGCACTACTCATGATGTCAGATCAGCATCCTGATGTGGCACACCTGTGAGGTGGGATGGATTATCTCAATATAGCAGATGTGCCCACTACCACACATTTGGACTGATTTGTGACCACTGTTTGGGAGGGATGGTTATATTGTGTATCTGGAATGAATTTTAGGTCTCTACGTCCATCCCATGGGGAATGGGAGCAGTAACAAAGGTGTTGCGTTTATATTTTTGTTGAGTGTATCTGACCCAGATAGTTATTTTTACACACCGGCCAGCATCTGGCCAATCCACCACCTTTCATTGTTTATACTGTTACAAAGAAGAAGAAAAAAGTCACCAGGCCACCAAGCAAATGCCCGGTGTGTCCAATGGCCAGTCCAGCTATGGTCGTGCCATCAATTAACCCTTCGTGTGCCAACTGTGGCACACGTGCCTAGGGTTGCCGACCCCTGGTTTAAAAAGTGTCACAAGTTTCACTAACTTTTACTTTTTAAGTTTTTGAGGTGAAGCTTTCAGACCCAGGGCCTTTTCATACACCTTTTGAGCATCTTCAGCGAGCTGGTTCAAGATAAAATTTAGAAGCCTGTAGGTTGTGGTGATAGAGAAACCCATTGATAACGGGATTCCAATTATTGGAATAAACCTGCATACTTCCTCTAGTACCATGAATACAGCTGATACTGCAAGCTGGGCCGACACCTTCAGAATGAGATCATGTGTTATTTTCTTTGCTGCCAGTTGTGAAGTGATGACAGCAAGGAGGTCAGTGTATGGCACACCTGAGATAGCGGAGAGCCTTTTCAGAGACTTGATATCAAGACCAAACCCAAAAATATAATCTGTAACAGCACCCACCATCAGAGCTATGTCAACAACAATAGAAAGCCCAGGAAGTGGAACAGCAGCTACACCTCCAGAGACAGCACACAAGAGATACAATCGGCGCTTGAAAGCTTTTTTCTTCTTGTTGATGATCTCCAGGCTGATGTTGGGCATGGCGCGCAGCAGAGCATGTCTTTTGTGTTCAGGAAGTTCTCTGTCTAAGGTCTCATATAGCTGAGAGAAGTCGTACAGGTGGAGCTCAAAGCTGGACATCAAAAAGACCTGTGGAGACTGGATCCCCGATCCTCTGAGTCCTGCATCACATAAGGAGTACATGTCAATTTGATTAGATGTGAAATAAATCATAAAAAATTATGTTTTCTCAGTCAGCTCAAACAGTAACCTTGCTGACACTATAGAGCTGTAAATGATTCTAATTCATAGCTTAGCTGTCTAGGCTGCTTGTGTAGCTTATTATTGATTTGAAAAGCATAAGATGTGCAGTGTTATTTTATGACCTAATTATTATATAATTACCCATTTATAAATAAAATTAACACACATAAAAAAAGAATACATGCAGAAATCTCACTCAGGGATAAAGTATTTCATAGGATACTCACCTTGAACACAGTTTTCCCTCATTTTTGTAAGAGTCCTCTCTTTACTGAAGTCTTTCTTTCTCTCTGCAGCTCGAACATCGTTGTCAATCTTTGAGCGAACAAAGTAGAACCTTTTCTTCATCTTCTGAATCTCCTGAGCGAGTTTCACATCATTTTCTCTGAAGCGAGTGTCTGAGATGATGATGAAGAAGTCAAACTTCTCAAATCCAACAAGCTCCAGGTACTTATCAGCTGGAAACTTGGTGGTGCCGATTCCAGGAAGATCCCATAAAGTAACATTGGGATACATTGGATGAGGGTATGGTGTATTCTCTAAGGTTGTTTCTGTTACACCAGTCGGGGCAGCTCCCTCATCTCTGTTGTCTATGCCCCTGAAGGCATTAATAAAAGTGGATTTACCAGCACCAGTTTCACCTGTGATGGCGATATTGAGTGGAGTGTTCTTCTCTTTATTCAGGAACTCCTCAATCTTTGAAATAGCCAGTGGTTTGTCATTCTTCAGCAGAGCTTCTTTGATTTCTTCTTTAATTACTCTGTTTCCGAATTGGTTATCTGCGTTTGTCCATAACAACTGGAACCAAAAAAAGAGAATGAAATTTACTTTTAGAATGAATTAAATTTGTTTATTTAACAAAATAGACATTAAAATATGACACACTTGGTTTCATCTTACACAATTAGATTATCTGGTCCTTTAATATACCAAAGCCAGTCTCTCCGTCATCATTGACCCACATCAATATGTCTGTAGATCAAACAGGAAGATGGCATCTCCACTGCCTTACACACTTCACTATGTCTCATCTTGAGTAACAGGGGAACTATGTCAGGACTTAATAAACTTTAATTCAGCTTTCAATACAATCATTCCACCTATACTGTTGACCACATTTGTTGGCTTATGACTTCATAACCTTACTTTCTAACAGGCCCAGCTGAGAGTGAAATATTAGTATTCAGCTGTTCACTGTGTTTCCAGCCTCCAGAAAAATAAAGCTCTGCTGGCTCTCTCCATCTCTCCACTTTGCTATAAATTGACCAAGACAAGAAAGCTAGTAGGCAGCTACGAGCCAAACCCAGAGCACTAAGCATCACCTGAGTCTCTGTATTGCGGTACTATGCCTCAAAAGATTTGCAAATGTGGACCACAGGCAAAGATTTGTACACATTTGTTTCACACAGGGACTTATTCTTGTTGATCATATTGTTTGCATTTGCAACCCTTTGGGAGGCAAATTTCTCTCCATATTTTAGAGTCCTGTCCATCATTGGATCCGCACACTTACAGGGAGTGCAGAATTATTAGGCAAATGAGTATTTTGTCGACATCATCTTCTTCATGCATGTTGTCTTACTCCAAGCTGTATAGGCTCGAAAGCCTACTACCAATTAAGCATATTAGGTGATGTGCATCTCTGTAATGAGAAGGGGTGTGGTCTAATGACATCAACACCCTATATCAGGTGTGCATAATTATTAGGCAACGTCCTTTCCTTTGGCAAAATGGGTCAAAAGAAGGACTTGACAGGCTCAGAAAAGTAAAAAATAGTGAGATATCTTGCAGAGGGATGCAGCAGTCTCAAAATTGCAAAGCTTCTGAAGCGTGATCATTGAACAATCAAGAGTTTCATTCAAAATAGTCAACAGGGTCGCAAGAAGCATGTGAAAAAACCAAGGCGCAAAATAACTGCCCATGAACTGAGAAAAGTCAAGCATGCAGCTGCCAAGATGCCACTTGCCACCAGTTTGGCCATATTTCAGAGCTGCAACATCACTGGAGTGCCCAAAAGCACAAGGTGTGCAATACTCAGAGACATGGCCAAGGTAAGAAAGGCTGAAAGACGACCACCACTGAACAAGACACAGAAGCTGAAACGTCAAGACTGGGCCAAGAAATATCTCAAGACTGATTTTTCTAAGGTTTTATGGACTGATGAAATGAGAGTGAGTCTTGATGGGCCAGATGGATGGGCCCGTGGCTGGATTGGTAAAGGGCAGAGAGCTCCAGTCCCACTCAGACGCCAGCAAGGTGGAGGTGGAGTACTGGTTTGGGCTGGTATCATCAAAGATGAGCTTGTGGGGCCTTTTCGGGTTGAGGATGGAGTCAAGCTCAACTCCCAGTCCTACTGCCAGTTTCTGGAAGACACCTTCTTCAAGCAGTGGTACAAGAAGAAGTCTGCATCCTTCAAGAAAAACATGATTTTCATGCAGGACATTGCTCCATCACACGCGTCCAAGTACTCCACAGCGTGGCTGGCAAGAAAAGGTATAAAAGAAGAAAAACTAATGACATGGCCTCCTTGTTCACCTGATCTGAACCCCATTGAGAACCTGTGGTCCATCATCAAATGTGAGATTTACAAGGAGGGAAAACAGTACACCTCTCTGAACAGTGTCTGGGAGGCTGTGGTTGCTGCTGCACACAATGTTGATGGTGAACAGATCAAAACACTGACAGAATCCATGGATGGCAGGCTTTTGAGTGTCCTTGCAAAGAAAGGTGGCTATATTGGTCGCTGATTTGTTTTTGTTTTGTTTTTGAATGTCAGAAATGTATATTTGTGAATGTGGAGATGTTATATTGGTTTCACTGGTAAAAATAAATAATTGAAATGGGTATATATTTGTTTTTTGTTAAGTTGCCTAATAATTATGCACAGTAATAGTCACCTGCACACACAGATATCCCCCTAAAATAGCTAAAACTAAAAACAAACTAAAATCTACTTCCAATAACATTCAGCTTTGATATTAATGAGTTTTTTGGGTTCATTAAGAACATGGTTGTTGTTCAATAATAAAATTATTCCTCAAAAATACAACTTGCCTAATAATTCTGCACTCCCTGTATGTGAGCAGGTTTTCTCAACATAAACTACATCAAGTCCAAGTGATTTCTCATCATCATGAAATAGTGATATGGTCCTAAAAAGTAGTTATTGACTGTATATAAAAATTGTTACTAGACAAAGCGTAATTACTGTGACTTAATGGCAGCGCTGTGATTAATGCTAAGTCTGTAAAGTCTTTGTTACAAAGTTTTGGGGTTTTTTTTGCCAGGTTTACTTCCTGCTTTCAAATAGACTTTATTCATAAAGCTTTTTCCTATCTTGGTAACCTAAGCACTTAGAGTTCACATGCATACAAATAGTTCTTTGACTCTCACACACCAATCAATCTCCTTTATTTTAAATGATACTCTACTTTTCTCTTTGTAAAATATAACGCTCTGTTAGAGTAAGTTAGGGCAGATAAGAAAAAAATATCGAGCTTAGGATCTTGGTACATTTATTATAGCTGTAGACAGTGTGGCTGTTAATATAATGATACCTGGAAAGCTTGTTTCTTCTTAGTAATGATTTCCAGGTTGATACTAGGAGTGGCCAAGAGCAGAGCCTTTCTTTTGAGTTCAGGAAGTTCTCTCTCTAAGGTCTCATATAAAAGAGAGAAGTCATACTGGTGGAGCTGAAAGCTGGACACTAGGAAGACCCGTGGAGACTCAATGCCTTGTGTTGCCAGACCTGTGTCACAGAAAGAATATAGTGTGAGGGCTAAAAATATACAACCTATCAGAGAACTTGGTGTTTGAGGGTTCTGCACAGTATCTTCGCTGTTCCTAAGGGCGCACTCATGTGGACAGAGACATTTGGAGTAACTCTTAAAATAATAGGGTTACAGCTCTTAATGCTCCAAAAACCACTGGGACCACTTTGGACTTAACCTTCCAAAACTGTTCCAGTTGTTTCATCGGATGTTAATGTTGCTGTCCCCTGGGACACTGTCACCTTTGTACAATCTGCAACGTGGGTCCTGCCAGCAGTAGTAGGCTCCTGCCTTGATAGATCTGATACTTAGGGCCTGTTACTGTGTTGCTGTAATCAGAGCCTCTGTGCTGTCTTTTATTCTGACCTTTTCTAGCCACTGGTAGGATTTCTTGAGGTCAGCCCTTTGCTAATGAAATGGTGCATTCCATGCAGTGACTTTTATAGTTTCTTTGATAGTTCATTTTCCTGTTTCTCATCACCATTTGTCTTCAGCATCTGGAGGCATTCTTAGAGCAGCTCATCTTCCTCTTTCACAGAGGCTTTATGTTTCATCCTGGATTGTGGCTCTGACACTCAATAATCTAAGTGAGACTTCTATTCATTGTGAGGAGTTTTAATTTCTTGACATCAGTGGCATATATCTCCTCCTCTGACAAGCTTATTACTCCAGCTGAGTATCTGATGACCAGTATCTTATTTCTACCATTCAGCACTGTCTGACCTCCAAGATGTATTTACATGTGGCTGACTTTCATACAACTTCATCATCATAGCTGTAGATTCTGCTGAGGTGGATCAGTTAACTGATGTCTCGTCCACTCCTGCCATACAAATTCAAGTCATCCATGTATGGGAGGTGTCAGATGGTTAATCCACTCCTCATTTTATATCCATATTTGTGCTTAGCAATGAGCTGCTTTAGGAGATTGAGGCCTATGCAGACAATCTTGTAAGACACATGACCTGAAAAACTCCTTTTTAGCAAGAAGAAACCTCCAGCAGAACCAGGCTCAGGAAGGGGTACCATCTGCTGGGACTGTTTGGGGGTGAAGGGTGAAAGACAAGACAAAAGAGATGAATAACTCATACTTGATGTTGAGTTGTGTGGTTGCATTAGAGTTGGACCTCTGATTCATAGGCTTTCTTGTAGTCAGTCCAGGCAGTGCTCAGTATGGTCTGCCTGGTCTTAGGGTGCTGTTAAACAGGAGCTGGTCTATTGAAAAGCTATGCTTTTTCCGATGCCCTTTAGACATATGCTTATGTATTGACTCATGTGCCTACTCAGCTTTGTTCCTACAATACCTGAGAGGAGCTTCCATGTTGGGGAGAGGCAGCTTTTTGACCAGGTGTTTGGTGGCGTCATACCCTTATTGGCATCCTTAATGATCAGAATCGTTCTGACAAGTGTTAGCAAGTCTGGATGAGTATCTGCTGGTAGAAGCCCCCTTATTGCTATTGCCAGATGATCATGGAGTGCTGTTAGTTTCTTAAGCCAGTAGGCATGGAACAAATCCTGCTCCCAGTCTACTCAGTGACCAGTCTTGGTTGCTCAACAACTGCGTCATCATCATTCCAGAAAGTGATCTTACTCATGTATACATGATCTCATATGACACTCACCTTGAACACAGTTTTCTCTTATTTGTGAAATGGTATTCTCTGCATTAAACTCTCTCTGACTTCTTTCTTCAGATCGTAAATCGTTGTCAATCTTTGATCGAACGAAGTAGAACTTTTTCTTCATCTTCTGAATCTCCTGAGCGAGTTTCACATCATTTGCTCTGAAGCGAGTGTCTGAGATGATGATGAAGAAGTCAAACTTCTCAAATTCAACGAGCTTCATGTACTCATCAGCTGGAAATTTTGTGGTACCAATTCCAGGGAGATCCCATAAGGTAACACTGGGATACTCTGGATGGGGGTATGGTGTCCCCTTTGCAGTCTTTTCTACACAATCCGTAGGAGCTGCACCTTCATCGTCTTCGTTTATGCCTCTAAAGGCATTAACAAAAGTAGATTTACCAGAACCAGATTCTCCAGTAATGGCAATTTTTAGTGGGATGGTGTGCTGGTCTGCTGACTCTTTGACCATTCCAACATTTAGTGGTTTGTCATGGTGTTGTAGAACTTCTGTCACTTCTTTTGTAACTGAGTCACATTCAGATTGAACAGCCATGGTTGTCCCTGATGTCTACAGTAAGAGAGAGTCTGAAACACAAATAACAAAAAATGTTTCAAAACAGAACGAAATAAATTTACGCTTTTGTTTTCAATTCATGAATATACAGCCCTGTTTATGCGTATGATTTTTTTCAGTGGAATGAAATATGGCTCTAATTTGATGTCAAATTTGTGAAGTTTTGATTTCTTAAAACTACAGAATTTGTGTCATACTTTCTTGATCAAAATCTTATTATACATTTGATCTGATGCACTGAAATTGGCTTACTACTGGGCAAGTCTATTATGGGCTTGGTCACAAAAAACTTTCACTGGCCCCTTACAGGTAAGCCCCTGTATGCCACTCACTAGTTTCATATGCTTTAGTTTTTTTCCCCTTTGAGTACAAGTGTTGAGCTTAACAGGGTGTTCTGTTAGGAATGGCATCTGGCATAAATATATACCAAATCAAACAATTAACTAAATTATAAAGGAGTGGCTAAAAATAGCGTTGTTGTTGTAAGTTTTGGGGGGTTTGCACCCACAGCCTACAATGGGGCTGCCCAAAATGCTGCCTTCAATTGACATAATGATAAATATGAATTGCTAATTTTATTTTATTTTATTATTTTTTTTGTCAGAACGTTTTAAGCTGAGTCAAAATGAGATTACTGTGTATACTTTATACTATTTAGATTACTGAGTTACTGCCTCTGTGTAGTTTTCATTCCACCCTGACTGCACTTCTGTGTGTGTGTGTGTGTGTGTGTGTGTGTGTGTGTGTGTGTGTGTGTGTGTGTGTGTGTGTGTGTGTGTGTGTGTGTGTGTCCTTACATTTTAAGTTACATTTTTAATTAAGCTTTTCTTCAGTGGGTTGAGCAAAAAAAAATTGCATAAAAATGTGAGTAACTAAAGCATATTTAACACAATTCCTTCATTTCAGGGGCTCTAAAGTAATTGGACAATGTAAATAAGTGAAAATACAATTTTCAATTCTAATACTTGCTTGAAAACCCTTGCTGGTAATAGCAGTTGTTTATTTGGTTGGCTGTTGTGAAGGGGTTTCTCTTCTACATTGAAATGATGCTGCGATCATTCACCACTGTTGTCTTCCATGGACATCCAGGTCTTTTTGTGTTGTTGAGTTCACCAGTGCTTTCTTTCTCGGGATGTACAAACTGTAGATTTTGCCTCTCCTAATATTCGATTCCTCAGATGAGGTTATTCTGTTTCATCTGTAGAGAGAGAGCTCCTTTGACTGTTCACAGGAAAATATTCCAAATGCAAACACCAACACTGTATGCACCAACACAAACCAACTCCAGGTCTTTTATCTGCTTAATTGATAATGACATAATGAAGGAATGGCCCGCACCTGCTTTGTTACAGTTCTGGGTCATTTTGACCCAGCATTCTGAGTTCTTATGTTTTGGTTTGATTTTGTATTCTGATTGTTTTGTTGTGCTTTGTTGATTATTATTATAATTCTATGTTTCAGTTTTTTCTGGTTAAGGGTTGAGTTCTTAGGTTTTATTCGTGTGCCCTCATGTTTAGTGTAGGTTTAGAATCAGAATCAGAATACTTTATTGATCCCTAGGGGAAATTATTTTTCGTTACAGTGCTCCATTAATTTCAATTCAATTCAATTCAATTTTATTTATATAGCGCCAAATCACAACAAAAGTCGCCTCAAGGCGCTTCATAGATACAGAGAAAAACCCAACAATCATATGACCCCCGATGAGCAAGCACTTTGGCAACAGTGGGAAGGAAAAACTCCCTTTTAACAGGAAGAAACCTCCGGCAGAACCAGGCTCAGGGAGGGGCGGCCATCTGCTGCGACCGGTTGGGGTGAGAGAAGGAAGACAGGATAAAGACATGCTGTGGAAGAGAGACAGAGGTTAATAACAGATATGATTCAATGCAGAGAGGTCTATTAATACATAGTGAGTGAGAAAGGTGACTGGAAAGGAAAAACTCAATGCATCATGGGAATCCCCCGGCAGCCTACATCTATTGCAGCATAACTAAGGGGGGATTCAGGGTCACCTGGTCCAGCCCTAACTATATGCTTTAGCAAAAAGGAAAGTTTGAAGCCTAATCTTGAAAGTAGAGATAGTGTCTGTCTCCCGAATCCAAACTGGAAGCTGGTTCCACAGAAGAGGGGCCTGAAAACTGAAGGCTCTGCCTCCCATTCTACTTTTAAATACTCTAGGAACAACAAGTAGGCCTGCAGAGCAAGAGTGAAGTGCTCTAGTAGGGTGATATGGTACTACAAGGTCATTAAGATAAGATGGGGCCTGATTATTTAAGACCTTGTATGTGAGGAGCAGGATTTTGAATTCAATTCTGGATTTAACAGGAAGCCAATGAAGGGAAGCCAAAACAGGAGAAATCTGCTCTCTCTTTCTAGTCCCTGTCAGCACTCTTGCTGCAGCATTTTGGATTAGCTGAAGGCTTTTCAGTGAGTTTTTTGGACATCCTGATAATAATGAATTACAGTAGTCCAGCCTGGAAGTAATAAATGCATGAACTAGTTTTTCAGCGTCACTCTGAGACAGATATTTTACATTTGAAATGGTATGTTGGTAGTGTTGAGTATTTTTGCGGGTATCACTTCACTACACTTGAAGATCTGTCTGCATACCTGTTACTGTAATGTTAAGCACACTCTACTATCCCATACTGGACATCAATAAGTTTGATCAGTAAGTTTCTTCAAGTTTGAAGTGTTTCTGAACCGAGTTGTTTTTGTTTCTTAGCACTGTTTCCTGGAACCAGTGTTTCACAATAGATTATATTGTTCTATTTTTATGATTAGAAAACCATACTTTTATAAATGTTATTGATTAAATATGTCTCTGTTCTTCGCCTATAATGTTGCATGTAAAACTCTTAAGCAAAACCCTGTTTTACAATAGATTTATTGGATTTCCATATTTGCTAGACATTGCATCAGCCTAGTAAAAGAGGGACTTTGGGTTCATGTACTTGCATTATGTTCCTTAGCACTCCTACACACCACAATGACACTTCTTTTAGACCTGATGTTTTTTATGATGCATGTTTAATTTGCTCACCTCACTAACTACTTTTCAGGGTGAATTTTGAAATGTGCTCAATAAATAATTATCATTATTATGATTGTTCGATTTTTTTGATTAGAAAACCATACTTTTATAAATATTATTGATTAAATATGTCTCACTTATTACTTTCTAAAGGTTTCAGCTGTTTGTAGCTGAGAGCAAAAAGCCTTTAACTTGGTGATGAACTCAGGTGAAAAAAATACTCATGCATGCATTTACTCACTTCAGTGGACAAGCCACAGTTGTCGCAGCCATGGTGTGTCCCCATCTGCAGCTGAGCACTGACTTTCCAAGTGGGGGAACATCCAGCAGCAGGTTATTTAACCATATATTAAACATCACAGACTACTGTGCAATGCATGTAATTGTTAAATTTATCTTTTTCAGCAGAGATGTGACAAGATGTTCTGTTTTGTCATGTCAATTTTTATTTAAAAACAAATTCAGTAGAGGCCCAGATGTCTCAATTTTCCGCTTGCCCTTGAACGCATCGTTCATTTAGGGATCTTTGCCAAGCTGGCAGCCAACAGTCTCAAAACCCCATTGTTACATTAAATTGTTACACTGTTGCTGGTGGCAATTTTGACCTCACGTCATGTGGCGCGTCATGTACTTCTTGATTTTTGTAACTTGACGTGTTGCACCGTAAACTTTCAAAAAATAAAAAAATAAAAAACCTCGACAAACTCTGGCAAACTCCGATTATGACTTATTGTCCTCCAGCACTTATCTGGTGATATTGCCTGCGTGGCGAAATCGTTCAGGAAACCACTGCATCTGCTTCCTGAACAGTAACAGCAGGTACATGAGACGAGGCGGCTGCTATACTGGCAGCTTAAAGGTTTTGTAAGTGAGCTAAACGAAAGTCGCAAATAGTTTTTTTTGTTTCGTTTCGTTCTGTTTTTTTACAAATACCAAAAAAGACATTTGTACGTAAAGTCTTTTGAAAGAGACATAAAGCAAAAGTCAGATTTGTGAAGCTGAACTTGTTGATAAAAATTGATAGTAAATTTTTCACTGCTTTTATTTGTAAATGGGTGGTTAAATTGCTGCGCATTTGTGGATTGTAATATGCTTTGTGAGTCCTCAAACGTCGCACACAAATCCCTGTACCCTACTCATTTCTAAATCTTCGTTTACACTTGTGGATCATTATCATACGCATTTGTAACACTTTTTAGAAAAATATTTTTCTACTCATTTCCTTAGCTTAAGTACAACCAGAAGTAAAACTTAAGTGAACAGAAGAAACGATTGTCACATGACCATACGCTCTTTGCATTTTTAGGAAAAATGAATTTTAAAACAACAAACTCTAAAATGTCACTAAATGTTGCAGATTTTACCTGATTCTTGTGTTGTTGGAGTGGCGATCCTTGAGAGATCAGTCTGCACAGAGTGGAGCCCTGTATTGAGCTCTGTTCCATACATATAAGTGTGTTCTCTATCCCCACCCCTGAGGGGTGTGACTACAAACAACCTTCAGCCACAGCCTGGCTTTTGTTGTAATAGCTGGCAAGCTCTACATGTCGAGTCAGAGAGAGTTGGGTGTCATTTCGGTGGTTTCTCTGTGCAGTCAGGCTGTCTGCTTCAGACTCTGAGAATGATCTCATCCAATCAGGCATTAACAGATATTGATTATATGACTGCGGTAAATATTTATAGACAACATAAAAACATAACAGTAAAATACAACACTGTTGGAAATCCATCCATCTTCCGGGAATCTGTACACTCAAGTTTCAGCTGACAAGTACCTGCTGAAAAAGTCTTTTGTGTCTCAGAGACGACAGCGATGTCAGTCCTGAGGTAAGAACGAGAGAGTTCAGTACAAAATCAGAGAGGTGCGTTCAAGATGAGCTTCTCATCTGTTCACTTGTATCTGTGTGTGATCAATATTTGGACTTAAGTGTAAAAATATTCACACTTAAGTTTAAATGTCTTCAGTATCATATCCATTTATATATAATCGACCATTAAAAAGCATCTCTTGTATAACACGTCGTCAGACACAAAGCAGCGTCCAGCTTTGAGCTCCATGACAGCAGATGTGTCTCTGGGCCACTGTGTCTGCAGCTGGAGCAGCTGTTCCTCCTCCTGGTCTTTCTGTTGGTTGGTGCTGTTACACATTATGTATATTTTGGGTTTGTTCTTGATATCCTGTCTCCAGATAGACTTTCTGTCATCTCAGGCTTGCAACATGATGTGCTGCCATCATTTCTTCACTGGCTGAAGAGAAATTTCATCATGTTGGAACGCTGCTGCCCTCAGAGTCACAGAGTCATGAAGATTTAGATTTGAGTAGATAATAAATCCATGATGCCCACTGATCAGTGTGTATTTTCTCTCATCAATCGCTGATTATAAAAGCATCCATGTTAAATACAAGAAACAGGTGCAGGTTGTGGATTCCTGCATTGAGTTTATTTTAGCCACAGAGGTTGGCACTGCGACTCTGTTCCACATATGGGCTCATGCTGCTGCTGTGGAGGTCGGAGCATCGGGACACGAGGAAGCTAATGGCTTCACACAGTCATGAACTGTCAAAGGAGAAAAACAAAAGCTGTATATGAGAATAAAGTTTCATGGAAACTTAAAGGTTTCATCGACCTGTGACAGACTCGTGCTCATGGACGGAAACACTGACTGCAGCAGATGATTGAAGTCAAATTAATCATTATAACACCAAAACTCAACATAGCTGCTGTGTTCTCACATGGGCTCAGAGACCTGCATGTACTCTTCTTCATCAGTCCTGTGCTGCTATGACCAGCAGGTGGAGGTGTTATATTACTGAATAATCATCAAATGTTTTAGTCAAATATTTTGCAGCATTAATAAGTAATGTAATTAAATGCTTTATAAATATAATGTCATCTGCTAAATGCTTCATTGTTATTTGTTTAAATGTTTATTTAAATTGAATTAAATCTGTTGGTTAAAAAAATGCAAAACTAAAGTATGATTATTTCGATATTTCATTTTTATTCTCCTTTAGTAAAAGGCTAAAGACTTGTAGCTTTTGGCTTTATAATATTACTGATTTGTATTTCAGATTTCTTTCTATGGTTTGTATAAACTTTTCATAATATTATTATTAGTGTTTTATTTCTTTTTAATTATTTGACCATTTTTTAATTTTGTATTTGGTTATAACCTATTTTTGTCCTGCAGGACACAAGTCTTGCTGAGCTTTTCATCCAATATTTTAATGTATGCATTTTATCTTTTACTCTAACACAATTCATCCATCTCTTTAGCTTTAGGACCCTCAACCCCAAATGACCCTCACATGTGTAGTTACCTGTATATCTTAATAATTTAAAAACCTGATCAGAAGGGTAAGAAAATAAATCAGGGTGCTGTTGCTGCTGCTCTCTTTTCTCCGTGAAACAGAGAGAGGGTGCGGCCTTAAATCAACCCAACAACATCCTGCACACGTATGAGCTAAAGGCCTCAGGAGGAAGGTTCAGGTATCCAAACTGTGACCTGAACAGATTTATCTATCCATTTTCATCCGCTTTATCCGAGACCGGGTCGCAGGGGCAGCAGCCTAAGCAAAGAGGCCCAGACCTCCCTCTCCCCAGCCACCTCCTCCAGCTTATCCGGGGGAACACCAAGGCGTTCCCAGGCCAGCCGAGAGATATAATCTCTCCAGCGTGTCCTGGGTCTGCCCCGGGGCCTCCTCCTGGTGGGACATGCCTGGAACACCTCACCCAGGAGGTGCCCAGGGGGCATCCTTGTCAGATGCCCGAACCACCTCAGCTGGCTCCTTTCGATGTGGAGCAGCAGCTGCTCTACTCTGAGCCCCTCCCGGATGGCCGAACTTCTCACCCTATCTCTAAGGGAGAGGCCAGCCACCCTTCGGAGGAAGCTCATTTCTGCCTCTTGTATCCGCAATCTCGTTCTTTCGGTCACTACCCACAGCTCGTGGCCATAGATGAGGGTAGGGACGTAGATCGACCGGTAAATTGAGAGCTTCGCTTTTACACTCAGCTCCCTCTTCACCACGACGGACCGGTGCAGCGTCCGCATTACTGCAGCTGCAGCCCCAATCCGTCAGTCGATCTCCGGCTCCCTTCTCCCATCACTCGCGAACAAGACCCCGAGATACTTGAATTCCTCCACTTGGGGCAGGAACTCATCCCCGACCCGGAGTGGGCACTCCACCCTTTTCCGGCTGAGAACCATGGTCTCAGATTTGGAGGTGCTGATCCTGATTCCCGCTGCTTCACACTCGGCTGCGAACCGCTCCAGTGCGAGCTGGAGACCCTCACCCGATGAAGCCAACAGAACCACATCATCCGCAAAACTCAGAGATGAGATTCTGAGGCCACCAAAGCGAAAGCCCTCCGCCACTTGGCTGCGCCTAGAAATCCTGTCCATAAAAATTATGAACAGAACCGGAGACAAAGGGCAGCCCTGGCGGAGCCCATCACCCACCGGGAACGAGTCCGACTTATTGCGAACCAAGCTCTTGCAACGGTTGTATAGGGATCGAATGGCCCGTAGCAATGGGCCAGACACCCCATACTCCCGCAACACCTCCCACAGGACACCCCGAGGGACACGGTTGAATGCCTTCTCCAAGTCCACAAAACACATGTAGACTGGTTGGGCAAACTCCCATGCACCCTCAAGTATCCTCGAGAGGATAAAGAGCTGGTCCAGTGTTCCGCGACCAGGACGAAAACCGCATTGTTCCTCCTGTATTCGAGGTTCGACTAGCGGACGAACTCTCCTTTCCAGCACCCTGGCATAGACTTTCCCAGGGAGGCTGAGGAGTGTGATCCCCCTGTAGTTGGAACACACCCTCCGGTCCCCCTTCTTAAAGATGGGGACCACCACCCCGGTCTGCCAGTCCACAGGTACTGCCCCTGATCTCCACGCAACATTGCAGAGGCGCGTCAACCAGGACAGCCCTACAACGTCCAGAGCCTTCAGGAACTTGGGGCGGACCTCATCAACACCAGGGGCTCTGCCACCAAGGAGTTGTTTAACTGCCTCAGTGACCTCGCCCCCGGAAATTGGCGGGTCATTCCCCTCATCCCCAGACTCTGCTTCCTCCTCGGAAGACGTGTCAGTGGGATTAAGGAGGTCCTCGAAGCATTCCTTCCACCGCCTGACAATTTTCTCAGTCGACGTCAGCAGCGCTCCACCAGCACTATACACAGTGCAGGTAGAGCACCGCTTTCCCCTCCTGAGACGCCTGACGGTTTGCCAGAATCTCTTCGAGGCAGTCCGAAAGTCTTTTTCCATGGCCTCTCCGAACTCCTCCCACACCCGAGTTTTTGCTTCAGCCACTGCCCGAGCCGCATTCCGCTTGGCCTGTCGATACCTGTCGGCTGCCTCCGGAGTCCCACAGGCTAACCAAGCCCGATAGGACTCCTTCTTCAGCCTGGTGGCTCCCTTCACCTCTGGTGTCCACCATTTGGTTCGGGGATTACCACCACGGCAGGCACCAACCACCTTGCAGCCGCAGCTCAATGCAGCAGCTTCGGCAATGGAGACGCTGAACATGGTCCATTCGGACTCAATGTCCCCAGTCTCCCTCGGAATGCTGTTGAAGCTCTGCCGGAGGTGTGCGTTGAAGATCTCGTGGACTGGGGCCTCTGCTAGACGTTCCCAGCACACCCTCACTACGCGTTTAGGTGCACCAGGTCTGTCCAGCGTCCTCCCCCGCCACCTGATCCAACTCACCACCACGTGGTGATCAGTTGACAGCTCAGCCCCTCTCTTTACCCGAGTGTCCAGAACATATGGTCGCAGGTCTGCTGATACGATTACAAAATCGATCATCGACCTACGGCCTAGAGCATCCTGGTGCCACGTGCACTTATGGACACTCTTATGTTCGAACAGGGTGTTCGTTATGGCCAAACTGTGATTAGCACAGAAGTCCAATAACAAAACACCGCTCGGGTTCAGATCAGGGAGGCCGTTCCTCCCAATCACGCCCCTCCAGGTCTCGCTGTCATTACCCACGTGAGCATTGAAGTCTCCCAGCAGGACAACAGAGTCTCCAGGTGGAGCACCTTCCAGCACCCCCCCCCCCCCCCCCCCCCCCCCAGGGACTCTAAGAAGGCTGGGTACTCCGAACTGCCACTCGGATGACAGTCAGGACCCGTTCCCCGACCCTAAGGCGCAGGGAACAAATCCTCTCGTCCACTGGGAAAAACCCCAACGTACTGGCAGCAAGCCGAGGGGATATTAGAATACCCACCCCAGCCCGCCGCCTCTCACCAGGGGCAACTCCAGACTGAGGCAGAGTCCAGCCCCTCTCCAGGAGACTGGTTCCAGAGCCCAAGCCATGCGTAGAGGTGAGCCTGACTATATCTAGCCGGTACCTCTCAACCTCACACACTAACTCAGGCTCCTTCCCCACCAGAGAGGTGACATTCCATGTCCCTATTGCCAGTCTTGGCAGCCGGGGTCAGTCCACCAGGGCCTCCGCTCCTGGCCGCCACCCGGCACACAATGCACCCGACCCCTATGGCGCCTGCGGGAGGATGGGCCCATGTCTCCTCTTCAGGCTGTGCCCGGCCGGGCCCCATGGACTAAGGCCCGGCCACCAGACGCTCGCCCTCGGGCACCCTCTCCGGGCCTGGCTCCAGGGCGGGGCCCTGGTAACCCTATCCCGGGCAGGGTAAACTGTTCCCTTGATATTCCTTTCATATGGCTCTTCTGAATCGCTCTTTGTCTGGTCCCTCACCCAGGACCAATTTGCCATGGGAGTCCCTACCAGGGGGCAAAAGCCCCCAGACAACATAGCCCCTGGGAACCCTGGGACACACAAACCCCTCCACCACGATAAGGTAGCGATTCACGGAGGAGATTTATGTTTCTCTATTTTCATTTTTTTTTTTTTTTATTGAGTAAATGAAAGCATCCAGCTGTTGCAGATGTGTTTGCCTGTTTGTCAGTGAAGCTCATTCTGATGACTGCCAATTTTAGTTTCAGCCTATCTGCAAACAGCAGATTTCTTCCTGTAAATTTGAAGCTTTTTTAACCTCACGGTGCGTTCAGCTCTCTAACCTGCACGGAGGAACATCTCCCTCTGAAACGAGCTGAGCTGCATATTCATGACAGCAGACATCATACATGTGTTAGTGAGACATGGAGCTATGATCCATCTGAAGAAATATGTGTGCAACAAGACAACACAGCAAATGGTTAATTAATCAAATGAAAAAGATTTAAACATTTTCAGAACCAAGACAATTAATTTACAAGCACTGGTGACATTTTCTTAAATTTAATACGTGAATAGAAATATTTGGGTTTTAATGGCTTCAACTAGAAATGAAAATAACTTCCAGTTGCTACATTACAAACGTTCATGTGTCTCAGAATATTTATTTAGTTACAAACTTCAAACAATTGAATCAATAAATTATTTCTATAAAGCATCAGTTGATAATAGTATAAAAACAGAAACTGTCATATTTTTTTAATTCGCATTAAAAGCTGCAGTTCCTGTAGCATCCACCGGAGGCTCCAGCAGTGAGTCAGTCCCACAGTTTAAACTTCACAGCAGAAAGAAACACGTTCAGTCTGATTTAAAAAAGAAAAACCTGATTTGGTCTCTGTAGATAATTTCTACCTTAATGACACACGTTTGTTTGTTTTTTAAAGTCATCTGTTTAAAGTTCAACTTTATTGTAAAGTTTCAAACATGTAAAAATTACAGTTGGTGATGGTGCCTGAAGGAAACTGTTTCCAGGGCCTACTCCGTGGATCGGCTTCCTCCGAGGCGTGGACGTCTATCAGCAGAGAATGTACCTTCACCTATCAGCAGAGAATGTCCCTTAGTCTGTAACACAGTCAAATATATTCTCAAGTAATATTCAAGCATGCCATTCAGCGTGTTAGTACGAGCAGCTCGGGAGCAGCTTGGGAGAACAAGAAAACAGAGACTGCTTTAGATTGTCTTCCCAAAGTGACTCAACTTTATTCACAAGTACAACAGTTTATATAGAGGGTAAAATTCATGAGACAGCAGATTATCAGTTTAAACCAGTACAGACCAAGATAAGGCAGCGTCTTCCTGCCCTTGGGTGAAGAAGCATCCTTTGTGTAGTTTATTAGTTCAGCTACAATTGTGATTATCTCAGCGACATATTTTCAAGGCACAAAACGAAGAGTTCTTACATTAGTGAAATCTGAAACAAACCATTTGGCCTTCAACAGGCGTCTAAAAGATTAAGAAACTAATGTAGCTGAGGGAGTGATCTCTGTGGTATTTCAACCTTGTACCAGCCTGTGATTCTCACACATCAATTCTTGGGTCAAAGAGAAAAATAACTAAAACAAAGGGGCCTTATTGAATGACAGAGTTTTCCTGCATAATGTCACTATAAAACAATATCCAGTAAATGCTACCATGGTACTAAAATACCTAACAGTTCCCCTCTTTTATTATTTTTTAAAAATAATAACTCAAATAGAAAGGAAAAAATCACAAATGTAATAACATAATATAAAAAGCAAATCATAAAATGTAATAGTTCACAACCTAATGTTCAATATACACATCAGGAACATCATTGGTAACATCTGGCACATCCTCAGGATCAATTTGTGCTAATTGCAAATACATTGAAGTAGCTGTACTGGTAGCTATACGGGTTATCATTGAGCGTACACAGGGTATCATGGTTTATTGGTGGTGTCTGTGTTGCTTTCTACTGATTTTAGAGAACGTGATGAGTGTACTAGGTGGGTGTCTTGCCAAGTGGAGCATGAGGTATTGTCAGCAAAATGTGGCTTGCAGAAATGTGAACAGGGTTGCATTTTACAATACGAAATAGTAAATAAAAATCCTAAGATTAATGCAGTAAATATGATTAATAACCTAAATATATAAAAAAGACAGTTCTTTAGTCGTCTCCTGGCCTGGTCCCAGGTTCGAGAGATGACAATGGGCATTTCATTTTCTCCATTATCAGGATGAAACGAGTCTATCTTTATTAGGTTAGACATTGTGTGGTACTCTAGGCTTTCTGTTCCTGCTGGATGTTCGAGTACCTTGTTGTTGTTCAGGCGGGGGATCAAAGGGCTTTCTGAGTCTTGGCTCTTTCCGGCGTTGTGTGTTAATCAGTGATTGTGTGTGTGTAGGTGTATTGGATCCGGGCGCTGGCTCGCCTGAGTCGTCATCTATAGGTGTATTGAATCCGGGCGCTGGCTCGCCGGAGACGTCATCTACTTGATCCGACGCCTTAGGTGGTTTGGTGGGGCTGGTCTTAACCCTGCTGGCATGAATCCACTGAGGTTGTCCGTCTGTTAGGATGCTGGTTCTCGTCACTGCAAGTACAGTCTGGGGGCTGGAACACGCGGCCTCCCCGAGTGCCCTTGGTTTTAGCAACTTTACCAACACCGCATCTCCTGGTTTCCACGGATGGGTTGGATCTATGGAAGGGAGAGGCTGAGAGAGACAAACTTTCTGATAGTTATTATTCAGTGTTTCTACCAGGTTATGAACATAGTCAGACAATGCAGTGTCTATGTCCCCTTCCAATAGCGGTGCCCCTCTGGAGGCTGACCATGGTGTTGGAAACGGTCTTCCCATGATTATTTCAAATGGAGATAATTTGGTTGCTGCGGATGGAGTCATTCTAATCTCGCAGAGGATTTGAGGAAGTAGTTTGATCCAGGTCATTCCTGTTTCTATCATTGCTTTAGTCAGGCGGTTTTTTATGGTCCTATTCATTCTTTCTACAACTCCTGAACTCTGAGGATGGTATGGCACATGATATTTCCAGTCTATTGCTAGAGTTTTAGCACACTTTTGAATTACTTCTGATGTGAATGAAGGTCCTCTATCACTGTTAATTTGGTGAGGTATTCCGAATCTGGGTATTATTTCATTGCACAACTTTTGACAGACTACTTCTGCAGTTTCTTTTGATGTTGGATAAGCTTCTACCCATTTACTAAATTGGTCCACTATTACCAGTAAGTACTTGATGCTTCCTTGTGCTGGCATGTGTGTAAAATCAATTTGTAATGTATGAAATGGGAAATCTGGTTGTGGTAAATGCTGATGTTTTGCTTTTGGTTTTCCTACATTAGTTCGTGCACATGTTAGACAGGTTGCTAATATGCGTTTTACTGCGTGTGATGTTTTCTTGATTACAAATCTTGATTTTATTGCTCCTATTACCCCTCTTTGTCCGACATGACTCACACCGTGAAAATGGCGGACAAGGATTGGCAGTAGTGAAGATGGGAGGGCAATCAAACCCTCAAGGTTTTTGTATAAGCCGTCTCTGTTATCTAAGGTACAATCATTACTTTCCCAGTAAGTGTAATCTAAGGCAGAGGCTTGCTCTTGTATGAATTTTAGGTCAACATTTGTTTCTAAATAGTCTGGGAGCGTGACAAGTGGCAGCTGTAAAGGCAAAGATAATACTTCCCTTCTGGGTGGTTGCTGTGAGGCAGCAGCTGCTTTCGCGGTTACGTCTGCAAGAGCATTTCCCACTGCTTCGTCTGTGTCAGCCGTGCTGTGCCCCTTCGTTTTAACAACTGCAATTGCCGATGGCAGCTGTATAGCCTGCAAAAGTCTTTGAACAAGATCAGAATTAGCGATCGATTTTCCATCAGCAGATCTAAATCCTCTTTGTCTCCACAATGTGCCAAAGTCATGCACCACACCGAATGCATAACGGCTATCAGTGTAAATTGTTACCCGCTTATCCGCATGTAACTCACAGGCGCGTATTAAAGCCATGAGTTCTGCTTTTTGTGCTGAGTGAAATGGTAATGAGTGAGCCTCTAGTATGATGTCAGGCAATGTCACCACCGAATAGCCACAAAGAAATAAGTTGTCATTTGGTTTTGAACAGGACCCGTCCACATAAACAATGACTGAGTCTGGGATTGGTGTCTGCTCTAAGTCTGGGCGTGGTGCTGTGGATTCCTGTATACGTGTCATACAATCATGATCGTCAGGGTCGTCTGAACCATCCTGTCGGTCAGAGGAACACAGCATACGAATGAGTAAGTGTGCTGGCGAATTGGGTGTGCTGCTTGCTTTTATAGTGAGATTTGCTGTTGAAGTCAGTGTAGCTTCATAACCTGAGCGACGTTGTGCGGTCATGTGTTGTGTAGTTATGTTTGCTAGAATGGTCGTGACCTGGTGATTGGTGTGTAGAATAGTGTCATGTGAGAGTGTGAGCTTCTCGCAGTCCCTTATCATGATAGAGCAAGCTGCTACTGCTCTCAGGCAGGCCGGCATCCCCTGAACTACTGCTGGCAGTACCTTTGAGTAGAAGGCTACTGGACGGTAGCCACAGCCATGCTCTTGGGCCAATACACCTGCACAGGTTGTGCCGTTCTCTGTGACGTACAGGTGGAACGGTAAGTGGTAGTCAGGCAGACCCAAACAAGGGGCGGAGGTCAGCGCTCCCTGTAATGCATTGAAAGAGGCAGTCATTTCTGTGGACCACAGTATTCGAGGAGGCTTGTCTTTTTTGCAGCATTCACGCAGAATGTGGTCATGAAAAGAACAGTCTGGTATCCACTGTCTGCAATAGTTCACCATGCCTAGGAAAGACAGCATTTCTTTCTGTGTAGTGGGCTTAGGGACAGAGGTCACAGCTTTGACCCTGTCTGTAGTCATGGAACGTTGTCCGTGAGACAGTGTAAATCCCAAATATTGAACAGAAGTCTGACAGTACTGCATTTTCTTTGCTGATGCTTTGTGGCCAGTCTGTTGGAGGTGCTGGAGTAGCATGTGTGTAGCAGTTTGACATAGTTTTTCACTTTCAGCACAGAGGAGGAGATCATCTACATACTGGATCAGAGTACAGCCCTCTGGAGGAGTGAAGCCGTCCAGGGTAGCACGTACTACCATTGAGAAAGCCGCAGGGCTGTCTACCATGCCTTGGGGTAAGCGAGTCCATGTGTACTGCTTATCTCTATGTGTAAAAGCAAATATCGGCTGTGTGTCTATATGCACAGGTACTGAGAAAAAGGCGGAGCACAAATCCACCACAGTAAAATGTGTAGCTGTTGCTGGAATAGATGTCAGTATGCTGGGAACATCTGGGACAATAGGTGGCAGAGGCTTAATGACTGCATTAACTTGCCTTAAGTCTTGTGTGAAACGCCATACGCCAGGTTTGTTAGGCTTTGGCACAGGATTGACAGGAGTGTTATATGGAGATACTGTGGGCTTTATTACTCCAGCTGTCAATAAATCTCCTATGATGATGTCTAAGGCTGCGGCTTTTTCAGCGGAAATGGGATATTGCTTGACATATACCGGCTTGTTGTTTTTCAGCTGAGCATGATAAGGTGTACAGTCAATAAATCCTACATCATTCTCACCTCTTGACCATAATGTCATGTTTTGATATTCAGCTGGCAATGTGACAGCAGAGATAGTACAGTGTATGGGGTAGGTTAGATCTATGTGTTGACATGGTGCAGTGATGTCATAGCCTATGTCTGAGTTATGTGACAAAACCACTGTTTGGCCTTCACTGGTGTGAGCAGTTATCATGTTGTTGAACAGTGTGAGAGAAACAAATATGTGGCTTCCAGGCATGGGGCTACCTGGTAACGGTGTTTGCACATGTTTTTGACACAGAGTGTGACGTGGGATACCAGTCAGATGGATATTGAGTTCATTCTCCGCTGAGGCGTCCAGCTGACACAGAGGCTGTTCCTTCTCCATGGTGTCGGTGCATAGGGCAGAGAAAACATAGCTGTTATCAGTATCTGCAAACATTTCACCCTTTGTGTTAAATGAAATACACAAGTTCATTTTTGCCATTAAATCTCTGCCTAATAGATTCACAGGCGAGTTTGGAATAATTATGAATGGATGATATGTAATTTCATCTGGTTTTGGGCCCCAGCGTGTTTTTAGAGAATGAGTTTTGGGGCATTGCACTAGAGTTCCGTTTATTCCCATGGTGTTGATGCACACAGAGGAAACAGGCCCATTATAGAATTTTCCAGACAGTGAACTTTTAGTGGCTCCACTGTCAACTAAAAAAGAATAAATCTTTTCACCTATCTCTATATCTAACATGGGCAAGCTTTCTGTGTTACGGGACAATTGCAAATGCAGCATCGTGTGTAGTGCTTCACACTGTCCCTCATCTTCACCTGGGCCTCCCTATTGTCGGTCCAGTCTTTCGTTATCATATGGGTGGGGATTAAAATGTGGATTATAAGGTTGCTGCCTAAGTGCAAAGGGGCCATTATTTTGATGTGATTCCTGTCTGCGTTGCCAGTTACCTTGTCTGTAAGAGCTCTGCTGACGCCTAGTGGCAGGAGCTGGTCCTGTGTTTTGTGGTTGAGACCTACGTGCTGCTGATTTGCATTCCGTCCTCCAGTGTCCTATTATTCCACAATAAAAACATACGTCTCCACTCCTATCTTTCCTTCTGAAATTTCCCTGCTGCGCTTGTTGAGGGGACGGGGCCCCTGCATACATCATTTTTTCACTTTCCTCTGAGCCTTCAACATCAAAATTCAACATCATCTTAACACTTTTAGCCTTCGTGCTGTTGGGGAAAAGATCTGCACCAGCTTTTGTTTTGACAAGTGTGATAAAGTTCTTTATTTTCATGTCATAGAGATTATCAGTGGCAGTCAGCTTCAATAGTTGTGAACATTCTGGATGAATATTGTTTAAGAATGTTGTTATGAAAATCTGATCATTTCCTCCTTCAGGCATGCATGCCTCATTAGTCCAGCAGTGTGTGAAACGTTTCATAAACACTAGAATGGATTCATCTGGCTTTTGCTTACACATGGTTACTGCATTTAAATCAATTTTATCTCTAGACATTGTGAGCAGGAATCTCTTTAGATTTTGAAAAAAGGCTGTGATTTTGTCATCATTTATCCACAAAAACGAGGTGGTGTTGGCTGCTTGGTCGTTTTTAGGGTCTAGTTCCTCTACTTCTTCAATAAGCTGAGATTCAGTCACACCTGGGATTCGTTGACATAATATATATCTATAGTCAGGCCCACCCAAGTGGTGGTATCTGGTACTTCTCTGTAATGCAGAAACAAAGGCTGTAGGATTTTGTAGAGGATCGGGAAGTTCTTTAATGGTTGCTGCTAACTCTGAAATTTTAGGGGGTTGAATGCAACACATGTCCCCTATTATCATGAACGGGAGGGAGGTGCTGACGTCATTAAATTGTGATCCCTGCTTTTCTTTATAACGGGTGTTTTTGTGGGGGCCCTCTTGAGTTTTTTCCTCTTTTTTCTGCTTTAAGTAGTTCCTTATTAAATTTCTGGTGTTAGTTATTGCTTTTGGCACAGTCAAACCATTCGCTACTCTAGTGTGGCGCTGAACATGATTATCTATGACAGAAACGGCTTCCTGCAGTTCAGCTTCCGTACGTTCAGTTAAAGGATCTTTCATGATTTCCTCACACTCTGTCATTAACTGTTTTGTTTGCTTTTTATGTTCCTGTAACTCTCTTTCTCGTTCAGTGTATTCTCGTTCCTGTCTTTGATCTAGGTTAAACCAGTCATCTTCTTCTGATTTAGGTGTCATTTCAGTGCCTTCCTCACTCCTTTGGGATTCTGCTGTTAAATCAGGATATACGCGCTGATGACGTGCAGCCGCCGCAGCAGCTATTAATTCTGTTTTTTCATCATAAGGCGGCGGAGCCGTAGGTTGAACGGATGGGCATATAAGGCTAGTTTTTTCTGCAGTGGATTTACTAGAGCCTGCACTGGCTTGATTTAAAGCATTTACGTCTGGCTCGGGTCCTTTTTTCCATAGTGGTAGCATGCGATTGGTCACATCACGACATTCTATCATATATTTTTTACAGGACTTTTTAATCAGCCTACTTTTCTTATCACAAATAGTATTTAACATTTCTACTGACCTGTTTTCTGGCGATAATCGTTCGGGATAGGGCTCCGGAAATACATTAGGATGCATTAAAGTTATAGTTCTTAAGTTCGAGACGAAATCAGTCACGTAAGCACTTCCGCATGTCCTGGATACGTAATCATGGAAGTCTTCATTGATTCGCGAGCGTGGGTTAAACGTAACCGGAAGTGGGAGTCGTACTGAGCCGCTATTTGTGATTTTATATTTTATTTTTTTCGGTTTTACAGTTAATTTTGATTTTTTATCGGACCCGTCTAAGGTCTTTGAATTATTCTGACCCATGGTCAGTGATTTCCAGAGGGGTTTAGACGCTTTGAAGGATTTAAGTTAGTTTTTATTTTTGCTGTGGCACACCTGAGGTTACTTGATTTTTTGCTAGCAATTTTATGTTTTTAGTGAGCAACTTCTCACTTTTTAACGAGCAACTTCTCGTTTTATGACCCCAGGCAACTTCCTGTGTCCTTTCTGCTGGTGAGCAACTTCTTAGTTTATGACAGCAGGCAACTTCCTGTGTCCTTTCTGCTTTTATTTACAAAACAACAGGCAACTTCCTGTGTTTCTATGTGGGCCACTAAATAAGGCTCCTCAGTGTATCCCACTTGTTACTATGTGGGCCACTGAAGAAGGCCTCGTCAGCGTATCCCGTTTCTATGTGGATCACTGAGAAAGGCATAACACAGTCTTATAAAATAAAAAGACAAGTGCCTACCTTCGTCAGGATCCCACTTCTCGACACCAAAATTGAAGGAAACTGTTTCCAGGGCCTACTCCGTGGATCGGCTTCCTCCGAGGCGTGGACGTCTATCAGCAGAGAATGTACCTTCACCTATCAGCAGAGAATGTCCCTTAGTCTGTAACACAGTCAAATATATTCTCAAGTAATATTCAAGCATGCCATTCAGCGTGTTAGTACGAGCAGCTCGGGAGCAGCTTGGGAGAACAAGAAAACAGAGACTGCTTTAGATTGTCTTCCCAAAGTGACTCAACTTTATTCACAAGTACAACAGTTTATATAGAGGGTAAAATTCATGAGACAGCAGATTATCAGTTTAAACCAGTACAGACCAAGATAAGGCAGCGTCTTCCTGCCCTTGGGTGAAGAAGCATCCTTTGTGTAGTTTATTAGTTCAGCTACAATTGTGATTATCTCAGCGACATATTTTCAAGGCACAAAACGAAGAGTTCTTACATTAGTGAAATCTGAAACAAACCATTTGGCCTTCAACAGGCGTCTAAAAGATTAAGAAACTAATGTAGCTGAGGGAGTGATCTCTGTGGTATTTCAACCTTGTACCAGCCTGTGATTCTCACACATCAATTCTTGGGTCAAAGAGAAAAATAACTAAAACAAAGGGGCCTTATTGAATGACAGAGTTTTCCTGCATAATGTCACTATAAAACAATATCCAGTAAATGCTACCATGGTACTAAAATACCTAACAGTGCCTACTTCCATCTTTTATATACAGTCTATGATAGGCGCGTAGAGAGAGAATAACAATAAAATGTGATTTTATTTGAACTGTTAAAGTCTGAGGTGCAGTCTTGTGTGTTTTCCTTTTGGGGATCTCTTATTGGTTCACCTTTCTTCTACCTGATTGCGCGCACCCAGTGTGGGCACGTCCGTGCGCTCGCAGTAACCCGCTCTGCAGGTTCGCCCGGAGAGTCAGTGCCTGAGTGCTCCTGCAGCGAGCAGCTGTGCTCCTGCTCACACGGCGGACACCATGAGTAAGTCCAGCACGCTCAAAGTCCGGAAACTATTCAGCCTCAAATCACCGGAGAAGGAGAAGAAGGAGCTGAAGAGGTCGGGGTCCCTCAAAGATGTAGTGGGTGCAGGGACCAACCCCGCGGACATCCCGGGGGGGCTACCCTGGAGCCCCGGCTCTCTCAGCCCGGGAGACAACCCGACTCTACCCGGGGACTCTTCACTCAATTCCCCGAAAGAAAAGAAGAAACGGCGGCTGCTGTCGTTCAAGCTGAAACGGAAGAAATCCAAAGACAAAGACCGAGGAGGAGGAGAGGTGTTCTTCCCTGACACCGATGAGCTGGAGAGCTTCAGCAGCTACAAGTAAGACAGGAACTTTCACTGAAGTTATTCTGAGCGTTCAGACTTCAGCTGTAAGCGTAGGTCACACAGTCCGCAGTGATGCAGCTTTGAACGCGAGCTGATGCAGGTCACAGTGTCAGACAGTGTTCTGTTTAGCCCACATGTGGCACACACGGGAGCTCCTTACCCGGGTTAGATTTGCACTGTCCCACATCCATGTTTGTTTTTGTTTTTCGTTATTTCACAGATTCACGTGTTTATATTATGATCATGTTTATAGTTTCCAAAATAACAGACATGTCTTTGTCCCACATCTGCATCTTTGGACACACTTTGACTACTTTTGACCCAAATGTGTCTGTTATCTGGGATCTGTCTCTTTAATGTTTTTAGATTTGCTCACATTTAGACTAATTTAATCTATTTGAAGATTTAATTGTGATCAAAGGCATCAGGGCAGCCTGTTGGTAAGCAGCCTGTACTGTAAGTAATGCTTGAATATATTGATCTTCTGTATATCGATCTAAAATCTAAATAAGACCCCCCGTGCCTGGCTTTGGCCCCTCACTGTCCCAGGACCTCGCTGTTGGTAGTTACAGCTCTGTGTTTGCAGAAGCGAGGGAGCTGCTGAAGTGAGCGTCTCAGAGTGGCTGTTTACCGCCTCTGGCGCTTTTTTGAAATCACAACGCAGCAGCTCTGAGCTGAGCTAGTTTAGTCATGCACGGCTTTGTGTGCATCACCAGAAAAATGTCGAGGGAGTTAAACAGGCACCGCAGGAGAAAGGTGGAGGTTGTGTTGTAGAAATATGCAGATTAAATGGTTAATTTGACACACGAGGTCTTCTCTGTGTGGGACCGTGATGAGTGACTGACCTGTGCCCTCAAATAACTCATTTAAACTCAAACTCTTCAGGTCAGGGTGGGCCTGGGGTGGTACTGACCCCCTCGTGCTCCAGCACTCAGTGGAATAAAACTGATTTTGCTTAATTAGCTACGGAGCAGCCACGTCTCCTAATGCATGTTTATGGAGTTATGATGACACGGACCTTTGTCTGAGAGGATGGTAGTGAATCTGTGGCACCCTGCTGGTCTAGTTCTTGCTCGCCTTGAGGAGCTCTACGAGCAGTTATCCCCTCTGAGTCACTGCTCCCGGTTAAATTAGAGTTTCAAAGAGAAACCACTCGACCTCAAGTGGTTACGATGACTTTCCAGCTCTTTATTTAACCCGGATATTTCTGTTCTCTGTCTTTTCTCTTAAGCACGCTGATGGTTGGAGCTCTGAGTCAGCTGTTGTTGTTGCACATTGTCAGGTTACCTGCAGCATGTTTGTTGTGAGACAGTAATTAGAAAACATTAAAAACCTGCCGTGCAGGGCGTGACACGTTTACCTGTGAAGTCCAAATATAGATGGTGCTCGCCACATTGTCTAAGAAAGTACTGAGTCACTGAGTAACGAGACGAACTGAATAAAGCTTCATCCTGATCGTTGTTATGATGTAAACTAAATCAGGCCGTTCGTGCTGCTGAGTGTTTGTTTGGATGATCAGTAGGATCTGATTGTTCACCATCAGGAGCTGAAGTGTTAACGAAGCCTGTTTTTGTCTCTGTAGATAATCTCAGGCGATTTGTTTTATAAGTCACCTGTTTAACTTGGAATAAGACTTGGGGGCGTGGCCACATTATCTGATCAATAACATGGCAGCTGTGCTAACAGACCTGAGCTCCAGTTTGTCTCCAACAGTCTCCATAACCACACTGATGTGATAAAGATGAGCACCATCCTCTTCGTCAGACCTGGGTATGGTGCAGCATCCGGCCCTCGGGCTCCGTGTGAGGTTAAAGTGAAATTAAGGTTCAAACATAATCCAAACCACGCAGCATATTAATGACTGACCTCGTGCTATGATGGATCCTCTCAGACGTTCTTGGCTGAAATTTGGTTTGTTTTCATTGTCTTCTTCCTGTCATGTGACGGCGTTTGTCTCGTGCTGTCAGGGACCCTCGACATGAAGTTTAACCCCGTCCTCTGTCTGCCCTGTTCTCATGTGCTTATAGCTCTGTGGCTGATAACAACTTTGCACATTATTGTGACTCAGGTTTTCTTTCTAGTTCATTTTGAATGTTTATATCATCTTTACATGGAAACTATCAAACATCCTGCGAATCTCATAATCCTCTACCATGCATGTCTAACATCTGGAGAACAGAAACACTGATCGTTTTATTAGAGCTGAAAGAATCTGGATCATTTTTAACTCAAACTTTGGCCTTTGGGAGCTGAATGTACTTGGACCCAGATATAATAATGAAGTAATTCCCCTGCCTTTAAATGAAGCCTGCACACCTGTCTCACAGGTGGATTCTGAAGAAGAGGGACAGACTTTGGTATTTTTCCTCTCGACACTAAAGCTTTCCGAGTTCCTCGTGTTTCTCTCTGACTCTGAACAGGCTGCGACTTCCTGCTTCCTCCAACCAACATGAAAGTTTCAAAGTGCTGCTCTGGTTACAGATTCCAGCAGGAATTCATCAGCACTCGGATACAGGTCTCATCTGTCATCATAAACATACCAGGGTCTGCACGGTGATCTCACTGCAAGGCAATCTATCACTGACAGCTTCACATTGTTTCTGTAACAGGTGAAGAGTGCAGGTCACGTTTAGACGAAGGCTTCAGGTGTGGATGTCACGGCAATCCTTCACCCGGCTTTCCTCTCGGACTGATTCAGGGATTATATTTTATCCTCACATGCAGACATGATTCACGAGTGACCTGCATGTTTCCTCCTCATACATTCGTCTCATGTCTGTTTTGGGATGAGTTTTGAGGATCCACGAGGATCCAAAATCAGGAGAGGTTATTCAGGAAAAACAGCCACAGCACATCTAAGTTATTCCTCTGCTTCTGTCGTGTTTACATCAGAGGATAAAAATGCATCTATCCTAAAACCTGCAGCTGTGTACCTGCCGCAGTCACCACGATGTCTGTAGAGAGATTACACAGTCCTTAAGAATCGTAAACATCTCAGCTTATCACTTCCTTTCATCATGGCGGCGTTTTTGTGACAGCAGCAGAGCAGTGACATGATGACATGAAGCACCAGAGTCACACGCCGGCCTCTTCTCTGCTCTGTTTCGATGTCGCATTGATGCTGAAACCTCTGTAGGACAGATATGCATCACTGCAGTTATCCTGCTGATTCAGTCAGAAAGCTCCACCAGGTGTCTGTGAGAACTGATCTGTTCATTTCAGTTCTATGTTGGTTTACTGTGCCATACAATAGATGGACTGACTGTGAAGATCACCGATGTTGGCGTCTTGTCACTCTGGATGTGACAAATCGGCGTATCTGGCTGTGAAACTGGACACGCCTCCTTTTTGAAACAAAGCATAACCAAAACTTACTAAATGGATTCGACGTGCGGAGGCGTTTCAAACCTGCCAGACAGAAAATGTTCTCAGTCGTTTCTACAAACCAGAGAAAACCAGGGAGAAAAAGACTCTCCAAACACACTGAAAGCAGATGAGTTCTGATGGAGTCAGAAAAGCAAAGTTTAAGTTGAGTTTGATGTTTCCTTAAATATAAAAGAACAGTTTTGAAGGAATAAACCTTCTTTTATCTCTGCAGATATAAAAAGACAAGATCTAGATCCTGGAAAAGCATCAGAAATCAGAAAGAACTGAGCCTATAAACAGAATCAACAGTCGCTGAGTTATCTCTAAAATCTGATCTGTACATTTGTCTGTGTGGAGTTTCATGCTCGCAGCGTCCTGAGGCGATCTGATCTTGCAGACTGGATGAAGGCGTCACGCCCTTCAGCGGGAGCCGCTCGCACTGAGCGCACAGCTTGATGTGAGGGCGTGGAGGTTTGACGCCAGCGTGAGCGAGCCCTGTGGTCTCAGTGCAGGATTTAACAAGTAAACCAGGCCGATGCACACACTCGTAGCTGCTTGTAGATCGAGGTGAATTTTTGTGACTCATCAGTTTGTGTAGTTTTGTAATGACGACTAATCTTTCTGGGAAACGAGTTTGTTTTTTCTGTGTTTAATTCATCGTCACTGAGATGATTCTGATGTTTGTTGTTGTTTCTGAGGATAAAGATGCTTCTCATAAATCTGATCGATTTACTGGGACTAAAGATCTTTATCAAACACGACTGAGTCACCACCTCATGACTCGTGCACAGCAGGGATGTGCTCGGAGAGCTGACTACATCTTTAAATGCTGCTTTGTTTGCTCGTTGGCACCAGAAATACTCGGCTGAGTGTTTTACTGTTATTTCATTGATGTACATCAGCAGATTTGACATTAACAGCCAAGATAACCTGTGATGTAAGAAAATAAAGAGTGGTTGTGTGTCGGCTTTGTCAGAATAAACTGGAACATCGCAAAGAAACCAGAGCTGCTGCTAAGGTTAGCCTGATTCTGCAGGCTCGTGTGCGTGTTTGCAACGTCATACATGACACATGTTACAGAAACATTTACAACGATTGATGAAGAACTGATTAAAATTCCTAAATACTTTATGAAACACACAAATATTTAAAGTTTGCTAAATTTTAATGTTTCCTGAGAATTTTGTCTTTTAGTTTGATCAAAAAGTCATTTTTTTTTCTCTCTCATTTAAACAAATGAGCGTCCCTGCGTTCAGAGTTTAACACGCTGCAGCCAAATCTTTTGTTTTAAAGTTGGAAAATCAGAAGTTTGAGCTCAGTGTTTCCTTATTCTTGTTGATTTGCTGCATTTCTAGTTTGGATTTAGTTTTTCTCTCTACACATGGCACGGTCTGTTCACTGTCACTTCCTGCTCCTTCTTTTGCTGTTATTTTTCAGACTGACTGGAAGAGAGAAAATCGTAGGTCCATAGATTCCCTGCAGAGGTATCGATTAAGCTTAAAGGCTGTAATGTGTGGGTTTTTTTTTTGGTTTTTTTTCTAGAGGAAGGTAATCCAGATTAGAAACGTCAGACTATAATTCTGACTTGTAGTAAAACCATCTGAACCTCAGATTTTACGATGTGTAAACCCTCAGGTGTACCCGAGAGAGGTGAGAGCGTGATTTGTGGATTAGTCAGTACATCTCGGTTCTGAGTTTTAAGTTTCACAAAATTGCTGTATCAGCAGATAGTGTTAGGCCACACCCCCAGCGAACACAGAAACTAAAACCGCTGCTGTGGACGCAGGGTTACTCACCTCAAAGAATCAGTTTGGGGTGAAGTCTGATTAGTTTCTCATCTTTTTTTCTTCAGTGATGTTAGAAATAGTTTCATGCTGTTGTCGTCCTTCATCCAAGGACGACAACAGCATTGGGTCAGTGCAGTACAGCGGTCGTGGTAGCAGCTGTGCTGAAGGCCGCAGCGAGCACTCGATCAGTGTGCAGATGATCGTTGGTGGTTCCCTGGAAACGAATCTGTCAGACTTCTGCAGAGTTTGCTGGTTGTGAGTGAATCATGTGAAAGGCTTTTGGATGTGTTCCCATCACATGTACTGCAGTCATGTCTCTTCAGGTTTTATCGATAGTGATAATAAATCACATATTTGCTGAGAGGGGATTTCCATCTGCTTTGAATATTAAAATTCTCACTTTGGATGAGAAAATATTTCCTCTAAAGGAGGAAGAATCAAGAGCTCACAGGTGATCAGTCGATGCTGTCAGAGGCTAAATCAGGGACTTTTTTTTTTCTTTCTAGTAAGGTCAGAGGTCACAGATGAGTGAAGCTTGAACCGTCTCTCCAGCTGAAAAGCGTCTACATGGTTGAATTTTCAGCCCTTTTCAATTATTGTACCATAATTCAGACTCCAGCATTTGCATGTTTTTCTTATACTGCATTTTATTACCTCCGACTTAATTTGACTGAAGCAAATCTTAAAGTGGGGAAAAAGTTCATAAAGCTCTAAATTATCACTCATAAATAAATATGCAGTCCTGTACCCAAACAGAGCAGGGCGATATGACAGAAATAGTTATCACGATATACATTTGAAAATTTGCAATAACAATATAACTGATGATGTAATTGACACGAGACAAAATACTTTACAACTCCACAACTTTATTAGTGCAAAAAACCCCATCAATGTATTTTCACTTAAACAAGCAGCTGTTTTTTATGTGCATTAAAGTTATATAAAAATTTAACAGTGCAAATGCAAATTCGTTGCTGACAGTTTAACCAAAAGGCATTTCCAGTGGAAACTGGCCGACATATCCTCAGCATAACCATGTATAATATCCACAACACTTAAAAAGAGGTTATACACACACAATACGGTAATATTATGTTGAAGCACAGTACGTATCACTCCGCGAGGCTCCTGCCTACGATAGCCGTAATGCTCCGACAATCCATCAAGCGGTGCGGCTTCGTAGCTTAGCAAAGTCGTACTAAAACATTTGACAGATTTTCGAGCGCCGTGTACATAAAATAGTTTTGAGGTCAGTAAACACAACCAGAGTTCATACATAAGGCACACGGGATTATAAGGGGCACTGTCGACTTTCAGAAAAATCAAAGGATTGATTTTAAGTGTGCCGTATTTTCCAAACAACACTGTAATAACGTCGGCCCGCTAGCATGCTCTACCAAAAATAGTGCTTTGTTGTGTATCTGACGGACGAAAGCTAAACCAGTTCCACACCACTGAAGTTGCAGCATTTTTACAAACCAGTTCTGGTTCATCGTTTCATTCAACGATCCGCTTTCACCCTTCTCATTCTCCGTCGCCGCCATGCTTTTTCCGCCATGTGCGTATGAAAACAAAGGCACTGCGCATGTGCGTTTTACCCATATTCTATCACAATATCTCATTTTCTTATCGTTGCCCAACATTAAACCGGTGTTACTGTGAACAGCAGGATATGGCCCAGCACTAGTCCAAATATCCAGAATATTCCTGTTATTCCTATTGACTGTCTGTCAACACTGATATTTCTGCTCTGTATTAAACCACATTTACACTAACAGTAAACTACAGTACAGTAACTTACAGGTTTTTGTCTCGTGTATTCGGCTACAGTTGAACCTTTTCAGGCTTCTCCCTTCTGTCAACTTTTAATAGGTTTTTGTTTTGTTACTGGACATTTATCGTACCAACTTAATTTTGGGTTCATTTTTAAACGAGACAAGTTGAATAAATAAAATCTGATTAAATCTCACGTTTTTTTAAAGCTTCTATTTGGTCATTATTCTGTGCAAAAAGTTAAAAAACAGAAAAGAAAACAAGATTTGGAGGCTCAGACCTGAGTTTCAGCTCGCAGCTGAATGCATGCAGCACACCTGTCCACACCTGTTCATTCATATAACACTGACGAGACACAGCAGGAAACACTCTGTCACTGCGACTGGTGCACAACAACCTGTTCACATTATAAAATGTTTATATTGATTTAGATTGCATGGTTAAATGCTGCTTGTATTCTGAAGCATCAATGGTAGAACTGACTTATATGTGATGTTAGACAGCAGAGGTGGGACCAAGTCATTGTTTTGCAAGTCTCAAGTAAGTCTCAAGTCTTTATCCTCAAGTCTCAAGTCAAGTCTCAAGTAATGTCAGGCAAGTCAGAGTCGAGTCTCAAGTCACTGGTGTAAAAGTCCGAGTCAAGTCACAAGTCTGAAACTTTGAATTTCAAGTCCTTTCGAGTCTTTAAAAAAAAAAAAAATGAAAAAAAGCATGTTGCAGTTATATGCTAAATGTAAATATTAGACCATGTAATTTTAAAATCTGTGTTTTTCTCAACACATGACAAAATAGTGAACTTAGAAAATATACACAAATTGTGAAATTGCACCTCTTTAAAATGCAGCTCAATTAAACCTAGCTCCAAGAATAATTTTCACCGACAGTTCTGAGATAAGCTGCATGTTATTCTTGGATGCGGTTGTAGGACTGGCTTTAAAATCGCATGACAAAAATATCATACACATTAAAAAAACTGTATCACCAACGTAGCCTGGACAACATTTGCTAGTTAGATGAAGTCAGCTATCTCATCCTAGCATATTTATATGCATATTTATAATCATACGGTTCTTGGAGTGAGTGCATACACTCATGAAGTTTAGTAACTTCAGGTCACTGCAACAAGCCCAGGTACAGTTTACCGACAGATGGGTGCAGGACCTTGAAATGCACCGTGTAGAAAGTAAAGACCATCGTACGTATCATAAGTTTACCAGTCTCACAAAACTTCGTCATAAATACACATTCATTAACCGTTTATTAATAGGACCTTTGAGCTCAACGGTAATTAATTAGTAGTGGAAATAATTTCTGGTAGCGTCACAGAAATGTAGCAGTGACAATAATACTGTATGCTGTAATCGTACTGGGCAATTAGTGATACAAAAAACCTGTTTTATCCTGTGAATAAAAGTATATGTTTTTGTCAATGTACCATAATAACAGAAGCGAAACACAATATTGTGTCAGGACAATTCACTATTTATGCACAATAAATAAAGGAGCATAGCGCGACAATTTCTGTTCAGCGCCAGACTTGCTTGTAACCTATATCACCAGTTATGTTATGAAAATGACGTATTAACTACTAAAAAACACTGACCTTTGTGTAAATGCTTGGAGCAGACTAACCTGTGAGCTGGAGGGTTCTGGGACGTTATATTTGATCTTTGAATGGCTGCAATCCAGGCCATCCGTCGCGTCTTTGTTACTTCGGAAACATGGCTCGAACAATTTCTCTTCAACGAGGTAATCCGATAACAACCGATCTCTTTACCCGTCGGCTTCCCGTGGCTGTCATGTGACTGGCTATTGCAGTTAATAATACAACAGCTTCTTGACATTTTTGTGTTTCTTTTTATCGCTGTATAACTGATTTTAATTGAAAGCCTGCGTGCGCTACTACCGCTTGCCACGAGTTCCCAGAATCCTTTGCGGTTCTACCCGTGAATGACGTCACATTTTCAATCTCTATATAATATGCATGTTAAATTTTATATTTGGGGTAAAATATCAAGTCTTTTCAAGTAAACCGGTTCAAGTCCAATTCAAGTCCCAAGTCATTGGTATAAAAGTCCAAGTCAAGTCACAAGTCTTAGAACATTTTTTCAAGTCAAGTCTAAAGTCATAAAATTAATGACTCGAGTCTGACTCGAGTCCAAGTCATGTGACTCGAGTCCACACCTCTGTTAGACAGTATTGATTGGAGCCATCAGTAAATGATGTAATGACACGTGGATTTTTCTGCAGTCATCTCTACAGTTGTTGTCTTTTCGTAATGAACGTATTGATTTCTGCTTCCTTACATGCTGACTGAGCTAATCTTTGACCCAGTTCTGATAGTGCAGATTGATTGGGAGGAAGAGGGTGATGAGGCGATGACTCGGGTTAGCTGAAAACAAAAGAATCAGCTCGTATGTCGAGGACGTCGCTGCAGGGAGCAGGCAGTGAAACGTGGGGCCTGAAACAGGTTTTGAACGTTGAGTAATACGTCCTGTTTCTGCTCGTAGAAAGTCACCTCTGTCATGTTGTTCGGGCTTCTGAGGAGCTCCATAAAACATGATTTGTCTTGACATAAAACCACCTTCTTAACCACTTTTTGACGAGCCAATTAGGCGGATATTGTAACCTTTGTTCTGGCCTAATAATGCAGAAGGTTCTGAGAAACGTCTCTTGTCCTGCTGCCAAACTCTATTGTTCATGAGGGATATAGGATCTTTATTTTAACTGACACAGCTGAGAGGGAGGAACAGCCGTTTGATCCACATTACATGTTTTTACATGATAGAAGAAGAGCTCAGAGACACATTTATTGACTCTTTAATTCCTTTGCTTGAGTATCTTTTTGGCCACTGGTCTGCACAACAGGTGGAAACGTTTTATTACCAACCTCGATGGTAAAGAGCTGCCGTAGCGAATCTGCTCTACAAAGACTGAATTGGTTCACCAGCAGATTGAGAACTATTACATTTCCGGGGCTGTACTGAAATATTATCACACATTTGAGGTGCGGTCAGGAAAATGAAGGCTCATCTTCTTGTCCAGGTCGGCATGATGTTCTTGTTCTCTGCACGTTTTGTTCGATTTAAAGAGCGTGGCTGCAAACACAGTGGTTCTGCAGACGTCTGTGGTAAAATGACCCTCAGCTCTGACCTCTGAATAGTTTCCTGATCAGTTTTGGGCTCAGTCACTCATTTCTGGTCATATTGAAGAAAACATGAAGCCCGTTCCCTGAAGTTTGGTGATTCTGGCTTTCAGAAAAGACGATCACCCAGAGACCAGTGGGGAACCTCACGGTGGTGATGTCCACCTTTGACAGGATTACTTGCCACAACGATCAGCTTCTCCTGCATTTTGATGCTAAACCAAACGAGCGCCCACCACACTCATTCTGGATGTTTGCAGGAAGCGATTTGATTGGTTAACGGTAGCGCTCGAGTGTTTGAGTGAAAGCTGACAGCTGTGGTGGCGTTTGAAAAGTCTGTCTTTTCTCAACTTTTCAAGAAAGCAAAGAAACAGAGCCACAACCACAGGAGTCGCCCCCTGCTGGACATTCAGAAGAATGCAACCCTGAGAAACTGCTATGTTGGCTTCTCTTTGTAGACACTTTTCGTTCCGACAGCTTTCAGTCTGTTTAAGCTTTTTCAGCTCTTCTGGTTGTTTCCACTGTGACTGCTCGTCTTAAACGTGTTAAACCTGAGAGCTGAATGCAGAGCTACAGATCGCTGCCTTTTCCCTTGGAGGAGCATCTGTGGTTAAAAGTAAGAGCTCAAGTTTGTTTATTTTGCGTAAGCACTGACACAAAACCAGTTTTGTAAAGGATACTGGACGGGTCCTCCATGTCTCTGTTCAGTCGCTGTTTTGATTAGACTACATCACCACGCCTGTGTGCAACAAAACAACATTTTCTGGTATGCTGCAGATGATAATGGTTTAATGCAAGTGAAGAGGTGGAGGTGTGATAGACAGAAGAAGTCAGAATGAATTGTTCTCATCAAAGGGAGATGTGAGGCCATTGTTCTCAGACCATAAATATTTTCCTGTTGCTGTCAGCATGTTGGTGTTTTCACAGCTTTAGAGCTGGATGGCCAGAAACTGTGAAACGATAACTCGGTTAAAACTCAGTCAGTGGAAGTGTGATATCCTTGGAAGCAGGAAATGCACCTGAGCAGGTTCTTGTGATTGTGCATGATGATGCTGTCGAGGCCATTGAAGGAAAAGACTGTGTTAATATAATTTTCCATGTTTCACAGCTCGCTGAGCTCAGCAGCCTGTTAAAGAGTATATGCTACAATCCCTCACCTCGATACAGCATCTCTGGATCAGTCTAGTGAAGCTTATGAGACTAGTGGGATTTCTAAATATATTTATTTACTGCAGTGCTCCTCGACTCAATCACAAAGTAATCTAGTATCCACAAGTTCAGTCATGTAGGAATTGCTAGCAGCTAATTCGGCGTGCTGTTATTGTTGATGGAACATGAACAGATTCAAGCTAAAAACATGCGACTGAACTTTCTGCCTCTACAGCAACACTTTTTGTTTACATCCTCCAAAATCTTCGGATTCTAGGAATCAGCACATTCCAGGTGGAAGTGCCCGTCTGACTGTAAATAAATCCAAATTACTGGATTTTGTGTGCATATTGTTGCAAAGTGCGCTGCTACATGACAAAACCAGCTCAGATTGTTACAAAGTCATCTGATAAGCTGGAAACACGCCTGCTGCCAAAGTTCCAGCTTCAATAATAACTGGAACAACAACAGCTGCAACTGGTAAATCTGGAAATGCATCTTCACCATCAACACAACCTGCTTCTGTGAACCAGCATCAGCTTCACACTCCTTTGTTCAAGGTGTTGATAATGTTATAATGGCTCGATAAACCAGGAGGATTATTGGTGTAAATGTAATATTGTGTGGAGGATGTTTAGGTTTGTAATGTGGGATGGAGTGGAAGCTTTGCTTTTATTTTCAGCGTGTGTCTGTGTTTGTGTACCTGCAGCCATTATTGTTGTTAACATGAGCGATTAGCCTCTGAGATTGGATTAGTCGAATACTGAAAACATTCATTGTTTGTGTGATTCTGGAGGATGGATTATTTTAAGGAGGCTGAATGATGCCGTGTGTGTTTTTGTCTCTTTCTGTCACAGCTTGTGTGTGCTGTGTGTTGAAAGGCTCTCAGGTTGGCTGAGTGTAACTCCAGCACAAACACAACATTGTTGCCCTGTTTTGTGTTGTGTGAAACTGGAGTAAATATGACCGTCCTCCGTCCTGTGACACATTTGCTGTTGGACTTGTGTGACCCCGTTCATGAACACAAAGGCTTAAGTGAAGCGTGCTCCCGTGCAGCACGCCCCAGGACTGTAAAAGAAGCTGTTTCCAGCACATTTGAGATCATTTTGTACTACTGCACAAAATCTATGTCATGTTTGATTGAGAGGGCAGGATACACTCACAGGTACACAGGTACGCCTGTTTAACTACTTGTTTGCACAAATATCTAATCAGCCAGTCACATGGCAACAACTCAGTGCGTAGAGGCATGAAGGCATGGTGAAGATGACCTTTGACCTATTCGGTGAGCAGCAGTTCTGAGGAAAACCTTCCTTGTTGACGTCAGCAGTCAGATGAGAATGGGCAGACTGCTTTGAGCTGATAGGAAGGCAACAGGAACAGATAACCACTCGTTAACCACTCGCACAACACATCAAACATTATGGGCTGCAGCAGCAGACGACTGCACTGGGTACCACTGAGGGTATAACAAACCCAGACTGGGCGATGGAAGGTCTGAAAAATGTTGTGTGCTGAGTTTCTGTCTGCAGAAACGTTTGAATGGTAAAGTTTATATAAATGATGTGATGGATCCATCCTGCCTTGTTTCAATAGTTCAGGTTGCTGAAGGTTGTGCAATGATGTGGAGGATGATGGCTCAGTTTAATCTCTGCAGCCTACCTGAGTGTTGTTGCTGACCATGTCCATCCCTTTATAACCACAGTGTACCATCTGCTGATGGCTGTTTCCAGCAGGATAATGCTCACTGTCCCAAAGCTCACATCATCTCAAACTGGTTTCTTATCTCTGAACCTTTGGGATGTGGGGGAACAGGAGATTCTCACCATGCAGCTGTCAAATCAGCAGCAGCTGTGTGATGATGTCATGTCAACATGGACCAAAATCTCCGAGGAATGTTTCCAGCACTTTGTTGAATCTGTGCCATGAAGAAATGGGGCAGATCTGAAGGCAAAAAGGGCTTTAACTGATACTAGAGGTGTACCTAATAAAGTGTCCGTAGCAACTGCAAACATGAGATGAGGCTGCCCTTCCCCAAAACAGTTCCAGCTGGAACCTCCCTTTCTCTTATCGCTCTGCTGCAGCGTTACGAAAGCTCAGACACAGAATAAATTCTGACTGTGAAAAAGGTGAAATCTGCCTTTCATGCATGTCGAAGCTTCAGTAACTCTGAGTACATAACACAAGCATGTGCATGCACAAACTCCCACCAAACTAGCAGAGTAAAATGAATCCACAGCAGAGATTAATATCTGTAATGTTAAGAAATACTGATCAAACCAGCAGCAGCTACTGAATAAACTAAACAAGGGATGGACAGGATTCAGCGGCTGACTCAGCCTCTGTTTGCTGTACGAGGGCTTTAATGAGTCACCGGGAGCTGCTGATGGAAGATGGACAAAAAGTGAAAGAATACAGGCCACAGTGGAGACGAGAGCTGGGCTGGAGCCTTTCTCCAGGGTGAAGTTGCCCAATAGAAACTTTGAGCTGAATACTCAGCTAAAGTGTGGCGAATGAGCCGCCCTCTGCTGTGCTTCTGTTTGCTCAGAATAATTCATGTTAAAAGCTGATAGACGAACCCAAAGTGCTGTATAGAAATACAAACAGGCGCTTTGCTCTGAGAACCCAAACCAGCTGTTGTTTGTGAAATTGGCTGAGCGTTTAGGGAGTGCCTGGAACGACCGCTGCAGGCTGAATGTTTGCCAGACACGGGGCGGGTCTGCAGCAGCCAGTAAGCTGCAGCCGCTCTGCTTCCACTGCTGCCGTGGCGTGCAGGCAAAACCAGGCCAATTGTTTGTGAACGCATTCGAGCATTTTAAAGTGCAGACATGTTCCATGTTTGGAAAACGAATCCTGTTTTCACCCGTGCATCTCCGTCCTGCACAGGAATAAAATACAGAGAACACTTCCTCTTTGGAAGAAAAACTGTCAGTACGACGAGAACACGCTGCTAATAATGCTGACATGTTGACTTTGGAAAGGAAGGAGGAAACACATAATAATAAAAGCGTCTACGGACGTCTTTGTGTTTCTCCCCTTTCCATAGAAGGAACTCAGAAAAAGATGAAATTTTATCACACCACCGAAGAATTCAGAAAACCACAACTTCTGACTTGCTCTGTCATAAAACTAGCTTAAAAATGCAGTGCAGCATTTTTTTTTTATGTGGTAAATAAATATCATGGCTTGTGTTAAAATACAGCTGTTTTAAAGAGGTGCAGACATGAAACATACATCAGTATCAAAGTTTTGGTGAATAATTGCAACACGACTAAATTAACTCCATTAAACAAAAAAATAATTAAAAAATGTATTATATATGATTAACAAAGTCTATCAAAACATCCTTTAAAAAATCATATCCAAAGCATCCGTGCGTTGAGGAGACGTCAACTAAAGCTGAACTAGGTCCGTGCAGTACTTCCATGTAATACCAGATTGTACCAGGAGATGGTGCTGTGGGCCAATCTAACTTTTATTTAACAAGCAAAAAGAAGAGCTTTTATTTAAAATGATGAAAAGCAGAGCCTCTCAAGAAAAAGATGAAGTTAAAAGTAAATATCAGGAGTTAAACAGCAGCAGTCTGAAAACATCTCAGACATGTACTGGAGAAACGCTGCCCCCTGCTGGTGACAGTTTCAGTTGAAATTTGCAGAGGTTGACTACAAAAAGCATCTTTCACAGCATCAGAGTCTGTGCGCATGTAAAATTTAACCTGAAGTTTATAGAACAAGAATAGATCATTCTTGATAAGTAATTAAACTTTAAAAATAATCATTTAAAATAAGCATGTTTGCATTTCCTGTGCTGATAAAAGTCAATAATTATACTCCTCTTAAAAAACCCTCCTCGTGGGTCGGGGGGGGGGAGCACTGGTTTGAAGAATGAAGCCTTTCTACACCCGCTCGACCTCCACCCGCCTGCTGTTTAATTTCTGCTGTTAATAAAATCTGTGAATTCTAACCCTGACACACTGACATCTGTTGCCTTGGTGTATTAACATAACAGCACACATTGTTTTTTAACATCAGTAACAGTAGATCTTTGTCTGCTGCAACAAAGAGAAGATTCACACAAGTCGGGGCTGGTTTGTGCCGATCGCTGACAGTGTGGGAGACGCATTTCACCCTCAAGTCATCCTTAACAGCATCAGAGGTTACACTCACTTTTTTTAAAGTAAGGATGCACATCTCACAGTTTCCCCTCTGTGTGAGGGTTCTTTGTTCTCTGACATCTGTTCACAGATTTTTCCAGCTGTGTGGAAATACAGGCAGGAGGTGGTGTTGGACTCGCAGCAGGCTGCAGAATGTGCAGGACACACAAAGCTGTCTCTGAACTCAGTCATGTGACCTGTTTTTGTTTATGGAGTCATTTTGGTTTAATTCGACTGAAGTTCAGCAGAAACAGGAGCACATCTGCAGAGCGAGCTTCCACGCTGTAGAAAACGAAGATCCTTTACATGGACGAATCAAACTGTCTCAATACATAAATATGTTTGAGGAACATGCAAAGTGTTGTTAGCAAAGCTGTCATGCAGCCGCTGCATGACAGCTTTGCTCATCATATGAATCTATTTATGGAGAGGACAAATATTTGACCTGCTTCTGTTTTCCCCCTGAAGGTTTCCTTCTCTGACAGAGTGCAGAGACCGTGAACAACCCTCCTGTTCTGGTGAAACCACCTCCAAGTATGTACATGTCGCATCACTGCAGGGCACATCTATCTGCTGCCGCAGTGACGACATGACAGCCAGTGAGTGAAATCCCACCGCTCCACGTTTTAAATCAGCTCTCGTGCTGGAGGCGAGCACAGAGGGGCTGCAGAGATGCTGCTTCCTCTCTCCGTCCACATGTGCTGGCACGATCACACTCGAGGATTCGGTTCCCAAAAGGCTGATTGGAGGCGGCACGTCGATGCTTGTCTGTTGATGAGATGTTGAGACATTTCAGGAAAAATGAGGAAACCCCAGACAGGCTGAGGCGAGACTATTCAAAGGAATCTCAGTAAGGCTGTGAAGTCTTACCTGGACATTTTACTCAGAAGACGTTTTGCCTTGTTTGTTATTCTCGTCAGCCATCTTTGTAACAGCTCTTATTTTTAATAGTGATGCACCGATCGATCGGCCAGGGACCGGAATCAGACGATTTCCAGTGTTCTCGGCCCGACCGGTGACCGGCCGGTCAGTCTCACACGTGTCCAATCACAAAATAACAAGTCGGTGACCTTTCAGTGAAACTTTATAAAAATGAAAATATTTCCTGGCAGAAGAACGTGCTGATTGGTTTGGACAGTTTGTGGTGAAATAAAGTTTTTGCAGGTTTTTCAATGATTCATCCGTTTCCCCCCCAACTACCTTAAACCTTTCTAAGGTTTATCAATAGAAAGCTCCTCACAACAGGAGTTTGGATCAGAGTGAACAGATTGTCTTCATCAGACACATGTAACATCACCTGGCGCTTATCAAGGAGCGCTATCCGCCTGTTTTATCAGGTTTCACACCACAAAGAAATAAACATGGATCAGAGTGTGAAGCACAGACGAGTCCCACCTGCACAGCTACACGATTCATTTTAACTTTATTTACAAAGACAGGAGTCTGTACATGACGACGAGGTCACGATACAGTCAGAGGTAACTGCACAATCTGACCGACAGACAACAAACTGAGTCACGTTACCTGATGTGAGTTCCTGCAGCAAGCAACAGTCAAACTCTGCCTCCTTGTGGGTTAAGAAGGTATTACAGCCACTCGTGTCCTGCTGTTTGTGTTTGAAACCTCGCAGTGTAGCAACTTTATGAACAGTTGTTGTCATTCGTTATTGTACTGCTCGTTTCCAGCTCCATGTTTTTACACTTGGACTCAACCAGAGCAGCTTTGCATGAGTCACAGTTCAAAATAATCCTTCTTTATCTTATACTGGGCTTTGGTATTGCCCCTTAGTACATCCTCTGTCTGAAACAAGCTCCTCCCACTTTAAGCCAGCTGTCTTCTAGAAGTTTATTTCATCACTTAGCAGCCATCTTGGTAACACCTTTGGGCAGCTAAAGCACAGAGTGTCAAACTCAGTTTGATTCAGTGAAGAAATGAACAGATTAATTTAAAAAGCAGTTGTGAGCTCAGGACAGCTGCAGGTACAGAAAGATTGTTGTGGTCAGATGATGTCGACCAGACGTTCTTTCACTGATCTAGAGCTGAACTTAAGTGTTAGACGAGACTTTGGGAGTCACATGAGGGAGCAGCTGAAGGCTCATCCCGTTCCTCCTCACACAAAGGAGCACATACCATCCTCCATCAGCATGATCCTGCTGATGGAGGAGGTCCTTTCCAGGTCCCCCCCGTATGATGAGCTGTCTCCTGGCATCTCCTCCTCACTCTGCAGACTGTGCTCAGAGACACAGCAAACCTCATGATGACACCCATGGATGTCCTCGCCTGTTCCACCTGAGAGGCTGCAGGTAGCGTCTCATGCTGTCAGCAGCAAAAAGCAAAGCTAGAGAAAACTCAGCAGGGATAAAGAGAGCGCACACAATGGTTTCTGCCTCACTGTCCAGTTAGGAACAGTTTAACTGCCTTTGTGTTGCACTCTGATGATGGAGTCAAACTCTAAATGAAGACGAGCACAACACATGGAGGCCTGCTGACGTCCTGCACGACTGCAGCAGCGTTCAGTCTGTAAACGCTGCATGAAACCGCTCCTCCTTGAAGTACTTGCATCTCCTCATGCCTCACACGTGCTCTACAATCCTCTGCGGCGCTCTAATTGCTCGGTCTGAGCGGCGTGCATGCAGGGAGCGAGCGTTCCTCGTCAGGTGTCATTTTTCTGGCTCGCCTGTTCGTTTGTTTAACCTCTAAAACAATCAGAGGTGTGAGAAGAAAACCAACACAGCAGCTTTGACGTGAAGCAGCACGTGTGTTTGCATGTGTGTGTGTGCGCGTGCATGGGTGTGTGTTTGCACTTGAGGACATTAAATAACATGCATACATGCTGGTCTGGTATGGTGCTTTATCTGTAGTGTGTTAGCAGGAGAGCTGTCATTATAATGACAGATGTAGTCATCGTGAGGTTTTAAGCAGAACTTTGACTTTTAGACGGGAAATTAATTTTAATCCTTCATGTTTTTAAAGTCCATCATTTTTCAGAGTAATTGGAAATCTTACCAGTGATAATGGGAAAGAGAGAAAGTGCAGCTGCTGTGCACAGCTGTTCATGTTTCTGTGGTGTTGTGTGTTTCAGGTGGAGGACAGCAGGACGTGATGGTGTTTCTATCACTGCGGCATGTTTGTGTTTACTTCAGCTAACTGCTGAGTTTGGGGTTCAGATTGGAGGATTTGAGGATGTGCTTTGCTTAGTGGTTCATCTCCTGGGACGTTGTTGTGTTTTTCTGTTGTGAAGTGTGTGTTTTAATGAACACAGACACACGCACAAGCACAATGAGAGCAGAAACAAAGGTCGGTGACATAACATCCTCTCCCCTCTGTTTCCTGCCTCTGTGCACCAGGAGCCTCGACCCCGACCAGATGAGCGTTTCCACAGAGTTCAGCTACCAGACCGAGTCTGACTGGACGTCCGTGATCAGCCTCGACATGAACGCGGCGCCGGGACGCCCGATGTCACCCTCCAAACACTCCAAGGTGGGTCTGAGTTAATCATCAGAGATTACAGATGCATACCTACGTGTGCATAACGTCAGAGCAGCTTATATTCCACCCTGAGAGGAGAAGCAGATCAATATTAAACAAATACACAAAATGAATTTAACTTCACGTCTTTATTGAACTCTGCGAGTGCAGAAACTCTTAGCTGCTGACAATCACTCGGATTCTGGGTGATATTGATCGATCAGCTGTCGGCTCATAGGTCAGGGGTTTGTTCTTGTTGCTTCCTTTGGATCATCAGTTAATCCTCTCTGTGTAGTTTGAGCTCAGAGATGCTTCAGAGCTGGAATGAAGGTTTTAGTGTTTTGTTTTTTTGTCTCATCAGTTAGAACATGTGGAACATCCTGGTGATCGATGGAAAATCTGGGAGTCAGATCATTAGGACCTCTGCCGTCTCTCACAGGAGAGTGATCTTCTACACTTTCACTCCAGATGTTGTCAAATCTGCTTTTTTTTTTTTTTTTTTTTTTTTTTTTTCAGATTTTTATTTTTAGCCGTTTTGAGATTTTCTGGTTTGTTTCTCGGGCGCCTCGTCCGTGAGGTCCAGATGAAAGCAGAGAAGAGATTATGTGTCGTGGTTTCAGCTTCAGCTCTGTTTGCATTACTTTACTGGTCCAGTTATTTAGTTTTTGATTTCTTGAGGCCTGGTTCTTAGTTTTTATTGTTTGTCCATAACTGTGATTTAGATGAAAATTAGTTGCTAAATCTGACATATTTACACACTGAATTTAAGTCTATTCATAGTCCTTTTTAAATAAACAGAAACATGAAGATGGTTCAGAGTTTATGTGACTCGATCAGCTGATTGATCACATTGTTTCATGAGCCATCATGTTTGCTGCCAGCTGACCGTGTCATCGTATTCAAACACGAGCAGATGTCTTTATAAATCGTCACTGTTGGTTTAATAAACGGCAGCACTGACGGCTCTGCGAGGGCATTTCCTCCAAATCTACCTGTGCAGCACTTCTTTGTTAGACACTGTTTTATTTAAAAATCTGCAAGACGTCAGAAAGTTTGAGACTTTGGAAACATAAAAACGGCAAGTTCAGACGCGCGAAGTGGAAGAAATGGATCAGAAGTGCATCCGGAGCAGATTAGCTGCATTAGCCGTGTTAGGCGGTCAGATTTCCTATGATTTTATCTTCATTGAAGCAGCAAACGGCGCTCGGCTGGATTTGACTGACTAACGAGTTCAACCTGCTGACATTGTTCACTTGGTAAAAACACAGCTCCAGTTTCCTGCAGAACATTTGCTGAGTCAGCAGCTGTGATAGTGGGAAAAGGAAGTGAGGTCATTATTCAGAGCATCAAGGCGGCACTGCGTGGAAACACTGTGCATCCAAACATTCAATTCAATTTTATTTATATAGCGCCAAATCACAACATAAGTCGCCTCAAGGCGCTTCATAGATACAGAGAAAAACCCAACAATCATATGACCCCCTATGAGCAAGCACTTTGGCAATAGTGGGAAGGAAAAACTCCCTTTTAACAGGAAGAAACCTCCGGCAGAACCAGGCTCAGGGAGGGGCGGGGCCATCTGCTGCGACCGGTTGGGGTGAGAGAAGGAAGACAGGATAAAGACATGCTGTGGAAGAGAGACAGAGGTTAATAACAGATATGATTCAATGCAGAGAGGTCTATTAACACATAGTGAGTGAGAAAGGTGACTGGAAAGGAAAAACTCAATGCATCATGGGAATCCCCGGCAGCCTACGTCTATTGCAGCATAACTAAGGGAGGATTCAGGGTCACCTGGTCCAGCCCTAACTATATGCTTTAGCAAAAAGGAAAGTTTGAAGCCTAATCTTAAAAGTAGAGATAGTGTCTGTCTCCTGAATCCAAACTGGAAGCTGGTTCTACAGAAGAGGGGCCTGAAAACTGAAGGCTCTGCCTCCCATTCTACTTTTAAATACTCTAGGAACAACAAGTAGGCCTACAGAGCGAGAGCAAAGTGCTCTAATAGGGTGATATGGTACTACAAGGTCATTAAGATAAGATGGGGCCTGATTATTTAAGACCTTGTATGTGAGGAGCAGGATTTTGAATTCTGGATTTAACAGGAAGCCAATGAAGGGAAGCCAAAACAGGAGAAATATGCTCTCTCTTTCTACTCCCTGTCAGCACTCTTGCTGCAGCATTTTGGATTAGCTGAAGGCTTTTCAGTGAGTTTTTTGGACATCCTGATAATAATGAATTACAGTCGTCCAGCCTGGAAGTAATAAAAGCATGAACTAGTTTTTCAGCGTCACTCTGAGACAGGATATTTCTAATTTTAGAGATGTTGCGCAAATGGAAGAACGCAGTCTTACATATTTGTTTAATATGTGCGTTGAAGGACATGTCCTGGTCAAAAATGACTCCAAGGTTCCTCACAGTGTTACTGGAGGCCAAGGTAATGCCATCCAGAGTAAGAATCTGGTTAGATACCATATTTCTAGGCTTTTCAGGGCCGAGTACAATAACCTCAGTTTGATCTGAATTAAGAAGCAGAAAGTTAGCGGCCATCCAGGTCTTTATGTCTTTAAGACATTCCTGCAGTTTAACTAATTAGTGTGTGTTATCTGGCTTCATGGACAGATAGAGCTGGGTGTCATCTGCATAGCAGTGAAAATGTATGCTATGTCTTCTAATGATGCTGCCTAAGGGAAGCATGTATAATGTAAACAGAATTGGTCCTAGCACTGAACCCTGTGGAACTCCATAATTAACCTCAGTGTGTGAAGAGGACTCTCCATTTACATGCACAAACTGGAGTCTATTAGATAGATATGATACAAACCACTGCAGTGCAGTACCTGTAATACCTACAGCATGTTCTAATCGCTCTAATAGGATATTATGGTCGACGGTATCGAACGTTGATGGTTTGGAGGAAGTAATTATTGAAGTTAACTCAGAAAGATCAATTAGAGAAAAAGAGTCTAACTTAACATCGATGGTACTAAGAGTAGCTGTAGATAATATTACATCTGTGGGATGATTACTGGTAATTTTTTCTCTAATGATAAAAATTTTATTTGTGAAGAAGTTCATGAAGTCATTACTAGTTAACGTTAAAGGGATGGTTGGCTCAAAATAGCTCTGACTTTTTGTCAGCCTGGCTACAGTGCTGAAGAGAAACCTGGGGTTGTTCTTATTTTCTTCAATCAGTGATGAATAGTAAGATGTTCTGGCTTTGCGGAGGGCTTTCTTATAAAGCAGCAAACTATTTCTCCAGGCTAAATGATGATCCTCTAAATTTGTGACACGCCATTTCCTCTCCAGATTACGAGTCATCTGCTTTAGGGTACGTGTTTGAGAATTATACCATGGAGTCAGGTACTTCTGATTAGAGACCTTAGTTTTCACAGGAGCTACAGTATCCAGAGTCGTACATAGTGAGGAGGTGAAATTATTAACAAGATAATCGACCTCTGTTGGAGTAGCGTTCAGATAGCTGCTCTGCTCTGTGTTGGTACAGGGCATTGAAGATGATAACAGTGGGTGGATTATATTCTTAAACTTAGTTACAGCGCTTTCAGAAAGACATCTACTGTGATAAAGTCTACTCTCCACCGCTGTGTAATCAATTATTGTAAATGTAAATGTTATCAGGAAATGATCAGACAGGAGAGGGTTTTCAGGAAACACTGTTAAATGTTCAGTTTCTATGCCATATGTTAAAACAAGATCTAGAGTGTGATTAAAGTGGTGGGTGGGTTCTTTTACATTTTGAGAGAAACCAATTGAGTCTAATAACAGATTAAATGCCATGTTGAGGCTGTCATTTTTAGCATCTACATGGATGTTAAAATCACCCACAATAATTATTTTATCTGAGCTGAGCACTAAATCAGATAAAAAGTCTGAGAAATCAGACAGAAACTCTGTGTAAGGCCCAGGTGGACGATAGATGAACATCACGACAAAGATGGACGCTGTGGTCTCAGAGGACGAGGAGTCTCTCAACTTCTCAGAGATGTTGATTTAGGACTGAACCGAAAGCTTGCAGCTCATCAGAGATACACAACCAAGAAAGTTCACAAAACTGGATCAACAAAGCCTCCGAGTCTGAGATGATCTCGATACCACGATGGTTATTAACGTTCTCTGTTACGCCGGGCTTGCAGATTCAGGATCTATGCACGCTTGTGGGTCACGTGACCTTTGTCCTGCACAAAATGCTGCTTTACTCCAATCAGAGACATATGCAGATGGTGATGATGAAAAGATGATGATTAAAAGTCACAAAAACGTTTAAAGAACAGAGAAGATCAAACGGTAAAATAAAACACTGAGAGATGAATGTTGCAGAAAATCATTAATCTGCTGATTTCGTGCTCGCAGCAGTAAAATAAGCATTTACATTCAAGCGGATGAATTTATGTCTGAGCGCGCTCAGTGCTGCTGTTTATTGGTGACAGGTGAAGCTTACAGCTGTGAGACTGGATCCATGGATCCAAACAAACAGTGACTGAGCTGCTGTGTGTTCTGTGTTTCCAGCATAATAACATTTAGACTTCTGCACAGGTTGTTTACGGCCTAACATCTCACACACACACACACACACACACACACACACACACCAGATGATCTATATCAAACTTCAAACATGCTGTAAATAAAAGAATCTGTGGAAGTCCAATTTTAAAATCCTGATCATAGCCTGCTCCCGACTTAGTGATGTGTTCAGTATCAGTTACCATGGTGATTAAGTCAGGTAGCAACTCTGAGTTTAACCTTGACGCCATTAATCTGACCTGGTGTTACACCCTCTGATCTCTGCGCTCAGTAAACTGATGACTTCATGTTCTCAGCTGCTTTCAAGTCGTATAGAGTCAAACAGGAAGTGACAAAAACACAGTTGGATATGTGTTCATTACTGTGGAAGACCAAAAATGCTAAAATCATCAAATAAATGCAGATATTACTCAGCTCTGATTGTGACTTATTAGGTGTTGTTGCGTTTAATGACACATTCGTTCATTTGGGACTTTGTTCCTCCATAGATCATTTTCCTGATGTCAGTCCAGACAAATATTTTATTACAGACTTAAAGAATATGAAGAATGTTGTTTGTGGACATAGTTTTTAAAAACAGTTACTGTAACAATGTGCTTCTCCTTTAAAATGACATGCATATAATCCTGTTGGATCCTATTGGCCCGGAGCTACTTCCCATAAACAGAAACCTGCCAAACCCGTCCTCCTGTGCTATTTGTGTCTGTGGGAGGACCAAAACCTATGGGGGACATAAAATGCCAAAATTACTAACAATAAAAGCCCTTGGTAAATAAATGACGTTGGGTTAAATGCATAAGATTCATATAAAATAAATGCCTTCATTAATATACAGTATAATGTATATTTATAAGGCTTTTCATATGTAGTGTGTGAAACGATTGCTGCAGTTCATTTCTAACTATAAGAAGCTTTAATTAGCTCGTGTGTAAAAGCTGAAGCTCGGGCGTCCTGCGCTCTTTCATTTTGATCTCCGTTATCTTTCCCGCGTGTTTTTATTACAGTCTAAGAGATAAGGACGTGGGGCATAATTCACACTGATATGGAGCTCAGTCCCCACCTACCTGACATTTGTCCCTGCTTTGGGTAAACAGAAGGGCAGCGGTTGGTGGACTAATACATGGCGGGCAAAGGTGGAAGGAGAGTAATCCCTCCGGGTTTCGACACACTCTGGATTTCAGGCCCTTAAAGTAGGTAAAGTAGCCGCACTTCCACTTTGTTTTCCGTGGTTTGTTTCTGTTTGGATATGAACTGGAAAAACTGAGCCTGAGCCGGCCTCAGCTGCTGTTTGCTCAGTGAAAATATGGAAATGCTGGAAAGCAGAGTGAGGGTGTTGAAATGGGTTTGTCTCCCAGAGAAATGCTCCTCCGTCACAGCCGTGTGGTTCCTCTACACGACACTGAGACCTAAATGATCTGTTCATGAAGCCGGCAGCAGATAACAGGCGTCCCATTCACACGCACGCTTTAGAATGAGGAAGGGTGTGCTGCTCTGCGCCAGCCTCGTCCACACCCTCTCATTTTTTACTGGATTGAGAATTCCAGCTGGCTTTCACAATATTGTTTTTTTTCACACACTGTCTGTGATGTAGGAGGCAAAGCCCACGTCTCAGAGCCGTGACACGCTCAGGTAGAGGCAGTCAGTGCTGCCCGAGGAGGAGGAAGCTTTAAGCGTTTGAATTCTTCTACAAGGTGTGATTAGTCGTCGGTTCTCGGCGCAGTTTTGTGTGATTTTGGGGACTAACTTTGACACAGAACTTGGATTTCTGCAGTTTGGACTCCAGGAAGTCAGGATGGTGCGTAGCTGCTGTGGCTCCTGCTTCTTGTTCTAACATGTGCTCTTTGTTTTTTGTGACAACTGCCAGCTTTAGTTTTGCAGTGCGTGCATTATGAGCATCCGGGCTTCAAACTGGACTGTGGACGTCTCTGCTGTTCTTCCACCTGCTCCGATATTCCATGTTTGTTTTCCGGGTTTGTTCTGAGCCGTTTGAATCTGTGAGCTGTGGGAATGAAAGTGTTTGTGTCTTAGTTAGTCATTCAGTTTTACTGCTGCGTGTCATTCACTGCAGGGTGTCTGCGTTTAGTTCAGCTTTTCACTCTTTACACAAAAAATGGTGAAAAATATTTCATAATAAGAGAGAATAAAGATTTTAAGAGAGGATTTGCTTTAACAATGCTTCTGCTTTTGTTTGACCTTCCCGTATTTCCCAACTTTTGGTATAAGCAAAGTAAATAAGCTCAAAATAGAACAAATATCCAAAGTAAAGGAGCTCAGGTGGTTAAAATGTAACAAAATGCTGCTTTAAACATGAGTATGAGTGAAAAATGAAAGTGAGGTAACGATAAGCTGTTATAAGAGCTTGTGTTCACAGTGTGGCCGTGCTGACTGTACAGCTTACCTCACATTACACAGAGAGCTGTTCCTGTTCAGAGTCACTCAGCCAGTCCATCCATGTGTTTGTGAGTAAATGAAGCTGATAAGATCAACCAAATCTGAAACGTTTCAGCTGATGATTTTAGTTTCTACATAACTGGCTGCTTAAAACCAGTTAGTTTATGAAAGATCTGTTTTTACCTGCGTCTGTGTATCAGGATCATATTCTGTCCAAATTATAAAACATGTTTTCAGCTGAAATTGAAAGAACTCTTATTGATTGCAGTCGCACCTTTTAAAGGAAGGTAAATTCCAACGATTTGCATTTCTGACTAAGTGAGGAAGAATATTTATCTAGAAAATCTTTCAGGTATTCTCGTCTGTGACTCAAAGGTATGTCGATGAAGGCACCTGCCAGTTTTCATTTCTACAGAAAAGCCGGCTCGTCTCGTCTCAGCTCGACTGAGAGATGAATCCAAGTCTGATTTTCACTTATTAAAGCATCAGGATGAAAGAATCGGCTGTTCGATTTTTATAAACACACCGTATGAACAAACACATCCATCAGTCTTCTCACAGGGAAAAAATACAGAAATACATTTAAAGTCTAATTGCATGTAATCATGTAGAGAAAGTCAAAAGCTCAGAGCGTAATTATCGGTTTAGTGCTTCTGCAGAAATATCAAACTCAGTCTGTTACTGTTAATCCTGCTGCGACAGTTACTTTACATTTATTTCCAATGAATGGCTGCTGTTTGTTTTTGATGATGTTTCCCCGTCGCCGCCTCCTCTCTGGCTGCCATGTTGCAGTTCCTGCTGCTCAGCAGTGATTTGGATTAGTTGGAGCTTCTGACAAACACTCGCTCCTTCTCGTCTTCTCAGTTTGCCTGACGAGGATCGACAAACATTTAAAGCTTCAGTTTTTACTTGGAGCCAAATAACCTGCAGACTCTTCTTTCTTGTTCTTGGCTCTGATTATATAACAGGATCTGTTTTCAGGGGATTTCCTTGAACTTCAAAAATGATTCAAATGTATAAAAATAGATGAAAAGGAAAAATGAGGTGATGGTGGTGGGATAACTTTAGGCCCAGACTGTATTTGTGTTTCAAGGAGTCCAGGACAGGCAGAGCGCACGATGCAGCTCAACCTCAGAGGAAGTACACCAGGTTGTTTTTGTGCACATTTCATTCTTAATGCAGTCTTACATCTCAGTGTTCATCTTTCCTGCCTGTCCTCTTTTCTTTTTAGAGTTCGGAGGAGAAGAAATCAGTGTTCGGCCGTCTCACCAACTTCTTCAGCTCCAAGAGGAAGAAGAGCAGCAGCCGGAATCATTCGAGCACCTCCACCGACAGCTCCCCGGCATCCCCCTTGTCTCCATGTTCGGCCCAATCTGAGCCAGAAAATGGGTTAAATGCTGAGCACAGCGACACTGTGAGCCAGAGCTCCAGCCGGAGCGCCTCCAGCAGGGCCTCGCAGGTCACAGTAGAGGCGGACTTGCCGTTTGCAGACAGTAACAGCACCGGGAGAAGCAGCGTGAAGGAGCTGGATGCAATCATGACTTCCAGAGACGCTGCATCTGCCACCGAGCCAGATCCAGATCCCGGTTTGAAGTCAGAAGTGGGCTTCGCTGAATCCGTGGTGGAGGAAGTGAGCAAACGGCTGCAGGTGAATTTGGAACAAAAAGTACTGAAGAGACCAGAGAGCAGCAGTGAGGATGATATCATCAGCCCGACCACACTGATGTCACTTCAGATCCCACTTTCCAAGGCTGTGGAGTCCCCAAAGTCTCCTAACCTAACCTCCATAAGCTTAGCATCAAAGAAAGCATCGGTGAAGGTTGGAGAGAAGGGCCACAGCACGGCGCTGAGAGGAATAACTTTGTTCAAACAGGAGGGAAAGCCTCCGGACCGGAAGAGGGAAAACTCAGGAGGACCCAGGACGAGCACTCGAATATCCACCAGCAGCCTGTCGGGGGAAAGTGCAACCACGAGAGAGGAAAAACCCCGAGGCGAGTCTCCTGTCTTGTTCCACAAAGCCATATGGGTGGAGACACACCTGGGAGAGGAGGAGGTGGAGTGGGAGAAAGAAAGGGATGTAATGAAAAAGGAGGAGGGCTTTAGAGCAGACTCGCCTCCTCTTTTGGCCGTACCTGCCACAGTAATTCCAGAGGACGACTCAGAGAATGAGGGAGCACCAGAGAGCCCTCCCACCCCCTCAGAGACTCCTCCGCTCAGTGGCAGCCTGCCACATTCACTCTCCTCCCTGTCACAGACTGTGGGGGAGGTTCAGACCCCCACGGAGCAGCCGGAGGGGCCGGACACAGACTCAACAAGGAGTTCTCCTCCGGTTCAGGAGCGACACCGGACAAGATCAAGCCGGGTCACACGCAGGACTGTGAGTCTGCCTTCGAAGAGCAAAGCTGTTGCCGAGGTGCACACCGGCCCCGAGCCGAGTGTGGACGAAGGCTCAACTTCAAAGAGCTCAAACACAACAGAGGCGAAACCGTGAGTGTCTGTCTGTTTTCATTTTCCTCTGCTTTTACAGCCTCTTTGATCCAGAGAAACAGAGCTCAGCCTGCATGCAACCCGAGCTCCGAGTTCCCATGGTGCTTTGTGCCAGGGCTGAACAATGGGGCTAAAACCTGCAGGGAGGCGCTGAAATATTCATCCACCCAACATCCAGCCACTCAGAAACACCTTCTTTAAGCTTCTGACACTTTACTAGATTTATCAAATGTAGGTCAGCTGTTCTGTGTTAACCTTTGGTGTTCGTTCACTACCTCCAGTTAGTCATTACAACCAGCAGCTCTCATGTTTGACCTCAGGATGCCGTGGAAACGCTCAGCCTCGGGAGGAGTGCTTAAAGTTTCTACACACGGTTGATTCTGCAGGTGGTTTTACAGACGGCACAGTTCATCCAGGTTTACCGTCATCGTGCAGGAGAACAGTGGAAACTGCATGTGTGAAGCATTTTTATGGCATGATTAGAAAAGAGACACAAAATGTTTGAGCGATATTTGAACTTAATCAGGTCAGAAAACACTACAACATGTGACCTTTCACATGAAGACTCGCAGATGCAGTTTTTCCCTTTGGTCGTGTTGTGCAGGTGTAAACTGAGGAAAACATTTGGCATTTACAGCTGCTGCTCTGATGTTCGGACGAAATCTCCCTGCTAAGCGTCTGATTTATAATTTTAAGGACAACACAGAGTTTTAAAAGTAGTTTTCTTATTTGCTGTCTTAAAAGTGGAAGCTCAGTCAGGCAGAGGCTCAGAAATTCCATCCATGTATTGGACAGTCAGGTGGATTTACCCACTCTGGGAGGGGAGAAGGGCTTGTGAGCTCAGCTCCAGGTCTTCCTTTGTCCTCGTCTTGTGTTGCTGTAATTTTGGCTGTTTTTCTTTTCTCTGCTTCATGGCTGCTTTGTTCTTTCTCATGTCTGTTGCGTCAGCAGCTCGTTGGATCTGTGGATTTAGAGCCAGTTGGCAGTAAACTCTTCTTTGGACTCGTGCTTCACTGTAATAGTGCTAGCATTAGCTATCTGAGGACCCTGAGGATTCAAGTTGTAACAGTGACTTCACCGGGGGGCTGTAATATCCAGGATATCTTTTCCTTCTCTGGATTTTTAGCCATAAATTTATCTTAATGGCCTCCAAAGGCACAACTGATGGTCTAAATATGCTGCATTTAATTATTTTTCAAACATTTTTTTTTTTATCATTTATGCAACAAAGTATTACAAAGCCAGAATCTATTTTGCTATAACACTCGGTGGTTTTCACAGCGTAGGATCTATCTACTTGTGTGGATACATAAAGTGTGTCTACAGCTGTCATTAAATGTTTTCTGTGTTTTCTGACAGACGGCTGATCCTCCAAAACAACAACGATGCTGATTTTAAGGACACAACCCTCGATCGGCCCACACGAGAAGACGAGTCTTCACCCTCTGAGGCAATTACTCCAGAAGCCATAGTTAAAGGTAAAACAGACTTGGAGGCCTCAGACTTCGATGACACTTCTGCAGCGTCAGACATGTACAAAAAGAAGCCAGCAGCTGCAGAATCAGCGGCGAGAGGCCAAGCAGCCGACCAGGCTGCAGCCCAGAAACGAGGAGTTATAGGAGCAGCAGAAAGCCGACATACCACGGCGAGTGGAACAAAGACCCCGACCTCTGCAGCTGGAAACAAGGCCAAGAATGTCCCAACAAAGGCAAAGGGCTCCACAGAGGGCACAAAAGTGGAAACTTCCAGTGATAATTCAACACAAAGAGACAGAGCCGTTGTTATGTTGCCAGCATTAAAAGACCAAACCCGCGCTCCCTCCGGTGCTGCGGGTTCAAAGTCTAAAATCCCCAAAAGATCAACATCAGACGCAGACGTGAAATCGCCAGTGACACCAGATAAGACATCGGCGCCGGACACCTCAGGGCCCAAACTACAAAAACAACCTAGGACCAAAGAGACTCTGAAATCTCCAACAACTGCAGCCAGACCTGGAAGGAAACCAAGCTTTGAGGAAACCAAAGGAGGAAAATCGGTGTCGGGGAACATTTCTCCCACGAAAACTAGGACCGGAACAAAACTCAGTAAGGACAAATCAGATGAGGACTTTGAGTCTGTGAACTTGCTAAATGACGTGGAAAATGAGGAGAGAAGCGGTAAAAGTGGACACCCACCACATGGGGAAAGTCCGGACGTCAAAAAAACACAGCAGCAGAACGATGTGGAGAGCCGGCTGCCCGTTTCATCTCCGACGAGAAAGAAGGTTGATATAACCCATAGAAGGGTTTCATCGGGTCAGATGGACTCGGACAGACCTAAAACAGTCCAGAAGACAAGTCGAGAGCAGAAAGATGCAACAGCTGACGAGAGTCCTGGGAGTGAGACGCCGCCACCGCTACCCGAAAGTCCAAAGAAAGGTAAGAAAGCTCGAATAGCATGTCGGACCAGGCGACATGAGGGGCGGTGAAGGAGGACATATGAAACCCAGGGGCAACTAAAATGAACAAGCGGGGTTTCATACAGAGATCTTGATGAAAATACAGACTGTTTTTCATCTGTTGGATCTGGACAAACATCTGGTTTGCAGATGTTTCTGCAGAAAAACCAAATATTTAGGTTATTATTATTATCTGAAAAACAGTTGCCTAAATATGGAATAATTGCCAATAAAATGCAATCAAATAAAACATATAAAGTTAATAATAGACATGCATGTATTACACACAGTTTTCCATTATCCTGTCCCACCTGTTCCTGAAATTACAAAGTTATTTTTGTGTTAAAAATATCACTGTAAAGCTCTGATACAGTTACTGGTATTTACTCCTAATATTTTAACCTGTTTATTTTTTATTTTGGCGGTGTCTCTGCTCCATCATAAGATCCATAATTTCCTGTCTGTCTGTGTTTTTTGTTTTTCCCAGCAGGAAATGTCCCACCAGTGAAACCACCCAAAACCTTTTCTAAAAGAATCCATGGTGAGAGCGATACTCCGACCTCCAGCATCTCTCCACCTCCCACCAAACAAGAGAAAACCGTCTCATCAAGGATCTTTAAATGGAACGAAAACATCAAACAGCACCAAAAAATGCCTGCAAAAGATTCCCCTGAGACTTCGTCGTCTGTGAGCAAACTTCCCACAAGAGGCCAGAGAAGCTCCAATAAACTAAAACCCAGACAACGTTCCCAAAGTGGGAATTCTGAGGACTCAAATCACAACACATCGACAGAGACGGATGTAAAAGCACCTGAAAGCGTCACGGCGAATGAGCGTGACAGTAAAGACGTATTTAAATTCAAGTCGGAGGGAGAGGAATGTATTATAAAACACACCGATGAAACCAAAGTGAAAGAAAAAGAGATCGGAACCAGTACAGCAACTGAAGACATTTCAAACATCCAGTGGTTGCAAAACAGCGACGCAGTTATTACAGAAAGTGCTCCGGACACAGGAGCCGAGGTGCAGTCGAACTGCGAGATCGACAAAGCAATTCAGTCTCAAGTTACTGATGGAAGTCGAGCGGAAAACGTGTCTGTTATTCAAAATAAAAACACAACACGAGAACCGAAATCCCCGTCACTGAAAACACTGAAGCTAACAGGAAACATAAATAAAAACACGGCACCACGAACTCACGACACAAAACAAGCTCCTGAGGATGAAGCTGACATGCTAAGCAAACCCGCTGAGGGTGACAGCGTTCAAAGGGAGATACGTGGACGTATTCCTGGTAATAAAATAAAAGCATTCACTTCCAAGCAAAAGATAAACAGCAGCAGTTTTCCTGCTAAACTGATGTCAAAGGATGACTCAGATCAGTCTAAACCAGCCAATACAGAGCAGCAAAAGGATTTATCAAGGGAGGATCAATTAACAAACGATAGGGACACGTCCCTGACATTAAACAGGGCCTTAGCAAAAGATGTTGAAGTAGAGGAGAAAAGCAAAGAGGAGGGTGGCAGGAAACCAGCAGAGAGGTTGGGCATTCAAACAGAGGCTGTGACTGTTGGTGAATTGTCCAAGAATGTTGAAAATCAGTTGCACAAAGAGGCTCTTTTACTCGCAGGAGGATCTGAAGGGAAAGGCTCAAAACCAAATGAAACGCTCAGTGACACAGCAGTGGAAAGCACTGAGTCACAGAATAGTTGCAAAGAGGCGCTCAAGGGCATAACCGCAGAGAGAGCCATAAGAAATTCAGAGAAATCAGCACATCTGTCATCAGAGGACAGAGGTTTATCAGCTGAATCCAAGGAAGAAACACAGACAGGGATTACAAACGCTCTGAAAGAACAAACGAGGGAGGAGCGAGCAATACTCCATGAAACTACAAAACAGCAGCCTGAGATGTCTTTGAAAGAAAACACCGAGAGCAGCGGTGTGAAAACAAAAGCATCAGAAGTGAAAAATGAATCCAAACTGCTTCTGACAAAAAATGAGGAAGTCGGAGGTGAAGACACAAGTCTGGACGACAAACGTGACAGAGATGTAAAAGAAAAACGAACTCCAGAAGTAAACGACATGAACATGTTCGATGCTGAAGCTGATAAAGAAAAGAAGACTTTATTGAACGTGGCTCAAGAAAACAAGAAGGCGGCCGCTGCTAAAGACCAAGGTGAGGACATTACAACAAAGGCTAATCTAAATCAGGACCTTGCAGAGGTGAAAGCCTCAAAGAAGACATCAGAAAAACATATTTTAAAATCAGATACAACTAAAGAAGTAAAAGCTGCCAGCACTGAAGCTACAGAGGATTTGTCAATGCATAGCTTGGTGAGTGTGACTGAAGCTGTGAATGCTGACATTAAATCTAACATCCAGGAAGACCAAAAGTCCATAATTGTTGGAGACCTGGATAAGGACACAACAAAACCAGTCAAAGATCCAGATGATAAATTAGACCAGAAACCAGAAATGGTAAAAACTGGAGGTCAGGAGAAGATGCTGAAGAGCCGGAATATGGATGTTATTCAAGACCAGACTTCTCTAAGTACTGAAGACACCAAAGAAAAAACCAAAACCAGTGACCTGTCAGTGGACAGTCTGGGGAATGATGCAGTGACTGCAGATAATGAAGTTGAACTTCGAGGTGAAAGTATAACAAAACCAGCCCAAGAAAAATCACTTCAAGAGAAGACATTGGAGAGCCAAGAAAAGGTGATAGTTCAAGAACTGATCTCAGTAAACACTAGTACAGAAGGTACCAGAGAAAAGACAGAAGTCAGTGATTCATCAGTAGAAAGCCTGAAAAAGGAGATGGGCGATATGAATGCTAATATGAATGCTAATAGTGTTAGCAAACAACAGACTGACCAAGATGGAAATGTTACCAAACCAGAGATTAACCAATCAACAGGTTCAAAAACCAAAGAAAAGACAGAAAACAAGGATGGTAACAAATCTGGTCTAAAATCTGGTCTGAAAAAGCGAGTGGGAATAGTACAACCAGAGTCTGTCGTGCAGGCAGAAATCCAGATTCAAGACCTAAAGGCTGTCTGTGTGGAACCTAAAGACAAGAATGAGACCAAGGATTCATCAGCAGAAAGCTTGGTGAACAAGCCAAGAACTTTGGGTACTAACAGTGATGCTGGAATCCAACAGGACCTGAAGTCTGTAAAGGTTGAAGTTGACAACAAAGAGGAACTGACCGAATCTAAACTTTATGAATCTGAACAGAAACCAGAGACTGTCAGAGGACAAGTTGAGGTTAAAACAACAGAGATCCAAAATACAGACGCAACCCAAGAACTGACCTCAGGTGGCTCTGAAGGTGCCAATGAAAAGACTGAAGTCAAAGTTGCATCAACTGCAAATGCTGATAATGATGTTAGTAAACAGCAGGTCCAGGCTCCTGTAACCGTTAACAACCAAGATGGGAGCATAACGAAACAAGAGAGTGACAAATCAGCAGAATCCACAAGTCCAACATCTGCTCTAAAAGCAGAATCTCTGCAGGAGGCAGCAGAAAGGCAAAATCAAGACCTAAAGGATGCTGATGAAGCTGAAGAGAAAGGTGACACCAAGGATTCATTTGCAGAAAGCTCAGTAAATAAGACGGCGGCTTTGCAGACTCATAGTGATGCTGGAATCCAACAGGACTTGAAACCTGTAAAGGCTGAAGTCCAAGACCAAAAAGAGCTGACCGAATCTAAACTTCATGAATCTGAACAGAAACCAGAGACGGTCGGAGCAGAAGTTCAGGTTAAGACAACAGAGATCCCAAATACAGACGCAACCCAAGAACTGACCTCGGGTGGCTCTGAAGGTGCCAATGAAAAAACTGAAGTCAAAGTTGCGACAACTGCAAATGCTAATAATGATGTTAGCAAACAGCAGGTCCAGGCTCCTGTAACTGTTAGCAACCAAGATGGGAGCATAACGAAACAAGAGAGTGACAAATCAGCAGAATCCACAAGTCCAACATCTGCTCTAAAAGCAGAATCTCTGCAGGAGGCAGCAGAAAGTCAAAATCAGGACCTAAAGGATGCTGATGAAGCTGAAGAGAAAGGTGACACCAAGGATTCATCAGCAGAGAGCCTCGTGAGTGAGAAAGAAACTTTGCAGACTCATAGTGATGCTGGAATCCAACAGGATTTGAAGCCTGTAGAGGAAACGAGCTCAACCACATCTGAAATTCAAGATCATGAAGTTAAACAAAAACCAGAGACAGTCAGAGCTGAAAGTCAGCAGAAGACAGAGATCCAAAATACAGATGCAACCCACGAACTGACCTCGGGTGGCTCTAGTGCTGAAGGTGCCAATGAAAAGACTGAAGTCAAAGTTGCATCAACTGCAAATGCTGATAATGATGTTAGCAACCAGCAGGTCCAGGCTCCTGTAACCGTTAACAACCAAGATGGGAGCATAACAAAACAAGAGGGTGACAAATCAGCAGAATCCACGAGTCAAGCATCTGTTCTAAAATCAGAATCTCCACAGGAAGCAACAGAAAGCCAAATTAGAGGCCTAAAGGATGCTGATGGAGCTAAAAAGAATTCATTTGCAGAAAGCTCAGTAAATAAGACAGCGGCTTTGCAGACTCATAGTGATGCTGGAATCCAACCTGTAAAGGCTGAAGTCCAAGACCAGAAAGAACTGACAGAATCTAAACTTCATGAATCTGAACAGAAACCAGAGACGGTCAGAGCACAAGTTCAGGTTAAGACAACAGAGATCCAAAATACAGACGCAACCCAAGAACTGACCTCAGGTGGCTCTAGTACTGAAGGTGCCAATGAAAAAACCGAAGTCAAAGTTGCGACAACTGCAAATGCTGATAATGATGTTAGCAAACAGCAGGTCCAGGCTCCTGAAACCAAGGATTCATTAGCAGAGAGCCTGGTGAGTGAGGTGGCAACTAAAGTTAGCGACAAGCAGAATGCAGACATGACAAAACCAGAACTGAATAATTCAACAGAATCCAAATGTCCACAACCTGGTCTACAACAGGGACCAGAGACTGCAAAGACAGAATCTACAGATGACATGGAAAGCAAAACTCAGGGTTCTGTGGAAAATAAAGGGAGTCCTGACTCCAAGATCTCATCAGCAGAAAGTTTGGAAAATGAAAAGGCTAACAATGAAATTAGCAGTCAAAAGGACCAGAAGAGCACACCTGTCAAAGTTGTGCAAATAAAGAAACCAGAGACAATTACTGAACCTCACACAGCTCCAGGTACTAACCAGGAACCGGAATCAAAGGCTGTAGCAACAAAGGATCTGAAGAAAACAACTAAAGATCCTGAATTAACTGTAACATCAAGTGTTTCCATGGCTGGAAAAGCAGCTGGCAAACAGGAACAGAAAAACCTCATTAAAGAGGTTGTTGGAGTGGATGAGAAACTAAAGGCTTCAAAGATGAATGCCAAGAAAGAATCACCCACGGTTGGTTCCAGCGAGGTGTTCCTGAAGGACAAAGACACAAAAGAAAAAAGAGAAACAGATGTTCTAGGTAGTGCTTTCAAAAAAGGACTACAGACTGCAGAGAAATCATCCACTTCATCCCCAAGTCTGCAATCAAATGCAGACTTTCCTTCCAGCTGGTTAGATGTGGAATCTCATCAGAAGAAGAGAAGGGTCCACAAAAGAAGATTTAACACGTCCGCTAGTGTGGATGACCCTCTTGATGCCGATGATTTTATCAGGAACATTAAGGAAGGTGGGATGCCTTTCGCACTGCCTCCAAAGAAGCATGTTCATAAAAAGTCTCAACCTCCACATTTTGTCTTGCCGGCCATTAAGGAGGACCACTTCGAGAAAACGTTCGATCCTGAGGAATTCCAGTTTGGCTTAAGGAAAAATGGACGAACCTTTATTGACCTTTTACCTACGACAATTCTTAAACAAAAGGGAAATCAAAGGAATGGCCAAACTCTGGAAAAAAATGCCACACCCACTCTTGAACAGCAAGCAAAAACACTTGATGAGGTTGAAGGTAAATCTGCACTCCAGGAGGGGGCCAAAGCTGAAGCAGGAAAAGAGGGGCAAGACAATGGAGAAGAGCCTGTGAAGCTTACGTCAAGACTTAATAAGATTTCCATCCTCTCCAGCTTACTTACCACTCGTTCCACCAGGAAGAGTACAGAGGAAGTTTCCTCTGCCTCAAATAGCACACCTTCCTCTGACCAGCAGCAGGGCATGCCCTCACTCAGAAACGTGGAAGCTGCTGATTCATCAAAGCCTGAGGCCACACACATGGGTGGGACGGGCGTCGATCAAAGCCCGGTCACAGGAGGTGGTACAGGAAGAGTTAGTGAGTCAGTCTTTAGCTCCTCCTCTCCTCCTCCTCTTGTGCTGCCCTCGTTCTCTGACATAAAGCTGCCTGAACATTTAGAGAAATTACTGAAGAAGAACAAAAAAGAAACGGAGACCTCCACAGCGCAGACAATTCAAACTAACCAGAATACAAAGGAGAGCATCGCTATGGACCAGGACCTGATAGCAGGTCTATCTAAAGTGGATCTGAACCTGAAGAGCCCTGAAGAACTTCCAATCACCAACTACATCCAGCAGCGCCCTCCAAATGGATTTCAAAAGACAACTTCAAAGCCAAAGGTAGGCACGAGACTTTAAATGATATCTTTGCCTGTTAGCAGGAAGGATTCTCAAAGCCTGAATGGGTTTTAATCAGCTAAGAAAATCTGCAAAGCACTCATAAGTTCCTAGTTTATATCCGTGGCCACACACGCCCCACCTTCACACTGTTATGTGATGCTGTTGCAACCAAACTGTGAATTTACAAGTAAGGACAGGAAAGATGAACGTGTCCTCAATGTGGAATTCTCAGAGGAAGTTTCTTCCAAGATCGGCTTGTCTTCCAGGCTGAGATGAAGTATTTGCATCTACAGGCAAATAAAGCAGACCTATAAAAAGAAATGTGTCTTTAAATAATCACACTGTTTGTTTCTCTGCCGCGGGCATGAAAGGAAACAGGAGCACTGGAAACTGATCAAAACAAATTAATGTTTGCTGTTGACTTTAAGGTAGAACAAAATGAGGCAAAAACATTTACTGCACAGATGATTAAAATACCAAACTAACAGTAACTTTAACAGACTGCTAAGAGTACACTTTACACTAATCTTGCTAAAAATGTAGCACGTTTACATCTTTTATTTCTGTTGACATCTCTTAGCATGCACTGCTCCTGTTAGGAAGTCTAAAATAAAACCTGAACTAGGGAAAGAAAGAAGCTCTTGGGTAAAAGTATTATTGTAACTGTTAAATGAATGGGACTTCACTAAAAGTAATGAATTAATACTTAAAGTTGCTGTGTGAGCACTCAGGTAACTGACAGCAGGTTACTCCAGGGTAACCAGGGTTAAAATAAGGAGGACTACCATCCCAAACCTGACGTGGAAACCAACGACTGGCTTAAAACTAAAAACTAGAGGTGTCAGCAACGTGTTTACTGAGGTCACACAGACAAAACGGTTCTAGAATAAAAAAGCATTCGACTCACATGGCCAGGGCCATCAGGACACACTCAGTTCAGATGACCACTCAAAGTAATATTTAAAATTCAGCTTTAAGTTTGTAACCTAAATCTTTTCCAACTCTTCTTGCAGATTCCTGCAGTAAGAGGGTTCCACAAAAGGCCTGGAAAGGTACTGCAGTGTATATCTAAACATAGATTGAATTTCTAATGATGGATTCCAGTGACATGTCTGTCTTGATCTAGATCATCATACACGAGCATGCTCAGTTTGGAGGAGAGGCCTTTGAGCTCTACTCTGATGTAGAAGATGCCACCACCATGAAGCTGTCCCCCATCATATCAGTCAGAGTCATCAGAGGATGGTACGCGTTAGCATGCATCCACGCTTCAGTGTGATGATCACACGTTGACATAGTTAATGGAAAAACACTCCGTTTTGATTTAACCCTAAACAAACTTTACCATTGTAACGTAGCAGCACATTTTAACTTATCCAGGTGATGTGACTGAACTTTCCTCTGAAACCTTTGGTGCTTGTTCTGTGAAAAGTGTAGAATTACGTGATTGTGTCTCTTTAGCTGGGTCCTGTATGAGAAGCCTGGTTTCCAGGGCCGTATCATCGCTCTGGAAGAAGGTCCTACAGATGGCATCGTGAATGTCTGGGCAGAGGAGGAAAGTCCTGCAACGCTAGATGAGATAGGTGAACCTATTCCCACAGCGCCTGTGGTCATCGGCTCCATTCGACTGGCAGTGAGGGTGAGTTGGGTTTCATTTAACCTGATTCAAAAAGCTCAGTTTTCCAGGCTTATTGTAAATGAAGAAATGAACTGTCAAAGCTCTCACACAGTGTTATTTTTGTGTGTTTCATAGGACTACAGCATGCCCCAGATTGACCTGTTCTCAGAGGTGAACGGCTTGGGCAGGATGGCGTCCTACTTTGATGACACCGTAGAGGTCAGCTCCTATGGCATCCCACAGACCACCGGCTCCATTAAGGTCCATTCTGGAGTGTAAGTGGAGCCTTAAATGTCCTTAAATGGGAATTTGCTGTTGTTGGTGGTACAGGCTCATTACAAATCTGAGATTAAATGCCAGAAAAAGAATGTTTTAATTTGTTTACATTATTAGTTATGATGTCTGAACCGGAGCAGGAACGCTGTGGAGGTTCAAGAGCACAGAAAGATAAAGTTTGATGGGAAATCATCCATCTGAGTTCTGTGTGTGAAGGAATGCAGGCAGCAGGCCGGAGCTTGTGGTTGTCCCAGTTAACTGCAGCAGATTCCTGATGGGTGGAGGGAGTAGTGAGAGTGCTCATTATTCCCTCCATTGTGTCAAAGATTAACGTTTTCTTTCAGGAAAGTAACCCTTAAATGTTGAAATCCTGCTCAACTTTCCTCCCCGTCTCGTGTCTGTCTGCAGCTGGCTGGTGTACACCGATCCAGGGTTTGGAGGGTTCGTGGGCGTGCTGGAGGTGGGAGAGTATCCCTGCCCGGAGGCCTGGGGCTTCCCTGAGCCCTTCGTAGGCTCGCTCCGACCCCTCCGAATGGTAAAGTACAGGAAATACACAATATGATGCTATGCAGTCTGATCAGCCACAACATTAAAACCGGTGAAGTTTATTACAGTGGAGTGTGTCAGGGTCGGATACATCAGGAAGCAAACTTGATTTCAAACATAAAAGGTCAGAAAATCATCTGTTAGCAGAAACATCGCTGTGTTTATTTTAGTCATAGAACAATGTTTAATCTCAGTTAGCACAGGTGGTTCTAATGTTGTGGCTGACCTGTGAACGTTTGCACTTTACTGTAATTCTTTGAGTTACCTGAGTCTGATAGAGTGCGTCTTTATTACAGGGGCCGATAAAAGTGGAGTGTCCCAATGAAGTCAAGGTTTGTTCTGTTCTACGTCGCATCTGTAAATACCTGCTGCACACATCAGCTGTGTTTCCTGAGAATCTCTGAGAATCTCAGTCGGACCTAAAGTGACGAGCTTAGTTCAGTCCAGACATGTTTGGCTGACACGATTCATTATGTTTGATGACTTGGCTCAGATTCAGTGGCCTGGGGAAGAATTCAAAGGAAAAAGGATGAATTTCCTGTTACAGATCTCACTGTGGTTGAGATGAGGCTGAATTCCTGTGAAGCTGTTGGTTGAAGGAGAATGTGCTATGAAAAAACACCAAAAAATAGTCCAATGATGTCTTCACATCATGTTTCCCCAAAATGTATTTCTTTTCCTACGAGTTTAGTTGCGATACCTTTAGGAACAGGCCAAAGAAAGACCTCCTGTAACGAGCATGCTCAGGCATTTTCCCCCATCAGCTCCTTGTACGCTGACAGCTCCAAGCCTACAGCCTGAACTTTAGCCTGTTTCCACTGACGGATGTGAAATATGTTACACTACTAATCTGTGGAATGAATGGGATTGTACCTTTAGGCAGGAGTGGGGTAAAAACACACAGAGGTAAAAACTCCTGCTTGTGTGTCTGTCGTGCAGGCCTTACTGTACGAGAAGCCCAACTTTGACGGCGAGTGTTTAGAGGTTCACAACGACATCTACAACGTACAAGAGCCGGACGAAGAATCCGACGAACCTGCTGTGAACAAGAAGACGCTGTGTGCAGTCGGGTCTCTGAAGGTCCTCGGCGGCCTGTGAGTATTTATCAGGGGCATCGTCATCATTCCAAATCCTAAATGTCACATTCTTAGAAGCTGGCTCACTTTGTCAGGTTACAGTCGTGTTGCACATCGAACACATGGAAAAGCTGCACAGTGCACTTTAAACAGGGATCTTTAAAAGGCTTTACTGTTATACGTGCTACAAATATCAGTTGGAAAGGTCTGTAATGTGTCTTTGTATCAACGTTGAAGCTGGGTGGGCTACCAGGAGGCAGACTTTGAAGGCCAGCAGTACATCCTGGAGGAGGGGGAGTACCCTCACTGCAGCCACTGGGGGGGATCTGAGGACGGGCTGCAGTCACTTCGGCCTGTAATCGCAGTACGTATCACCTGAGACGCTAACCCGCAGGCTCCTGGTTGGAGGGCGTTTCCATCTGATGCAGTGATTTCTCTTTTTTAAACTTTTTGTCTGTGTCGCCTTCTTCGTCAGGACTTCCTGTCCCCGCACGTTAAGCTGTTCAGCGAGCAGGACTTCGGTGAGCGGAGCCTCAGCACCAACCTGCTGGGACCCGTCGTCAACCTGGAGGAGACCGGCCACGGTGCAAAGACCCAGTCTGTCGATGTCACCGGTGGAGTGTAAGTCAGACACACAAGAAGAAAGAAATGAACACAAAGCTCAAACTCATGTTCTCTCTCTCAGGTTTCGGGCGTGTGCTTCTCACGTTACAGTGTTTTATCACAGCGCACGCAAACATACACGCCTACAGCCTCAGAGGATGGATTATGGACGAGCCTGTGAAACGGATCCATTCATGGAATTGATGAAAGGAAGCTTCCCGAGGGCGGAGCTTTACAAAAACAGAATTTAGTTACTATCAGAGGGCGTTAGAGGCAACTCGTAGGATGTGAAAGTTTAGAGTTCATGAGTTCGTGATTACAGTATAAAGCACTTTAGGTGACTGTTGTTGTGATTTAGTGATGCATAAATAACTCTAGTGATAACTTAATAACTTTAGTGATACATAAATAAATGGAATCAAATTGAACTGAAGATAAAAGTAGCGTGGTATGTGCTGATAATCAGTAATGAATATCTGTGGGTTTCTCTTTTTCCAACACTTTAAAGGGCCAGTTCACCCAAACCACTCCCACAGTTTCTCTCCAGCTGATCGTTGAGATGTGCCAGCGCCAGAGATGGGCAGTAACGCGTTACTTGTAACGCGTTACTGTAATCCAATTACTTTTTTCAAGTAACGAGTAAAGTAAGGGATTACTATTGCAAAAACGGTAATTAGATTACCTTTACTTTCCCGTAGGAACACTGCATTACTGCGTTACTAAAACCGTGATTTTTTTTGCGAGAATGTCTCATGACAGTGACGTAAGCGAGTGCGCCGTTAGTGACAACAGCTGTGTGCAGATCAACAGTGGATCATATATCAAGTACGGGAGAGAGTATGAGCGTGCAGCATTTAAAGCGTGGAAGTACTGACCTTACTTTGAGTTTGATTCCATAAAAAGTGACAAAAACATTAGCGTCCATCGTGCGTGGGAAGAAAACTTCTTTTTACAGCGAAAAAAACCCCTAAACTTCCAAGCAAGCACCGAGTAGCTACGACGTAATGGGAAACTCACAGAGAAACTGCCGTATCCTTCCACTGACTGCTGCGGCACACCTGCACCAGGGTAAACCTCCGTCTACCCAACTCCTGCTTTACAGGTGAAAATAGAGCAACAGGACCGCTGAGTCTTTGACTTTATTTATTTTCTGCTGTGTTTTACTTGCATCTATTTGAAAGAGTGAGTGTAAACACAAAAAAAAATATTTTATGTGCTGGAATGTGCAGAAAATAGGTTTAAATATTAAACAAATTTCTTCCAGTCAGAGAATGTTGCATATAATAAAATTTTTGCTTGATGCATAAAGTTAAAAGATTAAAACTAATGAAACAAGTTAAAAAGAGACTTTTCCATTTGATTACATTTTGTATGATGGATTATGCAGAAAAAGTAGAATTGGGCTGAAAGATCTATCGCTTTATCACCTCTTCAGGTTGTAAATCGTGTTTTTAAAAAGTAACTAAGTAACTAAGTAATTAATTACTTTTGAAAATAAGTAATCAGTAAAGTAACGGGATTACTTTTTGGGGGAGGTAATCAGTAATTAGTTACTGATTACTTTTTTTCAAGTAACTTGACCAACACTGGCCAGCGCTGATTAAATATTCAAAACTCGTGCGATACAGGGCTAAAAAACTCTAAAGCAAGTCTGTTAGTTTTTACAGGGAAGATTTCTTTGTTGGTTTTCAGAGCTGGTTGGATTTGTTTGCCCAACACTCTGCTGTTAGCTCTGCGACGGCCTCGCCTGTCATTTTACAGCCTCTGAGACGAGACTCGGCCTGTTTATACAGATAATGCTGCAGCTCAAGTCATTATTCAGAGAAACCTGAAGATGTGCTGTTTGCAAGCACTTCCTTGATTTTAGAGCAACAATGGCTTTTATTTTGGTTTCCTTGGAGTTAGGTGGTTTCCAGTTTCAGCAGACATCCCTGTAAGAGTATCCTAAACATAAACTTCATCCATGTAATGAGTGGGTAAATCGTGGCTCGTGTGCTTCTCACGGTTACAGGATTCACTGCAGAGCTTGTGATGCAGATGAAAACATGGAGGCTGTGGTTTCATTTCTTAGCTGGTTGTCGTTGCAGGTGGGTGGCCTTTGAGAAGCCTGGGTTCAGCGGAGAACTCTACGTCCTGGAGAAAGGCATGTACGCAAACCCGGAGGACTGGGGAGCTCAGAACTTCAGGATCGCATCCATACAGCCCGTGTTCCACGTAAGAAACCATCAGCATCCGTTAATCACACAAAGGCTTAACGTCATAAAAGGTGCATCTCTAACAACTCTGTTTGTTCTGCAGGACAGCATGGGAACCACAAAATTCAAGGTATCGCTCGTTCGTGTGCAGCTCGGCATCAATCAGAAATGATGAGGAGTCTCTGTTAGTGTGTGCTGCTGGGTCGCTGAGGCTGTTTGGATGTGTTACAGGTCCAGCTCTACTCTGAGGAGCACTTCCAGGGACGGCTGGTGTGTCTGGAGGACAGCGCGGCAGCTCTGGATGAAGACTTCACACCCAGGTCCTGTAAGGTGCTGGCTGGCAGGTAAACAACCACCACAAGCCTGTTTTAGGGAATCTTTGTCCTTTTCAGAGTACTCTCCTGTAAGACGTTCTCATATAGAACAATGTTTGTTTCTGTTCCTCTATGTCAGGAATTAAACTCTTATCTTCTGATTTTAATGCTCAGAGTTAGTTAAACAAAAAAAGTGACTCTTGGAGTGGGTGGAAAATTGATTTGGTTGCAGTTTATCGAACTTCAAATGTGTTTTTATCAGAATTGATGTCATGTGGTTATCATCTGTACTTATGAAGTCATGAGGGGTCAGAAATGCTGCTGCACGAGGTAACATTTTTGCATGGCTTCATTCAATATACTGCATATTTGTTGTCAGCTGGGTGGCACATGAGGGATCCCAGTTCACGGAGAACATGTACATCCTGGAGGAGGGGGAGTACCCCAGCACAGAGGCCATGGGCTTCTTGTCCTCAGACTCGAGCTTCCGGTCCATCCGGACTGCAGGACATGTGAGTGTTTGTTCTCCCTGGACGTGTCTTCAGCCCTCTGTGGTGCTCTGTGTGAACTCAACCCTCTGCTCTCCACCTCCAGGAGTTCTCTCTGCCGTCCATCGCCCTGTTCACGAAGGTGGGCTGCAGAGGTCGCAGGGTGGTGCTGACGCACGAAGCTGTGAACCTGCATCAGGCCGGCCTGGACGCTCGCATACGCTCCCTGGTGGTGGACGGAGGAATGTAAGTGACAGAGATGAACGTTTGAGCCTCTGCTGGTTTAAAAATGTGACAGACACCTGCCATCGGCACCAAGGTTTTATATGCAGCAGGTTCTGGTTCAGAATGGACCTTTCAGGTGTGTCTGCACACCTGGTCATAGAAGCGTAATTATGCAACAGTGAATGAAAATATTGTTATCTTATAACAGTATTCAGCAGTTCACCACAAAGTACTGAACTTGAATTATAAGTCAGCCCAGTGAATGTTTTGTTTCATCCAAATAATTGGACGCATTTTATTAGCAGCCTTTTGTATGTAAAGTCATCACTTCCTGTGACCCGGAGGCTTTCAAACTGTGTGATGGGGCCCCCAGCTGGAGCAATACAGCCACTGCAGGGAGCTGACAATGAGGGGACAATATAGAGTGAAGCTAATTGAAATGAATGGGATTTATGATGAATAAACAGCTGAGATTTGTTTCACTAAAAGTAGATTTAGATCTGTTTTTGTAGGTTTTCTTTATATTCTTCATTTTCTAGAAGCCTCAGTATTGTGATATTATCCTGACTACCGCTTGTGTCTGTGCTGCCAATAGACCTGTGCATGTGTTAGACTGATTATAACTGATAACCAGCTTCATGTGACCTCTTAGCCTGATCCATAATGGTGGGACAAGAAAAGCCAGATGATAATCAGAATCAGAATCAGAATCAGAATCAGAATGGGTTTATTGCCAGATGTTGAGGTTTACAACATTAGGAAATTGCTGCGGTGCTTCAGTGCAGACAATAAGAATTAAAGTGCTATGTAGAAAGAAAGATATGTGCATGAGATATACATGAGATATATACATGAGAATAAGAATTATGAGTGCTACGTAGAAAGATATATACATGAGAATAAGAATTAAGAGTGCTACGTTGAAAGATATATACATGAGTGCAGGTGGTGATCAGTGCCAGACATGAAATGATGCAGTGACACAGCGTAGGGTCATGTGTTGGTGGCGGGGACAGTCATGTGGTTATTGTTCATGTGTCCAACAGCAGAGGGGAAGAAACTGTTCTTGTGGCGAGAGGTTCTGGTGCGAATGGACCGGAGCCTCCTGCCTGAGGGGAGCAGGTCAAACAGACTGTGTCCAGGGTGAGAAGGGTCAGCTGAGATCCGGGCTGCACGCCGCAGTGTCCTGGAGGTGTACAGGTCCTGCAAAGATGGGAGTCTGCAGCCAATCACCACCTCAGCAGAGCGCACAACACGCTGCAGTCTCTGTTTGTCCCTGATAGTGGCTCCAGCGTACCACACGGTGATGGAGGAGGTGAGGATGGACTCGATGATTGCAGTGTAGAATTGCATCATCGTCCGTGTTGGCAGGTTGAATTTCTTCAGCTGCCTCAGGAAGTACATCCTCTGCTGGGCTTTCTTGATGACGGAGGTGATGGTGGGCTCCCACTTCAGGTCCTGGGTGATGGTGGTACCCAGGAAGCGGAATGAGTCCACAGAGGTGATGGGGGTGTCAGTCAGGATGATGGGGGGGAGTGGGGCTGTGTGCTTCCTGAAGTCCACAATAATCTCCACTGTCTTCTGGGCATTCAGCACCAGGTTGTTGTGGCTGCACCAAGACACCAGACGTTCAACCTCCCTCCTGTAGGCAGACTCATCCCCGTCAGAGATGAGCCCAATGACGGTGGTGTCATCTGCGAACTTGATTAGCTTGACAGACTGGTGGGTGGAGGTGCAGCAGTTGGTGTACAGGGAGAAGAGCAGAGGAGAAAGAACACAGCCCTGAGGGGAGCCGGTGCTGATGGTCCGGGAGTCCGAGACATTCTTCCCCAGCCTCACGTGCTGCTTCCTGTCCGTCAGGAAGTCAGTGATCCACCGGCAGATGGGATCAGGCACATTCATCTGGGAAAGCTTGCCTCGGAGATGGTCTGGAAGGATGGTGTTGAAGGCAGAGCTGAAGTCCACAAACAGGATCCTGGCGTAGGTTCCTGGGGAGTCCAGATGCTGCAGGATGAAGTGTAGGGCCATGTTGATGGCGTCGTCTACGGACCTGTTGGCTCTATATGCAAACTGCAGGGGGTCCAGGAGGGGGGCCGTGAGGGTCTTGAGATGGGAGAGAACTAGGCGCTCAAATGACTTCATGACCACAGATGTCAGAGCCACGGGTCTGTAGTCATTTAGTCCAGTGATCCTAGGTTTCTTGGGGACAGGGATTATGGTAGAGGACTTGAAGCAGGCAGGCACATGACATGCCTGCAGTGAGGAGTTGAAGATGCCAGAAAACACTGGGGCCAGCTCGTTTGCACAGTGTCTGAGGGTGGCAGGAGACACACCGTCTGGGCCGGGAGCTTTCCGAGCATTCAGACTCCTAAACTGCTTCCTCACATCTGCTTCATGAATATGAAGAGTTGTGGTCGGAGGAGGTGGTGTGAAATCCTCTTTTGTGTGGGGTGAGGGGGCAGGTGTTGCAGGTGAACAGTTTGAAGGTGGTGATGGCTCTATGGAGGGGGGAGAGGTGGGGGAATGAGTGTCCAAAGTGCCTCTATTGTTGGGGTCGTTGGAGGTGTGAAGGCTGCCTGATGGCTCGTCAAAACGACAGTAGAAGTCGTTAAGGGTGTTGGCTAAGAGCAAGTCATCAGTGGAGTGGGGGGTTTTAGGCTTGTAGTTTGTAATATTCCTAAAACCTTTCCACACAGAGGCCGAGTCATTCTCTGAGATCTGCTGCTGCATCTTCTCAGAGTGCTGATGTTTGGCAATGTCCACTTCCTTAGTGAACCTGTACTTGGCCTCTCTGTAGCAGTCCCTGTCTCCGCTTCTGAACGCCTTACTCTTTTCCAGCCACAGCTTTTTGAGTTTAGGGGTAAACCAGGGTTTGTCATAAACGGATATCCTCGATATGCTGATTTTCCCGATTTCCCAGTTATTGCCATTACTGCCAGCTTTTAATCGACCGCTTTTATATCTGCACATATTTTAATAACTATAGCTTTGCATGAATTTTGAAGTTTCACCACCAGGTGTTAGTATTGTACCAGTTTTAGTGTAGTTACACACCCCAGCCGGCTTTACATTAAATTTTCCCTTTTGCCACAAAGTGTTTATTTCAGCGCTTTAATTAAAACTTTCAGTCACGATTGGATCATAGAAAGGTCCATAAATGGTGCTTCGTGGCTTGTTTGGTGGACTGAATGAAACGATGGATAAAATCTGACGAGCTAAAACGATGTCCGTCTGTCTCCAGGTGGGTGTTGTATGAGGGCAGTAACTACAGAGGTCGACAGCTGATCCTCCAACCAAGCCAAGAGGCTGATTTATTTCAGCATAGCGGCTTTCAGCGGATTGGATCCCTCCGGCCTTTACTGCAGGTAAGTCCTGACTGGCCCATTTAACGCCAGCACCTGAGATGTTTTTGGATTGGTGTTATTTGAGACTTTGGTCATGTTTAACATGAACATCTACCACAGGAACAGGAGAGGCAGAGTAGGTCCTCTTTAAGTGAGAGCGACTTCTATTTATTTCAGTAGAAATGTTAAATGTGTTTGTCTTTGCATCGAATGCCAGACTGATGCTTCGTGAATCTCTTCCTGACGTCCACTGTGACTAACATCTGTATTTTGTACTTGTTGCTCCTAACACAGAAACCGATGTACTTCCGCCTGAGGAACAGGGAGACGGGATGCATGATGTCTCTGACGGGAACGCTGGATGACATCAAGCTGATGAGAGTGCAGGCCGTGGAGGAGTCGGGGGGAGAGGAGCAGGTGTGGCTCTATCGGGACGGATATCTCACCTGCAAGGTACGCCAGCGAAAACTGCTGAAACTGACAGCTGCACAGTGCGTTTATCCTGCGATGGACGGGTTCTCACATGAGCTTATTTACTCTGAACCTCATTCACACAAGCACGTTTTCCATGCTCATTCCCTGCAAGTGCTTCTAACATTCACACACATTCAGACTCCAATTGAAGTATCTTGGCGTTAGTATCCTGCCCAGACCGCATGCCAAGGATGTTTGGCGTGCAGATTAGTAGGAGACCTGCTCTACCACCTGAGCTACAGCCACGGTAGCACTACGTACAGCTAGATTCGGGCTTTTAATTCGGTGCTAAATTCTGAATTTCTCGTACTTACCTGCACTTGGGTTCAGTTTGATAATCCGTCCTACTTCTGCTTCTGTTTATAAATCTTTGGGTTTAAGGGTGCGTCTCAAATGTTTTCGGGTCTCTTTGTTCTGCACTTGTTGGCTCTTCTCTTTTTTGCTTCCTCACTTTGTAAAAACTCAGTCTCCCATTGAAAGAGCCTTTATCCTCCACCCCTTCCCACCTGCTGGTTCATGTTACAGAGGGAGAGTAGAGCATGTTCAGCAAGTTCATTTTAATCATTTTCAATATGAACTTGTTTCCTTGTTAATGCTGACCACTTCCTCCTCTGCGTCCTCAGGAGGTTGAGGACTGTTTCCTGGAGTCCTCGGGCAGCGTGATGATGGCGGGCAGCCGTATCTGCGTTTCTCCCGAGCGAGGCAAAGATAGCCAGCTGTGGAACATCAGACCGGACGGTGTGGTTCACAGCAACCTCAAACCAGACCTCATCCTGGAGGTCAAAGGTCAGACACCTCTATTTTTACACCTTCAGTTCACGTTACTTTTTTTTCCCTTTGCTGTTCATTTTACGTTGAGCTGATTAAAAAGTGATAACTAATTTTTTAAAGAAAACTAAAACGCAAAATTAAAAGTTGACTGAAATAATCTGAGCGCGTGAGCGTCACGTGCTGCAGTGATGACTGAACTCGAGCTGTGTCGTCTGTTTCCAGGTGGGCATCAGTACGATAAAAACCAGGTGATCCTCAACACGTTTGATGAGCGAAAGCTGAACCAGAGGTGGAGTTTGGAGCTGCTGTGACGACTCTCACGGCCTCCTGACGGAGCTCCGTCACGCTGGGCCCTCAGACGCAGCTCAGCCGTGGAGCCCACACCGATGTTCGCTGTCGTGTTTGCTTGGAAAGACGATGCGCTGGATTACGAGCTCACGTTGATGAACAAAATGTTTTTAGCTGACCTTTAACCCAAAGACTGTTTACTTCAGCGAGACCTCTGCCCTGTTTCAATGCTGCACCTTTTCCTGTACGGTACTTCTCTTACACTCCAGAAGCTGTTTGTAGATCAAAGTGATCCGCTGTAAAGTTTTTAATTTTTTTACACACACACACACACACTGTCGTTTGTACAGAACCACTGAGTGTAAAGACCTTGAGTTTAACTCTGCTGCCCTCTGCTGGTTGTAAATGTGAGAATATTGTTACACATTAAAGTAATAATGTGATGTCTTTATTTTAGTGAAGAGTTTCCTTTGAGTCACTGAAAAATAAAAAAAGCTTTTTTTTAAGCTGACAGCAGTTTTAGTGCTTGTTATTATTATTAACCTTTATTTAACCGGGAAAATCCCATTGAGATTAAAAACCTCTTTTTCAAGGGAGACCTGCTCAGATCCTCAGCAAACAGTGGAAAAGAAACAGCCACACAAACCTGATGAAAAGGTAAACAATGTACTTTGGATAGAAAACAAAGTGCAATGTGTCTTTGGTTTTGTGGGCGGAGTCTATAAAAGCATTGACAGCACTCAATAAGAAAAGCCCACGATGTGCAGAGCTATACGTCGTCGCCCCCTTTGCTGATCTGGACTACCGTCTTTCCTCGGGCGTGACCCTTCTCCACCTTCTCAAAGGCCTGAGGCACTTGTGAAAAGCTGAAGGTCTCCTCCACCACGGGCCGGATCTGAGAGGGAGGAGACAAATAAGTGAGCAAGTTCTCTTAAAGTGTGTTTCTCCTTATAGTCACAGCTCCTGTTCCAGTGAGGATGTTCACATTAAACGTGGCCAAGTCAGTATATGGCTGTATCCCAATTCAGGGTCTGCAGCCTTAAAGGCCGCATTTTAAGGCCGATTACGTCACCGCGACGCGACGAAGGCTGTCCCAATTCAAAGGCTGCTCGAAATGCGGCCCTGAAATGCGTCCTTCATTTCCCTGAATTTTAAGGCTGTGGCAGTGTAGACTTCGTGGCCCAACATATCCCAGAATGCATAGCGCGGCGGTGGTGTGGATAATTTTGCCGAAAAAAAACGGCGGATGAGGGGCGCCCGAAGAGTAAACTTTAAGTAAGTACTGAATATTATGTCACTTATTTATGTGCAAATGTTTAATAACGAAGAACATTACTGTTGGCCACATGTCTGCAAAGTTATGTGACATTAGTGACGTTTGTACTAACTTGGTTTTAAAGCCTTTACTTTAAAATATACGCCGTTCAATAGCTGAGCTTAATCTTACAGAGAATGATCAAAGCTCATGTAGAAACAAACAAACAAATGAACAAAAGATTTTCACAAGCCTCGCACTTCCGGCCTTAGCGGTCTTTAAGTACGCGGCCCTTGAGGATCGTTGAGGCTGCGCACTTTAAGGCTGCAGACCCTGAATTGGGATACAGCCATAGAAACATGTTACAGTTAGTCTCTCCCCGCTCGCGCTGTTAACTGTTTAAATATCTGTTTGTTTGTTTGTTTTGTTCTTTCATTTTTGTTAGTTTTTACTTCCGGAGCAGGGCATGCAAGACAGTGACGTCATGGCTAAGATGGCAGCCTCCATGGTGGAGGGTGGAGAGGATTCGTTTCGGAAGATATTCAAGTTTTACAGGAGAAGGAACCCCCCGCCGGACCTTAGCGACGTCATCGACTTTTCCAGGTGTGCGCCCGGTGAACAGGTGAGAGCAAAGCGCGCTCCCGGCGTCTAGCAGCCATCTTTCTCCTTGTTCTTCTTCATGGGTCAGTTTGAAGTTTGACTTCTCTGACCAACAAAGTGAACAGTTCCACAGGTTACCTCCACCTGCCCTCATCTGTCCACTTTCATTTCTGATCAAACTCACCTGGATCGATCATTTCATCGATCATACCGATGACTGTGTGTCACAGAGGGAAGTTTGAAGGTGATCGAAGCAGCAGACAGGTGTGAGGGTCAGAGTTCAAACACGAACAGTCTGAATCTGCAGATCACCTGAATCCACCTGACTAACGTCACAGTGGACTGGGTGTCACCTGACTGGTTCAGGTCTGCTGAAGAACAGGTGCAGACAGCACCTGAGCGAAAATGATTTTACAATCCTGACGTCTGCTAATGGTGTGTGTGTGTGTGTGTGTAGATTGTTCCAGTTAACCTCGACGCCGCCACGGTGAGCGATGTAGAAGCCACTAGAGTCGGATTACAGCCCGTCAGAGAGTGGCGAGCCTTCGGCCTGCGAGGACACCCAGGTACACGCGCACGTCAGAGTTTAAATAAAGTTTGGAGAGGAGGTGCAATGCGTGCGGTCTGGTTCAATTCAGTCCGGCTGTAAAGAACCAAATAACAGCGACAGTTGCCTCGCGGCGCCTCGTACTGTGAGGTAAAGCGTAGGGAGAAGCCGGCTCTGAGGCAGGTTACTGAGAGTTGGTCTCATTTTTCCATGTTTCAGGAACTGAAGTGTTTTTAGTTTAGCTCAGCAGAATGGTCTCGACTGTAATGGACAGTTCTGATTGGCTGTCCACTGGGAACGTAATGTCAGCATCGTCTTCATCCAGCGAGGACTCGCTGGATGAAGACGATGCTCTGCATTCACTCTGCTGTGGCCTGCTGCTGAACACACGAGCTGCTTTATGTCTTTGTTACTTGCTTCAGATGAAGCCGGTAACAAATGCTTCATCTGAAGATGGCCCATGAACTGGACCGAGTTTAGTGCTCTGGGTACACGATGATGATGATGATGATGATTCTGCGCTCTTCCTCGTCCAGGGTTCATCTTCATCTCCGATCCGTTCCTGCGCGGCACGCAGCCGTTTTGGCTCCGACAGTGTCTGAAGATTTACCCTCAGAAACCAAACATCTGCAACCTGGACAAGCACATGTCCCCCTTAGAGACTCAGGACATCTGGGGACAGAGTATGCACAGCCTGAGGTGAGACTCACAGGTGTGTACAGGTACGTGCTGCACAGGTCACAGCAGGAGGAGCTCGACCTCCCGATGAAGGTAAACAGTCTACTACCAGCAGGGGTCACTGCGACACCACCACAGCCACCAGCTGCTCAGGTGTATCTGCGCCTGGTCATGCGTGCGTGTTTGGAGGTGGCGGTCTGAGCATGGCTAAAGACCATCAGAGCTCTGAGTTTACAGCTGATTTTCAAACCGTTTCGCTTCTTCCAAATCCTCAAATTATGCAAATGACCCCGTTTAAAATGCCGCTTTTTCTCCCCCAACATTCCTCTAACATTCCTCTGATCTTCCCTAAATGTTCCTCAGACATTTCTCCAATGTTCCTCAGATTTTTCCCAAATGTTCCTCTGATGTTCCCCCGACAATTCTGACATTCGCCTGACGTTCCGCTGATGTTGACAGGAGCGCAGATTGTTTCTTTAACCTGATGTTCGTATTGCCATCGTTGGTGTCAAGCAGCTGCTTTTTGTGACCTTCTGCTGTGAAAGCTGAGAGTGAAGTGAAAAAGTGAGGAAGGGTTAGTGTTTATGAGAGTGCAAACAAAACCTCGGAGCCTCTGTTTCCTATTTTATGCAAGAAAAAGCAACTCAAGTGTTTAATTACTGAAAATCCTCGGTGCTCGACTGCTGCAGTGTCTAATGAATTCAGTGCCACTAGGTGGCGCTGTTTTAAGGTCCGCTGTTGTTCAGCTGCTGTCGGATCTTTGAACAAACTGTGTGCCCTCGTCTTCCTCTTTAACCAATTTCAGAATCAGCATACTTTACTGATCCCTAACGAAATTATGTGGGTTACAGTTGCTCCAGTACAGTAACAGACCAGACTATTTAACAATGCAATGTGTTCCAGATCTACAGATTTAAGAAATAACACAATATGTAAAACTTTGATCCGCAGATCTTCTCCGGCTGGAAAACGAGAAGCGCGGACTCTCCTGGAGCGGCTGCGCTGGGTCACGCTGGGCTATCATTACAACTGGGACACAAAGGTGAGCATCTGCTTCACCTCTTTACTGCTGCTCCTCCAGCAGCACAGGCGGGGACGGTTTTAGAGCAAACGTTTGCCATGGTCTGTTGTGGCGCCCTTTCTCTTCATCTCACTCCTCCCCTCCTGTTTGCAGACGTACTCTCCCAGCAGTCACACTCCTGTCCCACGTGACCTCCACCTCCTCTCCGCTCACGTGACAGCTGCCTGCGGCTTCCCTGGCTTTATCTCGGAAGCGGGAATCCTCAACTATTACCGATCAGACTCTTCTCTGGGAATCCACGTGGACGAGTCGGAGCTGGACCACACTCGACCGCTGCTGTCGTTTAGGTGGGACGCTTGTTTTTTCACCGTCGTTATGCGAAGGACATGTTTGAATTCCCTGTTTTTCCGTGTTGTCTTTACAGTTTTGGTCAGTCAGCCATCTTTCTCCTGGGCGGCCCCCGCTGACAGGACCCACCCAGAGCCATGCTCATGCACAGTGGGGACGTGATGGTGATGTCAGGGCCCAGCCGCCTTCTGTACCACGCAGTCCCACGAATCCTCCCCCCACCTCCGGGGCGTCTGGCATTAGAGACGGGGGGAAGCATCCAGACCCCCCCACCACAGGAAGGCTCCGTGGTGGAGCCGGTGTCCGAGGAGGAATGGGCTGTCTGCTCCAGGTACATCCAGAGCTCCAGAGTGAATGTGACTGTCAGACAGGTGCTGGCACCTGGACAGAAATTTCCAGAAACTCCCCGTTCTCACCAAACCACGGACCCTGGACAGACGGACGGATGCGATGATGGAGAGAGCGGAAAGAGGAAGAGGAGCAGCAGTGACTCTCCTTATGCTGCAGAGACTCACTGAGGGCACTTACAGCACGGGCCTCCATGAAGGACGGCTTCTGCTTGGTTACTGGGTTTATTTGTTAAAGGATTTATGTGGGTCAGTGTGTAGATGCTGCCAGAGACGGGACGAGACCCGATCTAAAGATGAACTCTTAGGAGTCGGTGCTAATCTGGATCTGTTAATCTGTTAAAATGATTGTTTAACGATTGTGTGAATACAGTCCATGATTCAGTGAGCAGTAGTCATGAAGAAAGAAGATATAATCCAGTACCCAGATCGAGCTCTATGTATGTATGCAATGTTGCCTCTAAGCTGTGCACGTGCGCACTGCTGGCACGTCTCTGCGCACAGAACATCTGCGTTGCGCACAAAAAAATCTAACCTGAATTGAAATTAAAACTTTAACAATTCTGTTTTGCAGTGTGTGTCAGTGACTGGCTGCTCCCGTATCCCATAGTCCAGCCAGTGATGCGATTCACATTCGTATATACGCAGCTAACCAACGTGGTTGACAGGCTATGACACGTTAATGACAACGTGTACAACCATTGGAGACGTGAGCAGGACAGACGGAACAACTGACGGGAAAAGTGTGGACTTTATACCAGTTTTTAAATTGTGTTGATCGTTGTTTATATTTACTGCAGGAAGAAACGGTAAAAACATTGTTTTATAAGGAAAACGCTCGAAAGCCTGTGAGCAAAAACAAAACCAAAAACACCCTCACTGTGAGAGATTTGCGCCATAATCAGTGTGTAGTGTAGTCAATAGCTTTGTTGTGTGTGTCAGAACAATGATGCAGAACAGCTGATTGTGCTGTAAATAGTTTGAGACACCTTTAAAAAGAAAATAGCTGCAAAAATAAATAAATACCTGAATTACTTTTTTGAAGAAGTTTTTAATTCTTCTTTTTTTTTTTTAATAGAAGATGTGATATATATATATATATATATATATATATATATATTGATGCTCATGTCGCTATCAGCTGGATAGTGTAGTGGTAAGACTCTACGCCTTTGGAGTGAGAGTCACAAGTTCAAGTCCTGCTTGAATCCAGTGCTTATCTCTCATGGTGATGAGGTACAACACATGTGCTACGGCAAGGAGGAGTCAGGACGCCAAGACAGGGGGGATATCGTCCTCCCCGAGGTCGGCAACGTCAGGAAGAAGCAACATTTAGCTTAGAATGTGAGGTTTGTTGAGAGAGTTACAGAGTACTGAACTGGTGGCATCCTTCAAAGGCTACGTCGTGTTAAGAGACGTTACTCATAAAGCAACAGCAGGCTAAGATAATCAAATTACCTGTCGTAGGATGTTAACACTTGGAACTGGAAGTAAAAGTAGTAAAAAAAAAACTACTTACTTGAACAAAGATTAAACTTTTATAGTATTTAGTTAAAAGGAAGAATAAATAGTTTTAACTTCCTAGTTTCCTACACAGGAGGAAATTTGATCATCTTAGCCTGCTGTTAGCTTTTAGAGTAATGTCTCCTAACACCACGTAGCCTTTGAAGGATGCCACCAGTTCAAGTACTCTTAGAACTCTCATTGCGCTCTCAGTACTTGATCTCTCTCTCAACAAACCTCACATCCTAAGCTAAATGTTGCTCCTTCCTGACGTTGCCGACCTCGGGGAGGACGATATCCCCCCGTCTTGGCGTCCTGACTCCTCCTTGCCGTAGCACATGTGTTGTACCTCATCACCATGAGAGATAAGCACTGAATGCAGAGGCTCAAGTAGGACTTGAACTTGTGACTCCCACTCCAAAGGCGTAGAGTCTTACCACTACACTATCCAGCTGATATCGATATGAACATCAATGTATGTATGTATGCTCAGTCCCAGGAGGAGTCGTTTGGATGTCGTTGGTGTCAGTGAGCTTGCACTGAGGAAGGGAGTCAAAGAAATACTTGAGGATGTCTTTGTCATCAGACACCTGCACACTGCTTTGCTGGGGAGACCTGCCATTAGCAAGCTGGAGCTTGTGGCTCGTCTTGAGAGCATAACTATAGAGACGCTTAAAAAGTGCTACCCAAAGCTGTGCAGTGGTCTCGGTGAAGTACGTCAGCCGTACGACATCAAACTGAAACCTGGAGCTCAACCTTTTTCCTTGAAGACGCCACGGAGAATCCCGTTGCCTCTGATGGACAAAGTTAAGCAGGATGGAAGAACTACGGGTGATCAGCAAGATTGAGGAGCCAACTGATTGGTGCTCAGGCATGGTGGTGGTACCGAAGAAGACAGAAGATGTACGCATATGTGTCGACCTTACACACCTCAATGAGTCTGTGTGTCGAGAGAAGTACATACTGCCATCGCTGGAGGAAACATTGGGCAGATTGGCTGGTGCCAGCATATTCAGCAAGCTGGACGCTAATATGGGGTTTTGGCAGATACCTCTGACGGAAAGCTCAGCCAAATACACCACTTTCATCACTTCTTGACGTAAGGGAAAGGGAAAATGCTTATGAACTTGCAAATTAAAAACATGATGCATTTAAAGTAGCCCTTTTTCATTTTTATTTAAGAAGAGAATTTGTTCTAGTGTGTGATGGCCGAACCTGTTCCTTTTCATGGAGATCATTTCTCCTGCATTAAGGAAATTCCCTTCACATGGCACAGAAGAGGCTGGAGTGCAGAGAAACTGGTAGAGATGCAGTTATACAGTCTACCTGGGCCCCACAAACTATCAGCTAAAGAGAATAAATAGATTAAATTGCTGCACATTTGGCAGACTAACATTTTCAGATTAATTAAACAATAAAATATATATTTTTACAACATTACATGTAAAGAGTCAAGTGGAAGTTTTTCTAAAGTTATTTAATGATATTTATATTATGGAAGCAGATTTTTTGACATTTTAAGTTTTTTCCCATTATAAGATAAAATAAACACGCGCAAAACAAAAGCAAACGGCCAGAACACAAAGCTGGAAAACCCACCCGACTGACCAAAATCAACTCAAATTACTCCCACACAACAGAACCTCCTCTATTCCTCGCTGGTTTCAAATCTCTCAGTGGAATGATCAGTGGTTCGCTATCTGTCACCATCAAAACACTCCACAAATCCCGCAAATGATTCACTTCCTTTTAAACCATTCGGACGTCACTGATCACGTGACTCTGGCCAAACGAATCAAGCTTCGATACAGTGCTTCTGAAGCAGTGTGTTGATTTTTTTGACACACGCACCGGAGCGTCAGCTTCAAGCGGGCCATCACTAGTGTCTAATATAAAGAGAGCATAAACAGCGTACTGTCAGTGTAGAGGATGAAATCAGCCAGGACAACTCATGAAACATCTGCTCACATCTGGATGAATCCAGGTGTGTACATCCACAGAGAGCAGCAGGTCAGCTGATCACAGCCTGTACACTAAGAAAATCACTGGAGCTTTTAATTATTGTGAGCTTGATTCTTTTCCCCACACTGAGACATTATAACCACTTTTAGTGTTCCCCCACCTGAATCCACTTTAACCCCTGACCGCACACATTTCCTGTTTAGAGGCAAAGTCCCCTCTACAATGGAGGCAACAGGAAATAGAAACATATTTTTACTTTCCTTCTTTTTCTCTGCTCATGTTCAACTGAACTGATTCAAGATGAGTAGAATTATTAGACTGAAAATTTAGACTGAAATAAAGTTTGTATTCCTTTCAAATAATATTATTTTACCATTACATTAATATAGCACATGGTTCAGGCAGCTTTGGACACAAACAGCTGGAGCCACAGCTGTGGTTGTGATTTGACATTGTATAAATAATTGTATTGAATTGAATAGAAATGTCCTCCAAAGAGGTGCTTTTTACTTTCAGTACATTTCTGAGCCTGTACTTTTTTACTTGAGTAAAAGTTGAATCAGTATTTTGACTTTACTGGAGTATTTTTCAACACTAGTATCTGTACTTCTACTTAAGTACAGAATGTCTGTACTGTTGGCACATCTGAACTTGGCAGAATAAACCTGTTTTCATCTACAAACAATGTCACCAAAACCTGTCACAGCCACCATACTGTCCTTCTACTGCTGCCACCACTGGTGTAAGCTACATTTTCAGAAGAGTAGTTTTAGTTTTAGAAAGGTGAGAAATAAAATGTGCATGTTACTCTACTCTGAACTGTGTTTTCAGCTTTATTTTTATTATGTGGCTATTTTAGGAGACTCGACCTGTTGTTATTGACCTCTGGATTTCTGAAGCATTCAAATAACAAGTCACACGAACATGCTAATGCGACCTTCATCTCTGTACCTGACGAAGGTCACACAGACCGAAATGCTATAATATAAATAAGGACAGCGAGTGAAAGAAAGCATTGAGTTTCCAGCTAATCTAAGCTTCACGCTAGCTCCATAGTCAGCATAGTAATGACCTGTCCATCGTTTCATTTTGTAAACATCATGCACAGCATTTAGAAAGCTGCTCACTTCTTGATGGACCCACACCTTCCACCATTTTAGTGTTAAACTGTTATTACTGGTAAATCACTCTCACTGAGTTTGTTACAATAAAAGTCCTGCCAGCTACAGCTTAGAGTAGGTTTACTTTTGGTTTTTCTAACATTCCTAATACAAAAATCCTTTCTTCCTTTTGCTATATAGATCCCTGGTGTTGGTCATGCCATAACATGTTCCTCCAGAGGGCGTACATGCCAACCCTCCCGATTTTTCCAGGAGAATCCCGAATTTCAGTGCCCCTCCCGAAAATCTCCCGGAGCCACCATTACTCTTGTTACTCTTTCTGGGTCGCAAAATAAACTTTTAACATATTTTCAGGCGAGAATGTAGCTGAGTAAACTTCAAATAACTTAAACATGTTATTGTTTGGCCTTTTTCAGTGTTTTATTTGTTCGTGAGTAAATCGGTTTGGCTGAGATTAAAGTTATTAGATTAGATTAAATAAAAACTTTATTAATCCCTCGGGGGGGTTCCTCCGGGATTTTCACACAGCTGACTAAACGTCAAACAGAAAACTGATTAAACAGAAGTGTGAGATGGTCGAGAATCTACGTCAGCGTCTGATTATATTTTAGACAGCAAGGAGCAGACGGCTGAGTTTCACTCCACTGAGAGAGCTCATGACTTAATTCTGAAGGCTAGACCGTCCCATTTCACAAGCCTAGCACTTCCGGCCTTAGCGGTCTTTAAGTACGCGGCCCTTGAGGAACGTTGAGGCTGCGTACTTTAAGGCTGCAGACCCTGAATTGACAAGTTACCCTGTAAGCCAAAAGCACAGGCTGCTCTGAACACACAATTTATCAGTTTTTTCAACTCTTAGAACTCTATGATGTCAGAGGCACAGAAGCCACACCCACCCACTACAAATAACAGGTTTTGATTCCTCAACACAGGAGTCTTCCATGAAAAGAGGCAGCTATGATGGACTTCCAGGTGAAAGAGAATGAGGCGGAGCTAACAAGCAACGGGTGCCGTTGATGGAAACAGCCAAACAGAAGAAGGTTTGCACAAGGGCACGTTTCAGATAGAGGGTAAAGTGGGCAACTGGAGATATGAAGTTGTGAGCTGGGTAGTGTAGTGGTAAGACTACACACCTTTGGAGTGGGAGTCAGCTGTATATGTGTATATGTGTATATATACGAGGCCATGACGTCTCCAGAAACATCCAACCAGGGGGGCTATTAAGGAAAACAAGGCAGAGTTGAAGTAGCTATGCTCATTTTTACATACAGTCTGTGGTATTTAACGTGCTAACAGTGTTAAACCACGATGGAACAGCATCCATGTTCAGCTCGCAGGGTAAATACAGCGTCATACCTGTTTTGCATCCACCATGTCCCTGATTTCATCCAAGGCACAGCCGCTGGGTGCAAAGAATCCCCAGCGGTAATGAACTCCTTTCATCAGGTGCTGCACGAAAACAGCAGAAAAAAAATGAATCAGCACAAACACAGAACACTGAAATACTTTAATACATTTAAAATAAAAGACAATCATAATGTAAAGATATATTTCAAAAAACAGAAACATGATGACTTATTTTGATATTATTGTTGTTGTCTTTATGAAACTTTTAATTTAAATCGTGTTCCCACTGACATATTTTCTAGTTCCATTTATTTTTAATATTTGTGCTGATTCAATCTCATCAAACACAAAGGGAGAAATATATTTGATGTAATGACCAAAATATGAATAAATAAAAGATAAAAACGTGGATAAGGACAGATTCACACCAGTTTCGGTTTGTTTGTTTTTAAAGCTCGTGTTGCTTAAATACATCTGTGAGTCGATAACAACCCACAAAACTCAAGTCACCGAACACCCAAACTATGAATCAGCTGCTGGAAAACCTGCGCCGTCACAGATCTGAGTTCAGATTACACAGATTCTGTAGGCGCAAAATAATAAGACAATGCTGTGAATCAAATCGTCTGATATTCAACAAACACAGTGTGCGACAACAGCAGATTACCCCATTTCAACCCTTACACTTCTGTGGAAATGGAAACAGTCACTGTGTGGTTATATGCAGGATGAAGGTGGTAAAGAAGGCCAGGGTGTGTGTGTGTGTGTGTGTGTGTGTGTGTGTGTGTGGGCAGGGGGGGATTGGAAACTTGGTCTCTGTGTTAAAGGAAGCGAAAACACAAAGTGCACAAACACACAGTTTCATTTGTTTCCTGTAGATTTGCTCCAGGTATACCTCCATCCTGCTTCACCTTCAAATCTTCAAAACTGATGTTATTCTGGAATAAGTTAGCGTGAGTAGAATATGTGCCAGCCTGCAACCCCCACAGTCTGACATCAACTCAGTAACTTTACATTTAACAAGAAAAACAATGGAAGGTTTGTGGGGCAGTCCCGCCCTGTTACCGCCATCCACGCTCTTCTTCCGCCTCCTTCCTGATGCAAAGATTAAATTTACTTTAAAATGAGAAACCAGAACAAACACGACACTGATAGAAAATTTTGAAAAATGACAATAAATTTGTGGTTTTTCCCTTTTTTGGCAAATTAACTCGAGTCTTATAAACAACAACTGTATACAAGAGATGGATACGGCCACTGTGACCCAGCTGTGCCTTTTGCAGTCAAGCTACCATAACAGGAGCCAGAGTCCTGAGTTTCCAGCCTCTTGGATGGTCTGTTAGCACAACAACGTCACAGCTGCCACAGTATTAGTCACACAACTGCATAAAAACATGCAAACAGCACAAATACAGGTGCAGATCCGGGTCTGCAATAGCTGAGGTGGAGCTGAGCAGACTGCTAGCATGTATAGCATCCACCTGTCAGTCAAAGAGGCCACACCCCCAAAATACTGCAAACTTTAAGTCTTAATAAAGTTTTAAACGGGTGCATTACAAAAACATCCTCCCCCTGTGCAGCTGATATGAAGAGAGACTTTCTGTATCAGGCCGTAAACAGGCTGAACCTCACTGCTGGAGCCTCTAGTGGATCTCAGAGGAACTGCAGCTTCTTTTTCTTTTTTCTTAATTCGTAAACATTTATGATCGGGAACAAAACAGAGCTGACAATATTTCAGCCTTGAACATGACACTTAGAAACCTGTAAAAACAAAACAAAACAAAACAAAAAGATTCATTTGTTTGAAAAAGCCAACGATGAACGTTTGGACGCCTGGAACGAGCTGAACATGAACCTCTTCTGTCCTGAATGCCAGCATCTTGTTCTCGCTCAGTTTTGGTTTCATTTCAGCCTCTTTCTCTTTTGTCTTTTAGTCCATGAGTCATTCCTGATTAAACTCTCCTCCCTGCTTCAAAGTTGTGCTGATTGCTTAAATCTAAGAGCTTTTCATAAATGAGGATCAGATCTGCAGGTCGCAGATGAGCTAAAAAAACATCCTTAAACACTAAATGCACCACGAATTATCATTCAATGTGAATTTGATATTGCAAAATCATTCGTGCACGGTTACCCGTGTGTGTAACTACATGCAGAATTTGGTTGCTACTACAAACTTTGTGTTGGGGAATTTCAGTTACAGTGGTTTATGCCGCCGTGGAAAATGAGACTAACCTGAAACTCTGAACTACTTCTGAAGTTACCCACACTTGCCTGACCTCAGACGATGTTTCAGATACAAATACTTTCCTTTTTAATTTGAAAAAAATTGACACGAATCCTCTCCACACATGCAGCACATGGTACTGCTGTTTATTTTCCATTCCCCACCTACACTGAGCCCACAGGTTTCTGGACAATTATTCATTTTTATGTAATTTCCACAAGAATGACTAGTTTGACAGAACTGCAGCTATTTTTACAAACAGCTCCCCATTTTGAGACGCTCAAAAGTAAGTGGACAACTGACTGACGAGCAGTTTCAGGACCGGGCGAGGCCTAAACCTTTGCTAGTTAATGATAATAAAAGCAAACTATTTTTGAAGTTGACTCAAAGTGTTGAACTTATATTTGGTAAGTGTTCGTTCAGACTGAAGCGAAGATCCAAAGATGTCACTGCTCAAATCAACAGTCTGGGACATGTTTTAACTGTACATATAAATAACAGCCTGAGACAAGTGAAGTGTATGATGACAGAATCATTTCCATGATTTACACAAACATCATCACCACATCGAATCAGGTCATGAACGCACTGAAGGACGTAGGCGTTATTTTTTCATGTCAACAATAAAGAGACGGCTCCATAAATGGAAATATTGAGTTACGACCACAGTGCGCAGCCACTGGTTACGCTAAAGAGCAGGAAGGCCACATTATGCTTCAAATACATTTATGTGCAGGGTTCAGGAAACCAGTTTGGAAAGATTAAACCCAAATGAAGTTAGACCAGAATGATAGAAGCAGGATGAGTGTGATGCGTTCGAGGCTGTACTCTCTGCTCAGATTCATACACAGCTCCACAGCAGGTGGATACGATACTACAAAAACAACCCAAGAAATGAGAGATTCTACAACGAGCAAGTCAGTCACCGGATCTCAGCCTAACAGAGAAGCTTATCAGTGCCTGAATCCAACACTGAAGGCAGAGAGACCCACCGGCAGGTCTGCAGAGCATTGTGGAAACACCGAATCAGCCAGTGCCCGTGACTTCTACACTTCATTTGCTGACAGCAAATGAAGTTCATGCTGTTAAACTGGAATTAAAGTTTCCATTTCAATCATATATTTATTTATTACTGAATTGAAAAAAAGAAAAAGATGTGGCTTAATGTGTAACCGCTCATATTTCCACAAAGACTGAAGGGTGTAACTTATTGTTCTAAAACTCTAGATTATCTCCTTGCATCTTGATTCTGCATCCTTTGCTGTGCAGAGCCGAGCACAGCTGTGGATTCTGTGGTCGGGCGAGTGCACTGCATGCAAAGTGCAGGCTGTTACTATAACACCCACAGAGGATGTGAGTGCTTGTGCGTGCGTCTGTGTATAGGTGGACGATGTCATCTGCTCCGACAGAGAGTTTAGGAGTTCAGGACTGTTTTCTTTATCTGCCTTGCAGCAGGGGGCGGGGCCTCAGCCACCAGAAAGTAACCTGCTGCATTTTCACATTTTTTCCACCTGTTTCTTCAGGTACCATGTCTGATTTTTAGGGACCTGGAAGAAATGTGCAGAGTATAAAAGGAACACAAACCTAAATTTATCTGCAGAAAGTCCACAACTGCACATATTATGACACAAGTCAGAGCTACTACTGGAATAAATCTGTTCTAATTCTAACTTAGATTCCATACTTGGCAATTGGGAGAGAAAAAATATATTATTTTGTAAGAACAACTCGGCAGACAGTCAAAAATGGAACCTAAAGGACAAAGTTAAACATCTGTATGAATTATTGTGTGGATTTGTTCATTAATAGCCAAACATTAGTCCCGTGTCTGGCCCAGGAGCTCCTCCCAACAAGGCATGTCCAAAACAGCATCTGGATCAGATGCCAAACAACCTCGGCTCTTCACCGTCAGCTCTCACAGAGGAGCTCGATCGTCTTCCTTCGCTCTACCGCAGGTTGCAGTCACATGGTGAGAGTAGGCGTGTAGAACAACCACAACATCAGCACCTTCAGGGTCATCACAGCGTGCAACACTGCACCTCGCACTCCTGAAACACAGACTTCTGCATTCAGGGCAGAAATTCCTCCCCAACCCAGAGTGAGCACTCCACCCTTTTTCTGGTGGAGAATCATGACCTTAAACTTCAAGGTGCAACTTTTCATCCCTGCAAACTACCACGAGATTCTGAGACCACTGCACCTACAACCTTTGCTCATGAACATTATGAACAGAACTCCAAGGGCAGGCGTGGTGGAGTACAAACCCCACCAGGAACAAGGGCAGTGATACGAGCCAACCTTCCACTATAGCTGTACCCAAACCCAGGTGTTAAAATTGAAAATAAACACCACTGAATGTGTCTGTCGCTGGTTTAATATTCCGACCCTACAACCGAGAAAACAAAGTGTAAAAAACCTCCTGTTTCTATGAAAGTTAGAAAACTAAACAACTCCATCTAAGCTTACTTTTAAGGCCTTGCTGGCCACTGTAGCGGCGGACTGCATCATGCCGTCAGCTACACCCAGCCTGTCGGTGTTCTGCATGAACGGCGTCACCAGGGTGACGTACTTGGCGCCGCTCCACGGCTTCAGCAGCTTCAGCGCCCAACTCTCCGTGTCACCCCCGACATTATCCAGGATCAGGTCGAACCTTAAAGATAACAAAGTAAATCAGACCAAGATGACAAACGGAGGCAGAGATTCAGTCGGAGTGAGGCCTGCTTACTTCTCCAGAGCGCTGAGCGGCTCCTCGACGGGCCCAGCGGTGTAGTCCACCACGTGGTCCGCCCCGAGCCCCCTTAAGAACTGCTCGGCGTTCTGGGAGCAGGTAACGGTCACGTGGGCGCCCCACGCCTTCACCATCTGAGCAGGAACAACATCAGACTTGTATACAAGTTTCATTTCGGTTAAATCAAATGTTTAGTTTTTCATTTTAACCATGATGAAGAAAAAATGTAAGAATTTGTTCTTTTTAAGCTAAAGAAGTGCAGTTGTTTTTTTTTCTCTAATATTTAAAGAGAGATGGTGTTGAAGCTGATTTTAAGGATATTTTACATGTTTAGCTTTAATGTGTTTTTACCTAGTGGAAAAACTCCGGCTGTTTTTTAACGGTTTACGTCTGCGATCAGACGTCAGAGTTAACTGTGCTTAAATCAAATATTAAATGTGAGACCAGGTGAGCGTCTAACCTGTGAGCATTTTTCAGATCAAACGTTACTTCATTGTGACATGGCGAGTGTTTAGGTGACCACAAGTGGTCATTATTGTCCAGCTTTTCATGCGTACCTGTACAGCAAACGTTCCCACTCCTCCAGATCCTCCAAGGATCAAAATCCTGCAACAGAAAAGCCAAAACAATGAAGGAGACAACCGCAGCAATCACCTGGTCAACTGAAGGGAAACCCGGCGACTTTTCCCCCCAAAAAAGAAAAAAACAACTACAAGGAAAAAAAAACTTATTTTTTCTCCTTTCAGCTTGCAGGTACTTTCAAAATAAGGGCGAGAAAACTGTCTTTTATCAAACCGATTAATAAAGGCAAACATTAAAAAGCAGCTGGTTGTGTTGGTTGGAGGCGACTGTTATACAAGTGTGTTCATGTTAGCAGGTAAGCTAACATTAAGCAGAAGAAACCTTTGGTCAAATAGAAACATAGCTGCGATGGGATAAAGTCAATGCAATGCAGCTAATATGAGAAATATAAGACAATAATTCTAAATTACTGTAGTATCTGCATCATGTATTAAAACAGGACTTTATTTACCTGAAGTTAAAAAATACTCTCCATGCTTCCATGTTGTGTAACATGAGATCCGAGGTTCAATCCTGCTGCTCGTATTTGTATTGTATTTCTAAGTTGGTGGTTTTTGTCCTCGTGATTGTCACATGAGGGTTTCAGGTAAGTGTCAGCAGGTGCCTGGTGGATATGGCCATCACTCAGTCACCTGTGTTGCACTGTTGGTACTTGGTACACGAAGCAGCGCAGGCACTGATACAGCTGTTTATTATAGCTCAATCTGCACTGTCCACAACGCTTTGACTTTTCTCCACTGAGCAGTTGCTCGTCTTCCTCCCCTCACCCCCAACAAAGGCCTCTTTGGTGAAACAAGCGTCAGGTTAGTTACATCGCTGTAGCTGGTTTATTGGTATGTTTCCGGTGGCCCATTTTATTTACACTGAGACTGATGTGGGGTAAGGACATTTTTCCCTCTGTTTTGTCTTGCAGGTAAATTAGTGCAAATTGTAAACACACTGGTCAGGGCTCATTACCCGGTCCAATCTCAGGACTTAATAAAAAATATCTTTATAATTATCAGGTTCTAAGATGAGGTTAGTACAACCTCAGATGAGCCACAGCACCTGACAGATTAAACCGTGTCGTTATTTATGCCACAAAAAGCACAGATGCAGAAGCAGTTTGTGAGGAATGAAGTAATATTTGATGAAATGGCTAAATGTTATTAACTAATCGTTAGGGTGGCGGTGGCATGACTTTGGCCTCGTCTGATTGGTCAATTAATCAATTATATTGTTTCACTCATCATATTATTTGCATCTAGAGTTTACGAGGCTCCTTTTAGATCCCGCCTTAAGCGAGCTAAAAGGGGCTCAGGAGGAACAGTTGGCGAGCTTCACTGGGATGGATTAAACTTTCCATGTCCTCACCTCTTGTTGGCACAGTTGTCCTTTCTCAGACCGCCAGTATTAACCAGCGCTGACCAGGCGGTGGTTGCCACGTAGGGAATGGCAGCAGCCTCGATGTGGCTCAGACACTTTGGTTTGTGGGACACCTAAACAGGACAAACAGTAATAATAGCAGCAGTTAATAAGAGCAGCAGCTTCCTTTAGTCATCATGAAAACAGCTCATCTCTACATTTTAGAGGAAGTGAAGCAGTAAAAAGGAGTATTGGTGTCATTCAAAATAATTAAGGTGGGGGTGACTGGGCTAAAAAAAAAGTCAGGATTACAGTATTAAAATATATTACAGGGAAAAAAAGGAAATTTGATAAAAAAGCATCACAGTTCATAGCTTATCGTCTATACAGTGACAAATGGGACATTGAACTTGAGTAGGATTCAGATTAAGACCAATCAGAGATCGTTATGTAAAATCTGACTGAGTTATAGTTCTTGTGAACTGTGACAGGACAAACAGACAGAGGCTCAGTAAACCTTCACCTGTATGAGCTAAAAACCCAGAACATTTACAAGAAAATAGACTCAGAGTAAATTAAACTTTAAAAAAGTAGAAGCCCCTCCACGTATCGCTACCTTATCGTGGTGGAGGGGTTTGTGTGTCCCAGGGATCCCAGGGGCTACGTTGTCTGGAGGCTTTTGCCCCCCGGTAGGGTCTCCCATGGCAAATTGGTCCTGGGTGAGGGACCACACAAAGAGCGATTCAGAAGACCACTATGACAAGACCATCGAGGGAACAGTTCATCCTGCCCGGGACAGAGTTAGGGAGCACCGGGTTTACCGCTGAACCCGAGCGGTGTTTTGTTGTTGGACTTCTGTGCAAACCACAGTTTGGCCATAACGAACACCATGTTCAAACATAAGAGTGTCCATAAGTGCACGTAGCACCAGGACGCTCTAGGCCACAGGTCGATGATGTATTTTAATCGTATCACCAGACCTGAGGCCATATGTTTTGGACACTTGGGTAAAGAGATGGGCTGAGCTGTCAACTGCTCACCACCTGGTGGTGAGTTGGATCAGGTGAGGGAGGACGCTGGACAGACCTGGCGTGTGCTGGGAAAGGCTAGCAGAGGCTCCAGTCTTTGAGAGCTTCAACACACACCTCAGGCAGAGCTTCAACAGCATTCCAAGACTGGGGACATTGAGTCCAAATGGACCGTGTTCAGCACCTCCATTGCTGAAGCCGCTGCACTAAGCTGCGCCCGCAAGGTGGTTGGTGCCTGTCGTGGTGGACAACAGAGGTGAGGGGAGTCAACGAGCTCAGGCTTGGTTAGCCTGTGGGACTCCGGAGGCAGCTGGTAGGTACCGACAGGCTAAGCAGAAGGTGGCTCGGGCGGTGCCTGAAGCAAAAACTCGGGTGTGGGAGGAGTTCGGAGAGGCCATGGAAAAAGCAACCCGTCATGTGACTCAGGAGGGGAAAATGGTGTTCTACCTGCACTGTGTATAGTGCGGGTGGAGTTCTGCTGACTTCGACTGAGAAAATTGTCGGGCGGTGGAAGGACTACTTCGAGGACCTCCTCAATCCCACTGACACATCTTCCGAGGTGGAAGCAGAGTCTGGGGACGAAGGGGATGACCTGCCAATCTCTGGGGGCAAGGTCACGGAGGCAGTTAAACAACTCCTTGGTGGCAGAGCCCCTGGTGTGGACAAGGTCCACACCGAGTTCCTGAAGGCTCTGGATGTTGTAGGGCTGTCTTGGTTGACACGCCTCTACAATGTTGCGTGGAGATCAGGGGCAGTACCCCTGGATTGGCAGACCGGGGTGGTGGTCCCCATCTTTAAGAAAGGGGACCGGAGGGTGTGTTCCAACTACAGGGGAATCACACTCCTCAGCCTCCCTGGGAAAGTCTATGCCAGGGTGCTGGAGAGGAGAGTCCGTATGTTAGTCAAACCTTGAATACAGGAGGAACAATGCGGTTTTCGTCCTGGCCGTGGAACACTGGATCAGCTTTGATCACGGTTCGCAGCAGAGTGTGAAACGGTGTGAATGACAATTAGCACCTCCAAATCTGAGGCCATGGTCCTCAGCCGGAAAAGGGTGGAGTGCCCACTCTGGGTCAGGGATGAGTGCTTGCCACAAGTGGAGGAGTTTATGTATCTCGCCTTACTTAAACCCCTCCAGGGAGAAGGACAGATTGGTGCTGCTGACGCTGTACGGGTCTGTTGTGGTGCTTTTACACTAAGCTCCCAATTTACTGGTCGATCTATGTCCCTAACTTCACCTATGGTCACGAACTGTGGGTAGTGACCGAAAGAACGAGATCACGGATACAAGCAGCGGAAATGAGCTTCCTCCGAAGGGTGGCCTCTCCCTTAGAAATAGGGTGAGAAGTTCAGCCATCCGGGAGGGGCTCAGAGTAGAACCGCTGCTCCTCCACATCGAAAGGAGCCAGTTGAGATGAATGGTAAATGGTATTTGTATAGCGCTTTACTAGTCCCTAAGGACCCCAAAGCGCTTTACACAGTCATCCACACACACACTCACACACTGGTGATGGCAAGCTATGTTGTAGCCACCCTGGGGCGCACTGACAGAGGCGAGGCTGCGCCACCGGGCCCTCTGACCACCACCAGTAGGCAACGGGTGAAGTTGCCTACTGGTGGAGATCAAAACTCCAGACATCGGGAGGCCCTCAGAACACAAGAGACCAAGGAAGACCAACAGAGGGGCAGCTGCGCCACTATCCCCGAAAGAGCTGACGAGAGTCCCAGATGAGGGGTCACTCAGCAGCCGTGGAGCAGAAGCCAGGGGGGGTTGCAGTGACGTGCCCGTGAGTTTATCTAAAAACCTTCAGTTTAACTTTCACTGACCGTCACCGTCTGTCAGTTTAGTTTATTTTGTTTGTTTGTTTTCACACTGATGTTGAAACTTAAACTGTGTAACAAACAAAAATCTAAATAAATAAGGAAACTGTTTCTGCAGAACTGACACTGATGAAAGTTTCCACTTCACAAACAGGAGAAATGAGACATTTATGTATTTTAAATACATAACGCTGAGCATTACCTCGTTGGCGCTCAGCAACACAAACTCCGCCAGGCTGCCCTGCTTCCACGGCGGGATCGCCGCCCAAACCTGAGGACGACACACAAACGGCTCAAATCTGCATTTCTGTGCAGCTAGTTCAGAGAAACTTCACACATGTGCTCCTCTGGGAAACGGTTACGGATGTAGTAAAAAAAGCAGAATGACTTCATGGGTGTTAAAAGATACAGTACATTTAAAGTCACAGCGCACACACACCTACACACACACACAAACACACACACTAAACTAAGTAATAAACTAATTACTTTTGAACCCTAACCTTACTTTTGAAGTAATGAAATACCTTCTTTGAGAAGTAATCAATAATTAGTAAATAATTACTTTTTTCAAGTAACTTGACCAACACGGGTGGTGATAAGATAATAATGGAGCTGTGAACTGAAAGGTCCCAGAAGGAAATAAAAGCACATTTTTTAAAAATGCAGCATTTAAAGAGCATTTGTGACCTTTTGAGGTATTGTTACCAAAATGGAGAACAAGCCAGATGTTATGACTGATAACAGTTTAACCTCACAAAGTTATGAAGGTGTGACGTTTCCTCTCATTTCCTTTGTGATATTTGTGGGGCAGCGCAGTGTGAAGATGAAAGTAAAATATATTTCACACGCCAGGAGCCTCATGAGGGCTGATGCCAGCCGGATGCTGACTAAAACTAATAATTAGTTGTTGTTTCTTTCCAGACTAGAAAAACTTGAATCGCATACATGGATGTCCCTCACCAGGATTCATCCGCTTGCATTTGAACACCGTTTTCTGTGGAGCCAATGTTATGTTACTCTTTCAAAGAGAGGGGAAGAAAAAAAGCGAGAGATGAAAACAACTGTGTTCGCGTTAAGGTATGAATGCCGTAAGTGCAGAACCAAATGTTCGACCAATAAAAGTCTATTGGGATCAAGTTGTACTGGTTTCTCTGAAGGTGGATGTAGCCAATCACACGGGCTCTGCCACGCCCACTGAGATTGTTAGCACCATTAGCAAGTGCAACACTGTCAGATTAAATTAACACAGAAACAAAAACACTGACTTCAGCAGATCAGGGAATTGTTTCCGGGTCAGCAATGTTGCCAACTTGTAGGAAGGTTGTATTCTTTCTGAGAGCAGCAGCACAGCGTAGAGGAAAACCTGAGGCCTTCTGAATTTTCTCTCTTAAAAGGGTTTGTTGACGGCAGCCGTGAAGAATCACAGTTAATTGGATTCTGCTCTCTGTGCGTACACCTCTTGTCTTTACCTCGTCCCCCTCTCTGAAGTGCTTCACGTCCAGGCCGCACTCCATGATGACCCCGGACACATCCCGGCCCAGAACGAGAGGAAACTCACTGCCCGACTGCTTGATGTTCAAAGGATCTCTCTTCATGGACAATGTAGCTGCGCCGTAGCCACCTGACGGGGAAAGAGTTTATGATTATTACATAAAGATTTAATGCTGTTTATGAATGTTTGTACTGGGACGTCAAAGTAATTCACCAACTGTAATTTTCAGCTCCACATTTTCATTCTTGGACAGTTCAAATTAATCCTTTATCCTGCCCCTCAGTCCTAAAGTGTCTCTTAAAGTAACTTAGCAACATAATTAAAAGGAGCATGAATCCAAAACTTCCTCTTCAAACTTCCTATAATTATTACTACTTTCAAATTCACGCGTGCAGCTCCTCAAGGATCCGTTCTCGGTCCTCTTCTACTTCACAGAGCGTTTTGAAAGTACAGAGGTCACAGATGAAGTTTATCATACTGAAGCTTTACTCAGATACAGCAGATAGAGTAGACGGTTGGCTGGAGTGTTTACATCAGCGGTCCCCAACCCCCGTGCCTCGGACCGGTACCGGTCCGTGAGTCGTTTGGTACCGGGCCGCGAGAGTTGAGGCTCAGGTGTGAAATGTATGGTTTTCAGGGTTTTTATCGGTTTTCAGCGTTATTTTGTTATCGTTTTTATCGTTAACTCTGTTTTCCTGGGTCTTTTCACGTGTATTATGAATAAATCTTCTTTTTTTCGGTACCGGTACTAGTTTTATTTTGTTGTATTTATCCGCGACACCTTAAAGACCGGTCCGTGAAAATATTAAAAGGTTGGGGACCGCTGGTTTACATACCACACTACATACTGCCCTGTCACACCTGGAGAAGAGAGACACGTATGTGAGAATGCTGTTTGTAGATTACAGCTCAGCATTCAATACCATCGTTCCCTCGAAGCTGGACAGGAAACTGCAGGATCTAGGACTGAGCAGCTCCCTCTGCAGCTGGATCCTCAGCTTCCTGTCTGACAGACGCCAAGTGGTCAGACTGGGCAGCATCACCTCATCCCCCATCACACTGAACACTGGTGCTCACTAGGGCTGCCACAAACGATTATTTTGATAGTTGACTAGTCACCGATTATTTTTGCGATTAGTCGACTAATCAGATCATGCATCCATACAGCTTATTGCACCAGCAGCATCTGCTCTTATATAACCATCATTAGCTTACAGCTTTAAGTGTTTAAGGTCTGTGCTAACTAAAAATAAAGACAAGATGATAGTTTGTTAAATTTTAATGAAATTTGCAGATTGTTTCGGTGAAGTTTAATAAACTCCTTGCTATCTAAAATATAACAGGACACCGGAGTAAATTCTCCAGCATCTCACACTTCTGATAATCAGCTGTCTGCTTGACGTTTATTCAGCTGTGTAAAAACTTTAATCTCAGCCAAACCGATTTACTCAGGAACAAATAAAATACTAAAAAGAAGCCAAACAATAACATTTTTAAGTTATCTAAGTGACTTATATATGTTTAACCTGAGTAGCGAAAGATGGCGGTGGGTTTGAAAATGATTTGCCCGGAGTCCGCTGTTCTCACGGCTCTAGTGAGCCTTGCCTCCGGCTAGCTATCGGAGCGCTTTTGAAAATATGTGGCGTCTTGATAAACTGAGCAGATATTTGAGGTTTACACAGTTACATTCTCGCCTGAATATATGTTAAACGTTTATTTTGTGACCCAGAAAGAATAATAAGAGTAATATTAAAACTAACTAGCTGCTGCCATTGTTGGAAACTGAGCTGGGCTGCGCTATGAATTCTGGGACAGAGCTGCTACTTCTTCAGGGTTTAACGGCAGCTGGCATCCTTGTACATGCAGTGCTGCCATCTTCTGTTTCAGTCCGTTATTACACTCTTAAATCCTACTACTTATTCCTGCGTCTTTTGTGATCTTACAAAGCTTCAAACGAGCGTTGACTATTAAATCAGTTGTTGACGATTGTGATAGTCGACTAATCGTGGCAGCCCTAGTGCTCAGTGTGTACTGAGCCCTCTCCTGTACTCACTCTACACCTACGACTGCACGGCCACTAACAGCTCCAACATCATTGTAAAGTTTGCGGACGACACTACAGTGGTGGGTCTTATTACCAACGGTGATGAGACAGCTTATAGGGAGGAGGTCAGCGCCCTGACCCACTGGTGTCAAGACAACCATCTCACCCTCAACGTCGCAAAGACAAAGGAGTTGATAGTGGACTTCCGGAGGTGCAGAAAAGTACACACCCCCATCACCATCAACAGCGCTGCTGTGGAGAGAGTGAGCAGCTTCCGCTTCCTTGGTGTACATCTGGCTGAGGATCTTACGTGGTCAGTACACACAAACAAAACAGTGAAGAAGGCGCAGCAGCGCCTCTTCTTTCTCAGGAGACTGAAAAGATTCGGCACAAGCCCCCGCATCCTCAGGACCTTCTATCACTGTGCCATTGAGAGCATCCTCACTGGATGCATCACCACCTGGTACGGCAACAGCACCGCTTACAATCGCAAAGCTCTCCAGAGAGTAGTGCGGTGCTCTGAACGGATAATTGGCGGTGAGCTTCCCTCCCTCCAGGACATCTACAGGAAGCGGTGCCTGAGGAAAGCGGGGAGGATCATCAAGGACTCCAGTCACCCCAGCCATAAACTGTTCAGACTGCTTCCATCAGGAAGGAGGTTCTGCAGCATCCGGTCCCGTACCAGCAGACTGAGAGACAGCTTCTTCCATCAGGCCATCAGACTGCTGAACACTTCATAGACACCTCAGCTTCACTACTGGAACTTCAACATTATGCACTCAACACTGTACAGTAATGCCACTGTTTTGCACAATATCCAACTACCAACCTCTGTAAATTTTATCTATTTATTTTACTCTATTTAATTTGTAAAATATGTATACACACACACACATATGTACACACAGGTAGACATACATATTTAGTATACGCATTCAGTAATATGCATACACTCTTATATTGTACATATATTTATTCATATAATTCTCAGATTTAGCCATTCTTATATTTGCTTGTTCTTATGTTATTGCACAACTCTGTTGCTCGTGAAGCTCGCACACAAGAATTTCACTCACATGTACTGTACCAGTGTACCTGCACATGTAACGTGACAATAAAAGTGATTTGATTAGATTTGAAAACAACCAAAAGAACAGTTTCCCATCAACCCCCTCAGAATCACATGTTTTATTACACCGTTGTTTGTATATTTTATCCATGCAGGCATGTGGTTGATAATATGATATCTCTAATAATGCTGGTGCTCAGAGTAGGTCAAAAGAATCATGCTGTGCAAAAACAGGTGGTTGAGGTGCACCACACACATCCCAGTGACATGTTTCAGAAAGACTTTCAGCTGAAATGATCTAAACCAGGGGTGTCAAACTGAAATACACAGTGGGCCAAAATTCAAAATGGAACAAAGTCGCGGGCTAACGTTAATATTTATTGAAAAAAAAAAAATCTTCCTCCAGATATAAGAATGAATCTTTTCTTATGGACTCAAACAAGTTTAGCTGAAAAACTGAATATGGAACAGCAAAGCTTAATACTAAACAATATATATATTAGCTGTATAATACCAGTAGGTCAGCTCTGATAGTAATTTGGTATGGCTTCGCGGGCCAAATGTAATTAGGCTGCGGGCCAAATATGGCCCGCAGGCCAGAGTTTGACACCTGTGATCTAAACTAACAGCTCTGTGATAATCACAGTTTTTATATCATCACAGTGAGTCATGCACATTTTATTCCTCTTTTAAATTATTCCACTCTTAAAAGTTTTAATTTATTCATTCATCTTCTTCCTTTTGTGCACTTTTCCATTACTGAGCTTCTTTTTTTCACCTGTTATAGGCTGTGTTTATTGTTTTGGCTACAGTGGTTTTCAGATAAGTAAATGATATCTTATCTAACGGTGCCTATAAGAGCTGCCCCAGGGGACCCTGGAGCTGGGCCCGGGCCCGGGCCTCTGGCTCATCCTGATAAGAACCACGGATTTATCACAATGTGTTTTCTTGCACCTGCGTGCAAAAATTTAAACTGTGAAACAGACTTTCCACAGTGATATGCTGCGGTTTGTGGAGGAGGGGCCACTCTCATTCTGACTCTTTTCGACCACAGAGCAGAAAACAACCGCTGTGCGGCTGCTGTTCTCGTTTGCCAGCCTTGAATCGCGCTCACCTCTCATGGCGACGTCGATGGGGCTGAGTCCTGCTGCAAACACCTTGACAATCACCTCATTGGGATAGTTGATGATGGGAAAGCTGGCGTTCTTGGTGAACCGTAAGACCTCATTGCTTCCGTATTTATCAATGACCCAGGCGGGCATGACAGTCCTGCATCTGCTGGAGGTGCTGAGCAGCCTGCCGCACCTGGGCAGGGAGCTGTGCACACCTGGAGACTCGCTCAGGTGGAGCAGCACCCTGCTGTGCACCAAACGTCTCAGAGAAGTCATCTTTAGCATCTCACAAATACAACTGGACGCGCAGGCGCATTCAACGTGTGCAGATTAGAAGTTGAAGCTGGTTGAAATCTGCCCCTACCTGCTCTCTCTGTCATGTAAACACACGTGGAAGTCTCACATTCATCTAAACGAAGTGGAAATGCTTAAAATCCTCATGTGGAAACGTCCTTCCGCTCTTCTCTAACACCGGCTTCCTCCTCCGGTGTCTCCGCCAATCAGAGCGCGAGTTACTAAACCGCTGTCGAATCACAGGCAAGCGTGTTAGAGGAAACAAACATGGCGGCTCGCAGAGGCCGTTCGCTGCAGGAAGGTTGTTTGTAAAGTGAAAGGTGCTCCGAGATGCTGAGCCGGACGATAAAGCAGGTCAGTGACGGCAGTGTCTGTGCCGCGCAGCGACTCACCAACACACGAAGTCTTCATCAGACAGACGACGAATCATCTTCATCAGACAGCACGCAGTGACGCGTTAGCAGCCACTAAAACGCGTACAGGTAGCATGAAGGCATAGCTGAGAATAGCGGCGGTTTCATATTGAGATATGCAACATGTTTATAACGAATGAAGCCCGTTTGTGCCGCTTTGTAATGACGTCTTTATTTCATGAGAAAGCTGCAGGAACAACAGAGAGGTGGTCAGCGAGCATCATGTTGATGGAGAAGCGCAGAGCACTGTGGATCACAGACAGCAGTGGGGGTCAGAGCACATTTGTGAAGTGAAGGCATGCTATGGTGTATGATTTGGAGACGATGGCAATGACAAAAAGACAGCTGAAGGTGTTTAGATGTTCTCTGGGAGTGAGCAGGATGGCGAAGATTAGATGCGAGTCCATCAGAGGGACTCAGAGTTAGAGGGGAGAGGCTGAGAGGGTTTGGACATCTGCCGAGGAGGGAGAGAGGATATCTTGGAGAAAGGAAGATGAAGATGGAGCTGCAGGCAGGAGGAAAAGCGGAAAACCTCAGACGATGATGGATGTCGTGAAGGACATTTTCAATTCAACTTTATTTTTACAGCAGAAAATCACAACAACAGTTGCCTCAAGCTGCTTTATACTGTAAGGTCGAGACCATACAGTTATACAGAGGAAACAGAAAACCCAACAGTCACATGACACCTGTGAGCAAGCGCTCACCTCCGGCATCTCCAAGCTTAGGGAGAGGCAGCCATCTGCTGTGACTGGTTGGGGTGAGACGCGCTGTGGAAGAGAGCCAGAGATTATTAATAACTCATGGTTAAATTCAGTGAGGTGTAAAAACACATGGTGAGTGAAAAAGCAGAAGAAGAGGAAACACTAACAGATTCTAATTTGTTCATGTAAATGGAGAGTCTGGAGTTCCACAGGGTTCAGTGCTGGGACCAATTCTGTTTACATTATACATGCTTCCCTTAGGCAGTATCATTAGCATACATTCTCACTGCTATGCATCTTTCTCCTATATATCGACTGCAATATATAAGAAACACGGGAGTCTCCCAGGCCATCTGTCCCCCACAGAACAGCAGTCTGCTGTGTCTGCACTGTGTTCTGTCTGTATCGGCCTGTTCTGTCTGCTGTTGAATGTGCAGTCCTGCGTTGATTCTTTTTGCTGCTTCACTGTCACAGTTAAAAAAGCTTCGATGTAGTTTCTTTGTGATACTGTAATGTTATTAATAAAATGCACGAGTTTGATTCCAGCTCTGCTGTTTCATCGTCGTTCTTCAGGTGTCTTTAGCGCTGCGGGAGGGACGAATCTCTCCGACAGAGCTCTGCAGAAAATGCCTGAATCGCATCAGGAAAACGCAGCACCTGAACGCTTACATCACGGTGACAGAGGAGCGTGCTCTGGAGCAGGCTCAGCAGGCAGAACGCAGACTGCAGCAAGGTGAGGACATCTCGAGTCGGGCTCGATTTGGTTCCGTGTGACTCGGGTGTCACTGCTTGATCTCTTCTACCTTCAGGTGTGCCCAAAGGTCCTCTGGATGGAATCCCGTTTGCTGTCAAGGATAATTTCTGCACGGAGAATATCAGGACCACATGTGCCTCCAGGATGCTTAAAGGTCTGTGTGAAGTGGGGTAATAAAAACAACTTGTTTTTCCACTCCATTGCAGCCCAGTACTTATATATCCTGCTTTTCCTGCAGACTACACTCCTCCTTATAACGCCACAGTGGTCCAGAAACTCCTCGACCAGGGGGCAGTTTTAATGGGGAAGACCAACATGGATGAGTTTGCAATGGGGTAACTGAGTTTTTGCAGTATTTTTGATTAAAGTAGAAGAGATGTCAGGACTGAACATTTAAGTGTTGTTAAAATCTGCAACCAAATCCGTTCACACCTACATCAAGTGTTGCAGTCTAAGCGCAGAGTCAGACTAACGAACTGGTCGTCTGTGCGATGGATCGACCACAGTGTGAACAAACTGCAGCAGTTTAATGTTTCTGATGTAGAGGAACAGAAACCAGCACTGGGAGGTTAAACTGGATCTTTGATCTGGAGGAAATGTGACAAAGTGCATTCTGGGTAAACTTTGCAGGCTCATATCAGCATGTGAGATAAGTGGCTGCTCAGAACAAGTTAGAGCAGATGAAAGGTGACCTTTGTGCCTACATGTGATGCCTCCTGGCTCATTTTCTAGTCATTGTGGAGTTGCATGTGGATCCTTCTGTCCTGTCGGTCTGTATTGTTAAGCTGTTTGCATCATCAGATTATGTAAAATGAGGGTTATGATGGGAAAAATCTTCATATCCAACACTAAACTACATACCAGGAAAATTACTGTTTGGGAATTGTCAGAGTCATGAAGCCTGAATGACTGCAAGGCGCCGTGCATTGTCATGCATGTTGCCCCGCTGGTGTTGTTCAGGTTCTTTGGACATGATTCAAAATGTTCATCCCCGTTCCATCTAAGTTATACTTGCAAACTCCATCTTTGTGTAGCGCTGACTCACAGCATTCTCGTGTGAGGAGGAATCAAAATGTGGTTAAAAAGATAAATTCACTGAACAAACAAAGGTTACAAAAAAGATTTCTGTGAATTCTGCAGGTGAGCTGCAGTTTTTCTCATATGGATCCGTTTGTTTTCCTCGCAGTGCGGGCAGTACTGATGGTGCTTTCGGCGCCGTAAAGAACCCCTGGGGTTACGCCGCGCCCTACAGAGAGCGGACGAAGGCAGACCCGGACTCGGACTGGGTCGTCACTGGAGGCAGTTCAGGTGGAAGCGCCGCAGCTGTGGCCTCGCTCACCAGCTACCTGTGAGGAGACTTGTTCGGGCTCTCGTCTTCAGTAAGACTGTCAGGATCTCCGTGTTTACATGTGATGCTCTTCTTGGCAGAGCTTTGGGTTCAGACACGGGCGGATCCACACGAAACCCCGGGTCGTTGTGTGGCGTCGTGGCCCTGAAGCCCACTTATGGTCTGCTGTCCAGACACGGTCTCATCCCCCTCGTTAACTCCATGGACGTCCCGGGCATAATGACACGCAGCGTGAACGATGCGGCCGTCGTCTTAGGTGAGAATCCCCCAGGTGACCCTGGACATCAACACGCAGCAGCTCTATGATTAAGAATGTCTGAATAAGAATGTCTGCCGCTCTAAAGGAAACTGCAGCTGTCTCATTTCGCAGCACATCGGCCAAACGGCACGACTCACCTGGGATTATGTTGTCGTGTCGTGCAGGTATCCTCCAAGGCCTCGACGTCAGAGATTCAACAACAGTTCCCGCCCCTTCATCACTAACAGAGCTTCCTGAAGACTTTGATGTTAAGAACATCTGTGTGGGCATCCCTAAGGTGACACTACAAACTACCTCAGCATTACACGCCAACATATTACTTTGCAGGAGTGAATATTGAGGTCAGCACTGAGATGAACCTTAACATGGAAGCTGCTGAGATGATTGCATTGATTGCAAAGGCAGGTAGATGAAAGTCGAGTATGAACAACAAGTTGAGCTGTTGTTCCGTCTCTCCTGTGCTGCACGTCAGGAGTATCACGCCCCAGGCCTCTCCGAGGAGACTCTGGCCCAGTGGAGCAGCGTGGCCGACTTGTTTGAGGAAGCTGGAGCGCGGGTGGAGCGAGTGTCGCTCCCCCATACGCAGTACTCCATCGTGTGCTACCACGTCCTGTGCCACGCCGAGGTGGCGTCCAACATGGCCCGGTTTGACGGCCTGGAATACGGTAATGAATCGTGCTGTGGTGTGTGGGTTTGGCACTTCTTATAGCGGATGTGATGAAGTCTGACTCTGCCAGCAGGCCACCGCAGCCAGATGGACACCTCGACAGAGGTCATGTACGCCTCGAGCAGGCACGAGGGCTTCAACGACGTCGTCAGAGGGAGGATTCTGTCTGGGAACTACTTCCTGCTAAAACGGTGAGACTGAGCCGTCGTGTTTCCGAGCCATGGAGGGATCCTGTGATCCTCTCCATCTCTCGATCTTTTTCTAAAGAATAATTGTGTCCTTTTATTTTCCCCCTAGGAACTACCAGCACTACTTTGTGAAGGCTCAGAAAGTTCGCCGGCTCATTGCGAATGACTTCCAGCGCGTGTTCAGCTCTGGTGTCGATGTACTGCTGACGCCCACCACGCTGACGGATGCGGCTCGTTACCACGACTTCACTCAGGAAGATAACCGAACGCGCAGCGCACAGGAAGACGTCTTCACGCAGCCCGCCAACATGGCAGGTAGGCACTGAAGCTGCATGCAGAGGAAGTGTGGGAGGAGCATTTAAATATGTTGGGGATAAGCACACCATGCACACCTGTAACTGAGGAGCTTAAGAAGCTGCTTCTCGTTTCCCTCCTGCACATGAAGTGAAATGAAACTGGTGTTTTTGAGCCGAAGCGGCGTTCTCTGTTCACTCTGTGACTTAGAGCATCCAGCTTCTCTCAACTCTCTCTCTCTCTGCACACCAGGTCTCCCTGCTGTCTCTGTGCCGACGGCTTTGTCGAGACGGGGCCTTCCCATTGGCCTACAGCTCATAGCTCCCGCTCTCCAAGACCGAAAGCTGCTCAGCGTGGCCCAGTGGATCGAGCAGAGGGTTGGTTTCCCCTCGATCAGTGACTTTGAGGACTCGGGAATGACGAGACGGGAGCAGACGGGAGCTGCGTGAGGAGCTTGAAGCTTCTCCGTTACCTTGACTGTCTGTCACAGCTGACTTTATTTGTCGTGCTAATAAACACATGCATTTGTTCTAAGGTCTTTTTTTTACTCCTCAGCCTTTCAGGACATTCTTAGGATCCATAGGGACGCTCAGTTTAAACAGCTTGGATCTCGTATCTGTATGAGTGGCTGCCTAATATAGCCATGTCTGGTATCTCAAGCCCCTCCCACCTGCTCTTTATATCTTCTATAGCCAATCAGAGGAAAGTTGGCTAACAGCCACACGAGAGTAAAAATAGAGAAGCAATATCTAACTCCTAAGAAACAACGGTTGCCCAGCATGTTGCAAGTAGCTTTGGTGACCAAATGGTTACCCAGAGGCTGAGCGAGCAGTGCCATGAGGCTTTGTTCACACAGCGATCGTCTCCACACAGATGTTGCCCAGTTTGGACCTTCTGCAGTCACTCTGAAGGTTTTCACATCATTTCCATCTAATTTATAAACGGGCAGATTCAAATATACTCACAACTCATTTGTGACGAGTCTCTTTGCCAAAGAGCACTCAAGCCAACTGGTCGCTAACTGGTTTCTTCTGGTTTCCTGTTTAACAGCGAGGTTGTAGAACCTCTGTGTCACGTTGCAGTCCTGGAGCAACTACATCACAAACCAGGCACAGCCTTCTCCCACGACCCTTTAGTCTGAAAGCAGAGAGACGTGACAAAAGCCAGAGATTAATCTTAACTAACACATAAACACAGAATGACGAGGAAAAGCTCAATGCATCATGGGAATCCTCCCGCAGCATAACTAAGGGAGGATTCAGGGTCACCTGGTCCAGCCCTAACTGTATGCTTCAGCAAAAAGGAAAGTTTTAAGCCTAATCTTAAAAGTAGAGATAGTGTCTGTCTCCTGAATCCAAACTGGAAGCTGGTTCCACAGAAGAGGGGCCTGAAAACTGAAGGCTCTCCCTCCCATTCTACTTTTAAATACTCTAGGAACAACAAGTAGGCCTGCAGAGCGAGAGCGAAGTGCTCTAATAGGGTGATATGGTACTACAAGGTCATTAAGATAAGATGGGGCCTGATTATTTAAGACCTTGTATGTGAGGAGCAGGATTTTGAATTCTGGATTTAACAGGAAGCCAATATAGGAGAAATCTGCTCTCTCTTTCTAGCCCCTGTCAGGACTCTTGCTGCAGCATTTTTATGGAGTTTTTTGGGACATCCTGATAATAATGATTCATAATAGTTCAGTGTAGCAGTGAGAGAAGTACGTGCAGGCTGTAAGTCTATCGCAGTGTCGTCATAATTCTGTGATGCCACAGATCTCAGACTGCTGTTGTCTCTGTGGCATCAAACAGAGGCTGGTCTTAAAGGGACAGGAGCCAACTACGTCAGTACAAACAGGAAGGAAATTAATAAACAAAGATTTCATAATCAGCCTAGTATGCATGCATGTACTGATCAATGCTCTTCGGGCTCTTTGTGCATCACAAATGACTGTCTCAGAATTACTTAGTTTGCACTCAAATGCTGGAATTAACCCAGAGTGAAATCTGTCCCGTCAGCCACTTAGTGCTGGGAGCTGGCCTCTGTTCACAAACAGGGTCCTGATCTTTAAAGCAGTCTTTATAAGGCCGGACAGATCTGGGCTCTGACTGCTCTCACAGTGTACGCTGATTATATTAGCAAAGTCGGTTTTATTTCTATAACACTCGTCATTACATGAAAACTCAATGTGCTTACTGCAGTTCGAGGATCTGTGAGATCAGGGAGGAAGTATTTGAAAGGTAACTTAATTATAAGATCCTTAAAATGTCAAACTGTTCATCAAACAAGGTCTGTGATACATGAAAACTTCACTTCAAGTTGCAGTTATGAAACATCAACAATATTTCAGACGGTCACATGTTCTTGGGAACATCGAGACGATGCGTCTCCGTTTTCCTTACTTCAGATTAATATTAATTTTTACCTGAATTGTCTCATTTTGTCTTATCTGATCATGTAAGTTAGGAAAACTTCAGCTTATGCTTTCATTTTTGCGCAAAACCCTTTGAGACGTTCTTTAATGTCATTAGAAGTCAGATATGTGAAGTTTCATAATTTTTGTAAGGAGGTTAAAACGGATTCCCAACTGAAATACAAGCTGAGAACGTTTGGAGATTTTTGTCATTTTTGCAGCATTTTGAGCCCTCGTGACTTCATAAACACGAGTACAAATATCCACATGAACTTTCAGGAGTGCAAAACACATTTAAGCTCAACGAATCAAGTGTCAGAGTCTAAAGCCTGATCCTTTGTTCATCTTGTTATTGCCAAACTGGATGAATAAACCATAAAAACGCAACTTTTAAGTTTGGACAGTGGACTTCTTTTGCCTGCGTACAAAATATGATCTCAGTGCAGCAGGGGCTTGTTGACTTTTAATTGTGGGATGTTTGGTTTGTCAAACAAAAGAAATTGTCACTACAGATAGTATGAAGGTAAAAATGCGCCATTGTTTCTCACGTTGTCCCCTGCAGACGTGAGGATTTATTTGACCCCTCCCACCTGCCCGACTCTTTCCATCGCTCCTCATCTGATCCCGGTCTTCATTACAAAGTCGCCCACATGAGGAGGACGTGCAAGCGAAGAGCAGAGGAGTGGTTCCTGTTATGCTTGATAATAGCATGCAGGCGCCGGTCTGCAGCTGTCAGACTGAAAGCTGATGTGTAAAAGGCTTTGAAAGCTTTTTTTCACGCCACACAAACATTGTGTTTTCCTGGACTCGTGTCACATGTCAGGATGTAAACAACAGTCTGCTGCACTCTTCACAGCTCAGCCTCTGCTGTCACGAGCTGCTCGTTCTTCAGCTGAGAGCTTATTTCTGAATCCAAACATCACCGGTGTGCTTTAGTTTTATTGCTAACATGCTAACATGTCTGTGACCAGGCTGGATCATGAAGTCTCATCTTTTTATTTTCTGATTCGTATAGTTGCCTCCTTTGGTCACTGTTAGAGTCAGAGACACTAAATCAGTCTTCCTCAGTAGGAACCACTTCAGACTTCAACTCTGTGCTGGTTTGGCCCAGGCTGTGTTTACCTCATCTAACCAGTGGTGATATCACAATGGCGACATCCATCTTTGACATACAGTCTGTCAAAGGTTCTTCTTGCCTGTGATTTGTCCATTAGATCTGATTCCACATTCATGTTTCCCTGTGGGTCCAAAGCAGCAGCTCTGAAGTGCTGGAAATCAATGTCACTCCATCATCGCACCAGTTTCCCAGCAGGACGCTCGCTTCACCCGACAGCTCTGAGGGGGAAGTGAAATGAAAAGCTGATGTTGTTCTCATGCGAAGGCCGTATCACTGAGAACACTTCCCATTAAGATGTCATCATCTGCTCCAAGACTTCACAGCATAACCTGAAATGTTTTCCTCTGTTAGTCCAGACTGAAATATCCCAACGTGTGTCCTCTTCATGAGTTTCAGAGACTGCAAGAAATCCTAACGGGTAGCACAGACACTTTCTGCATTATCAACATCCTTTATTTAATGCAGATTTTCAACATGTTTACAAGAGTACAACTGGAAATGGAAAAATCAAAAACAATCCTCACTTCAGCCACTGCAGTGTTAACACACTGTAAACGTGTTATTCACACTGTGACAAACTACAACAGAAACGAGGTGAGTGAGAGGAAAAGCTGACTTTTATGCAGAGTAAGCAGTGAAGATGTGAACAGAGTGCGTGGGCCTGCGAGGATGAAGCAGCCAGTCTCAAAACAATGCTGCGCGTTTCCTTTACCGTTTGAAACTGCTGCTGCTTTCTGCAGGTTTCCTCTTCCTCTGCAAAGATGTTCTGAAACATAACGGCCCCTAACTCCTGCTGTTCACCTGATGCTGGTGGATTTAAAATTTTTTTTAAAAAGATGATAAACTTGTCTTGAAGCTCGTGTTTCAGCTGGTATCTGTGTCTGTGTGATGAAGCCCTGCAGTCTATGGATGCAGCCGGGTATCCAAGCTAGCTGAGGACTCAACTGTCCAAAAACATCCAACACAGCATGAGCCAAACTATCAGTGCTTCAAAAGGCAGAGGTTATACACCGACTGGAGATGTCAGGGTAGCTAGCTCCATCTTTTACATACAGTCTATGGTTTAACCAGTGTTAATGCATCCCAACTCGCTGTCACTCAGCTGGTGTGTGCATACTGGGTTGAGCCCTGAGTTCTGTTATTTACCTGAAGGAGTCCTTAAAGCAAATGTGTGATGCACACATTAAGGTTTTGTGATTGTGTGAAAGAGAGGAAATGAAATGAGGATGTGTGAGAGGATGCATTTGCATGCATTAATGCTTAAACCTCTGGGAATCTGAGATCACTGTAGTAAGTCCCTGTAGTACAACAGGAATACTACAAACAACAAATGTTTCATCTCGAGCGGTGAAATCAATTAAAATCATACATGTTGGTTTCTGTTGTCTTTCTACCTTATCTTCCATTTTTCTACAGGATGTGGTGATGGGCTCAAATGAGCCTCCTTGTCATGGTGCTGCATGCCCAGTTGTTTCCAAGAGTACAGTATGTTTTTAATGATATGGTTCTACACATCATAAAATTATTAAAATCATCGTTCTGCCTCTGCTGAAGTGTGACGGAGGCGCCGTTTCTGTTCCTCAGTTTGAAGGAATCTGCATGCTCTTAACTAATGAGGCATGAGCTTAAAACCGCACATAACAGTCAATACGATCCTTTAAGGTGATAAACATTACACCGAGCCTAGCTTCCTTTGTGCTGTTGCTTTGCACTGTTGCACTGAGCAAATGGGGTTAAAATATGCTGAAGACGACTGAAAACGTCAATGAACATGCAAGACCAGAGCTCTGCTCTCTGCATTTAACCCTCCTCAGGTACAACGAGCGGAGGGCGGCTCCACAGAAGAACAAAGACTATATAAAAGACAAGAAAACATCATCACCCACTGGTTTCTGGGTTTTCATTTTAAACCTCCAACAACTGTGACCACGTTTGGATGGAGCGCTAAGTTATCTTTACTCCGAAACTGGAGTATAGTTAAGCAAACAGCATGCATAATAATAATAATAATAATAATAATAATAATAATAATAATAATAATAATAATAATCATTATCATTATCATTATCATTATTATTATTATTATTATTATGACACCTCATAAAAAAGCTTCCAACAGCACAAACAGTCCAGAGGTCCACTTCAGGTCAAGCCTAGCAGACAGCTAGCAACTACAGCTGCCTGTGTCACCAACCACCATCAGACAAAGAAGCCACGCCCCCAATAATGCAAACTTTAAGCTTCAATATAATTTAAAAAAGGTGAGTTATGAGTCATTCTCCACCTATACAGTTGTTATGAAGGGGGAATTTTTATAGAGACCAAAACCTGGTTTTATAGCAAGATTTCAATCGATTGTGGGGAAATAAAGTTAATCAGAGAGATCCAAGGGAAAAAAACAACTAAGAAAAACAGGATTTACCAACCAGACACTGACAGAGTACAGATACTTTTAATGCACCGCCATCAGGTCAAGAGCAGGATGTAAGTCAGGGGAAGAGGAAACCAGCACGAGTCTCAAACATACACACAGTATTATTTCACTGAAGGTTACGTCATCCTCACAGTCACACACACACTCACGTCTTCATCACTTAGCATGCACGGATGTCATCTTCTTCTCACTCAGCCTGTTTGTGTTGTCATTTGGCACTTTATCCACCGCAGCCAAGTGTGAAGAGCATGTGTACAGTATCGGCACAGACATGAATGTGGAATTAGATTTATGAGATAAAACTGGTTCAGAGTGCACGAAGCATGAAATAAGCAGGGCCTTCAAAACTCACTCGTTTTGTTACATTCAGCTGCTTATTAACACAAACGTCAAAACAGCCAATCACATGGCAGCATTCAGGCAAGGGGATATGGCAAAGAAGCCTTGCTGAAGGTCAAACAGAGCATCAGAATGAGGAACAAAGGGATCTGCTGGGATGTTTAGGCACCACGACCTCTGAAGTTCACAGAGTGAGACACTGCATGAGCAGCAGTTCTCCGTTGATGCCAGAGGTCAGAGGTCAGAATGACAGACTACTCTGAGTTGACAGGAAGGCAACAAGCTCAAATATCTACTCGGTATAACCACGGCCACAACAGGTGGAACCTTGGAGCAGATGGGTTGCAGCAGCAGAAGACCACACCAGGTGCTCCTCCTGTCGGCTAAGACCAGGAGCCCGAGGCAGATGGTTTAAAAGAGAAGTGAAAGAAGCCATCACCCAAAACTTGTCTGATTGGGACACACACCCGTTTTCACACCTTGGCTTTGTGATTAAGTAGAAGATCAACGGGGGTCCAAATCTGGGACTCTTCACTATTTGAAACTGAAAAAAGCATAGAAAAAATAACATTTAAAAAATAAAAACCCCAAAACAGACAATTACAGATACATCCTGCTCGTGTGCACGTTATAAATAAGTGAGGGGAAGAGGAGACCAGCACGAGTCTCAAACATACACAGTATTATTTCACTGGAGGTTACGTCATCCTCACAGGCACACACACACTCATCTCTTCATCACTTAGCATGCACGGATGTCATCCTCTCACTCAGCCTGTTTGTGTGTCGTTCGGCACTTTACTCACCGCAGCCAAGTGTGAAGAGCATGTGTACAGTATCGGCACTGCATACACTAAACTGAGGATTGGTTTCCATTTCCAGTCCGGCCCGCATTCAAAAAGGTCGCTGTGTCTGTGCACATGTTATTTTTTGGAAGTCACTGAGAGTCTCAAAGCATGATGAGATACTTGAGTCTGCACTAACAGAGCAAACCACTGCACTCTTCAGCCTTCACATGAGAACAACAGCAGCTTTTCCGAGCTCAGAGCTTCCAGGTGAAACCACAGCTATGGTGGAGGGACCTCCGTATCCAGCATGTCAGAGCTGTTATTGATGAGCAGCAGAGTCTGAGCTCGTGTTTTAGACCCAGACATGAATGTGGGATTAGATCTAACAGATACAATTGGTTCCGAGTGCACGAAACATGAAGCAACCAAGGCCTTCAAAGCCCATTCAGCCGCCCATCCTCACACAGGGGCGTCCTTTGAAGGCGGCAGGTGGAGGAGGAAGGGCATCAGTTCTTCACTCAGTCTCGGTCAATTACTTCTATTTGTCTTGACCTCACAGCCCTTTGTGTTCACAACATTGAGTCAGAGGGGTGATGTGGTTTCTGCTCGTCAACGGAAGGGAGAATTTTTCACGTGTTTCAGATTTTTTCAAACTTGTTTTCCCATCAAAGCAAACGAAAGTAGTTTATTTTTCATCTTATTTTCAATGGTGGAGGTTTTCTTCAACCAGCCCGTCTTCAAAAAGTAGTGACGTCACGGGTTCCATTCAGCCGCTTGGATCAGCCAATTAAAAAAGAAAAAGAAACGTAAGCATGTGTGACGGTGCATGCAGAAGTAGCGCAAAGAAATCCATGAAATTACAGCACAGAGGATTTAAAGACGTGGGGGGGGGGGGGGGTTGTTTCCTATTTATTCTTTTTAAATAAAAACATCCATGAATTGTAGCTTTTAAGGCAACGTCCGTTACAAGCTGATAACGTGCATGCAGAACTTCCGACAGAAACTCCGTTTAATGCTCATGTTTAACCTGTAAAAACAGGATTACACGTTTACCTTCACCTGGAACCAAATTTAGAGTCTGATACACCCCCGCACCTGATCCAGATGTGATGTTCTGCTCTTGGCTCACGTTTGAGGCTTCTGCACATTTTTCCTCTTATACGTCATGAAATCCAGGAAATTACACAAAAACAAACAAAACCCCACCACAAATAAAACACTGGACTATATATTTTTTACAATTTAAAGTTTAATTTCACAGCATTCACATGTCAAACATCAGATTTGCATCATTCTGAAAGTACAGAACTCATTTACATACAGTCGTTGTCAGACACATGAATACACATGTTTTCCACAGGGTTCAATATTTCTGAATTATCATCGAGCATGTTCCGTTACTGGCGGGAGGATTGGTTGCGTTTCAGAGTTGATGAAGAGCAGGATGCGGAAAGGAGCAGGGCGCGCCCCGGGCCCCGCCGCGCCCCGGGCCGCGTCGCGCTCGTTTCGCCCGCTCAACAGTAAATAGTTAAGCTCCCTACTTTATGTGATTTCCTTTTTCTGCCTTTTATTAAACACTAACGTTGTGTCCCCTGCCGGCTTCCGAACGTCCAGCGCGGATCAGATCATCCGGACCAGCCGTGCAGGAGAACCGTGGACAGAAGCAGCGGAGCGACGAGCAGCGTGAAGGCGGCGGCACTCCCGCTGGCGCTCGACGGTGCGGCTGTAGTCGAGTTCTGGGTGTTGGTGCCTCCGGTTCCGCTTTTACCTTGTGCCTCGGCCACCTGCAAAACATGAGATAACCACATGAGTTTAACGAATAGACACTGCACCAGGACACAGGAGTCACTCTCATCATCACCGCCTTCAGCTCAAATTGAATTATTCACGCACTTCACTCCAGGCTCCCCCCCCCCCCTTCAGGTTTTGAATCAAAGTCTGTCAGAGAATCTTTCGTCTCCATTTCTGCCAAACACTGAACTAAATTCTGAGCTGAAGCTGCAGACAGCTGCTGCTCTGGCAGTTGTGCATTTAATTATGCGCAAACAAGCTGCGTTAAGCACGGCAGTTTGCGCCTCTTCTGTGAGGGAAAATGTGCAAAAAGATGCTTTAAACACGGGCTGAACTGACCTGGGAGGTGAGATTGAGAGCCAGCAGCAGGACTGCGACGAAAACGATGCTTAGCTTCTTCATGCTGATGTGATGGGAAACTGCTGCGCTCGGTGGAGGAAAGGCAATTGAAACAGGAGGCGCGCAGTCGCACCTTTTATAGCCCCCACCCAACCGACACAGAAACCGCCTTCATCATGCTGCTTTCAGGCGGAGATAGAGCTGCTCAAGGAGCAGAAGACAGCATAATATAATGCTATATAATGTTTAATTAAAACAGTATTTTAAGCACCCTGGGATCGTCTTTCACACCAAATCCCCCGAATAACTCAAGACAATTATGCAATGGTTCTCAGTTGTTTTTTGCTTTTCCCCGCCATTATAACTACATGTTTGTTCCGTGTGTTCTTTTGTTTGTTTGTCAAACAGCTTATTCTGCATTGTGAGCATCATTGTCTGTAGCCTGCTCCTGTTAGGTGACGGCTGTGTGCAAACAGGAATAGGACCCAAGGTGCAGACTCCGGAGACAGACGTGAACTCAAAAAGGCTTTAATGCTGAACGCAACATGACATAACTAGAAAAACTCAAAATAAACTTACACCGGTGGACAGGCAAAACACACAGCAAAATAAACGGTAGATCGCGACACGGACACAGAGAAACACAGGGCTTAAATACACAGAGGGAGCAATCAGGGAATGGGTAACAGGAGGGAAACACAGCTGGGACAAATCAGAACTGACGAGACCAAAGAAGCGTAAACTGAACACACTGAGAAAAGACAGAGACCTTCAAAGTAAAACAGGAAACACATAACACAGACTGAACAAAGACACAGCCTCACATGTAGGCACTACAGAGGGAACAGAGACGTGGGACCAGGGCAGACACAAACACTGAGTGGACACGGGGATATAGGAACTAAGGATACACATAGACGCGAACTAGACAAGGGGATGCAGGTGATAGGGGAGACAGAGCAACTAAAGAAGACAGAGACATAAACCATGAGACAGAACTCAAAGAAACCAAAAAACTAGAAAATATAAATAATATCATACACTCAAAAACCCTGGGTCAACGACCCAGGCATCCTAACAGCTCCATTGTAAAGCGCTTTGAGTGCTCAGATGAGTAGAAAAGCGCTGTATAAGAACCAGTCTATTTACCATTATACACTGGTAAAAAATAATAATAATAACTAGAAAAATTTGCATTTCCTGCGAAAATGCTGTGTGGATGCCTTAACGCTGAAGATGTCTGCAGAAAAAAGCTGAAAAAGTTGAAAAAAAAAAAAAAGGTTGCCCTGAGCAGGATTCAAACCTGGCCCTCCTGGTCTAAGGGCAGCTATTTAGCTCACTGAGCCAAAGTCATTCTCACAAAGAAGAGGTGGAGAGATTGACAATTGTGCTGAAATGAGCAGAAGCTGCTGAGAATTGTGCTGATAAGAGGTGGAAAGGCTGAAAATGTTTCAGAAGAGGTGAATAAGCAGAATTTGGGCAGAAAAGAGTTCAATCAGAAGAATTTTGCTGAAAAGAGTTTTTTTCTGAAAACAGCAGAAAAAACTGAAAATTTTGCTGAAAAGAGTTGAATGAGCAGAATTTGTGCTGAAAAGAATTCAATGAGCAGAATTCTGCTGAAAAGAGGTTTTTGCTGAAAACAGCTGAAAAAGCTGGTATTTGTGCTGAAAAGTGGTGAAAAAAACGAAAATTGTGTTGAAAAGGGGTGAAAAAGCTTAAATTTGTGTTGAAAAGAGTTAACAAAGTTTAACTGTTGACTGAAAGAAATGTTGCCATAAGCGGGATTTGAACCCAGGCCTCCCAGTCTGAGAACGGACGCTTATCTCACTGAGCTAAAACACAGCTCAGTCCAGCATGCAAAATCAGTGAGGCCATTGATAATGTGTTCCATTCATTTCAATGGTCAAAAGTCATAACAAACATCAGCAGAAATAGCAGAATATTTTAAAGTTTAAACATAGTATTTCTTCTAAAACTTAGTATTTATACTAAATAATATTTTTTTTCCTGCCAAATCATAGCATTTGTGCTGGAACATAGAATATTCTGCCAAATCCTACAATTTGTGCTAAAACATTATTTATGATTTAGCAGAAACACTGGGACTTGGTAGAAATACTATGATTTACATGAAATACTTTGACTTAGCAGAAGTACTACAATCTAGGAAAAAAGTACTACAGCATAGCAGAAATTCTATCATTGAGCAGAATTACTAGGATTTAGAGGAAATACTAAGATTTGGCACAAACACTGATGTGGCTCAAGAACCTTTATTGTGCAGTTATACTATGATTTGGAAGAAATACTATGCTTTGGCACAAATACTATGATTTGGAAGAAATACTATGTTTTAGCACAAATACTATGATTTGGCTCAAATACTATGATTTACCAGTAATACTATGTTTTGGAACAAATACTACACTTTGTCACAAATACTGTAATTTAGTACAAGTACTATAAGTTGAAAGAAATACTATGATTTAGCAGAAATGCAGTGTTTTTGCAGAAACACTGTAATTTCGCTTAAATAGTATAAAATAGCAGTAATACTATGATTTGGCAGAAATACTACTTTTTAGCACAAATACTATTGTACAGAATGGTGTACGTCAGTTTAATGCTGGGTGGTGCTGCAATAGTAACTATCCTTGGTCAGAAGGAGAGGCTGACATCCAGAGATTAGATTACCACAGGTGGAGTTTATTGCGGTCAGATGGATGGTACAGGGAGGTATGGCATACAGTAGGAGGATGTGGAGAGGTGATATGGTGTGGTTTCTATGATTAAGAACAGGGTATGCATTACAACATGCATACAGATTAAAGATTAAGAAAACTGGCAACAAATTCCTCCACTACAAATCAGTCTGATGCCACTTTTTACAGGGTTCACGTTTACTAAGGCACTACCCAAAAGGCGCCACAAGAGGGCACTCCAACACAAGAGATGACCTATTTACACTGTAATCACTCCCTACTTAGCCACTACATACTACAGTGATATTACAGTATACAAATTCACACAAATACTATGATTTGGTAGAAATACTATGACTTAGTAGTAATACTATAACATAACAGATTTCCTAAAAAAACTATGAAATTGCAGTAATTCTATGACTTGGCAGAGATACTACGTTTTAGCACAAATACTATAACAACGCAGAAATACTATGACTTAGTAGTAATACTATAACATAACAGTTCAATGTTCTTGCACAAATGCCACAATATGGCAGAAATACTATGTTTTAGCACAAATACTGTGATTTGGTATAAATACTACGATTTGGCACAAATACTATATTCCGCAGATACACTATAACATAACAGATATTCTACGACTTAGTAGTAATACTATAACATAACAGAATTATTAATTGGGCACAAATACCACGATTTGGCAAAAATACTATGATTGGGTACAAATACTATGATTTGGCAATAATACTGCATTTTAACACAACTACTGAGATTTGATTGAAATACTATGATTTTGAAGAAATACTATGACTCCATACAAATACGATGCTTTGGGACAAATACTATGTTTTGGTTCCAATACTATGAAGTGCAACAAATACTATGATTTAGCACAAGTACTATGATTTAGTACAAATACTATGATTTAGCAATAATACTCTGATTTAGCAGAAGTACTATCTTTTGGTAGAAAATCCTGCTAAAAGGTAGTATTTCTGCGTTTTAGCAGAAATACTGTAATTTGGCATAAATACTATGATTTGGCATAAATACTATGCCTTAGTAGTAATACTATAACACAACAGAATTATTAATTGGGCACAAATACCACGATTTGGCAAAAATACTATGATTGGGTACAACTACTATGATTTGGCAATAATACTGCATTTTAACACAACTACTGAGATTTGATTGAAATACTATGATTTAGAAGAAATACTATTACTCCATACAAATACGATGCTTTGGGACAAATACTATGTTTTGGTTCCAATACTATGATGTGCAACAAATACTATGATTTGGCACAAGTACTATGATTTAGTACAAATACTATGATTTGGCAGAAATACTATGCCTTAGTAGTAATACTATAACATAAGGGATATACTATGGTTTTGCAGACATACTATGTTTTTGCACAAATACCATGATTTGGCACAAATGCTATTATTTAGCAGAAATACTATGAATGGGTACAAATACTATGATTTTGCAATAATACTGCGTTTTAACAACAACTACTGAGATTTGATTGAAATACTATGATTTAGAAGAAATACTATGACTCCATACAAATACGATGCTTTGGCACAAATACTATGATTTGGCACAAGTACTATCATTTAGTACAAATAATATGATTGGGCAGAAGTACTATGTTTCAGTACAAATACTATGATTTGGCAGGAATACTCTGATTTAGCAGAAATACTATGTTTTAACATAAATACTATATTTTGGCAGACATTCCTGCTAAAAAGGACTATTTCTGCTTTTTAGCAGAAATACTGTAATTTGGCATAAATACTATAATTTGGTATAAATACTGTGATTTGGCACATATAATATATTCAGCACATATATTATAAAATAACAGAAATATTATGATTTGGCCCCAAAACCATGATTTTGCACAAATACCATGATTTGGCAAATATACTATGATTTTTCAAAAAATACTATGATTTAGCAGAAGTACTAAGATGTAGTAGAAGTACTTTGCTTTAGCAGAAATACTATGATTGAGGAGTAATACCTAAACATAGGAGAAATATTGATACACAGACACACATACACAGACAGTAAAGGGAACAGGAGCTGTTGAGAGTCTGGGCTTGGTATATGTAGGTCAGTTAAATTAGCTGCACCTGCTGTAGTCAGCCCTTACACACGCAGACACAGAGAGAGGTGTGAGTTTTCTTCAGTGTATTTCTGACATTCAGGATTCCCCTCGAACAAATGGCCATAATTTCCTAACCGTAGAGGCTAGAACGGTCATTCAGACATCGTTTTATTCAGAAGAGATGGGGGAATCTTCAGGTCTTCATAATTCAGAGATAAACTATAAATTATTAAAGATATATGACTTGTAATACACTGTAACTGTGTAGAGGCGAAGCAAAAACTGCCTTGACTTGCTCTCAAACAACCTTTGGTAACTATAAATCTATATGGAGCATCAAAATCATTCTTTCACCGTAAGAAACAGCAGGCTTTGGTGAACAGTCATGGAAATTTTCAGGGCTCTGTGGAAATCCATCAAAAAGATATCATGAGAGAAAAAAGTGGCTCATTTCCAGAATTTGAAATCTCATGAAATCTGAGCGAGGGACAAATTTCCTACCCTCAAACAAGTCTAACTCATCTCCTAACGGTAATAGGTGAGAAAATAATTCTTGAATTGTGAGCATCAGAAGTGTCTGACGATATATTGGGACAAGCCTTATGTCTTAACTTTGCTTCGTTAAGGAGATATGACAATTTGAAAATGCCTCTCATTACAGGAATCCAGCGGTGATTTTGAACAAACTCTCCATTGACTTTATATGGAGAGTTTTCTGACTTTGTGTTACTCTGAGGAGATTTGCAAAATATCTATGTGTCCCACAACAATGATAGGGACATTTTCTGAAAGCCAGCAAAAATACCTACGTTTTGATGTATAATTTGTGGGGCTTGAGTGGAAATTGAGGGGGTAGCAAGAAGTTGTTCGGACATGAAGAGAAAATTCAAACAGTTTCACTGTCCCCTCTGAGTTAATTGCATAGCAACCATAGCAACGCATGTATTTTCTGAAAAATAACAATTTTGCAACTGAAGACTTAAAGAGAGATAAGATGAAAACGGTAGAAGATCTGAAAAAGCTGAATCACACAGGAATAGCCCAATAATTTGAGAACGTTTTAAAGTTTGAATGGAGTTTCTAGGTGAAAGTATGAGGCAGTAGTTAAGTTTCAAAGACAAGAAAGTTTTAGCAAAATTGTGGAAGTTTCCCATTCATTTCAATGGGACAAATTAAAGGAAAAAAGTGTAATATTTTAAAAAGTATAATAGTAATAAACACCAAAAGTCATAGCCGGCATTAGCAGAAAGAGCAGAACAGTTTAGAGTTTGAACGGTGAAAATAGCACAAAAATTGTGGAAGTAGTTCTGCGGCGAAAAGTGTACGGAAACACCCGGAATAATAAAGAATAAAGAGAAACAGGAACTCAATAGTGTGGATGCCCATTGAGGGCATCCACACAATAATAATTAAAGTAGCGTTCAAAGTTCATCAGATTTCAGTGGGGTATAAATCATGCTGAATACCTGCACTGATGTGCACTGGGTCATGTGTCAGGAGTGAAAGGATGCCAAGAAATTAAAGTAGCCTGCAGAGGGCACATACCTACAGACACCTGAAAATCAGAGTGAAAACACACGGAGGGACAATGTCAGTGGCCTCCGTCTGTAAAATCATTCCCGACTCGGAGGTTGTCTCACTTTTAGCCCTCTGGTGCACTTGTTGTTAATTTCATTAGCACCAAAGCAGCTTAAACTGATTAGCATCCTCCTCTGCTACTTGACAGCCCAGATCTATATCCTAGAAGTTTAACTTGATGCTCTGATCGGAAAATGCTTCTTTAATTTGATTGTATTACCCTTTAATAAGCAGGGATATAGGTTTTGAATTTTTCCTTTAATTTGTCATCTAAGGCTTCGATTTAACTAACGATAGATAAATGACGACCTCTAGTGGTCAGTCGCTGTCATTGCCGCTTCAGATTCTCCTACGACATGCGTTTAAAGCTGGAGGGTGCTGAGGTGTCTCCGTGTATCACAGGGACCGCTCAGACCCAATGGTTTGGAGGTCAAGTTAGAGAGAAAAGGTCAAGATGGTTGGTATCATCATCATCATCATCACCATGGTTGAAAACCAGGAAGCTGACAGTCCAGTTTCCAAACATGTCAGAGTACTGGCTTCTGAAGTGTGTGAGCCGCCTGAAAGCATTTTAAACACTTTGATTTCTAGTTGTTATTACTAATAATTACTGGTAGTAGCCATTGTAGTATTATCCAGTTAAAATAAAGGTTACATAAATAACCTTTATTGTTATAATAGAAAAAAACCCGCATCTTTACGTTTAAATAAGGAAATACAGTCTTAGAGTATGTCTGATAGAGCCTTGTGGAACTCCAGATGCAGAAATTTAACTGAGAAATTCCTTTAAAAATCACATTTACACCAACTTAAAGCCAAACTCAACTCTTGCACAATATGACAGAAAGTGTCCTGTAGGTTTCACACTACATTTATTCTTTTACAAATGTCTTCAAGAGTTCAGCTAAGCACAGATCTCCACTTGTTTTCTACAACGCAGGGAAACAATATTCCACATTTTTATCCAGTCGCTCAGATTTATTTTGCACAAACATGTAAACCCGGTTGCTAATCTACTAATCAACACACTGAACATATTGTGTCATTTCCAGCAGACTGAGCTGTCATGTATTAGTGAACTTCATCAAAATTTCACAACCGAAAATTAAGAAACTTTGGCCACAAACATCTGAATGTACAGAAACACAAAAGCTTCAAAGAACCATTTTAAACAAGTACAGGAAGTACATTTTATTTAAACTCTCAAGTCTGTATCTGCACAGAGCCTTCGACATGCATGTTTGTACATTACAACCTTTTTTGTAAAAGAAATAACCAGAATAAATAAACGAATTAAACTTGTCATGTTTTTCTAAACTGGTTAAATAATTTAGTAGTAGTAAGTACGCCTGAGTATTTAGAGCAGTACAAACAAACGTTTGCTCGTGCCTGACTAGCAGCAAGCTCAGTCTAAAACAATCCACACTGTGTACTTTAGAGTTTTTGTTTAAAATGTCTGAACCGTCTCAGGTTCCAGTTTTTACAGGATGTAGTGACAGGCTGAACATGTTGCATCAGTGCAGCATGTTTAAAAAGGGAACTTTATGATCGTATAGACAACAAATTACTCATCATAGCTGAGGTGCTGCTTCTCTTTTTGTTCTTATTCTTGGTGAAATCTCTACATCATCTACTGTACAGCGTCGATATAATCCTTTATAACGTCGACTGAGCCGAGTCAGGCATCCTGCAAACCACCAGATTGCTAATTTTGCTGGCTAACCCCGTTTCTTCTTCAGAGCCATCACCATATATAAGGTCAAATACGAGTCCTGACAGTGCTGACCCTGTAACAGCTGGGATGGGCGCCAGCAACGCTGAATTAGACAAGGAAGGAAACGAATGGATGGAATTCCGAGTTTTTCGTGTAATCTAGTGGTAGGACACACCTGAGGGAAGAATCATGACACAGAGTGCATACTGTGTTCCCACTGCACCCCTTAGTGTCACCACTGTGGATCCTCTGCCATCATCTCATTGGATGCTCAGCATCAGAGATGATAGATAATCAGGTTGGCACAGTTTTTGGGTTATGTCTTTGTTGTACTGCAGCATGTTGAACAATAATTAAAAGCTACACTTTCACTGAGTGTAGGCCCTCCAGACCGGCCCATCACTCCAAAGTGGGTCGACCCACCGGGAAAACCCCCAGTATGTCAGATTGCATCCTCCTCTGCACAGTTTCCACTGGTGACCAACACCAGGTCTCTTTAACCCCGACTGATCCAGCACGGAGATGTTATTATTGATGATCCACGTTTGATGTGAATGCCCGACTGCCTCAGTTAAGGTCAGAGGTCATGATTCAACTGTTAAAAAAAAAATAAAAAAGACTGTGGGAGAGTCCAAGAAAACCACTGCTGACCAAAAAGATCACAAAAGCTCATCTCACATCTGCTAACAAACATCTGGATGATACCCGAGACTTCAGTGAAATATTCTGTGGACTGATAGCAGAGGCTGAACCATTTCCTGTTAGATTTGCGTCAGACTCACAGCGTTTCATAAAGGGAACATCCCAGCAGCAACCACTGTGGTGGTTTGGGATGCAGTGTGACTGAGGGAATTGTGCTCTCCACCAGGAAACCCTGAAGGAGGATGTCTGCCCATCAGCTCAGTCATTGTCCTGGTGTATATTCATTTCACACAGCACTGGCAGGTTTGAACAACTTTGTTTTAACAAAGAAAATCTGCATTAAAACAAAAACACCACGTTGTATTCACTGACTTTCTCCAACACTGTACATCATGCGGGTTTATTAGCAGGACTGATTTCTGAATGTTACGATACTGACTTTACCCACAGCCTCACAGTAACATCCTCGTACCCTTATCATCATATCTCCAGGTTTTTGAGGGAAATGCAACCTCAGATAAACACCATTTACAAAATGCAGAAGCACCATCTGAAACACTGAGTCTGCACCATCATCAGCTCAGAAAACCACTTTCAGCAGCAATAGCTTGAAGTACTGGTTTTCTGTGTTACTTTATAAGGCTCGCACATCATTCTGGAGGAAATTTTACTTCTGCTTTACATCATTGCTTCAGTCGAGGTCGGTGGTTTGGGCTAGTGCAACCCAGGCTTCAGCTGCCGCCAACACTTTAGTACACAGGAGCTCACGGCCCGCACCACTGCAAGGTGCCCACATCATCAGCTGTGCTGAGTTTGGTTTTTCTTGAAACACGCGCTCTGCATTACGGGCAAACGCCTCCACTGTGTGTGAAAGGACAGATTTCTTTCTCTTCTCAGTTTTTACAGAGAAGAGAAAGACTTTTTTTTAGAGAGAGGGGAAGTGCTGATTGGGCCGTATCATTAGCAAATTATCTTAAAAGTCTTTCTTTGGCTCGTGACTTCGTTTACTTCATCTTGGGTTTGATTATTTATTTTAATTAACTGCTAAACTAACTGTTGGTTATGTTACTTACCAGATGATTTTTTGAATATTTATTTCCCCCCATTGTATTGAACCGGTGTGATCAGCTACCATTTAAGTTTCCTTTATTTCCTGTGTGTTAGGCTGCTGTTATTCTGTCGAGCAGTCAGTTTGGAGGCTTGAGTTCAGGGGCTGCTGTTGTTAGTTTACTTTGGATATTTCTACATTTTGGGGGTAAATAAAACCCACTTTTTCCCTAATCACCACTAACTCACACTCACACGGACCTTGAGGTGAATTTCCTGGGAGTTTTGAGAAAACTGTGAGCCTCTTGAACGTCTTCCACTCATGGATAATCTCTCACTGCAGAATGATGATCTTTGTTCTTATGAACAGACTGAGTGTTGGTCTCTAACATCACTACTGACGTTGTGTCAACACACCTAAATGTTGCAGATCTGCTAACTGGTCTGACAGAGGTGCTCACACCTGATGAGGATCAGTTAAGTGTGTGTTTGATTAGCAGCACCTGGCTCATAGTTACTCTCATAATGAAGCAGCAAGGCTGGACTTCGGCTTCATGTTTGTGAAATAATGGTGACACATCATGTAATATATTGTTCATTTGAAGCTGTATTTACTTAACTGATCAAACCTTTAAACCACCACATATTAAATAATCAGCATCGTCACATTTATCAAACTTCTCATACTGTTTTCAGCGCTGTGACTGAAACCTGCTTTATTTTTTCAGTTCATCCTCATTGGGTCTTACTTTCACCTGTGATCTACACCTGTCCATTATTCCCCAGCCACACCCCTGCATCCTGTCACAGTGTACACACTCCGTGTAGCCTACTTTACTAGATAGTCTTCCTCAGTTTGTCAGTCTTTCCTACTGTTTCCAGTTTTCACTTCCTTTTCATCTGTTTGTGTTTGAGCTTGTTTACTGATTCTGACTTCAGCTCCTCGTATTTTCCCTCTTCTTCCTCTGCGTGTCTCCCTTTTGAGTTCTTTCCGTCCAAGTTATCACAGATTCACTTTGCAAATATTATTTCATCTCTTGGATCTCTGAGCTCATACTGAAAATATAATATAAAGAAAGTTGGTATAATTTTACATTCCGCTCCACTTTTAAAAGTGATCCGTGCTTTTAACACATCCAGGCCGAGTTACTGCAGTTTTGTGTCAGATGGGCCAAAACGCTCCTGGCGATGCGTCTACATGTTAGAATTCACTTCATAGTTTTCATACTGGTACTTTCAGCAAGTCTGCAAAGGTTAAACAAGCTGAACGTAAAAAAGCGATTCAGCTTTTGTGATGAGGTTCAAATTAAAAATAAAAGTTTTTTCAAGCGGGATGTTTGACCATCACACCTCTACTGTACAACCAACGGTTCTATGCAACAGAATAAATGCAAGCAGCTGCGTAAATGTGCATAATTACACATCTAGAGCAGAGCAGGCTTTAAAATAGCTGCTTTTCGATTCTATCAGCCGCACGTTTATTTACAGTCACCCGAAACCAGATTAAGCTGAGCCTGATAATCCGCCTGTGCGGCTGACACGGACACCAAACCTGATTATCAGTGTTCTCAGTTCACCTGCTCAACCTCTTCCAGCATCTATACTTCACATACCGTGACGCTCCACGGGGGAAAAAACAACAGCTCAGTCACGTGTTCCTACAATTTACAGTTTTATTCTTTTTATAAAATTCGAGAAATCTGGTCTAAAGTACAAAACTCGTTCGTGTACAATCACTTGAAACGGATTGTCTTCTTCACGGGTGCGTAAAGACAGCCAATCGGGGCGGCGCGCGCTCCTTTCAAAACATTTCCCATCAACACTGAAAACGATTTCACTTCAAAGAAAAAATACATTGAATCTGGAATAAAACTAAAGATGCGTCTCCAGTCCACGCGTGACGGCTGTGCCGTGTCCGCTCGCTCAGGCGTGAAACAGAAGAGCCGCGAGCAGCAGCGGGGACAGCAGCAGCGTGGAGAGGGCGGGACCTCCGCAGCCACTCTTAGTGGGTTCACTGGTGGAGATGGAGGTGGAGCTGGTGGTGTTGGTGCTGGGGAGGGCGGTGCTGGCTGCCTCGGCCCTCTGAAACACACAAAAGCGAACTGCGATCACGGAGGGTCACGACAAACTCCTGATCCCGTGAAAACTTTAAACACCACGCGAGCGAAAATCTTCATTTTAATCATTTCATCAAAATTCCACAAAAACAGAATTTCCCCTCACGTTTACTTCTACCCTCAAATCTGGTGTAAGGAATCTTCCACTCGGGATTCTTTGCGCTCCCACGATAAATGTTACTCATTCCACATTTTAACACTGACGTTGTTTTTTACTCATCAGGCCCGGGGGCACGAAAAACCCGCCGGTCTTTATTTCTGCCCAACGTTATTTCCACAGCTCTAAACTCGGAGTTTGTGGAAGTTTGGAGTTTCTCCTTCAGTCTCGGATGCTCCTCAACATAAGCCTTAAAGCTCCTTATGTCCGCATTTAATTAGGCGCAAACAAACTGCGTTTCCGCCGCATCTTTAAAAGAAAAGGTGCTGAAAGATTTAGTTTTTATTAAAAAGATGCGATGGTGAAACTGACCTGAGAGCTGAGACGGAGAGCCAGCAGCAGAACTGCGAGGGAAACGATGCTCAGCGTCTTCATGCTGGAGGTGATGGAGGCTCGTTTTCTCTGTCGGGTGGAGGAACAGTGAATGAACGGGAGGCGCAGGTCGGGCTTTTATAGGCTTTGAATTTACCACTGATGTATATATGGTGACATCTAGCGGCCGCTCGCTGACTCACAGACGCTGCTCTGGAGTGTGTGTGTGTGTGTGTGTGTGTGTGTGTGTGTGTGTGTGTGTGTGTGTGTGTGTGTGTGTGTGTGTGTCTTTAACTCCATTCCAGCCACATGACTAGATGAGCACCGCACTATTCTCATTGTCATTGGCCTGTCAGTCAAAGCTGGAAAGGAATGACTTCTATTGACTTTATATTGATCATGTGTCATTGTTCTATTGAGGAAACGTTATTTTGACATCATTAACATGTCATCAGCTAAACAGCTGTAAAGACTGTGAACACACTGATTTCTGCTGGATGTTTTGGTGCACGACTCTGTGGGGACGTGTTTGCTGGGCAGCGAGCAGGAAACCCGTCCTCCAGCCTGCTGATTTAACCTCACAGTGCAACGGCCAGCTGGAGGTTACCTCACCAATGTGGATTGTTTACCTGCAAGCCAGTAAGACTCCCGTTACTAAAAAAAAGTCGCCTGCAAGTCCCCAGCTTGTACACAATAACCTGCAGAAAGTGTTTTGTGAGATAAGGTGGGCCGTGCATACCTGCAGGCCGTGTCGACAGGAGTCCGAACTGTTAGAAGTGATTCAGGCTTTTAACTGGCTGAGAAGAATCGAGGTGGCTGGCGGGACATGTTTGTACCAAATTTCAGTCCATTGTGCAGAAATAAAGAAACCTCAGAGGTCATATAGAAGAAACACTAACAGGCTACTCAGCTCTGCATCATATTTAGAAAATTACAGAGTGAATTATGGATGTTTTTAATGCAGCACCATCAGGTGAACAGCGTGAGAAAGAGGAAACTAGCACCCGTCTCAAACAGTAAAGGAAATACGCAGTTTTATTTTGAGGAAGATTACATCATCCTCACAGACCCACACACCTCGCTCACGTCTTCATCACTTTGCATAAACGTCCTCTTCTCACTCGGCCCGTTTCTGTTGTAGTTTATCTCTAACCAACATGTTTCCAATGTTAACAGGTCTGATGTGTAAGTCTGAATAAACTAAAGGTTGTTAATAATTCAGAATATCTGTGCAGGGAGGGATCTCTGCCTCCAGCATGCCTGTGGAGCTATGAGCTGTTATTGAGGAGCAGAGTGAGCTGGTGTGACTCACAGGGAGACTAGCAAACAGAGGCTGGATCCTTTGATTTTGGACAGTAGAGTCAGACTTCGGTGTAAACATGCGAGCACCAATCCATCCTGCTTTATACCAGCAGCACATGTTTGTCAAGGTGTGGGTAGATTTTCTTTAGACACTTCAGGCCCCTCAGAAAAAAAAACTGAGCCACGGTGCATCCTGCTGGTAAAAGTGCACCTTCTAGAATACACTGTATATAAGATGGACACAGTCACGTCTCAGTCCCGAAGCAGTTTTACATTTATGTTAGCTGTAAATTTGAGTTCCAAATTAAAACCTTTCTGCATGTACACACACAAACTTCTGAATCTGGAGGCTTAGACCTAAGTTCACCACATGTGAGGCAGCAGGTGTGCCCTGTGTTGACTAGCATTACCACAGGAAGCTCAGATTTTCTCGTCAGGGTTAGGGTGCCAATTTAAAATAGCTGAAACCAGATTAAGAGGCTGAAGGAGCCTGATAGTCAGACCTGGTGTGACTGAGCCACAGCGGGTCAGACCATCGGGGCTCTGAACTCACTCATGCAGCTTCACTTTTCCCGCACAGGAAGGAAACAGTCACGTGGTCTTAGATTTTAAGTTTTATTCAGTTGACATCAAAGCACAGCCTTTCAGTCCCAAATGTTTTACAGCATTTAGACAAACTTCATAGTCAGTGACACCGGAAACAGGAGCACCTCCATGACTCACTCCTGTTCTCAGAGTTCAGGAGGAAACAGCTTTTTATTAAACCTCCTTTAGGAAGACCTAAAGTTTCCACGGAGTCCAGGCCGATCCGGATCCAGTCATCCGGACCAGCTGTGGAGGAGAGCCAACAGAGCCAGCAGCGGAGTGCAGGCGGCGGGTCCCCGGGAGCCGGTCCCTGTCGGAGGCCTGCTTCTTGGAGAAGTCGCAGTCTTCACAGTGGAAAGTGTGGACGCCGTGGCAGAGACTGCCTTCACCGTGGAGGACTTTACTGTGGACGCCGCGGTCATAGTGGACAACGTAGATGCGCTGAGCGTGGAGGACTTGACCGTGGACGCCGTGGAATGGCTGACCGTGGAGGACTTGATCGTGGACGGGCTGACCGTGGAGGACTTGATCGTGGACTTGATCATGGACGCCGTGGACGGGCTGACCGTGGAGGACTTGATCGTGGACGACTTGATCGTGGACGCTGGGGACGCCGTGGACACGTGCCCCCGGGCCATCTGCAACACAAGAGACGCCATGAAGCTGAGGAAGTGCGGCTGCACACCGTGGGGAGGCTGAGAGGCCCTTAGAGTTACCTCCACCTTTGATCAGGTGTTTAAATTTAACGTTTGACAAAAAGTTTGTCCCGCAGCCTCTCCTGCCCCTCCACGCGACATTTAAAGCTTCTTAACGTAATGCAACTCCTCAGCACGAACACGACACTTGGACAAAAACGTAACTCACCTGTGAGCTGAGCTGGAGAATCAGCAGCAGCGATGCGAGGACGACCACACGCAGCGTCTTCATGTCGGCTGTGCTCTGCTGGGGAGAGGAAAGGTGATTGATCACAGAGGCGCACAGCCCACCTTTTATAGCCCCCACGCCTCGACACACCCCTATCTGCTGCGTTCACGGGATGTCGCAGATGTCGCTTCTCAAGTCAACCGTGATCATGTTTAACACCTAATGTTGTTTTTATTTGTAAACACATATTTAACCAATGATGATCCAGAACAACCAAACAAACCGAAAAGTACAACAAATTGTAAAAAAAAAAAGTACATTTTTTGCAGTTATTTATTGCATGTGATGAAATTTATGTCTGCATGCTTCTATCTGTCTGAGTCGTTGGCTATGTCCCAATTCAGGGTCTGCACGCTTGAAGTACGCGCACTACGCGTACTACGTACGGTGCGTACTATGAGTACGAGAAGTGCGGAAGTGAGAGGCTTGTAAAATGGGACGGTATACGCTTCGTCGCGCTGTTCAGGTTGCCTAGCAACCATGATACTAACCGCGAGACACGTTACATACAGCTTTGTTTGACAGAAATGAAGGAGAAAAATGTTTTGTTGGTCATTCATTTTTGTCATGACATCACTTTGATTAGTTGAGTATCTGAGGCTGAGACCACGGGACTGTAAAACATGATTGTTGGGCTTCATTTCTGTGCTGAACAGTCATTTAAGATTAGTTAGTAAATAATAATTAGTTAATGTTGTTCATGAGACTAAAGTCAACTCACTGTGGTAATGTAAATATATATATATATATACAGGGAGTGCAGAATTATTAGGCAAATGAGTATTTTGTCCACATCATCCTCTTCATGCATGTTGTCTTACTCCAAGCTGTATAGGCTCGAAAGCCTACTACCAATTAAGCATATTAGGTGATGTGCATCTCTGTAATGAGAAGGGGTGTGGTCTAATGACATCAACACCCTATATCAGGTGTGCATAATTATTAGGCAACGTCCTTTCCTTTGGCAAAATGGGTCAAAAGAAGGACTTGACAGGCTCAGAAAAGTCAAAAATAGTGAGATATCTTGCAGAGGGATGCAGCAGTCTCAAAATTGCAAAGCTTCTGAAGCGTGATCATCGAACAATCAAGCGTTTCATTCAAAATAGTCAACAGGGTCGCAAGAAGCGTGTGGAAAAACCAAGGCGCCAAATAACTGCCCATGAACTGAGAAAAGTCAAGCGTGCAGCTGCCAAGATGCCACTTGCCACCAGTTTGGCCATATTTCAGAGCTGCAACATCACTGGAGTGCCCAAAAGCACAAGGTGTGCAATACTCAGAGACACGGCCAAGGTAAGAAAGGCTGAAAGACGACCACCACTGAACAAGACACACAAGCTGAAACGTCAAGACTGGGCCAAGAAATATCTCAACACTGGTTTTTCTAAGGTTTTATGGACTGATGAAATGAGAGTGAGTCTTGATGGGCCAGATGGATGGGCCCGTGGCTGGATTGGTAAAGGGCAGAGAGCTCCAGTCTGACTCAGACGCCAGCAAGGTGGAGGTGGAGTACTGGTTTGGGCTGGTATCATCAAAGATGAGCTTGTGGGGCCTTTTCGGGTTGAGGATGGAGTCAAGCTCAACTCCCAGTCCTACTGCCAGTTCCTGGAAGACACCTTCTTCAAGCAGTGGTACAGGAAGAAGTCTGCATCCTTCAAGAAAAACATGATTTTCATGCAGGACAATGCTCCATCACACGCGTCCAAGTACTCCACAGCGTGGCTGGCAAGAAAGGGTCACCTGATCTGAACCCCATTGAGAACCTGTGGTCCATCATCAAATGTGAGATTTACAAGGAGGGAAAACAGTACACCTCTCTGAACAGTGTCTGGGAGGCTGTGGTTGCTGCTGCATGCAATGTTGATGGTGAACAGATCAAAACACTGACAGAATCCATGGATGGCAGGCTTTTGAGTGTCCTTGCAAAGAAAGGTGGCTATATTGGTCGCTGATTTGTTTTTGTTTTGTTTTTGAATGTCAGAAATGTATATTTGTGAATGTGGAGATGTTATATTGGTTTCACTGGTAAAAATAAATAATTGAAATGGGTATATATTTGTTTTTTGTTAAGTTGCCTAATAATTATGCACAGTAATAGTCACCTGCACACACAGATATCCCCCTAAAATAGCTAAAACTAAAAACAAACTAAAAACTACTTCCAAAAACATTCAGCTTTGATATTAATGAGTGTTTTGGGTTCATTGAGAACATGGTTGTTGTTCAATAATAAAATTATTCCTCAAAAATACAACTTGCCTAATAATTCTGCACTCCGTGTGTGTGTGTGTGTGTGTGTGTGTGTGTGTGTGTGTGTGTGTGTGTGTGTGTGTCCATATATCACTGACTTTCAGCTTGTTGTGTGTTTGTGGACATATGACTGACTTTAATTATTAAACATTAGCACATAAGTGTCGTCATATTCAGTACTTTTGACAGTTCACTCTTCGGCCGCTCCAACTTATTAGGGAAATTCCACATACATAAATGTCAATTTCAAAACTAAACCCCATCATTTAATTTGTTTTTGATTGAAATTGAATATTACTTAAACTCTTAAACTTTTTTTATTGGAAGTTAATTTATCATTGATTGAAATTCATTCAGAAATGTTTAAGGAATGAGCTGTCACAACTTTCAAGTACAAAGTTGTTATGAAGTCTGTCACATTCCCCCCCTTTTTTCTTTTTTTTTATCATTTATTTATTTATCCTTCTTATTTCATTGTACTGTATATTGTTACTCTTATTTGCCTTGTATGTCTACTGTACAAACTGAACTGGAATGACTGACTGTTCGCTTTATAATTTCAATAAAGTTTTGAAAAGAAAACCCCTCTTCGGCCGCTCCCTTCTGCCGTAATTTGCAGCAAAATTATCCACACCCACCGCCACGCTATGAATTGTGGGATATATGGGACCACGAAGCGTGCACCGGACCACGCTTGATATTTGGGGAAATCGACGGCGCATTTGGAGTATGCATTTGAAGCACACTTCGAATTGGGACAGCCGTCGTCGCGTGGCGGTGACGTAACCGCACTTAAAATGCGTACTTCAAGCGTGCAGTCTCTTAATTGGGACACAGCCCCTGAGTTGGGACACAGCCGTTGGCACCTGCGTGAGTTCATCTCCATGAAGGATGTCTGCTTTGTCCAATCAGGATGAGCCTTCCACCTGTCAGGAGCCTGGTGGCTTCGGAGACAGATTTTTCTATCCTCCAAAACAAAGCATGGCAAAAAAAAAGTTGGATATAATTTAACAAAAGTCTCATATGTTGAGGGTGTCACGAACATATTGTCTTGATTTGACCAGGTTGGGTCTTCTCAGTGCTGTTTGAGCTCATTAATAAAGTGTAGGCTGGTTTGGTTCAGTAGGACATGATGAGTGATGACTGTGTGTCTTTAAATAAGAAACAACTGACAGGAGGCGATACGGTGTGAACTGCTCTGCATGAGACAGAAAATCATTTTGATTAAACATCTGACCCACGGTCACATCTCCGTCACCAAACCACATGTGATAAAGGAGAACCTGGTGTTTATATGAGATGTCCTTATTGTTCCATACTAAGGCTCTGTGTGGGGAGAAGAGGTGAATCCTGTGATCACAGGTCGTGGTTTCTCCTGATGATGTGCCACGTCCAGCACAGCTGAGGTGCTGCGATTGGCCTGAGGGACCAGATCTCCTCCACTCCTCTTTGATGGTCTCAACAGAGCCTGAGGAACTCATTCATTTATTCTGCAGCTCTGTTATCTTTTCATCAGCTTCACCGTCTCCTTGAAGACTGAGATGAGAGCTTCACTGATGGCTCTTGATTGTGTTTTTTGAATTTGATCTCTCGTTGATTTTATCACAAATATTATGAATGATATTGTTTTGGTCTTAGACACCTGAGAAGCTGCTCGGGTAGATGATGTTTCTTTGTGTTTGACACACAATCGTCCAATCTTAGATTTGCATTATATTTATATTATATTATATTATATTATATTATATTATATTATATTATATTATATTGACCTATCATGAATAAATGGCGCCCTCTAACGGTCACTTGCTGTAACTGCTGCAAACGTGTTAATGCTTCATGCATGATCCTGCCGGGATTCCGTAGTTTTGCTTCCACATGTCATCAGGACGAACCGGCAGCTTCATACAAAAAGAATAAAAACTCAGAAATCTTGTTTAGTTTAAAAACACGAGACGTTTAAACTTCACGTTAATATTTTTTAAACTAACAAAAGTTATAAAATTATTAACGAAGGTTTGTTGTACTAATGTTGTACTAATGTTCGCTCAAACACACGTTTTAATATTTGGTTTGAAGACTTTATACAGCCTGAACATCATCATCATCATCATCAGCATTATTATTATTATTGTTTCAAATACTTCCCGCTGCTCGTCTTGCCTGCAGGTGAGGACCAGGTGTTCAATTAATTAATTAGACTCTTTAAATCCTTTGAATGAATCCTGATATTTAATTAAAACACCGGAGATCACGTGGGTTATGTTCTCTTTTTTTTTCAAACTTTATTGAAATTACAAAGTGAACAGCCAGTCATTCCAGTTCAGCCTGAACAGTAGACATACAAGGCAAATAAAAGTAACAATATACAGTACAATGAAATAAGAAGGACAAATAAATAAAGGAAAAAAAGAAAAAAAGAAGTGAAAAAAAAGGGGGGGGGGGATGTGACAGACTTCATAATTTAGTACTTGAAAGTCGTGACAGCTCATTTGTTAAACATTTCTGAATGAATTTCAATCAATGATAAACCTTTTTTATTGGAAGTTAATTTAAGAGAGTTTAAATAATATTCAATTTCAATCAAAAACAAATTAAATGATGGGGTTGAGTTTTGAAATGTACATTTATGTATATGGAATTTCCCTAATAAGATATAAACATTGACAATGGCACATATTTTTTTTTCTTTAGTTTCAAAATAAGTGATAATGTTCTTCCCTTCAATTTTGATTTCGTATGTTGTCTTGCACAGTATATAATTTTCAAGCTCTCTCCAAAATGTAGCACTATATGAACAGCCATAAAACAAATGAGTAACACTTTCAAGTTCAGTTTTACAAAAGGTACATTTTCTATCAATGTCACAGAATCTTGAAATGTACATGTTGGATGGATATATGTTATGTAATATTTTCAAATGTAATTCTCTAACTTTGTTTGTAATACAAAATCTAAAAGGAACAAGCCACGCTTTATCCCAGTTGATATTATCAAAAATAGCATTCCAAAAAAACTTCCCTCTTGGAGTTATTTTCTTTGCATTAAACAAACATTCTCTAATATGTTTATTGGTGCATTTCTTGCTTAAGAAATCAATACCATTTATATAAAGAGTGTTAACGGATGCATGTGGTGTGTTCTGTTTTTGTAGCTTTTCATCAACTCAGTCAGTCCGCTGGGAACGGACTTTATTACAGAGCTAAAATCTTTAAATTTGATAGGGAATGTTTTTTCTGTAATAAAGTCATTGTAACTAAGTAGCTGGCCTTCAGAGTCAAATAAGTCTTTTAAATAGATTATATTTTTATCAATCCAATTCTGCAAATATAGTGATTTGTTCCTCTTAGTAATACATTCGTTATTCCAGATAATAGATCTATGTGGAGAAAAGTTATGTGAATAACATAATTTCCAAGCCAACAATGCCTGTTGATAAAATGCAGACATTTTAACTGGTAACTTTGATATACTGTAACTACAAGACAATAGGAAGTGTAAACCTCCAACATTTCTAAAAATGTTATGTGGAATGAAATGCAATAATGATCCAGGAGATTTTAAGCGTTCTTTTAGCCATTTCACCTTAAATGTATAGTCCAGGACCCATGAAGTCCAGAAGGCCAAAACCACCTTTATCTTTAGGTCCACAAACAATGATTTTTTTAGATGATGGTGCTTATTCTTCCATACAAAGTTAACAAATAAGTTATTAACATTTTTACGTGGGTTATGTTCCCAGGTTCTCAGATAGATTATGACTGACGTCATGTACTTCCTGCAGGTTCACGTGACGCTCTCACGGTCACGTGGGTGGGCTTCATCCGTGTTGTTGTTGATCGGGTGCCGATCACATGGTAGGATTTTGCGCATGCGCGAGCTGTTAATGGCTGATGGAGAGAAGATGCCCACTGCCTCCATCCCCGTGTAGCGCAGGAGAGCTCCAGCCCGCTCCCGTTTGGCGCGCATTGCGCAGACTGCCGTTTTTCTGCACAGCTGCAGGCCGCAGTCCGACACGAGAGGCCCGATGTCCGTGGCTAACGCTAAACACACGGTTCTGAATCCGGTAAGCGGATTATTATTATCATCATCTCCATCAGCCCTCTGATGGCTGCATGCTCTGCTGTCTGCACGCATGCAGTTTCTAGCGCTGTCCGCACATCTGCCCACACACCTGTCCACATCTGTCTGTCTGACCACACTCGAATGAAGACACGAGGCTCTCTGAGGTTTCCATGTCCGCTCTGCAGGTGATCCCATACACTGGACCCATACCTGGTGGCCTGCACCCCGGGGAGATCATCATCGTCCAGGGCACCGTCCCCCCCGATGCTGACAGGTAAGATTCAAATCAAACAGCAGCAGTTTGTTCTGTTCATGCAGGAAAACTAACAAAGAAAAAATCTCCCCCTGCAAACATTTTCAGCTAAAAGAGAATGAAAGTTGACCCATGACGCTGTTTTCAGGTGTGTGTGATATTTACTGTATTACTGAACTCTTCCATACCTGCTTTGCTTGATTTAAAGTCCACAATAATCCTTCTGTATATTATTCTGGGACTAAGTGCAGCATCTCAGTCCATCCTGCCTGAAACAAGCCCCCTTTGTTCTGATTGGCTGCCCCTCACCTGTCAAGTTTGGTTTATGGATTTTGCTGCAGATTCAAAAACTTCATTTTGTGTTGATTTGTAAAATTATTTATACTTAATAGTTTCACAAGTTGTATAATCAAAGGATATTTAAAGTGCTTATTATAAACTGTGGCACCTTTCACAATCATATAGATTATATTATTGAACCATAATTATTGATCTTTGTATAACTTTAATGTTCTAGCTGCTGCTGATTGAGATGATTTTTATATTGCAGGGTAGCTTGTATCTGTGCAGGTGTGCTGTCACATGTTACCGATGCTGCTCTGTCACAGAGGGGAAATGCTCGAGAACCTGCTGACGTGAAATATTCAGTAATTCATATTTTGGTGAAAGCAGCAGCATTACATGTGAAGCAAATGAGTGAAGCTGAAAAGAGGAAGTGATGGTGAATAGTTTGTTTTTATTGAAATAGTGTTTCCACACACAGCGAGGCCTCCTGTGGTTTGTTGTTTCCAGATGTTACAGATGTTTTATGTTCGCTGATAAAACGAAACTTAAATCTTTCTGCTGTGAGTTTGTAGCACAAACGTCTCTGACTGCAGGTGCTGTCCGTGGTTCTGATCAAAAGGTGAAACGATGTTGAGGTTACTGGTTATTGATATGTGATATTATTTTGGTGTGTACAGTGTGCGTGGGGGGTTGTGTGTCTGTTTAGGTACGATGTAGCAGCAAGGACCCAAAAACTCCGGAGCCTCTCACAGAGCTGTTCACTTCTCACTCATGCTGGAGACCCAATCTGCTCAGTTCTGTTTCTAGATTAGAGATCAGCAGGTTTGAAATCATCGTCTGCTGGCCAATCAGAAAAGTTCCGCTGTTCCTGGACCCTCACAGGGTCTGACGGTTTTTACCATCCAAAGTCTTTATGTCATGAGCATCAGTGAGAACTATAGAAACTTAATTCCTGATTTATTTACATTTCCTCTCTCCTTAAACAGCTCCGACACTGCAGCTCAATCAAATGTCTCACTCACATCTAAATGTTCCTTTAACCTCCTAGGACCTCCATCCACATATGTGGACATCACATTTTGGGTTATTTAGACCAAAATACTCAATTTTGCTCTACGAGGGCCTGATATCCACTTACGAGGACATTATGCTGCCACTGTTCTATCAGAATTTTAAATGAATATCCTCATATGTGGCTCTGATTTTTCTTAAAAACAAAAATAAGGTAAAAAAGAAAATCTGGTAATTCTTTGTTTTTACATTCATCGGGCCCCAATGAGCCCAAATATCAAAGAGAAATTAAAAATGCTGCTGTGGAAGAGTTCAGGTCTTAGGAGGTTAATGAAGATCCGTTCACTGCCAACTCTTTCCTTCCTGATTCAAATAAACTTTATGAACACAGACTGACTGAGCAAAGCTCTGGATGCTCACACACACTCAGTCTGTATTTAACTCGTCAGCTTTGTCTTCATCTGTACACTCAGCCACTTCACTGTCAGTAAACCTGATTGGTCAGATGCTGAAACCCCGCCTCCTGCTGGGTTTACTGGGATCGCTGAGAAGTTACCCTGGATGTGCTGATCTGTGCACATTCAATTCCAGTTGCAGAGAACAGGTCCAGGATCAGTTTGGCTGATATCAATGAGGTTGTTATTCTCTTCGGTGATCATGCATCGCTCCCAGCTCTGCTACAGTCAGACCACTCAAAGTCTCTCTCTCTTTTCTTTAAATCACATCTGAGAGCTCAGCTGTTCTGCCAACTGGGTTCAGAATAAAAGGATGGAGTTACATCCACGTGGAGTTTAAGTTAAACGTTGATGCACGACATGATTTAATGGGCAGTTAAACTTTGTGCAGGTTTCAGATCGACCTGTCGAGTGGCTGCAGCACCAAACCACGCTCTGACGTCGCCCTCCACTTCAGCCCTCGCTTCAAGGGCTCGCCCTGTGTGGTGTGCAACTCCCTGCTGCAGGAGAGCTGGGGCAGAGAGGAGACGCTCCACCAGCTGCCCTACAAGCGCGGCGCCCCCTTCGAGACGATCATCCTGGTGCATGAAGACGCCTTCAAGGTCTGTGAGCCCGAGCTGGTGGAGATGGTAGGCCTGCATGTGGAACCGAAAGATAACGCTCCTTGTTCACCTGCAGGTGGCGGTAAATGGAGCGCACCTGCTGGAATACAAGCACAGAATTCCTCTGAACAGGGTTGACACCTTCTCCATCTGTGGGAAAGTCAGGGTGAACGCTATCGGCTACATCCCAAACTCAGTGAGTACATGTCTTTCTCATATTTCAGGTTTTTTGCCGCTCGTGTCTAAATGTGTGTTTTCTCCCTCTCAGGCAATATTCTCAGAATCAGGGGACCTGGTGAGTTTTTACCTTTAAACTGCTAAAACTCGATCACATGTCCAAACTCTTATCAGACGTTTAGGTTTCACTGCTGTTTCAGAGCCTCCCTTACAAAGGCAGCATCCTCAAAGGCCTGAGCCCAGGACAGCACATCACAATCAAAGGGCAGGTCAGCATGTATCCTCACAGGTAAACATTCAGACACGTATATGAATCTGTGTGCGAGTTATCCAGTTATCCGCCCATCTCACAGTGATGCACGCTCATACGTTGCTCCAGTTTTACCGTGAACCTCCGGAACAGCCGGACGGAGAACATCGCTCTCCACCTGAACCCCCGCATGAAGTCCAGCGTGTTCATCAGGAACTCGTACCTGGGTGAGTCCTGGGGTCAGGAGGAGCGGGAGCTGCCCTTCTTTCCATTCTCCTCAGGAGAATACTTTGAGGTAAGGACCACCTGCAGCTTCTCAACGCTTTTAAAGGCCTTCTGCTTCTTCAGAGACTCTTTTTTTAAAATTTCTTCCTCAGATCCTTCTCCTCTGTCAGCCACATCGGTTCAAGCTGGCGGTGAACGGCTCGCACCTGTTCGAGTTCAGACACCGGGTGCAGGACCTGAGCAGCATCGACCAGCTGGAGATCATGGGAGACCTGGAGCTCACCGACGTCAAGCTGTGGTGACTCGCACGGAAACCGGCGTCACCGATGCTCCTGGGTTCTGGTTATCGTGCTAAATTAGCTTAGCCACAGCAACCTGGGCGTGGATGGTTCTAAGCTAGTCTGGCACGGAGGCCGTGGACGGGTCTTAAATGAACGGTTTCCAGCTGAGACTGGATGATGCATGACAGTAAGCCGTGCTGCAGCTGACTGTGGTGTCCCTGGACCGTTTCTTTTCTTGTCTCTAGTGCATCTCTGCTGTGATACAGCCTGTGTAACTAAACCCGGAAATAAATGTGAATGTTAAGAAGCTCTCGACACCTGGCTCTGCTTACGTGTTAATTATAAGACTGTCAGCAAAACAGTGAAATAAATACAAGGACTGCATTCTTCTGTACAGCTCACATAGAAAACAAAATCCAGGAAGTGCAGTTTTTACTGCATCATTGAAGTCACAGCTTTCATTTGCATTAGTTTTTAATCACTTTAAAATAATATTTGAAATACATGAAAATGTCCCACACACCTGACAGGCAGCACTCTGTGCAGCGCGAGATAATAAGATTTAAATAACTGACAGGTCCGTCAGAGGAGCGAGTCCTGCTCCAGTAATCTGAGGTTCCCTCTCGTCTCCTTTATAATCACCTGTGGTTAAAAATGTAACCCAGTCAGGCTGCATGTGTCACACATTATTTAATGACAAACGTGTTCCTGTTATCCTGCTGTTATCATTCAAACCTGAGGATGATCAGCAGCCTTCAGCGATTCTTCACCTCCTCAGATCCATCATCGGGAGCCTTTTTTAAATTTTATAGCCTCACATGTTCGCCGGCCTCCGTGGATTTGGACCCCCATAGCAAAGATTTAAAAGTGTGCTCTCCATAATTGTCTCGCCAGTAATAAAACACGTAAATAAAAACAAAATAAACCTGAATTTCATTCATAACAGAAAGGAAAACATCAAATGTAAAGCTCATTTTGAATTTGATGACAGCAAAACGTCAAAGAGAAAAAGGTTAAAAAGCAGCTGGAGGAACATTTTTCAGCAGCGCAGTCATGTGACTGGGTACTAAAAAAAAAAAAAAAAAAAAATACACAGAACAGAGGTTCACAAAAAACAGTTTATAAAATGTTCCTGACACAAATGTGAAGATTTCAAACGTGTGCAGACTTTTAGAAACATGTTGCTGCCCTCAAAATCAAAATTAGCCAATGCGCTTCATCTTCTCAGTTTGAATATTTGAAATGTTTTTTTGTTTATGTTCTATTATGAATAAATTATGGGTTTAAGAAGAATATCCTTAAATCTTATTATTTACATTTTAATTCCTCCCAACTTTCAGGAATTGTGTTTGCAATTCTTTAACTTCCCAAACACAAACATGGTTTTACTGTAACCGCCCACAGAGGGGTCACAGACTGATGACAAGGCTCAGATATTTTTGTGGCTTTTGTTGGTCAAAAACTGAAATTCAGGGATCCTTAAATAATAATGTGATTTTTGTTCGTCTCAGCAGACCAACAGAGAACTGTGAGTCATCACGCCGTCTTTTAGCCTTTAAAGTCAGCCTACAGCTGGTGTGACATCACACTAATGTTAGTAAAGATGAGGCTGATATCCTTTCCTCTTGGTTTCATAAGAGTATGTAAATTTAAATCTTAGCTGCAGTGTTTCTGCTCGACCACAAGGGGGTGGAAGAGCATTAAAGTGGGAGTGTCAGTTTCTACCAAACCATCAGCGTCTTTGGCCACAGACTGACCCTCTGAGGTGTGGACCCACAGCTCTTCTGTTTCAGGCCTTTTCTGTGCGTCCAGCTAAGAGCTCAAAATCATCCATAAATGTTAAAACGTCAGCATCACATGACTGTCACACAAACGCCTTCGATAGAAACGCAGCCGAATGTGATAAAAAGATGGTTTTATTAATATCCACAGGAAATATAATCTGTAAGTTGTAATAACCATAGTACAATACAACAGTCTCTTTTACATAGAAAAGCCTGATGATATGCAACATGAAGACATCAACCATCGCACTGCTGACCATGTCCAAGAAAAGAAGGCAAGAAGACACCGTCCAATCAGCAACGGGCACACAGGAGAAGGTTTTAGAAAAGAAGTGAGTCAGAGCTGCGACGCTCAGCCTTCTCACCCAAACTTTTATTTTGGATTGAAGTGGAACAAAAACCTGAAACGTCTCCTGTGAAGTTTCCAAAGAGTTAACGGATTAAACTTCCCCGGAGTTTCAAACAAAAATAACAGGAAGGATCTTCCAGCTCCAGCTGCAACGTTTGGGAAGAAAAACGTCAGAAGACAAATCTGATTTAGGTCCACAGGTTCCAACAGCTGAGTTTAAACCACCACCTGTGAGCGTGGGTGGGGGTCAGCAGACTTCGGTGATCTCAGTGTTTTCATTGGGGGCGTCAGACGGAGCTGAGCTTCACCAGCCCTCTGACGGAGTCCTCGTGCAGCGAGTCCTGGCTGGCCGGGTCGTAGAAGCCGGCCTGCGTGGTGTGGCTGTGGCCCATGGGGCTGCCGCAGTGAAGCATGCCGGGCGGCGACGGCACTTCCTCTGGCGTAAGGAAGTGGTGCTGGAACAACGACTCCTGCAGGGGGTTGCTGTGGTTGTGTGTGAGGGTGTGTCCATGGACCGGCAGCTTGTCGGCGGCCTCGTGGCAGCTTAAGCTGGAGGTGGAGGTCGGAGGGGTGGGCTGGCCGAGGGGCAGTGAGGTGCAGGGCCCCGTCAGGGCGAGGGAGGCGCGGCCAGGTAGCGTCCCTCCGTTTTCGGGGGATGTGGTTAGGATGACAGGCTCGCTGCTCTGGTGCTGGAGTAGCGGGGTGGCGGCGGCCTGCAAAACGAATTTGGTGCTCTGAATGCACTGGTCTTGGTCACACTGAGAGAAAGCGCCAACGAGGAGAAGGGAGGAGGGAGGGGGTGTGCGGGTCAAAGCAACAGACATTGGGGGGGAGAGATGGCAGTGACGCAGAATTTGAAAATTGCAAAGAAGAAAACACAAACGAAAGGAAGGCGTGAAGACGACAAAGGAGGGAAGGGAGAGAAAGAAAGAGAAGGTGTTAGTGTCCCGTTAGGATGCAGAGCCACAGCCGCTCAGCTCAATACACAGAGCTGCTATTAAGTCCCTGCTTCATGGCCTATTGATCGCCTCGCTGTGGATGTGTCAATAACGAGCGGTAACTGGGTTAGGACGCCGAGTTGGCGATAACACACATCAGCCACAGAGAGGTTAGCTTTAACCCTGTTAGCCGTTTGTCACCACAAAGTCATCAATATTACAGAGCAGCTGCAGATGAAAAGCCCACAGGGTGTGAGAGGTACCAGAAATTAAAAGCATAATAATCAGGAAGAGCCCCGTGACGCAGCCTCCCGCCCCACACCACCCCAAAGCCTCACGGGGAGGAAATGGGAAGCACAGAGGTTCGTCCTCCACATCTCACCTTTCTGCCTCAATCTCACTGACCTGAAAAGAGCAGATTACAGACATGATGTAAACACAGGCCGAGCGACCTTTGACAGCAGAACAGATGTGCTTTTAAGTGTTATCAGTCCTCCATGTATCGACTTATGGAAGCTAGGCTCAGGTTGTTGCACTGCAACGACAGGAAACACGCTCACCTCCACGTTAGCGCCAGGCTACGTCATCGGTGTTTGATGGAAAATAGAGTGCTGTCAGGCTTTGTGAACACCGACTGACTCATTAGCAGCAAGGCAGAAACAATACCTAGACGGGCTGCTGACCACAGGCCGTGTTGGGCTTTCACATTCCTGTAATCCCAACATTCAGCCCACATTTACTCTGGTTTTGCCTCAGTAGAAGGATACTATGACAGGAAGACAGTCATTTCTCTGTTCCTGAGACGTCGTCAGGAGACGCACTGCTAGGTAAACAGTTTTTGTGTCAGCTCTCGCAGCGTGCTGTACAAAGCTGATTCTACTTGTGTTTCATATTTAAACAAATCTGAAGAGGACTGGAGAGATTAGAGTGACGCGTGTTATTCCCGACAACATTAACGGATAATAAGTCACACAGTGGTCTGGGACATTCGAACATCTGACCCGAGCGCTTTAAAGTCCGGAGATGCTTTGTGAGATCTCCCCTCCTTAAAGTGGGAACTGATGTGAGCCTCTCAGGGAGGCCTGTGATGACTGCAGTCAGTCTCTCTCCTTTTACTGAGTCAAATCCAGAAAGCAGGGTTTGTTCATCAAAGTGCAATGACATCGTTTCACACGCAGTTACCGTGGCAACAGCTTAAAAAGTCTCCGTCGATTTAAAGCTGCATCACAAAGAAACAAACGCGCCTTTGCCAACACGGAGCTAAAAATGCCCGGCTTAACGTGGGACACACACCAACAACTGTTTGCTTTTAATCAAAAATCTGATTTAAATACTCGTTCACACACACACACACACACACACACACACACACACACACACACACACACACACACAGGTCCCAGACCTGGACAGCTACACGTTAAGCACTGACGGCGTCCAGGCAAACAGCCAGGACGACTGCGGCTGCTCATCATGACCGCTACAGGAGACAGATGGTGGTTATTTGTGGACGTGCTAACATTGGGGAATGTTCCCGTGGCTTTCAGCCCAACGGTCCATTCAAGAGATCATGACTGATGACGTCAGCGTTTAACATCTCGGTGAGAATAACCAGGACGAGGTCGAGCCTCTGTGCCAACAAGGACACGGCAGAGGGAAAGGTGTTCAGTAGCTGTGTGCGAGGAGGTAAACTGGACGCCACGAGTGTGTCGGGACTCAGCCTGACACTGCACAAAAACCTGTTCACGGCCTGCGGCGTGATTTCGATTCTCATCTTTTCATGAGCCTGCTGCAGTGACAGATGACAACCCCTGGCAAAAGTCAGCGAATCAACACATTTGGATGATGTTCATTCAGCCTCAAACACATTCAACACTTTTCTTTTTTTGGGCAGTAGAAGAAAAATAATGTTGGAATCACTTTGCGGTTTTCATTTCTATCTGCACAAACCTGAATATGAAAGAAGTCTGCAGAGCCAAAATAATGTTTCTTTGTTCCCTGATGATGTAATGTTTCATATCAAGGGCCAGATTTACTCAGCGGGTCGGTTAGGTGTGGTTAGTTTGGGTGACATACAGAAGTTAGTTTTCTAAACACAGATGATCTTCATGTCAATATCAAGCACAAAAAATAAGACGTGCTTTTTTTTTGCACCTGCTGGTGCAATTTGCAGTAAACTGCATCTCAAACTTTGTAACTGTTTAAACACTTGATTTAAATATTTTCTTCTCTATATTTTGTGCAAAGGAAACTCCAAAGACCGCGTCCCTGCCTCCTGTGGAATCTTGGCTCTGTGTTTGTCCTCAATACTGACAGTATTTTGTGTTAGTTTGTGCACAAAGCGTTGGCTAATCTGTAACATAACATAAACAGGTGACAAGGCATGAGCTTATAAGCACATAATGTGCAACAATTAAACTGTAATCAATCAGCTGTTTTAGTTTTTTTTTTTATCATATTTAGATTCAGCACAACAAAATCCATTCGAATAAAGGAAATCATCATTTTTCCTTCACTTAATTTGGAATAAATAGCATTATTCAAAATAATCTGACAGCCAGAATGTTCAGGTGTATTTAATAAAAACAACTGCAAAGTGAAAAAGTTGAACAAGCATCCTCCAAATGTGCCGATTCCAGGAGTTTCCGTAAGATTTCAGAGTGAGCGTCTTATGAGCAGCTGACCAGAAATCAGAGACTCCAGGCCACCACATCAACATAACCCCCACCTGCCGACCTGATTTAAAGAAACACGACGTGGTTCGTGCAGACTCTGAGAACTCGCCTGCTGTAATCTAGAGCAGCTTCATCCATCTCAATCTAGCGATGAGAGACACTAACTGGATTTACTTTCCCAGACCAGAAAAAAACCAAGCTGTGTGTGATTCAGCGGTGTCCAGCCTCCGTGCCTGGGCCCAGTTATCCGGGCCAGCGCGGGATGCCTCTACATTCTTAAATCTGAGATCATCATTAGAGAGTCGACCGTCGGCATCGTTCACGGCAGCCGCACGAGGGCAGGACAACCTGATCCACGCCAGGAAACCAGATTTGTTCTACACGTGTGCGAAAACAGACGTACTTCCTGTCAATGCTAAAATTACAAAAATAATTAACTCATAAATTTTTTTTTTTTCATGCAAGAGTCGGATTAAAACTATTAAAACTGTTTCTACCTGACAGCTGTAACTTTATATTACTGAAGCACGTCTCCCCTCTCCGAGTCAGTTTATTAGGACGTTTCAGATTTTACAAATAAAGCAACATTTGATCTTCGTTGGTCTAATTCTCCAGCCATACACACTGATAAAATAATCTATGCTAGACCTCTACAATAATAATAATAATAATAATTATTATAATTATAAACTTCACAATTTGTGTACATGGATCAAAAAGTTCACTTGAAAAGGAGAATTTAGTTTGTTTAATTAGTTCCATATATGAGAAGTAAGAAAAAGTAATTAATTTTTTATTTATAACAATAATAAATATTCTATTTCATAACCAGTGAAATCAAAGTTAAAATTGTATGTAATGCTTAAACAAGCCATTTCACCTTACAGCAGTCAGTGTGTAAATGCTAAGGGCTTTTACTGTGAAAGGAAGGAACAGGAAGAAGGCCTTTTCACACGTGCAGAACAAATCAGGTGCAGATTTCAACACTCACTGCAACTTTATATAAACTCTAACGTTAGGAAGCAGCTTGAGGATAAAATGAACCTGAAGGCAGACTCTTTAAAGTATTTTAGCTCATAGTTGCTGAAATCCTGCGTGCTTTATTATCCTGCTCTTTGCACAGGGTGGCTCTTATTGTGAAGCAGTTACAGGTATACACGTCTAAACAACATGACAAAAAACATGAATTTCGTGGTTTAGTTTATTTGGTTATCGTTTCACCATGAAAAGAGATGAAACACTGTTCTGTGCCATTTCTGACAAAGTGATGCATAAAGCTGCATTTGGAGGGGAGAGGGAGGTGGGAGGGGGGTGGTGGCGGCGTCGGTCAACAGTCTTACCGTGTGGCTCTGCTGAGACTGGGTGGAGCCATATATAGTGATACCATTGGTTGGTGGTGCCAACTGTGGCACGTCTGCCTCGACGAAGCCGCGTCTGTCGATGAGACTAATGGGAGAAAAGCCGAGAACATCGTTACCGTCAGCAAACATTACACAGCAAAGGTCACTCAGCAGCACAATAACACAACACACAGTTCCGACAGGCCCGTCCTGCTTTAACCAGAAAGGAAAAGGTCGAGTTGATCTCGCTGTGGGTCAGCAGACGACCAAAGAAAGAAACGGAATGAAACAAATGAACAAAAGAGCTTTGTCGCTCTAACAGAGAGACTTTTATTAAACTCTGACCCTGTGGTTTTACTGTTGACAATAAAAGCAAAGATAACTACTGTGTGCGGTGTGAACTATTTTCTGATACCACTGCTGCAGGTCAGGAAATACCAGCTTCTAAAATGATTTAAATACAGTCTCAGATGCACAACACATGACCCGTTCCAGCATGTCATCATTTAACAAACGGCCCTGTGAAAAACTGAGCCCGCCCCATGATTCAGTAGCTTGTGGCGACACCTTTGGCTGCAGTAATTTACAGTAATGATTTTCTGTGACAGTGTTGTCCTCTTTCTTTGCAGCGTTGCTCTCAGTCAGTTGTGCAGACATCTCTCTGAAGGTGCCACTACAGCATTCAGTCAGGGTTGAGGTTGGACTTTCACTGGACCGTTGCTGCCGTGTGTGGGATCACTGTCCTGTTGATGACCTCGTGCCGATACCCTGTGGCTCTGGGCACATTGCCCTCTGACACCCTACTGACAATCGGTCATGCTCGGATGCTTCAGATCAACAAACCACCAAAACTTCTGCTTTTATCAAAGTGCTCACACTGCTGGCTGTTACTTACAGAAGGGATGGTTTTAGTTTTTGTTAAATAATTACTGAGACTGTACTATGTCACCTGAGGTTGTATTTACCTCATTTTAAGAGCAGCTAATCTTATTATGTCCTGATATGCAGCACCTTGGAAGTGAATGAGGGCGTACTTTCTGTTAAGTGTGACTGTACAGTCGCTCATCTGTGGAGTGAACCATCATTTCCAACCCAAGGTTAATGCTGCACAGCTCTTCTGGTTAGAGAAGAACCTGCTGAACTTTGCACAGTGATGCCTCCGTGTGATGATAGGGGCTGTTTATCAGCCAAACACAGGCCGATCGGACACAGCTGAGGCATCAAGCTCGATAAGAATTTAACACAAAGTGCTGACGGTGAGCTCCAGCAGGACTGAGCTGGAATGAAGCAGAAACCTGCAGTTTGATGCATTTGAAAGTCTGAGTGGAGAATCTGTGCAGGGAGTAAAACACAAAAGGCTTTTGTCTCTGTGGGTCTGAGCTCGCTCAGTCCAAGAGGCAGGTGAGGCCAGCTGTGCGACACCTGTGGCGCCACACACACACACACACACACACACACACACACACACACACACACACACACACACACACGGCAGCCACCTGTGAGCCGAGGACTCTCCTTTGCCACCCGCTGCAGCCGTTATGGGAGATGCATAGCTTGTGACGGCAAAATCACAGAAGAGTCAAACACACTGACACATCATTGCTGTTCTTATACATGTGCATATACTGAGGAACTCTGCAGGTACTTAAATGCAACGTTAAAAGCTGAAAATTCCTCAGGATAAAAAGATATTTGTGCTGTTCTGACAGAGTCGATCCAAGGTGGCGCCTCATTTCTAACCACCAAGCCATAAAAATCAGAGGAAACGGCGACTTCAGATTCACGGATGAGTAATGAGAATGGGCACTGGCAGAGACGGGTTTGTAAAGTAATGAATTTGCACAATAGTCACCATCTTCTGAAACATTAAAACCCACCACAGAGAAAACTTTGAATCTCTGTTAAACCCGCACCAGAGAAAAGAAACCGCAATAAGAACAAGGAAGATGGAACTGGAAGAAAAACAAATGAGGAATGGAGACAGAATTCATCAAACTACCGATTCCTTGTTTCAGGCAGAATTTGCTTACCTACATAATCTTTATTCATGTAAATGATTGAGTCCAGTTTGCTTTCAGGACACTTTGTCTTTAAGCTTTTCAAAGGTTCGGTATTTAAAGGTGGACTGTGGTATACTGGGGAGACCTTTCACTCTCCTTTAGTGGAAAAATATGACAAGAACTACAATTTGTAATCTACAAAGTAAGGAACATGGATGAAGTGTTTGACAGAACGTGGAGTTGTACGATGGGAAACTAAAGTAATGACTTGCTGTGTTGTTCCTTCATGTAATAAGTTTTAAAGGTTGTCCACATGTGCAGGCATATGAAGGAGCAGTATGTCGACATATACAGATGGGGAACTGAAATCTACCGTAGCACATAAGAACAATGCCGGGGGGCAACGTGCAGTCGCACAGACACGAGCTGACAGCTGCTGTGTTTTTGTTCAATCACATGGGCAGAAAAGTATAAAAATCTAATCAATGTGGGAAACTTTGATCTTGGATTTGGTTCAAATAGGCCTGAAATGCTTTGCAGTATCTTTGCTATGTTTAGAGAAAAGGCTGCAGGCAGGCTCATTTCACAGCAGCTCCTCACATCAAACACTTCTGAGTAACAGTTTTATTTTTGCCTCTGGAGAAAATGGGAAACTACGATGACACCGAGATGGCTTTTTCCCCCCAGAGCAGGGAACGATGGGCTCTTTGTCCTCATCTGACCATCGAGGAACGAGGAATGCGTACATCGCCTCACAGAAACACAAACACCCACACCCAGCCTACCTCGGTGGCAGGGGTCCACACAGCGCTGCGCAGCAGTTGGTGAATATGTTTCCATAGCTGTAGGGGTTATAGTTGTCCTTCCCTCTTTTAGATGACCATGAACCTTTTATCTGCAGAGATGCAAAGCTTCAGTGAGACAGATAAATATCCAAAGTGTCATCGATAAACAGACGCTGCTGTTTGTGTCTAGTCTGGAGCTCAAGCGGGCCGTGCGCACTTCTGTCCCGTGACCTTGAAAATTATCATCGCCATTCTCGAATCAGCTGAGCTCACCAGCGAAGCTCGAGCACCACTCACTCACAGTCTGAGGTGAAAAGGAGTTACAGCTGTGAGTCCATGCTTCTGTGCAGCTAATGAACACACACCATACAGATGAGCAAATAATCAGAAACTCCATTAAAAACGCTTCTTTTAAAAGGATTAAAATGCACACATCAGCGTGTTTGTAGTTCCCAGATTTTCAGGCTAGCAAGGAACCAACGTCACTGAGAACTTTAAAGAACGAATATTTAAAAGTATTTGCCTGTCATATGTAATCAGTCCACAACCACTAGATAAACATAAGACTAGAAAAATAAAGATAAAAAACACAGTGCCGAGGTCCATAAGGGAAGGTAAGGGAAAAAGGGAGGGTAAAAAGCGGCGAGACGGACGGCAAGCCAAGTGCACCGGCGCCATCTTTCAGATTAAAACCTGAAAATCATTGAAACAGTAAAAAATAACAACTACATGTGATGAGCTGGAATTTTAGAAGCTAATTTTGAATTGTATGCTGGGAATATGCTTCTGAAAAAAGTTGGGACGCGGACGTGTTTATGTTGTTTTTTTGCAGAATGTGAAATAAGCCACACCCACACTTCAGCATTAATGAGGCCATTACACGTTTGATTCAAGCTGCACCAACGCACACTCACGGTGTCGGCTCCTGAACTGTTCGCTCTCCTCTTTCCCAAATGGTCCAATTTTGTTACCCATAAATATTTGGTCCAGAGGTCAGTGTACTCAGTGACCCGATGGCTCAGGGCCAGCTACTGGCCTTATGTTACTTGTGAAGCAAACCGGCTTAAACAACTCATCAATATTTTTGATCATTTCTATCAGAATTTAAAATTGAAGAAACCGTTTCAGGAAAATGAAATAAAGAAACGTTGCTTAGTGTTGAGGAAACTGCAGGAAGGCACCGCGTGTGCTGCAGGATGTGAGAACGAGCGTTTCCCCTCACATTTGTGACAACAAATAGAAAAGTGTTCTCTGTGAATAACAACTTTTCAAAGACTTGGCTTCTGTTTCTCCACAGTGAAAAGGCGATCACATGTGTACTTTAACATGGAGACGGAGCCTCTGTTACCATCCTGGGCTAAAATTCAAAGCAGCTGCTCAGTCAGCTTCAACATGAAGAAAAAGTCTTTCACGCATAAATTAAAATCAAGCCTAACCCTGCGAGCCCTCCGCTAAATCTACTTAAAATCTTTCGATTGAAATGATTTGGCAGATGTAGAATATGACGATGAATAAAGACGCTGTGTTGTTGTACTATTACAAAAATGGGCTCGTTTTCTTCTCTCGGGCCAGTAAAGCTCTGATCCGCTGCCTCGGGCTTCCTGTGGGGAGCCCCTCCCCCACTGAGTCTAATCACGTTAATATTAAAACTAACGAGCAGTTCGACGCTGCAGCAGGTGTGACGCTTTAGTATCACACAACTTTTCTCGTGTCGTGTGCCCGCTACTTTCCAGTTGCTGGCACCGAATTGAAAATGAGTGAATGAACCAATAAAAAGATCAAATGGTTTTAGTGCCGTTTCAATTTAAAATAACATTTTATGGCGTTCCTGCCCTTTAAATGGAGTCTGTTAGCACACGACACGTGAACATTCTGCCTCGTTTCTGCAGCGTGTGGTGTAATGCACTTTGTGTCCATACTCACGTCTTCATTGGTGGTCTGGTTGGAGCTGATCAGGTAGGTATGGAAGCCTGAGAGGCCCACGATGGACCACACAGAGAAGAAACACACCACCACTTCCAGCACAGTGACACAAAGAAGTCAAGGAATAACTCTGCTGTGGTGTTCATGCAGTGACAGATGATAATATGAAAGCTCATACAACCCATGGAGCCAGCCCGAACACCGAGGTGCTGCCGTAGCAGCGAGCACACTGACCCACAGCCTGAGGGCCGCCCTCCTCTCGCCAGTACTTCCCAGTTACCAGTTCGTTTGGCTCGTACTGCTCATTTTCTCTACTCCACATACACGCACTGTTCGAGATGAATCCTCTACACAAACAAACACCGCTGACTCTTAATGTGCACTACCTCCAAGGATGACACATACAAATACCCAGACACCATAACTAAGTGCCTGAAGGGCTGCTGGAAAATGCTCAGTAGGTTAGCATCATACTGCATCCTCTCAGAAACTTTACATAATGCCCTCACGCTCTTCTTCTCTCTCCTCCAATCTCTTCCTCCTCAGCAAGGACAAAACATGTCATCATTCTTCGAGCACAAAGGCCTGCTGCGATAGTATCGACTGCAATTCAGCTTTATTAAAGCCCTGTAGGACAGCAGACTTTATCAGCGTGGCTTGGCACATTTCTCTGCCTCAGAAAGTTATCGCACTCAGGCACAGAGAGAAGGGCAGCGAGAGAGCGGCGGTGTGGCAGCCCGTGCTCTGAACCAGATTTGTGTTGTACACCGAGCACTGGGATCATTTAGAGCCGCTCTTCATTTCTACCTCTGAACGGGCTTATCAGTCCTGACCTCGCACGACCCCACGCCGTATTTAAGTGAGAGAAGACATCAAAATGTTTAAAGCAGAAGAAAATGCATTAAAGGGCTGCCAAAATAGTCACGAGCTGCTTCATGATTAAAAGCGAATAAAAGCGAGGCTCTGCTGCCTCCACCTAACCTTCTGCAGTAGAGGCCACATTAACTCCAAATCATCATGTGAACAGTTCACAGCTAAAAGGCTGCGATGAATCTCTTTGCTCAACTTTATCTGACTTACAACAGTCCAGACGTGGCTACAATAAACACAATAATTGTAACAACACCCACACACACCGTCTGAGTCACATGACACAGCTGAAGAGCGACGCAGAGACGAGTCAGAGCCATAAAAATTTCGCTGTCCTGCGTGCCGCGTAAGCCCCGCAGTACAAGACTAATCAGATGCATGTAAGTCATGCAAGAGAGACAGCTGGAGAAAATAGCAGAGCGATGGAAGGCATGCAGATAAATCTGACCTATGGAATAATCTGCATGTGTAACATCAGAGTAATCATTGGGAATATAAATGTTTGTGAGAACGCTGGCCGAAATTCAGGTTTATACAGAGCCAGTTCACCACAGCGTTCACCTCAAGGAATTTTATATAGAACAGATCCAACAACCAGAGCAGCGCTCGGCATCCTGGGAAGTCCCAGAGCAACCTGAGCCTCAGAAAGACAACCAACGGAGTCACCTGATCCATAAGCTTTAAAACAGAGTTTGAATCTTAAAAGTAGAGATAGTGTCTGCTTCCTGAATCCAAACTGGAAGCTGGGTCCACAGAAGAGGGGCCTGAAAACTGAAGGCTCTGCCTCCCATTCTACTTTTAAATACTCTAGGAACAACAAGTAGGCCTGCAGAGCGAGAGCAACACGCTCTGTTAGGATAACAGCTACGAGTTACTGAGGTCCTAAAGATATGACGGGGCCTGATTATTCAACTAAATTCAGCCAATGCAGAGAAGCTAATTTGGGATAAATATGATGTCTCATGTTCTCTAGTCCCAGTTAGTGTTTAAGATCACATGAAGGTTTTTCTAGTCTGATGATGAATTACAATAACCCCCACGACAATAATCAGCAGTTCTCCAGCATCACTCAGGCAGATGTTGCCATTTTTAACAACGCTGATGAGATGAAGGACAGCAACGATACATGTGTGATTAACGTGACTGCTTAAAGAAATATCCAGGTTTAAGTCGACACCGACGTGGAACAGTGAAAGGATATCTGGCAGGACTGTTTTTGAGCGCGCTGAGGAAGCCGTTTTGATGAGAGCCTGTGAAAGGGAAAAACAGTTTCTGTTAGAGCAGCACGCAGCTCGTGTTTGCTGTTTGCAGAATGTGGGACTTGTATGAGATACTGAGCACTACGCCATTACCTGCTGCAAACACTGTCCTGAGTAAAGGTTAAGAGTTGACAAGAAGAACTGAGCTCAGCCGAGTGTGCCGCTTTAATTGGCTTTCCAATTTAGCTTCCAAGTGTGTAGAGAAGCGGCACAGAGCCAGATGAAGGAGCTGGCCCCCAATAAGTGGTTATAGGGAGCATCTCTACCTACTGTGTTCTTCATTCATTCAGACTTACAAAGTGGATTAAAGGTTACAATCAGTATCTATGAAGGACTGCAGCCACCTGTATACCCACTCTGAGCCAGGAACATTTTTAATCATCCCTACAAGCTAATCCTGACCCACGCTGCTGTTCCCAGCACTCGCAGTCATGTATCCATGGCTTCAGAGGACATTAGTCCAAACTTCGTCTAACTGTAACTCAACCTTAAGCTAACTGCATGTAGCCTTTTAAATAAAAGGGAGATTGCACGTTAACATGAGCACGTAGGTCCATCTTGTAAATTTGCTGCAGTCCCTGAAGGCTGGTGAGGTCAGAATCATACGAATACCACAAAGACACGATCACTAAACCACAGATGATCTGTAGAAACAGTGACTTACAGGATGCTGTTTCACATTAAGACAGATTTAATTTTCCTCTATTGTTTGACAGTCTGGGAGAAAGATGTCAGAGATATGTCGTCAGCTGTGTGGGTTCAGTATTTTTCTCAAATCTATTTTACAGTCCTGTCTGGTAGATGTGGGCATGTTGTGATTCGCTTTAACAAACTCATCTAGAGCAGGTGGATGCCACGATATGAAAACTCAAACACAACTATTCTCCCAAATTAAGAAACACATGCAGATATAATTTTACACTGATATGAATCTGTTGCTTACAGATTCAGTCTGTTGATTGTAATGTTGTCCAAACTGGTGAGACACAATGTTGATGTGCAACTTTTTAGGCCTTGCTAGTTACAATGTTACTAATGTCTAAAATTTGCTCAACAAAATTTGACACAACTTTTCTAACTTGTGTTTTAAAAGTAGGGCTGCCACAAACGATTATTTTGACAGTTGACCAGTCACCGATTATTTTTGCGATTAGTCGACTAATCAGATCATCATCCATTGGACGTAAAACGAACAGCTTATTGCACCAGCAGCATCTGCTCTTATATAACTATCATTAGCTTACAGCTTTAAGTGTTTAAGGTATGTGCTAACTAAAAATAAAGACAAGATGGTAGTTTATTAAACTTTAATGAAATTTGCAGATTGTTTCGGTGAAGTTTAATAAACTCCTTGCTATCTAAAATATAACAGGACACCTATATTCTCCAGCATCTCACACTTCTGATAATCAGCTGTTTATTCAGCTGTGTAAAAACTATAACTTTAATCTCAGCCAAACAGATTTACTCAGGAACAAATAAAATACTGAAAAAAAAGCCAAACAATAACATTTTTAAGTTATCTAAATGACTTGTATATCATGTTTAACCTGAGTAGCGAAAGACAGCGGTGGGTTTGAAAACGATTTGCCAGGAGTCCGGTGTTCTCACGGGCTCTAGTGAGCCTTGACCCCGGCTAGCTATCGAGCTAGTGGGTAACAGACGTCTCCGAAAACGTCGGAGCGCTTTTGAAAATATGTGGTGTCTTGATAACCTGAGCAGGTATTTGAGGTTTACACAGCTACATTCTCACCTGAAAATATGTTAAACGTTTATTTTGTGACCCAGAAAGAGTAATATTAAAACTAACTAGCTGCTGCCATTGTTGGAAACTGAGCCGAGCTGGGCCGCACTATGAATTCTGGGTAGAGCTGGGCGATATGAGATTTTTTCATATCACGATATGTTTTTTTCATTTCAGGCGATAACGATATCTATCACGATATAAGCCAAATAACTATATTTGTAAGATTTAAATGTGCCGTTGCTCACAAGTAAAATGTGAAATAATCAGCAGCTTATTTTGATTGAAATATTTATTTCCCATAATAAGTTCAACAGGGGAGATGTACTTAAAAAATGAGACTTTTTCAGATAAATAAAGGCAAATATTGCAAACTACACAAAAGGCAGCCGCTAAAGCGTTTAAGTTTCAAAATAGAACAAACAAAAGACTAATAAATTGTCAATTCCACTAAGAAATTATTAATTATAAAAATAAATCTTAGTTTGTTTTACAGAAGAACAGACAAAATTGACTAACTTTTGTCAATATCAAATAAACTGAGAACTAAAAGGAAATTCTCAATCTCTCCTTGTTGTATAGCTGAGCTTTTCAAACTGTTTTAACAGTTACTTTAATCTGACAAAAGCCGAATGACGAATTAGTGCTTCCAGTCAGAGATTGAGCATGCACCGCTTTATTGTATTTCCAGGCTTGCTTTCGACACAATTTACAGTGTGCGCTACTCTGTTTGACTTGAAATAGCCGAAATACCTTCACACTACGGAACTTCTGTGGCTCTTCCGTTCGACAATCTCTCCGGCATTGGAACCATCATCTGTTTTATCTTCAGTAACCTTCGGTCACGCTCTCAGTTGATTTTTCTCTAGTCGGCACACTCATTTCCTCCATTACCGGGCGGCACGGCGACTGGCTGCTTTCCAAAACAAATACACATGTGCGGCTTGGCGCTTGTGCTGTACGTAAGAAGTCACGTGACGTGACGCTGCAGCTGTGATTGTGCACTACTTAATTTGGATTGGCTGTTCCTTTTTTTTTTTTTTAAGAGGACAAGAGCAGTGAGGCCTATCGCAATAGTTTAATTTTTCTATCGAGAAAAAGTTATTTCGCAATACATATCGTTATCGTTCTATCGCCCAGCTCTAATTCTGGGACAGCTTCTTCTTCTTCGGGGTTTAACGGCAGCTGGCATCCTTGTAAATGCAGTGCTGCCATCTTCTGTTTCAGTCTGTTATTACACTCTTAAATCCTACTACTTATTCCTGCATCTTTTGGGATCTTACAAAGCTTCAAACGACACGTCGACTATTAAATCAGTCGTTGACGATTTTGATAGTCGACGTAATCGTGACTAGTCAACTAATCGTGTCAGCCCTATTTAAAAGAGAGCAAAGTTCCAGTATGTCCACATCAGTCATTAACTAAACATCAGAGGACCTACAGCTCAACCTTGAGGTTCACCAACAATGTTATTGTTGTACTGCTAATATGTATTCATTTTCTGTCTTTAAGACATGATTTTATCCACCTGATTACACGAGATGAAAACAGTAAACTTCGATAATTTGGTAAGGATTAGCTGTATGAGAAGCTCGACTACACATCTACGATCCTACTTAACGTCCACATTTTGGTCAAAGAAAAAGACCAAAACTGCAAAGGATACAATAATCTGTTTTGTGTCCCCATAAGAAAGGCTCTGTGATATGTCTCGCTCCCCACAACATGAGCAATACCTGAAGACACACACACGGAGCCCAACAACCCGCTGCCTGCTCCCAGCTGGAAATATGGTAAAGAGCCAGAAAGCTGCAGCTTTTCACGACGCCCACTTACAACCTGCTGACTGGAAACAGCCCGGAGGACTGTGCGTCTGCACTACGCCTGAGAGCACGCGTCCTTGTGGATACTTACTTAAAATGATGTGCGTGATGACGAAGGCGAAGATGAAGATGGTGAGGAAGGAGAGCGAGAGGATGAACATGTAGAAGAAGCGGTAGTTCCTCCTCCCCACGCAGTTCCCCACCCAGGGACAGTGGTGGTCGAAGCGCTCTGTGTGGAGAGGGAGAGACGAACAAGTTTATTCCGGTTTCAAGGACAAGCGCACCTAACGTGGCGATCCTCCAACGCTTCGGTAAAACTGGCTGAGACATCACGTTTCTCATAAAGCACAGATGTTCACAAACAGAACCAGGTCACTTCAGTGCAGATAAACAGCACAAATCCTGAACTGTGGGAAACTGGGGGAAAGGGGAAGTGTCCCTCTGGGTCTTGGCATAATAATATAAAACATTTTCACAAAGGACAACCTTCCTATTTATATAACGAGCTAATAGAGAAATGATGTGTTTCTTACATGACTGAGTAAAACTCTCCCTGCCACAGTGGGACGAGGTTAAAGCCAAGAATGTTTGAAATCGACTGCTTGAATAAAATTGCTGGTAATTTTTGATAAACTGCTCTGTAATTCTTGATGTAGTTTGAAACCTTCAGCTGCTTGTGAAATCCTTACCATTAAAAGTCAGCCGGTGACATTTTATTCAGCCAAACTGAAAGCAGCTCCAGGGCACCAATCATGTCACTGATTGCTGTTAGAGCTGTTACTTCATCAGTCTCACTCCACAGTCCCATGTCTGAATGTGGAACACTAGCTGTGCACAGTGGTAGCCCCTTAACTAATTAATCAGAGCCATTATTGGTTTAGTGAGATGACATGACCTCGATTTGTCTCCATGAATCAACGCCTGGTTAAACCGGTGCCTCCCTTTAGACAAACACTGTAAACACTAACAGTAAAAGCTGCCGATCACAAAGTCTGCCCCCGATCGTTACCGTTAGGTGACCGATGATTGTGGAAGAAGGAAAAACATGTTTTATATGGTAATTGTGGGCTCTTTGGCTCAAGGGATACCACAGGGTCGCGACACTGCTTTTTCAAGAGTGTTTTCAGATCTAAATAACATAAAAACAAAAGTTAAAATCCATCCTCGATACACGACTTGACTCTCTTTATCATCTTTGAAAATCAAATTTAGAACTTAAAAATTCAAAGAATCTGCAGAAATGCAGATCCCAGCGCACGAAACAACATTCTGCAGCGATTAAAGGATGAAGTGTAAAATAGACCCGTTTCATCTCGTTACCTTTACACTTTATGGATCAGGTGGAGACTACGGCTAACACAAGATGAGACAGCAGTGATATTAACCTATAACGAAAACTAGAGATGGACCGAGCCGATATTACGCATCGGTCCAATACTGACCTAAATTACTGGATCGGATATCGGAGAAAAATAAAAAATTTAATCCGATTCATTAAATATCACAAAAGCACCTCACAAAACTTGCGACATGGCATAACTCAGCTCATAACCTTAGCACGTCGGAGCAGTGTGCTCACGTGATAGAGCGGCTGTGGCGTGCGAGACCTGTCAGCGGTCTGGTTGAGCATTTGTAGCCTCGCTACCAAATCATTTCATCTCCAAGAAAGTGATCCCAGAGAGAAGTAAAGCAAGTGTGTAAGTCCATCTCTGAATGTTTGTAAAGCATTCCCACATTAAGCTTAACAACTGATATATGGAGCGACTGCCTCTCCCTCCCTATCCTGCCGCTACTTCAATCGTGAAACTGCTTAATGATCAGCTGATCGGCTTTTCTGTCGTGACTCCGTCTCTCTTCTTTGTTTTTGGCCCACTTCGCGCCAGAAAGAGGAAACCAGCGGCTGAACAACAGCAGCACTATTAACTTTGATAAGCTGTTGTAAGAATTTATTTAATATTACTTTCTACACCAGGATCTTTTCTAAGTAGCTGACGGCTGGTAACTGTGCAGGGGCCGATCTAGCAAAGTTTAGCCAGGGGGGCCGATAGGGCATTAACAGGGAAAAGGGGGCACAAAGACATACTTTTCTTTCTTATTCTCAGATAAAATGTCGAGCTTTTAATAAATAATTATCTGAATCTTACACCCAAAGTTTTAATCTGATGTAAAATGTATAGAAGTCCATTACTGTATATAGTAACTGTTAAGTCTAATATACCCTAGTAAGCTATAGTACTTTTTCCTTTGGGAAGATGCCATCTGTGCAGTCTGCAGTTCTGTTGAAGAAAGATGTTGAATCTATTTAATTATTGTAGAAAAATTATTGATTTCTGTGCATTATGGGGTTTGTTTGTTTTTTCGTGCATTAAATTAAAGTTGATTACGTCAATTAAGCATCACGAGGCGGAGGGTGGGGGGTGTTTACTTTTCTTTGCTGGGGAGTTGGCAACCCCATTAGGTAGGTTATTTAATATTTCCACTAAGTACTCTTTAACATACCAGAATAGGGAGGATGGAGCAGGTTTATTAGATTGATCAGTGTTGCTGAACTATGAAATATTTTGGGTGCAGTGTATTTTTTGCATAGACTAGCTTTAGTTTTGCTTGTTTGTTTTTTTTGTTTTTTTAAAACTTGAGTATCAACTTATACAAAATGCAGCAAGATATTTTTTTAAAAACCGCTTTATTCATTATAAAACACACTATATCGGATTTATATCGGTATCGGCAGATATCCAAATTTATGATATCGGTATCTGACATTATAAAGTGGTATCTTGCCATCTCTAACGAAAACTATCACCCTCTTGTTTGTTTTGCTTACGTAGTAATGTCATTTCCCTAATGGGGTCATTAAAACTTCATCTAACAAAATAAGCATCAGAAAAAAATGAATCACAGCAAACGATCCTGAAGTCCACCTTCCACAGCATCCACTCACAGCTCAATCACAGACCCCACTGTACACACTGTACAGAAAACAACAGAATACGACTGCAGGGAAAAGGAGGTGGCATCTGTGTGCTTCACTTTTATAAGCTTCCTCTATGACTCCCGAGGGGACAGCCCTCTTAAAAGGAAGTGACTCTGCCATCCTCCTATCCTCCGCTTGCACCAGGGAGGGCCTATCCATTCTGGCTCCTTACTTATTTAAGAGCTTGTTATCCCCCTGGCTTTTAGAGCAGCAGCGGCGGGGAGCGAGAGAGTCGAGAGGCAGGGAAACACTGCCAGAGTAATCCCCATTTACAGTTTAAGAATAAACGCCAGTCGAGAGAAGAGGTCCCAGAAAAAGTCTTATCAGTCATCCAGCTCCCAAACCATTTTTCATCATTAGTCGGGTGGAGGCCGAGAGCTTAGAGAGCAGCCTGGAGAGTCGAGTTTATCACCCACACCCACCTGCAGCGTGGAGCCCAACTCTTTGTCCCGTTTCACTTCCCTCCATCTGTGACTCACAGCTGGAATCTAAACGGCGTGTTTAGAATTCATAACCAAGGATCTTTATGAGCCGCCCTGCTCTGTGACCATGTTTGGTTTGGGGAAAGCTTTTTGATTCCATTTTCCGCTCATTTACTTCGCTGTGTGTTTTTGGGCCTTTTCTGCTACGTTTCACAATGTGATTGCGTGCATATAAAGTGCACACATTCATTAAAACGTGCCCCTCTGTTTGCCAGGATACCTGCCCTTTTATATCTGCGCTCAGCTTCCAATCTTCCTTCCTGTCAGCGTGCATCTGTCACATCTGCTTACCGCCACATCTTTTTCCCGTGTTTACTACTTCCTCATCTTTGTCTCCCAGGTTTTCAGTTCCTCTTCTGACAAGGAAACAGACAATTCAAAGACTGAGCTGTCTCTGAAGAGTGAGGCGCACAAAAACCCAGATGAGACAGATACAGACACAAAGGTCTCTGCATCTCTGTCTCCATCTTTTAATAATTACCTTGCTGTGCCTCGGTTCTCTCAGGAGACGCAGCATGTGGTTTTATAGAGCAGCAAAACCATCTCAGACGGTTGGTTTCTAATTCCCGTCTACTCTGTGGATGCCAAACACCTCCAACCACACAGTGTCTGCTGTATATTCCCAGAAGGCCTGCATCACTAGCTAAACATTTATATATACAGGTTCATATATGTTCATATGTACAGGTGCAAAACTAAACTGATTGTAAAATCATTTTGAACCAAACAATTTCCAGGATGTAGTTTCCTGTTGGAAAAAACAGGTTTGGTCTGAGTCAGAGGACAGCAGAAGCTGAACAGTTTGCTTTTATCCTCGCGTGTTAAGCCTCTCCTTTTCCATGTTTCTGTGTCTCTTCAGTTCACCAGGAACTAAAATAGCCTGGTTTTCTATACAGAGAGAAAAAATAATGAGGATTGGGGACAAAAACACTAAAACAACAACAACAAAAAAGGAAGAGCCGGACTTCCACTGCTTCTAAGTATCGTCTATAATGACGTGAGACAAAAGGCAGTTGGAAGTGACTTGAGTTAAATTTAAAAGAATATACCAAAGACCTATTGCTTTCAATCCCACACAGGCACACAGCACAGAACAGCTGTTTTACAGCTCTCTGATGAAACACTTTGGCTTTAATGAAACATCTTTACCTTCGTAAACTATTATTTCTTCTCTGCAGGTTGTAAAACTCCCAAAAACACTTTAATGAAACCCGATCTAGTTTTGTTGGGGTAATAACATTTTTTACAAAGTGATGATTTGACCTTTTCACACATTGCTGCCCAGAGACAGCTAGCTTCCACATCTCACTTTAAACCTACATTTCTACTAATAGCCACCAGGGGGCATGCCGGTCTTATTGGCTCTCTCCATCTTTTTATACAGCCTATGTTGCTGATCTGTTCTGCTATTATGTTTTAATATTTTTATTTCAATAGATCCTACTTATTAAGCTTCTCACTGAAACGTATTTAGATTTGATTTTTCTCCATCCATCCATCTTCATCCGCTTTATCCGAGGCCGGGTCGCGCGGGCAGCAGCCTAAGCAAAGAGGCCCAGACCTCCCTCTCCCCAGCCACCTCCTCCAGCTTATCCGGGGGAATACCAAGGCGTTCCCAGGCCAGCCGAGAGATATAATCTCTCCAGCGTGTCCTGGGTCTGCCCCGGGGCCTCCTCCCGGTGGGACATGCCTGGAACACCTCACCCAGGAGGCGCCCAGGAGGCATCCTCGTCAGATGCCCTAAACCACCTCAGCTGGCTCCTTTCAATGTGGAGCAGCAGCTGCTCTACTCTGAGCCCCTCCCGGATGGCCGAACTTCTCACCCTATCTCTAAGGGAGAGGCCAGCCACCCTTCGGAGGAAGCTCATTTCTGCCGCTTGTATCCGTGATCTCGTTCTTTCGGTCACTACCCACAGCTCGTGGCCATAGGTGAGGGTAGGGACGTAGATCGACCGGTAAATTGAGAGCTTCGCTTTTACACTCAGCTCCCTCTTCACCACGACGGACCGGTGCAGCGTCCGCATTACTGCAGCTGCAGCCCCAATCCGTCTGTCGATCTCCGGCTCCCTTCTCCCATCACTCGCGAACAAGACCCCGAGACACTTGAACTCCTCCACTTGGGGCAAGAACTCATCCCCGACCCGGAGTGGGCACTCCACCCTTTTCCGGCTGAGAACCATAGCCTCAGATTTGGAGGTGCTGATCCTCATTCCCGCTGCTTCACACTCTGCTGCGAACCGTTCCAGTGCGAGCTGGAGGCCCTCACCCAATGAAGCCCGATTTGATTTTTCTATTTGAGCTTATTTTGTGATCCTGAATTTGTCTATTGACCATGCCTGGATTTTATGTTTTGGCTGCTTTAACATAAGACTTTCCTGATTCTTGGATGAATAAAAGCTTGTTTCTGACCTCACTGACCTTTAATTAAAATACATATAACCCAGGAAGTGGATAGAGAGCGAATAGATGCCCCAGGCTTGGTCTCGACACTCCAAATCCCAAATTCCTAATCTGCAAACAGCATAACTGCCACTCACCCACACAGTTGTCACAGAGGCTGCAATGGGAGGCACGCGGTGGTCTGAAGATCTTGCAGGTGAAGCAATACTTCAGTTTGACTGTCTGGCCGTTGATGACCACCTCCTTAGTCCTGGGAGGGGGCCTGTAGCCGGTACCGCCATTAGCCACATCTTGGGGAAAATAAAGGAGAGAGACATAAAGATCAAAGAGAAAAGACACCTGATGTCAAAGCTCCCACATACGCTGCAGCGTGCACGTGGCGTTATTGCTGTGGGCGTGTTATCACTACTGCACTGGTAGGGTGACACCAGATTCAAATACATTAAAAACAAGGAGAATACTTGTCACAGGATTACTACTGAAGTGCCAAAATTTAACTCAATATTAGACAGAAAATCTAGTGCATGATGCATGTTATGAAAGGTGATCCTGTCCACTACTGAAGTGATAAATCCATTGATAATCCTGGTCTTTACATTTAAAATGATCCAGTTTGCTTTTGAGTGCCTGAATATGAGTAACTATAGATGGAAATGGTTGTAATTCCTAAACAGTTAAAGCAACACTTGCTGAATCAAAGCTGAAAGTCTGCACTATAATCACGTCTTGATCCTGTGTGGTTAACAGAGGCAAAACTACACACCGTGTGTCGCTGTTCAAATACTAACGAACCTGACTGTAAAACTGCACCCAGGTCAGGCACTACTAAGTGGAATTAATACAACAATGCTCAGATTCCATTATGAAAAGAAAAAAGAAAACCGCTGCCAAGCTGCTCTGAATGGCTTCTGGTGGCGGAAGACAGCGGAGATGACAGGCTAAACGGTAAAGATGAGCGCGATGGCGGTCGTGAAAAGGTATAGACTGGATCCCATTATTGCTCTGCTTGCTTTGAGCACTCTTACACATGCTGAGAGCAGGAGATTGTGTGAGTGGGAAGATAATTTTGTGATCATTTACACAGAAGCCTGTAGCATTGCCAACAGAGTGGTGTGTGTGTGTGTGTGTGTGTGTGTGTGTGTGTGTGTGTGTGTGTGTGTGTGTGTGCGCGCGCGCGCAGGGGGTACGGGCTGACAGGCTTATGTGGGTGTTTGACATTTCTAAAGGCAAGCAGAGGAAATGCAGCCACAAAGTTCTCTTCTATTGAATTTGTCTCATTGTGGTCGCTGCCTACAGAGCGCCATCCCAGTCTCATACTCACACTCGTCCCGTTTCTCTGCCGACTCAAACAAATGAGGGTGAGAACAACTCAGAGCTCTGTTCACCTTCCACGGCGTTAATGCTGCATCGTTTAGGTATTCTTTGCACAGTAAAATCTATATTTAAATTAGCTCCTATCAAGCCAAATAAAGAACGATGATAAGCGGAGGGTGTTTCTGAAGCATCAGAGTAAAATCTTTGTCAAGCACATTCTCTGATCTCTGTAACGCTGGAAAGAAGAGAAAGGCACATACTGACAGACTCGTGTCACGTCATACAGTAATTTTTAGCAGCAGAGAGGCAGAATCAGAAAGTCAAGCACATATTTTTAAATCTGAATATTGTGAGTTCTCTTTCAAACATTCACTTCGGTGTCTCACTACGGGGAGCACTCTCTCAGCGTCATCCTCTGAAGTTTCTACATCATTGCTCCAACCAGGATCGGCTGGCAGCCGTGACGCTTGTGTCACAGAGGGGCCACCCTCCTTCCTTCTTAGAAACCCCGTCTCTCCTGACTGCTAACCTGAGAGCTAGCTTGACGGTCCACTCGAGCAAGCTAACACCTTGGTCATCGGGCGCTAGCGTGGCTCACATTGTCAGTCGCCTGCTCTTCACCATAGAGCCAGGTTGGAGAGTATGTTAGCTGCCACCACACACCTACCGCTAGAGCTGGGCCATATCATACTGTTCACAGTAACACCGGTATAATGTTGGGCAACGATAAGAAAATGAGATATCACGATTAGGGATGGGTACTGGTGTGTTCTGACATAAATGGTAGTAACCAGACCGAAAAGCAGCGCACATTTCAGTGCTTCTTTTTCCTGAGCTGTGATACACTTCTAGCCAATCATTTTACGTTTCCGAGGATAGTAGGCGGGGCCAGGTACGTACGTTCTTTTATGCAGAGCTACAGATTAAAAATGCCCAAGGCGAAGCGGTCAAAAGTCTGGCTGTACTTCACAGCAAAATATGCAAACTCAGCAGCCTGCAACAAGTGCTTTAAGCTGATACTGTGATACTGTCAAAGGAAGTAACACCTCGAATCCGATGAAACACCTGGCGACGCATAGCGGGTTTTTTTTTTTTTTAAAAGCCGAGAAATGCGCCGTATTTGATGGCAGCAGCAGCCGTTCTTCTCTGCGTGAGTAGCTTAATGTTGTTCGTGTGTAATTTACGTTGAATAGGCTAACCACGTTATTACATTAATGCATGTAATGTGAACTAGCAAACATCATCATAGCTACATGCGGCTGTCTTCTTGTTTGATGGCAGATGCTCCCTTCACCCTGGCCAAAAAGGCTAAAATGACCAAAGAAAAAGAGGGAAACAGCTAAACATAAGAGGTTTTTGGACAAAGTTTGTGTTTTTTCCATTGTTTAAGCACTGCTTCCAGCTAAGAGTGATACCATATATGCCCCATAGCTGCAGAAAAGGCTAACATTGTTATCTTTTTACAAAAAACAAGCTGAATATGAGAGGTTTTTGGACCAATTTGATGTTCTCCATTCTTTAAGCACCGGTTTGAGCACCGTTTGAGCACCGGCACCGTTTCAAAAGTACCGATTTGGCACCGGTATCGGATAAAACCTAAACGATACCATCCCTAATCACGATAGAATAGTGATGTGTCGGTCGCGAACGAAATGGCTCTTAGAGCCGGCTCCTTATCGCAAGCCGTGGGGTTCTCTCTCTCTCTCTCTCTCTCTCTCTCTCGCACTTTTTTCCCGCTTCACTCTGCACGCGAGCCTTGTGCTTTGGGCTGAACAGAGGGGGGAGGGGCGGTAGTTACACTCGCAGTAGCACAGGAACAGAGCGGGAGGGAGGGAGAAAGAAAGAGAGCCAGAGACAACATCGTCACATTAGAAAGGTATAGTAATCATCCACAACTATTTTCAGTTGCAGATGATAAAGGATTCAGAAAGTTTATTCATGCAGGTCCATATGACAGAGAATATGCATGTTCTTTTTGTTTTCATATTATAATTTATATTTAATTGTGTTGTGGTTTGCAGCGTTTTGTGTTATTTCATTTTTAATTTGTTTTAAAAGGAAAAAGCTGAAAATTTAAATAGTTAAAAGTTGAACTGTGACTAGTTGGTTTTTGCATTATACGATTTATTTATTTCATTTTATGTGGAGTGCATAAATAAAAGTATATTTACAGTGGCCCCTACAGACAAAGCAGCACGCAAAAACTCCAAAACACGCAAAAACTCCAAAACACATAAAAACACAACAGAAGTGCTCCAGGATGCTGGGCGCAGTGTTGAGCTTTTGTTACCTAGTGGCTACACAAGCCAGCAAGTACCAACGACCGGATTTGGTGTGTGGTAGTAACCGGTAAATGAACTTTTTTTTAAAAAATTATTTGAATATATATGAGTGCTTGTGTATAAATACACAAACAATACACACATGCTTTCAACTGTGTAATTTAAGTGATGTAGGTAGCTCTGTTTTGAAGTTCAGTTAACACTAGAAATGTGTTTTGGAGTTTGTACGTGCTTTGTCTCTAGGGGCCACCACATATATTTTTATATAAACATATATAAATAAAACCACTTTTTTTAACATTAGTAATTCCTTTTGTGCATAATTGTATATTATTGTTAATAATAAATTAATTAGAGCAACAAAACAACCTGAAGAGCCGGTTCGGAGCCGAACGAGCCGGTTCTCTAAAAAGAGCCAGAAATCCCATCACTACGATAGAATATGGGTAAAACGCGTATGTGCAGTGCCTTTGTTTTCATACACACATGGCGGAAAAGCATGGTGGCGACGGAGAATGACAAGGGCGAAACCGGATCGTTGAATGAAACTGATGAACCAGAACTGGTTTGTAAAAATGCTGCAGCTTCAGTGGTGTGGAACTGGTTTAGCTTTCGTCCGTCAGATACACAACAAAGCACTATTTTTGGTAGAGCATGCTAGCGGGCCGTCGTTATTACCGTGCTTTTCAGAAAATACGGCACACTTAAAAATCAATCCTTTGATTTTCTGTAAAGTCGACAGTGCCCCTTATAATCCCGTGTGCCTTATGTATGAATTCTGGTTGTGTTTACTGACCTCGAAATGGTTTTATGTACACGGCGCTCGAAAATCTGTCAAAATGTTTTAGTCCGACTTTGCTAAGCTACGAAGCCGCACCGCTTGATGGATTGTCGGAGCATTACGGCTATCGTAGGCGGAGCGATACGTGCTGTGCTTCAACATACCGTAATATTTCCGTATTGTGTGTGTATAAGCTCTTTTTAAGTGTTGTGGATATTATACATTGTTATGCTGAGGATATGTCGGCCAGTTTCCACTGGAAATGTCTTTTGGTTAAACTGTCAGCAAGGAATTTGCATTTGCACTGTTACATTTGTATATTACTTTAATGCACATAATACAGCTGCTTGTTGAAGTGAAAGTATATTGAAAGAGGTTTATTGCACTAATAAAGTTGTGGAGTAAAGTATTTTGTCTTGTGTCAATTATATTGTTATCGCAAATTTTCAAAAATGTATCGTGATAAATATTTTTGGCCATATCGCTCTGCTCTACCTGGCACAGCACCTAGCTCAGCAGTCGACACCCCCGGCAAAATCTATTCTGACCCCTGAACCTGGAACATCAGGCACTAAGAAATACTCCAAGTGTTACAGTTTTTTCTTTAATTATTTTCTTGCTCAGGTTTCCTGATGTGATTTCCTGTGCTCTGTAAAGTACTGTCAGCTACTGTGACAGTTTTGAAAAGTGCCATAAAATAAAGTTTTATCCTTCTTCATGTTTTCACACAGATGCCAATCTACTCACCGCCCGGCCTTAATCGCCACTATTACTGCAAATCGACAGCATGCACACCTTAAGCAGCCCATCAACATTCAGTGCACGCTACACTCAAAGCAGCTTTTCTGCTGAACAAAGCCTTTCTTACACTCGGCCGACGGGGCAGCCGAAGCTTAGCCTTACATCAGTGTCTAGTGGGAGATCCCTCAGAGAGATAGGCCGGGTCCAAGAGCTTGAAGCGAGATAATAAGGCAGACTGGAAAGTGATGTAACACAACACACAAGCATGCACACGTACACAGTGTGTGCCCACTTACACCCTCACACTCAAAGTTAAATGAGGATTCAATGTCAGCCAAACTGGGCTTGGTGCTGCCTGCTGAGGTATAAAGAGAATCTAATCGCCATCGTGTTGTGTACACGCAAGAGGAATCTGCACAAGGTCTGCTGGAAAACAACTCTAGTACAAAACACACACACACACACACACACACACACACACACACACACACACACACACACACACACACACACACACACACACCTTTAACTGAAAGCCAAAATTTAAAACTAAAACCAGGTGCAGCACAGAACTAAGAAATACAAAGGTGCAAATAAAACAATGATATAACCCGTTCAAATAGCAAAAACAGGCTTGTCTCAGCAGTATTAAAACACAAAGCTCTTTTTAAAAACATTTGCATCTGTTTGCTATGAGTTTTATAGCAAACGAGTTAAAAACAACAATCCAGTGCAGAACAGAGTCTGTGATCATTTTCTAAAGGATCAGTATCAGCTGGTGTTAAATATTTGGTCTAACTACAGCCTAACACTTGATTTTATTATGAAACAGCTGCTGGTATGATGGCCGCTGCCATTGTTGTGGTCACCGCGCACACCGAGACAGGACCAGCGCTTTGTTTCCATTTAACCAAAAAGCAGTTCTGGAACATTCAAGCACGCTGTGGTGATCCTGGTTTGACTTCATCAAGCTAAATAATGATAATAGTAACGGTTAAGATTTTTTGTGTATGTAATATCCAAGTTTGACATTTTTGCTTTTATGAAGCTTTGATGATTTATTTTCACACAGTCTCTGTACTTCAGTCAGTTATAAAAAGACTCTTCAGTGCAGCTACTCTGGACTTTGTGAAGTTCACCTTCTGCACATCAAGTCAAACTGTCATGTCAGACAGTTAAAACCGAGTGGATATTTTTCAAAATGGAACTCCTTTAAAAACAGCCTCACACATAATAATTTAGTAATTACACTTTCCACCTTCATCCAAAGCAGCAAAGCGTCAGTTCAGGACTGACAAAATGACACAAAGTTTGTCGAGTGCATTTCAAACCTAACATCCAGCTCCTTTCCTGGAACATCTGCTTATTTTTGTTTGCCACACCAATCTGCTTTTACTCAGGCTTCATACAGGGAGTGCAGAATTCTTAGGCAAATGAGTATTTTGCCCACATCATCCTCTTCATGCATGTTGTCTTACTCCAAGCTGTATAGGCTCGAAAGCCTACTACCAATTAAGCATATTAGGTGATGTGCATCTCTGTAATGAGAAGGGGGGTGGTCTAATGACATCAACACCCTATATCAGGTGTGCATCAGGTGTGCATTAGGCAACTTCCTTTCCTTTTTGCCAAAGGAAAGGAAGTTGCCTAATAATTCTGCACAGTAATAGTCACCTGCACACACAGATATCCCCCTAAAATAGCTAAAACTAAAAAAAAAACTAAAAACTACTTCCAAAAACATTCAGCTTTGATATTAATGAGTTTTTTGGGTTCATTGAGAACATGGTTGTTCAATAATAAAATTATTCCTCAAAAATACAACTTGCCTAATAATTCTGCACTCCCTGTATGTGTGTGTGTAATACAACTGCTGTGGTCTCTGTTCAGGGGACTGAACTCCATGTTCCATGTTCTTTAACAACTTTTCAGAGTGGATTCTTTCGTCAAAGCTCGGTCTAGAACAGGGGTGCTCACACTTTTTCCGCATGTGAGCTACTTATAAAATGACCAAGTCAAAATGATCTACCCACTACAAAAATCCAAAACATATACTTATTTATAAATATATTGAGGATTCTTTATATCTACAATGTATATACATGCATAACCGCAATATCCAATATTTCACAACACAATTAACTATGTAAATTTTTTGTCATTACCTGAGTTTACTCTGATGACTTGCACTGAATTGAATCAGCCAGGGATGCATAGTCCGGACAGTAGCTGCTGACGGCCAGGTTTAAGAGAAAAAACCGAGAGCTAAAAATTGGAGTTAACTCGCTGACTAGCTTGTCAGTTTTACTACACTTCGCGCCGCTGTTTGCGCATGCGCAGCGACCTAAGCGTCAGAAAAAATCTGCTGTCATCTGACTGGCTTCCCTGTATCAATCAAGTGACGGGATGGATGATAGGCTGGCATCTATTTTTTTAATGCCATGCGATCTACCAATACTACCTTTGCGATCGACTGGTCGATCGCGATCGACGTATTGAGCACCCCTGGTCTAGAACAATCCAAACTGTTTGCCAGAATGAGAGGTTGACGTGCATGCAGCCTTTCACAGTCACACCTATGATATCTTAGCTAATCTGGGAGGAACAGAGACCACCTACACAGACCCGTGGAGAGCATACTTGTGTGGGTCTAAGACTGTTAGTCTTCTAGACTATGTACTGTGTCTCCGAGGTAAACTAAGAAAGACCATGAAGACTCGATTCTGCAGAGATGTGACCTCTGCCTGTGTGAGATATGACAACTAGGAAGGAGACTGCTGCTGCTTCACCGAGGACTCCTGACCGGAGAACAACGAGACCACCGGGAAAGACCAGGCAAAGACTAGTGCTAAAGTCATTCTTAGGCACGTGGTCCGGCCTGCACCGTGTATCTAAGGGGACAGGGTCAATCCAGGCCAGTGTAACGGCTCCACGCCAAGTTTGTTTGTCACTGTCTGTTATTTCTCTTTTCTCCTGTGAGCTTCAGTGAAACAGCTCTACAGTGACGGCTCTATTTGTGTGCACTCCTTTGTTAGAGTCCCCTGCAGCTCTGTCATCGACTCATCTCTTTCTCCTCACGTCCACGTCACTGTAGATCTGCGAACGAGCCATCAGCAGCCTCGACACAGAGGAGACAAAGACTAGAGAAGATGGCGGTTTTACATCAGCCCCAGTGAAACGACTCCACAGCACACTTGATCATGACACAAACTGTCAAGGGTTTGGATGAACCTGTGTGTTTGTTACATAACACTGCCCTGGGTCTTTGCACGCAGATGCCACATGTAGAAACCGTCACTTCAGACGACATTTAAACACAGGCAGCACCTGTGGCTCACACCTTTGGTCAGTTCTGTTTCTTCCCAATTAGTCGTCTGCACACCTTCCCATGCCTCCGAACAGTTTCTCTGTGTCTCGGCGTGATGATGAACCCTGTTGAGCTTTTCTTTCTTTGATGACGTCCCTCCTTTATCAGGAGATCCATGTAAAAGTAATTCACAGATGCTGAAGTGAAGCTTTGTAACAGAGCCTCTTTCCACTAGCTGCAAACCTTATTACTTATGAGGCCAATAACAATGAAGTCAAACACAAATGTGATCGAGGGCGCTCGCCACCAATGAGCAGAGGGAGGTGAAGCGTGCGGCGGCTTAAGTCTGAGCGTGAATGATGAGAAGACCGTAATTTAAAACAAGGTATTATTCATTCATCCTTGAGACGGGGCAGACGTGTCAGCAATACTGCAGGCAGACGTGGGGTATTTTGAAATTCAAAGAGCCAACCAGGCTTCGGGATGAATTAAACTAGCTCCCAATACAGCAGGTCACTGCGAGAGCATCTCTGATCTCTTCCTAAAGCCTCTGGTGTATTCTGGCTCATTTATCCCCACTTTTTACATTTGGCGAGTTAGCGGTCAAGACTGGGTCAGCATCGACACTGCTCTGTGGACTTCACCATCTATGACCAAACAAATTCAAATCAGTTCCAGCTTTTAGTGGCATTTAACGGTGCAATGGCCAGGATTGAAGGGCCAAATACGCCAGAAGGGAAGAGACGAGCCGTGTCAGACATCTTATGATGCTCAAGAAGCAGCTCGTGATCATAAAAATCATTTCAGGGATAAAAGCTCTTATTTGTGGTGCAGTCTCAAAATTTGCTACCAGCCAAAATACATGAAATGCTCTCAGCAGACCTAAGAGGTGTTAAAAATCCGACGAGCATGTTTGCAGTGTCTTATCACTGCAGACAAAGGAAGCTGTATCTAATGTGATTAAGCTGGCTCCCTTCATAGAGAACGGCTCGAGTTAGTCTCTCTCTGGTAATGGGGTGTGTGTTTGAGCTTGCCATCTAAATCAAGGTTTTGCCAAAGGCGCAGGCAAAGAATAAACACAAAGTAATTAAAAGCAGGGTGCAAGTCAGAAGAGACTTGAGAGTATAATGTGGGTTTGGTGATAAGATTACAGGAAATGTGTTTAATAACTGCAGAACACTTTAGGCCTGTTGTGCTATTACAAACAGTCGTAGTGGACTACTACAGGGTGTGAGCCGTCAACCTCAAAGCATAAAGCTTCAACCTAAGAACATAAAGTGTAAAAATAGAAACAACACAGCACAGTGGAGAAACAGGAGGCACCTCAGCTTTGACTAAAATCGAGTGAACCAATTTGAAATGATAAGTGTTGGATATTTCCCTATGAAGGATCGCGGGCGGATAAAACTGTGTCATCTGCATAACAGCGACACTGACTACTGAAGGATAAAACGAGCTGTGAAATGTGTATCAAGAATAGGGATGGGTACCGGTATCGGTTCTGACATAAACGGTAGTAACCAGACCAAAAAGCAGCGCACATTTCGGTGCTTTTTTTTTTTTCCCTGAGCTGTGATACACTTTAGATTCTAGCCAATCATTTTACGTTTCCGTAGGATAACAGGATAGTAGGCAGGCCCAGGTACGTACGTTCTTTTAGAGCTAGGGCTGGGCGATATATCAAAAATTTATCGTTACCGAAATGTATGACTCTCATCGACGTCATTTTGCCCATGTCGGTAAATTCGGTATTTAAAAAAAAAGAAAAGGCATGTGCAGGTTGGCAATGTTCATGTCCCTTTAAGACGCTGTGCTACATTACAGACTTAACGGGGTGGAGTCACATGACTCTACTACCTGTAACAAGACGAGACACGGGTGACCAAATGGAGGACGATTTAAATGTTGAAGCAGCAGCGACAGAGGTAGAGCTGGTGGAGGAGGAAGAGGAGATGGTTGTTTTTTGGTTTTTTTTGTGTCCCGTTTGGATCTTTAGCCATCAGAATTGTTGTCTTAAGGCCAAGAAAGATGCCAAGCGGATTTATTTTACCAAGTGGATCATCATGGCCTTGCCATATTGGTCCATTTGATTGACCTTTATTATAATTATGAATTTATTTTATTTTCAGTTGCTACAAACGGGACAGACATGACTGGGGGATAGGACAGGGAGAAAGAATGAAAGAAAGAGAGGGAGAGAAAGAAAACCAAAGGGGAGAAGAGACAGTGAGAAGGGGGGGGGAAGAAAGAGAAGAAAGAAAAAAGAAAAAAAAACACCTGGGTCACCTGTATGGAGAAAAAAAAAACAGAAGAGAAAGCAAACAACAAAGAGCAACATAATAAAAAAAAAAAAAAAAAAGAGGACATGGTTGTTAACAAAAAAAATGCATCATCAATCGTTTGGCAACATTTTGGATTCAACAAGGATGATATTGATCAAAAAATTGTTAAATGTAAACTCTGCAAAAAGACTGTTGCGTCAAGTCAAGGTAACACAAGTTCAGTTCAGTTAATAAATCTTAACCACTAAAAGTACTTACTACTATTGTCTTCATTTATTTTCAGTGACATTTTACAGTCCTTTAAAGTGGTAATAATATAATTGCAATGAATAGGTCTAGGGGGAATAATATTATCAAAATAACTGGAGGAACTATGCTGCCTGCCACAGCCCCATCAAAAGAAAAAGAAAAAAACGTTTGTTTTTTTTTGGGCACTTGGGGTGGTTATCGTCCATTTATCGTTATCGAGGTTAACTGCTCAATTTATCGTGATACTGATTTTAGGCCATATCGCCCAGCCCTGTTTAGAGCAGAGCTACAGATTACAAAGTCTGGCTGTACTTCACTGCAAAAGATGCAAACTCAGCAGCCTGCAACAAGTGCTTTAAGCTGATACTGTGATACTGTCAAAGGAGGCAACACCTCAAATCCGATGAAACACCTGGCGACGCATAGCGTTTTGTTTTTTTTTAAAGCCGAGAAATGCGGCGTATTTGATAGCTTGCTGCGAGACCTCACACCGAGCGCATCTACTGCGGGTGTGGTGCCTGTTATCGGACCCGGAGTTAGCAACATCCCCCAAAAACACGAAGAGTAGAGTCCTGGCCCCTAGCCCTGCCAGTGTAGCAGAAATGATGACTGATGATGATGGCAGCAGTAGCAGCCGTTCTTCTCTGCGTGAGTAGCTTAATGTTGTTCGTGTGTAATTTACATTGAGTAGGCTAACCACGTTATTACATTAATGCATGTAAGGTGAACTAGCAAACATCATCATAGTTACATGCGGCTGTCTTCTTGTTTGATGGCAGATGCTCCCTTCACCCTGGCCAAAAAGGCTAAAATGACCAAAGAAAAAGTGGAAAACAGCTAAACATGAGAGGTTTTTGGACAAAGTTTGTGTTTTTTCCATTGTTTAAGCACTGCTTCCAGCCAAGAGTGATACCATATATGCCCCATAGCTGCAGAAAAGGCTAACATTGTTATCTTTTCACAAAAAACAGCTGAACATGAGAGGTTTTTGGATCAATTTTATGTTCTCCATTCTTTAAGCACCGGTTTGAGCACCGTTTAAGCACCGGCACCGTTTCAAAAGTACCGGTTTGGCACCGGTATCGGATAAACCTATACGATACCCATCCCTAATCAAGAACAAAAGGACCTAGAATGGATCCTTGAGGGATCCCGCCTTTAGTGGAACATTTATAACTTCATCCATTAAACTGAGCACAATTCGGTTTTCTGAGTGCTTTCAAACTTTTTTCTTCTCCTGTATAATCAATTAGTCAATCAGACACGAGGAACATCACAGGACCATACACAGAGAGATATATGTACAGCGATAAGGAAAATAAATCATGTATTTCATGTGGTTCTACCTTCAAACATCTAGCGAGGAAAAAACGAAATGTGGCTGTATCCCCTACTGATGTCCCCATCCTTCCTCCAGCAGTCCACGCTTTAAGCCTTCCAAAATCTATTTCCTCTGCTGGCCTTGAGTCTGGCTGGTAGCTTTGGAAAAACAGCGAGGCTGTCCTGACATTCACCAACTGGCCTGGACCACATTAAGTGGGAAAAAGGAAACCGGCAGCTCTGACCATCCTTCCCTCTGATTAATGCTTCAGAGTCTTTCGGATTTGGCATGTGATAGCTGAACTGATGCCAGCCCGTCTAGTCCTGACATATTGGGCAGGCAGGCAGACATGCACACACGTCAAATGTAGCAAACTGAAGAGAAATCAGCTCTTGTCTCAAGTTCAGGTTGAGATAAACAACAAGCTGTGCTGCCTTTCCTGACCTCAGACGTCCTCCTCCAATGATTAACTGCACTAAGCAGAGTGACAGGACAGTGAGAATGTGGATCACAAAAACTGCATTATGTCTCATAACTCTCAAATGTCTGCTTGTCCAAACATGCCGCATATTTGATTCAGGAATTTAGGCCGACCACTCTGAATATCCGCTCACGACGATGGCATCACAGGTCGAGCATCAGCATCGTGAATGCAGGGATGCTGAGAGGCCTCGTACCGTACACACATCTGCCCCTCTGGTGTTGAGCCAACCGATCAATAAGAGCGGTGTCATTTTTGACCCTTGCAGTACTTTAACCTGAAAACATCATTATTTATGTATGAGGTAAGGGATTTATGGCGCTATATGCACTCAGAACACAAAACATGCAATGCATTCAAAATTTCCTGAAATATCTAGTTCTGATTTATATTTCCGTTAACACAATTCGTTTTAGCTTTGGTTACTTTAGTGCTCAACACCATCACCTTGTTTTACCTGGGATTCTCTCTCTCACACACACACACACACACACACACACACACACACACACACACACACACACACGGCTCGGTCAATATACAAACACAGGTGTCCATTTCCAAAAACATCTCAATTTCTGCTCATTCATAAAACTGAGTCAGCGCCGTTTGCAGAGGTTTGATTTCATGTATCCTAAAGCAGCGTAGTACTGTGGATACTGAACATAAATGTAGTAAATGGTTAAAAAAAGAAATAAGGGTGGATGTAGAGTTGGCTGTAGTAATGCTATAGGAAAAAAAAGAAACCAAAGCAGCACCTGAGCACATGGGAAACAGGCCTGGAGCGGAGCAGAGACATTACATTATGGCAGCGCATGTGAAGTTCCCCCTGCTCACAAAGCTGCTTCGCTATTATGAATATCTGCACAGTTACATAAGCACATATTAGGTTTGAAATAAAAAAAAAAAAAAAAAAAAAAAAAAGAAGAGAGATGAGAGCCGTCTGAATCAGAAGATATAGCTGCCAGGAGTGAGTCGTGTTGCAAGTAAGAGAGGAGGAACTGAAGAAGGAGCGCACGACAAAAGCATGGCTGTGGAAATTCACTGACACCTGAAAACTAGACAAAAATGGTTTTGTTTTTTTGCTTTTTAAATCTCTCTTTTAAATCCCAGCTGTGAAGATGAGAGTGCCTGAAAGAGACGGGCACATGCTGGGCTAGTTGTTGCTGGGACTTGAAAGGGATGATCAAGTTAAGAGCTAACACATGTGGCTGCTAATGTCTTGCATATCAAGCTTCCACGCCATCGCCAGAACCAAAAAAAGAACTGTGAGAGCATGCACCCAGGAGGAGGAGATGATAGTGTTTAAATGGAAAAAGTAACAGGAGGCGTGAGAAGAGACAGGAGCTCTATGGAAAACACATTTGAACAAAGTTTTTACCACGTATGAAGCGTGTGCATGTGTGTGAGACCCTCATGCCATTACAGGTGAGGTTCTTTCAAATTGCACATAATAAGATCTACAATGGTACCAATAATTAGGCAGCCTATTAATCTACTGTCATGCAGAGGATTGGATGGAATATAGACTACAATCCTGGAACGTAAAAATTAAGGTGAACACTCTCGTGGCACAGCAATCTTAATATACACCCATAGGTTACCTTAGTGAATGACCGAAAGACATTTCGGCTAATGATTCTCATGTCTGTCGTTTTTTCACTTGGGACCCGCGTAGAGATTTGACTGTAATATTGTTTGAACCTATCCTAATTCATGCAAATCCTGCATCTACAGGTTACAAAGAAGAGTTAAATATGATGGGAATGAATACCAAAACAAAAAAAAAAATTATCGTATGCTGCTTCATGCCTCTAATCATTTCACAACCTGTGCACAAAGAATCAGCCAGACATCAATCATCAGTCTGTGAGTAAGAGGTTCCAGTTTGGAGACCGCCTGCTTGGAAATGCACAGCACAAAAGCCAGTTGGGTGGGGGTAGAGGGGGTAAAGAGGTATTTGGGTCAACATTTTTCATATTTTCGGCCTTTCATTTGTTTATCCTCTGGAATACCAACATAACATACTTCTGCACAACTCTTTCTCAGCCCCGCCGCTCCGAGCTCTCTGTACTGTACCTTCCCTCCAAAAGCTTTTAAGTCTCCTAATGAGATTAATTAAGCCGGTCCAGAGTTTGTTTAATGAGGCCCTAGTGGCCTGAAGCACGGAAAAAGACCCATGGCTGGGAAACGGGAGCTTTGCATTCCAAATACAAAACAAAAAAAGAAAAGAAAAACAGCAGAACTTTAAAGAAGGCTTTAAAAATAGGCTTTGCAAAGTTAAACCATCAGTTAAGTGGTGGTAATCCATTTAGCTACAGAGCAGCTGGACACATTTACAGATCAGTGAGTCAGTGACTAAAATGGATACAGTTTCCAGTGCAAATTCCAGTCTGGAGGACCCTTGATTGTTTCCTTTCCTTCTCTGAATGAAGCCTCAGGAAGCAGACTACACTCCCACCATCGTTGGACAAGTTTAGTGACTTCCATCAATCTTTGTCTAATTCACTTCTGATCAGGTCAGTTGCCTCCCTTTACATTTTGCTTGGATCAAGCTACAAAGCACAACTTCAGCAGCTCTAATTTAAATAAAAAGAATTAATTTCAGTGACTTCAGAGCTTGCCATCACCTTTGATGTGTAATCAAACGTTTGCTACTGCCACCAAGTCTCTCAGATGGGAGAAGCAGCACTTTTAGGCGTGCTCACAGCGAAGTGGGCCTTCATTTTTAACTGCTGTCCACGTTTCTCAACATTGCCAGCAGCCTCCTAGCACTAGCTTGTAGTAATGCACTCGTACATGCATCGCCTCAGTATCTGTGCACCGATACGACATTACGCACGCGGGGTTTTTTTCCCGCATATCAGCTGATTTTGCAGTTTGCTTTGGTGACAAAATAGAATCAAACAGCAGGAAAAAAAACACTCAGTGACACAGCAACAAATTTCATTAACAGGTCCACATCTCAAAATAATATTGGCTGTTTTTTGACTCATGCTTGTGCTCTGCTGCCAGTAATTCACTTACCTCATATCAAGTATCTCCTAATGCATCAACAGTCTTATCTTTCATATGACAAATTAGATTTGGAACTTATCAAAAGATAATTTATGAGTAAGCGTTACATCAAAGCCCATTTGGTTAAAGTAGCGCCAAGAACTCATCTCATCCTGGATGTAAAGTGCTGTTACAGTCAGTCGGAGCTGGATTCCCGAAAACAAACACTACACACACAGAATGCTCATGAGCCACGTGCTCATGTACCTATAATCTAATCAAATAATAACTAAACAGTGTGATGTGATCAATATAGGTCTCCCTTTATTGTAGCACAAAAATGCAAACTTCAGTTCAGTAACAGGTTTTGATCCCAGTGTTTTGGGGGTTTACCTATCTGCCTCTCCAGGTCGGCGGCCTCGTCTGGGCTGGCCCTGGGCAGCACTCCGGGGTCACTGAAGCTTGTTCTCAGGAGCGTCCCCAGCACAAACAGAAACAGCACACCTCCTATGACCGGGATGACTGGAGTCAACTGCTGCGCCAGGAACGGACAACTGTAGGACAAGGAGAGGCGATGAGGAAAAGATGAGCAACAATGACGGCAGAAACGCAGTCTTGGTGTAACACTGGACAAACGCCGGCAGGCTGCCTAGCTCGATTTAATCGTTAGCACATAACGGACACCAGCGGAGACGAGCGCGGAAACTGATGAAGTGGAAACACCAAACTCTCGCTGCTTAATGACCAGTAAGTGGATATGACCGCTTAATAGACCGACACACATGTAAGAGTCAGTCCCCTGTGTTTTAATCTGCTTTAATGAGACAAACTCACATAATCCCATTAAACATCCAACAGCGCAGGTGGTTATTACAGTAATCACATTTAGGTCCCACAGAGGCAGGACACAGGCTGCTGCATCCCATTTCATCTGTTACACTGTGGTCTGCTGGATCAGATTTGAGGTCCGCAAAGAGGAACTACTCCAGACAAGGACGGCTGAAGGAACATGTGGCAGCCGTATGCTGTGAGGGATGTTGCTGAGGAATGCAGAGCAGCACTGCCACACTGGCAGGACTGAGCACATGCCGCCGACATGTTATGCAGTTTATGGAAACAGCAAACCATGCAGCGTGCGTGTTTTTCCCCCCGTTATCTTTTACTCGCTGTGTGATGTCACTCACCAGTTTTGTGCTCTGTATTTTGAACACATTTTTGGGTAACTGAGCTGTACCCATAAACTTCATGGGCCACTAAGTAAGCACACACACCAGCGAATCAGTAAACATGGTTTTTCATGCTGTACTATGCAGCTCGACTCGTCTTGGAACCAGCCTCGAGCGGCCAGCAGAGAAAGTGCAGATGTTTAGCATCGGCTTCTTTTTCCAGCTCAGGTTGGTTTTATCACGCTGGTCTTCAGATGAAGCACCTTAGGGGTATGATATGTGCCAACACCAGTTAATCTGGAAGAAGGGCGACCGTGGCTCAGGGGGTTGGGAATCGCATCTGTAACCGGAAGGTCGCTGGTTCGATCCCTGGGCTCTCTGTCCTGGTCATTGTGTCCTTGGGCAAGACACTTTACCCTACTTGCCTACTGGTGTTGGCCAGAGGGGCCGATGGCGCGATATGGCAGCCTCGCTTCTGTCAGTCTGCCCCAGGGCAGCTGTGGCTACAACTGTAGCTGCCTCCACCAGTGTATGAATGTGAGAGTGAATAAATAGTGGTATTGTAAAGCGCTTTGGGTGCCTTGAAAAGCGCTATATAAATCCAATCCATTATTATTATTATTATTATTATTAATCTGCTGAACTGGGCCATATTTAGATTTGCCATGCTGGGTTCTTCTAACGATAGTGGTCTGAGTAGACGCACATTTGAACTGGGATCCAGCGTCTTCTGTCCTCTCATAAGAAAAGAGTGTAGAAGTTACACATCCTGCCGCCATCAGTTCATTTTGGTGTGAAGTTAAAAATAAAATCTAGATAAGAGGCTCTGTGAGATGAATACCAAGTAAAAGATTTTATGACTCAGAAAGACTGAAGCTGACCTGAGCTGTACCCTGGCTGAGTGCAGACAGTCCAGTCCTGCTGCTCTCTGCATCCACAGCGACACAGAGCTCAGCAGAAAACTCTCGACTGTCAGTGGGAGGCTGCAGACGGCACGGCTCCCAGCAGGATGCCGTTTCTCCTGCTCTCCTTGGTAATTCATTGCTTCAAATTTGAATCTCATTTCTTTTACGTCAATATAAGTTTTGAATGATTTAAAAACGCTGCCTTCTCTTTTTAGGACGTGGACACTCTGTGTGCTTCACACCTCCTGCTTCTACACTCACCACAGCAGAGATATCATCCTCTAACACCAATCAAACAGAGCATGTTCTCGTCACGGGACGAGGCAGCAGTGCAGCCCACTTTTATTTATAGAAATCTGAAAAAATATCATCACCAATTCAACTGTAAATATTAAAATGTGCACAAATCAGGCTGCTCTTCACCTCCATGTGTGTTTTAGTGTTTAAATACTCTCATATTGCTCATTGTGCTGTATTTATCACATAGATATGTATGAGTAGTATAATATTTTTTTCTATAAAAACCCAACTAGGGCCTATGCTATAAATTGCAGGTTTTAAACATAAGGCCAAGAGGCAAAGAGGCCCACAGGACATCTCTGCAACACGTGAAGGAGGACACAGATTTTGGTCTTCTAACTGTATTCTCAGTTTAGGTTTTACTGCTCGTCCTGCTGATGAGGACGTCCCCACAGTCTTTCACACTACAATGACAGAAAAACAAATGACAGAAGTTGTCCACCCCCCCAATAGAAATTTATGTTTTGGTTTGTTTTTAATAGCGTGTCCACAGTAAAATCCATGAATGTAAATAAAAAAAAAAAAAAAAACAGGGTATTTTTGGTGAATTACCGAAACCTTTCTGCTTTATAATTCCAGGACAGTGAAAAATGAGCACTGAGAAGGGTTCCTGTAAATCTACAGATCTTTTTACAGTTTAAGCTCACAGAGTTGTGCCGACAGATTTCTTTCATTAAATCGAGCAGCATTTTTTCCTCGTGTAGTGAAACACACGTGCAGTTAAATTCTTTTCTTATATTGAGCAGCACAGTGATTAAATGTGCAGCTAAACTGACAGAGGGGAGCATGAGGGGCGGGGACAGGAGAACTGGACTATGGAGCCGGCCCTGCCATTGATCCCTCTGAGCTGGGAGACACAAGCTGACTGGGAAACTGCTCTAAGTTGCTCTACTGCTAAGAAGCTGCAAAATGTGTGTTTTTAGAAACTTAGCTGTAACTGAAAGACTGGAAACAAATCAAACTGCACCGAGAGGACTGTGCTGGTGCCAAAAACACATTTTTAGCAAAGAACATTAAACGTAAAAAATGTTTCCATCGAGCTCGTTCTCGTGTTGACATTCAGAACTTTCCCATGCCGTCCAAACTGCTTTTTTCTCTTGATGGTTTGTTTAACCTTGTGGTGTCTAAGTAACTTTTTCACTTTCTTTAACCTAAAATGCACAAACTAGTAATCTACTCTAAGCTCATTTCAAACACATCCTGGCAGTTTATTCAGGACTCTAAGCCATGTACTTCCCATAATTCAGTAGGGTGTATAACCACGTGTAGCAGCAGCGAGCTGGAGCAATCAGTGACTTTATCGCTCTCTCATATAACTGTGGAGGCGACCCAGCAGTTATTTACATGCAGCTCTCTTTAGGTTAAACTAACCTTAACTAACCCTGGTCTAAACTTCAGTCTCATGGTGACAGACCCTCTCTGTGGCAGGTCCCAGACTCTGGATATCAGATTTGCACAAACGCTCAAACATCATAAATCGTTACTAAAGACACATTTTTATAGTCTGGCTTTAAACACACGTTGACCTAAACATTTTGGTTTTAACAGTCGTTGTTGTTTTTGTTATTGACATTTTATTTATTTTTCTATATTTTACTGCATTATTGTTGTGCATTTTATTTATTGTAGTGGCATTTTACAACCAGTGTAGGCCGAGCTCCAGCTGCCAGACAGCTGGCCTCACATCTGACTCTAGAGAGGAGTTCATGGTCTGTCAGGTGCTTAAATCATCAGCCCTCCACCACCGTGCTGACAGCTGGTATGAGGTGTTGGGTTTTCTCCAAAGGTGCTGCTGTTCGTTCTGGGAAGGGTTTCCCTTCCAAACCAGCCATACTTGTTCATGCTTGTAAACAACAGCACTGACGTGAATTGTAGTCTTTAACATGCCAACTTAGGACCGTCTTTTTTGTATTTCTCTGAGCTTTGCAGACTGAGGGGAATTTGCTGTGACATCCACCCAGGAGTGGACGTCACACACGTGAATCCTCCAGATCTGCAAACTGCTACAACATCTGCTTACACTTGATAAGATAATCAAGGGCATCTGATTATCAGCTGATATTCTGTCTGTATAACTTCAATAAGCAATAAGTTAAGCTAATAAAACAATAGCATAGCATACAGGGGGATTGTTTTAGCCATTAATAAATGAGCCTGCAGCTTGATGCTGGAGGGTGAATCACAGCAGCTGACAGAGACCCACAGCCTGCCTCTGTCAGTCTACATCTGTCCCATGGAAACACACAATTTCAAAGTCTTGTGTCATTACAGAGCATCTTTTCATCCGCCTGCTCAATCTTGCCTCTATTCACTATGATTGGTCACACACCACATTAATGAATCCTCTAATTAGAAGTGCTAATGGGAAATCGTTACAGTTGTAAAAAGCTTGGCAGACCTCGTGTGAGGGTGCTGCATCTGTAACAATTAACCCAAAGCTGAGATCTGCACAATTCTGAAGTAATCAAAATCAAACTGAAACGATCATTTAGAAATGAATACATGATGGACTGCGGGGAAGGTTCTCTTTCTGCTGACCAACAAAGTGCACGTGAATGTGCGCTCTGTGGCAAACAAAAACATGTCTTACATTTCAAAACTTGTCATTCAGCGAATGCCTACAGAGAAGTCTGAGAGAGCAGAGCGAAAACCTGCTGCCTGTGTCCTCAGGTGCTGTGTCTCAATGTGTCAGACATGGGGAACATAATGAAAAGGCAGTCATGTGTGATAGAAAGTGACAGGTGGGTAGAGCTGGGCAGAGATTAAGCACTAAAGCCATTAGAGGAGCAGGACAGGAGCGACATGAAGCCTGCCTCTTCTATCCACATGGATCGATAGAAAAACACGGACATGCTCTAGGCAACCAACATCTCGCCTGGTTTAAGATCTTCCTGACAAAGTCTTTAAAAAAACCTTTATCAGCCACCGAACACGGAGCGTAAAGCCTACAGGCCACTCTCACTGCCTTCAAGCTTTGAAACGAGCAGAAATTCACAAGGAAATTCAAATTTGCATCTTTACTTCTCTTTACTTGACACAAAATCTTATATTTAACTGGGCCTTTGTTGCCATGGAGACGGACAGTATCCAATGTCAGACATGGTAAATTTCGAAGGGGGATGTGGTTACCCTGGAAACAGCCACAGGAGTGAGGCTGAAGCTTCCAAGGAACAAGAAAAAAAACCCACAAAAATACATTTAAAAAAAAAAAAAATGAGACAAGACAGCACGATTGCTTCGATACAGCCCTTTTAGGTGTCTCAAGAAATCGTTTGATTAATAAAGACAAAGAACTGCTGTTGATGTGATCCACAAAGACCACAGGTGAAATCTCAATACATGTGCCTAAATAGGAACAAACAGTGACTTATCTGATGTTGGTATCATCGCAGTGACAGTGAAACAGAAAAAATGCCTGTTATTTATTACAACCTACGAGTTTATGGGCCTTTGACGAAGTTTATGAGCAGAGTGAACTCAATGCTGTGAGTTCACCCAGCTCGCAGTGAGTCTGTTGTGTTATTTTACAAAACCTGTTCATTTCCTCGTTTGTCATCTATACTAAAAAAGACTAATCCTGATAAAAGACGGTGAGCAGTACGGGGGGGAATTAACTTTCACTATTAAACGCAAGTTAAAATGAACAGCTGCCCTGTTTGTTTAAACATTTAAAAGGTTTCCACACCAAAGAGGACCTTTGTAAGCTGGCGTCTAGTGAACTGTACAGCAGAGTTTCATATGTGAATGTAAAAATCAAAGCTCAGTTTCAGCTCCTGTTTACAGAAAGTCGGCTGTGTCCACTCCGACACATCAGTGCTGTCAACTAGGGCTGCCACGATTAGTCGACTATCACAATCGTCAACGACTGATTTAATAGTCGACGCGTCGTTTGAAGCTTTGTAAGATCACAAAAGACGCAGGAATAAGTAGTAGGATTTAAGAGTGTAATAACGGACTGAAACAGAAGATGGCAGCATTGCATGTACAAGGATGCCAGCTGCCGTTAAACCCTGAAGAAGAAGAAGAAGAAGAAGCTGTGTCCCAGAATTCATAGCGCAGCCCAGCTCAGTTTCCAACAATGGCAGCAGCTAGTTAGTTTTAATATTACTCTTATTATTCTTTCTGGGTCACAAAATAAACGTTTAATATGTTTTCAGGCGAGAATGTAGCTGTGTAAATCTCAAATATCTGCTCAGTTTATCAAGACACCACATATTTTCAAAAGCGCTCCGACGTTTTCGGAGACGTCTGTTACTCACTAGCTTGATAGCTAGCCAGGGCAAGGCTCACTAGAGCCCGTGAGAACACCGGACTCCTGGCTTCAAACCCACCGCCCTCGTTCGCTACTCAGGTTAAACATGATATATAAGGCACTTAGATAACTTAAAAATGTTATTGTTTGGCTTTTTTTTTCAGTATTTTATTTGTTCCTGAGTAAATCGGTTTGGCTGAGATTAACGTTTTTACACAGCTGAATAAATGTCAAGCAGACAGCTGATTATCAGAAGTGTGAGATGCTGGAGAATATAGGTGTCCTGTTATATTTTAGATAGCAAGGAGTTTATTAAACTTCACCGAAACAATCTGCAAATTTCATTAAAATTTAATAAACTACCATCTTGTCTTTATTTTTAGTTAGCACATACCTTAAACACTTAAAGCTGTAAGCTAATAATAGTTATATAAGAGCAGATGCTGCTGGTGCAATAAGCTGTACGTTTTACTTCCAATGGATGATGATCTGATTAGTCGACTAATCGCAAAATTAATCGGTGACTGGTCGACTATCAAAATAATCGTTTGTGGCAGCCCTAACTGTCACCCATACGAAGGTAGAAATGATACGTTTTAACAACAAATGATCCGACCCAGTCGGTTCCACTGTGGTTCAGCAGCTGCTAGAGGCCCGCTAACATTTCTGCAGGCCCCTCCAGCATTCATGTACATACAACTAAAGAGGCAGAGGTACAAATATAGGGAAAGAAAAACAGTCTTCCTGAACCTCATTTCTAATTTACTAACATCACTGAAGTAAGAGCAGTGTGCTCCTAACAGGCAGCAGGGAGTAAATCCTCTCACTGCACAAAGTGTATGTGAAAATCCGACATGTCACTGATTTCCAGCAATGCCTCTACTGTGAGCTCACTGATGTTATAAAATGATGCTCATTTTGTTAGTTATGCTTCCTTTTAAAAATAAACTAGATAATAAATTCAGGGAAGCTTTACTTCGCTGTGACTGAGCCATGAATATGATGGCTAAAACGCAGAAGTTAGGACCTCAAAAGAGGACTTGACAAACTACCAGGTGATGTCATGGTGGTTTAGATACAGCCTACGCACCATCTGCAAAGGTGACAGATGACTGCTCTCTTTCCAGCTTATACTGATAATTATTTATAGGGACTGTCGGTGAGTGAGTGTACAGCTTGATTTCTCCATCTCTATATTTTGCCGGCAATAAAACTAACAGGCAACTCCTCAGGCAAACACTGTAATGACATGACAGGCAAACAGCCACATCACACAGTAACTAGTAATGAGTTGAATCAGAAGATTGTTACAAACACACAATATCTGTTTCACATTAAACACGGACGCTCAACTTTTTGACCTTTGTCCCTAAAATGCTCTCATGTTGTCCTTCACATACACACATACTGGACGGGGAAAACCAGTTAACTAATTACTTTAAATACTCCCAGTTTAATCTATGACACAGCATATTTTTTTGTATTGATAATAAATAAATAATAAATCATGATTAGCAGCTGAAACTCAGCTCTGCATGCTGCAAACATCACTTGTAGAGACAGTCGACAGCTGCTGTCAGATTCATACAATTATAAGATTTCTCCAAACTAAACAAACAGTTGGTCTGCAAACAGACAGCTCTCGTTTTAGCTGCGATGCTCTGTGTAGCACCACTGAATTAAAGGCTCCTCTGTGCAGTTATTATTTCCACAGCATGCCAAAGCTACAATCAGGTATATCAAGCACGCCACATGTAAAACATGAGGGACACAATCTTATGGGAGGAACATGTATGGCTGCCAGTGGAGCAGGTCTGTGCTCAGATTCAGTCACCTGATCTCAACCCAACAGAGCAGCTTTTCAGTTACTGAAGACAACACTGAAGGAAGAGCTTCTCAAGGGAGGAAGCACACAACAGTTTTTCATCCAAGTATTAAAACTGCCACTCTATTTAAAATGATCTGAACTCCTTTTGATCCCTGAAAGTTGGGGCTGTAATTCCTAAACAGTTAATAGCTTTTCACAGCTGCTCCCTTAATTGCAAGAGGTTACCACAGCAGATGGATCTGCATGTTTGATTCGCCAGATTTTTACTGATGCCCTCCCAGAGATGTATGCCTCCTCCCAGTTTCAAACTGGGGCTCTTTCACGTGTTAACCACAAACTACAGGGGATCCCTAAACAATTTATGCAATTCTTTCATTAAACCCCAGGAATTCAAGCTGAAAGTCTGCACTTCAATCTCATTTTAACTGATGGGATTTAGAATCGCTGTGCTCACGGGCAAAAATATAAAGGCAAACTGTCCAAATACTTTTGGGCCTTGTACCTCAACAGAGCTTTTTCTACTCATTTGCCTCTCAATGGGTGTACTAATCTTAACAATAATCCAATCCAGATTTACCGTTATCACATTTCCCATTAAATCCTCTTATGATGCCGACCAGTTTTTCAAAACTCAGCTGAGAGTTAAGCTTGGGGGACTTTCATCTCTGCTTGATGTGACCATGTGACTCAGCACTGTTCCCTCGCCGTCCTTTCACTGTCACCTGAGATAAACCCCTTTTTTATTTCTTCTTCTGTCATGCAGCTTTGAAGGAAATCTATATCCTGTGATCTATTAAAAAAAAAAAAAACAAAAACACGGACATCCTCCTGCACATACGATACCTGGACATTTTTTGTTTTTAAATCTGTGCTTTCACGAAAGGAGACTATATGGTACTGCTGTGCCCCGAGATATCCTCCATGATATCGCAGCACCAAAGTGTCCAGTAATGTGCTTAACAATGTGTTAATAATGCACTTGGAGCACTTGGCTTTGTGGCCTTTCATTCTAAAGTCTCATTACTCATCTGGGCTACATGGATACAAGGCTTTGTCAGCTTTGTTTTTTTATTACATTTTGATTGCTTTGGATGGAGGCAAGGGCAGAACGTGAACCTCCACTTAGCTGCAGGCCAAGTCATTTGTCAATGAAACAACTGAACATGACAAGCTTCTGCAAATGCTTACATTTTTGCCCAGACTGCTTCGTGCATTCACCACTTTCTGCTACACGCCAGAAAAATGTCAGCAGTGAGCGGCACAGCTTCGGTCAGTCGTGCTTTAGAGAAACATCTACAAGAATAACCTTTAAACATGTGCCAGAGGTCCCGTCAGTTACCTCTGGCACAGGGAGCTGGTGCCAGCTCAGAAGAGTGGCATGAAAAACAGTGGGTGCAGCGACGACTAAAGGCTTGACAGAATTCAAAGCAAAGCCTGGACAGACTTGGTGGTTTGAGCTCAGGAGAAAGGCAGAAGAGACAGCTATGATTAAAACGTATGCAGAACACATTTACTTCTAAATGACCCACATCAGACTGTCGGGTTTTTCATTGGGCAGCGGCAACCTGATAACTGGATCGGATATCGCTCCCATCCTGGCTCTGAAAGCCGGAGCAGCTGATCCGTGTCAATGAGACGATCTATTGCTGATCCATTTACTAAACATACAGCAGCAGCAGCGTTGCTAGCAAGAGAGCTGAAACACTAGGCACACGGGACTAGAGACAGGTTAGCGGTCATCTGGCAACCACAGGTCACCAGGGAAAGATGTGTATTCCCCACCCGGGCGGTGAGCGGCAAATTGCTGCCTGTGGATTAAATCGGAACCTACGAAGTTTTTTAGTGATAGCCAAAGAGTGTACGTGGAGTGACAGGAGTTACTTGCATGAACTTACCATTTTCTCCAGCCACACTCAATAGTTTCAGAGAGCTCCTCCATTTTTGGTGGTGTCATGAGAGTCCCAGCTGATAAGTTTTTACAATGAAGTCTGAACAAAATTTTAAAGCTGAAGTTGAAACGCAAGCCCATCAGGTCACCTCGCTGCATAAACTCTGCATTCTCACACTGAGCTGAAACAACCCAAAGAAATAACCTGAATAAGCTTTTTGTTTCTAATGTATTTTTGTCCCACTGTCTGTCGCATTTCATTTGCCTTATACATAAGGATTTATTCCCAGTCTCTTCCGAACATTGATGAACCCAGCTGATTCATTTAACTCTGGTATCAAATCAATATTCAGCACTGGCAGACGCCTGAGGATGAGGTATCTGAATCGGGGCTAAGATGGAAAAAGTTTTACTCATCACTAAAACAGTCCAGTACGACCTGCCCAGTGTCTGTGTTGTAAAACCAGAGTATCGTGCCGCCAAGTGAACCGTTTCATTTCTGCCAATGAGCTGAGTGGAAGCCAGGGAGGGTAAATCTAGAATGGCAGCGCACTGCTGACAGCTCAGTTTAAGGAATGCTTTTCCTGGGAAAGCTTGTCTACACTGGGTGTGACTGTGGACAAAGACTGTTGTGCAACAGCTCGTCTTGTGACACTCCAAAAAATGACTTTTCATTATGGCCCAGAATGCAACAAACACTTACTATTCTTCTAGGGTATTACTCAGAATCAACAGCGTAGAAACAGACCGTTAGCATTTCATCGTTCTCACTAGGGCTGCACGATTTTGCATAAAATGAGAATCACGATTTTTTGGCTTTGAATTGAGATCACGATTCTCTCACGATTCTCTCACGATTCTCTTTTCCAGTATAAATATTTATTGCATTTATTAACTGCACATCAACTTCATAACAGTTGAGACTGAACATAAAAACAATAAATAAACATAAAAACAACAAATGTCTCACGTTTTGTTGTTGTACTGCTTGAAATTCCGTCTCCACCGTTGCTCGACGCTGCGTGTATAGAGCAGGTAGTGCAACAATAGAAAAATAGTTGCGGGACAGCACTGTGTAGCGTTTGTCTAGGGTGTTGATCATTTTCCTAAATCCCTCGTTTTGCACCGTGTTGATGGGAGCCATATCTTTGGTCAGGTGATAAGTGATAGCCTCCGTAATTTCTTTGTGCCTGCGGGAGTTCGACGGGTATAGGGAAGCGCTGTATAAGGTTCCCGTTATTGATGTTTGGGTGGTTGACCGGGACGGATTTTCTCCTGTCACTCTCTCGTCATCCCTGACGTGCTCTCCGTTGTTTTTTCCCTGCTAATTTTAGCATCACACGGCACAGCTTCTGTATCACGTGGTATAAGGCTCCGCCCTTGTCATTTGTTGAGCAGGAAGAGTGAGCGCTTATTTTCATGCAGAGTACGTCCCGGATCAAAATGCGGTACAATCGTCGTCGTCTTTTTTTTTTTTTTTTTTTTTTTTTTTTTTAAATCGTTGTCATTTGGAAATGAGATCGCGATTTTCTAACGATTAATCGTGCAGCCCTAGTTCTCACTACATTAGATTTGTAGCTACAGGGCACCAACATGGCTTTTGCTAACAAGTCTGGTGTATATACATGTATGAGCAGTCATACAAGCACTGGTGGATTCATGAAATGGCAGAAATGCCCGAACGGAACCAGATCCCAGCCTGTGTGTTTGTTCAGCTCTTAATAGGTCGTTGTATAAACCCATTAAGAGAGAACGATTATTTTGGATTAAATGTTTCAGGTCTCTGTACAAGATCCCACTTATGTGCCACCAATTTAAAAAGGACATATTTGTGTCGTGTACACATCTGTGTGTATTTAAGAATCAGTGTTTTTGTGTCCTTAGATTCTTTTCTTAAAGAGTATTTTAATCACAACAATAAGAGCTGTGTGTTTCAGTACCAGCTATAAATAAACCTTTGCAAATCTGAGATTGTAATTTTGGTCCAGTATCACAGATTCAGCTGACAGCAGGTCTCCAGGCTGGTGCTTAGCTAACATTATTGTTACAGTGTTTAGTTTACAGTAAAGTAGTGCTTAGCTGTAAATAAATGAAGGATTTCTGTGAGTAAGACGCTGTGACAGCCACAAAGCAGGCTGGACGGCTGCTCAGAGGCAGCTGGACTTGTTTCTTCCACGGGTCATGTGATCGGCTCAGTTTACCTGTTTGTGGATTTCTCAGCTGACTCACTTTAATGATGAATTTACATGAAATTCGAGGTGTGACTTGGCTAAACTTTGGAGTCAATCCAGGAATTTTGAAAAGGATTCTTTACAATTACAAGATGGAGCAGAATGAAATGTTTCACCTCGGCCTTTAAAAACACACATTAAATGAAACGGAAACTTCAGAGACATCGCGATGATCAGGGGAAAAACATTTAAAAATCAAACCAGTCCATCTGGATCCAGGGATTTAGTTCTTGTATGTTGTACAGGGACCTGTCTGATCTGAGTAGAGTTACACAGCACTCCTGCTGCACACTGTAATTTTTTGCTTCCCTGAGAGCATCCGCTCTTTTCTTTAAGATCTAAATTAGATGTGACTAAACATGTCAAACAGCTAAATCAGAGCCAAACGAATAGCTGTATCGCTGAAAAGAGCAGCAGCCTGCATATGCCAATATCAAGTAAATGTGCCGCCTCATTTTCCTGACCACATACTTGTGTTTTGGCGATTACCTTTTTCTAAGCATTTCCACATGGTAACAAGTGAGCCGTGTCCAATGTTCTCACTGTAAGACAGCAATAACACCACTCGAAAGAAAGGATTAAAGAAGACGGGTACGTGAAAGCTGTTTTCCACATTGTTTTGCTTAAAGTGAAATTACAAAGTCAGTTTGAATGTATGCAAACTGCTGCAGGTTCACATTCCTGTAATAACAAAATCAAACTGTTTCACTGATTTTCACTAAATCATTTTCACCCCTGGTGAAGCTTGTATGCCTCAGCCTTACTGCTCATAGGTACTAAACACAGTACATACATTTATTTAACCAACACACCTGATGGACAGGTGATAAAAAAAGTACAAAAACAACCTGACTCTTTCACCAAAATCAGCACGAGTTTCAAGACAGACAGGGCCTCTGTACTGACAACAGTAACTTCCCATACATGACAGATAAATGCAAATCAATCATTTCAATGGAACACAAGAACAGCCTTAAACAGTCCAGGAAAAGACACAGCCGACCATTCAAACATACAATGGCGAGCATTAGTTTTAAGGGTTGTAATAAGCCTCCACTGCATATAAACAATATCACCATCATTCAGCAGCAATATAAATACAGAGGCAACAAATGTCTTCCACGCTTTATTGTGCTGCACAGGATTTTTTTTAAGTCTGTCCAATGTGGATGTTTCTGATTTGTCTTTTTAAATCACCATCTGCTTCAAACTGTAATCTGTCTTGAATTAACTCGCCAACTTGGCGTCATTGTCCAGGATGATTTCTTTGTGAATGAATGGAAGCAGAGCTGTAACATTCAAATCTGATTTTACTACTACAACAACAACAACAACAACATTTTTGTGACTTTGGACTAGTGCTGGGCCATATCATACTGTTCACAGTAACATCAGTTTAATGTTGGGCAACGATAAGAAAATGAAATATAGCGATAGAATATGGGTAAAACGCGCATGCGCAGAGCCTTTGTTTTCATACACACATGGCAGAAAAAGCATGGCGGCGACGGAGAATGAGAAGAGCGAAAGCGGATCGTTGAATGAAACGATGAACCAGAACTGGTTTGTAAAAATGCTGCAACTTCAGTGGTGTGGAACTGGTTTAGCTTTCGTCCGCCAGATACACAACAAAGCACTATTTTTGGTAGAGCGTGCTAGCGGGCCGTCGTTATTACCGTGTTGTTTGGAAAATACGGCACACTTAAAATCAATCCTTTGATTTTTCTGAAAATCGACAGTGCCCCTTATAATCCTAAGCTACGAAGCCGCACCGCTTGATGGATTGTCGGAGCATTACAGCTATCGTAGGCGGAGCCTCGCGGAGTGATACGTGCTGTGCTTCAACATACCGTAATATTACCGTATTGTGTGGGTATAAGCTCTTTTTAAGTGTTGTGGATATTATACATGGTTATGCTGAGGATATGTCGGCCAGTTTCCACTGGAAATGCCTTTTGGTTAAACTGTCAGCGAGGAATTTGCATTTGCACTGTTACATTTGTATATTACTGTAATGCACATAAAAAACAGCTGCTTATTTAAGTGAAAATACATTGATGGGGTTTTTTTTGCACTAATAAAGTTGTGGAGTTGCAAAGTATTTTGTCTCGTGTCAATTATATCGTCAGTAATATCGTTATCGCAAATTTTCATATGTATATCATGATAGATATTTTTGGTCATATCACCCTGCCCTACTTTAGACCTCAATATTTTTAAACGATTTTCACACTGTTACACTACAGCAGCAATAAAAATACAGACTAAGTCCACTACCCAACATGTGTACTATGATAACAGCAGATATGCCTGCGACCAACACAAATGACCTGCATGCTTTGATTGGTTCTTTGGGCAGAGGGAGGACAATAGCCACCTTTGCTGTTGAAGAATTGCCCGTTAGATTTTTAGCTCTAATGTCACCAAGACTATATTTCTGGTGGCTCGGATAGTAGAGCAGCTGTCCTGCAGCCACAGAGATGTTGGTTTGATTCCTCATGCACAGCACCCTACATAATGGATTTATCTTTAAAGGTCATTCAGTATTCAACAGATTGCTCAGTGTCACAACCCAGTCCTGTGTTAGTACCTACATTGCAACAGTCTATAGTTTTTCAGCTGCAAACAGTACTGAAGCCAATTTGTTGTCCTCTATTAAAGCCCCAAACTGTGCTTCAGAACAACCCTTCAAACATCTGCCTGAGTGAACTTTTACGAGACATAAAGGAGAGAAGGCAACATGTGGAACAACAGCCCACATGTACGTCTGGGGGAGCCAGCAACAGAACAATAAACAGAGCAAAGTCTGCCGGTAACTAACAGGGTTTATTGTGCATGGCTGAGCACCCCTCAGACAGACACTAAGAAAACAAGCAGGAAAAAGGAAATATGGTTAATGTAGTGTACACGTCTGCAGCCCTCACTGACCATCTGCTGACTCTTTCTGGGCCCCCGAAATAAGAACGTCTTTAAATACATGTAAAGCCCGTGTTATCAAACCCAAGGCTAAAATGAAAAAACAAGAAAGAACTAATAGCACACGAAGCAACAAAGACAGCAAAAGCCACTAGAAAGCAAGTGAGTAGATGTTCCTCTCTATGCTGACAACCGGGAGCGAGGGAAGGAAAACACAACTAATCGAAATGCATTACAGTTAATGACAACAGAAGCCAATGTGCAGGTCTGCTGACTATCACCCTGTCTGATAAATGTCTCCTTTCAGCTGATGGGAGAAAGCTGGAGGAGGGGAGGCAGGAGGACTCGGCCGGCCTGCAGGCAGGGACAGTTAGACAGGGTGGACAGCGTGAAGCTCAACGTGGCCTCGCGGTTACACACTGAAGTTTGTTTTTTGGTCAGACTGAAACATTTGATTGCTTTGCTCATTTTTATTTATTCATTCATCTTTTTATGGAAGTGAAACTCGTGAGATTAAGAATGTTTGTGCAGGAGCGCACTGAGCGTTGATGTCTGACACATCAAATGAGTATGAACTGATATGTTTTGGACTAAACTGAAGAGCCTACCATCTCAAGGCGCTGCTCCCATTAACCATGTCCTTCTAGCCGACAGATTGATTGCATCTCTGGCACTGCTCTCGAATGGTTTTTATACTTATCCCACATAAACTTCAGCGATAGTATTAAGATCTGCACTACATGTTTTCATCTGCTACTCCAATGTGGCGTCCCTCAGGCTTCAATCCTTGGGCCACTTCTGTTTTCCTTATATGCACATCACCCCACAGCACATTACACCTTTTAATTCTCCCCCCCAATTCTAGTTTACTGTGACTTTTTCACCCATCAGATCAGAGACTTTCAGATGTTCCACCAGCTTATTTCAAATCCACAGCCTTCGCAGTTGTAGCCCTTTAACCGTCCTCCTTACATCAGGTCAGTTTACTGAAAACTTTCACTTTGCAACTGTAAGTTTTAAAAACTGCTTTACAAATAAAGAGCTAAACACGTTGTTTGTTTTATCTGCATGGTTCATAATTAATACAGATTCTAAAATCAAGGACTCACTTCCTACTTACTTTCCTGTGTAGTCATCCCCCAAAGGCTCACTTTGAGGCAGGAAAAACCCTGATACCGTCCCTGAAAACTGCCCCCTCTCGTCATAACAAACAGGACAGTGCCCGGCACCCGGCTCCACTTACTGCACCGCGTAGGAAGCAAAGCTGTCCGGTGGGAGGGAGCGGTATCATCAGGAAGCACCTTGCATCCTACATGTGGGTGCCGAGGGAAATCCAGGTTCAAACGGACACTCCGGCGAGTTAACCTCTCATTATGGTATTTTATCAACTGTGTCACTGTACAGGGAGCTGGGTGTTTTAAGTCCAGACCTCCAGCTGTCTGCCCTTTGGTCTTGGGTTAAGTCTGTATCTGTTGAAGTGACAATTTATTGAAAGATGAAGTGGTCCAGAGGTTACAGATGTGTAGCACTGCAAGGGAAGGAGTTCCAATAAAGGGCACACATAAAAATCCATTTCAACCATTCGTTTAGCCAAATATTAGAGCTGAAAATTAGAGTCGCTTCAGTTTTCAACAGATAACATTAATTGCTTTTCAATTAAATCGTTAGTACTATAAATTCTTAAAAACACTTGTTTTCCGGAGCAGATGGGGATATTTTTAAATGTCTTGCAATTCATCTACTCTAATGCAATGCTTCCTTTATGTTTTTTTTTTAATGCAGTTTATCGTAATAAGTGGATATTGTATTACAGTGAAAACTGTTTTTAAGATTTCAAAACTCCATTTACACACACAGTGGACACAATATTAGGAACACTATAGTGTAGATAACATTAACCTCTGCATTTTGCCTATAGAGCATTCTTTAGCTGTGAAGCACTTTACCCTGAGGAAGACTATTTTTGGACTGAACAGCAAACGTTAGAGCAGGACTATTATCTAGCATAGATGTGTTTCAGAGATGGCAGACGACACAGGGACTGTTAAGGGCTAATGAGACAGCTGAGGTCAGAGTCTGTGTATGTGCTGCATTGTGCACTTCCACCACAGCGGGTTTAGTCAGTGATGAGGTGAAGATGAAGGGTTGAATGGAGAATATGCTGACGGTTGATTACAAGTTTTATACAAACAGTAAAAAGAGAGGACTTATTTTAGGATAGTCGGGCTGTAATTCGAGACAGACACTGCGGTCGATTAGCGGTTAGACTGAGAACCTTCACCTGTAGTTAAGCTATCAGTGGTGAGGTTGCCGGCAGCAAAAGTTGAATGATGAGTTGTTCCTTGATAGTTGATCAAATACGTGTTTTTAAACAATTTGGTTATCATAACCGCTTGTTCTGTTTCCAAAACAATCTTTGGCTGCTGTATAGAAATGACACACCAATCATCACTATGACCAGTGGCACGTGAAGTGAATAACACCGATCATCGTGGCACCTGTTAGTGGGTGGGATATATTAGAGAACAAGTGAACATTTCAGCCTCAAAGACGATCTGTTAGAAGCAGGAAAAATGGGAAACTTAAGGATCTGAGCGACTCTGATAAGAGCCAAACTGTGATGCCTATACAAATGGGTCAGAGCCTCTCCAGAACCACAGCTCTTGTGGGGTGTGAAGTGGGCAGTATGTATCAAAAGCGATGCAAGAAAGAAACAGTAGTGAACCAGCGACAGAGTCACAGGCAGCAATGGGGAGCAAAGGCTGGCCCTACATGAGCTGCTGTAGCTCAAACTGCAGAAAAAGTTCATGACAGAAAGGTGCCAGACTCCACATTCACCTGATTTGAACCGTGTAAAGAATATTATGAGTTTTACATATCTATAGATCAGACATCAGTCCCCTAACTGCAAAAGTGCTGTTTCTACAGGTCTCCAAATCTGCTGACAGAGACTGGACGTCCAGACAATTTAGAGACTTCAACCTGTTACCCCGAGGTCCCCTCCTGAGTGTCCATAATCAAAGAGCCATAGCTCCAGATATTTACCCTGAAACACTGCAATGACAGCTCAAGGAGTGTTGTTCATAATGGAATTTTAAAATGAAGACTAGCGACAGCAGGGACCTGATTTTTTGCACAATTCCCTTTGAGAAGGGTAACTTATCACTGGAATTTCATCGGGCAACTCTAAGATGATCAGGTCATTCCAGCTAAATGAATGCCTGCACACAACGACCTGAAGAACTCTAGCTGTAGAGTTACATGAAAATAGTGACGCCAACACTGAGCACTGCCTTTCACCCCTTTAGGCTGAAATCATCACGCAAACCACGTAAACTATAACCTGTAAACAGATTAAGACCAAGGAAACCCACACCCTGTACTTGGCGAGCTACACCTCCCACATAAATAGATAAAAAAAAAACAACAACAAAAAAAACCCAACATGGATGCCTCCACCTCTCCCATCGGCTTATAGTAACATTTTCCTGATACACCCACTCCACGGCGATGCCGGTGACATAACTGAATTGTGTCTTAGACGTTTCTCTGGCACCTGCTCTTATGAAATGTAATCCTGAATGTTGCTTTGCACAAATAGAAAGCAGATGGGAGCAAATGGGAGACCGCACATGCTCAGTACTTACTCAAAGCTGAAGAAAAGTCCACAAGTGACTAGAATGAGGATAAGGGTGAGGTAGAAAACCCCCGTCTGCTTGGCCATCATAATCCTGCCATCGCAGTAAAACTTATTCCGCCCCGGGAAGATCTCCCACTTCCTCTTCTTTGGGGTCCTTTTCTTGTACGGGGTCTCCATCGGTGTCGAGCTGCGAGTACTGATCTGGCTGTACTCGCACTCTCTCATGGACTCTGACACCCCGAGATGCATCAACAGCTGATTAAAATCCCCAGAGCTGAACAAATCCCGGGGCAGAGCAGCCTCTGTGGAGGAAATACACCAGTTCAGTTTAGCATTCAGGCTAGGAGAGCAACTTATCCGACACACAAACACAGGGTGGGGGTGAAGAAAAAAAAAAAGTTTGTGAGGGGTGCAGCACACACTTCCTGTTATTAATAAAACCTCGGCTAAAGCTCACTTTACACCTGTGTAGCGCCCCAGGTCCTGGCTATGGAGCCGGGTTCGTAAAAAATGCAAATTTAGCTATTAAAAAAAGTTAGCTAACTTACGCTCATATTTCACAGCTTAACGTTAACAGCCCCTCTGTTAGCAAGCAACCTGGCTAGCTACGACACGGCAACCGAATCCAAAGTGTCGCTAAGGAGCTAACATGGCTAGCAAGTTGCTGAGATAAGTTCTCGTTATACACGTTGGCCAACTCTGGCAATTAACGACTAGCCCTCTGGCCAGTCATCTCACCCACACACAGTTACAAGTACTGACTTCGATGTTTTTACTCCTAACTGTCCTGCATGGTCCCTGGGAACCTTTGAGGGCACTCTTCGGCTTAACGGTCACAGACATCCCGGGTGGTGTATGTCTGCTCCGCCCGCCGCCGAGCCGACTCACCGAGGGAAAGTCGTCGTGTCGGTGTGCTGTCGCGTAGCTTCTCCTCTCGTTACCCGGGTTTGTTACGAGCCGAGGACAAAGCGAATGACACCATCTTTTTAAAAAAATAAGTTTAAACAAATGAGTTTTTAATTTGGCTCGTCGGTTTAAGAAAAGAAAAAAATAAGTTGGTTGTGGAAGCGAAGGGAAATCCAGACACGGTGGGGTGCTCTCAGACGAGCTCCAGCATCCTCAACGAGTCCCTGCGCTCAACACCGACCGAGCAGCCATATGGCCAACTGTTTCTACAGCAACCATCCGCGGATACCGTCAACATCCAGCCAGGGATTTGGAAGAAAAGTTACAGCTTTTCCCGGTAAACGCGCTGCCAGGCCAGTCGACAGCCCTCCGCTCACATTGTGTTCCTGTCCACGCACGTCGCTGCCACCCTCGCAAACAACAAATATCAACATGGGAGCAGAGCACACAGCCTCAGCCTGCTCCTCCCCTTCCACCCAGGCTGGAGCCCGAGTCACCACACTGATGAGATGCACAGGGAGGAGGAGCCGATGAAGTGGGGCTTCCCAAAACGGGCTCCGGAATCCTCCGGGTGGTTGTTTCGCGAAAGGTGCGGAATAATGAATCCCCGAGAGCAGGAGTGTGTCCAGAGGGGAAGTGACCGTGGGTGCAGTTTGAACCCCACCGTTGCGCTGTGTCAATAGACTGTATAAAAAGGTGGAGTTGGCTTCAGGAAGAGTAAAACCCAACTCTGCATTCTCTTTAGTGGTCACCAGGGGGCGATACTTGTGGTTGCAAATTAGACAGATTCTATAAAAGTCTATGGGGAAATGACCCTCTGTCCCTCACCTCTGTAAACATTTACCTGATGAACTGAAGGCTCCGAAAAACGCAACTTATTCAATAAATTATCATCATTGAAGGTATCAGAAAGGAGGATGATTCAGGCTATGCTCAGTGATCCAGTTCACCTCTCTTCCCAATCACAAAACACCAGACATGGCAAAACCAAAGACACTGAGCTCAGAGTTGTTGTGATTTGGTGCTGTATAAATAAAGTTGAATTGAAATGTTATTGTCTATCCGATTGTTCAGTCTGACGTCACTAGCCGTGTCTGGGTCTAAACTCCGCTGCAGCTCCATATATCAAACGATCACTGTGGCATTACTGAGAGTTGAAAAACTGTCTAAAGTCCTTCATCTTTAATAAAATGATCAGCGTTCTGCTCTACCAGGTGTAACAATTGAGTTTAACATCCAGGCATCCATGAAAACGGAATTTCTGACATTTAACGGAGTTAGAAGTTAGCTCGCTAGCTTCTATCTAAATACAATATAGCATGACTGCGGGGTTTTGGAAACAAAACGTACAGCTCTGCTATCACTTCCAGCATAAATGAAGACAGAAAACTAAACAGCAGTGACGTTTGTAGGGTTACTGAAGTTTGGCTAGCTGGTATTTAATGATGTGCTACGTGACCGCTAGCGACACAGCAATGTTAGCATAATATAAACAAGCGAACTTTTTTTCCACTCGATAAAAGTTAACGTGAGTGTTCTCGGTGGTCAGGAACAAATGTAATCGCATGGCAGGATGCTGTAAAAGGACCAAACTTCAGCCAGGAGAACAACTGAGATAATCCATCCACAATACGAGGTGAGTCATTCATATACTGCTGCGTGGGCTGGGCTGTAGTTACATCCTAAGGTTTTAAAAACTGAGCTTAAATAAATGATTAGCGGTAATAAAAGCCGAGGGAGGTCAACAGTGATCACTGACTGTTTTAGGAGCTTTTTGAGATTACATAGAAGAAAATAGATAACATTAAACATGTTAACAACACAAAAGCCATATTAAACGCAGACTACTTTAGACCCGGAAGTAGGATTCGTCGCGTCATCACTGAACAACCGGATTGTTCCGTTAAAGTAGGCCCATCTTATTGCATAGCCTGCTGTATTCTCCTTCTTGATACTAATGTGACCTTAAACCTTAAATGAGACCTTAAACTAGCAAGTCAGACCATAAAGTCATGGAAAACGTCTTACTGAAGTCATAGATTACAGGAGCACAGGCTAATATCTCATGCATGTGTACAGAATCCGACTTTTTATTTGTAACACAAAAAGCTGCCCCCTGCTGGCCATTAGAAAAATCCTGGTTTAACTTTTCAAACACAGACGCTGGTTTTCCTTCTGTTATCAGATGATAGCTCAAATGTTGCCAGACTTTAAAAACCCAACCTAATGTTGGGGATAAGTTGTACTTTGAACACCTTGCTGTATTTCCAATACAGTAGAAAGATAACAAATAAAGACAGCTATAGTTTTGATCCTTTTAATAAGCACTGGCAGTGTAGGCTCTAGCCAAGGCCTCATTAACTATATTTCTTTGTGCACAGCTCCACCATAACACACCAAAAGCCACCGGGCAGAATAATCCTTTAAAGGTGTGAATACAGACAGCCTCAGTTATTCAGACTCTGCTTAAAAACTATATCTGAATGGCTAATTGGACTGATAGGATCTATTTTTGAAGATTAGTACATTGCTAAAATTGAATGGTAATACAAACCACAAGTGGGCTGAGGAAATCCGATTAAAGGTGCCTACACACTGTGAGACTTTAGCAGTTTTACAGGTTCCTCCAGTGAATCGGGGCCAAGAGGCATGACTGTTTCCTCTGACATTCATTTCTGCGCTGCAGCTCCTTTGCAGCTGTTGTGATAGGAGTCAGACATCGAACAAACAAGCTTCTGCTGCACCAACTCAACTCAATTTTTTTCTTTGTTGGCATCTCAACCTTTTACCTTCACTTGTGCCACTAGGGTTTGTTTTGGTTTTTTCCACAGTGAGTACCCAAACAGCAAACTCCACTGCTGAGGAATGAAGCCAAAGTGCCAAAAGCTTCTCTTCCACCAGTCTCGTTCTAAATGAGTGTGTTACTGAGCACTAATTAGAAAGTATCTGTGCCTGAGCAATGCACCCGTACAGAGCTTGCTAATTTAATGTAGCGATCCACCCACTTGTCCTATGATGGGAGCTTTTGGCTCTAAAACACACATTCAAAATCCTGCTCCTCACATACAAGGTCTTAAATAATCAGGCCCCATCTTATCTTAATGACCTTGTAGTACCATATCACCCTATTAGAGCACTTCGCTCTCGCTCTGCAGGCCTACTTGTTGTTCCTAGAGTATTTAAAAGTAGAATGGGAGGCAGAGCCTTCAGTTTTCAGGTCCCTCTTCTGTGGAACCAGCTTCCAGTTTGGATTCAGGAGACAGACACTATCTCTACTTTCAAGATTAGGCTTCAAACTTTCCTTTTTGCTAAAGCATATAGTTTGGGCTGGACCAGGTGACCCTGAATCCTCCCTTAGTTATGCTGCAATAGACGTAGGCTGCCGGGGATTCCCATGATGCATTGTTTCCTCTTCACTCACCTCTCACCTTCACTCTCATGTCTGTGTTCAGATATGAAATTCATTTTTTGCATTTAGTCATTAGTTGTTTGCAACTTTATAAATAAAACTGAATTTAACTGAAATAAATTCAAATGTCAGTCGAACATTGTTAGCCAATGAGCACAATTGTTTAGTTTTTGGTGGCCATTGAAAAGAGTGCAGGTTTATTTATGTTCCTACGGCTGTGATGACTATGTGCAGTGTGAGTGTATACACAGCTCAAGGTGGACCCAGAGAAGCAGATCCAAGTGGCCTGCTGTGGTACTGCAACAAGCAAAGAAACTGAATAAAGGAAAGTTTCACCATAGATTTCTATCATGACTGTTTCTTTAAAACTGATGACAGCACAGCTGAAGCAGCATTTATATATAGTCACTTCATATTCACTGTGTTGTTACTTTGCTGCAGTTCCAGTCAGTTAAATGTGTACTGGTCTTTTGCGCAGCTGCAGGGTGAGACAATAATTCATATACGCAGTGCATATAACACAGACCATTGATATTAAGGTTCTCATATTACACTGATGATTTCAGCCAACTCTAATAAAGTGGTCAGTAAGTCAGTGAAATATTGTGTGTCACAGGTTTAAGTGTCCTCCAGCAAACTCCATATAGTAGGTTGAAGGTGTCTTTATAGTCCTCACCTGCAAAGTGACATCAACCTTCAAAAATGTCCCACAGCATGTCCTCAGAAACGTCCTAACACGCAGGTTAACCAGGAAGGAAGAGCGCTGAAGACAACAAACATTTGCTGAGAGTAAATTGTTTGTTAAATGGAGCCACCACTGCTCATATTTACTGTTTCTACTGAAAACAGGCAGCCATGCTGCACATAACTCATGCTTGCTGAGATGCCAAGTGCAGTTCAGCAGTGATGCAATTTCCTGTTCGGCTAGATTAGTACAGATGATTTCATCATCAGCCCACAGTTCTTCTGCCATCCATGCTCCCCTCACACACACACACACACACACACCTCCTCATCATCAGTCACTGGCTGCAATTATCCACTTTCTCTGAAAGGAGCTCTGCTGCTTTTCCTCTAATGTGAGAAGACTTAATTGGCCAGAATCAAACACCATGCAAAGAGGGAAACTGTGTGTTCTCGTTGCACTTTTCTAGCCTGCAAATGCATTTTTGATGTGAAAGCTGGGTGTCGTGTTAGCCATGCCGCGCCCGGTCTCAGGCTGTAGGTTTAACACGCTCCCCCCCGTGTGAGTGCAGAGTGAGCAGCCACGGTGTGCTTTCCGAGGAAGTGGTCTTTTACCCTGCTGCGACATGCTTCCGTCATGCATCTGCAAAGCTTCCACCACCGGCCATGTGAATCCACCAAGTGGCACATGCCACACTTGATCTGCTGCAAAGCTGTGGATGTTTGTAATGGCTGCTAATGATCTGTAAGGCCTCCAGACTAATTCTTTAACCACGGAGCTCGTTAAGCAGCCCGATGACATACGGCAGGAGCCGTGTTTGTGTTGGCAAACGGGTGGACATGATAGGCCCCTTGAGTCAGAGTCCAAGAACAACATAGGCTTGACTTACATCCTGCCAAGGCCTCGTGCTGACAGTATTGTTTAGTTTAAAAAGCTGGACTGGATGAAAGAACACGGCGAGATCAAAGCCTCATCAGGGGGCTAATATACTCTCTATAGTCAAAATTACCGGATGAAGTCAAACCTGACTCATCGCTGCTGCCTTACGTGTACTGTAGCACATCACTAGAAAGGTCAGTCCTGTCTGTTTTGTTTCCACCCAGTGCTCATTAATTTACCTACAAGAGCAGTGAGAGGCAGCAAGGCAGCGGACCCCAGCCAGCGGTAGCCAATGACAGGCTCGGTTTCCTCCCGGCCACCACATCCATCCTGTCAGAGCTCAGTGACTCAGCTTTTCAGAGGCACGGGAGAGTGGGAGGTTTTCTCCTGCGCTTGGCTGCCTACGTGAAACACATCCTCCATCACCAAAAAAGTACAGCAGCCCACTTTCCCTCCAAACTCTGAATGACGGGCTGAAATCAAAAACACTCTGAAGTATGTGGGCGCTATTTATAATGTGCAGGTGTGTACCTGTAAGATGCGCTCAGAAGCATATCAGTCATTTCCTTCTCTGCAGAAACTGGCTTCAGTTAGAGATCAATCAAACTGTTAACCATGTCTCAGGCAGGCTGTAATTAATTTCAAAGTGTCAGTAAGAGTTAAATAAGACGAAGATGAGTGATCACGCTTCTCTGCTGCCAAGCAGCCAGACTCGCTCTCATTCTTTGAAGCCAAACTTGTGATGGGACCACTTATCGGCTGTGTTCTTAACCTCAGGAATGTTATTATTAAAATCAGCCTAAAATAGGACTTGATTTCATACCCATGTTTCCCCTGGCAAAGGAAGACGAGAGAGAGACGTCAAATTCCAACTAAAGAGGAAGTAACGACACTGGGGAGACACAAAAAAGAGAAAACACCAAACAAACTGTAGACTCTATTCAGTAAAAACTCAAACACCCTTGGATAGATGAGTGGCTGATGGTTTGTGTCCTTCTTGGAAACGCTGCAAGAGGACGCATTAAAGTCAGGGGGTACACAGAGTGCATCAGTCATGAGTTTCTGCTCCTAAAAGCACTTCTGATGATCGTGTTTGCACATGTGCATGTCTTCATTAACAGAGGAACCTTTATAACCTGTGATAATTAATGAAACACAGCAGATTAGCAGATTTCTGCAGAGAATAAGAAATTAGCTGTCCATCATTCGTCACAACATTATCATCTTTGATGTAAGCTTGAGACGTTTCTGTGGACTCGTAAAGTAAAAGCTTGTAAAGCTCAAGTTGTTTAAGGTCAAACACAAACTGTGAGTGTTTTAATGTGAAAAGCTTGAAAACAGGGGGAAGCACAGAGTGACTGTTCCTTATATTGTCGGACTAAACTATGATGATGATATGCACATATGTAAGGTTTTATGAGCTCAGTGTTCCTCCTCTGAGAGCAGATTAGAATGAATATAATTCCATCTCTAAAAATACTTTTTCAGATGCTACAAATCTAAATCCAGCTTAGTTCTTTGATTTGTGCTGGTTAATTTTGCACATTTTAATGAACTAATTCCAAAGCGAACTGTAAAATAAATGAAACCAAAATGAGTGAAACTGGTAATTATGGAGGCTTTCTGAAAGCGAGGGAGTAATGTGTATAACAGATGGGAAGCAGCAGCAAAGAGACGGGGTAGCTGTACCTCCCATGTTCCATTGATCTAAGTGTGCAGCACAAAAACAGAATATTTTTAATCACAATTAGCAGAGTTAACTAAGAAAATGGGTGTAAATAACTGAGCTAAACCCTGCATGGTGTCAACAGGCCTGATTTTCAGTGGCCGTGCAGCCACTGCTCGATAGATCTGTTTGGGCTATAACACCTTCATCCAGGACCTCAGTTGTGCTAAACAACAACGTGACAGCACATAATGCCAGGACAAATATGAGAACTTAGCATTGTGTGTGTAGTGGAAAACAAACCACAATAAAGAATAAAGACAAACAGCTGTCTTTTCTCCACGGCTATGAGGAAACGTCCAGACGGAGTAATACAACTGTTCTCATGGCACCCAGTAGTACACTTTCTCCTTGATATTAATACTTATAAATACTTGTATGTTTACCGGATCAAGGCTGTGAGATGAAGTCTTTGGAGGACATTAGTTTGGCTTTGAGTCCAGTGAATCTGAGAGCTGGTGTTTCTGCAGCGCCTGAAGAGTGAGATGATCCATGACACAATAAAATCTGACTCTAACTGAAGGGCGGGACTGATGCCAAGACCTGCGTTAGACACACAGCCCGAGAGCTGCTGTGATGTACAGTTTGTAACGTTGTCCAAGGAACAGTCAGCTTTCAGGAGAATCATCACATTCTGCTGTTTACTCTTCCCAACAGCAACTTATCACCGTGCTCACTTATACACTTTATTAGGGAAACATTGGATATTTTTGCATTAACACAAAGATGTAATCAGCCAATCATATGGCTGCACTTCACAGATGCTTTTGGGTGGTGGTGAGCTGCTGAGGTGTTTTGAATGTGGTGAGGTTTTTGGTGCCAGGCGGGCTGATCTGCTGGACTTTCCCAAACAACTATGGTTAAAATCCAGTGAGCAGCAGCTCTCCAGGAGAAAATCCTTGTTGATGTCAGAGGAGAACTGGAGCTACAATTCACACAGGCTCGCCAAAACTGGACAACAGACGATGGAACAACGTTTCGGGATCCGATGAGTCTTTCTCTGCTGCAACATTTGGATTAGAGTCAGAGTTCGGTGTAAACAACCAGAAGCATGGATCCATCCTGCCTCGTACCAACAGCTGATCATTACAAGGATAGGATGGTGGGGGTGTGACGATGTGGGGATATTTTCTCGGCACAGTTTGGGCCCCTGAGCACCAGCTGAGCATCATTAAAGCTCCACAGCCTACCCGAGCAACGTCCGTCCCTTTAGACCAGTCTACCATCTTCTACACACCAAGTCATGAAGCTCAAATCCTCTCGAACTGGTTTGTTGAGTTCACTGCACTCAAACGGCCTCCACAGCGTCCAGATCTCAATCCAACAGAATCAACGGGGGATTCTCGCTACGGATGCAAATGACAAATCTGCAGGAACTGTGAGACGCTACCAGCTCTCAGCTTGGACCAAACTCTCAGATGTTTTCAGCACCTTTTTGAACCTGTGCCACGAAGGATCCGGATGCAGCCAATAAAAGACAGCCCACGTAAGCAGTTGATGTTTGTTTTATTGGCCTAAGATTGTCTGGACATAATGTAACGTCTCCAGTGCTTAACGATGTTCATCGTACATTTATTCGTGACATGTGCAGCACAGAGTATAAATGTGTATACTGAATAAAAGACAGGAGTCATATGAAAAAAGGCATTTTTTACAATGAGCTTTCAGGATGTTTTGATCTTTTCACGTGTTTTGTTTTCGAGCATCGTGTAGATTCAAAAATATGCCCACTGACATGAACGCAGGACGTGAACAAACAGAAAGATGTTCGGTTCCCTCGCATGGCGTCTCCACAGTCACCCCCTCACCCTGGCACTTCCACGTTTCATTACCAAAGCGATTGTTTTCTCAGCTATAATACAACGCATACAGGATTTTTTTTCTTCTTTTTTTGTTGTTTTTGTGTGTTTTTTTTGAACGGTGAAACATCAGATACATCTGCCATGTTCAAATATTTGACCCCATTAACAAAATATGTATAATAACAATACCAAATTTACCAACAATAAAAGCATTTGTTATAATAGTCAGAAAGTCCCGTCTCCTGCTATGCTAGATAAAGACCGAAAGAATCGTGTGTACAACAGTTTATATACACGGTGATGAAAAAATACAGACATAACACAAGTGATCAGGAAACACAAAGTTCATCTGTGAAAGTCATTGAGGCTATGATTGATAAATTAGACGCTTCTCTGACGGATGCTCTTCTCTGATGTCGAGTGGCTGGTGCAATGCTGCCTCCTCGTGGCCATGAGCGCACACTGCAGGTGTCAGAAGCTTTTACATCCTCTAGTTTTCAAAGGGACAACTTGCTCCAAGTCCTATTGCACAACGTATGTTCCAGCGATGGAGACGTTTCAGTTTAAAAACTCTGTGTTTTCTCTGTGTTTTTTTCCTCCACCGCTGTTGGCAAAAAGTTCAAACTACTGTACAGTGTCACATTTTAAATAAATACTCTCCATTAACAAAAAGTTGATGAGCATATTGGCGTTTATAAAACTGAAAAACATCTCATCGACTCTAAAGGAACCACAGAATCGAGCACCAAGATCTGGTGGCAGCTTTGGCTGAAAAAGTAAACAAAGGAAGAAAAGAAAATAATGCCAAACCAAACGCAGCAATCCGACACCAGCAGGTATTAAATATTTGTATTAAAACGAGCTTTCAAATCCCGACATCGCCCAGAAGCTATACATATATATATATATATATATATATATATGTGTATATATATATATATATATGTATATATATATATGTATATAGATAGAGACATTTTGTTTATGCAGATACTTCTTTTAAAAAAACACAAACATTTTCTGTCATTTTAATAAATAAAAATAGAAAAACCACAGAAATAGCCTCAGCGTGTGCCGCGCCAGTCCCGCCTCTCCTCATGTCATAACTTCCCCAAGTGAAACAGGACTTGGCAAATAATGGCGACCACTCCCACATTGAGCACCGAGGAGATGGAGATGTCTAATAATCTGCTTTCATACAGTACAAACTCTTTCTTGTTCTCTTGCACTTTGGCCATAGCCAGCAGGCCTTTAGCTGCTCTGCACATCATGTTTATACTGGGCAGGTCCATGGGAGGATGGCCCATGTGCAGCAGGCTGTGAGGGTTCTGCTGATACTGTGCCATGCTAACGCCGTCCTCCAAGAAAACTACCAGGTTACCCACGCTGCCCTTCTGCATGGCTATGGCACGCGCCGCTGTGGGGTCTCCCTGTGCCAGGTGGGAGAGCACAGCCACCGCCATCTCCCTGTACACCTGGGCCTTCCTCTGACCCACGTAGTGCACCAGGACCGTGAACAGTTTCTCCTGTCGGCTGAACGGCGGCGTCGCCAGCAGGAGGTCCAAGTTGCCCTCCTGGATGCTCAGCTTGCAGAGGCATTCCAGCACCAGCCTCTGGGGGGTGAGCTGGGAATGAGGTCCTGCCGACGGAAAGGGGTCCTGGGCTTCGGTTGAGGGGCAAACCATCCAGTGGAGGAGGCCGTCCAGGATGGGAAGGCAGATGGTATCTGGGTAAGTGGAGAGATCCAACTGGCCAGCGATGTTGGCCAGAGTGACCATGGCGTTCTCCCTGAGCAGACTCAGACACTCCCACCACCACTCGTCCTTACTGCTCGACAGCCCCCGCTCCTGCTGCTCGTCTCTTTGGAAGCTGGGAGGTAACCTGTTCCTCTCAGGGTGCACGTGGTGCAGCAGAAGCAGCCTGCCCAGCAGAAGAACCAGAGCAGGGTGGCGGGACATGTCCAAGTCATTCCCCGGGATAAAGGACAGACTCCGGACGATGTTGGAGACGCAGGTGCACCGCTTGGACAGCGAGTCCTGCCAGGCAGATGTGGTGGTGAGCGGAGCCTCGTCCAGGCAGCGTGGCTCATCCTCCAGCAAGGTGATGTGGTCCTCCTCCCCATCTGGGTGCACCCTGAAGGGGTAAGAGGGCAGAGAGCGCGCGGGATGGCCGTAAGCGAGGGCGTCAACGCGGGCGCACAGAACGTCGTCGATAGTCGCGGTGATGTGTTTCAGAGGTTGCTTCTTTTCGTGGTCCATCTTGCTCTCCTGTTTGCTCTCGTTTCTCCTGCCTTCATCCTCGGGCGCTTCGCTCCGGGGTTCGAAGTGTGTCTGAATGTGTGCCGTGGAGTCGCCTCCACCCGCCTGCCAGTGCAGCAGCCCGCTGGTAAACTCTGTGAGGTAACCGGACATGTCATCGGTCAGGTTCTCTTTGTGAACAATCTTGATGGGGAACTTGTCGTATTTGCTGGCTTGTTTGGGTTTATGCTCCGCCTCTGCTACGGGCCGATCCACGGTCTCTGCTTCACACTCTGCTGCCTCCTCTTCTTCTTCTTTTCCCTCCTTTTCACCATCTTCTCCACTCTTGTCCTCCCTGTTAACGCTCATGTTGGACTCCTCTGTTTCGCCGTTCACCTCGGCCGGCTCTGCAGCAACAGGTGTCACTTCCTCGGTGACGCCCTCGGCACGCTCCACCTGGGTCTCCTCGGCTTTAGAGAGCTCAGGCTGGACAGGAGAGCCAGAATCCCGCTCAGGTCTTTCGTTCTGTGCAGACGCTGGACTTGAGGACAGTTTCTTAGTCCCCACCTCAAACTCTTCCAGGATGCCAAAGATCTCAATCAAGCAACGGCGGAAGTACTCGACGATGAGCTCGAGGAATCCAGGCAACTGGACAGAGAAAAATAAAACGTGATCAATGCTGAGCAGAAAGAAGTCAGACGAGCTATCAAGTAGTCCCAGACTCTGAATACGAGCCAAGAATTTTTAAGTAGATATAATACTGCAAAACCTCAGAGGTGCATAACTAACTTGACTCTCGTGGAGTTTTATTGCAAAAGAAAAACAGGATCTAGATGATGATAAAGACAGGCTCTGTTCGGTGGGTTGGTTTTACCTGGGAGAGGTTAAAGGAGGCCACTGTGCTGTCATCGTACAGCAGGATATTGATGGTATCTAGTGCCCACGTGCTCTCTGCCAGCAGGCCAGACTTCAGAGACATCATCACGCGCCAGGCCTCAGGCGTTCCTGGGATTAAAACAGTGGGATTTTTGGAACCAGGAAGAAAAAAAACTGGCAATCAAACGTCCTGAAGATGAGAGGGACGCTAACCAAAGTAGATGGTTGTAATTTCTTTGATAAAATTTGGCTCATGTTGTGCTACCGTTAGCTGACAATGAGCTGCACCAGTGCAGCGATAGGGGAGCTAAAACACCGTTTCTTTTACAGCTGGAAAACACGGAAAACTTCCACCGGAGAAGAACCAGGTTTAAACAAGCTGCAAATATGCTGCTGCTGAGAACCTAAAAAACGATCTTACCACTGTCCTTGGATGTTAGCTTGCGTCGAGGCTTGAGAATCGGCAGGGTGCCCTCCACTGAACCCGGTGGGTAGTTGAGGTCCCTCCTCAGATTAGGAGGAAACTGCCCGATGGGTCCACCGCCCTGCGATCCCATCATGGCCAGGCCGGGTTTAGGCATCTTCATGGGGGACATGAATGGCGCTTTGCTGGGCGACATTCGAGAGTCCATGGAGCGCTGGAAGGCCCCTGGGCTCGGCGCTCTGGGCAGGTGGTTGGCCATGGACGGGGAGTTGGAATAAGACGACGGCTGACGCGAGGACAGGGGGGGCATGCCGCCTGATGATGACATGTACGGAGACTGACGGTGCCACTGCTCCGGCCCGGGCCGCCCGTCCATGTCGTCTCTGCCTATCGAGCCGTACGGGGGCATTTGTGATCCCGGCCTGCTGGGGTAGGGGTAGCCGAGGTCTGTCCTCGAAGGCCACATGTTGGGCCCGTCGGCAGCGTGATTAGGAGGGGGCCCCCCACCCAGCATACTGTGCTGGCTCTGGCCCGAGGGGGCCATACGGTCGCGGGGGTACGGGTAGGGGAACTGTCCCTGGAGCGGTCTGTGTTCAGAGTAACCGCTGCCGTAGTGGTTGTACATGTCCGGCTGCTGGTTGGTGTACTGCATGGCGTACATGTCGCCCTCGTGTCTCTTGGGCGGGGGGCCGTACATTCCATCCAGCGGACGCTTGTAGCCCTGCTGAAGCAACGGGGGAGATCGTTAGCGACGACGCTTAACAAAAAGCAATCACACGATGAAAACATGCTTCCATGAGACGTGCACACAAAGCTCACGAGAGCATCCATTTTTCTTCACATCCACCTGTCAGTGGGCGAGAGGTGAGGCGCGTGGCTCGTACTTCCATTACCATAATTATTTTACCGCGATGCTCCATTACACCTCCAGCCGGGAGCTCCGCCGATCTATCAAAGACTCAGAAATATTCTGAGTTGTGAACTAAATCTGAAACCACGCTCGTGTGGCAGAAACGCAGCAGGACGCTGCAAAAACACGCGATGGCTTCTGCTCAGAGCGGTCACCTAATGGCCAATTACCTCACACTATTTTCCTCCGAGACACAAAGAAACAGTTCTACTCGATACCATAATTACGTGGCTAATAATCTTCAGTTTGACAAATGACGTGCGAGAGAGGACCATTGATTGGCCCATTCATGAGGGTCATTATTAGGACTCAAAACAAGCAATCATCGCTCTGCTTTACTTCATTCTGATGGTTCAAAAAAGCAGAAATTGATTGTGATCACAATGACAACAAGAAACAACCACAGTCACAAAACACATCCCACCCACTGTGCTGTTATCTTATTAATTTATTATCTCTGGGCTGAGATTTGACACTCTAATCAAACGTCTTGTTTACAGCAGGTATGATTACGGTAAAGCTCTGACTGAGAGCGCCGTGACGAGCTGTCTCACCTGCTGCTGTGGGTACATCCCAGATGGATGCATCCCGTACGGCATGCTGGAATACTGCTGACCGTAGCCGTCGTGTCTGAAGCAGAGGACAGAGGGGAAAGAGAGTATCACTCACTGATTGTTACAGAGCACAGGCCTCCAGAGAGGCACGCACACTCTGCTGGAGACACGTACGAGAGCGCTGACCTGTGCTGTGAGGAGTATCTGCTGGGCGAGTACATGCTGCCCTCACTGTTGGAAGGTCCCATGTTGGTCTGACTCCCAGGGGGGCCCATGGTCCCCTCCATCCCCATCATATGGTCCGGCCTAAAGACAGCAGGACATGCTTTACTGATGCTGTGCAGTACACCACGCCTCGACGTTCAGGACAGAATAAATAAGAGGAAACTGATTCCCCCACTTTGTGTTTTTTTACCTCCTGTCGTAGCCCGGCCCGTACGGGTACTGTGACCTTTGGCTCATGCTCAGGGCTGATGGGGGTCGACCATACATGTCCTGCATACCGCTTCCGGGCATCTGGGCTGGAATATAAGGATCGGCTCCTGCCACTGTGGAGGAAGGAAAGCAAAGACCTTAGACTGGACCTAATAATCTAAATTGTATGAACGCGTTAAAGAACAAGGAGGGGAAATGGTTTCATTCTCCTGGAAATATCCAACAGCATCTAAATGTGCATTTCTGAATGCACGAACCATGTTTCTGCTGACCAGCAGGTGGCAGCATGCCTCTATGAATATTCTGCACTTTGCATGATTAAACCTATTGTTCTGAGTTGTTATGCAGCTATCATCCACCATATTATTCATTCAGACTCCATTCTCGCCAGCCTTCAGAGGAGCCGCCATTCTTTCTAAAACTCCCGTTTGTTCTGGAAACCAAACCGCACGAGTTGGTCGAAGCAGGTGCTTCACAGCGGGGGGAAGGATGAAAGGTTGGAAACAAGAGGATGAAAAGGAGGAACAAAGTTAGGATGAGACGCAGACTAAGCTACAAGAACTTAAAACGAGCTGGTGTGTTTTGGATAAAGCGACAAACAGTTCTCATTTCGATTCATACTTCTAGTAGGAAAACACACACACACACACACACAAACACACACATCTGTCCTGATGTGAGATGACACAGTGACAAGATAATGAATTAGACCACTGAAACAGATGAAAGCCCAATGTCTTTGGGATACACGATTCACTGAAATGAAAGCTTTTGCACAGTTTAAAGATGAAGTTGAGAACGACCCCCCTAATTTGTCGTACCTGTGGATTAAATGAATCTCAGAACAACGCTGTTCCCTCAAAGTTCAATTAAGGACAATAAAAATGGAGAATCGGGTTTGGGTGAAGGTTTATTACTGCATGTGTCTCACTCACTCTTCCTCATCCCGGCGAAGGGGTCCTTGGCATCGTACTGCATCCTCATCATCATGTCAGGCATGCTGAGGCCCTGCTGGTACGTAGCCGAGGGGGGCAGGGCGGGAGTCCGCTTCTGGAAGGCCGGGTCGCTCACCTCTGAGAAGGGGTCCTGCACGCTCACACTGCTCCTGGAAGTGAGGGGGGATGAGAGGCACCGACACAACACACTGAATGCTTGGATACAAAAATAATAAAGTTGTCAGTTTCATTTTTTAAGAGCGGGAGTCAATCATGACATATACTATTTGGTCATTTTATTATTTGAGCCGCTCCTCGTGTATTTTTTAATTTTTCCTTTGAAAATAGGAAAAAGGTGCAGAGATGTACTGAAACGTGCAGACATACACAGAAATGCAGAATATGAAACAGTTTGCACATTTCTAACGGTCATCATTTGGTGTGAGCGCTTTTATCCTTCAGCACAGACTCAACTCTCTCTCAGGTGGGTTCTCCAGGATGTTTTAAGCTCTTCTTTGGATGTTTCTGCCTTTTGTTCTCTATCAGGATGATCCCACACTGCCCAAGTAATGCTGAGGTCTGGGCTCTGGGGACACTGATGGTGTTCCCCTGTGTGCCTCACTGCCATGCTCTCCACATGTTACTCCATGGTGGATCAAAATCTGATGGTACTTTTCTGCATTCATGACAAGATCCCAGCACCACTGGCTGAAATGCAGCTCAACCCCCCACCCTGCTTCACAGATGGCTGCAGACTCACTGTTGGACCTCCCCCTGACCTCCTTGTACATACTGACCATGATTTGAACCAAACCTTTTCAAATTTATATTCCTCACACCGTCACACCCATTGCTCTGATTTTCAGTCCAGTTCTTGTGTAATTTAATACCTCAGTCTTGGCTTCTTGACAGCTGTCCTTCGACTGAGATCATTTCTGCTGAAGCTTCAGTGAACAGCAGATGGATCAGCTGAAGGTCCAAATACATCTTTCAGGTCCTGAATCAGGTCTTTACTTTTTTCCTGATTCTTGTTCAGTTTCCTCAAATTTTTTTCTGAGATAAGCCAGCTCTTCAGCTCACAGCTATTGAGCTATTTTGTTGGTACAAAAATACTATTTCATGTCAAAGTGTGTTATCTTGGGTTATTTTCACAGATTCAAGTGAGGACAGTAAAGAAATGAGACCAAATGTTTTTGTGACATGAAGAGATCATCTAAAATAGTCTCTTTGCTAGGTTGTCTGTTATGTGTAGAGACAACACAGTTTCATCTGCAAGGAGCTTTTTTAATGCATGAATGACTCAGAGGTCAGAGTTATGCAGCTGAACTAACAAAAACATTGCTTTAAAAACAAACAGGTACGAGGCCTGGATTGAAAACGAGTGAAAAAGCCGCCAATGTCAAAAAAATAAAAACAATCTGAAAGACCTTCAGAGAACTCAGGACCACGTTACAAATGACAAGAAAGTCTGCTCCATGGAAACGAAGCAGAAAGAAATAATGGGCGGCTCAGGACACAGAACAACACAAAATCAACATTTAATTTGAAAAAACTTTTTTTAGGTTTTTAACGTGGAAACAAGGACAGGTAGGTCGCACGCAGCCATCGATGTGTCACATTCAGGACTGTGAAACAGGAACTCGGAGACTCAACAACAAAACTGTTTTATTTTGTGTGAATAAATCGAGTCGATTACTTTTTGTTGGCTTTTGTTGACTTGACTGGGAGGCCTGTGAGGAGGCTGTGGGGGACATGCTTTTTATATTAGATTAAAACACATTAATTAAATGTCCAGCGTGTCCCAGTGTGGCCCTGAAGGAAACGGAGTTTGACAGCCCCGCTGTGATGCGCACGAAAAAACCTTAAATTTAAATGTGACAAGAGGCCGTCAGTCAACTGTGTGCAAAATAAAACCTTTGATCTAAAATAGGAAGCATAATAATGACATCCAGGTAAAGAGCTCAAACACAGTGCTTCTCTCAGGCTCAGCAAACGTGATTGTTGCTGTTTCTAATTAAAACCAGCAGAGATGAAGGCGTGCGACTCGAATCGTCACATAAAGAGCAGAAAGAACCAAATCACACATCCCAGTCTCACCTAAACATAGCAGCACACTGAGAGCATCCCCTTTTATTTCAAGCTCGCTCCACTACGCTGTTGTTTAATTTTAGAGACAATGTTCACACTTTTGGATACCACACATCAACAAACAGACTGCTGACACACAAACGATATCACACAAACACACAACTTATTTAGAGAAAATGAGTCAGCAGCACACGTCAGTAAATGCAGCACCAGGAGCATCATGCATGCGTCTGTGTGTACCTGTTGGGGGGCAGTGGTGTGACCTGTCCCAGGGGGGTGGTGGCAGGTGTGGGGGGCTTCAGGTCCCCCGCTGCCTCTGCTGTAGAGCTGCTGCCAGAGGACTGAGGTGTCTGTGGGCCCTGGAGGGAGCCGCCTGAATGAGCTGGGAGACACAAGTAGGAGTATTAGTTCTGTATCATAAGAACACGTTGACACTGTTGGTCTTCCACAAGTCTTCAGATACGATCTGAAGGTTGAGTTAGAGCTGGTTTTACTGCAGCGATGTGCCGTAATAGGGAGATACCTTTGGGCTTAAGGCCAAAGCACTCGCAGCGATGCCCTACACGAGACATGAGCCTACAGGAGGCGAGCGGAGGAAGAGGAGGCAGGAGGAAGAGGGAAGGATGCCTCCACTCACAGACCTGTTCTTAATGTGAACGCTGTCTGAAGATGGTTTAGCTGGATTTTTTTGTCTTTGTGTGCCATCGACTTCAAGTGGCGAGCTAAGCTCGAGGCCACAGATGTATCAGATGTAAAATTAAACAGCCAATGTGATGGAATCATGACATGTTCAAGCTAACGCTTCAGAAAGCTTGAGGTTTCACACAGAAACTCTGGGGTTAAGAGCGGGTTAGTGCAAACTTTTGTTATGACACCTAAACTCCTGATGATGAGGAAATCAGAAGAAATTTGAACCCCCAGCCCGATAAAAGCAACGAATCCAAATTCCCAGGAGCAGGTTTAACAGAAGACGTGGACCGTTCCAGTGAAATCATGACAAAGACGGAGACAGAGAGAATATGAAAGTGTCCTAATGAGCATTTAGTCTAAGAAGCCTTTCTCTCGAATATCCTGAGTGGCCTTTCCCTGCACCACACGTTTCCATAGAAAGACTTAAGCTTTAAAAATTCATGCTAATTCTGAATTATTCAATGATACCCTCTGCCTCTACATCACAGGAGACGGAGAGAAGGAGAGCGAGACAGGGAGAGATGGTTATCCCATGATTATGAGCAGGAGGTAGGAGGGGGCAAAGAGGGGTCAGCGAGCATTAGGGATTCTTCACTTCCTGGGATATCCCGGCGTCAAACGGAAAGCACGCGTGGGGAAGTGCAAACAATTGCGGGGTCAGTCGGGGCTAAGAGGTTTACCATTCTAAGAGCGGCAGCGGTGGGGGTGGTGGCGGTATGAGGACGGAGGACAGCGTGAACTTAAGTGCCCTCTGCTCGTCTTTTAGAGCGAGACGTAAGGGGGGAAAAAGTGTGTGTGGCTGTTTGATGTGTGCGCACACAAAAGCGTGTGTGTCAGCGGGTGACATAATCCAGAGGGGTGGCAGCGGTTAAGGGGGAGGGTGGGGGTGGGGTGGAGAAGGGGGGAAAAAAGTCAGTCAGCTGAGCTGTTTTGTGAATGAAAGGTGACGGCGAGGTCGGGTTTGTTTACGTTCTACATTCCAGCCCTCATTAATCACTCCCCACACCCCACCGCCACTCACCCCCACCCGCCCTGCTGGACACGCTCCCTCAGTGACATCACTGGGCTGTCAGTCTATATATAGGCTGGCAGGGAGTCAGTGGGGCAGTTCAAAGCGCACAGAGGCAGAGAGCGCATTAACACCGAGCAACATGAAGGACAAAAACGGGAGGTTTTCCTGGCGTGTGCACGCGCGATACGCACTTCTTTTCATAACACAATTTTCCCTTTTTATGTGCAAGTGCAGTAATTAAAAAGTCTTTTTGCAAATTTATAAATACAAAGGTAATTATGCATATTCAGTCTGCTTCTTAAACATCAAACATTATTGCACGATGGTTAAATTTATTACGTTTCTTTCACTTAAATTAAACTTTGTCTATATTACAAACTGCAAACATTTCATTCTATTCATAGTTTTCAAAACAGGGAAAAATGAAAAATGCCTTGAGTGCATCACTGAGTGGATATTTAATCATAAAACAACCAAAGTGAGCCCTGCAGGGCAAAGACGAACCGCAAAGTTAGTGTCTACAGGAGATCACTCTGTTTTTTAAAGGTAAAGCTAATCAGAGGGCAAGCTTGCCCACTGCCACATTTAATGAAATAAAACAGATAAAAACAGAATTAAATGCTAAAAAAAATCTCTTTCATTTTCTTTCTTTTCTAATAGTAAAGTTGTTCATTAAATACACAGATATGAGCTGGATTGTAACATAAATTGGGGGCTCGTCCGGGCTCCTTTCTGGGAGTTCTTTCGAGGATGAACGATGGCTGACGACAGGTGTTCACAAACTCTCTGCAGTGTGTGGCTGTGCTTGTTTTGCTCGTCTGTTATCCTGGGTGTGGGTCTCACGGTCCTATGATCACTGCAGTTTCAGGGGTATGAGTCTGGCTTGGTATATGAGAGGTCCTGAGTCCTGGATGTGTTCTGCCTCTCTGCTGCTGGTTGGAGTGCAACAGTCTTTGGGCGTTACCTACACCTGACAGGTTTGGGGTAAAGGTCATCTGTGGTTGGCTCCTTTTGCTCTACTGGCTGCTGTTTTCATCTTGATATTTAGAAACAATGTATCCAAAAACTCTGGCGTCACTCTTTGTTTCATGTTGTTGCTTATGGTTCATAACACATTAGGTCAAAGTAAAAAAAAACAAAGCATGAACAAAAGAAAACTGACTATCAAAGTAAAACAGGACATGAACAAATGACCAATACTGAAAATGAAACATAAAAATCAAATCCTAACCATGAAGGAGATGATTCAGGAGGAACACGGATGGACATGATATAAAGACAGAGGTGAAGGAAAACAGGGAAACACCGAGGAGAGAAAAAAATGCAACGACAGAATCAGACTCAGCAACACGATTGTAAAAGTGAAACTCAAATTAGAAACACATGCTTTACTGTAGTCTGAGTGCACTGTGGGCACACTGCTGCACAGACACGTCTCTTGGTCTTCAGAATCGCAGTGCTAGCTGCAGATGCTGCTCTCCACCCACTCTGATGGTGGTGCAGGAGTGTCGTAGCGTGAGCAGTCCACAGTCGAGTGCTGCATACCCAAAAGCCAACCTAAACGTCACGAGCGTCGACCTCTTCGCGTTTTACCTTACAGACTGCATCTCAGATGACGTGCACCATCAGCTGGCAAAATGAGTTTGTGTAAAAACTGAGATGTTTAAATCCCCTCGAATAGATGAGAAGGCACTGAATTATGAATTGTAAAACTTTTACGTGAACTTCTCGCATGTGCATGCATGCATGCGTGTGTGTGTGTGTGTATGCAAATGATGGCTGGTGCTCTTTTCCGCCCACCAGGAAAAGCAATCTGTGGCGTCGCAGGCGGGTGAAGTGCTCCAATGTTCTATTTAAAAGCAAGGGTCACTTTTCTCATCTCCGCTGCAAATTAGAGACGTGACTCCTTCTCTCTCCCGTCCTCGTCCTCCCGTTGTAATTGTGCGCAGAGGCACATGGCTCCAACAGGTAATTCGCACAAACAAAAAGCAACCTTTTGTGTTGTGCTAGTGCACCAAAACAATATTACTTAACCTTCCGACGCAGGGTAATCAAATAAAGGCGAGGCTCCGCGTGGAGGCACAAGTGGCGATCATATCTCGCTCACCTCTATTAAACCAAGACTCATCTCACCAAAGCAGTGTTAATGTTCACTCATCTCTGCGGGGTTCCAGTTGTGTACGTGTAATCAGGGTGTAATGTTGAGCGCTATTTCAAATTTTAAATGTAATCCTAACTGTAATCTAATATTCACTGCTATCGGAGGGTCGTTAAGGAGTCAGATTCTTAGACTTATAAAAGCATCCAATCTTCTAAATGTATACTTCAGATTTCTGCCATTCAGCACGGCTACAGAGGAAGGTCTGAGTCTCTGCACCCCCCATGCTGACAGACTGGAGGCTGAGGCAGTGTGTTATCAGGACTTACCAGGTGAAGGCGGCTGGATCTTGACCTGCTTCCTGTTGTCCCCTCCAGCCATGCTGCTGCTACTGCTGCTGTTGTCCGCTGGCGGGTCTTCTCCCCTCTCCATCTTGCACTCGTAGGCAAACAGATACTGGATGTACTGCTTCTTCAGCGAGCTGGCGGTGCTGCTGGATGTACCCACGTTCAGGGTGCTGGACAGCTCACGCCACTTCTTGTTCTTGTTTACCTGAGTCAGAGAACAACACGATGTTAGGAAGCGAAATGATTGGCACAGATCGTAACAACTGAGATAATTTCTCGGCGCCATCCTGGTAGTATCAGCTGCACACTTATAATTTCGCCTGGAGAATGGGCGATCACATCCTGCTAATCTAATCAGAATAATCAACCCCGCGGCTCAGCGCTCCGTGTTTGCAGGAGTCGCAGGTCACTTGCAGATAATTTTCACGTTGTACGTTTTAATGTAAAAGCGAAAAAATGCACTGTGTTACACAAGAGAAGAGTATGTGGGCCTGACCTGAACACACAGCCTGTTTTTCACGGTGTAGAAAGATTTGCTCGACTAAGGACCTGATTTTAGCTGAGAATTAAACAAACTGAAAGTCAGCAGTAGAAACTGAGGAATGCAAAGGTGATGGGTTAAGGTCAAAAGGGCAAAAATATTACTGGTTTACTAAAGTGGTGAACCTGCTAAAACTATGAAAAGCTGATTCTAGCTGACAGGAAAACACATCTGAAGACTGTCTGACAGGTTTTAGGTGTAAAACAACTACAGATTTGCACTTAGACGGCATCTTTGTACACATAAAGAAAAAAAAACATGTTAAATTTTATGTTTCTCCAAAGCAACGAAACATTTTTCCTAATTTTGTGTTGTTGAACGTCTGCAGAGAATCTGCCTCTCAGGTCCATCAAAGAGCAGAAAACGCCGGCCGCTGTGTAACACGAGTATCTGTCAGGTGTCCGTATACTTTTGCTTCCTGTTTTCCGTCCTTCTGCCCAACCTGACCTTGCCGGTATATTAATTTCACATTTTTATCACATGAGGAATGACATGCTTGGAGCTGGTTTCAGGACGTAGGCAGCTTTCTCTGAGGTTAATTTGATGTATCTCATTCTCCTGAGAACATTTCTCAACATTTACAAGCTCGCCATATGCCGTGGAGATTTATGAAGAATACTAAGCAGCCAAAGAGCGAGCGGAGCGAAATGATTTGGCTGTGTGAGAATACGAGCTCCTCCACATTCAAGTCTGTGTCTAACGCTTCCTGCGCCTTACCATGGCGAGGCCTCCTATTTCCCGAACAGCCATGTAGAGCTTCCACAGGTCCAGCGGCTTCTTGCCCACAGTGGGAAGCTGACTAACAGGTGTGCCCCGCTCCTCCATGAAGTTCAGGTATCGCTCCACCCAGCCTCGCCTCTCCGGCTCTCCACCGAGCTCGTACAGCCGTGCGATTCGGTCGCCGCTGAAGGGAGAGGCGTTAGGGTTGGCTTTCTGGAGATGCACATAAGCAGAGGAGAAAAGTACCTGATTAAACTCTGAATCTGAATATGTGACATTTTATTTGAATACAAGATGTATAAAAGCACTACGTCAGGTAGTTTTTCTGCCTTCTCATGCAGATGCATAATGTAAATAAAGACGTGCTAATTAGGAAAACTCAGAGTCAGTGTATGTTATATGTGATATACAGTACATGCTCTGTTCTACAGGATAGTGTTCTTTTCCACAGTAAGCCACTCTTCCCACGGGCATCATTAAAAATTCATTCCTTATTTACACATTCTGAGTCGGCTGCTGGTTGAATGACCAAGTAAAAATAAATACTTGTCGAAAGCATTTGGTTTAGCGTGTGCAGCCGGAGCCTTTACAGACTTCCTGCACAGAGCATTCAAGTTCAAACCGGTGGAGTTAATTGCACCAAACTTTAATCCTGCTTCAGGAGGTTGTCCGTGCTCTAACAAGCAGGTTTCCAGTGACTACACGGAAACACGCTTTTAGTGCATAAATGCATCCATGCAGGATGGTGTCTGGTTCTTACGGGGCTGGAGGGAGTCTTGAGAGGCCAGGGGGGGCTGCTGATGCTGTCGCTGTCATCTCCGTGGTAGGAGGAGAGGCTGGCGGGGCTGGGTGAGAGGGGCGAGGGCACGGGTAGGGCGCCGCCTGGAGTGGGTGGCTGGGACACGCACTGCTGGGAGCCGCCGCTGCTGTTATTGTTGACGTAAACGTCCGGGAGCTGTTAAAGAGAGAGCAGCGGGATTACTGCTCAGCGCTGCACAGAAACATCTGATTGGCTGAATGCAGGATAACAGTCACTGTGGAAGGCAACAAAAGAAGGCAATTCAAAACCATCAGCTATCGCCTGACGATGCTTTAGCTTTGTATTATAACTGATCCTCATTCCTCAGTGGACCGTGCACACTGACAGAACAGAGGCCTCAGAGGTCAGATGATAGCCGCTGGGTTTCTGGACTGTGGATACAAAAACTACTCAAGGATATTTATGAAATAGGAGATCATTAGTACAGAGGTGCACTGATTAAAGGGAAGACCTTTACAACATCAGAGAATTTGATTTTGAGTGTTTTCCTGACTTTATGAGTGTCGCTACTCGGACAAAAGCATTGGGTCAGACCTCCCCATCTTTGAATTCAGCTGTTTGCAGACATCAATCAAGCACAGAGCCATTCAGCCTTTACAAACATCTGTGAAAGAACAGGTCGATCTCACCGGATGAATCAGAGCGTGGTGCTGTAACAGGATACCACAGATGCAACCAGTCTGCATCCCCCCGAGTTTGTTTCATATCCTGAAGCCAGATCGGCCAAACTGATCCTGACGAATAACGAAATATCAGCGCTAGTCTGTGACAGCACCAAGCGCGCTGTTTAAAGACACCCCGAGCTTCCAGCGGCATTAGGGATTGGTTGTTTTTAATGAAAAATATTATAGGAATTTGCAAGAATAGTTCCTCTGGAATTCCAAAAACAGGACTGAGGTTACAGCAGGACCACAGAAACGGAAATATTTCACAAAAACGAGCTGAAAGGAATTCTTCTCATTCCGAGAGCCGAGCTGCAATCAAACAGTTTACACGGGGCCAGCCTGCAAAACCTCACACACCCAAGCTGGACCTCTTCTGCTTTACTGAAACCATAAGTCTGTGCAGTGTGTGGCAGAGGAACAGCAAGGCTTCATGCATGTGTAAGACGTCTGTATGTAAAAGACTCTATAATGAATTTAACATGCATTTAGTCTCCCCAGTTTAAATGTGTGTCTGTGTGTGTGAGAGGGAGAGTGTGTAAAAGAGGGAACAACAGCTTGACAAGTGCTTCTGGACTGTGTGCAGAACGCTCATGTCAGCAAAACCTTATCGTTCTCCCTCCTCTTCCCTCTCTTGGCAGACAGATCATCTCTTTCGGGAGCACCGGGGGTCTTTCTGGCTGCTCTGACTGCCTTAAATAATTCAGAAGACCTACTACCATAATCAGCAAAAGAAAAGACAGATTTTTGAGGGAAAAGATGTGTAGTGGATGTGATGGAGGCAGTGTGTGTTGTTGTTGTTAAGGAAAAACAAGAGGAGGGGGTAGAAAAGAGCAAAGAGCAGAGTTCTGCTGTTGCTGAGCCGCTATTGTCGGGCAAAATGAGAAGTCAGCAGTGTGTGTGTGACACAGACGGAGAAGGCTAGTTAGAGTGCGTGTTTTCCATCTTTGCGTGCATGTTGTGTGTGTCGGCGCTGTGTTTGCTTGCGTGTATGTACATGTGTGTGCTGCAGATGCCAAGCCCCCTCTGTCTGTGCAGCTTTGGCTGCCAAAACATCAGCAAGAAGAGAGTGCTGAGGGCAAAAACAAAGCGAGGAAAACATTAGGAATGGTAAATGTTAAACAAATCATTAAATATGGTGAGAAAACAACAGCGAGACGGCCCTCTGCGCTGAGGCAGCATCCGCTGATCGGGACTGGTCTGCTTCGTTAGCGGAGGAAGATTAGAAAGAACATTTACAAACGAAAGAGAGGGGAGAGGAAGTGGGAGAATGGGGAAGACTGTCAAGGAGTTACCTTTGGTTTGTGGGGCTCGTTGGCGGGGCCGCCGTCATCTTTCACCTCCGTTTTCGGTTTGGCATCTGGGCTCATTATCCCGTCTCCTGACATTCCCGTGGATCCTTCAACAGCAACGAGCAAACGTTGACTCGAAGCAGTTGCACCAAACTTCTCACAAACATAAAATATGCTCTGAATTTGCACATTTTTTTAAAAGTTTTTCCACGACGGAGCAGAATAAAGAGTAAAGAGAGATTTCAGGCATGTTTGTGTATTCTGCTACATTCAATTGGGTTTAACTCCTTAAATGAATGGTGCTTTCACCGTGTGGACTGAAAGCTGCTGCACAATGGTCTGTATAATGTCACAGGCACAGTCAGACAATGGAAAATGCTTTAATGTCTTTCGGCTGCTGAGCTTCTTTGCTTTTGTGCTCTCAAGGCCTCCCTAAAGCCTGTCCGCCCATTTATCCTGAATGGAAGACAGCCGTATAAAAAGACTGTTTCTTAAGGAAGACGTAGAGAGAGAATAAGATAAGAATCCACTAAAAGCAAGCCGGTGTCAACTTGGAAGAAGTTATTCATGTTCTCACATATTCAAAGTGCGGAGAGAATGTAAAGGTTAGCGTTGACGAGATGTTGGCTGACAAGACGTGTTTCTGTTTTCTAAGATGTTTGTGTGCCTTCATTAGGTTTATAAGTGAAGAAGAGTTGAGATCCTTAAGACTACTTTTCAAAGTGCGAGCTGCATATTTCTTATTAGCAGAAAGGAGAGGTCCTTGGGTGCAAGGCTCCCCTCTGTATTTCCTCCGGTGTACGCTGTGCCGCGGCGGGCAAACCGAAGGCTTTTTACGTGCCCAGGGGCAAACCAGATGAGCTTTGAGGAACCTTGGCGCTCTAATTTGGCTCAAGTTTTACAAATGTCATGCGTTCTGATGTATGGCTTTAAATAAGAGCTTCATTTTGGAAAATCTCTGATGTGTGTTTAGCAGCAATGCAGCCGGGCAGGAAAAAAAAACCGAGGCACCGCGTTACGCTCTCCTCGCCGAAGGGCCAGCTCTTCAGAAGAGCGTCATAACGAAACTCTTTAGTCTTTGACTCTGTCATGTGACCTACGCTGTGTCTCTGAGTAGGTGCACTGATAGAAACGTCACTTCGATGCTGCCGTAAAGGTTCGACATTATTGTATCAACATGTTTTCTGCTGATTCAAGACGAGCCAGATTAGATCAGCTGTAACTTCATCTAAGTATCAACTTAATTTAAGCTAAAGTAAAGCTAGGAGGGAAGAAGGAGCGATCCCAACCCTTGGATATGTGTTGAAGGCGGCCTGTAGGCGGGGGTACACGTGTGGATACAAAAGGCTCATTTTACATGTTTTGGGCCAAAACAGCAAAGCACAGAAGCCCGGGAAGCGTTACGAGAGCCATGTGGGGATTTCAAGGTTTCATGCTGCAGAAACACAACTGCATGCAAATAGTGCAAAGATTTAAAACTGCAGCTCAGCTGCGTTCTGTCCTGAAGAAGACGTTGAAGAGAATGTCCTGCAGGGGATGGCAATGTTTGTGGGCCTGTGTTTACGAGCTTTTACCTCTACAGCACGCTGGCATTAGTGAAATACCTGAAGGAGGCATGTTGTAGCCCGGACCTTGTGCGTTGCCTGTGGCTGCGGCGTTGCTGCCCGCCACCTGACTGTAGGGGACAGCGCTGGCTTGGCTCATGCCGGGGCCTTGATAGTTGCTCTGCCTACAATAGAAAGAAAAAAACGACATTGGGAGATTTAGTCGGGTTGACTCCAGCTGGATTCACGATGTGGAGAAATAAGCGAGTAACAGTGAAAGCTGCAGAGGAACAGAAGTCACATAATCATACAGGGATGATATTTGGCAGCCTGTCACTGCTGCGCTGCTTTATTGTTGCAGTGAAAACTGAGCTGCATGTATATCTGAGAGTCACGATAAAAAGCAAAGAGCGCAACAGATCCCTGATCAAACACACAGCTCTTCCAAAAGATTGAAGATGAGCACCGAACATCAGAAAAGGAAAAGCTCTCCTATCCTCCGTCTCCTCCACAGCCTCCCTCCCTCTCTCTCTTCCTTCCTCTCCATCACACAAGTCATAATTTAACTAATTAAGGTGTGCTTTTGGAGAGGATCATGTTATTTGTTGCCATAGTGACAGCAAAAATCAATGCCGCTCAGCCTCCCCCGTCTCTCTCGGGCGCTCATCACATGGTGTCGCGAGTGACATCAGAGGGGCTTATCTGCAACCTGCTGAACACCAGCCATCCATGTGCGTTTGATTGAAGGCGGCGTCTATCATTGCATGCCAGGCCGGTGACACAGAGGCTGAAAGGGAACACCGTGTTTGGAACAATTTGCTCTATCTCCTGCTGACTCGAGATTATCTCCCGGACAACCGTATGAAGAGGGAGAAAAGGGACGTGAGGTGAGGAGAGGCCTCAAACACGGGAGGAAGAGTTGCGGGAGGAAGAGAGGTGAGCAGAGGAGGAAAGGAAGGAAGGAAGCCACACGTAAAAGGCCGGAAAACGTAAAGAAGGAAAAATGTTTATGCGGATTTCTGTCACTCAATCCCCCTTAACTGGCATCGTTCTCTCTTCCACACAGACACATAATGTAATACCTCGTGTTGGAACCGATACACATTGCCTGAGAGGAGGGATTGGCTTGGTAAACCTCCCCATAATCTCATCTCACAGATGTAATTAGTCATAGAGCACGGCTGATGATACATATGTAATCCCTCTATGGGGGCTGAGGTGCACAGGGGAGCTCCGTGGCAAAGAAACAAGCACACCAAATCCACGCTTATCTGGCCCCATTTCCCTATAATGGGGTGGGGTGGCGGCGGGGGCATAGACTCCTTCGTTCGCTGCCTACGTGTTCCCTAAAAAGCTCCGCGTGAGTCAAGTCACAGAAATAAATGTACCTTTTGATCGCTGCACCTTCTCAAGCAAGCAAAAATGTATTCTGCATGCAAACTCCCACAAAGCAGAGCAGGCGACGAGAAATGAGTTTAAACGCGCCAAAAGCCTCCGAAGCTCATTTATCCGCATACTGTAAAAACGCCCCTCACCAGAACTTAAGCTATCTCGTGTGAACGGTGAAAAATCCAAATCAACTACAACAACAACAACAGTGGTTGGTGGTTTTCGACTGTGGCGCTCTCCCATTATGACTAATTCATGTCATAAAAAAGCCCATTAGAAAGCACTTGATGGAGGCACCGCACAGCGTTTAATCACACTTAATATATGCATGTGCCGCCATCGGGGGTTGGGGGGTGGGGGCAAGCACGGCGCATTCATCTTGCTCTTGGGCACCTTTGTGCCGGGTGAAAAAAAAGCATCCTGTTGCCGCAGAGAGAGCGAGAGGGGGAAGAAAGGAGGGATGGAGAGGAAGGAGAGAAGAAAGGAGGCAGGAGGAAATTAGGGAAGAAGAAGCCAGAGTGTGTGTGTGTGTGTGTGTGTGTGTGTGTGTGTGTGTGTGTGTGTGTGTGTCCCCGGTGGACCGATGGGGGGCGTATTTTCAGCTCAGGGCCCCAGAGCTGGAGGTAATCGCTGTTCCATGAGACTAAACTGAGGGAACGCACACACGGAAACATCCATCCTAGCACCATCAGTCCACTGCACTCGCAGTTTGTTGTCGAGGAGTGGCCTGAGGAAAAAAGTAGTGAAACAGTGAAGGGAAAGTATGAGTTTACTCGACGAGTGCTGGCTAAGTTGGAGCGCTCTCGTGCTAAAAGGGAAACACATGAAAATGCAGATTTTTCACTCAAGCTTTTGTTTGGGTCTCCAGATTTAAAAAAAAATGACTCCTGTCACTTTAAGAGCGGCAAGAATCCTATCTGGTTAAGTCTGACGTCACTAGCCGTGTCTGGGCCTAAACTCTGCTGCAGGTCCATATATCAAACGATCACTATGGCATTACTGAGAGTTGAAAAACTGTCTAAAGTCTTTCATCTTTAATAAAATGATCAGCGTTCTGCTCTACCAGGTGTAACAATTGAGTTTAACATCCAGGCATCCATGAAAACGGAATTTATGACATTTAACGGAGTTAGAAGTTAGCAGGGAGTTAGCTCGCTAGCTTCTATCTAAATACAATATAGCATGTCCTGACTGCGGGGTTTGGGAAACAAATTCAAACGTACAGCTCTGCTATCACTTCCAGCATAAATGAAGACAGAAAACTAAACAGCAGTGATGTTTGTATGGTTACTGAAGTTTGGCTAGCTGGTATATAATGATGTGCTACGTGACCGCTAGCGACACAGCTATGTTAGCATAATATAAACAAGCTAACTTTTTTTCCACTCGATAAAAGTTAACGTGAGTGTTCTCGGTGGTCAGGAACAAATGTAATCGCATGGCAGGATGCTGTAAAAGGACCAAACTTCAGCCAGGAGAACAACTGAGATAATCCATCCACAATACGAGGTTAGTCATACTGCTGCATGGGCTGGGCTGTAGTTACATCCTAAGGTTTTAAAAACTGAGCTTAAATAAATGATTAGCGGTAATAAAAGCCGAGGGAGGTCAACAGTGATCATTGACTGTTTTAGGAGCTTTTTGAGATCAAATAGAAGAAAATACAAAACATTAAACATGTTAACAACACAAAAGCCATATTAAACGCAGACTACTTTAGGCCCGGAAGTATCACTTAACGACCGGATTGATGCTCTACCATCACTGTCCTTCACTAACCCCCCGTTTATTCCCTAATTACACACACACGCACGCACGCACACACACACACACACACACACAAACACACACGCGCGCGCAGAGAGAGCTCTCGTCTATTCAGTCTACATGTGTGAAGGGCATCGGAGAAGGCCACTTTCACACCATGGGTGAGTGTGTGTGCCGAAGTGTGTTTGAGCGCGTCCTTGTGTTCGGGTGGGTGCCGTTGCCAAGGGGATGCCATGGTTACGAGGTGCCAGCCAACCAGCTGACGGTGTCTCTCTAGAAGTGGCGGCGCCTTTGTCCTTCATTTGCAGTGACAGGCCGCGCTGACGCCGTCTCGGCTCGGCTAACCGGACAAGACAGCGGCGGTGGCGGCCTGACTGCAGGACCGTGTGACGACTGAGCGGCCCTCTCCATCGATCCCTGAGCTCGCTGCGTGTGTGTGTGCAGAAGGAAGCGAAAGAAAGAGCCGGAGAGGCTGCTGGATGGAAGGATGGAGTGGATCGACTGGAGGCTATGAATTATATATGGACCCAATCTGTTGTCAGGGCAGCTTGGGCTCATTGCTCCTCCAAACTCCTGACTCAACTCCCCCTCTCACACACACACACACACACACACACACACACACACACACACACACACACACACACACACACAGGGTAAACCAGAATAAACCCCCAACAAAAAATAAAAGGACAGCTTTTAACATATTAAATCCAGAAAAAAAGCTACTCTTCCCTTCTCCCGCCCCTCCTTCCCAAACATCAAACGGCTCAGGATGGATGGATGGAGGAGAAGCCATTTATTTTACCCATCTAATGAAAGCAGAGCGCTCCGCAGCGCTGCCAAGACTGCGAGCGACAAAGCGCCACAGGCAGCATCCCCCGTTCTTGACATTCAAGCGCTGCTCTTATTTATTTAGCAAATTTACTTACTAAGGAGGTCAGAAATGAATTATTTGGCGAGGATTTGCCTGGGAGCACTCTCCTCTCTTCTCTTCTTCCCTCTTCCAACATTTTTCTCCCTTCAATTTCCTTTTTATTTACGGCTCCTTTTTTTTCCCGAGCTTTGCTCTTCTTCTGCTAAGTGCTTATTTTTCCGACAGTTCGCCGTTCCTATAGCTCCGGGAACTTTTTGTAGAGTGTCGCCAGCAGCGTTGGAAAGTCATTTGAAAACCCAATTCTGTCCTCAGAAGCTGCTGCCAAGAAAAGCTTATACCTTTTAATACTTTGTGTTTGCCTCTTTTCCAAAAACGAAAAATCCCTAACATCAATCTCCCCCCCCCCCCAAAAAAAAGTGTACTGGTGCATTTTTCCAAACACACTCCGACCTCACTCGCCTTATTTGAACGTAAACTTTTCACCTCAGCGTTCTCCATGAGACCCACTGAACTGCATCGTCACCAAACTTTATTATGAGGTTCAACAGGAACATCCCTCGACTCTGACTCAGACCCACAAAAGTGCAACATTTGTTTCTGATTCGTGGAAGGCTCGGGGGGGGGGGGGGGGGGGGGGGGAACGCTCCCTATTGTACACTTTGCAAAGATTTAAACGCAGCTCCAACCTGCAGCTGCACGCGGCCCTCTCTTCAAAATTCTGTTGGTTGGTGTAATGAAGCCAGAGTGCGTGAGCCAGCAGAGGACGAAGATGAGGCATAAGAGGCAGAAATGTGGAGGATTATTAGTGGAGATGTAGTGAAGGCATGTGTTAAAGGAAAAGAGGAAAGGAAGCAGAGACCAGTCAGTGATCTCACTGCTCGACTAGCCCCTGATTTGGAAGGTTGGAAGCGGGTGACTGTGGCAGTCCCGGTTAATGCATCAAAGAGCAAAACTAGACACGCGGTATGACTAACAACTTGTTTCTCAGACAGAGAAGAACCGGGTTTGACAATGTTTCACAATGTTGCACTGAGCTCTGGAGCGCAAACAGGGTGCTGGAGCCTTTAACTGCAGGTTTTTCGGAGGCCAATTTTCTCCTGTTCTCCCTCAGATGTTCTAAAGTGGGATCTGAGGAAGAAAAACATAACAAGGCTGTGCTGGAGACAGCGGAGAAGAAAAAGCAAATTGGGAGGAAGAAAGACTGAGCGAGATAAAACAGTCTGGGTAGGAGAACAGAGCTGCACGGAGACAAAGAGGGCGATACAGTTGGTAAAAAAGAGCGAAACAGGTGGGAGGAGAGGGAAGAGGAGCAGACGAAGAGGGATGAAAGGATCGGAATGATCGACAGCAGATGAGAACAACAGCGAAGGTGAGACAGGCGCCAGGCGCTCTGCAAAAATGTCCATCACGACAAAACATTCTGGCACATTTTAGTCTGAAATAAGTCAAAAACACACTTCTGCCAGCAGAGGAGACTAATTTACGTTTTTATCCGAACAACTCGGTATTCTAAATAAAGAAGGCGGCAGATTATTCACATTTGTGAACACCGATCTGCTTTGGAAACCAATAGTTTCATTTGTTGGCACATTTCTCTTTTTTAACACTAGCTAGTTCATAAAAGTCTTTTGTTGTTCTAAGCATCCGGCGTCTGCTCCATTATTTTCTCCAGCGCCGTGGAAGTGATGCTGCGGTTTAAATAAACGCTAACGACTGGCGAGCCGGCACACGTTTCAAAGAGCAGAATCAAAAGGAGACGGCTGTCACTGCACCGGACTCTTTGCTTCCAGTGTGATCTTTGCAGTGCAGCGAAAGAAGGAAAAACACACATTAAAGATGGCTTAATGCTGGAGATGGAGATGAAACGGCAAATGAAGGAGCCCGCGGATACTCGCACAGCTGACAATAAATCAAAATAGGTTGAGACACAGATGAAGACGTGAACAGACTTTACAGGCAGATTTGTAAACACGCTGCGAGAGAGCGAGAGAGGCCCACCGCAGCCAGCGACACCTCGCTGCTGTCTGAGGGGAGACTGACAGGCCGTCTGATTGGTCCCAGCAGTGGGGATCATGTCGTGCCACTTCTTATTGACAACTCAGCCATCTCTTAACGGCTCGAGTAGCATTTGCATTGCTGCAAGGGAGTGAGTGTGTGTGTGTGTGTGTGTGTGTGTGGACAGCATTGGGCCTCCCGGATGCACGCAATTAATCACCCCCCTGTCAGACTCCTCCCCTCCCCTGCCTTTCCCCCCACGATGCTGTTACAGTGCACGCAGCCCCGAGTATCTCAGTGTGTGTGTGAGAGTGTGTGTGTGTGTGTGTGTGTGTGTGTGTGTGTGTGTGTGAGATACTGGGGCGCTCACTTGTTGTTGCCATTAGAGTGACTAAGAGAAGCCTGTGATGACTACAGTGATGATGATGATGAAGGTGATGATAGCAATTACAATGGTAATGATGATGACTCTTCTTGTTTTGCTGTCAGACGCAGCGCCGAGAAAAGCCACCATGGTCGTTTTAGCGCGGCTCGGTCACATGACACACCGACTTCCACACACAAACTGATTTTAAGGCACGCACACACACAAGTGTGGTGATGGACGTGGACCTACCTATGTTGATGCGAATGGATGCATGGAGGATGAGGTCGGGGTGGGGGTGAAGGCGGTGGACAGGTGGAGGAATGGTGGGGTGTGGGCCAGCGGGTGGAGGTGGGCTGCGTCTGGGCCGGGGGCCTCGCGCACAGAGGCGTCCTGCAGACCGCCGACAGAAAAGAGAAACCCACACGATGAACACTGGCAAACGCTAATCTGAGCGCCGCCGAGGCTGCTCCCATGATGCATTTGTTAGGAAAAGCGCACCCAGAATGGCGCGAATGCAGAAAGCCATCTTTCCTCTCAGAAGACTGCGATGTTTTCACAAGTTCCCCCGGCAGGGTTCAGCGAAAGTTTACTGCCCACACAATCCCACAACAACCCCTCTGCCTCCAACACTGCGAGCGCTCGTACAGTCAGAGCTCCCGCCCTGATGGAAAATAATACCCTGAACTCACACGCTGTTAGAGCTTCAAAGAGCTGTGCATGTGCGTTAAGGTGCTCGGTGTCACTGCGGTCTCTGGTGTTTTTACAGTCAGTTTGCATTTTTCTTCTCTTATGTTTCGACGGTGCTGCGTCGAGACCGCGCTGCCTGCTCTCGTGCCAATATATCTCTTTTTGCAAGGAAATGGCACTCGGTGCACAGAGCCAGATATCAAAATGTCAGGTACTTTATGAGATGTGTGAAAATAGGGACAGTTGCACAAGTGGCTCATAGAAGAGCGGAACCCCTGAGAACAACTCTTGCCTGCACGTCTGAAAAGAGTCTCAGAGAAAAAGAAAGTGTTTGGCTCAGAAAGCCTCTGCGGGGCTTTTCAGCACACAGACGACCGGCAGATCGATGCCTCTCGTTAGACGCTAACGCACGGCAGAGAAGCTCGACGGCCCAGAATTGTAGCGTACAGTAACCATACGGCACAATTCGCACTAAAATACATTTTTCACCATCAAGACCACTTACAGCTACAGCTGGGATACGTTAGCTCGCATGCACATTCACTAACTCACATGCAGCATATGCACAACTAATGTGCTGAGTTTGCAGCCGGAGCCCTTGCCGCGCTCTTACCTGTTGTGCACTGAGTTGGCAGATCCTGGCACGGCAGCCGCTGCTGCCTCCTGGATCTTGCGGTTAGAGCTACCCAAAGAAGGGGGACCCATCCCGGGCCCAGCTGGCTGGGGTACGCTGGGAGAAGTGGGACCGATGGCCGGGTACACCCTGTTCTGGCTGCCTGGGCCGTGGCCGCGTCCTCCGGGCATGGGCTGGCCGGGCCCCTGACCGTGCATGGGGCTGGTAGCGTTCATGCCCAGGCTGTTGGTTATGCCAGGGCCGGGGCCACTGTAGCCGGTGCTGGCTGTGCCGCTGTAGTTGGAGGGCCGTGGGTAGTTGCCTGGAAGAAGACGACATGTGAATCAGCCAACAAAAGCTCATTAAGATCACAGAAAATCAGAAGCTACACAGACGGTGTCCCTGAAACGTAAAACATGGCTCGCTGTCGTTTCAGACGTCCTCCTAAATTCCACGATTTGGCTATGAGAACGGCACAAAATAGCTTCAGTGACATTATTAACAGCAGTCTGTCTTCTGGTATGGTTCCTGCAAATTTCAGACATGCAGTAGTACAGCCACTGCTTAAGAAACCTGGCCTTGATCACACAGTTTTAGCGAACTATAGGCCTATTTCCAATCTGCCTTTAGTCTCCAAGGTTTTAGAGAAAATCGTTTTTAGTCAACTGAAAGATTTTCTAGATGAAAATGGAATCTTTGAGGTTTTTCAATCAGGTTTTAAAACCCTTCACAGCACAGAATCTGCATTATTAAGGGTTTTTAATGACATCCTTCTGGCATGTGATTCTGGTAACCATGTTGTTCTTGTCTTGCTTGACCTAACTGCTGCCTTTGAGACCGTAGACCACAATATTCACATTTCTCGATTACATGATGTAGTGGGTATTGGTGGCACTGCACTTAATTGGTTTAGGTCTTATTTATCAGATAGAACTTTCTCTGTCAGCCTTCTCGGTTACGAATCGTCTTCTGTTCCTCTGTCATGCGGCGTCCCACAGGGCTCAATTTTAGGGCCACTGCTCTTTTCACTGTATCTACTGCCTCTGGGTTCTATCCTTAGAAGGCATGGGATCTCATTTCATTGTTATGCCGATGACTGCCAAATTTATTTGTCACTAAAACACAAGAATGGCATCTCCATAAAACCTCTCTTGACATGTCTAGATGACATTAAAGCTTGGTTGGCTCTAAACTTTTTAAATTTTAATGAAAAGAAAACAGAAGTGTTGGTGTTTGGATCCAGTGGTCCCTGTGAGTCCACCTCTGTTGATTTAGGATCCCTGGAAGTCTATTTTAAACTTGTTGTTACTGACCTTGGTTTTAAGTTGGACAGTGATTTTAAATTGGACAACCAAATCAGAGCAGTGAAGTCCTGTTTTTATCATTTAAGGCGACTGGCAAGAGTAAAATCTTTTCTTTCGAGGCAGCACCTTGAAACAGTGATCCATGCTTTTATTTCTTCCCGCCTGGACTACTGTAACTCACTTTATGTGGGGGTCAGTCAGTCGTTGCTCTCATGTCTGCAGCTGGTTCAAAATGCGGCTGCACGACTCCTAACAGGAACTCGAAAAAGAGAGCATATAACCCCCGTGCTAGCCTCTCTGCACTGGCTGCCTGTGTCTTTTAGAGTTCATTTTAAAATTCTTATGTTTGTTTTTAAATGCCTTCACAGTCTTTCCCCGCCTTACGTCTCTGAGCTTCTTCATCCCCACATACCCTGTCGGTCTCTCAGGTCAGCTGACCAGCTGCTCCTGGAGGTACCGAGATCCAGGAGGAAGCTCAGAGGGGGCGGGGCCTTCTCTATTGTGGCTCCAAAATTATGGAATAATTTGCCCATGCATGTTAGAGAGGCCCCGTCACTGTCCACTTTTAAATCACATCTTAAAACCCACTTTTATTCCTTGGCTTTTAACCTCAGTGAGACTTAGTTTCTCTTTTAATTGAAGTAGTTATTTAATTAATGATTTCACTCTTTTTTTATTTGTTTTTTATTTATATCTCATGTAATTTTATTTTACAGTTCCAGTGTACAGCACTTTGTGTCAGCTGTGGTTGTTTTAAAGTGCTTTATAAATAAAGTTGATGATGATGATGATGATGACAAACTGGAGCTGCAGATGGGTCTTATCAATCACCTCATTTGAGACAAATGGGGTGTGCTTGTCAGCTGGTACTCATATACCTACCACAGTGACACATACAGCAATTTCATCCATCAAGAAAATAATGCCGCGACAGCCGCGGAGCGTAAAGAGCGGGATTACACCGTGATTCACGGCCGCCGCCAACCTGTGTATGCGAGGAGACCCTCTCTGAGGTGTGGCCCGGTGAGTTGTGTGGCCCTGGGAACAATTGGCGAGCTTAAGGCTGACTTTGTGAAACACTTGAGAGGAGCTCTAATCTGCAGTAAATGCTTTCTTGCTGCCCTGGAGTGCCACGCAGCCACGATGCCAGGAGCTTTCCTAAGGCACACTTAAACCCCTCCATTTTGGCTTTAAAAGCCTCGCTCGACTCCAGCCTCAATAACAGCTGAAAGACAACACGCGCATGCAGCAGACACAGCAGCAGGCACCTATACATGTGAGAGCCGTCCACACCCACGGCACGCAGCGCGCATAACAGCGTATTCCCTATTTGGGCACTGAGATTTTTCCACAGGGGACAAATCCCCCGCAAAATAGAAAAGTGGCATCTTCCATTGTGAAGGGGGCTATTTATTTTGATTTGATTAAGGGTGCTTTAGTTGGGCCTCACTGCGTAATCCCCTGAGAATATGTCTGGAAAAGGGGATCAAGTCTCTTTAAAACCTGAAGGCTTTTCTGTGCGCTCAAACGAGGGAAAGTTAGATGACAATGTTCCACGGGGGGGGGGGAAGAGCGATACTGAATATGGTAATGGCTTCACAGTGTCCTCGAGCTGCTTCGGCAAAGACACTTTCCACACGACATAAGACCGCTTGTCCAACAGAGATGGAGGGAGCACGAGGGGGCGGAAAGAGAGGAAGACAGACAGACTGCGAGGGAGGGGGAAACGCTCCCACCCGCCAACCCCCGAGATAGGATTTATACTGAATCAAAATAAAAGTCTTTCCCATAAAAGTCAGCAACTCCGCCTGAATTTGTCCAGAAATTGTGATGAAATCTACTGTGGGAGATGGGAAAAGAAAAAGCGGATTATTTGTGGGGAGGCTCTGGTGAGTCGGTGAGCTGAGTACAGCTGACACCTGTCAAGGGTTTTGGGGCTATAATAGGGAAGCGTTCAGGAAGAAAGGATGCCTGCTAACGAACACAGGAGGATATGTATGGTGCGCTCTGTGTGTGTGTGTGTGCGTGCGTGCATCTGCTTGATTGTGTGAATGCATGTGTAATACTTTGGAGACCTTGCGAGCACTGAAACACGCATTTCCACGTTTCTTCCACTCATAATGAAGCGGAGACGCTGTGGAAAATCCTGGGAGCGGTGCCCTGCAGCCCGACTGCTCAGCTGGATGAACAAGGCCCCGGTCAGCAACCTCTCTCACCCTCTCTGGACGGCTGATGGGACCCACGTCATGGCCGCCCGCCATCTATTCCAGGGGTTCGTTTATAGCATCTGGACTCTGAATTCTTCTGCCTGAAGTCCTAAAAACGAGGAAGCGTCTGGAATTTTCCATCTCAGCGTGTTCACTCGCTGTCTTAGTATTTCTTCTTTTTGCGAGGTGCTAAGCTAAATCTGTTTTGAAAAACTGTGTCATTAAGTCGGCACGCCGCACTGAGGGAACTTATCAGTTTTGATGTACTACCATTCAAAGTGATGTGGGCTCAGTCGCCTCGGCTGACAGCAGAAAGACAGAGTAACTGCGGGATGGGGTTAATGTAAAGCTTTCCTATGAGAGCCTTTCTCTGTCCTGACAAGAATGATTCACTTCCTGAAGGATTGGTGCCGAGCCAGAATGCTTCTTCAAGGACAGATAGCACGCTAACCCACTTTTTAAAATGACTGAGAGCTCAACCTCAAAATCCTATAGTAGGTGTTTTCATAAGAGACATTCGGGCTTTCAATGACTTTGGAAGTGCTGTAAGATTACATTAAAAGGGGAAGATGGATTATTGCTGAGGTAAAATTTTGTCCAATTTAGAAAAAAGAGAAGCAATAATGACTCTGTGCTGATATATTTAAAACGCTTCAGGGGGAAAAGAGAAAAAAAGTACAACTTAATGTTAACTTCCAAATGCTTCCAGAAAAAAGCACATCCTGTCAGGAAATTCATATAAAAATGTGCATCTTTTCTGACTCTGGTTTTATGCACGAGAAACCAGGTTCAAAATGTGCAGTGCTAGCTTTCATTATGCACATGCATACGATGTTAGCATTAAAATGCATTCACAGACGTGGCTCTGCCTACTCTGACTGTTACTCCTGCTGCTCTGGAAACTAAAAGGAGGACAAGGAGGACGAGGAGGATGCCATTTCTTATTTGCACCTTCTCGTGTCCTTGTAGCTCAGTCTTGGTTTCTCGCCTGCTTCTCAGCACTTGTGCCTTTGGGGAGTCTTGGTGGTATTTATAGCGCGATAGAGGGGAGGAGAAGCGCTCGTGGTGCTTCGTTCACAATTACATGGAAATTCCCGGCACGGTCACGCATTTGTTGGACGCTATATCCTCCGCCGGGTTTAATCCCCGCAGTCCCGCGGGAGAGCTGGAGCGTGACCGAGCAGATTACCGTCGACTGCTTCCTCAGCAGGCCGGACCCGCCGACGCTAACGGCCGAGGCGGTCGCTCTGCCGTCTGCGGCGGAGCGAGGTGTGATGGTGCACCCTCTGGACCTGTGAACTCCATCAGTGAGGAGTGGAATGCAGATTACATGGCTACATGCTTGAGCTGCCAAGGACGGGAGCGTGGGCAGGCTGTGCACATGTGGCTGAACACAAATACAAAAATTCAATAGCATTTTTCCTCTTTTCCTTTCTGTGAATGTGGTGGGAGTGAGCTGGGAGAGTGGGGCTTAGTCGGGGAGTGTGTCAAGTATAATCAAGCCGGTAATCATACTTTAGGAAGCAAGGATGTCTCTGTTTCCTCCTCGAATCGTTATGAAACTGCTTTACTTAATAAAATAACTGTAAGTCTGTTTAAAGCTGTTTAATCAGCTTTAGCACTTCCAATGTTTGACATCAGACGGGTCAATACAGACACAAAAAACAGATTCCTTCCCTGCTTCACACAGCTCACTGTTACACTGCAGCTTTCATGTACAGCTTGGTGGGATGGATATATATATTTCTTTTTTTTGCAGCATCCCCTCTTGCCTGAGGCCCCCACATCTTCTACCAGCCACCTCAGCACCTTCCCCGGCAGGGTTTCTGAGCCTGAGCCGGGCTGGGGTGCGCCTTGGGGCTGCTGAGCTCCACATACTGTCAATTTCCTCCAAAAACATCCACTCGCTCCCTTAGGCATTGGCTTGAGTCATGGCTTTTTTCTTTCTTCTTCTTCTTTTTTTTTTGGCTGAATTACTCTGTGGCTCCGGCAAGGCACCAAGGCTTAAAAGTCCTGTCTGAAGCACGGTCATTACCAGTGGAGTGCTTAACCCCTGGAGGGGGGTATGTGGTGGAGGGAACTATGCGATGGGTGGGAGAGAAAGCAGAGCTGAGACAGTCTCTGAATCTTTTTCCTGTAATAGCATAATATCCTCCTCCCCCGTGTGTGTGTGTGTGTGTGTGTGCTGTTCTCAACATGCTGCTCTGCACCGTGTCCAAGTGCAGGTCTTGGAAACAGCTGCTGAGGACATGTGAGTCTCGAGGAGAGCCTGATATCAGCTGAGATCAGGTAAACTTGGGATATAGCGGCCTTTCAAAGCACCACGATAAACACGGAGCAGCTTAAATGTTTGGACCGCCTCACTGCAACAGCTCTAACACACAGTCACAAACAGCAAACCTCTGGTTAGTGTTATCTGATCAAAGATCGCTTGAAAAAGCAGAAAAATATGTAAGTACTATTTGCAGAGAGGCCGTGTCCTCCGGCAGACTCATGTATCACATTAACTGTGTGCAGGATGGAGCTTATGTAGCTGATTACACGAGTCCAGCTACAGTCGTTTACCCGCGGACAACAAAAGCAGTCTTGTAGCCTTTAAAGTTACAGACACCAGACTGTTTTATGTATTTTGCTGAGCTACAAACTGCTTTAGTGTGTGTGTGTGTGAGAAATGGCTGAAAGACAAAATGCTGTTACCCATTACACATGGAAACAACCTCTCCCAGCACAGACAGGCCAAGAGAAACAGCAGAGCAGAGTTCAGGAACTTGGAGCTAGTTTCTGTGTTGGCTAATTTGCTGGTTCGCTCGGGAGAGGGAAGGGAAGCAGATGGAGCTGTCATTAAGAACAATGACCAGCAGCTGTCTGGCCTGTTCGCTCTGCTAAGGACCGGGGCCCTGGCTATGTCCTGGACTCAATATGAAGCTTAAGACGAGTTTACATCAAAGTAAAAATAAGTAATATGAAACATTATGATGTGAAAGTGCACGTAAGTGGTAATCTGAACTCGGCTGTTTACCTGTAAAAATAACCACAGACGGCCACAAAAGGAGTAAATTAGGGGGAAGCTGAAGAATTACAGGACAAGGGTGAATTAAGGGTGTTGGCTTTGGCTCTCCAGCAAGTTTGCATAAAGAAAACACCAGGATACCTGCACGTTTGCTATATCTGCATGCATGAAGCACACATGTGCAGGTCTGAGCAGCTCCTTCTGATTTTGATGGAACATCTCTCCTGACGTCCAAGTGAGATTTCACGCTCATCTGCCTCCAGAGCTTCTCGCAGGCTAGACCGCCTCGCTGTTGCTCTCTGCTTACTTCATTTCTCTTTCTCCTCTCTGCTTACTGGGCTGTCAGCGCAGCCAAAGTCACATTAGGAGATAAGAGTGGGTGGAGAAGGAGGACCAAATACCAAACGCATTAGGGCTATTAATCAAGATTAACAAATGCGAGGGAGACGCCGCAAATTTGGAAAAACACACGCGCGGATGGGTGCATTTATCAAGGTGACACATTAAAACACACATTTACCAAAAAAATACCATAATGTTTGGTCTGGTGTGGCGCCAAAGGCAGAAAACGAACTACAACAGCAGATGTCGACGTTTGCCGGCTGGCTGGGAGTTTCATGTTGGAGAAACAAGCGAGCGCAGAACGTTTAATTACACAAAGCGATCCAAACTTCTTTTTTTTCCAGTTTTCCTGGAATCTGAGACTCGTCATTTTTCCAAGTTTTTTTTCTCCTGAGAAAAATCTGAAAAAGCTTAGACTGATGGTCAGTGCAACTGGAACGCCACAAGGCTCGTCAGACAGGCCGAGAGAATGTGGCGGAAGATCTGATTACTGCTCAGAGGCCAAAGAAACAATAAATACTCAGGAAGAGATGGATGTGGATTTCCTGCACTGATCACTGCACATTTATGTGACCTCAGGACGACATATGTACACACACAGCACAAAAAGAGATAAGAAAGCCGGTCTCGTGATCTAATATGTTATCAGGATCTTGATCATTAGTAAAACTACAGTAAAAGTAAGTCCTCTGCTTGACTAGGAAAAAACCGCAGATTGTAACTTTTTTTGCATTTGGTGACTGATGGCAACTAGTTCCCATCACCTACTGGTTGCCTGTAGGTTGAAAATTGATTGCACAGGTCACCTGGTAGGAGGCAACAATCGTGGTCCAACTGAGGCTGACTGCAGACTCTCAGACAGACACGCTGCACTCTGCAGAGTCCATCTGCAACTCGACTTTATGTATTCTTTTAACTCTTGAGATGTTTCTAGATGAATATTTCAGCTGTTAGCATTTGCCCTCTCATGTTTGCATGCTGTGCATTTTGCTCCAAAAAGCTTCTTCCTCTGGTTTTTGTGACTCATTCTTGCAGCCGTCTTGTTCTAAACTAAGATCTCCAGTAAACATGAATGAACTGGTTCATTTTATGCACAGCATGTGTCTCATTAGAAGACAGGCCGGCCCCCATCAGAACGAGGGAAGCCATCGTTGCGATCGGTTAAAGGAACACGTTCAGCTTCTCTCTATGGACATGATAACCTACTGCAGGTGTGACACTGGACTGTATGTATTTGAAAGAAATGAAGCTAAAACAGATTCATTATGTTCAATTCTTTTAAAAAACGACTCATTTTTCTTTGAGGCCGATATTTCTCCAGATCATGATTCAGTGGATGAAGCTCGTGACGTGTCAGTCTGGAGCTCATAATCTTATCACGAGGAGGGCCAAGAGGTGTGTCCAGGGTTCAAGTGTCTCATGAATATAGTCTGGCTTTGAATGCCCACGATGAGACCTGCCACACAGGATGATAGAGGACTGTAACAGCTGTGTGCGTCGAGATTGTAGGAAACAGCCAATGGAAACGTCTTTCAAAAGGACTCTTTTTGTATTCCTCATTAGCAGACTGTCTTTGACACCAGTGACACCGAAGTCAAGCCCGGTGTGACGGTGAGCGCGAGGCCAGCGGTAATCAAAAATGACAAATGTGACTCTCCAATCTGGGGCCAAACTCCTGCGTAACCCCTCTGAATGGATGATAGGCTGGACTCGCCCTCCCAGCGGACCAGTCAGGAAGCAGAGGCTGCTGCACAAATGTGATGTCCGTTAAAGTCAGCGTGGGGCCTGTTAATGCTTCTCGTGATTATAATTCAGCACGAAGCCTGACAGCAGTCGCAGTTTTCTCTGCTTTTTTAAACTATCGCCTGAAAGTTAGACTCTCGCGTTTGAGGCGTTCGTGCTCGCTCGACTTTTAACAGAGTTTCTGGTAAACCGACACGTGCTAAATATAGACTCGTGAATCAGCTCTTATGTCTTCGGCAGATTAGGAGCTCAGAGTAACGCGAAATTGCCAGTTTTAGAAAACATTAAACAATCATGATTTCAAGGCTTTTCCACAGCTGAGCCCGACATCCTGCTTTACAATTTCTCACCTTGTGAGAAAACTATGTGAGATCCTTGTTTCCTGTAATAATAAAGGACAAACAAATATTCCAAAATCTTCTGTTCATTTAAATGTTTTCAGACGATCACATTATAGCAGGCACCAACCTTGGTGTCCATACTGAGGTGCGTGTGGTCCGTAAGGGCCCGCGGGGCCACCCTGGGAGTACGGACCCACTCCAGAGTAGAGGGGGCCCCCTGGCGATGGGTGGGGGGACATGGGAGGTCCGGTCTGTGGAGAAGCAAACTGAGAGGCAGCCTGGTTCCTCTGCATGTTGAACCCTGAAACACAAAAACAGGCATGAAAGCAGCAGAACCAGCGGAGGATTTGTCTGAAGCGGTTGTGTAAGTCAACAAAGTGGGACATTTATTCAATTTCCTTGTGTAAAAAGAGCCGTGTTCTGATAACGACCCTAATCTTTTACCTCAGCGCTGGCTCCTGTTACTCGCAGATACACTTTGTGGAGTAATACGGCGCGGTCCAGGTGTTAGACGGCGCATAAAGAAAGCGGCAGGCTGACACAGGCTCGCTCGCTCAGAGAATTTTAGCACGGGCAGAAGCAGAGGGTCAAGTGTACGCATGTTCTGAAAGACGCACGCAGCCCAGTCTGTGCGCAGGGTTGAAAAAAGCCAACCGTTTGCTCGACTCTTCACAGAATAGCCGGCGATTTGACCGCAGCTACTATGTTTTTCTAAACCGTTTTGTCAATAGATGTGTCAGAGCCTCTCAGGCCCAAACTCGCCCGCACCATTCAAATTGACATTTGGAGAGATCCTCGCCTGGGCTTCGCTCTTTCAAGCTGCGCCGTTGGTTTTTAAACCCACAGAAAGGTCTCCCGATCCACCGCGAATGCGGAAAGGTCGCCGGGCGGCCATTCAGAGAAAAGAGAGGTTGCGTGGGTGTGGAAACGAGCGCGTGCGGTAGGGGGATTGCAGATTAGGGCGTAAATGGATCGGGCCCGCTCGACTGTAAACTGTGATAGCGATCCGCTTTGCTGAATGGGCGCCGACTCTTTAGCGAGTTTGGGGTTTAGGGAAAAACGATAGAGTTGGAAAAGTGCAAGTTGACACTTGTTTAATTCCTTGTTTCTGCTAAGAGAGCATGAGAAAATATGAGGAGAGGGAGATGGAAGTTTCACTGCATGATGGCTGTGTGCGCACACACACATGTGTTTGTGTTTCTCGGTGTGTGGGGGAGATAACAGAGAAAGAGAGCAATAAAAGTGTGTGTGTGTGTGTGTGCAGCGAAGAGATGAAGGCCAAGACAGAAAGAGAGGCAGTGAGAGAGAAAGTGTGTGTGGGAGGAAAGACAGTGTAACAGAGGGAAAGAGCGATCGGGGCCTGAAAGTGCTTAGGCTGCGAGTGCTGGGTTTAAGGAGCGAGGACATTATTGTAATGTTTTGCTTCCATTAGGGTAAGGGGATTCTGGGAGAGCAGGAGAAAAATACAGTGTGTAATACCGCACTTTAAATTGCCTGGAAAATGGATGGGGAGAGGAACATTGTGCAGACAGTGCTAAAAGCAAATAACACATTCAAGGATTTTTCTGTCTCTCTGCTTCGTTCGCTCTCCACACTCACACACAAACACACAACACGCACACAAACCTTTCTCTCTTTCGGGCAAAGTGAATGAAGCTCTCAGCTGGACAACAACAGGCGAGCGGCGGAGCACGCGAGAGAAAGCGGGGGGGAAAAGGGACATTCAGCGGATTTATGGAAATGAAGAGTGGAGAGAGGCTCTTAGGGAGGCAGCCACTTGAACAAAGTGGGGCGTGCGTGTAGAGGAGGACGAGGGGGGGGCGGTGGGAGGTTTAATCCTAGCTAGGGAAACAGCAAAAACAACAGCCAACCCTGTTAACCTCGCCGTGTTTTCCTGGACTGGGCTGGGGAGGGCGTGAGGTTTACAGGCATTAGAGAGCAGCACTAAATTTCCGATTTGATTTCATCATGTTGGGAAATAACCTTTTACAGTGCCGCTCCCGCTCTCTCCGTCTTCATCTATCCACTCCCTCTGTCTCTCTGTGATGTTAACTGCTCTTTGGTGGGTGATAGAGAGGGAGCATCGCAGTAATTCCATTAAGGTTGCATCCCACTCTTTCAGGGGTTTTTCAGTGTTGTGTGGATGCAGATTTTTTTTCACATGAGCAATTTTGCTGTTTTTAGTAATAGTTGAGAAGTGGCCATAATTGCTGGAAACAATTTTGCAGTTTGGCCAACACATGTGGCTTGCGGGTGAGCGTTCGTGTTACGAGCCTTTGGCAGCGAGTCGGGGCCAAAGCTGAAGTGGCTCCATCGGCAGAGCGCACGCTCGGGTCTGAATGAAAGACTTATCTCAATGTTTACTGTGACATTTTTACACAACCGCAATTTTACCATAAGAGTGAAGTTAAAACATGATGCTGCGTGTGTGTAAACTACATGAAGTGCAGAATATTTTAAACATATACAAACAAGTGTTTGTTGTTTTATTTGCATATAATATTAAAAACCTGATAAACCAGCAGGGACTAGAAAGAGGAACATGAAGGTTTCCTCCCACATTATCTTCTCTTCACTGGCTCCCTGTCAAATCCAGATTTCTTCTTAAATAATCACGACATAAAGACCTCGGTGTTTCGTATCGTCACTCTCACACTGCAGGCTCACTTGTTGTTTCTGGAGTATTCAAGGCCACGCCCACACTAAGCGTTTTTGGTCAAGGAAAACTGAGCTCTTTGAAAACGCTCTCCAAAGCGGATACATTTGAAAACGCCGTTTTCTTGTTGCAGTGTGGACAGCGTAACCGCAGGCTTTTGGAATCGATGACACATTTTAGTCATGTGATGCAGACATGTGACCAATTAAACTAAGACAGCGGAGGGCGTTATACAGCAGCTGTTTGACAGCCCTATTAAAGACTAATATCAGTCTGTACATGCTCCACAGAGCTTTTCTTCAAATTCTTTAATTCTCACTCGCTTTTGCAACTTTGTACTTTTGTGTTACTCGCAGCAACAACTCCACCTCATTGTGAGTCCGTTTAAAAAACTCAGTGGAAAGTAAATAAGTGGCAGACAGAAATGAGGCAGGTCGAATCTGGAACGTAAGTGTTTTCGACCGTTTCAATGTGGACGCACAACTCTGTGAAAACGACTGAAAACGACAGTGTGGACGCGGTTTTCAGAGGAAACGCCGTTTTCAAATGTATCCGGATTAGTGTAGACATAGCCTAACAGTAGAATGGGAGGCGGAGCCTTCAGCTTTCAGGCCCCTCCCAGTTTGGACAGTTGGCCCTGTTCACATTTGTCTTAGCTGATACCATCCTATGCATCCACTGGGTTGTCGCCTATCATAGAAGGTTAAGGCAGTATTTAATAAGCTTGAGCCAGCCTACTGTGCTCAGTGCCTGCAAGCTGCTTTGCAAACCACCTTAGTGTCGTGCAGCGTGATGCTTGTTGTCACGGATGCCTGCTCAGGTCTGGAGGTCTTCCTGCTGCTCTACCTGCCTACAGCTTCTCAGTTATGCCCATGGAAGAGCGACGAGGTCTCCTAGAACAGAACCACAAATCACTGCTGAAGGAATGATCTTCTTAGAGAGAAGCACTCACTATTGTGGCGAGTGGGAAATTCCCACAGTTCTTTCTCTGTCTTTGTCTTTCTTTGTAGCTGTGTCAAATGACTTGTTTACATCTCTTTGCTAACATCTTAAACTCCAAGTCTTCATATTTCCTAAGAAAATCTTTCATTACAGTCGCTGGTTTCGTCCGTGGTGCACTAAGATATCGTTTTGGTCTTCTGTTTGTTACGGCCTCTAATCCTCCTGCACCGCTCGCCTGTGTTTCATGTAAAGAAAGAAATTATTTCTATTTCATCGTCCGCTTTGTAAGTATACAAGCTCTTCATCTGAGCCCGATGCACAATGTGGATTTTCTGTAATATATATTTCTGTACTGTACAGAGCATGTGTGCTAGCCACTAAATGTTTCTGTAAAACATCCTTAAACATTGGGTAAAACAACGATTCCAGTCCTTTAACTTAAGCCTGGGGTAGCTGTGCCCCTGGTAGGCTGACTTATGGGCTAACACACACAGACATACCTCTCTCCTGAGCCATAGGTGAGCGTGTGATTGGCAGGTGACCTCCATCGGGTCCGTTTCCAGAGCTCTGCGGGGCCATGGCTGAACCTGCGGACATGGATGTGACATCTTTGACGTTGTTGTTTTAAGAAAAGCTTTGACATTCAAAGAAAATGTTTAGTGTCATTTAAATTCCGCTTTCTGCACAAAAACTGAAGGAAACAGAAACGGATTCATATTTGTTTTCTGTCTGCTTCAAAAGCGATGCAACAATTAAGCCCCGAAGGTCCGCTTTTGTCTCAGACGGACAAAGTTCTCAAAAAGTTTTCTCCCGCTTGATTGACGAATAAAAAAAGGAAAACAATAAGGGCTGCGTATCAAGCTGAAGGTTATTTTTTGACTGCCTTTGTTTCTTGAGCAGTGATTGATCGGGTCAGAGGGTCTGATGCCAAATTTAGCCTTTGCAGACGCACAGCGGGCTCAGCACAATTACTACACATGAAGCTGTTTGTGATTCACTATCAGCTAAATGACAAATGCACTTCCAGGAGACATATCAAGTCATTGGACCCCGTGCCACTTCCTTGTGTAAGCATTAAAGCTGCAGCGATCCCCTATAGAAAACCGGAACCATTCCAGGAGCATCGATCAGGTGGTTGTGCGGGTCTTTGGGCTGCGCCTGTTCCATTGAAATCCAATAGCGAGTTGAGAGTCTGATTAGGACAATGGCAGACAGAGACTACGGCGGATTGATTTGGCCCAGAGGAAGGAGAGAGATGGCAAATTAACCTTTTATCTTCGAATTCAGGCTGGCGACGATGACGGGGAGAAAGGCGAGGGAAACTCGCCGCTTCTGTCTTTCTGTGGATACGATGTGCAGCGAGTGACAGGCAGCGAGTGCAATCATGAGGGAAACATATGTTCTGTGATGACTATCGGTGCGTGTTTTCAAGATTACAGAGTACGGGCTGACCCGTCTCAGTGGGAATATATGAAGAAACTAAGTGTTTCCTCAGGATGACACATGATGAAGTACAAACAATTCTGTCGCTGCTCCCGAAAACTCACATTGAATATAAATCCCTTATTATAGAGGAAACACTTCCCATTATTCAATCACTCAGTAGAAAAGTGCTCTTTCCACAAGTGTGTGTGTGTGTGTGTGTGTTATATGTCTGTCCATAGCTGCGGTAATACATGACTGGAGGTGACACTCTCTCCACATAAACAAACCCAATTAAGTCAACATAATTGCTTTGCATAAAAATACATAAACAACATTTCCATCCAACCCCCGCCTACACACACACACACACACACACACACACACACACACACACACACACACACAGAGAAATACTTCCACAAACAAGTGTAAATAAACAGAGTGAAGTGCACAAAGACATGCACGTGAGTGCACAAAGCCACATAGGGTACGCAGCGAAACGTTCGCGCACACTCGCACACAAAGACCCCCTGCCTCACGCATGAATAGATCCAGCGGCGCTGCTTCAAAGAGAGAATATTCGATTAGTTAGTCTGTCACCGTGTTGCAGGAGAGAGGGGGAAAAGTTAGCACGCGAGTGTTGAGGCGACTCGGAGATAACGCTAAAAACACCAGCTGCACGCTTTTATGTGCCGGCAGAAAAAGACAGTGTAGAAACACTCGATCCATTCACAGCTAAATGTACGCAAAAGAAGTCATTATGTGCAATATTACAGCAGCAGCACTTGTAACAGTCTAATAACAGGATGCTGTCATAATCTAAGTGCATCTAACAACAACGTTTCTCTGTACAGCAACTCGACCGCCATCATCTCACAGTGATTCATACGGCTCAATAAATCACTGCCTATTGTATTTATATAGTGGTTGGAATAAAGGGAGTGCAGATAGAGCAGACTGCATGTTCTACTCTCCGTGTGCATCAGTGTACAGTTTATGTAGTAACGTGAAGGGTCACTGCAGGTTAGAGCCGGAGGAGCATGTTCAGCTGCAGTTCTGGTTTCCTCGCTTTAGATTGGCTGGTGGGGAAGACGAGGTAGTCAGCAGGAGTTTAGTGAACCCCTAAACTACGGAAGTCGACCCAACGATGGAGGCCGGCCTCGCTGTGCGTGTGTGTGTAGGGATGCATGCCAGGCACCAGCTTTGCTGTCAGCCTCTGTTTGTTTGGATGGCAGAGCCTGTGTGTGTGTGTGTGTGTGTGTGTGTGTGTGTGTGTGTGTGCACCACTACCAAGGTAGACCCAGGGAACGCTGCCCTGCATGCTCCACTACTCTCTCCACATACTCATGTAAACTGTCACCAGAGATAAATTAATGCGAAGACAAATGTGTGCGTGAGAGAGGAAGACCGAAAAATAAAAGAAGATTACCGACAAAAGCAAACTGCTGAACACGAGGCCTCAGCTCCGCCCGCTCTGCAGCAAAGACTAAACTTTGTGCACTTTATAATTATTTCACTACCAATTAATGTCCAAACAAAGCTCCTCTCGTCTCTTCTCACATTTTTTTCCCCCCTCTTCCCCTCCTGTCTCGGCTCTCGTCTCTCCCCTCCTCACCATCATTTTTAACAAGGTGCCATTAAATAATTACGTCCAAATAAAACAAACAGGCGCCACGGCGAGTCCTGGCACTTTTAATCCACGCCATTAATAATTCATATGCTCAATCTTTGACGTGCAGCTCTTCCCCGTGTGCTGCCGAGAGACGGAAGAGAAAGCTAAATGTCAGCAGGAGCTCAAAGTATAGCTTCTCCGTGTCCGCAGTCTTCCAGCTGTGGATGAAAATGTAAAACGAATGAAACGATGAAGAAATGATGCCGAGTTCAGGCGATCCTGGTACACGTGTGTGTGATTTAACAACGTTGTTTCCTCTTCGGTGGGAGAGACGGTGATTTTGAAGAAGAGCAGAATTCATGTGTTCATCTGCATGTGCTCCAACAGTCTGGATGTTTCTGGTGCAGGAATATCTCTGCTCTCATCCCCCACTTTCACCCACTCATCTGCAAATTACACTCTCACAAAGAAATCAGCTCCAATGAATAAAAAAAGGCTTGTTTATCAAATCCATGCATATTCCCTTTAAAGGTTGAGAGTATCAAAGATGGATCGGGCTCTTATTTTTAATTCTCTGTACTTTAATTCTTTTAGACTCTTCTTTGATTGCTGCCTTCAAACACGACTCATTCATAAGAGATCTGACTGCACCTGTGCCACTGTTTGTCTTTAACTCTGACCCTCGGGGCTTTAAGGACTTCACGCCGATTGTGCCGACGGAGAAAACACTGAACCTGCGGCAGGAAGAACCAGGAGATCTCTAACACGGGAATGCTCTTTGGAATGCGGCGGAAAAGTCGAATAACTGTAATTTCCTTTTTCTGTAAAAAGCCACTTAGCAAACACATCCATTTTTGACTCTTTCCTCATGATACAAGGCAGCCGAGCCAAGAGTAATGGGAGTTCAGTGCGTTTTTGGAGATAATGCTCCTCGCTAAAACCCAATCCACGTTTTAAATTTCTCTTCCACGAGGACTGTTGAGGCAACCCCGAGTCTCCTTTGAAGAGAGGGAGTGTGGTCTTTGAAGCTTTTTTCATCAGGGTTTCAAACACAAATGCTGTTGAAGTTCAAAGCTGAGGGAGAGCACTTGTGGCCATATTTCTGTTTTGTTTTCAGGGCCCTGGAAATATAAAGCTTAGGAGTTATTCTGCATGTGTGTGCGTGCGTGCTAATGAAGTCAACCTGAGATTCAATGAAAAAGCTTTTAATAATTGCCAGAGAAAGAGCCGGTGCATTAGCAGACGTGTGTGCACGCTTGCACGTATCAGCCACGACATTAAAACTGTGTAATACTAAAAGGAAGGAGCTCAGACCTGCAGCACCTTTGAGGTGGGGGTTACTGGTGTAGATCGGACTTGTGCACATCCTGCAAACGCTCGAGTGGATTAGGAGCTGAGTCAATAGCTTGGGCTTTTTGTCATCCATCTCCATCTGGGGGTGGGGGGATGGGGGGGGTGCTGCTTGGCCTGCTACAATTTTAAGGTGCACGTGTCAGAGAAGCACCCGCCGAGTGGCACTGAGACCATGACTGTTATTCACCGCTGGTGGATTTGAGGTTGTGGCCGCTCGGTGCGTGAACACACACAAACACACACAAACGTCCAAACTGTTTCTTACAAATAGCCGACCCCCGGAGCAACGAGGGCTATTTTTGCTAAAGTGAGGTAACTGTGTTGAGCACTAATAGACTGACACAGAATACAGAGAAACGGCTGCTTCAGCACCATCTCTTAATACAACCCTCAGGCTATAAATGCACACACACCTGCACCGCCCTGCAAACACACACACACCCAGGTAATATCCCCTATTTGCCGTGTCTTTAGGGGAAAGAGGCAGATAAACAGCGGGCTCCAATAATGGTGGTTTAGATCTCAATGGGTGCGAGTCAATGCCTCTCCGAGCCGGGGGCTAATGTCAGTTAACACTCCCTGTAGGGGACAAACGCAGGCCTGCAGTGGCTCGCAAAACAAGCCCTCTCCCAAGATCCTCATTACTTCCAACGCTGAGCAGCAACTGTAAGTAAAGCAAAAGTGCAGCTTAAGCTAAAAACATAGCGAGCGGGATGCGGGGGGAGAGAGAGCGCGAAGGAGTGGAGAGAAAGCAAGAAAATAGGTGTTGGGGAGGGAAAATAATTGCACGCTGTGCTCCGGTTAGGGTTTTCCAGTCGGACAGAGTTAGAATGGGATTTCTCTAAATGGCTAACGCAGCAAGCAGGTGCTGTTTTTCCCCTGTTTTGGCCGACGCTGTGCTTTGTGAATATAATGCTTGCAGGGAGCGCGTTTAGCCGTTTCACTGCGAACACGAGCAGCCTTCAGGACGACAACAGGCAGACAGGGAATAGTTGGCTAGATGGCAGCGGTTGTGCTGCTAGTGGTGATGGATGAAGAAGAATAAAAGGAGGACAAATTCAGAGAGAAAGAGCTGGAGGAGAGATGTGGAGAAATAAGAGAGAGGAACCGAGGCAGAAATAAGGATGGAAAATTCAGCCTTGTTCCTCGGTGGGAGTCCTGTACCACAGCAGCGCTCTGAGCCAAGAAAGCAGAGACAAACAGAGCTGGGGAGGAAAGGGTGGGGACGAGGGAACGCGAGACACAAGAGGGAACATGAGAGAAGGCGAGCACGATGAAAATAATGAGAGAAAGAGAGAGGGACAGGGACAGCCAGCGGCGGTGTTCCCACCACGCAGCCTCTCAGGGAGTGGTGTGACTGGAAAAGTTGCCCAGCAAAACACACTTGCACAAAAACTCGCCCCCACCCTTTTACCCATGCTTTCTTCTAATAACGTGCACCACAAGCAGAGGGGAAATCGAGCTATGGCTGAGCACCCCTGCAGAGCCTGCTCTGGGCTCATGGTTTGCAGCTTTTTGGGGAAGTCATTTAACCGCACGTCCACCTTTTTGCATGCAAGTAAGCGCTCAGGTACCTTTGGGGCATCGCTGCTTAACCTCTGACCCCAGAACAGGGAAAAAAAAACCAACCATCTGTGGTCACTGCCATAATTACAGATTTAAAAAAATAACCACAGACTAGGCCGCGCGATGATGTAAAGGCAGGAGTGGATATAAAGCATTTTTCAGGAGATTCACATATGAAAGGACGCTCGAGGTAACATACTGGACAGATCTGGCCTTCCCTCTGTCTATCCCCCCTTCCCCTCTCGCCTCCCCTCGCCCTGACCTCTCTGTCCTTTTCTGGGCCCCGGAAGCTCTTGAAGCGAAGCGCAGATAAACAGCTTAAACTCTCCTGAGCGCTCGCCCGCAAGCTCCAATCACCTTATTAGAAGAAAATAAAAACTTGGAGGGGCTGAGGAGAGATGGAAGAGGGAGGAGGGAGAGCAGGCAGACACTGTTAGCGGGACCTCGGAGGACCTCGGTGGAAGCACAAAGAGTATTTGTGATTTTGTGCAGCAGACAGAGCGAGCCGGCCTGTGCAGGAGTGTGGATGTGCTCTGTGTCAATTAGTAGCTGCACAAAGTGAAAAATATTGCAGTTTGGCCTTCAAAAGCAGCCGGGCACACAGACACAGTGTGCATACTTACAGCCACTGTAGTTTTTTTGCATCACTTTTTTTCCAACAATTATCCCAACAAGACAAAGCTTTAATAACACATCATCACCTTCTTTTTCAGCAGCATGAAAGATTCATCCAAAGTTTCTCTGACACCTGAATGAATTATTAGAAGTGCACATTCACTGCAGAATACAAGACCTTCAGAGTTACTGTGAGGGATTCATCGGAGCAGACCCTCTCGGTTCTGTGAGGTTTTGCTATTTTGTGGCGGATTTAAAAGGTCAGGCCTGTCTGAACGTTTTCTGGAACACGGTGACCTGACAATCTTCTGCCGGGCATCTTTTGGTTTCAATCTGTGGAGGCCTCAAGGACAAAGTGTGGGGAAGGAATAATAAACGTGCGTGCTGAAACATATGTGCTCATCTCTGATCACCTACAGTGGATATCAAATATTTCTATGTCAGATTCTGTGTTGCCTCTTCAGTGATCTTACTAAAGAAGACAGCCACACATTTACATCCCCAACTCCAAGGTAACAGCTGCATCTCTGACACATCTGGAAATGCTCCATCAGTGCTAAAAGGTAGATACAGATTTTAGAGCAACATCTGCTTCATCCAGACATCTTTCAGGGAGGCCCTTCATATTTCAGCAGGACGATGCTAAACCTCCAGAACATCTGCAGCATCGTGAAACCAAAACCAGACAAAGAAGATCCAGGAAGCCTGAGCAGCTTGAATCCCACATCAGACAATGGGACAACATTCCTCTGTTAAAGTGCAGCAGCTGCTCTCCTCTGTCACAGACTGTAGGAAGCTGCAGACCTTTACAGACATGCTGTTGCCATCAAATTCATATTTTCTTAATATAGTTCATTTTTGCACTTTAATGCATCCTGGGGATTTTGCATTTTATAGTGTTGCAGCTTTTTTGGAATTGAGGTTGTACACCAGGGGTCCCCAATCCCAGTCCACGAGGGCCGGTGTCCCTGCAGGTTTTAGATCTCACCCTGGGTCAACACACCTGAATCACATGATTAGTTCATCATCAGGCCTCTGGAGAACTGAAGACATGTTGAGGAGGTAATTTATCCATGTAAATCCGCTGTGTTGGATCAAGGAACATCTAACACCGGCCCTCGTGGACTGGGATTGGGGACCCCTGGTGTACACACATGATTTTTACAGTCTCCTTCCAATCAGGTCCAAAGGCAGAAGAACAGTGTATTGTTTGCATATGTGGTGATTGAAGAAATGTTCCCTTCCCTTCACTCACTGTCTGCACACCAAAGGAAAGCAAAGAGGAATCGGGGCTGTGTTTGTGTGAAGTTTGATACGTATCAGATGCAGTCTGGTAATGAACATGTCTTCAGCTCGTTGTTTGGGAAACACGACAGTCAGCCTCATCCTGACAGGAAGTGACGCCACACTGACAGGCTGCCAACCTGGAGACAACCTGTCACACCAACCTGTGCATGCACACAAGCCTAAAAGCAGCCGCTGCGTTACCCACAACTCGAAAGTTTTTAGAGCTTTAAACATGCACATAAACGATGCAGCATGTCTGATGGATTCTGGGGCTGCTGGGGTTTTATTAACATAGAGACTAGTCAGCGAGCTTTTTAAAAACTCTGCTCTTCTACTGGATGAACTCGGCTCTCCTTCCCACAGCTAAGAGTCAGCTTTGGAAGCTTTAACACTGGCGTTCCCATTCCGCCACACCATCCATCCGGATGAGAGAAAAATGTCTGCCCGCCTCGTCCCCAAAGTCTCATATAGGGAGAAAAATATTCTGAAGATGCTCTGAATTGCTTCTGAGACACTGGGAGCAAGGAGATGTGTGTGTGTGTGTGTGTGTGTGTGTGTGTGTGCATACAAGGTAGAGGAAGAGGAGGTGGAGGTTGGCGGTTGAGCAATGTGATTTCTGCTTGACTGTCACAAATCTAGCGCAACAGGAAAATCAATTTATCCCTGTGTGTGCCTTTTTGGCTCCGGGAGAGAATCCAAATAGCAAGGCGAGGCCCGGATAATGTTACAGTGTATTGGATTTGCTTCATGGAGAGACAGCGAGAGGGAGAGAGGGAGAGAGGGAGAGAGAGGACAAAGAACAGGAGAAGCGAGGAGACGAGGGAATCACAGGCGTGCTGCGGAGCTTCGACAAGATAGATTTGTGCAAGTGTATGGGTGTATGATAGGCTGGCAATCTGTCAGTCTCCACCTCTTTTCACCCCGACTCCTTCTTATTTTCTCTCACACACACACGCGTGTGCAGATGACACCGTCAGTCATCCGAGCGAGCGTATATACAGAGGTGATTTATGTGTTCAACAATATATGTAAAGTCAAACCATGAAATCAAGTTTTTATAGGTATTCGTGTTCTTATGTGCAGCTGTGCGCGCTCACTCCGGTGTTATTCTGCTGGTGTGTGTGCTTGGCAGCCAGGTGAAAGGATGACATAATGAAGTTGCTCTCCTCCGACCGTTGTCAGGGGTAACGTGTGTGCTCATCCATGTGACGTGTCGCATCAGTCCACCGAGTGGGGCCGACAGGTGACAAATAAACACGGGGCACATGCATGTGTGCATGCGCGCACGCACACTTGAACCTACTTTTTTATATTTTTGTGAATAACTGCACACACTATATAGACCACGTAGAAAGATGAGTGTATTCCAGACCTGCATTCTTCCTAATGGCCAGCAGCTGGCGTCAGCACAAGTCTAGCTGTTTGGCTGCTTTTACGCCTTACTCGCTGCAACATGTCGCTAATTTCAGTCAGAAAGAGAGCTGATCTCATTCTGTCTGCAGTAATCTGTATTTGATTGTGTTGGGACGTCACACAGCAGAGAGCAGGGTCATGATAGACGGAGCTGAGGATGTGCATCAGCTGACCATCAGCTGATCAGTAGGAACTATCAGCTGAGTCCCTGAGTCCTCCTTCCTGCAGTTTCAGATGTGACGACCAAAGTTCTCTCGTGTGATGTCAGGGTAGCTACGTCCACCTAGCATCATGACACAATGTGCTGACATATACAGCACGCCTGTAAATAATTTAATAGGACGAAACCATCAATGCCAGCAGCGCACACTGACGTCAGCCGAGGGATGCAATTTATAAGCGGCTGCGATGTTTCCGCTGACAGCGGCCCTAATGGAGCAGAATGGAGCAGAGCAACAAGTCATGTTGTGTTGTGACTTCTTGAGTGGAGCTGAAACTACTGCAGACAGGTTTTTCACACTAATTAAAGCGTTTATTAATGCTTGTGTTTTGTTGTTTTTTAAAGGGCACTACTTTGAATATTAAAGAGCACGATTTGATGGCACCGGAGCAACACTCTGGGAACAGCGCTCCCATCTCTCCTCGCCGACTTGCTCCGAAATAAAGAGACAACGTTCGCTAAAACGTCCCAACTTGTGACAAAGTGTTAGAAAACCGGGCGTTGGTAATCAGATGTGTGCTAACCACATTAGTTCTCCCGTGTCTCTGCGAGGCTGGCTGCTCCTTGATCTAATCCGAACTGATTGTAGTACAGCCTCTAAAACACGCCAGATGTTGCTCACTGCTCCACGCTTTATCGCCATTTATTTGGCACAGGGAATATTTTTGAATATTTTCTTATTAATCACGTCCCAGCGATCGGTTTCGCTTCCCATCTTTGCCGCTTCACTCCGGATTCTCGTCATGATTCTTGGCACGCGCGCCTGGAAAACCACTGTCCCAGTTTTTCATTAGCGTCAATCACTCCGGTAAGCGGCTGTGAGGGGAACAGCAGGGGGAGGAGGAGGTGGCGGCGGGATCTCGCTCAAGACATTTCGCCCCGCCTCGTCAGAGTGACTGACGGGTCCGAGACATGCCGATGTGCCGGTCAGCCGCTCAGCTGTGAGGAGAGGAGGCGGAATGACAGCGAGGCCGCGCGCACGCTCGCGCGCCTGTTCCAGGCAAATCAAATCCACACTCTGTGTTTATCTAAATGGTTATGTGCTCCACTATGGCCTCGGGAGACAGACAGGCACACCGTGCATTGTCTGATAATCCTGTTGGTGCCTTGTTTAGCCTGCCATATCTCAGATAAGGCTACAAATCAGATGGGAGGTCCTCCACTACCAGTCGCTCTCAATTCATTAAGGTTCCGAGTGGATGGGAAATATCGCCCGGACGTGGATGTCGGATCCACAGGTGGAAGGAAGACGGACGTGATTAAAATTCCCCCGCCATGTAGGGACGCGTTTCTACAACGCTGTGATCAAAGACTTAACAAATGTCTAGTGTGCTAGGACAAAAACTGTGCAGGAAATGAACAGGACATATTCCTGTGCCATAATATTCCTCAGCACTGTGAATTATGAGTTCAAATGGGCCCGAGATATCAAAGTCTAGACGTGTGGGATTGATATTATTTAGTCTTCTGCTGCAGCTTCATCCCGACTTCTACCCGGCAGAATGAAAATTGATCTGGATGGATTACATGCCGAGTTGGAGACGAGGGGAAGAAAGAGATGCTATTAAACAAAGATGTTGGCAGATTTATGCGACGGGTTATCGGCGCCACTCTGAGAAAGAAAGGGGTGAAACTGCTCTTCAAACACCTGATAACCATCTTAAACGAAGACGCTGATTAGGTTCAAGTTTTTGATGCGAAAGCTTTATCCTCACCTCCAAATGGCACGCTGTTATTTGTGAAATCGCGGTTCCGCTTCGGGGTCAGTTTTCTACATGACCTTTTTAAAATCCTATTTAAAAACAAATGAAAACAGCAGCATCAATGTAAAGGTCAAGCAGAGAGGTGGGCGTGATGACTGGGATTTTCTCCAAGAAGCAACAAGTGCAGTGACGGAGCTGCTGCAAAGATGCTGCACAGAAAAAACTCAAACGGAAACATCTAAACACGATCCTAGCCACGCCCCAATCAGTGATGTCACAGCTGCTCGTCTTCATCAGCTGTCAAAGTGCGCATGGCCCGGGTCGTGTTTTGACAGTTTTTTTTCATTTGCTTTCCAACAACAGCCTCGTTTGGTGGCACAAAGCAATTTCCCTTTAAGCTGTAAAGCAATTTTAGGAAATTTCCCAGGGAATCCAAGACGGAGGTACAAGATGTAAAACGCGGCGTAGCGTCTGCTTTCAGCTGCAAATCCTGTCAGTGACAGTTTTGTTTGTTTGCAGTGATTAAACTAATACAATTATCAACTCTAAGTTGCACATTTCATCAAGACGAGATTAGATTATCAGGATACGGATGCGCGTACTTTCTGCTCTAATGGGAACCCTACCTGGTGCAGAGGTGTTGGCAGAGGGTCCGCTGGCAGGTGAGATGGGGCCCGAGCCCGAGCGGGACTGCTGGGACTGAGTGGAGCCGGCCGGAGAGCCGACAGGGGATGGAGAGGGCCCGCTCCTCTGGCTGGGGAGGTGGGGGGAGGCGTGAGGGGAGAAGGGGGACTGTCCCTGGTTACCGGTGCTTCCCTGCTCCCCTTGGCTACTGCTGCTGCTGCTGGAGGAGCCCCCGGCGCCAATGGCCGAGCCCAGGCCAGCCTCCCCGGTGGGGAGGTCGTCGATGGAGCCGGAAAGATCCTGGAACAGAAGAAAAGACTTCCAGTGAGTATTTACAAAGCTCGCTCGAGCATTTGATGAGAGCTGACGTGCAGCAGGTGGCAAATGTAAATGTAAGCTTCAGCAAGCGCAAAAGTTTCCACCTGCATGTCAGAAACGCACAACTGTGCTGCGAAATCCTCCTTTACAACAAAAAGTTAACAATGCAACATATTTCACAGGATTTCATAAGGTGGCAGAGGTTAAAGGTTTAGTTTGCGTGTGCACGAACAAGAGCTGGTGGCTTTTCTGGGAGCTACTTTATCCCTGAGAAAAAGTCACTGCAGTCTTAACGACGGCGGTTAACACGGCAGAGAAAAAAATCCCACAGAAGAAACCGCTACACCGGCTGCTGCGGTGAAAATGAATTGTAATGGGCTTTGGTTCAGACCAAGGGTGAGTTCATATTACAGTTTGCATTCCCTGTGGTGAGTAGAGCGAGTGTGTGTGTGTGCACTTAGCAGATACCCCCCCAAAACAATTCCAGGGAATCCCCGGGAATATCGCTGACAGGATCCTGACAACACAAAGGTGTGCAGGAAGCGGGAAGGACAGCAGACCGGGAGAGAAGGAAGTAGAGAGAAGACTGGATGTGATGTGAAGTGATGAGCTGTGATGGAATGTGATGGCTGCCACACACACTCGGAGGACGCCGGCTCTGTCCCAGCTGTAGATATCTGTGGGGGAAGTCACCTGAATGACCTCGGTTTTCTGGCTGGTGCCTGCTCGGAGAAGGGGAAGGGTGTACGCCAGCTGATCCTACCTGCAGCGCCCGGCCTGTTGACCAATGTACTCGTGAACCACCTGAGCCCTGCGTGCACAGCCACGCCTGTCACCGCACACAGACGGTGAATAAACCCAGATCTATGCCTACGAGCAGAGAGGCTGTCATATCTGACATGTTTGCTGTAATGTGGTCCATTCTACTTAAAGTGGCTTCAAATCATGTGAAAATGGTTCGGCGGTTCCAGTCGAGCCACTCGATGATTTTTAGGGGTTTTGCTGTTTTTCACACCAGCACGCACCGTTTTGGAAGTTGTTAGGAAAGTTTTACAGCCTTCCTACTGACACTGGCGATGGTTAAGATGTGCTGACATGTTGACTGTGGAAAATCTAACACAAGGTGTTGAAACGGCACTTTCTCCTAGGCTAGTCATCAGCTCATTTGCACACGTATTTTCAGATTGTGTTCACTTAAAGAAAGCACGAAGCTTGTTTTTCTACATATGTCAGAGCGAACTCGAGAAACGTGGGCTGAAACCAGCACGCGTGCTTGGAGTTTATCTGCAGCAGAGGCTCTTTGTGTCACAGCGAAACGACTTTTTTCTCCTTCCTCTACCAGCGTGTAAAATCTCAAAAACCGAGACAGGCGTCCCCCATCTCTCTCCATCCATCAAGCGTGGCTTAGCCTGTGGAACTGACAACCAAGTCAGTGTGGCAGTCTGTCCACGGCTGCTTGTTTTGGTTAATGCGATCTCGGCGCTGACACACAAAGCCTTTGTTTTCCATCATGCTGCTGCGAGTGCCCACCCGCTCTGCCAGCCTGCCAGTCTGTCGCCTGGCATTATCTACCCCCGCTCAACTGAGCACACGGGGCACTTGCTTTCCTCTCTCATGCTCTCTCTCCTTCCCTTATCTTTTCCTCGCCCATGGTACCACTCTGTGTCCCGGCCAATCACGTCAGCCAGTGTTCTGAGCGCAGTGATGTAACGCGCCGCCTCCGCCAATGGGACCGAGTGTTATTTTTTGGCTGACCGGCTGCCTCGGGTCCATGCCATTTGACACGGAGGGGTTACCGTGAGAGTTGATGTAACCATGGTGATGGCTTTTCCAAAACACTGAGAGCTAGTCGGTCGTACAGCTATGTTGTTATCCCACAGGCTAATTGTGTGAATGGATGGGAATAATTGCATTTCACCTAATTGGGAGCTGTTGCCAGCTTTTCCAGTGGCAGTTTCGGGGTGGGAAAATGCGTACCAGTAATTCGTTTAAAGACTGTTAGGCTCATTTGGATTATACACACACTTGAGCACAGCTGTGTGGCCCGAGACCAAAAAGGAAGAAGCACTATGCAGCCCAAAAAGCCGGGTGCGCTTTACTATAGAAACGCGCATTTTAAGGGACGCTTTAATCGACGTCCTCACCGTCAGCGTTCACGGGGCTGCGTGCTACCTGGCTAACTGGCATGTGCAAAGAATCAAAGGCAGCCAGCGAGTTAACTAGCCAGGCAGGCACGCGGTCGGGGGATCCAAACGCCCAACAATCTGGGGCCCCAATCCAAAGTGGCCCAAATCCAATTTGTTTGGCTCAGGGCTGCAAATTGCTCTGTGCATTGAGTCTCCAAATAGCTGTCAACCACTCCCGCTTGGCGTCCTGTATCGCTTAATTCGCTCCTGGAGCATGTAATTGTCATAATAAGAAAAATATTGAGGTGATAATAACCAGTTACTTTGAGATGCCCCCCCGCCCGGCCTCGAGACACACACACACACGCACGCACGCTCGCGTAAATGCGGTCGCATATACGCACACATAATGGGCCGAGACCGCCATCTACACATTTCACACAACATTGGAGAGGCAGTCGCTCATGACCCTTCACCTCGCTGGTGTCGGTGCCTGCCTGCGCTCTCGTTTAGCGCTCCTCTGTTTGTGTGTGCGTGACAGGAACACAGGCTGCCGGGCTGTCACAGCAAGACATGCTTGAGCACTGATGCGGCCGAGGGGACAGATGAGGCAACGCGCACACACACACACACACTCCCCCATTCCTCACTCATACTATTGACCTGCTCTCACTCTCACACACTCGCACACACACCCTGGGAGGGGATAAGGCATCAGTGTGAAGCAGGGAGCTGTCACATCCAGCAGACTGCAGGCCTTTTCCCCTGACCATGGTGCTGATGTTGTCTCCTCTCACCACACACTGGGAATTAATCAAAGTTGCTATGGAGGAAGGCACCGAGTGTGTGTGTGTGTGTAAATGTGCTTGTCTGTCTAGACAGGGAGGAGCCAATGGCTGCAGCTTCCTGTGGGCTACAGGAAAACAGAGCAGTGAAGAAACTAGCCTCTCTCCTCTCTTTCCCGTCTACACATAAAGCCTGTTTTTTCTGTCTGCCCCAGTCAGAGGTGCAGCATGGCTCAGGGCTCTCCACCAGCTGGCTCTCCAGCTAACCCGAGCCTGAAACACACTCAAACACAGCAACCGAGCCTTCGAAAACAACCTCCCTCATATGGACTTTTATAACTCGGCACCAAATATAAGAACACGGCTCCTAATATTTTCCTTTGGTCCAATACGGACTCGTCGTCGTTAGCGGTCAGCTCCGTCAAATTACTACACATAAATATTTGATCTCGCTGCGAGAGTCTCTGGGCACACAGGTTGTGAAATATCTGCACAAATGAAGGATTACATTTTTAAAAATTCAGCAGCAACATCTCTTGAAACAGGCTTCCTATTACTATAGATAATCAGAGAACAGCTGTCAGCAGTGTTCACGGGGACTCTGTTTCTGGAAATGATGTTTTTGAATTATTTAAATGTCACTTCTTAATGCTGTTGGCACCACAGATCGAAAGCCCTTCACTGCACTGGGGGAGGCTGTGGGAATACTTCCTATTTGGTCCCTCAGTTCTTTCCGCGGACTTTTGTGCCGTGAACATCTCTCTTCACAGACGTGTAAAAGACTAAAGAGAACCGATCAAACCTTTTTCAGCGTGCGCGCAAACCCGGGAGTATCATTTCAATGTGAAATGTGAACATTACCTTGAATTCTTTTCAGTGTGCATTTCATTACAGCGCTGATGTTTTTTACCGGTGTGACTATACATCCATACAGGACTCGCTTTCACAGGTCAAGAGTGAAATCCATTATGATGTTAAACCTTGAAAAAATGCGCACTCGGCTTCGCCGTGCTGCAGCGTGCACTGAAATAACACCTCGGTGGGCTCGGAGGCCGGTTTTATTCTCCGTTTCTCTTCTCTGGGTAAATACGATGATGTAAACTGTAATTAACTCCAATAGTTATCGTTTGCAGGCCTGAGGGACAGGTCTTCTCACGGCAGCGCCGCGCTCGTTTATCGGCTCCGGCCGCAGTACTTTCTATCTTTATGGTGCACTGGAGACGAAGAGGAAACGCTATTACACAAAGATGCTTTTTTATCCTCTCCCCAAACCGTAGATTGAGGCAAAATCCAAATGAAATGCCATGCAAATGAATCCAAATGGACTGCTGAATGTCTGCGCTCGTGTGTGTTTGAAAGAGGGTTTTAATGCGATGCTCCATGTAGAGCACCAAACCGTAATACCCTTCAATAAGTGCTATTAAGCACAGAAATAAGAAGAGAAATGAGAAGAAGAGAGACACTTTGTGGAGGAAGATTTAACATAACACCCACTCCATAATTTCCCTCTCTGATGTCAATCAGCTGGAATGTGTACCGAGGCTGCGGCGATGATGGTAATTGGTGACGATGATGAGAATTGATAGAAATGAAGATTATTTAGACACTCGCTAGCTGCGCATTATCATACATCGTGCCACCGTTTTAATATTTTTCTTTCGTTCACGCAGGACTGTGCAAACAAGCCTGTGCAGGATACGTGCACGTGGGTGTGCTGATGTATTTATGTGCGTGTTTGTGAAGAGTCTCTGCCACTTCCCGAGGGTATCAAAGTAAAACCTTCTGTGAGGACGAGAGGCAGACACGGAGACTCCAAATACACTCGGGGGAACTCTTTGCAGAGATGTTTGCCATGCTTCAGGCTTGCCAAAAACCCATGTGGGCTTTAGGCTAGCACCCAGCAGGCAGTGAAATATGTTAGCGTGCCAGCCCACAGACCTCTGCCTGGTGCCACGAGCTTCGAGGATGAGTCTCGAGCGCCTCGAGTTTCAAACTGCCAGTCATTTACGCCTGCCCTGGACCGCCACGGCACCTTTCATTTGTCCACTGACCATGACTTGGCAACAGTCAGACCACAGCACGGTATTTAAGGTGTTATGCTAAAGCAAATTAGGATACTCTGCATAAAGTCCTCCATGTTGGTTTGCACGGAGGTTTTATCAGGATAGTGACCTGAGTTTCTTTGTTTCTTTGATCTCCCAGCTGTGGCTTGAATGGTTTTATGCCAAGAATCGTGCATGAATCAGCTCTGTGGATTCCAGTAGTGCATTTTAGCCCTAAGCTCCCGGTTCAGTAAAACCAACCAGATGTCACAGGCGAGCCGATCTGATTTGGAAACACCGAGTCGCTTAAATCCTACTTTGTCATGTATTTCACTCCTACTGTAATCTGTGACCGAGGCTGCGCCTTCATCGTTCGTCGAGGTCACAAATTACACAAGAATTATTATTCCAACAACTTTTCCTGCTGGCGGTTCATCTTTTCTATACAGTCAACGATCAGGACACTTAAAGTCAGCGAGGATGTGATGGTAAGATTGATGCACAAACATTTACAGGTGTACAGGTGTTTCTTTGCACACCTGGCCTGCTGGGCAGCATGCTGTGGAGCTGTTTTAGGTGTAATTAGGTTTTCTAAGCAGTCATAATGCTGCATTTGTAAGGTGGAGCGATGATTCCCGGCTCTAATGTAAATATATGCAGAAGCAACTCTGCACGTTGTTCACAGGACACAGGCCTGTATTATTGAGCAAAACACTAGTTTGAACCACAATTTGTGAATACAGAGGAACTATTTTGTGGTTTAAAGAGCAGCCTGCACTATTTGGAAGTCTACATTGTTAAAGACAGTCCCTTTGCTCTCTGTCTGTTTTTGTTATCCGGAACAAAAGACGCCTAAGAACAAACCGTTCAAGGCTTCCCAAAGTTGTGCAGAGGAGAGCCACAGCAGCACTAAAAAGAAATTGTGCTTTTCTTTTCACTCCTGCTCCCGCACACTTCACAAAGCCTCGACAATCTCTTGATGATACCGCTGCATCTTGATAAGAGCGAACGAAAGCTCTCTTTGTTTTTCAGCACCGGCGCCGGGATGAAAACCTCAGAGCGGTCCTGGAGTTAAGGGGTCAAAGAGTCGTGCGGACGCCCGATACAGGATACCAGCAGAGTCGCCGGGCTGGGGGTCGACGCTGACATCGATTTCACCGAATTAACAATTACTGCTTGTCGTAAGATAGGATGGGGGCTCGCTGAGTGATAACTGCCCGGCTCTTAAGCTTCTCATACTGTGGAGATACGGGGAGGGCCACTTTGAAAGGGACATTTGAGGCCCTATTACCCCTAAGCTGTTAAAGACGCTCCAAATCTAGCACCGCTTGTCTCCAAACCAGAGGGATTAGTGTTGAGTTTCATTCCGATTCCCCTGATAATATGCCAAGCTGTGGCAGCTAGAAGTGCTTAGCCACTGGGTCGTATTCACTTAACGCCCCCCACGGTTCCCAGCACCGGGCGTAATGACAGGAAAGCGATTCGAACGAGCGACATCATCCTTTAAGTGGCTAAATGCACACAGAGGCCGGCCATCTTTGCTCAGGTACAAAGTGGAAGACGCCGCAAACACCGACACCTTTCACGCCACGCTTGGTCATCGGTATGCTGCGGCGGTTTAACGGCGGCCGAGCCCGCTCACTGTCAGAGCTGCTGAAAGTTTTTTTCATTAGTCCGCAAAGGTTCTTCACACTTTAGTTCTTAGTGCACAAGCCGACCACGCACGCACACACACACACACACACACACACACACACACACACACACACCCTATTTGTTCTGCACGTATTGGTTCTGCTAATGTTTTTATTTATGGCATTCCAGCATGACATCCTGCCATCCACCCTCCCCCTCCTCACCTCTCCACTCACCCAAGAGAGAACTGAAAAACAACGCATGACACACAGTGTGCATGTGTGTGTGTGTGTGTGAGAGAGAGAGATGGAAGGAGAGGAGTGAAATAAAGAAATAAATAAAGGGGCCCAAATTCCTCATTTCTAATTCAACTGCTCGTTCAGCTTAACCTCTCTCTCCTCAGCAATTAAAGCGCACGCCACATCCTTCACGCTGCGTACAGCCGAGGCTAAATAATGCAGGGGGCATCCAGCACCCGCATCCTTTATCATCCCAAATGACAGCCATTTGCATATCTCCCCAGTCAATTAGAGCGCGGCGGAATAATCAGCCCATAATTGGGGGAGAGCGTCGGTAATCACCCGCCCTGGCACACCGACAGGGCCATTGGAGGAGTGAGGGGGGAGAGGTTGGGTGTGTGTGTGTGTGTGTGTCTCGGGGAGACAGTCCACCCGACTGCAGACTCTTCACTTCAAACTAACACGTCCAAACAACGAGCCCAACTTCTCCCTGTAATGCTCTCGTCCTCGCTCTTCGCTAATTTGCACGTAGCAGCTGCCTCGGTCTCTCAGACTCGGCCACATTATTTCTAAGCGATATCTTTCATCAAAATGGGCCAGTAAGGAACTTTAATAGCATCAAAACACAGGTTTCGTTCCAGATGTCATTTCTACATCAAAGCTCTGCTGGCGTCCAAGCGGGATTCGACGCTTCGCGATCGCTGACGTCAGTAATATGTTTTATTTCCGTGCCAGCGATTCGGTGCACGGATCTGCCCAAGGTAACGCGGAGCGACATGTTTCTGCCTGCCTGTGAGTCTTCAGTGAAAGCTTTTAAATTCACACCCTTTTCCTTTTATATGGCAACAAAGCAGAACAAGGACCAGCCCAGAACATTGTGAGAAAGACCGCTGAGACACTGGGAGGAAAATCCCTCGCCTGTCCCCTTTAGATGCAGACAGAGTCGTTTCATGGAAGTTTTCTGGGCAGCTTTGAAGTGCAGCAGCTTCATCGCCTGTGTATTTCCTGCTGAAAGGGGAATGACCATTTTTGTCAAACAACGTTTCCTTTAATACACTGTAACCTCCCTTTCCTCAGATGCTTTGGTGCTGTCCTCTGAACATGACAAACAAAAGGATGACTGGAGAGAGAGAGGGAGAACGAGGGGTTGACAGTAATGGGTGCAGAGTGTGTGTGTGTGTGCGTGTGCAGAGTGTGCGTGCACGTGCAAAAGAACATCAGAGAAACCCAGGCAAGGTTAGTTGCCGTCTGCAGCTCCATCCTTTGTGTTTCCCCAGCTGCTTTCTTTTACCCCGTGCCTTTGTGTTTACTCTACCCAATCCAGTTCAATGCTAGCCAGCGCCGCCTCTGTGGCTTTTCAGGTCTACTGCTGCTTTGGAGAGATGAAACACTTCTCCTTGATAGAAGTTGCAAGAAATAAAGACAGGAAGTTGGAGCCTGGGGGGAGGGGATGGAGAGGGACAGTGCGGGGAATGACGGCGGTGATGATTTGGTGCAATTTAACCTCCACAGACGGGGCAGAGCAGACGATCTGTGAGACAAAGCAGTTCAAACAGAGACAAAAAAGACGTTTGTGAAGAGACCACAGAAAACACAAGAGTGGCAGCGTCCTTTACCGGCTCTCGCCGTCCACAGGAGGAGGAAACATCGATTTCCTTTTCGCTCGCTCTCTCTTTTTTAAGGGGGTGTCTTTTTCTGTTTAATCCACCATTCCTCTACTCTCGGGGGATCTGTGGCATTTCCTGCCAGCCAGCCAGCCCTGCGCTGCATCACTGTCAAAATGACTCTGATCGAAACAGGGGCGAGGGAGGGGGATCTGGTTTAAGAGTCTGGCTTGATTGGTGCATGGCTAAACTCTTCCCCCATTGGACGTTCCGCCTGTCGGCGCGTCTGCCTCGGAAATCTATCAGCCCGAGCTGCCGATCAATAACGGGAACGGTGGAATTTGGAGACATGTCTTATCGTGATCTGTGCACACTAAGAATTTCTGTGCTGTAAATTCATCATTTGCTGCAGCATCAAGGCAGAAAATCACAGCAACCACTGATTATTCTGAGGAACAATATTTGCTCTGTTTGACCTTCAGCTAGGATTATTCTGCAGCTCAGATTGAGGAACGTACATCCATGATTTGTTCACAGAGCTTATTTCTAACTGAAACTGACCCCAAAAACTTCAAAAATCAAAAATGTATACACAGTTTTACTTTTGCTCATTATGAGAATGAAAAATAAAGTAAAGCGAGGTCCTGAGGGCACACGTTTGATCTCTTATGTGGTTTCTACACTGTCTCCATATTCATAAGGAGACCGAGCAGGTGAAAATTGTCGCCACAAAAATTAAGAGAATTATTTGAATATTTAAACTTTTGCGGGACGTTTAAATATGTAAATGTATCGTCTCATTAATTATGCACTCATCTGCATAAATCTGTAATTTGGAAAGAGCAAAACAAAATATAAAAATAATTGTGCTAAAAGTATAAATTGAGTTTGATCATTTGAGTGAATGTTTGTGAGTCTGCGTTCACGAGTTTGTGGCCGTTTGTCGTTACGTCCGCACGCAGGCGGATGACTCCATCTTTCCTGTTGTAGTATCCGTGCATCCTCACGAGGAGCTTTCTAAATGACCGCCGCTCACTTTGGCTGCTGACAGAGGAATAAAGGAGGATTCTCAGGTCGATCAAGTCATATGAGGTTATTACGGCAGACAGACAGACAGCGGCCCTCTCGGGACAGGCCCTCCTCGTCAGCCCACATTTCAGAGCGTTCAAACAAACTTTTTAGCGGTGAAAACAAATTGGGCTCACCATCAAAGAGACTTTTCAAAAAGCCATTTCTCTATGCCAGTTCAAAAGAAGCCCGGTTGGTAAACAGGCATGGAGAATTCACAGCGCAAATATTGCAGGAGGTCCAAACGGCTGGAGCTGCACCACAACAAAGGCGCGGGGAGAAGGAGTGGAGGGGTGTAATTCATCACACGCTCAACAAAAGCAAGTGTGACTGACTGTCCATGACCAAAGAAACAAAACAAAACAAAAAAACTTCTCCTTAATTGGAGAAGCCGTCGTTTTTTTCATTCCAAAGCCTCTCCATCTTTGCTTTTTTCTCTCCATCCAATTTCGCGCTGCTCAGTCCGTCCTCGCCCTCTACGCCTCCTCCCCAGTCTCCTTCTTTTTTCCTTCCCCTCCCTTTTCCCCCGTTTCTTCATTAAAACAGCTGTGAGTTATTCTGGCCTCCGACTCAAATTAGAAGCCAGACAGCAGGAAGAGGGAGAAAGAATTAAGGGAGAGGAGGCTAAAGAAAAACGGGCCGGGAAGAAAAGGGATGGTTGAGAAGCAGAGAAACCTCTGGGTGCTATACGGCTTGTGAGATTTCTTAACAAACAGACAGGCGGGCAGAACGAGGCCTCGCCGCGCATACCGCCTTCCCATCTACCTCGGGCAAAATCTCATTTGTCGGGGATTCGGCTGAAGACCGGAGGATGGAGAGACAGAGATCGAACGAGAGCGGCGGCGGCAGACTCGAGCCGTCATTAGCTATGCACGAGACAAACTGCTGACACAAAGTCACACGGCGTGCTGAGCGGGGGATTGTGGGTAGGCAGGAGGAATCCATCCCTTCGTCCCTCCACCTGCCTATCGACATCTGCGGCTCTCCCTCGTCTGCCTCCGGTTTTTGCAATTACAATCAAAAGACAGCATCCCGCCCCCCCCCGAGCACCGACTGACGGCTTGGATTAACCGAGATGCGGCGAGGCCTTGGGATGCTGTGTGTGTTTGCATGCGTCTGTGCCTGTCAGCAGCCCTTCCTGTCCGTCTCTGCCTGCATCCTGTATTGTTTTGTATGTGCGGCATGCTCCGCCGTCAGGATTGATGTGCCAGCTTCTGCGTTTGTGTCTCTGCCTGTCTATCAGGTGATTGTTGCTTAGATATTTGCAGTGTGGGCTTGTACATATCTGCACTGCTGCATTAGCATGAATCACAATGCAATTATGCATTTCAATTAAATCCCACAGTGTGGATCACTTGGAGGGTTTTTTTTTTTGGCCAGAATCTGCAAACATATAATCAACTGATTTTTCTTTTTTCACCTTCAAAGGCTAATCGATATTAATATTTGATTTAAGCAGCATCTTAACAGCTACAGACAATTTTAAAGAGCACGCTCAGCGCTGTGGCTCTACGTTTAAAAGACACGACAAACACAGACACGGAGAAACGGAACGAAAAGTGACAACACAAGCAAATCAAAAATTTGAGGATATGGAAAGAAATCACAAAGCTGTCAGAGACAAAAGAGCGTACACACGCACCCTCCGAATTAACTTCAGTGTTGCGCCGCCACGTCAAACATGCAACCGTACAGAAAGCCGTCCCTCAGAAGGCAGCGGGTAAAGTGAGAGGAACAAAAACACGTCAATCTGCTTTGTCCAAAAGAATCCGAGCTGCTGCGTCTTCTGCAGGATTGTTTCTTTAACTCTTCCCTGTTAGACATCGACCGACGTCATCCATCAGGAACGACAAACGTGACATGACAGCTCTGCTTAGACAGGAGACGACGGCGAGGCCGCGGCGAGAGCGGCGCGCCACGTGCTTCAATCTGCTAATCTCACTTTTTCCTGAAAAAAGGTCGAACGAGGGCAACTCTGGAAATTAACCGCTCTGGCTTTATTTGTTTTTAGTGCTCAATTTTGCCAAGAACCCACAGAGCCCGCCCTAAAGGACGCTCTTAATCTTAGAAATATGCCAAAGTTGTCATTTTTAATTTAATATTTTCATTTGAACTCATTTGACAAATTGGTAAATTCACACAGCAGGCCCTCAGGACATCTGCAATAATTGGATTTTTAGAAACACAAAACATTTTTGTGCAGATAGCATCGTGCTTGTGCTGCATACTTGTTTTAGTCTTTGTCTCAGAGTAGAAAGCAAAAAGCTCGTCAGTGATTGGTTCACTGTTCCAACATTTCCAACATGAAGCGGCGCCGGTGATAAGGACGCGGGAGGCCGGACTGACCTGCGAAATAATACACAATCTATAAATACGCCGGCACCACACTGATTCCTATTTACAATTCATACGAGTCGAGCTCCCAGGTTGCATATTCGCACTCTGGTCGGAGACGGAAAGCCATCCCAGATGCTCGCGCTCTACCCGGAACAGACACCGGCCAGCCAACCAGAACGTCCTCACGGAGCCGACGAGCCAATGGCCGCCCGGCTGCGTGCGCGCGAGGGCGTGAGCGCGCGTGTGATGTAAGCGCGGGGAAAGCAGAGGTGACAGCGGCGCGAGGCTGATCTAATAAAGGGAGAAGATGAAACGCTGTCAGATGCTGCGGCGAGCAGCTCAGAAGCCAGCAACGTTTGGTAAAACACACACGCGTCTCCTCCAGACTGGCTGCTCACACACGCACGCACACATTCTGACACACACGTTTCGGCATGATAGACAGTTTCATAGTGTCGTCGCTGAGGTGTTGGCCTATAAAAAGCAGTGCTGATATGATTTAATGGGCGAGTCTTATTATAAGACTGTCGCTGGGCCAGTGTAATCTGGCTAGCGCTCCGGGGCACGGCGCTCAGACACATGCACTACAATACTCGGCAGCAGATAATATTGCCATGTGCTACGTCGCTATTATAAGATAGAGCCATTTGCCACAGCGATGTGCCGTGTGTAAGACTGTCGTTTGGGAAGGAGTGATTTATGACTGTGAGGCAGGAGAATAAAGACAGATTATTTTTATTCATGTGTCTTTAGAGGCCAACTTCATTCCTCTTTTGTTTGTACTGCACTTATTTTTACACCGAATCAAAGGGAAACGGTCCTCTGTGCGAAACGCACTGAGCACCATATGGGCTTTGTGGTATTTATATAAGCTTCGTGGAGTCTGGACCACCCACTCAAAAACTGCACAGTGTCACTTTGACATTGATTCTGAATCTGCACTTAATGGAACGAGATCCTTCTGTTAGCTGTCTTCCAATTTTTGCTGGGACTAAATTGCTATTAATTATAAATAGCGGAGCAGCTGTCTTAAAATATATGACATATCTACGAGGGTATTAGAAACTGCGGCGATATTGCCTCTCCTGCCACTTTTAATATCAGCGCCCTGGCTCCAATCACGGCCTAATAATGGCTTCTCATTACGAGGTGTGTGTGTGTGTGTGTGTGTGTGTGTGTGTGTGTGTGTGGTGGGGGGGGGGGGGGGGGGGGGGGGGGGCTTAAATTTCACTACTTAAAAGCCACAGATGACACCTTGTAAAAAGTTAATTTCATTTTAGACATTTGCAGAATAGGGCTGTAAATTTAAGCTCTGGAGGTGCACCGTGAGGCTATCAGCTCTGATAATTGAGATATTGAATAATTAGATGTAAGCAATTTATTATGCGCATAAATGCAAAGCAGGTGAGGGGAGAAGAAGAAAACAGCGAGGCGAGTTTTCAACCATTGTTTCCCGGGTGCAACGTCGGAGCCCGACAGGAGATGGCGCCGCGCTCGCTGCGAGCACAGACGAGCATGTGATCAGATTCAGGAGAGCAGAGGAGGGGTGCGTTCAGGATCAGGCAACATTACTGACTGCTTCACGAGGCGATCGGCTCTGCTGACGCGCTCGGTTATTAGCAACAACAAAAGTCACAATGTGATCCTTTCCCATGAACACGAGCGCCATCTCTGATGGGTTTATGGATGTTTGATGGTTCACGACGCCATTGCAACGTTCCTAAAACACTCTCAGACACACTTGGAGCTGGCAGATGCTTGCAGCATGCATCCAACATTTTATTATCTGTGTGTGAGCGTGTGTGTTTCAGGGATTATGCGACGCTTATAGTAAATCACTTAAGATGATTTCATTTGTACAAACATAGCTCTGCACATCATAAAGAAATGCATCTTCACACAGCGTGAGTCTGCAGTCAGTGAACAGCAGAAATGTGCTCGTGTCTCCCTCCTGAGGTTTTCTTCCCCACGTCGTTACTTTTTTAATGCAACAAAGGGACTCGCTGCCAGGTCCATCTTTAAACTGCTTTCATTTTTTGCTGTCAGATAAGATTCAGTTGGACGAGAGGAGAAAGGAGAAGAAAGCTTCCACCTGACTATATAACCCCCCTCCTCCTCCTCCTCCGCCCACACACACACACACACACACTCACAGCGTCCCCGCTCCCCCCCCCTCCCCCCCCCTCCCCCGTTTTTCTCTCATGGCCTCTGTCTTAATTTCACAGGGGAATCATTTGACAGATATTGCCCTTGAAGAGGCAGCCTGTGCCTCGCCATTGAGAGCAATGGGGGGTTGAGGGTTGTTGGGGAGGTGGGAAGAGGAGAATTGAAGGGGGGTGATGGAGGAGAGGAAGCCACAGAGAGTGAGAGTGATGGGGAGAATGAAGGAGGGGGAGTGGAGGGTAAAAAGTTATTAAGTGGATGTGAAAATGCAGCGCAGCCAAAAAGGTTAAGTCTGGAATAGGAAATTAAAACTTGCATCGCTTTTGGCTTTAAATAGATTTGGTTTCATTACGGGCGCCAAGGCCAGTTAGAGTCAAATCCCTCTGGAGGGAGAGGGGGAAGGAAGGAGAGAGGAGGAAGAGAGACGGTGACACGGGAAGACATTGGGAGGCAGAAAGAGAATACGGAACAATGGGAGAGAGGAAGGAGGCAGACTATCATGCAGTTCACATTCATTTTCAATCTCAGGCTGTTTTTCCCCAAACCCCTTTCCACAGTCAGGCGAATACCAATTCTACATACCATTACTGATTTAGTACTTAGACTTTAAGTGGAATCCAAGGCCGCTGCAAAGCATGAATACAAAGAACGCGAGTGGCATTGGCTAACAGGTGTGTGACTATTTTTCTCAATCCGCCAGTTTTTTATTTGCATCGACGTTTTATGAGCCTTCGGTGGCTCAAGTTAATTTTCTGACCCTGGAACGTACGAAACCTGCTCAGACCCGTCGCCAGCCGTTACCGAGGTTCGCCGCGCGGGCCGCTTACGTTTCAGATTTCTGCACTCGAAGTGCGCGTGCACGCCAACACACACCTGCACGGGTTACGCAGACTGACCCTCTCAAGGCTCTCTGGTTATTGCCTTCATGGTCTCCCAGGGAAGGACACAATAGAGGCGCGAGATAGATTGGAAGAGAATGGATGAAGCCGAGGAGGGAGGGGGGAGAGAAAGTAAAAAGAATGAGAAAAAGAAGCAGAGAAAATGTGATAAAGATGGTGAAACAGAGACGGGAGAAGAGGAGACTGAGGGAATGAAAGAATTAGAGATGGTAGATAGTCCGAGGTGTGTGTGTGTGTGTGTGGAGGTTACACTCTCTTAAAAGATCTTTATCGTTTGCTACCTCTGGCTATGCAAGTAAACAGCAGCAGTAATGAAACAAAAGTTGGAGCATGCATGAATAAATAGGGCATTTCAGCAGAGTTCAGCTCATGACCATTACGGTTCGGATGATTAACTGTAGGCTACTCGCTGCCTGCAGACTCACATCGCTGCATTTTTCACACTTCTGATTTGTCAGACGCTTCGTGTTTTTAAGCTGAAAGGCTCGTCTCCGCATGCACGCTGACCCCATTTACACCTGTCGCACCTGCGCAGGGATTAATGCAACGTGAATCTATGCAGGCCGCATATCGATATCGGATCAGCAGGTGCGAATGCAACAGTTCTGAAAGCTGCTGCAGTCGATATTTTTATATTAATATGGATTAAATGACTCAGCTTAATGTGAAAGGAGCTGCTTGCAGTGATAAAGCCGTAGAAAATGATCACCTGATTGTGCGCTCGCTCTCAGCTCAGCAGAGACGTTTTTTTAGCCGTTAGTGTCGAGATGCTCGAGATGGTAAGAAAGCTTATTGATACCGCCGGGATCAGATTCCACTGTCTAGATTCAGTCCGCCTGTTCCTGTTAACCTGGTGCATCTGTGCACAATATCAGCACAAGTATTCGACTTATCAGCGTGAGAGGGGAAAGCAGGGGAAGAAGGATGTGAGAGGAAAACAGACGAGCAGAAAGGGAAGCCATTTTCTTCTCTTACTCCGACCTCCTCTCTGGCAGGGACAACAAACGCCTGGAAATAAAAAGAGAGGACAATCTCCCCTCTTTGGCCTTCTCTCCCTACTTGCCTCTCTACTCCAGATTATGAAAATGCGCCAGTGACCCCACAGCTTTCATTGCATATTCAAGGAGGGGGGGCAATGACACACTCTGGATACTTATAAATAAAATAAGAGCGAGAGCGAGAGAGAGGCCAGAATGGACGATTTAAGATGACACACTCTGGTGCCGCTCACACCTTCACCCTGAGAAGGTGGAGAACGGTCCAAAAGTGAGACGCCGTCGACTTGATACCAGATGATTTTTACTGTTCATCCTCTCCAAAGAACAGGTGGGAAATACTTGATGAGAGCAATGTGTGCAAATCTAACAGCAGAGTGGGAACGCTCAGCTGCAGCATAACAAGCTCACTGTTCCAGTGCACGGCTAACGCACCTCACACATATACACTTGCATAAGCTAACGTGTTAAGTACTGCGTGGCTGTCCCATTTTCCCAGGAGTCAATCTGAGCCTGCACGTAAGATTCGGAGAGCGGGCTTGCGTGTGCACGCTCTTTCTGCAACGCTTTATGTCTGTTGTCAGCGAGACATCTGTAGCATCTCCGGGGCGTACCACAGGGTAGCTAGCTACGGTGGCTCATTGGCAAACATGAGGCGTGCTGCTGTAAAAACACTCACTCCAGACAGCAGAGAGGGAGGGCTTTACACTGCTGCACAAGGGTTGAACGGACAGTTTCTGTGTGAATGTCAGCGCGAGCGAGCAAGAGGGTTGGAGGGGGGGGAGAGAGAGTGAAAGGAAAAGGTGCTGAGACAGAAAGTGAAAAAGAAGAGCTGACAGCAGCAGGCGTCACAGTAACACATCATTTCTGAAGACATTTCTTTTCAAACTCGGTCTGACTGAGTGACCAACTGACTGACTGCACACGGCTCAGGTGAAACTAAACCTTTCTTGAATGCTCTGTGATGCATATTGTGAGCTAAATAGCAGGTTGGAGCTGTTGGGAAGTAAAGGTTGCCAGCAGATTGGCAGATACAGGCTCAGGTGCACAGCGCCCACAGCAGCAGGTAGAGCGGGTGGCATCGCATTTAAGGTTAGACCTCAGCCGCCACTAAACTGCTGAAAAACTTTAATATGTTGTTATGGTTAGGGCTGCCACAAACGATTATTTTGATAGTCGACTAGTCACCGATTATTTTTGCGATTAGTCGACTAATCAGATCATCATCCATACAGCTTATTGCACCAGCAGCATCTGCTCTTGTATAACTATCATTAATAATAATAATAATAATGGATTGGATTTATATAGCGCTTTTCAAGGCACCCAAAGCGCTTTACAATACCACTATTCATTCACTCTCACATTCATACACTGGTGGAGGCAGCTACAGTTGTAGCCACAGCTGCCCTGGGGCAGACTGACAGAAGCGAGGCTGCCATATCGCGCCATCGGCCCCTCTGGCCAACACCAGTAGGCAAGTAGGGTAAAGTGTCTTGCCCAGGGACACAACAACCAGGACAGAGAGCCCGGGGATCGAACCGGCGATCTTCCGGTTACAGATGCGATTCCCTAACCCCCTGAGCCACGGTCGCCCTAAGCTTACAGCTTTAAGTGTTTACGGTATGTGCTAACTAAAAATAAAGCCAAAATGATAGTATATTCTCCAGCATCTCACACTTCTGATAATCAGCTGTCTGCTTGACATTTATTCAGCTGTGTAAAAACTTTAATCTCAGCCAAACCGATTTACTCAGGAACAAATAAAATACTGAAAAAAGCCAAACAATAACATTTTTAAGTTATCTAAGTGACTTATATATGTTTAACCTGAGTAGCGAAAGACGGCGGTGGGTTTGAAGCCAGGAGTCCGGTGTTCTCACGGGCTCTAGTTAGCCTTGCCCCGGCTCGCTATCGAGCTAGTGGGTAACAGACGTCTCCGAAAACGTCGGAGCGCTTTTGAAAATATGTGGTGTCTTGATAAACTGAGCAGATATTTGAGGTTTACACAGCTACATTCTCGCCTGAAAACATTAAACGTTTATTTTGTGACCCAGAAAGAATAATAAGAGTAATATTAAAACTAACTAGCTGCTGCCATTGTTGGAAACTGAGCTATGAATTCAGAGCTACTTCTTCTTCGGGGTTTAACGGCAGCTGGCATCCTTGTACACGCAGTGCTGCCATCTTCTGTTTCAGTCCGGTATTACACTCTTAAATCCTACTACTTATTCCTGCGTCTTTTGGGATCTTACAAAGCTTCAAACGACACGTCGACTATTAAATCAGTCGTCGACAATTTTGATAGTCGACTAATCGTGGCAGCCCTAGTTATGGTACAATAAGAATGAGAACCAGGTGTTTAAATGAAAGTTTCACTGCAAATGTCGCTAATTTGACCTTTTGTAACACCTTTATGGGGTTGATTTTTTTTTAAATAATTACGTAAGCTGTTACATTTTTAGCTTAAAAGCTTAAAGCTGGCATTAATAGGACGATCAGGCCGGTGCTGATTAGACCGCTAAGTGTCTGCTAGGCTTCACCTCCTCTGATTCGAGCCCCTGAACTGAACCTGTCCACCATTTTTGTGCCGTCGGCGCCTTTTAAAGCATTTTTAATGGAATTATCTGAACAATAACGTGGCTGCTGTGCTGTAAACTGTGCTAACAAAAAGTCGTCACTCGAGGATTTTATTTGGATGTTACTGGACACTAACTAGCAGGTTTCTGCAGTCCACCCTCCACCCATGTATGTGTAGTGACTTTGGCTCCAGAAGTGCAGGATGGGGCCCTTAATGCTGCAAACGAAGCTTCAAAACTCCACAAACTGCTGGGTGACGGTTCGCCCTGTGGTTTGTGTGCAAACTGTGACTGACAGCTTTTATTTTTCACCTCTTAGAGCAGGACAACTTATTATTTACTCTGCCAGCTTTGCCTCGAAGAATTTCCAATAGCTCCGAGGCAATGAATATGAATGAAAGGTGTTGTGGTGCCAACACACAGGGACTATTTCTTCTGCACAAAGGTAGAAATCTGCATGGCTGGAGCTGTTTTTCGCTCAGCGGCCCTCTGCCGTACAAACAGGTCAAGAACATTCTGGTCAGTTTGTTTGGACGTGATGAGATGATCACGAAACTTTGAATCCGTCCTCGTCTGCGATGTCATTTCTATTTTCTCTGCTATTACCAGCACATTGCCTTTGTGTGTCTTTCATTTACAGCAAGTAATGCGGTGAATAAAGCAAACACTTTGTAGAGACCTTACTCAAAGCTGAGTGTTATTTATTCACTTTCTCTCCTCGCATATTCCAGGTTTTAAATTTGTGACCTTCCTGCTACAGCTACAGAAAACTGTTGTCTCTCAATCCACTCGGAAAGTATGACTAGAATTCAGCGAGAAATGAATTAGCTTATCATGCAGAAGGGTAAAATCAGACGCTTCAGATATGAAAAGGAGAGATCTTTTGATGTTGCAAATATCTGCAAACTGCTCAGCATTGTCTGGACACACACACACACACACACACACACACACAAACACACTTAGTGAGTGCTTCTCTTGTCTCTTGGCATCCCGTTGAAGGCCAAAGCCAAACTCTAAGTGCACAGCTTTCCATTTAGGTCTAAAATACGACTCTTCTTCCTCCAGCGAGGGAGGCCAGCGCTGTAGCAATGATGAGTGCACTAAGAGAAAATTCTGGTGATGTAGTCTGTGTGTGTGTGTGTGTGTGTGTGTGTGTGTGTGTGTGTGTGTAAGAGACAGGAAGTGCACAGGTTAAAGATGGTAAGATGTGATGGGCTGGCTGCCTTTCAAGGCCTATACTTTGTAGCCAGGGAGCTGAGGCTGTGTGTTAATGTGGATGTGTTTTTCTGTATACATCATACATTTTTGTGTGTGTGTGTGTGGTGGGGGGGTATAACCTCACAGCAGAATGGAGAGAGCGAGCACTTCAGCAATGACAAGTAGGTAAACAAAATCATCCGTGCAGAAAAAAGAGAGACCGAGATGGACCCCTAAAGAGGGAAGATAACTGGGATGGAAGCGCGAAGAAAGATAGAAATGGAGGGATAACACGGGAAGACTGGGAGGAGGAGAATATGAGGACAGACTTAATGCAAGAACCAACAGCAGGGAAACTGATGGAAGATTTTAAATAGAGGAAAGTGAAGTGAGTGGCTTCACTGGGATGTATGGAAACCAGAAAAGATTCACTGTTACAAAGAAGGAAGGACGGCGAGAAACACTAAAGGCTAGTAACAATTCAATATCTCGCTGTATAAATTATACAAGCGCCTGCTCCATAATGCATTCACAAACAAATGCAACAAAAGCACAATCGCTGCTGCTCAGCGCTCCAAACGTATCGCTTTTGCATGACAGATGGCCCGTACAGGCAGCAAATGCATTGTGGGAAATCTCAGCGTGTCTCTGGGTCACCGGGGGCCGTCACGTATGGACGCCGGCGTTTTGTGTTTACGGCGTCATCGACAGTAACACGAGCACAGTTACTAATCCAGCCACTCGAGCTAAATCACCGGAGTAAGTAGTTCGTGTTCATGAATATTGACAGAGCGTGCAGAGTTATTATGTTTGAGCATGTTTATTTTATGCGTGTGTGTGTGTAGCATGTGCTGTGCGCGACTGAATTGTTGAACATCTGTATGCACCTCTACCTCCCCGCTCCTATTCCTCCTCTCAGCGTTTCCTCTCCGTCACGATGAAGTCCGTCGCAGGGTCCCCGACCCAATATCCAACGCCTAATAAACTAATACATCATTAATGAGCAGGGAGGGACGGATGCAGAGAAACACAGACGAACCGAGTCCACTGCCAGGCTATAGCAAGCTATTGTGCCACAGCTCAATAGGCTTTCTAACAAGGCTCTGTCCTTGAGAGAGCCTGCATACTAAAAACTTCTCCATCGGCCGCCTCGCCAAGCAAGGGGAATTCATAAGTAGAGGACGGAGAAAGCGAGGCAGCGAAGAGGGGTGGGGGAGGTAAAGGAGGGCAGATGAGAGAGAGAGGTTCTCAGAAATGGGAATGAGGAAGAGAGAGAGAGAGAGAGCAGAAGGGACATGAATCAGTCGGCTTTAATTGCCCTTCCTTTATCTTACTGTTTGGTTTGGGTCAGACTGGCTGTCTGACCGGCTCACGGTAATGACACATGATCAATAACCGGTTTATTAGTGTGTTTGTCTGACTGTGCCAGCGCCACGGCTGCTCGTAGTTGCAGTTGGACTCCTCGTGCCAGTGTGTGCATGTGTGTGTGTGTGCATGTGTGTGTGTGTGCATGTGTGTGTGTGTGCATGTGTGTGTCAAAGAGAGAAACCCCGCGGGCGCGAGGGGCCGTAAAAGAAAAAACGGGGCATCGCTTAGCTTTACGGCATCTCCATAAAGATGAGGGAGGGAAGCCCTGGATGCATCCTCTCACAGGTAGGAACAGTGTTTACACAGAAATGACTCAACTTAAACACATCGCTGGACACACACACACACACACACACACACACACACACACACACACACACACACACACACACACAGCAAGTAATTTGGAAGGAGAGAGCCGAGAAGCCCTTCTGTCAGTTACGTAGGCTTGCACTCGTGCACATGTGTGCACACCGGCGGGCACGCACAAACTGGGCGCCTCTAAGCAAACAGTGCCGCAGGCCTAATTTGAATGGAGATAATTGAAAATCAGACTTGTTTATCAGGTTAAACAGAATGACAGACACTCACAAAAGGAGGCAGAGAGAGCGAGCTTAGCGAGTATTAGCATAATGCTCACGGCTGAATGATTTCTAGGTCCATTAGGCCAGGGAAGGACATTTGAGAAGTTCACTCTTCATAGCTGAGGCTAAATGCTGAAATATGACTTAATTTCGAGGTGTTATTCTAAAATGATGTATTGGCATTTTGGTGCTGACGCGACGGCCGTGCGGCGAGTTTGAGAGAACACTGCAGATGAAATGAAAAAGAAAGGAGCACAAATACTCGGGAGAGATTTGGGAGTCTGTCCAAGACTTTCATTATCTTTGATGCAAATGATCAGACCCCATAATTAGGCCTCTCATATTCCGCTCCTTCTTTTTTCTCTCCGTCTCCTTGTGATCAATAAAGCACAGTGTGCAGCCGAGCGGGGCGGCGTACCCCTCTTATGGTGTTTACTTCTCTGGAGGCCGCTGTCGTGGCTCCGAGCCGGGTTGTCCCATTCAGAATAAATCTCTCTCTCTCTGATTCACAGGCACACAAAACGTGTTAAACAAACTGAACGAAGCACACGTTCAGCTGACATGAAGCAAAACAGTGTAAATACTGAGAAACAGGCAGATGGAACCAAAAGTATTAGCAAGATACACAAGAATTAAAGCACGCTTTCAGAAATCTCACATTCAAATAAAGAATGCAATCAATTCCATGATCACCTGAAATCCACTGACCGCCCTGCGGATCCTCTCAACACAAAGCTTTGAATCAGCAAGAGGAAATACAGTAAACAGCAGAAATCCTCGGGCCGCAGCCCAGATCGCCTCAGGACAGCCCTCAGATGATACAACGCTGCCCTCGGCCTAACAAATTAGAACTACACAAAAAAGAAAACACACACTACCTGGAAGGAAAAGCACAACAAAAAGCCCGTTTTGACGCTTTCAGCATCCTAAGTGAAGATGATACTGTGTTAGATTACATGACAGCAGGGAAAACTGGAAACTTAGCGAGACACTAAACAGAGAAACAGAGCAACAAACAGTCTGGGAGAGCGCACACGCTGTGTTCTCACAAAGTGACGGCTACACGTCCTCCCGCCCTGAACCCGACCTCCCTGAATAACCACAAATACAAAAACGTGCAAGCTTCACGCCGGCAGCCGAAGCCCAGCGTTTACCACAGGATACTGCGTCAGAGGAAACCCGACGACGGGTCCAAACTGTAACACGGGGACAGCCTGCATGGGCCACAGATTCGATTCCACAGGAGAAAATAACAAGTCGTGAGAGTGGGGAGCTGACACACGTGGATGCTGAGGCAGAACGTCTCTCCACGGTGACGGCCTGCTAACAGCTGATTTCACTACACAGATTTAAACATTTAAGTCAGGTTGATGTGATTTAATACTTCAGTAACACAAATGTTTTTTTCCAGGTGGAAAATGGAAGATGACCACGAGACTGGGCGTGGTCAGGGAGGTGTGGCGGTAAGCCTCCTCTGCAGGCGATGGTACACGTGTTTAAAATTAAACAGGGTAACGACCTCAAGCCACTGACACGCACAGACCGGCACGATAACTGTGAACAGCACCGGAGAACATCTAAGGACTCGGTGCAGTTCATCTAGAGGGCGCTGTGGAGCGCAGCCTCCATTAAAACAATGAGACGCTCGGGTTCGGGGTGATTAGGTGTGCTCCACTGAATGCACCTAATCTCTGATGCAGCTGTTTATTGCAGCTGATGTGTAATAAATGCTGCATGTTAAACCTGTAAGAATAAAAAACTGCACTACGGCCCAATTCTTCAGTTTTTTCTTAATCTCACAGGATTTCGGGCTCTTACTCCTCCGTAGCAGCACTTCAGATTAACAATAAAGACCAACGCGTGCCGCGCTGAAAGGATATGCTGGTTAGATGTAGCTCTGCATGACATTCAGGTCAACATCACGACATTAGAACGTTCTGTTTAAATAAAGGTCTGTGTCAGCGCCTGAATGTGCACTGCAGATGATTAGAGAGGTGAAAGGCAAAACACAGGTCATCAGCTGTGTGTGTGTGTGTGCGTGTGTGGTGGGATTCCCCTTCTTATCCCTGCGATAGGTTAATGATGGGATTAGCTGCCTTTGTGGAGGAAAAAGAGCACCGGGAGTCATCTGGAGGACTTGCTGTTCGCTCTCTCGCTGTTGTTTCGGATATTTATAGTTTATTAGGTTAAAATACGACTTTAATCAAAACTAGATTTCAAAGGAAGTGCTCTGAATATGACAGATTGACAACACAAAAGTGAGCCAGATAAAACAGGCGCGTAGGCAATAGATCAAAGAAAAAGCACTTCTATACAAGTTAATATCCTGGCTCACTGCCCTCGTGTCAGGTACAGACATCCAAAGGTAAAAGTCAAAGTCAAGCTTCCCATCTCCACGGTGAGGCGGCGTGATTAGCAGAAGGAAGCAGAGTGGGAGGCTCAGCAGCACAACAACCAAAAGGTAAAAGTCAGACATTTAAAGGTCATTTATTGTAAAACTGGAACTAAATTTGAAGCCACGTGAAAAACAAAATCACGCCTGATTTATACTCGACTACTTCCTGCTTTTGGTTGCATGATCTCAGCTCTCGAATGCACAATCAAGTCGCATATATCATCGGCGTGCAACAGAAGCTGTATGACTGTAATGACAAAGGGAGAAAACACACATTTAAACATTAGAACAACACTGGAGCCTCTCAGGTAAACTCAGCGCGCCACACGGCAGAAGACGAAACACGTTTAAGGTACAAACCTCAGAAAGGAGGGAATCTACAGCAAGACTCATACACCCAGAAACAGCAACGAGCCGCTGTTTCACAGACCTGCACGCAGAGTCATTAACAGCAGTTAAACAGACCTGGGAGAACAGCAGCAGTTAAGTTTTAAATGCATGCGTATAACTGCAGAAGACCTCCTATGCAAAGCTTGTGAAAGTGTTACGTTTGCTCCAGACGCGTAACAGAGATATTTAAATACTTTTAAATATCTCTAATATTGTACTTTGATGTTTTATATTGGCAGCCAGTAAATCAGCTGTTAGTCATGTACAGGAAACAGCTTCATTATTTAGCTCTTGTTTAACACTTTAAGGGGATTTTAGAGGAACAGATAGTGAGAAAGAGCGAAGGTTGCAGCTCGTTGACCTTAAAATGCCTCAACCAACACTGATGCGCGTGTCCCTGGAAACCGAGCACGTGGTGATAAGGCAAAGGACACAGGGAGGAAAAAATAATAAAATAAAAGCAGAGGACATTGACACTTAACCTCCTTTGGGAATGAGGGTGTGCAGAGGAGGCGAGGATGAGGACAGGAGATTGGGAAGGAGAAGAAGAAGAGGAGGAGAGGGCAATTTGGTTTCCACTCTCCTCTAATCTAATATGTGTAACTGTGACTGATTCTCTGTCCTAAACCAGGACCCCAGACGGAGGGAAAGGGCACCTAACTTCTCCACTCGCCTGAGGGAGATGAACCAAGGAGGGAGAGGAACTGGAGGAGGAAGATGGAAGCAGAGCGAGGGAGAGGGGCACAATAACGTGTCAGCTCTGGTGAAAAAAGACCGATAGAGCCAATTCCAGAAACGGGAGAGAGATATTCCCAAAGCTTGTGTATTATTGCCGGGATGTTGGACAAAGCAAATATCTAATATGGCGCAGTAAATCCTCGGAAGGTGTCAACGAACACGAGCGCGCTGGCACCAAAGGACGAGGGCTCCTCAGAGAAGCACCGAATCACAAATTTTTCACACCGCTGTGGGAACATGCTGACTGTGAGGCGAAAAATATGTGAGCCCGTCTGAAAGAGCAGCGGTCTGGTCCTGTTTGGCAAAGCTAAGGTTAGCTATTTGCTCTTTTCACAGTTCACAGGGTACAAGAAGACTCGGAAGCAATGGGGGATATTCCGCTATTAAGACTTCCCAAATCCTCCTTTTCACCCTGGGGCAATATCCAGTATGGCTGGCCCCTGCTTTGAGACACTAATACCTACCAAACTGATGCACACACACAGTCATGGTCCTTCATTCTCCATTAGCTTATTGATTTTGGGAGGGGGAAAGGGTTTAGGGTGAGATCTCTCTCTGGGCGATGGCTTAAAAGGCAAGGTCAGCAATGCAGCACAAAATGTTTATAACTGTTTATCTGTAGACGGTGAGAAGGAAAGCTTTGTCATTAAGGCCCAAATTCCTCAAAATGCTTCATATAGAAGTTTTAGAATAAATGATTTTTGTTATTTAACAGAACAAAAACAGATCTGAAATAAAGGTCCCCCTGGTTTTTTGTTTTTTAAAAAACTGCTGCAGCTAATCTGCACATTTTCAGAGGTACAAACAAGCAAACAAACAGCTTCTCACGGTGCTGACTTCAAACACAAGAAGAGCGCTCTGCGTTGGAGTCACTCATCAAATACAGACGCAGTGAGCACGAGGACGAACACAGAAAAAACTGCATGTGCAAATATTTCCATTGTTTCAGCAGCACAGCTTGGGTCTTTAAGAGAACTAAGTGAGGACATGTTAGGCTTCTTTCTGACGGGGTTATCAGCAAAGCTCAGCTCGCACGACTGGTTTTTACATATGTAGCAGGATTTTGCATATCTGGCTGTTATTTTTATTATATGATCAATGTAGCTGCAAACGTCACAGCGACCTTTCTCTCCACAGCTGTGCAGCTCTGAAGCCATCGCAACAGATAAATCCAGGATCTGTGACACATCCACTTGCTCCTCCACAAGTGGCCAGAAGCCCACACATTCTTTACCCGCAGCCCCACATCTGTCCCTCACAGCCACTCGCACATCCTCACGATGCTTTCTCAATGTCAAACCGCAGCACCATCCGACCGCGCAGCTGAAGAGCAGGGAGGGAAGCGTTTATGCATTTAGTGTGAATAATGTGGAGACGCACTTAAGCAACTGTGTGTGTGTGTCAGAGATGAGTAGCCATGCACGCTCTTAGATAAGGCCCGCTACGGAGTCCTGAGAGGGACAAGCAGAGCGAGGGAAAGGCAATCAGAGAATCCCTCACTCACACAGCAGCTCTCTCACTCTCTTTATCCCCCCCCCCACCACACACACACACACAGCTTACATATTCTTCTTATTCTCCTTCAGGGGGAAATCCCTCTGTGGTGTCTTTCTGTCCATGTATGAAGACATATTGCATGACCTAAGGTTGCTGTGCATGATTTCCTCCTGTGTCTGCTGTTTGTACAGCTGAGAGCATAAAAACAACATTAAGCTTCTATTTGCAGATGTAATTAGGACGGACTATTTTCCTGTTTTTGAGCCGCTTTAGAAGACGTTAAAGTGACTCTCTTGGCTGTTTTAATCAATTTAGTAGACTTTGGGGAAAAACAGCAATAAAGCACATTAAAAATCACTTACCTACATGATGAAGGTGCAGCGCATCCAACGGCGACAAAGACACGGAGAGAAAAAAGGAAAAGGCCATAATTAGAATGCGATCAGTACTGTGATATCAGTGTAATTACTCATATATTCCATAGCATTTACATGTAATTATTTCCATGCAAAAACATGCAATTCATTAATTTTACATGGCTGCGTTACAGCCGGCGTTTGGCTTTTAATTACATATATTCCCAGCAATGTGTCCCAACACTGGCGACACTTTAGTGTGCGATAGTGTGTGTGTGTGTGTGAGAGATGTGCTCTATTTAAGAGGTTGTGGGATCATTAGTGCTATTGAGAATCACAGTAGATTTCACAGTCTTATAATGACTGTGTTTGCACATGACAGAGCCCGAGAGGGGGGGTCAGAATTAGTGTTATTACCACAGACATGGAGGGATGGCTGGAGTCATGCACAAATACATACGAAGAACTTAAACTATAATGAAAGGAAGACATGTCCAGGGCACCGATTGGCTGCTGGGATGACAGTCACCGATTCTGGCCAATAGCGCGAAAGAAACCATCCACCATTACATATGATACGTGCCTGCCACGCAGCCTCTCAAACTCCCCCGTTTCTCTCCTCGCCTCCCTCTGCCGCCCCTCCTCTTCCCCTCTTCCTATTTTCAATCTCTGTGCTCTCATTTTAATTACCCAGAACGACGGCGAGAAGCCTTCGCGAGAAATTAAAAAGGAAAATGGAGAGCAGCGAGGGAGGGAGGGGAGTGAAAGGTAAAGAATGGAAGGAGGGGGGAGGTTTTGTAGCTTCAGATGGGATGATAAACAATCCATCGCTTTAAGTGAATTAGAATCGGAGTCGGGGAAGAAGATTGGGGGGGGGATGGAGGGAGATTTTTATCATGATGGCAGCGAAAGAAAAAAGGAAGAACAGTGAGGTCACTGAAGGTGAAAAGACTGAAGTGGGATGGAGCAGTCGGTGTAGTGTTAATTCTGTGACACACACACACACACACACACTCACACGCACACACACACCCCTTATGGGTGTTGAGAAACCACAGAGATACATTTTGACATTTCCTTCTAAAGATCTATTTCTGTGGAGTGTGTGCGTGTGTGTGTGTGTTTGTGCGTGTGTTATACAAGTGCATGTGTCTCACAGGGACGCTGTAACGTGTCCTTCAGTCTCCCAGGGTGAATGTGCCCCTGCTGTCACGCAGTGCACGTACATGTGTGCGCCTCCCTCCGAGCTTTGCTGCTAGCCTCTGGATTTCTATCAGCACATCTGTGTTGCTGCCACTGTTAGCCAGGCGTGTAACACACGAGCACACACACACACTCAGTGAAAGGAAGGAAGCAAAGCGGAGCACGGAACGGGGACATGATTTCAAAAGCGCTGAAACGAAATCCTCCAGAGCTGAGATCACAGAAACACTAAAAAAAGAAAGAGATGAAAGTGCAGTCACTCTCTCTCTGAGCTCCTCTAACACACAAAACATCGCTGTGCTTTCGTTTTACGGAAGGTAAAAACTCCGCCATCAGTTGTGCGTTTGAAATCTCTGTTCGGCTAATACTTTTTTTCCAGCCGGTCCTCTTAGTCTTGTGTTGGAAAATGATTCGCCGCTCTCATCCCCCTACAGACATTTTAATAATTCTCTCACTTGCCATTCACTCTCTTTCTCCTCAGCCTCGTCATTTCTTCCACCCTCCTGGCTTCCTCCTTCACTCGCTTGTAATTTAAATATTTTGCCTTTCTCAAGTGCAAGGACAAAGTTATTACGGCCGCATTCTCTTTGCCCCGCTTCCTCTCGTTTTCACCCAACCTGCCTTTTCCTTGTCTTCTGGAGAGCGAGAGAGGCTCAGACAGAGGGAGAGAGAGATAATGAGTGTTAAATGAAGAGAAAAAAAGGCTCGAGCGGTGATGAATAAAAGCTGCTGGACAGTGAGATAAATCAGACGCCGAGCAAAAGGAGGAAGGTGACAGACAACCGGCAGAAATGTGCACAGAGATGAGAATGAGGGAGTGAACGAGGAGGGAGATATAAAAAAGAGAGACGGCTAAATCACAGAGATGCGTAAGAACAAAGAGAGAGGGAGTGAAAGTAGCCTGGCTGCAGATCTCCACATGTCATTGAGCCAATCAGAGTTGTGTTTGCAGGAGGAAGAGCAGAGACATCATCTTCCTGCGTCATAAAATCCAGGCCAAAATGTGGCTTGTAATAAAATGAGTCATAAACCTATATATTCCTTAAGTGCTCCTAGACGCCGCTAACTCACTCTGACGTCGACGGGGGCAGATCTGTCAATCTACGGCGCAACAACAGACAGCAAACAGTAAACACGAACACTGTTATTCTGCTTCTGAGCGTTCCAGCCTGGTTTGGTGTCAGCTATGTCAGACTGAATAATGGGGTGAAAACCAAATGGCAATTCGGTCTGATTATCAGGGCGACGGAGAAAGAAGTAACAATTATTGAATTTAGAGCATTAAAAGCAATTATAGAGAGAGAGAGAGAGGGGAAAATGACGGCCACAGATTGAAAGACAAACAGGAAGAAAGGCGCAGACACGCGGCGTGATGGAACGAGGGGCAGCATGTATGCGCAGACTGCAGCGTGGCGCGCTGTCTGAACGCAGCAGGAAACTCAATGGACTGGGGTCCTTCATTATGCAGCCCAGGCACGGCTGACTGAGGAGCTGCCTGCTTAAACAGCTGAACCAAAATGCATAGCTGACTTGTGACACACTGCCTCACACACACACACACACACACACACACACACACACACACACACACACACAGAGGTTACTGTCTTTAATGCAAACAGAAGCGCTCGCAGTGTGTTTACATCTGCTGATGAACGAGAGCACACGCGGCCATGCACAAATAAAACCGGCGGCGGCGTCACCGATACGCTTTCGCTCATTCTTTGTTTCTTTAATTAAAAGTCAAAAAAGAAGAAGAAAAAGAGGAAGAATGACTCGCACATGTAAAAGCTGGACTGCATAGGAAAGCTGCGACGTTACGAGGAGGGATTACAGCGCAGTGCAAACACTGGATCATCATCGCAGTTCTTCTTAGGATGTTTACATCTGAGTGTGGGCTGTTTCTCCTTCAGCAGCGACGGATCTTTGTGTCTTTAAATTCACAGCTCATTTCCCAAGAAGCTTTCAGTGAGATGAGGAACAAATGGACACCCGTGCTATGCTAACAAACATGCTCATGCTGATAATAATGCAAGCATGACGGCCAACATACGCCAAGCGTGCAGGTCTGTGCATGTGCAGGAAGTCCAGATGCATACAAGACATTTCTCTGATATGTCATATAACGTATTATCCAACGTGCATCATGTTCTCTGTGCAAAATGAAACTTTTCTCTGCGCTCTGTCCTTTCCTAGAAAGTCATACTTCAGTCTTCTTCTAACTGCACTGTCATGAACTTTAACCTGCCAACTGAGGCCTGTAGGGTCCGAGCTCTGACCTTTGCTGGGACGCCCACTCCTGACTGGATCTCAGTATTGTATGAACACACGTGACCGCTCCAGCTCAGCAATCTGCCCAAACACCTGCTTTTACAGACTCTGCTGCTGATCAGTGCTGACCCGCTTAATTCCTATGGAAGCAGGAAGGCCGTACAGTCATTTGATAAGTACCACGACCGAGCGAGAGTCATGAAGCTGGCTCTCAAATCTAAAGATCTCAAACTCACATCTGCAGAGAAGAACCAATAAAAACAGAAGACAGAACATGACTCGCTCACTGATGGAGACCCAGAGCGTCTTTAACAGCTCACGCCTCAACACTCAACAGACGACGACCTCTGACTGGACCTGCTGCTGACACTGTTTACTTCCTGCAGGCACGTTGGTAACACTGCGCCTGCTTCACTTCTTGCAAACACTGAAAGCTGTCCTCTATAATAAACGGAGCGCTATTATAACACTCCACCTCCTTCCTTTATCTCCTATAGACGACTTTCACCTACAGACCCGAGCGGCTGGAGTCACTGTGACGGCCTGAGAGACCCAAACGTTGAACGCTGTCGTCTTCAGTCGAGCGACAAAACAAGCTGGGAAAGCTGTGAGAGGCTTTTATTTATTCTATTAAATGATTATGATTAGTGCAGAGCTGTCTGCAGTGTAAACACACAGATGTAGAGTAAAATACATGTTTTTGAGTGTGTATAAATACATGGAAATGCACCGGGGACTAATTCGTATAGATGATTCTAAAGTTTACCGGATACATCAGAATCCATTTCTGATTTCATTATCTGACCTTAATTTATTCCAATAGATTTTTTGGGGAAAAATAACTTTCCGCCTTGTTTACATATTCTAATCCCTGAGATGTAGCCGGCTGGGTGTGTGTCTCCGTGCTGGCGGATGCGTCTAATGAGCGATCCTTTCCTTCCAGCGCTCCCAGTATGAAACGTCTCCTTCCACTCCAGTCGTTTACCCGGGGACTGATTCTCTATGAAGTCAATGCTACTGCTTGTTCCAGCGCTTCAGCTTCAAACGCCAACGTGCCTTTTGGGGCTGCGCGCAAATCTGCTCTCTTCCTCTCCTCCTCTTCCTCTCCTTCCCTGCTTTTTGTTCCCCTTTTCAAGTCTTCCCAGGCGTCTACCAGGCTTTGTCTTCTCACTCTTTCAAGTCGAGACAGGTGGGAGCAAACAGCCTGGCAGTTTCTCCTTTTTATCTGCTTTCTTGCTTTCTCTCCGTGGCTGCTCTCTCCATCTTTCTGTCTTCTCCAAATTGAACTGAGAGAAATCCTTGATCTAGCATTTTGAAGGAGGTAAGTCAGTCTTGGTGTATTTTTACACACACACACGGGGGGTTGGTCTACTATATGTACACAGACACTCCAGCACCATAAACAAACAATGAGATTAAGCCAGGCTGAATCAGAGAGCTGTGCATCAGGCCTCCTGCACACAAACCAACGACACACATGTTGAATATGAGAGCCACACAAACATCTGAACACAGTGACGCCGGGCCCGTTAGTGTGTTCGTGATGTTGTATTAGAAAAATATCTGAAATAATATGATTCTTTTAAAAAATAATAAGAATAATTTAAACCAATTAAACCAAACCAATTAAGTGTGAAATACTTGTTGATGTGATAAGAAGTGCATCCAAATGTGTGTGCTTTCCATTTTTATTAGAACGTGCAGGTGCACACATATCCATCCTGCTTCTTTCTGACTGTCTATATACTGGATGTAATATTTGATGATGGATGATTCAGACAGTATGAACAGTAATTTTACACTCGGAACATTTTTTTTTAAAGCAATCGCACTATAATTACAGTAAAAGACAACTTTGGTTCGTTAGCTCTAATTTTTTTAACTGTACTGTAATTACGACCGAGCTCAGCTGGATCATTTTAGTCACAGGTTCATATTAAAGGGCTAATTTGTATGATTTATCTGTGCAGCACTGCCGCAACGAGCTACGAGGTCACAAAGGCTAAAAGTTCAATTTTATTTCAAAACAAAACTAAAAATTTGCTTTATTTAATGTGTGATGCTCTAGATGGCTTTTACTTTGAAAATACAGTATGGGGATTCTACAGGTGGGGCCCACCCTGCAGTCCCTCTGACTGGATTTTATTTTGTCTTATTTCACAGTCACACAGACACCGCCCTGTGATAGGTTGCCCTCTGCGACGCTTAACTGGATGAGCAGAAGAAAATGAATGGATCGAAATTTCTAAAAATAAAATACAATTAAAATAAATAAAAATCTAAATATTTCCGACAGAAAAAAGAAGGAAGATGTATAAAATATAATTCTCCAAGAGCAGGGATGCTCAAAATTTGCAAAGAGCACAATGACTAGCAAATCTGATATTTTGTTCACAGCACAAGACAAACGTTAAAACTGAGACTTTTTATTATTTCATGAAAACGAGTCATTTTGAATTTGACGGCAGCAACACGTCTCAGAAAAGCTGGAATGGGGACAACAAAAGGCTGGAAAAGTAAGTGGCACTAAAAAGAAACAGCTGGAGGAACATTTTGCAACTAATTAGGTTAATTGGCAACAAGTTAGTCACAGATTAGGTATAAAAGAACATCTAAGAGGCTGTGTTTAATTTCATTGGTCAGGTTGGGCTGATGCTCTGCCAGCTGAGCTGTAGCAGTGACCCTCACCTTCAATATTACTGATTAAAGGTTAGAGGAGGACCTCTGAGGAGCACTAACACTACATATATTCACTTTTACCTCTTAAGGTGGTATGGGCCATGCTAGCTAGTTAGCATGCTAGCTTCAAAGCTATATTGGTGCATCTACACAGAAAAATGTTTCTGCTCCTTTTTAATGGTAAAACCTTTAATGTTGTGAGGTTGCACCTGGTCCTTGGTTTTCTTTCACTGCAATGTCAAACATTCAGTTTTCAACACGTTACACACTCGTTGCCTTGGATGGCCTCATTTGCATGAACTCCAAGCTGCACCTCTCTGTTTGCAACCATACACACTGCAGCTGATGTGGAAACAGCAAAGTGAGACAGAGTACATTTGAAGGTCAGGAGAAGCCTGCTGTCACTGCACTGCTTGCGCTAGAGTTTGCATTACTACAAAAATACAGAAGAAGCTTTCAAATCTGACTTTTTAAACCAAGAACATGGGATGGATTTCAAACATACATATATATGTATTATGTTTGATATAACTTCAGCAGAATTTTATTCTGGGCAAAGTAGGGAAGCTTTGGTAGAAAATCAAAAATATTTTAACTGCAAATAAGTCGTAAAACAAATAAACTCTAATAACAGAGGAGTGAGTGGTCAAAGAGCAGAAACAGTCCTACAGCGGAGCGAGTTCATTTATAGGTGAAGATCCTATCAGCACGTGTCCATCAGATATAAACAGAAAGGAGAACGCTCGAGGGGGGGGGGCATTCACTCTCACTTTCATTGCTTCCTCTGAATATCTTTATTACTCCCTTCCAAAAATCACCCAATTACAGATCTAATTTTAGCCTCCAGTTGGTGCGCGTTGGTGTTTCTACCTTTCCAACAGATATAAAAAATACAGGTTTAATACAGCACGCAGAGGTCGAGCTAACTAACCTTTGTAGGCTTCACACGGCTCACAATGCACAATCCTGAGCTGAGTACTGTGTGTGTGAGTGTGTGTGTGTGCAGAAAAAAGAGAAAAGAGCAAGAGATGTAACAGCATGCTCTCCCAAAAGAGAGTGTGTGTGTGTGTGTGTGTGTGTGTGTGTGTGTGTGTGTGTGTGTGTGTGTGTGTGTGTGTGTGAGAGCAAAGTCGACAGCTTGCATGAAAATCCCTACATTTGTGATTGTGCCTGTGTGTGTACTGGAGCCTAGTGCATTATGTTGCGGTGTGTTTTTCAGTGTACACAACTGCCAAAATGTCATTCCCGTAACACAACGATCATCAAAGCCGTGCTAGCTATCCTAAAGACCATCGAGTGATATTCATAAAGAGCATAGCAGATAACAGCCTTGTCATGTTAGCTTCTCTATAATCCAGACGTCTAGCCTTTCATCTACACCAGTGCGTGCGTGTGTGTGTGCGCGTGTGTGTGTGTGTGTGCGCGTGTGTGTGTGTGTCAGAGAGAAGATGATCATATATGCTCCTGTTGTTAAGGCTTATCTCTGGGATCAGAGTGATGTCAAAACAGCTGCGTGCTGGCAGGTGACGACGCGTACGCACAAACGCACACGCACGGGCATGTTATCGTTGAAAGGGTTCACATGTTCACACGCCGCGGTGACAAACACGACCACGTGTCAACAGCACGCACACACACACTCTTTACATCTGTAGGAAGCGCACACACACTCACGTGCACGCACGCGGTTTTTCCCTCCAGACAGGTGTAGCAGAGTCAGTCCAGGTATTTGAGCTGCTGTAGCACAGCCAGCAACAGCTTCAGTCTAATTACCTCTGGGACGACAACATCACGCCAGTAGCAAAAGCAGGTGTGTGTGTGTGTGTGTGTGTGTGCACGTGTGAGAGGAAGTGAGAGTCATGACTCTGTATTTCTTTCTGAAGTCACTCCAAATTGAAATGTATTTGAGGAGAGAAATGTTAATAGCAGCCTTGATCAATATTTCACAAACCACCGCTGATTTTCTTGCTAACAGGTCCTCACAGGTAAAAATGTTATGAATATTTTTAACTGAATCCCTCCACACTGACATTTTACTACAAATACATGTCTGCTGTGATCCTTTGTCACTAATCACTGATGCAGAGCTGATCAGCTGCAACATGGACCAGTGGTACTTATGTAATCACATCACAACATTACCTTGTGTTACAAAAGGTTCATATAAATAAATACTAAACACTTTGTGTCTCCTGATTGGAACGGGGGGTGTTTCACTCAGCCTCAGGTTTATATGGTTAACTGGTAACATGAGTAACGAGAAACGAGTAGTGTAACAAACTACTCTGTCCACAGAGTAACTATGTAACTGTGTACACCGAAGGACACAGCGGCAAGACCGGTGGGAGCCAACATGGCCGAACAAACAATGACAAGATCTCTGACTCTCCTCACAAAGTGCAGAGCTACAGCACGACCACACAAACGTGCACAAAACAAAACGCACAACCGCTGCAGCTTCATCTACTGATTCATTTATTGTGTTTTCATTACTCCATGTGTGTCTCCATCTCTGCTTCAGCATTTCCTGCTCAGTCCAATCAATAACTTGTTACTGCAGCATAATGCCTTCCACACACCCACACGGGCATACATCAACATGTACTTAGGATCAAAATGTAAGTGGGGAAACACATGCGAGAGTAATGCACATGCACACATTTAACTGTTTAAAGCGATGTTTTTCGCCTTGTGAAACATGCTAATTTCCAAGGTCTGCAGTAAACAAAAGCTCTCGAGAGGCAGCGTTTCAGCTTTAGAGCCTAAACTCTGTGAGCCCGGAGGAGAACGAGAGCAGGGAAAGAAAAACACGAGCAGAGATATGACGGAAGGGGAGGGGGGAGAAGAGCAGCCATTAGTATCCAGAGAGAACCCAAGCAGGAAATGAAAGTTTAGATTGTGCCCTCATCTGCTGAGATGGGCCTGCTGGCTAACACCATTGGACCTGTCCTTTCATTTATATAGTCAAGAGGAGATGGTGCTTTTCTTTTGTTATTTCACCTCTAAGTGTTCAACATTTACAGAAAGCACAAGAAGAGGAAAAGCTTCAGTTTATTGTTTTGATGGCTGCTTGTGAAAAAGGTCAAAGGTCAGGCTGTCTGGGGTTTACGATATTGCTGTGATCATGAACGATAAAGTAAGACAACGCTGCCGAGACAAAGCATCCCCACTCCAGACTGACACAAAACCATGGGTTGTTTTTAGGAGAAGTTAAAGTGAGTTTGGGGTCCATAACAGCAGATGCTAAGCGACTGCTCTGCTCTAACCGGCCTTTTAAATTCATTTCTTCGCAGTAAACGAGGTAAAGCGAGTCTGCGTCTGCAGCAGCTGTCCGCCGCTCGGATGAGGACTTACAGCGGAAAAGACAAACTTGAGCACATTTTTCAGAGAAGTGATTGCTGTAAACACAGCCTGACTGGCTACATCGATCAGCACATATGAGATCAAAGAAAAAGTTTTTGTGAAGATGGTTTTATGTGGACGTCCACGGCGGCAGGGCGAAATGCCTCCTGGGAAACACGATGCTAAAACAACAAAGTGAGAAGTGGATCGTTTGGACAGTTTTGCATGCATACATTATCAGATTGAATCAGTTCTGCAGCTGATTCACGTCTTTTACCGTTCCTTTTCTCAGCAGCTTGAATCCGGTGACCTCTGACCTCCCCCTGCAGCCAGCCATTGTGCTCGGTGTAGTAACAGTGGGTTTGTAAAAATACAACACGCACAACAGCCCTCCTGCACGCACACATCCACTTGTGTTTGCACTTCCACTTGTGCACGGCATCCTTTTGTTTGAGCCTTTGTTTTGCTGTTTCTACTTTTTCCCTGGCTGAGGGTTTGAAAGTGATTACCGATGCGGTCCACTTCATTAGCATGAGAACAAAAACAGTGTGGGGAACACATTATCACTTCACAGAGAAAGACCGAGAGCTGTCTGCCCGTTTGTTTACGCTGTTGCATTCGGACATTTTCTGCCAGCGTTGCCACTGCCGTCTCACGAGGATAGCGTTTTCTGCAGGAGGAAGCAGCAGCAGAGCTGGGAGGGGCGGGAGCAAGAAAACACTGGCGGGCAAAGAAGCAAACAGAGACCGAGGTATATTACTCTCATTTGTGTTATGCAAAACCAAGAGTATGCATCCGCCGTGGAGTGAATATTCCAGTTATTTTGCACAAGTATTTTCTTCTTTGGACTGAAACTTGCTTATCAAATACAAAGGAAATGAAAGCCTCCATCGCTGTGCAAAATAAAGCAACAGCCAATCACGTTATGGACATCAACCAATATTTGTACAAACAGGTGGAGCACAAAGTTATCCCAACCATCCACAGGCTGGAAGAATCCACAGATACACACAGCTGCTAATCACTTCAATACTAGTACACAGTTGAATTTCACTCATCTAAGCAGGAGCAGAGACTCCTTTGATCAGGTGTTAGTACAATTATTAACAGCTATTTGTCAGATATTTGCATTAAAAAGCTCCAAAGGGCTCAAATCACAGATATTCCACTGACACGGTGAGTTTATAGAGACTAAAACTGATTTGTGCTCCAGGATGTTTGATTTTCTGGGCACTTCGGGGCGTCTGTGGTGACAGATTTACATCTTTGCCAGCTTCAGGTGGCCATGTGAGGAACTGCAGCTTCTGGCACTCCTCAGGCTGCCTCTCGGTCTGCATGTTCACAAGCTTTGGGCTGACCCTCACAGACACATGATGAAATTGATGTCTTGCGGTGGCTACGCAATGTAGATGATAAGCAGAATCTGACCCAAGGTTTCTTTGGTTGTTTAATTCTTTCATCATCCAGCAACAAGACCGGCTTTTCGACCAGGGAGTCAAGGCTCCAAGGTCAACTCTGCCAAAAGGTCCTTAAGCAGCACTGCAGCCCCTTTAGATCGTACTCATACTAGATACTCATGCATGCTTGAAAAAGAGAGGCGCATCAATTCTAATCAGGAGACTGGAGGAAAAAAGCAAATGCAAATTGATTCCAGTCACATCACACTGCAGGAGAACCACAGGTCCAACCTGTTCATTGATCGGTGTGCTCCGACTGTGCCGTGACTTGTACAGGTATGTACGCCGCTCTAAATGTTGCTTACTTAAGCCTCGTTGCTGATATCATCTGGCAGGACAAATATGAACCGTAATGAATACTGTAATGCAATGCACATAAAAGCCAATTAACTTTATAGTCTAATAAAATCATGGGTCCAGGCACAGTGTAGCGTTTCTCTGCCAGAGGGACGACAGACCACAACCTGATATTATATTGTCACTAGATTCCATATGGAGATCTTTAATATTTATTGAAACACTTGCAGCACTGCATGGAGAGAGAGCGCATGCACCTTCATGCATGCGTGGCGTTCTTATAAAATCTTCTGGAGAAATAAAACGAACTGACACGACTCCTGGTTTTGCCAGAAGGCCCCTAGAGGCACATCAGCCCTGTGGGACGTCCATGAGTACGTAAAGCAGTCCTGAAAACTTGTGTTTTTAAGACTTTTGCCTTTTCTTTGTCTGCCTTCGTCTCCTCTCTCACCTCCTCCTGCAGCCTGCAGGGAGGCGTGCAGCCACAGAGGAGAGAAATATAGAGCGGAGCACACCGTGGCACTCCAGAAAAAGCTATTTGGAGCTGGATGACCTCGGGGTCAGCCGGCTGGCCGGTTTCCTGGTTGAAGGGGATTGGTGGGAAATGGAGGCAGCTCTGGTTAGCCAACCACAGCGCACCAAAAAGAAATCAATGACGTTCCATTAAAAAGGTCAGCTGGGACTGACCTTTATGAGCCATCCTGAGTCAGAGAGGAGGAGAGCAGGACAGAGGAGGAAGAAAATGAGAACACCAGACGGAAGGATGAAGCCAAGAGTAATGATTGTTTACAAGTACAGAAAGCATACAGCGTGCCTGTGTTTCACTGTCATTTTATTCACATTTTCCTGGATCTTAAATGTGCATGATTGAAACGAAACACCGAGTCTGATTTCAGACCAAAGCTGTGGTCCACCAAATGAAGCACTTCCGGATTCATGACTTTTCCCGTGTGTCTGTGCCAATCTGTCTTTATTCTGACACTAAGCATTTCTTCCAATAACGGAGCCAGAATTAAGTTGGCCGAAGAGTTTGAGTGGAAATCATTTTAGAGATGGAAAGAAGGAGGAAGAAAATGACGAGGTGACCTTTATTGTCTCCTGCCCTGCTGCTTCCTCATCTTCAGCCAGCCTCTGTGGACCCAGAAGGAGTGAGAATGAAAGAGAGCGGGAGAGATGGGGGAACGCGCTCTCCATCTGGCCTGGTGCTGATGTGAATAATTCTTTTGTCGAACTAATGTGTCTTGGTTCTAATCCTTCTCTTTACACCCTGAGATCTCTAAAGTCTGCTAACATCTAACAGTATTTTATCCCCCTGTCATTACATCCTTCCAACTTCTTGTGATTTCCCTCCATCCGTCTTGTCAGAAACTGACAGTCGAACACGGAGCGCGGGAGACATTAATCATGTTTGATTATCCTCCTGCAAAAGTCAACAGTGAATATCACATATTGAGCGCTAATGTGAAACTGTCATTGCTTCCAGTGGGTGACCTTTAGGTCAAATGCACCAATAGGATCCACAGACTGCTGCTGCAGGATTCTGTGTGTGTCTGTCTGAGCTCAAGCTGCATACACGTGCAGAAGTATAGCCCCCACAGAGGTGCATACATTAATACCAACATGCAAGTGCTAACACAACAGTAATGCAGATAAAAATGCTAAATTAAAATGACAAAATGCTCCATTTTAGCTGAAAGTGGGAGATAATGAGCATCACTAGATTAAAAATCCCCACTCCTAAAACAGAGCACCGCTCACAGTGTCCACCCTGCTGCTTATTCTGAGGTCAAAGGTCACCGAGGCCCAAATGAATGCTGATTTCTCCATCCTGAGTTGACTCACACCGTCGACCTTCTCCTCTGTCCCAGGTTGTTTTTAATTGGGAATGGGGGCGACGGGAGAAGGACGAGCGCTCCTCTAAGCCTGGCTGCTCTTTGATGATGGAAGGATGGCGGGGAGGGCGATGTTAGAAGAGTGCAGCAGCAGATCCTCCTCTCTTTTCCCTCTTTCCATCTCAAACCCTGCCGTCATTCCTAACACACACGCACGCACGCACGCACAAGAAGGCATTTCTCTTTGAACTGAGTGCTGCAGCGTGTTCAAAGCAAAGACGACGGCAAAAATATGGGGGCGGCGAGGGGAGCGAGAAGGACACTTCAAGGTGAATTTGATTTCCACTCCGTTTTAACCGCTGCACGCGCGCCCAACACACACATACAAACACACGTGCTACCCAAGCCACGCTGGCGAGGAAGTGCAGAGATACCACTGCGCAGCCGCCCGAATACATTCATGCAACGACTGACACGCACGCCGGAGTGTGTGTGAGTGTGTGTGTGTGTGTGTGAGTGCAATGCATATTTATGAGATTATCTCATAACCGAGGATCACCTTTAAACTTCTCCGTACTCCAAACTGTCTGTTTGTATATGCATATGTGCGAGATCGAGGTGTGTGTCTGTGTACATAATATGCATATTGAGCGTGTAGGAGCAGAATGACTCATGTAAAGTTGAACACTGCACAGTCCCACGTTCCCAGGACAAAACATCACAACAATACGGTGCACGGCAAAGACTGCTTTCACCTGTGTGTGAGTGTGTGTTTTGCAACTGTGTCCAGCCAATTAAAGCAATCAAGTCGAGTGCAATCCACCCACCATGCTGCATATTGATAAGGCTGGGAGTTCAACATGGGGGCCGGGGCCACCGTGCCAAAATCCTCCGATCCCTGCGTCCACTTCTGCCACCCGCGCTAACCAAAACCGCAGCGTAAACACTTTACGCCACTTCGCTCCGCCCCAGTCCACGCACACGCAGAGGAACACAGGTTAGGTGCAAACACTGGCTTGACAGTATGACAAATATTGCCTTCCATCCAGAACGAATGAGGTAATGACAGGAAAAAAAAAGAATCAACGGCTCATTAGAAAGATAAAAACCTTCCAAAGCCCAGAGGGTGAAAGAGAAGGGGGTGGAAACAAGAAATGAAAAAGAAGAGAGGGGAAAAGACTTGAGAGACGACAAATCATAACAGCTGTAACTCAATTCGGAGGCCCTGCTAGAGAAGGCTTCCTTTATGTCTTTCGCTCTCTCTCTCTTCATCTTTTAATCTCTCACTCGCTCCCTCTCTCCCCATCCCAGCTTCTTGGCAATTTTTCCCAACAACCAATAAGCCATTATGTGGCAGTAATATGGTTGCTAATGGATGCACCGACCTGGGAGGAAGCACGCAGCACGCCATTAGCCCAAATGCTATGCAAAGCTATCACAAGACTTTCAAAATTACTCAGACTGAGTATGTGTGTGTGTGTGTTTGCATGTGCGTGCTGATTTATGTGCGAGACGCCTAATCTTCTTGGAGTTCTTCTCATGCGTTTATTGTTTTGTTGAATAAACTGACATTTGCGTTGGTCAGATCGCTTTCAAATCGAGGAGCGACAACACGACGACAGGACGCTAACGACAAAAGCACGAGACTCAACGCCGTGCAGGAAATCCTAAATTTAAAAAGATGCCCGGTTTAAATGCTGCACGCTCCTTGAGCAATGTTTGAATCGCATGTTTCTACAACTTGCACGTACATGAGAGCCCTCGGACCTTAAACTGTGCAGAGAGCAAACATCAAACCGATCACACTTTCGTGTTGCGACGTTTTTAAGCCTCACGGGCATCGCTCACACCGACGCTCCGGTTCTCTTTGTTCCGGGATCAACACTTCAGCACCTCGGGAGACACGCAAGAGGTCACGCTAGGACTTCCATGACTAGGCCACATGTAACAGGAGGGGTGGCAATGATGCAGAACAGAACCTGCTGATTGTATTTTGTTGTGACAGCAAAATGTGCTCAAGGTAATTTTACTACAGTAAACTTTGTTGGTCGCAGCAGTTTTTTGTGTAAATGGACATAAAAATTTGGATTTGGTGGCACACTGAGGCGTTCCCAGGTTTAAAAATAACTCCCAGGAGGCCTCCCAGTAAGATGTTCAGCTAGCTCCTTTTAACATACAGATACCACAAACAGAGATCGACTGATAAGTCCGGTACAACAGCCACATTACTGCTGATGCTGCTGACGGTCCACCTCCTGGTCACCATAACTTCTGAAGAATCTCACGTTTGCAGACTCCTTAAATCTGTCAGGTCCTTGTTTAACCAAACTGAGAGCTGCGCTGTCAGAAGCCTAACCCTTCTCCATACTGCTGCACATACTCTTTATAATATTATATTACTAATGATTCACAAAACTGCATTTAAAGATGGTGTAAAGTGGTAACAAATGCTACTCTGCCATTCGCCTCAGCACAAAACTCTATTGCTCAGGAGTTTCCTGCACAACTGCCAAACACCAAACAGCACACAAAGCAACATGCAAGAGTCGCATATCTGCAACAGGCCGACTCCAAAAACAGAGCCGGCGCAAGGAAACTATGAATATAGCTGCTATGAATATGCAGTTTTCACAGGGTGGAGCAGAATACAGTATAATGTAAACGCTCAAGTGAAAGACGATTGTTTCAGGCTTCGGCTAGTTGTCTTAGTTACCATCTGCCACTGCGTTTGGCATTTTTGTACACAGTCCTTCATTAACACAGCAGGTCACATGGGAGAAGTGGACTCGGAGGACTTAATACATAATGAAACAACCAAAACAATTACTCAGTCCACAGAGAAGCATCAATTAAAACTTTGATAAAAATCAATTAAAACCAACATTACTCAGAACTCACAGAATAATTTCCAAGAATTGGAGCTCATAATGAAGCGATTAAAAAGACGATGTTTTCTCTGAACAGAATGGATAATGTTTCTTAATTTCAAGCGCTCCACATTGTTGAGAGGGGAGCTTCATCTCAGCAAAGCACAAGAATAGACACGGGCGACGGGCACGAGGCTCGTGCCTTAAAAAGCCCCGAGCACGCCGGCAGAGGGGATTTTCATGCTTCTCCGAGGTCACAGGTTGCCGGTATGTGCAGAGAACCCAGTTGCACACACTCGGGGAGGAAAAAAAACAGAGCTAGGATTTGTTTAATCGTCTGGCCAACTCTGACAGATGGTCGTACATTTGCAAAAGAGCAGTGCGACTGGAAAATGGGCCATCGGTGACCCTCGTGGTGCGCCTTAGTGTGAGCGCGCTTACGAATGTATGACAGTGTTACAAAAGCAAATGTTGCACAAGCATTGTTTCAGCCCTACTGTAGCCCACTGCCAAGCTCTGATAGTAATAGGCTGGCAGGATAGTAAACAGCAGAAGTGGGCTGAAGAACAGACATCAGACAGGCCTCAATGCCACGAGGAAAAAACCCTCCACACCCCAGTGCTCTCTTCATTCCCGCCTTTCCTCGCCACCTCCATCTTTCTCCCACATTCTGCCTTCTTTCTTCCTGAACCTTCCACACACTGAATCGTACGTCTCCTGTGGTGTTTCTTTCTTTTCCATCATTCGTTACAGAAAATCTGTCCGAGCAAAGCTGGTCTACCCATTCTGCACATACAGTAAATACATACATGCGTGATCTCATGCACATACTGCTGGGACTAACGCTTTGCAACATAAGCAATTAACACGCTGTTGAACTGGCCTTGACATGAGCAGAGAGCTCAATTACAAACACACAGAGCAAAAGATCACACGCGCACGCACACACAAGGGTGCAAATATGAAGCACACACAGACACACACTCTGGCAAGCGTCCAGGCTGAGTCTCGTTGCTTGTGTCCATAAAGCCCTGAGCACCATATCGACAACTGTAATAACTGTGGCTGGCAGGAGACAGCAGATTACAGTAGCAATCATAGGCCCCGAGCACGCACCACACACACACACACACGCACACACCTTCTGGTGTTGTCCAGTGTTTCTTTTCATCAACCAACACAGACACACACATTTCCAGGTCCGTGCTGTACTGTGTGAAGTGATAATACTGACACTGTTAGAGGAATATGACCGACACACCTGCACAGTCTGTGTGCAGGAAACTGTACATTTGAAAATATTTGAGACTAAATCCTAAAAATCATGAGTTATTCTTTCAACACAATTATTTACTGGTGTCATCGTGATAAATAACAACTCTGCTGGAAATGACAGAGCTAAGCTTATCACGAGATGACTCACACACGAGTGTTTGGGGGCATTAGCAGCTAAAGTCACCAGTGGGAAATGAAAGTGGGCAATACTCTCAATGCACTATAAGGTGCACAGGCCAAAAGAAAGCCCAGAAACAACCTGGAAATGGAACCTTTACACATCATGTCCCACTGAGAAGCATTTAGTATTATGCTCTGGATTTGTACACATTACCACACGGACGCTGAGGGTGACTCAGACGTGCATACGCCGGTCACAACAAGTGCTGAAATCAGGCACAGACGGCTCGGCTCTGAGGAGTAGCTCGGCTTTATTCCTCACGTTCCTCGCAATTATCTCATTCTCCTTTGGTTTTCCACCTCTTCTCGTTCCTGCACCGTTGTTGCTTCTCTCTTACCTCTTACTTGTGCTTTCCACCAGCCCCCGACCAAGGAGAAGCAATTTGCGGAGGCAATCCGTCGCTAATTCTCACTCAGAGTTCATGAAAAATGTATAGCAGGCTGACTGTAGGGAGATGCAGATTGGCGCTGGGCCCTCAGCAAGAGCCGAGCTCTGCATTAATGGAACATTATTTTGCACCCTGTTCATACATCTATCCATCTATCTTTGCTTTTTCGCTTCTCTTACCGAGTTTGACCAAACGAAGTTCATAAATATTCCACATCTTAGTAGAATATTAGCATCTTAAACAACCCAAACACTGCTATCTGCAAATCTTAACAACTCTGCATGTGTGTGTGTGCGCGAGTGTGTGTTTGCGTGCATTTGCCTGTGAGCACAGTGTGCAGCCAGCTAAACCTTCTCAAAGATAATAAGAGGAAAAAACTTTATCTTAATCTTTAAAAGGCACGACATGAAGTTTGAATCCAGCTGTGAAATGGGTTGTGTGTGCGCGTCTGAATGCGTCTTAGCATGAATTCGCAGATATGTTTGTGTGTGCACGGGGATGTGTTTAAAGTACACATATCTTATGAGAGTAGATTAATAACAGCACAGTAATGCCATCAGGACTAGTCACAGTGTGGATCATGCATAATAAACCTCCTGAGGAGTTTACACACACACACAAACCCGCACGCACTCACTCTTCCCGTCACTATAGCAACACTGGCGATGCTGCTGCCCCAAACTTCAAAGTCAGATGTAATTTCAGCCTCCCAACAGCCAGAGGGAGCCATGGTGATGACAGACTATTCCCCCTCTGATGGCTCCTTCCTCCCTCCCTCCCTCCCTCCCCTTCAGTTCTTCCACTTTGCCTCTCTTCCATTCCTCAGCTGGCTCCCTCCTCCCCCTCCTGCCTAGTTAGCCTGCTGGGAGTCCAGGCATCCAGGACCCGACGTAAAAATAAACCCAGAAATGTCAGAAGCGGACGTCTGAGGCTGGGGAAACAGGGAGTGAAAGGAGAAGAGGAGCACAGACAGACAGAAGGCTAGAGAGAGGAGATGTGGCGATAGATGAAGATGAGGGTGGAAGGAAGGAATAAAGAAGATTTCATCCTTTACTTGTTCTTTCCAAGTACAGACACTCATTTCACTTTCTGCCCTTTTTCCTCTGCTGAGGTGGACGTGAGAACAAAGATGCTCAAAAGAGGCAAAAGTCAGTGAGCTCCCAACATTTTTTATTTCAGGCCTCATCACTATCCACCGAGGGAGGGAGATTCTTCCAGATTCATTCACTGAAATATCATTTGGCAGGAGATGTCCGAACTATTAATGAATATAAAATAGATGTTTCCAATCTTCGGTTCAGATTGGCTCAATAAGCCATTTTAACAGTTAATTTAAATATTAATGTGGTAACAGAAAATCACCATTTATAATGGAGGGCTCGGTGCCAGAAGGGTGTATCTGGCCATAATGGCTCACGAAAATGAAATCTATACATCACTTGAGGAGAAGTGTTTGGTGCTCTGACGTCGGTATGAAAAAGTGTTTAATCAAGCGCAGAGCGAACGACCGAAGCGAGGTGACGTCCGGTCGACGGTTTGGGACGAGAGCTTCGCTTCGCATTTGAGAAAACAACGTCGGAGGTAACACCTAAAAAGGACAAGCAAAACCGATAAAGCACGCAGAGTGTCACGTTGGCTTACAGTCGACATGCTGATATAGCGGCGTCTGCTTTCGCACACTGTCACGCCGCAGACCGTACCGCGGACGAACGGGGAGGACAGTTTGGAAGGTGTTAACGCTCGAGAAAATCACGCACGACAAACGGCGAGGGCTCCAGACGTTAACAACATGCAGATAGTAGTATTTAGTATTTATGCAGAACTGTGTGTGAGACCAAACAACAAACTGCTGCTTGTTCTCCGTCCTCTTCGTCCTGAATTTGAACTATTCTGCCAAATCTGTTAGAGGAAATCAGCTTTGACAAAAGCCACCAGCCAGAGGGGAAACTGACGGGCAAAGGATTAAAAAAAAGATGCAGTTGGGGAACATTTCTCTCCTTCTAGGGTCAGTCCACGCTCACCCTCCTCCTCCTCACTTATCTCCCCCTCTGCCTGTCTCTCCTCCTCTGTAGGAGAGGTTGGTGGAGAGGCGCCAGCCGAGTCGCTCTGCTGTTTTCTTAACCAAGTTCATCCCTCTCCATTTCCCTCTCACTCTCAAATCACAAAGCCTGACGCACTTGGAGTGCACGTATGTGTGAGCATAGGGGTAGGTGAGCATGTGTGTGTGTGTGTGTGCGCGCACAGGTTTGTTATCTGCCCTTCACTCTGCTGTGCAGGGCTTCTGTGAGCCAGTCTGTTAAGGGTGGCTGGGTATAAACATGCCCTCCTCTGCAGCTGAAGCTCCCCCCACCACCACTGCTGCTCAGCCTTGTGTTACCAGTTTGTTTAACAACCTGCACTGGCCAACATAGTTCCCCGTAGGTGGAGCAGTGTGCAGCCATCAAATTTTGCCATAAGAAACAAGTGAAATCCTGCAGGCAGAAATGCTTTATTGATCCCCAAAGGGAAATTCTCTTTCAGTGTGTCTGTCTTCTGCAGGAGGATGAGAGTGCAGTGTCAGCTGCTGAGGAGAGCTGCTTGGGATGCAGTGTCCTGCTAAAGGACACTTCAGCAGTCTCCGTGCTTGACACAGAGGAGATTTGAAATGGATGTTGCAAACCGATTGGCTCCTCTCTATCTTTTACTTTACAGTAAAAATGAAGAACACGCCCGTGAGTCCGACTTCAGATGCCACTGCAGGTGCGTCCTCTGTAGGTTAAACACGATACTGGTGATGTACAAAGATGAAAGACCTCCAAAAATCTCCCCACCGATCAATTCCGCTTCCTGTGCATCTGTGTTTTCGAGCCGTAGGGGAACGAATGGTAAACCCCGGGAAAAACACGTGTTCCCGGCTCCTGAGGATCAAAAACACCAGGCGTGTACATGAAACTGTGTGTGCGTGCTAAATGATTCATGAGGAGCAAACGAAAACAGGTTGGCATACAAGCGGAAAAATAGCCTGTCTGCATTTTAGATGAAGTCAGGGTCCGAGGTGAAAGCAACGGTTGTGTACGTGTGCGCGGCGGCATGTAGGCATCCTATGGAGCGTATAGGACGAGCCAGCAGTGTTGGACGAGCGGCACATACGGCGACACCTTATCAATCACTCCTACTCACACTAGGTCTAAAGGTTGAAGGCTGGTGTGACCTCAGCCATCTCCTGTACCTCAGAGTGTGAAACCTGCTTCAGATTAGCGGTCCTATTCTCAGAGCAGCTATGTGCTCACAGCAGTGGCAGGGAGCTGCTCTGGCCTTCAGTGCTGCTGTCTGTTCTAAGAATAGGCTGCAGGGTCCAGGGAACATCTCTGCGTCTGCCTGCCTCCCCCTCCCCACACACTGTTCTCATGTAAACATATAAAAACGAGACCTTCCTCCATAAAATACAATCGATTTATGCTGAATAATTTGCATCGTCATCACGTTTAACCTCACATCTAAAGCCATAATATAAGAGATGTGCTTTTTATTCCACATAAGCGCCACCTTTCTTTTCCTCTCCCCCCATCCCCGTGCTCCTTTCTTCTTCACCTCCCTTGTATTTCGTTGCTTTCCTGCCTCCTTTCCTCCTCTCCTCCCCCCTGCGTGCACTAATGTGGAGGCTGAATCTAACCCTGCTGGATGACATTACTGTGCGCTGCCTGCTGGCCTGTCTGCCTGCCTGGGGACTCTAAAATAAAACACAGCAGTAGGGAGAGCCAGAGTGAGAGCACATACTGTATAGGCTGCCTGACTGACATGCTCCGATAGAGCACGCACAGAAAACGGCTCGCAGAGGACGGAGCGTGCATCAAAGTATGTGCCGAATGTGTGTTTGCGAGTAAAGACTTGTGTGTGTGTGTGTGTGTGTGTGTGTGTGTGTGTGTGTGTGTGTGTGTGTGTGTGTGTGTGTGTGTAGTGAGGGGAGGCGTGCAGGCGTCTCCAGCTGTGCCCTGTCAATCATTTATGACCTAACGCTCGGAAAAGCAGAGCAGGGCGAGGTGGACAGCACTGAGAGGGAGAGATAGTGTTTCTGAATTTTCCCTTTTGTCTGATGGAAAATAAGTCAAGGAGGGGCAAATGAGCACTGAAAGACTTACAAGAATGTTTCTCTGTGTGCGTGTGCGTGTGTGTGTTTGTGCGCGCGCGCTAGTGTGAATAACACACCGCTGCCGGAACCTCATAGCCTGAATTCAACATCCCTCACCTCGAACAAGTGACAAAAAGATAACCACGTTTCACTTCATCGCTTCACGCCCTCCCTCTCTCTCTCTCTTGCATTCTCTTCACCCCACTTCCTCACCTCACCCTCCCACCCCCAGCTCTCACTCTGTCTTTCCACATGGGTGGCCATCCTCTCCCATGTCCCAGAGGATGGGAGGCTGCGCGGCAGCTTGGCAGGCTGTCAGGGGAACGCCAGAGAGCAGGGAACATGAAGTGACTGGAACAGGGATGGGGAGGATTTGGGGTGGGGGCAGCCCACTGTGGAAAGAGCAGCTTGACTTAGCAATGTTAGGCGAAAGATGCAGAGGGCTGCTGACACAGATGCAGACCCCCCCCCCCCCCCTCAATAGCAAAAAATAAAAAACCTCGACTGCTGCACATAGCTGGAAATAACAAGGCAGCAGATGACATGTCATCCTGTGCCAATCACGCGGGCCGCCTCTAACACGTTGTCAGCCAAAAACATGTCACGATTTATTGACCTGTAATTGCCCCGCACATCCTGCAGAAATCAGAACAATTCTGGAAGAAGACAACACTCAACCGAGAGAAGCACGATTTCATCAAGTTTCTGTGCAGGCTCGGCGGCGGCGTCTGCTGCATCAACACATAGGAGAAAAAAACCCAAAGACAAGAGCACTAAATTACTTTCACATAAAGTCAAGTCACAGCTCCTGGTCACTGAATTATGGGCCAAGTTCATCTGGTCACAGGATGCTCTTTGCTCTGATTTCACCAGGTTGAGTTTAACCAAAGCTAATGTGAAGAGGCTAGTTTTAATTATACGGCGCCAAATCACAACAAACAGTCGCCTCAAGGCACTTTATACACTGAGGTACAGACGACAATCTGACGTCCCCCTATGCCCAAGCACTTGGTGACAGTAGGAAGGAAAAACTTCCTTTTAACAGGAAGAAACATCCAGCAGAACCAGACTGGTTCACACGCTGTGGAAGAGAAGCAGAGATTAATAATAACTGATGATTAAATACAGAGATGTGTATAAACACACAGCATCATGGGACCCCCCCCCAGCATGACTGAGGGAGGATTCAGGGTCAGGAAAGGAAAGTTTTAAGACTAATCTTAAAAGTAGAGATAGTGTCTGCCTCGCAAATACAAACGGGTACACGCAATATTGCTAAATGTGTTATTCTAAATACACCAAAAAGGCTGAAATCAGAGACCCACATTCAGGCGTGACTCAATATCAGGACTGAAGCTACATGGAAACGCACACATACGACCAGCTGCAGGATGCAAGCTCCCTTTTCTTCCCCAACCTACCAGAAACATTAAAGGGACGGTGATTTCACATTAACAATACAGATACTATACAGCGATACAGAATACAAGGCGCTCCATATCTCCAATACATTTTCCGAGTCCCGAGGGGAAGTGTGACTTGCATTTGTGATAAGTCACTAAAGCACTTCTCCCTTTGGTCTTCCTTCAAAAATCCCGCCACATCACACAGCAGCCTCGTCCCAAAACAACAACATGACACTCTGCCGACCCGCGCTCCCTCCCTCCTGACGGAGAGAAAGGGGGGAAAAGATGACAGCAGCTTTAGATCTGACATCAAATGCCGGTGAGAGAGTGAGAAAGAGAGGGGAGGAAAGGGGAAAAAAGCGGTTCCATCTCTGCCGTGACAGCTTGCTGGAAGAGCCGAGCAATTTCTCTCTCCTCTTCTATCTATCCATCTCTCCCTCTCTGTGTCTCTCATCAAAACTTGCCGCCGATTAGGATCTGGGCGAGCCACACGCTTTGGATGGGATGTGAAAACACACGGAGAACCCGAGGGGTAAAACGCCGGGATTAAAGTGGCGAGGGAACGCCGGGTGATGGTGGTGCTGGTTCAAATAGATCGGCCCCCGCGACTGCAGTGGCTCCTCGCCTCGTCTCGCTCTCTCGCTTCGGATTCACACACCGATACATCAAGGCCATTTCTCATTATAGCACAAGGGGGGAGAAAGAGCTTTCATGATGCTGCTTTAGAGAGAAAGACAGAGAGCGAAAGGGAAGGAGGCTAAAGAGTGTGGGAGAGTGAAAATGAAGGAAAAAAGACGAAACGGGCCACATACTGTTAGACCATTATGGACACGTGTGCACGAGGAGGATGACAAATAAAGGGCCGGGCAGACCGTCAGCACACACAGACTTCAGAAGTGTCCGTGCACCAAGAATATTACGGCTCAACTCAAGTTCAGACACTTAATTTAGCTTTTCTTGCAGTTTATTCTGCCGTTCCTGGGGCTGTTCCAAAGTATCGAGTAAATTAAACTGCACACACCTCAAGCAGTGCCAATATTTGCAACCATTTGCAAATGTCTATTTATTCTATTCTTGAAAATGCTGAGGAGCTGCAAGCAGAGAGAGATGATGGAGTAAAAAGCGATTAGGTTGGCCAATAAAAAAAAAAAAAAAAAACTAGAGCAGCCCACATCTCTCCCTCCGTGGATCAGCCTGGTCTCACCATTTCTTCTCAATTACTCCTCCGGCCAACCTGCTCCATGCTTTTCAGCTCGCCCATACGCCAGCAGGCAGCGCTTGTGGGTTTGCATGTGTGACTGCGTCGTGCACGTAGAAGCAACGTCTGCGTCGGTGCATATGCTTTTCTGCGCTCGTGGCCGTATGTGCGAGCGAGGGGACGGCACTACAGACCAGGACGCGACACATCTGGGCCTTTACGCCTTTGGCGTGGACGCCAGTCAAAACACAGACGTGAGCTCTGAAATGAGCAAACCCCCTGAGACACCAGAGAGAGGGGCAGGTCACAGGGTGAGTGGAAGAATCTGATTGGACAGTGAGGTGGACGTGCAGTCAAAAATGACCATGCATCTTTGAGGTTTGACTGAACGATGAGACTTTTGTGCAGCAGCGCCTTTTTGCACTTTGGTCCACACGACTGTCAATCACTCACCGGCAGACTAGAGGGGCGGTCGTGGGAGACGTTATCCTCATTGTTAGCCTTCCCAGAATTCCCTGGGGTAGGACCCCTGATGCTGTAGTTCTCCTGCTGGGCCTCCTAAAGAGAAAGAAAGAAGAAAGAAGGGAACGCAGTGTCACTGAGGAAAAGGTTCAAAAATAACAGATTTTTTTCTGCGTTTGTTGACGTTACTTTTCGGGCACTGTCACAAAGTATCCACCCGCTTTTCTAAACCGGAATCGCACAAACTCAACACCCGCTTTGCCCGATGGTGGTGATGGACGTTGCCACATAAAGGTGCTCGTTTCAGAGCAGTCTTGTTACAACAGGTGCAAAACACCGTGCCTTTGGGAGACGCTCTCCACCACGCTCTGATATTCAAATGTGGATTCTTGTTGAAAATAGGATTCCTGCTTAAATGCACACGAGAAAAAACTGAGTCAACACATCTTTGTTCTCCTCATTAATACTGGTGGCACGAGCTAAACCGCTGAGTATCCTGGAGCTGACGTATCAGTTACATCACAGATTGAGCGTCTTCAGCCGTGATGACAAGAGTCTGCAAGCGAGAGTGTGCAGAGCGTTGGGTTTGCAGGACCGCAACAAACATTCCCAGTTAGATCAAGTCTGAACACAAAGAGGCCGTTTCACAGGGAGCGCGAGCGTTACAGTACAGGCGGCTGGAAAAGCATCCAAACACACACCCATCAGCACGCCATAGCCACCAATTCATTTCAACCAAATCCTCGCCTAACCACCCACTAATCCTCCAGACATACGCACGCTCGCACAAACACACACCCGTGCACACACTCCTATTGTTCAATCCAAGTCATTTTCTTTCCCTCTGTAATCACGAGCCTATCTAGTGTAAACCAATTTTCTCGCCATTGTCGGAGGTGTTGCCCTCTCCCTCCCTCTGCATCTCTCCCTCCTTCACTCTCACTCTTCTTTTCATTCACCACGACGGTCGTTCCTCCATCACGTTAAGCGTCTGCGGCACAATAGCAACTTGTTAAAGAGCTCCGAGTGGAAGGATTAATGATAACTGATCAGCGAGACACAGCGAGAGATCACGCACAAGTGCCCGCGTGCACAGTCCCGCGTAATATACAGTACACGCACGCCGCACGCAAACACACGTCTTTGGGTATTTTACTTTGAAAATCCATTTTTCCCCACAGTTTGATTTCTTATCTGTTGTGTGATTATATTGTAGTAGGTGGGCAATATTCCTGTCAGAAAGGTGATATGATTTTGTAGCTGGAGATTATCCTCCACAGCGAGAGATGTATCATGTGAAAATTGATCTATTATTAGAGCATTAAATGTGTAATCGCTTGTGGATCCAGGCTAGAAATTATGTAGGAATAATACGGCACGTCTGGAGATCCTTAAGAAAATCTGATATGGAGTTGGTTTCTTAAGCTTCTGTGTGGAGGCTGCTTTAACAGCACACAGGGAAGGTGACACACTCACTGCAACTTCTACCGTTTGCCTAAATGACTTTTTATACATTGCTTATTGATGCTTACTTATTTTACCTTGATGCCTTTTATATATAAAGTGAAGCACTTTCATTTTTCCTTTTATTCTACGTGGAACACAATTGAACTCAGCTCGCCTCACGTTTAAATACATATTTAAATGATTAAGTTCTTCACTAATGCACCAAATCAAAAACAGCCGAATGCTTTTTAAACACCCCGATGTTTCCTGAATAAACTCCACAGACATTTAAAGTACGGCTCCTGAAGCTGGTCCTGAAGCGTCGCTTTGCTTCATGTCCCTCAAACTGCTTCACATGTTGTTAATATTTCATCACATAATCCTCTCCACAGCTGACAGGCTGTGATTGTTCTGATTTCACAGTTTTACATATTTCACTTTCTCAAAATCGAAACTGGAAACGGTCCAACTGAAAAAAGCGATGCATTATGAAGTAACTGATTGCTTCTTATGGAAACAGGAAACTCGAAATAAGAACGTCACAAAGTGACATTTTTAAACAATATGTTTCAGTTCACATGTTCACACTTTGTGTAGGTGACAAAACAAAGGAGACTGATTATTTCAAGAATTTTAACGGATAACTTGTGTTGTTGTTTTTTATTATTGTGTCTCTGCATGTGGCAACTCTGCAGTCAGAGGTGACTGGATCCATCCAAACATCAATAGCATCGATACCGGTGCTGGTATTGGATATTTTGTTTCAGAATGTAGCTTTAAATAAATTAGTTCTTTTAAATGTAGAAACAAAATCTTTGAACTGTCGCGTCCATTTTATTTTTCATCTAAAACACATTTAAACAGTCTAAAGTATCCAACAGCACTATGCTCTGCGGCTGATGTCGCTTTTTTCATCTGGAATAATAAAAACAAAATGAAATCAGTCCCCGAAATAAATCAAACACGGAGCAATGATCACGCCCCACCAGCTCATCGCTTCATACCAGCACCCCTCCTTAGCTGGAGGGGAAACCCCTGAACAGCACGATGGGACCAATCACTGGGTCACGCGTCCTCCCAGATGTGGGTGTGTGCACGGAGACGTTAACAACAGGCTCACAGCGAAGAATGGAGGTGCTATTTTAAAAAGAAAGCCATGCTAGTTTCCTTGTCAGGGCCCTCGGCAAACCATGTGTTTGTGCACGACCCCCCCGTGTTTGTCATGAGGGGGAGGGAGGGCTGGATGCACGCCAAACGTCAGGCTTTTATTACACAGAGACCCAGCTTAGACACAAGCGCACCTCCACAGGTAAATAACGGCCCGGGGAAGGAGGGAGGAGGAGGAGCGGGGGTTTGGGAGAGGTGGACACGTGCACAGATACAGACGCTCACACACTGAACAGAAGAGCGGCTGCTGACCCAACTCCAATATTTACTCAGGCATGAGTCTCTAGTGTGAGCGCGCGCATACTCGGGGGGATTTCTGTTTTAAGTGGGTCAAAGTGAGGTTCATACTACTGTTTACACTCATGTTCTTACATCATTACTGTCAACTGTAATATGGACCGAGAGGGAGGGAGGGAGGGACGGGGAAAGGAGACGCAAAAGAAGTGGAAAAGGAAAAAAGATGAAGGCTGGAAAAAAGTGAGAGCGGAACAACATCAGAGGCAAATGAAGGAGTGCTGCGAGTGCATCCTTTCATTTGAGTTTTTTCCAGTCCATTGTCTCAAAATCCCATTTCCCAGCTAATTTAGAAGCTTCTAAAATACACTCAACTCCATACCTTAAGCCTAAGGCCACAGCTAATCCTGTCTTCACACACGCACACGCAGACACGCTCATTCATCCTCCGTGCTTTTGAAAAGACTTCATCTTGGCATAGTAGACACGAACGAAGGATATTGAAGGCAAGCGTTTGAAGTACATGAGGGAATGCAGGAATCAAACTGTGAGTTAAATGCTATTAGACAGCTGTGTGGAGAGGCAGTGTAATATTAGATTTGATTGAATAGATGACTGCTGAATGTGGTGTAATATATAGAGCCGGAGAGGCTTTATGCAGACGTAAATCAATATTGCAGCACCACCTTAATCCCAGCCACTCAGGAGCGCGAGTCAGCCGGCGAGCGGGGAAACGCGTGGCTGTTGCGCGCCGTCGACTTGTTTTCCAGACTTTCGAGCGCTTTTAAAAGTAACTCGCAAAAATTGCAGCCTGGGATTTATTCTGTTTCTATATCGAAATGCCGCCTCATACGGAGGCCGCACTCAAACGGTAATCACGACACGCATCTTACGCTTTCTTTTCTTTTCGGCTCACAGCTCATTTAAGAAGGTTGTATCGGGCCTTTTTGGTTGGTTGCACCGCACACTTTCCGACTCTCTATTCCAGCAGGGAGCAAGGTGAAATGTTGCCTCGCTTTGCTTGTATGAGTTTGATTGTCTGTCTTGGGAAAGAAAGAAATAAAATAAAAAGCAATGAAGCTCGTATGACAGCGAGCAAAAGCTATTTGATGGCACGGCGGAAACAACAGAGAGCGAGCAGAGCCAAATTCAAAGCGTTTAAGTGAAGCTGATTTTGACTGACAGCCGTCTTGATAGTTGTTTCTTTTTATTCGTTCTTGAGCCGTGATGAAAATATGTGGCTTACTTAATCTACGCTGTACATAACATGGATGTGAACATCTGTGCAGCTGTGCCCGCTGTGGGGCCAGCCGTGCCCGCTGTGGGGCCAGCCGTGCCCGCTGTGGGGGCAGCACAGTGTCCTGCTCAAATCCAACCCTGCCTGCTCAATACGGGAGGAAAATGATTTCTCACCAGCATTTTATTTCCACTCTGCTTTCCTCCCCTAATATATTCTATTTATTTCTACTTTTTCTGCTAACCTTCACTCAGAATCTACCCTCCTCTCTGTTTATATTTGCAACCCTCCTCTTGCTTCGTGCTTCATCCGTCGCTCTTCCTGCTTCCATCTTTCCATCCCACTGACACGTCTCCATCACCACCCCTTCCTCCACTCTGATTCCTTTCATCAACATCACCTCCACACCTCCTGTTTCTCTTCTTCCCGTCTCCTCTGCTCATGACTACCAAATAAATTAGTTACCCCCCCAATTCCCCTGCACCTTAGCAAATGCACATCTCCACAAAATCTGACGCTAATGCCATTAATATTCATTAAAAATTAAGCTTAATTGCATGTCTTTAGGAGAGAGGCCCTATTTCTGCACGCACACGCACACGCGCACACACACACACACACACACACACATGCATTTGGCCACCACCTCTAGCCAAATTACAGCAAGGACAGGGCATCTCTGTTGTCCACATGCACACCCACATACTGTGTCAGTCTGTGAGACCATGTGATGCAAAGGTCACGCTAACCCTCAGCAGAAAAATCACCTGGGAGAAGCTTCATAAAACCCAACCAAGTGGTTCCTGTGGCTTAACATAAAAAAGAAATGAATTATAATAATAATAAAGACATAAACGGAACAGAACAAGTCACAAAACGAGAGAAAACCCACCACCTCACTGGTCCCCGGAGTAAAAGTTGTGTGTGTCATTTATACACCATCACAATCACCCAGCTGGCCTCCAGCCGTGGACTGAGCCGCACTCGTGTTGTTTTGCGAGTCACTGACAATCAAACTGTTGTGCTGTTCAGGTTTAAGGACGTGCTGGTCCGCGAATGTCTTGAATGTCAGTAATTACAGTTGAATACAGTATTTTTTTTATTCATTTGTCTGAGCTGTTAACAAAGGAAACGTTGGTTTAAAAAAAAAAAAACATAACACACACCCGGGAGAGGCGGGGCGGGGGAGGTGGGGGAGGGAGGCAGGACATCCATATTCAACACCCCGCGTTCGCACACACACACACACACGCGCTCGCACCAATCAGGCTGACTGAACTATAATTGAAGCAACAATCAGCAGTGAGAGCAAACTCTGTGCTACAAAATGGGACAAATCACTGCCGGTTATCATGTTCTTGCCTTTCATATTTTCTTGACACTTGGATGTTTTGATCCATTTTAGAATATTTGAAAGACACTGCTGTTACACGTGCAGTTCAAATGCATTGCTGCTTTTGTCACTGTCAGTCCATGTAAATGATGAACGTTTATTCCAACATACAGCCTGTTATTATCATCAGGGAAAAGGTGACCATTTGAATGGAAATAGCTGCGTTCGCGACGACGTGTGTGCGCTCGCCTATATACTTGATGCAAACACACACGCTCTGCTCACAAGTCTATCTTAATAGGTCCATTTGTAGCAGGACCTGTTCTAGTGCTGTGTCCTTCAGATTGGATTCTATCTCAGCAATCCCCCTGACCTTTAGCACAAAGAGACGACAAGAGAGGACCACACGCGGACACACACGTGTGCACACACAGCCTCAAGTAAGCTTTCCTGTTTCACTTATACAAACACAGACACACACGCGGCTTGTGTACAGGCCTTCCCCCAGGAGTGATGTCACAGCTAACAGCACTAGCTGCCACAGCCAGGGCTTTCATGTTTTATTCCTCTACACAGGCTAATCAAATAAAAGCCAGTCTTTTTAACCATCTTCACTTCATACAGTCTTTGCAAGTCCCTGTCACCGCCACCCCCGGCCGCCCATTCACTTCAATTGCTTTGGCTCACATTTAAAAGAGGACATCCACCCAAACCGGTGTACACCCACATGACTTTTGCTGAAGCGCGGAGGAACGCCACCGTGTTGGCGAGCTCGACTTTGACTGTGACATTCTTTTTTGGTGTTTTCTCTTTTTCTCCCTGTCTGTGAAGTCTGTATCCAGGAACAAATGTAGCGGCATTTCCTAACAAATGGCAGCTAAATGAGGCCCCTAGGGTGCTGTGCCGCTAACTACCGGCCCCCTTTCTTTCTGAGCCATTATGATTGTCCTAACCGTTCCAAAAACACCTCTCCTGTTCTCGTTCATTTGCATTTGAATTGCAGCTCCAGCTGTACAAAAACAAACATAAATCAAAAAAAAAGAGGGAAAAAAGGGAGAAAAAAAACATTGGCGGATTCTGGCCGAGCAATTAGCGAGTGTCAGTCAATGTGGAGGTAAAAGAAAAAAACCACACGCCCGCACGCACGCACACTAAATTAAAAACATTGTCTCAAACACACGCGGACGCACTGTCACACATGCTCGTACACAGAAGAACGCGAGCTGACATACTGTATGTGCTTTAAATATATATTTTCAAATTTATCATTTAGTTTCGTGCTGAAAACTCATCAAGCTTAAGTGCTCGTCAGCGGTGGCCAATCACAGTGTGGCAGGCCCAGGGTTGCCGTGGCGATATGCGGGGACATTTAGAGGACTCCGATAAACTCTGCCATTTAAAAGGTTATGACAATTAACGCGGCTCTCCGCAAATTACCACTGCCAGACCTTTACCCACGGACGTCTCTCTCTCCCTCTTATCACCTTGCGCCCAGCCTCGCTCGCTCTCTCTCTCTCTCTCCTCCTCCTCTCTATCTCGCCATATGCCCTCCATTTCCGCAGCCTACCCCACCCCTCCCTCCGCCCGCCCCCCCTTCCAGCCAGCAGCACTTTTAATATCCCGTTAATTAACAGAGTTCTTCACTTAATATTCAAATGGTGACCAATTAATGACATTGAACTTTAGGTGCCCCACCCACCCACACACCCACCCACCCACACACCATGCCACGCACACCTTTTCCTGTCACTTCCTATTGAATCTCACACACACACACACACACACACACACACACACACACACACACACAGCTTCACGGCTCTCATTTCCTCCTCTCCTTCCCCTCAACCTCTCCGCCATCACCAAGGTGAGCTCCCATTTCCGTGTGATTGAAAGAGTTTCGTGAGGCAGCTGAGCAAGTATACAGCGAGGGGGTAATAAAGTCAGAGGGGCGGGGGGGCCACAGAAAGGCACCGTGGCCTTTTAATTAACCTGGTGTGATTAAAAGCGGGGGTGGCGGAGGGTGGGGGAAAGGGCCTGCTGCTGTAGCCGGGTGGGGGCAGAGAGGTGACAGACAGGAAATAGGAAATGACAAACTGGAAGTGGGCCCAATCGATGAACCCGTATGTGGGAATTTGACATGTTGACATGTATGCAAATCTAGTGTAATGTGTTACAAAACGGTGCATTAAAGTAATCTGATTCCTTTGCGTTTGTAAGGTTAGTTTTTCTGCTCGAGATGCAGTTTTTACTTTTTCAAATAAATGTTTACACATTTCCTTCGTCCTTATTTTCTCAACCTCGACTCTTTTGTTCTTTGGTCGTTCTGTTGGAGCTTTGCTGCCGTGCTGGGATCTTTGTCCTGTCGATGACCCAGTTTGAGCCAAGCTTTAGTCACACTGATGGCCTCACTTTGGTATACAGAGGAGGTCCTGGTCCACTCAAATCTTCATCCCTCCTGCACCGTGCTGACAGCTGGTGTGAGGTGCTGGGTTTCCTCATCACAGACAAACATCTGCACTCTGGTGTCGTCGTTGTTCCTGCAGTCTTGTGGTTCTTTCAGATAAAACTTGCTTTCTCCAGCAACCCTACCAAACAAGTCACACCTGCTCAGGCTCTAATTGTACTGACATGAACTTTAACCCCGAACACGCTCTTGGGTTTTTGCAGTTTCTCTGAGCGTTGCACAATCTGACCTTGGGGGGAATTTGCTGGAATGTGCACTTCTTCAGTGCAACAAACTGGCAAAACGTCTGCTTTTACAGATGTGCTCACGCTCTCTGATAACGAATTCATCCAGTGCAGCACCTGGATTAGCAGCACCGGGCTGCTACGACTCTCTGAATTCTCATGGAAGCAGTAAAGCTGGACTTGCCTGTTTTGAATGTATTTTGGGAAACACAGAAACACTCTGCAACGCTCAAAATAACCGGTAAAAGAAAGTAAATGCACTGCTTAACACGCAGAATCACTCAGGGAGTTCTTTAGATATAATTTAAATATAGTTTGGTGTCAGAATATAACATCTGCATCCACCTGGCTGTCTCCCAGTTTTCTGTGCTACTTCTGATATTTTACAGATGCATACACGTCTCTCGCAAGGTTTTGCTGTTCACCTTTTCAGAGTTTTGATGAGTGACGCAACGCTGCACAGCAGGCACACACGCAGCAGTTACTATCCAATTCAAGGTAAAGCTGAAGGAAAGTGCGTTAAAAGGGAGACCTGCAAGCCTGGTCGTGTTTTTCTTCTTTGCTCTGACAGCTGACACGGATGGAAAACCGTTGTGCTCAAGTCACTAGAAAGCATCTAACCCAATGAATCAGCTTCCTCCCATGCAGGTCCCTGCAAAGAGGCCGCGTCTCCTCCAATCAGCTGAGAGTTCATCTATACTAAAGCATCCCTCCCCAGGGGCTACTCTCAGGCAGGAAGGGGAAACAGTCAACAGAGAAATTGGAATCAGTTTCACAAAAGAGAGTGGGATGGGTAGTATTTTTTTTCCACTCACTTCCTTTTCCAAAGGCTAGCAGTCAAATCCAGATGACTCCAGCAGTCACCCACAAACTGCTGAATAGAACATGCAGCATAGAGTTTAAACAAGCCTATATTCTGTTGCATGTAATTACTCTGCAAACATCAATTTAACACACTGTTCCTCAGTGAAACATTAAATAGTGTGGCTGATCAGAGCCTGCACCGTGTCCTTACAACGTTATGAGTTTAAGTCTGGCAGTTGGCCAACGTTGCATTTCACCCCCTCCAGTCTATCCTGTCACACTGTGCTGTATACTACCCAATAAAGCAAACACGCCATAAAAAATTATCTCCAAATTCTTGAAATTATAGCGCTCTCGTTTTCGTTTTTATGAGGCAGAGTGTGTAACACGGTAACAAAATATCACTCGCTTAATCTGCCGTGCGTCAAGCGTAATACAGCCATCAAGAGAAAGAAAGGGCACACGTTTCCTCCTTTAAGTGATTTGTCTCACAACGGAGCTGGCGCTAACACTCGGGTTCGCCATATTTATAGGGCGTCTTTAAACTTTACTTCCAGAAAAACGGGCTTTTGAATATTTTTCCACATAGCAGGAGTAATTCTTGTTACAATTAGATTTTTTAAAGAGGATTAATCCCACAGGATTTGGTGGAAATTGACACGCTCATATAGGAACAATCGAGAAGTTCATGTGGTAAAAACAAGGGTCAAATAAAGGACAAACTTCACTGTTACTCATAATCATGGCTTTAAAAATATCTGCCTTTCTCAAACAGCCATTCAAAATCTACCAGCACATGCACTTTTATTTTTTCAAAGCGCACTCCTTCCCTGGTGGAAAATATATATATATTTTTACTTTTTGTATGAGCCTTGATGTCTTCGAAATGCCTTTTTAGCCTTCTTTGCTCCTTGCAATCAGATGAGGTCACAGCAGTGCAATAGACTCAAAGAAAGGCAGCGTTTTCACTTCGATTTGTTACAAAACCAGCTAATAGCGGTCGGTTGCAGAGCAAATTCTGTGTCAAAGGCAGCTGGAATGGTTCCATCAACTGGAGGATGTCCTCTGGCTAGGGTTAATGGGAGTGGAGTGGGGGAAAGGAACTGCGGAGAGTGCCAGAAGAACAAAATAAAGAACTTTTCAGCTTGGATTTCTCAGAGTAATGGGGGGTCAAAAAACAGGGGTCAATACCACAATGACATCCTAATCTGGCGTGCGCTGGCGATGGCGCGTATGCGTGTAATCCGCTCTGTGCGGCTCGCATCATGTCTCATTTCAGCCCAGAATCACAGACAAAGGTCACCATTTGACCTTTTCGCAGCTCCGAATTGCCGCGGCGCACTCGGCTGATTAGTGTACACGCAGACACAGTGTACAAAAGTGACAGGAAGCCACACGCTCGCTCAGAACAGAAAAATGAAAGCGATGCAGCGCTGAGCTGAAGGCACGCAAAACCTATTTGTAATCTTGGCCGAGCTCGCCGCGTACGTTCAATTTTCCAAACGTGTTTACCTCTCGGATCCAAAATCAAAGCCGGCGACCGCCTTTCTTTGTTCTTTAAATTTATTCTGGTGTTTCCTGGTATTTTGTTTCCCTCTCGAAAATCCTCTCTCGCTCAATCGATGACCAATTAACTTTGTCTTAATGCCACCGCGCTTGCTTGGTTTTGTTATGTTTAAAATGTCATGTTTTTTAATGATCAATATTATGAATTTTCAGTAATTACTGCGGCACAAACTGCTGAAATAATGGAAATGTTTGGCCACTTGCACATGTATGCCTGTACATGCTAAAGGCCCACTTTGTTCCTAATAATATGTAAAGTCTGTCTGTAAATGGCTGCAACATAACTGCATCCAAGCCAGGAGCTTATTAGAAGATGGAAAGAATAAATTTAGCCGGGTCTTTAGTGTGACAGACAGGCAGGAACCAGGAGGTGGCGACTCACTAAAGCAACATTAAATGCTGCACCGTTGTTTCAACACGCAGGAAGGGCGCCGTGATTACAGGTAAAGATGGTGGGAAGCTGCCGAAGGTATCGAGGCTTTCATGTAGCCGTAACAAGCTTGTGCGCCTGCCCTTAAAGGAGCACACTTGCATAACAATGAAAAACAGAGGGAGACCAGCTCCCCGGTCAGCGCAGAAGTTGGCATAGCAACCAATACGGGACTTATCAGCACAGGTGAAATGGCTTTGGCCAATGGGAGGACTCGAGCAGAACTACCTGGTATATAAATGTCAGCGTGGGTCAATTGCCGCCGTGTGATCAGCAATGATGAAAACACACCATTACTGTCACCAAATGTCAACGCGGCCATGGATCTCAGCCGCTCCCAGTTAGAGTGACTAACATTTGCTCAGCAGGCTGCACGGTCTGTGTGTGTGAGCATGTTAAGTGAGGAAACAAGAGTAAGAGCGTTTTCAGCGTGAGACAAAAGGCGTGCTGGCTGAAACATTCACTCAGCATGAAAATTACTATATGCTAACACTGATGATTTCCTTTTTTGACAACCTGCTTTTGTGCCAACGATGGCTTTTTGCTCAGCATTCTGTCTCGGTGCGCTCGGTGTTCAAGTCTGCCGAAGAAAGTTTTAATTACGTTTCGGTAAATGACAGTATAACAGCTAACCGCCGCCGCCAAACGGCAGTCAGCCTGCGCAGATACTGAACAACTACTAACGGCCTATCCAGTGCATGTGCTGGATGACGTCTCTTTGCGTGGATGTTCTCTGTAATGAAGGATAACATGCATCATTATAGAGGGAAAGCATCCTGATCCGTGTTGCAGTGTGCAGTGCTCAGTCATGCACTGGCTGCATGCATATCATCACCACATATCTGCAGCTGCACTGTGATGTTACTGGAAATGCTCAATCCATATTAATGCACGCTATTTTATGTACTTTTTTAGTTGCCACTTCAGCCTTTTACCTCACACTGAAGTGCTCTTTTTTTAGGCAATCCTGACTGAATTCAACTAAATGCCTTTATCAGCTACGATCCTGCGGAAGGGCTCGCAGCACCACCGTTTCCATAATCTGACATATCCAGTTCAAACTGATCTTCTTTCCTCCTCTTCAGTCTGTCCTTTCCCGTCCACTTCTTCTGTAATCTCTCCCGTCTTGTCCCGTTTTATTTTCTTTCCTTTGGTCTGTTTTGCTCTCTCTGTAATGATCCAGGGCAACACTGCGAGCCAGAGTCACTCCATGCGGGCTGATAGATAGATCCCTCTGGCTGCAGAGTGGATGGGAAACACATGGGCAGACTTCACTCAAATCTGAAAAAACAACTGCTTGAAGCCAGCTTCCCAGTGGAAATCTTCTACAGAACATCACGCTAAAACTTGGCAGGACGCGTCTCGATCCATATCTGCAGAACAGGCCCTTTGTTGTTCTGAGAATTCGGTTTGCACTGGCAGGCCTGTGCTCATTGAAAATATACAATATGTGTTTATAAGCTATGATTGTCCAATCTCCGAAACACGCATTGCATGCAAATGTCTCTGCACAGTGTGCGTGCTTCGAGAAAACAGTTAAATATTTGAAAACGCAGAGAGTGAGCTCTACCTAAAATATGTCTCATGAATAATGCGAAAGTGTCACAGTACGGCTGTGTGGCAGGCAGGAGAGGACCCAAACGCAAACTCACAGAGACAAAAGGTAAACTCAAAAAACACAGCTTTATTGCTGGCGTGGAGTGGGACACGAAAAACAATACAAAATAAACTAAACTGGAAAAACTAAAGCACAAGGAGCCACAGGGAAAAATCACACAGCTATGATGGAGACTACGACACTGACTCAGAGAAACACAGGGCTTAAATACACAGAGGGATAACGAGGGAATGAGACACAGAAGGAGGGCACAGCTGGGAGAAATCAGGACTGGACGAGACAGAGACGCAAAACTAGAAACACTCACATGAGGCATGGACCTTCAAAGTAAAACAGGAAGTATCACACAGAGACGCGAACTAGACACAGTGGAGACAGCAACTAAGAAACAGAGACAAACCATAAGGCAGAGGTCTAAGAACCAAAATACACAGAGGGAAATACTCAGCTTTGAACACAAGAGACTAGACTAGAGGGAGTAACAAAAGACCAACCATGAGAACATAATGCACAATGCAGGGTGACAGAAAACAAGAAACTCCAACATGCAAAGACACACCATAAACAGAACAGAGGGGGCACAGAGAGACATGAAGGGCAGGGGAGACTTAACATGGGTTGAAACACAAGGGGGAACTAATAAGCAAATCAACATAGGAGGCCTAATGAGCTAAACATACTATAAACATCAAAATGAACTAAAACTCAAAACACTGGGTCCTAAGACCCAGGATCGTGACAGAAAGAGTAATGGGCCTGGACCACACACACACAAACACACACATGCATACACACACACAACTCGGGTTTTCATATCTTGTGGGACATCTAATTGACATAATGCTTTCCCTAATCCTAACCCAACTGTATCTTCAAACATGTGGGGACCAGCATTTTTGGTCCCCACAAAGACATGAATACATGTGCACACACACGGTTTCTCTGTTAAGATGCTTTTTCCAATCTCAGCACAACTCAAACATTAAAAAGATTTGGATGAAACCTTGTGGTATTGATTAATTATGGCTACTATTTATTTTTTCCTCATGTAAACGTGAACGTGTGCACAGCTGTTTCCTGCAGGAAGCACCACTGGTCTCAGTTTAGGGCCCGTGTGCTGGTACCTGTTGCAGTGGCGGCCGAGGCTGCAGGTAGGAGCTCGGGGTTGGTCCTGGAGGAGTCTGATGAGGGGGGCTGAAGTACGGAGGGGTTCCCTGCTGCCCCCCTTGCTGCTGCTGCTGCTGCTGCTGTTGCTGCTGCTGGCTGTACCCAACCATCCCCTGTTGGCCATATGGCACCACCTGCTGAAACAACCAACCACATGACAGTTAGAAGGGAGGTATTAAGGTCAGGACTGAGAGCAAGACTTTCACTTTAAATTAAAAGCAATGCAGAGAGGGTGCCAGGTGCAATTAGTAGGATATCAAAGCAGGTGGCAGGTAACATACTGCAGTAGTCAATCATACATTTGCCAAAAGCAAAAGCATCCCACACAAACTGTCCCTTATCTTTTTTTCCAATTCATGTGATTGTCCCTCAGCGAGAGGCTCTTAATTTAGCTCCGAGCAGGCTGACACGCGCCTCCCAGCAGCGCTCTGCCTAATGAACTCACGCTGCAGAAAACACTAACTTTATGTCCTCTGCCTTGCCAAAGCATCCTGCTCTCTACATTAACTCCGACTCGGACAGCTCGCAGATGGGATGAAGTGCGCCGGATATTACTGTAGTCCCCGTCCCAGGCCGTGACCTTAATGAGGGCCACGCGGATGAGCCACAGCGTTCCAGAGCAAGAGCGGTTAAAAAACTAACTCAGGAGGGCGAAGCCATGCCAAGTGCCAATGCTGCATTACATGGTGGTTATGAGAGAGAATGTGAACAGGGGATGCATGTAACAAGCTGGCACAAATACAAATCTAGCCTTAATCCCTTCTTGTCATTTGTTATGACTGCAGACAGCGCCAGGTGCTCCTCGCTCCTCTGCGGATTTCCTATGGAGGCTGGGGTTTTCTCATCACGTGCACACACGCATGCACATAAACACACATTATTAAACAACATTTACGACCACGGGTGAAGCAATATGACAGCACGTTTCATGTCATATTTCTTCCCCATTATGTCATGTGGCTTATTTTTATTCCGCCAGGAGCTCTGCCGCAAACTCATTAAACGCGCACACAGGCTGTAATTTGGGGCGCGAGCGAAGCCGTGCGCCCCGAGTCCTAAAGTTTAAAATGTCCCTTTAAATCTCCTGTGGCAGGCTTGGCAAAGTAAAACTCAAACTCACAGTGATTTATAGAGGATGGCGTTAGAGGGGACTCCACCGTGACGTAACCGCCGCACTGCTGCCTCGTCAGATTAAAAGCAAGGCTGGAGTTTTACTGTGACTCTCGTGAGCGAGGAAACCCACTCGTAAAACTGATGGCTGGTGCAAAAATATTAAAATCTGATCTGGCTGCAGAGGAACAGTTGAGATTATTACATTTCAAACACTTTTGAAGAGTACCTTCCTTTGAGTGGGTCGTAAAAAAAGAAATATTCTCGCCGCACCGGCAGAAGCTTTTTGACTCTCTGAATGGAGATGATTGGACAATGTGGAATACCATTCACTTCAGTGGAAATTTGATTAGGAAGGACAGGTTTCTGCGCACGAGTGTGTGTGAGTGTGTCATTAGGCCGATGAGACAGACAGACAGGGTGAGATCAGTCTAGCTGGCAGAGAGGTTAATAGCATGGCCCCGCTCATGCCAACAGCACCACTGGATTCATTACTGCAAGCCGGGGAAACACACACACACACACACACACACACACACACACACACACACACACACACACAGTATCTGATTCCAACATACTCAAGTGAATGCACAGTCGTCTGTTCGCAGGGATTTGCTAAAGTAAGAAATACAAACAAACTCTCTCCCTCTGTCTGTCACACACGCCATTAGCTGTGGATCAAAGCCACTCCGACTTAGCAGAAGCAACTCTATCCCGCGATCAGTGATGACAGGCCGCCGTAACACTGTGGGTCTCGACTGGAATGCTGCTGTTCCGGGATTGGTCAGGATCGGGTCGCCATGGAGATCGAGACCAGACAACCACGGGTGGGTTTCTTTCCTCCTCAGACAAATACGATGACAGGCAGGCCGACGGATACGGACAGACAGTGACAGATAGACGGAGGAGCAGACAGACGTGGGCAGCGTGACAGACAAATCACAGAAAAACAGGTCCAACAGAGAGAGCGTGTTTCAGTTCGCACCTCCAGAAAAGATCCTCTTAGTGCTACAAATACCCTCCTTACAAAGGATGGAAAGCTAAGGAGCAGATAATAAACTACACCGGATTCGGTCTGGTCTTTGAATTTGGATATAAAAATGCAGTTTGGACCCATCAGTGTCACAACTGCTAACTCTCTTTGTTTTCTATTAGAAGGAAGCTGCTGTAAGGGTGTAAATACACTTACAGTTTGAGTCCTGTGAGGCTTTACGAGGTGCATTCCTTTTTATCTGAGGCTACCCGGCTGATTACAGCACTAACAGTGGCTGCATATCATTTAGAGGCCTTGTATTGTGCTCACAGAGACCCTTACATGGATCAAAACCACTGTTAATGTAATTAGTGCTATTACAGCTTCTCCTGCTAGGACTGGTCAAAATGTGTGCTGTGAACAAACTGATTAAATAACTGCACATTTTATTTTTTAAAGCGATGGTTCATTTTTAGTGTGGCTCTTATTGTACTGCTGAGTACTTGGATAGCCCACTGTCCTCCACTGCACTGATTATGAAGTGTGGACACGGATGATGTCGTGGAAAAGTGTGGGATCACCTGTGTGGTGCTCTCAGGTAGGAATCAGGTTCATAAAAACACGAGAATGCACAAGAATTGATATGAATGCATATTCATTCTTTTCATTTATATGTAAATGAACGATGTTTAATAATGTGATAGATAGTTATATATGTGCTCAGGTCAGCTGTATGGTGTCCCTGCGATCCTGATCAGAACAATCAAACGTACATTCATGTGTGAGAAATGATACCAATCGATTCATAGATGAAACAAATCGACACAAGTGGCAGATTTTACAGGTTTGAACAATGTTGGAAATATTTGGGACAGTGTGACAGTTATTAAGGCAGCCTTCGTAAGCACGTCGCTAACATCAATACTAACACAAATGTTTTTCAGATACGTATCATGTGGTTCACAGAAACACACACTCTGTCCACAGCGAGCCACTTGGACAGTCTGTAGAGGAATTAAGACTGAATTAGACTCCACAAGAAGTGCTTCATTCAACATCATCATCATCGTATCACAAGCATTAGCAAAGCGAGCAGTGGACTTTCATTGACAGGAAGTGTAAGAGGCTTTAATTGCTGTGAATGGATGGATGGCTGTGGCTGAGTTTCTTCATCCTCTTTCATCACCGAATGCAGAATATGTGCTACTTTCAACAACACCGCTCTCCCAGCTGATCGCCCATTAACCAGCAGCACTGCCGTCTGCATGGGCCGCTCCTACATCAGCCCACTGTTTAAATGTACAGCCAAGGAGTTTATAGCGCCATCAATTCAATTTTATTTTATTTATACAGCGCCAAATCACAACAACAGTCACCTGAAGGTGCTTTATACTGTAAAGTAGACCCTACAATAAAAACACAGAGAAAAACCCAACAGTCACATGACCCCCTATGAACAAGCACTTTGGTGACAGTGGGAAGGAAAAACTCCCTCTTAACAGGAAGAAACCTCCGGCAGAACCAGGCTGAGGGAGGGGCGGGGCCATCTGCTGTGATTGGTTGGGGTGAGAAGGAAGATGGGATAAAGACAAAATAACAAGTATTATTCAGTGCAGAGAGGTCTACTAATACATACTGAATGAAGAAGAAACACCCAGTGCATCATGGGAATCCCCGGCAGCCTACATCTATTGCAGCATAACTAAGGGAGGATTCAGGGTCACCTGGTCCAGCCCTAACTATATGCTTTAGCAAAAAGGAAAGTTTGAAGCCTAATCTTAAAAGTAGAGATAGTGTCTGTCTCCCGAATCCAAACTGGAAGCTGGTTCCACAGAAGAGGGGCCTGAAAACTGAAGGCTCTGCCTCCCATTCTACTTTTAAATACTCTAGGAACAACAAGTAGGCCTGCAGAGCGAGAGCGAAGTGCTCTAATAGGGTGATGTGGTACTACAAGGTCATTAAGATAAGATGGGGCCATCAAAGGTGGTTATTCTGAAAAACAGATTTTCTGTAGTTAAATGAACATTTGAGAATAGCTGCTGCCAAAAACACAAGCAGGTACACAGACAGTCGGGGAAGGCAGCAGAAGAGCCAAACGAGAAGGAGGCAGAAATGCCGACAGTCAGTCAAATGAGTACACAGAGGCAGCAGGCTGACTGGAGGTCTAACAAGTAGCAACCTGTCACTGTGGCTTTGGGAGGGAAGAGAGAGTCATTCAAATGCAGCTTCTGTTTGATTGCTGGGCTCGACTGTATGAATGTACTGTACCTGCTGAGTACACACCAGCTGTCTGAAACCTGATTCTCTTTGACTGAGAATATGCTCGGTGATAAACAGACTCGCTGTGCTGCCGGTTACAACAATAAAAATAACTGCTGGAAGTAGAAAATAAGACCATTTTCTGCCTTTTCCCTCCACTCAGGTGTGTGGAAGCCGACAAAATAACAGTGTGCTTTATCCAGAGTCTTGGCAGGCACACAGTGTCAAATAAATGTCTGTAATGAAATGACAACAGATGTGAAGTGCTGTAGGGAGAAATGACGCAGAATAGACGTCCTGTGAAGCAAATAATTCACCATAAACTGCAGAAACAGTGTGATGAAAACAAAAGCCTTGGCGGCATATTAAGATACAAAGACACAAACACGAGCGCAAACACTGAGAATAACTCAATCAAAAATCTATCAAAACAAGACTCGTATGAAAAGGCAGACAATATCTTCCTGCTCTGCAAATGGTGGGAATAAATAGCTGCGCTAACCCTCATTCAAGGCGGCTGTGTGTGTGTGTGTGTGTGTGTACGTGCACATGTGCCTTAAATCAGCCGTTTAAAAACCTTGCACGGAACAAGGCGCTGCTTGTAATTCAATTGGGCCAATGAGCAATAGACAGGAATTTTCATAACACTGTCAAAGCGCCGCTACGGGTGGCTGCTGGCCGGGACCACAGGTTGCCCATTTTTGAGTGACAGATGGACTCAGCCAACCAGAGCGCTAAGCGGTGCCACCACCCCAACCCCTAAACGCACTCATACGCACGCACTGACAGGCCTGACAGGCCCGCACATCACAGGCTCGCCATTAACATTCACGTGCCATTGTGCTCGTCGGCCAAGAAGCTGCTGCTTAAAATGGAAAAGTTAAAAAGTGTTGCAAGAAGCGGGAAGTTCGATGAGCTGACAAAAGACTGAACCAGAGGCTGAAACGGCAAGAAAAAAAAGCAGATACAAAGTGGCAAAGGAAGATGTTTAGAGACAGAGATGGATAGATAGTCGGAGGGGAGATAGAGGACGGGTGTTACACTCTGCCATACTTAAAGCCACAGATAAAGCGATGGTTCACGTGATAAAGACGGAGAGGGACAGATAGAGAAAGCGATGCAGACGCACAGATATGTGGAGAGAAAAAGTAAAGCACAGGAAGGAAGATGAGCCTGAGAGCAGGGATAGGGATAATGCAAAATAGCAATAAAGATAAAACCGTATGAGAGAGGAAGGGCAGCAAGACGGCAGATACAAGAACAGCTCTGGATACGAGGCCTGCGCACGCTTTAAGGATGGATGTGATGCACAGCAGCAAGAAGTCAACAGGCTGGACAGGGCGGCAGCTCAACGAGGCGCTGCTATCATCATAAAGTGACCAAAGAGCAAACGTGAAGTATCACCAGTATGCTATCAGTGTATGAAAATGCTTTATCACATTAGTTTAACTATAAAAAATACCACAGAAAAAAAAACAGTTTTCCAAATATTTAATGTTGTTTTTGGCGCCGTTTCATCATCAGCCTCCAATTTTAATTTTTTCATTCTGGGATGAAAAACTCCTTAATTTCCTCTGCATGACGCATTGTGTCCACCAACTAAAAAATCAAGTGGATTCAGCATAAATATTCTGAATAGTCACCAAACAGGCTGCTGTCCCTCTGAGGCCTCCGATCTATACATGCATCACAGCACCAGCCTCACATCATCCAATCAGGACATCATTTATCAATAAAACTGATTTGACCATAACCTAATCCTATAATGAAAGCTGCTGATCAAGGTTGGTCCCAGACAGAGTTAATAATATTAACCTAAATAAACTAAAACTAGGTGTTATAATAATAATAAAAAAACTGTTTGGTAACTGAAATAAAAGAGCAAAAATTCAAAGTTATAAAATGAATGAAAATGAAAGTAAAATATGGAGGAAATGTTCCCAGTTTGGTCTGAAATACAAATATAAACTAAATTACTTTAGACACTTTAGGTCAGCACGGTGTTGAAGTGAGCATACAACAGTCCAGAGACAGGCCTGTACGTTTAACTGGTGATTCTAAACTGACCACAGGTGTGACAGTGAGTGATGGTCTGTGCCTGTGAGTGACTGGGATCGACTCCAGACGCCCTGCAACTCTGAGCTGGCTGACCGGCTACGAAAACGCATGAAAACTGCAGTAACTGCGTTTCCAGCGGTCATCGTTTTTCCTTTTTTAAATGACAAAAGTCTTCTTTAACGACTCCACGGAGCTCCAAATCCCTTCTGTAACACCTCCGAGTCGCTACAGTGTATCTGCATGCTTGGCACCTTCTAACGATCGACGGCCTTTTCACAGCTGAATTACACTCACGCTGGTTAATCATAGCATCATTCAAAGACTGAATGTGACTATGCAAAAGCTGGCTGCATTACAATAATGACATTTGTAAACACAGCGCAAAATGAAACATTGGATATTTCCTTTTCCATATTTACATTCTCCAGCAGGTCGGCAGGTCTTAAAGCGAACTTAATGGCAGATAATCAAAGGAAATTTCAGCGAGGGAGCAAAGCGGGGAAAAGGTACGAGAGAAATGGCAGTGCTGACAGATCTGTCAGTCAAAACAATGAAAACGTGCAGCGGTATCAGGATAACTCTCAGGACTGCTTTCTCTAACGTGGAAATAAAAACATTTCAACATCATTTAAATGCTCACACAGAATCACAAAGCCAAATTAGAATTCAGAGGCCGTTATTTGTTGTTGAAATCCTCCAGAAAATGCTACACTTTTAGGAAAAATCACCATTTCCTAATTGTTTGACTCTATCTCGTCATTTTTGGAAACGCTCGGCTCGTTGCCGCCTGTGGCTCGAGCTAAAGATGCTTTTGTTTCATGTTGTGCAGCTGATGCTTTCGACTCAAACTCGGCTCTGATCTTTTGCGGGAATTTGACTTTTTCTCTCATTTTCAAGATGCGCCGACGTCTAAAGCGCCGTAACCGTGCACACGTTCTGCTGCGGCACAAGGACGTGAATATCGCCTCCTGCCATCTCTGCAATGCAAAAGGCTGACGTGCAAAGAACAGCACCGGGCTGCAGCCGTCAGGAGCTTATTATTCCACTCCGGACCAAAACAAATCAACCGGTGTCTCCAGCTTTGTGTGGTGATAAGATCAGCCACTCGGAGTCAATACCACATCCAGCGGTGAATTGCAAACGAAGGTGAGTCCCTTAATGAAATGCAAAGTGTCGGAGGCGAGGATCAGCACCAACGGGCTCATGATTAAACATAAGGGAGAAGGAGAGGGGACGCATCATGGCTCTCGTCATCGCTCTCCTATCTCTCTCCCCCCAAGGTGACGCCGCTCTCCATCTCTCTCTCTCCATACTTCTCTTTGATCTCTGTCTTTGGCTCCTCCCCCTCCTCATACACTGGGAGGCCCTTGACACCTAAGCTCATTCCTCGGGTGCCGGGGGAGAAAAAACTGAGGGAGAGGAGGGATATGCAGCACTCCCATGCCAGCAAATATTAAAGATACAAAAAATAAATTCATTTTAAAAAAGGCACGTGAATTCGCCGGCATTTTTCTGCACAGTGCACTTCATATAGTGCAAGATTTTTCTCTTCCCAAATGAAAACATAAGCCCGTCTTTTGAAGGAGTGTGACTTCTTGACCCGCTGATAGCATCAAATCGCTCTGACGGGCGAGAGAACGCGAGCAGACAGTGTAGCCATCAACTGATAGACGCACGGCGAGCTTTTTTATATTTCCATCTTGGATCCTTTTCTGAAGGCTGCTCTCTGCCCCTCTTTATTTTTCCCTCTCTCTAATTCTCAGTTTCTGCTCGCATCAATTGATGGGGGAAAAAAAACATGCACAAAGGGAGCGCTCGTCGCTGGCGTTTTATTGCTGGCTGACTAGCAGTGGCTCTGTTGTTCTAGACAGAGTGGTAATGGAGACATTTGGAGAGGCAGAGCAGGTGAGGTTAATGCTCTCCGTAATGTGTGTGTGAACAGCCGTTTATTTATTTCATTTTTTCTTTTTTTTGCGAGAGGCTCTGGGCCCTGCGCCACCGGCTCCAAATGTTTTTCACCTACTAAACTCCTGACCCCAATCTGACGCCAAGACAGACAGAAACGCGAGGGGAAATTGAGAAAGAGGCAGTGAGAAAAAAGCAAATGTGATTCAGCGAGGGTCAAACATGGACCTAAATAAGCGAGGGAGGAGGAGGAGGAGGGCGAAGAGTGGGTGAAGTGAAAAGGATTCAAGTGCTGATAATGAGGGAGGTGCAGCCAGTTATCCCAAAATAAAAAGCAGATCGGTGCGATGTCTTGACACAGAATTTCTCAATGATTATACTGGAAATTCAGAAGGAACGCGAAATAACACCAGCTCAGACTCAAACTCGACTCCGTCCTGACAGATAGAAAATAATCATCATGAAATTACCAAGAAAAGAAGGCTCACGACACATGTAAACATCACAACTGAGCGCAAAATAGCCCCGAAACGTCTTTCAGATCAATCATTCCGACGCACGCCGGCTCGGCTCATTTTTCACCGCTTGCTGTGATGACAGGCTTGAACTTGTGTAGGAGTCATGTCAATTACATCTGAACGAGGAGAAGGTGGAGGGGAAGGGGAGGGGTTGCTTTGAGTTGGGGGGGAAAAAAACGCTTTTTCGCCATTAGCGGTCACCGTGAGCTCAGGAGATTATACTCGTATTTTACATCCCCTGCTGCGAGGCTGTCTTTCCGGGATGCTGACACGACGAGGCGCCGCCTTGTTAAATGACAGCGACACAATGGATGGCTGAGCCGCTTCTGTGCGCCGCAGATTAATCAGGAACTGGCGGCGTGATGATGATGGGGTTAAGGGGTTAAGGGCAGGTAGACATTTTTGGAAGGATTGGCTCTTCAGAGGACGAGCACGCAGTGCCTTTAATAACTTATGTCGCTGAAGTCGATCCACGCTAACGCACTCGTAGGCACGCCGCCGTCTCCCTGCTGCCATAGTTCACGGTGCGTGATTTGTTATTTAAAATGTGTAAAGACTACAAATACAGGACACCTGCTCTGCTGTTCTTGGACTCTGCGGGATTCCATAGTTGTGTGCCTACAACTACCATATTAGGGATATCCCCTCTCTATGACATCATAGAGATCCAAGAGCAGAAAAAATGTTCAGAGACCAAACGTTTCGAGCAGCCTCATCCAGGGATCAAGTGAAATGCTGGCCAAGTTATATATGAGTTAAGTCAGCGGTCCCCAACCTTTTTTGTGAGACGGACCGGTTTGTGTCCGACAATATTTTCACGGACCGGCCTTTAAGGTGTCGCGGATAAATACAACAAAATAAAACCGGTAATGGTACCAAAAAAAAGAAGATTTATCCATAACACACCAGGGAAACCGAGTTAACGATAAAACCGATAAAAACCCTGAAAACCATACATTTCACGCCTGAGCCTCAACTCTCGCGGCCCGGACCAAACCACTCTGTGGCCCAGGGGTTGGGGGCCGCTGGGTTAGCTGTTTCCATGATGCTGACCTCTTTTGATGGTGTGTGTCTGTGCGTGTGTTGGTGGGGGCCCTGAGCTGAGCTGTAATTTCTGTTTGGTGGATGTAGACAGAAAATAGTTCCTCCATCCCAGTTTTGTAGCTCTTCCTTATTTGGGGCTAACCAGTTTATGATTCCTGGAAATGCTGCTGCTAATTTGTGCCCTCTGGTTACATCCTATTTAAGTGAAGGCAGCAAAAGCATGAGATGGATGAGCAGGCCGAGAGTTTGAGTTTGTTTGGAGGTAAACTGACCGTTTACATAAGTAAATATATTTTTAAAAGCTGCTCTCTTGAAAACATTCAAACTTAGATGGACGTTTATTCGCTTGTTTAACATCCAGGCTGTACAAACAGGCCCCATCTTCGGCTGCTCCTGTTACAAAGCAGCAGCCGAATCCAGGTAACAGCGTTATTATGCTGTGCTGTCTCAGATGTTGACGGCGTGTCACATCTCAGCACTTCCGCACTCCGCAGTACAAATGAAGCCCAGAAAGTGAGATGCCAGACTTGACCTGCGTAAGAATCCATCTAATCTGGATGGAAACTGAGATGAATTCTCCGTGAGCCAATTAGAGCAGCCACTAATCCCTCTGTAACTCGGCAAAGACGTAAAGCATCCCCTTTCTTTTCCCTCTCTTTCGCGCTCCCTCCGTTTCGCTCTGCTTTCATCTCCCGGCTCTTTTATCTTATCAGCAGGCACGTATAGAGCGCCGCAGACTCAGAGCGCCGAGCCCGGATCTTTCAAAAACACACCGTTTGTGACGTTTTACACCCGCTCGCCGCGTTCAGCACAAAATAATATCAAATCCCAACATTGCTTCACCTCTCTGAGCAAGAGCGATGGAGGACTAATGCAACAGCGAGAAATAACTGACAGCTGCGTTTGTGAAAAAGTATAATCCACAGGCTCAAATATAAATACACTAATAACTGTGGATAAAACATGTTGCTATGTGTTTGAGCGTAGACACAAGTCCATCTTTCTTGTGCTACAGAGCATATAGAAGCTTTACAGTGACATAACTGATAACATCACTTAAACCACTCTGGATGGGAGGGGTTTTCCCCCACCCCCTTCCAGTTAATGACTATGTAGCATGGGCTCCACGCGGCATTTGATTGGCTGAGAGCCACTCCACAGCAGCGGGGTAATAAAAGTTACAAATGAGAGCAGGCTATTAGAGCCATTGACGTGGGTAGGCTAGCTTGCTAATTAATTGATCCTGAAACTTCATCTGTTCTGTAGCCAGAGAGGAACCCTTAATTAATCAGCCTTTCCATATCGTTGTCTTCCTGTTCTTTCAATCTGGCTCGCTGTTCTTTACGCCCCTTCCTCCTCGTTCCCTCTCTCCTAATGCCTGTTTTAATTGTGAGGTGAGAATGCTCGGGGTCCTGTGGGTTGGTGTGGAGAGCTGGTCTGAAGGTGGAGGAGCTGGAACAAAGACAGTGCGCGTCATGTGCACCGGCGTGGATGACATTAGCGGGGAGCCTGCGACGTTTCAAGAGCTTTTCAAAAGAGGGAGGGCTGTGATGAAGCTGGAGTGGTCCCCTTTGCACCCCACCCCTCCTCTCGCTCCATCTTTCCTGGCAGAGGGGCTGATTTAGTGGGGCTTCCCAGCCATCCGTCAGAGCCGGCACCACAGGCTGCATTAACCCCAGAGACACCCGGGGCCCCTAAGTGCTTCCGAGTGGCCCTCTCTCTCGACGTCGGTGAGGCCACGGACAGATGACTTCTCCACATCAGGACGTGAACGGTTAATGACATCGGCAGCTTTTGGTTAAAGAAAGTGCGTCTGTGTGGAACTTGACGGCAACATGGTGAGGGAAAGCAAAAGACATACGGAGGGCTGAAGGTAACCGATGAACTCGCTCCTTCCCCCTCTGTCTGTGCCTCTACATGGAGACAGAAGGAAACAGTGACTGGATGGAGTCCTTACAACGATAGTTCTGCCTTCAGTTCAGACTGGCTAACTCTGATGCGACACCTGTGGAGTATTTGGCTCACAGTTACCGCCTGTGTTGTCCACGTGCACGTCACTTTAACTGACTGACCTCTGAGCACGTCCGCGCTTAATAAATTGCTAGTTGAGATTCCCGTCACGACGTGAGAACTTGCAGTTCTTCAGCTCTTTCATCAGTTTGAGATGTTTTCAGTCAAAAATACTAAAGCAGCGGGGGGTGTAAGTATGAATGTATTAGCCAAAAAATCATTTTTCACCCTGGCACTAATGGATCGCTTAAAGTATTATCTGTGTTAGGTCGTTTTCACAGCAGACTTTCTGACTTGTCATACGAGGACAGGCGTTATTAATGACAATCCTGGATTTTCCTCCCGTTTCCAGCAGTTGGAAAGCGAGCACAAAGCCACCCTGAAACAGAAGCTGCCGACGTTTCTTTGATTAATTACACACAGGTGAGTTTGATACGTGAAGAACGTCAATAAACTCACTGTAAAGAAATAAACTAAGCTGCGGAAACTTCAACTGATTTCACTTGAAATGAACAGTTCAGGAAATTCCACAAATATTTAGCACGTTTCTGCTAATGTTTCATCCCCAGCATGTCCAAGCTCTTTAATCTAAATGATATTTCTAATGTTAAAACATAATTATTGTTGTTGTCTGTGAATTATGATAATAGAGTATTTTAAAAAAGCACAAATAAACAGTAAAACACTTTATTATTTTTTGATTAAGATAACAAATTACAGTTATTTGCTTCCTGAACAGAAAAAAAATTGTTTCGTTGTTGAAATGAATTTCTGACTTCTCAGACAAGTCCAGCATCTCGCCTCACATTAAGCAGGAAAACCTGAATAAGTTCAGTAAATTGAGTAGTTTAAACCAAAAAACATGAAACAAACGATAAATAATCGACTCTGAGGCCTTGAAATAAAATCAGAGTCGGCCTTCATGCTGACACTTTTTCCTGCGTTGAATTAAAGTCTTCTCGGGCCTATTCTTCCAAAGTCTGCAGCTCAGACGTCTTCATCTCTGTTTACATGTTTCAGCGTCATCTGTGCGTGTCACTGTGGTGTCACTGTGCGAGGCAACGTTATCACAAAACATACGAATCATTTAAAGCCATAAAACCTCCAAATCTGCAGCTCACAGATTATTATTTTGTTCTTCATCACTGCTGAGCGATGGAGGATGCTACCTGGCTAGCTACTTGACTAGCTGCCATTACCCAGCATGCCGTTCAGCAGTGTAATTCTGTAAACGTGCAGTTATTACTGTTGGTTTCACTTTTCACAGATGATTACAGTGTTTGCTCTTCTGTGTTACATTAATGTATATAGAAGACAAATGAGCATAAGCTTGAGTGAGCGTTGAGGACAAAACATAGAAAATAAATATTTTCTCATTAATTATAATGGATGCATCAGGCTCGCAGGGGGCTGGAGCCCATCCAGGTCTGAGGTGGGGGGCACCGAGAGGCGAGCAACCACTCACTCTCCACGAGCGCGTCCTCGGACAGTGGGAGTAAGCTGCAGTACCACAACTGAAGGCCCCACGCAGGACCCCTCGTCCTAACGAGGACTCGAACGCCACGTGATCGATCCAGTATGAACACAAAGCTTTGTCTTAGCATGCTGTGTTTGCAGACGCTTGCAAAGACCTGATGCGTTAGCAGCAGTGGATAATCGCCTCTGGCCCGTGCTCAGTTGGCTCTTTTAAGCAGTAAAATTAAAAACAGTCTTCACATCCTCTGCAAACTCTTCAGCCGTTTTCCTCCTTCGTGCACGTGAACTGAAGTCAGGCCTGCAGCACGAGTGTGCAGGCACCTTTGTAAAGAGCTGCATCCAACACTTGTTGGGGTGTGTTGTCATTATTATAACACATTGTGTCATATTAGCTCGATGTGTGTTTGTTCTGTTAAACTCATCAGGCTGTATTTCAACTGTATGTGAAATGAGATTTGACGACCGTCATCGTAGCACACACAGGAGAGCACAGAGAGCCATGTGAACTTTTATAAAAGTCATGCTGGCAGAGTGTGGGAGTTCTTATTTTTTAATTTAAAAAGAGAGTAATAAATGCTGCCTTTCTTTAACATAAAACAGTGTGCGTTTTAATTATTTCTCATTTACATTAACTTAATCAAATGGAGGATGCAAATGAAGAAATATGTCGTATTAAATGAAAATATCTGAGTTGACTTCATACTGCAGGAAGGCTTTTTTTTATTTTATGGGTTTACAGTGCAGCGATTTAATTCCAATAAATGCTTGAATGTCTACAAGTATTTATAAAATGAAATTAAATGCAGTTGCTTCACATTAGCTTTGTGGTTTCAGCTGTTTTTAGAAGCGCTGTAGGACACACTGCTGTATAAACGTGACAAATGAAGCGAACTAAAGCGGAGACGCGCCGTCTCTGGATGTTGCTTAATATTTAGGAATGTGCACAGCTGTTGCCCAGATGAAAGAAATGCAGCCAAGCTTTTTAAAGAACACTGATGCATTATTGTTCTCCTTCTTCCCTCTGATGATTACTGTGCAAAGACGAGGCCCAAAAAATAATCTCTGCAAAGTGAGCGTGGTGATAAAAGCTATAAAAAGCCCTGAAAGACAGACTGTTTGTGTGGAGCTGCTGTGGTGTGTGCGTGCTGAACAGGTGGCGGGTCAGCCACATTTCCACTTGACTTTAAATGCTTGGCTTCTATTAAGTTGGCCCAGTGTGTAAGGAACAAACAGCCAGCACTGGTAATGGTTTCTGCCTGACCTGCTGACACTTTCACCCCCCGCACGCGCTCCTGCCTTCTTCTCTTTCACTCTCTTTCATTTCCCAGGATATTTTTTTCTCCTGCTCGTTCTCCCACCACATCACTCCTCCCCTCTTTTCACATCAAACACTAATGTTTCCTTCAAATTCCTTTTCCTCTCCATCTGCCAACTTTGACATCACAGGAAATTACGCTTAGAATTGGCGGCACAGTTTTCTTTTTCCGTTCCTTTCCTCGTTTCGACTTCATTCCACTTCCACCAAGCGGACGTATTTTTTTCCTGTCATCCCCAAGACACCCGCCCCCTTCTTCTACTTCCTCCTTCCTCCCCTCCTTCTTCTGCTGATATATTTGTCCTGGCTCCCATCACTCCACGCAAACGCCCTTCGCTGCTTTACATGCGCGCTCCGTCTCTCGGCCTCTCTAACACACTCAAACTGTCTCACACGCATGCAGACACAGCATGACACTAACTACACCTAATGCAAGTTCTAGGCTTATTTGCTGGAGGCTCGTCGGGGTGGAGAGGATGTTTTTTCCTTCTCTCTGAGACATCAACATCGAGACTGGCGTCTGTGCGCGCCTCCCGTGGCTGGATTAAGGAAGGAAGCCACGAGAGGAGAATTTAATTTGGTGAAATGCATTGTTAACAACGTGTTGGTGTGTGTACGTGCACGCACAATTGCATCGGCATGCCTGCACATATCCGAGCCGGAGGTAACTCCTGACATCAGGCTTCGTGGCCTGAACAGGTAATCGAGGTCACATGGAAACACCGACTCGTCTCAAAACGCACCGAGTGGGTTTGCACTGATAACCTTCCATCAGTGAAAAAACAGATTAAAGATGAGTCGAGATGTTTACATGAATGTTCAGAGAAGGGTTTGTATATGCTTTTAGCTTCTCACCTCTGTCTCCACATAAGCTTTTAATGTGTGTGTGTGTGTGCAGCGTGTAGGTGTAAGTGTGTTTAAATGTCGCTGTGCAAATATGACACCTTTTTAATTGCATCTGTATAGCAAATGCAAACACACATAAACATAGTTACATTTCTATCAAAATTACTACTAGTAACAGAAATAATAACACCGACTTATTAATCAGCTTTAATTTTAACAGCAAATTTTTCATTTTTGTCATAATTTCGGCTTCTAAATTCTTTCACATTTGTTAGATTTATAATAATTAGATTATCGCAGACTAAAGTTGATTCAGTAGCTAAAAAATAAATTCTAAAGTTTGTTTACAAACATATCAACTCCTCTCTTCCCAACACGCGTCTTCATGAGAAACAGGAAGCGTTTCCTGGGGAACATCAAATGTGCTCATCGACCTTCCTACACCAGGAGCTTACTTCTGATTGGATCACTTCCAAATTCACCCCGCCCTCTGCACAGCTTCATTAGATGTGATTGGAGCTCGTCTCTGTAAAACGTTTTCATCTCGTTTTTATTCAGCGTCAATAAATTTCATTACGGTTTTTGTCCTCGTGCCTTAGTTTTTATTCAAGCATTGATTGTTTTTGTCAGAAAAAGAAAACTATGATGAAACAAAATTATCGCCGTAATTAGTGGAAATCTAACCGTGCACAGGAGGACACTGTTTTCACTCATTGACATGTGAATTAATGAATTTGGGGGAAGATGGGGGGACTTGAACTGTCCAAGAGCGACCTGTGCTTTCACGCTGCCAGTACCACAGATTAGATTCCAGTAACATCACCAGTAATCAAACCATTATGTGTCAAATTATGACAAAATGGTTAATTACGTGAGCCTTATGCAAAGGATAGAGGTGAGCCCTTACACATATCCAATAACTGCACAGGATGAAATATACATATTACTGTGGAGTTCATATTTAAGACGAATGGGGCTTAATTTTTTTGCAGAGTTTAATCATAATAATGAAAGAAAGTCAAAGAAGACCTTTTAGTCTGGTGTTAAAACCCCCGACACAGACACACACACACACACACACACACACAGTCGCTCAAGTCCCAGGGAAATCACAGAGATAGACCAACGCAGGTCTTTGTTGACGTCACGTTGCCTGGCAACAACCCAGCAGCTTGGCTGTGACAAGCCGAGGTCTCAGCCCCGAAGTGCGATGCATCATGGGGGATTGTGTGCGCTACGTCTTACATCACCCACAATCCCCCTCGCTGACGCAGCTGTAGTCAGGACTGCTGTTCGCAGCTGATCCCGAGGTTAGGAAAGAGGGCGTGCTGAGAGATGCAATCACGTCCATCATCAGTGCAATTCACGCATCTTTTGATTTTTAATTACCACTCGCTTCAGGAACAGATTCACTGTATATGTTCCAGTACACATTTTTTTTTACCCCTCCCTGCTCCTCCCTGATCAAACCCCTGACCGCCTTTCTGTAGGTAAGGCTCATTACGCTCATCTGAGAGAGTGGAATTAAACCTCCTCCTCCAAACTCATTACTGTGAGCTAGATTTCACCAGCAGCAGATAGGCAATGCAGCGGTGCTGCTTTTAAAGCCAGAGCCAGATAATTAGAAACTTTAGAAGCACAGTTCCCATGGCTATAGCCAGAGCGAACAACTAATTCTATTTGAACTAATTACATTCCATAATGCTAGGCAGTGATTGCTACCCCAACCACAGCCTCCCATATGTAATCCAGCAGAGGATTTCATCACAAAACACAACCGGGGATGTATTTTTCTGTGTGTCATTGGCTGTATGTTATTACGCATTGGCATCACACCCCCGCTCCCTCATAGCTGTTTGCATTTCATGCTACAAAACTCCTCCCGGGCCTTGATGAGACCAAGTCTCGCAGTGCTGACGCTAACCTCCCAGGACAGCACCGCCTCAGTGCGAGAGCTCCCAAAACATAATAAAAAAGATATAAATCGATGCCTCGATGTATCGTTTTATCAGAATTTATTACCCCTGACCGCCTTTCTCTGGATTTAGACAAATGAGAGCAGCTCCCACAACCTGAGTGGATCAACAGTAAACAGACATTTTTTATGTTTTCAAATGACACATTTTCATTGTATAATAGGAAAGATCGGTCGGAGAATGTGTGTGAACGTGTGTGTGCAGGACCATCTCCTCTGCTGCTGCCTGTACGCACATTGCACAATATTTTTAGACAATACAGGAAGTCTGCCTGTTAGTCAATATGTGTTTCTCCCCTTCTCTCTCTCTCTCTTTTTATACTCTCTTGCTATGTGTGGAAGCTCGCTCGCCCAGTGAGAGGTGTTCAAGTCCAGACCAACAGACCAGGCAGACTAAATATAGCCGGCAGTGACAGCAGGGAACACTGTGCTCCCCCCTCTCTCGCTGTGGTGCTCGGCACTGCTGCTTCACTGCAAACTACACTGGTGAATTTAAACTGCTATCTGCACGCACGCACACACACGCACCGAAGAAGTTCACTTTCTGCCAAAACTGTGGCACACACGTATCATTCACACAAACGCAAAGATAAAAGGGACGCAGATTAATACACACACACCATACCAGTCCAAATGGGATTTACTTAAGACTCAATAAAGCAGACAGAAGCACTATTGTCTCCAACACAGACCTATTGTGCTGCACAGAGACTGTGACGTGGGCCGACCGCGCTGCGTCTGTTTACTACACAGAGAGCATTCCACACACACACACACACACGTACATGCCTCCAAAAGTAAATAGAGATGCAAAACAAAGTGCACAAATGCACCATCAAACAAGCATTAAGAAAGAACTGGCTTGCACGCACACGCTCACACACACAGCATCAAACCCATCTCGCTCCAGTGGGAGTCTAACGGGAACTGAGTGATGAACAGGAGTGACACCACCACATGCCAGGGTGTGAGATGCGCTGCCTGGTATTTTAGGCTGCGTCTCAAATTGAACATGCCAAGCCTTCAGGGGGAAATCGTTGGATAATGTTCGTGCGAGAAGCAAATGTCCCATTGCAATATCGCTTATAAAGGCAGCTGTGATATCTGGAACGGCACTGCAGAGAGGGCCGACCTATCCGCGATGCACGCCGGAGGACGAACGCGGGTGCAAAGATGCAGTGCTCCGGTTTGTTTGCGTACCTGCTGCTGAGGATACTGCATCCCACCCATGCCCATTTGACCCCTCCCCTGTAGGCTCATCGGGTATCGATGCGGGGGAGGCGATGCGTAGGGCTGGCTGGGGGGATAGGGTCCGGCCCCCGGCTGCTGCGGGGCGGAGTAGGGATTGTTGGCCATGCCGTACAGCTGCGAGCGCTTCATAGCCATGAAGTCCATGGAGGAAACCTGCAGGGGAGAAGAAGAGGGGTTATTAATGCATAGTCAGCATTTGGTTTTTGGCTAATACTTCATTCATGACAGTGCATTGTAATTGCCCGAGAGGTGTTCAAATTAATTCATCTGCTATCTGCCAAGTTGGAACCCCTAACTGAAGTCCACTTAGTGCACCACTCCAAACCACAGCCATCGCTGATTTATTTCATAATTGCACAACAAGTGAAAGCTTTAAATTAATGTCAACAGATCATAAATGAACAACAAATGGAATTAAATAAGCAAAGATGTGTATTGAGTAGCTATTTGGAGCAAAACTCTGCTGGAAAAGAGCCAAAATAAAATGATTTAATTAAAACCTAAAAGCTCGTATCTTTGTTTTAATGTCTCTGAGGCTTTTACAAGTGTTGTAAATGTTGTTTAAAGCAACAGGAGGCAACGGCAATAAAAACCTATGGCCGCGTTCCTGCAACCAGAGCCCCGCGGTGCCAATAACCACCGTACGACTCGTGCTATACGGCTGCTTACAGCAAACTGGCAGATAAAGCGATAGTTATTCTATTACTGCAGTCGAGTTTATGTACTTCCGAGTTTAAGTAAAGGTTGTGGGTGCAGGGGCGTGGATCCAAGCTTTTGTGACGGGTCATTTCAAACTCGCGAGCTTGAATCCCAGAGGGAATTCAGAGTAGCAAAGCAGTCGGGACCTGCTCTCCAAAGCCACACCTGGAGAGCTCGCTTCCCGTACGAGCACAGAGGAAAACCAAAGCCAGGACAGAGAATATGTCAAGGGTAATTTATTCCATTGTAAGTACTTCAGAGCCCTTTTACGGGTTGTTTGGGGTCCCAGTGAGCCATTGGAAAATTCCGGTACAGTGCATCAGGCTAATGCTAATCCGTCACCTGCAGCGGCGTGTTTGTCTGTCTGCTGGGCAAATAATGCAGACTTCTTCTATCTTCCCTCTTCTTCTCTTTTGTCTGTGCCGCGTAGGATCATGAGTGATTTATGACACTTTGTTCCTACTGTGTCTCTCTCTCTCTCTCACACACACACACACACACACACACACACACACACACACACACACTTTCACTTCTCCTCTCTCATTTCCAACTAACCGCCACCGACCCCCCCGCACCGCCTCTTCTTTCTCTTCCACCACCAACTCCCTCCTCAGTTCCCTCCCTTCTCCCCAACTCAATATCACCTCGTCTAGAGCGGAGGAGAAATTGCCGCTGCCTCATATTGCCAGGCTAATATCAAGAAGACATGTCAGGGGATGGGAGCACTTTATTCAGCAGGTTACGTGGACAGTTATGGCGGTCCAGCGTTAAAGCGTTCGCGCCTACTGAGGCGTGCACGTGGAATAGTTTGGAGGGGAGAGAGAGAGGGTGATAAAACTGTGTTTGGGCGGGGAAAGAGGGAGCGAGAAAGTTAGCGCTCTTAAAGTAATTTCACAGCAGGTGTGTGAGGAGGGGGGGCTTTCCTGCAAAGGTCTGCATCGCCGGATTTGTAACAGTATAATAATGAACTGCAGACACTCGCTGCCCTTTGCTTTTCTTCCTCCGTGCATGAAAAAACGAAGTGAATCATCCCCCGTGTGAGGGAGGAGGAAGTCACCGAGTGCACCAGCAGAAAGGATCGACAATGAAACATTTAAGCAGAAGAGGAAACGCGACATCTAATCTGACAAAATGATTGCCAGCATTAAACTGAAGAACATTAGGGAAGAATAAAGTTATGAACCATTGTGAGGAGAACAAGTTTTAAGATGTTTCTGATAGAAAAATCTTTTTTTTACTGACAGACGGAGCGTTTTCAGAGAAAAGTTTGACTCATCGTATTGTATGCTTTTTCTTCTTATTGCTCAAAGAGACAATAAAGAGCATGACTGAGTGAGCTGCTCAGAATACTACAATACAGCTAAAGCAGAGTTAGCTCTAAGTGCATCAGCGCAGTAATATACAGAGTTAAACCAGTTGAACATCAAAGGGGAGATTTGTTGCGAGTATTTTGTTGATATGCTCAAACTGATGCCGGTCATATGTTTCAAATAATGGAGCGGAGGGCAGCGCATGACCCGCTCGAATGTTTGCACACCCACAGCACACAGACAGCACTAAGCGATGAAACGTCCTCGAGTTTCTGAAAAATCCAGGGCACTGTGCCACCCGTGATATGGGACACACACACACACACACCCTCCCCAACTCCATCCAGTTCACCAATCCAGCTCAAGAGGTCCTCGGTTTGCCAAAAACGCTGAGCGCAACACAAATAAATCCCCCACACGCCGCTGCCAAGTGTGCACGCGTACAAAAAACATTAAACGCTGCACTTACAAAGGTACTGAGGACGGAAAATAACCTCAGAGTTTTTGGAAGCGGAGAAGTGGACACTCGATTTTACACACACGTGCACATAATCCACGGCTTCAGAGGACACTGCGCTGGTTTGCACCTTCATATCTGCTCATAACTGTGGACATAAACACTGTGCAGCTCTGCACCTTCAAAATGTGTCTTTTTACAATTATTTGTATTTTTTAAATAGTAAAAGAGGTGATGATGACGGGTGCAGACGTTAGTCCTGATTAGGGTCTAATTCCTGCCTCGCAAGCCCACTGCAGGTCCTTGAAGAGAGGCCAGGGCGACAGTGGACTCAGGAGACCCACTTCCACTCGCCGGATCTTGCAAACTCTTTCACTTTCTGCCATCTTGGCTTGTGAACCAAAAGGGGAGTGAGTCTGCATTTTATAGCCAGAATTAAGTAAAAAATTCTTTTTTTACCTGATTTTTGTTTCCCATGAGGCCAAAAATCAGACGTGAAATTAAAATCTGATTACTGACTGAGCCCTCCTCACCTCGTTATAAGGACGACACGTCTCCGTAAGAGTTAGGCCTCCCTGTGAGCAGGGCTGGGAGCACAGACTCACACAGACACACACACAGACACACACAGACTCACACAGACACAGTGGCAGATTCTGCTGATGGCTCTTTGTGTTCTCGCTGCATCGCTCTCATCTCTCTCCAACTTCCTCACACACTTTGGGGGAGATCTTAAATAAAACAGCCACAATCAAATTATATCAGGTACCTCGGTCCACCTTCGACGCACGGCGTTACCACGGGCAAAGAAAAGAAAGAGTATTTTCCGCCTCCCCAAACGGAGCCTCAAATCTGCTCTCATGACAGGTTCCACTAAATGAGATTTCAGCCCACTGCAGCCTTTTCCTAGAGATATGCCCACGATTCCCCTCACACCACCAGGCACAAAAAACGACAACCATTCCTGACAAATTGAAACGTTATTTTTTTCCCTTCCCGGAGAGAAATGACTGTACTTAGGAAAAAAATTATGAAAATGACACGAAGTGAATCTTGTTTGTGCCAGGAGGGACAGCAGATAAAAAACTAGAGGGAATACACAGAAATTGTTTTTTATTTTCTTCAAATGTGTTTTTCACTTTGTTCATCTGGGCATGCCATTCAACGGAGGAGGGGGAGGCGGCACGGGAGACAATAGTAATTCAACTGCTAAATTTAAAATTCAATTTATGAACTCCTCTCCAGCGCTGCGACTCTCGTGAGCTTTTTAGTTTTTTTTTATTTTTATTTTTTTATTTTGCAAAACAAAGCCATTAAAACAGAACATGGGTGAAATTACTGTGGGGTGAAACCTGCTAAATTGCTTTTCTGAGCTCAATCGACAACATTTTTATGTTGCGAAAATGATTTTACTCCTTCTTGCTTTAATGTGCTAAGTTGTTAATCAGAAAGAGACAAAACGCTCGACACAAAAGCCTCGGATATGTGGATTATGAGACACACACTGGGATCAAACGAACATAAAACAATATTAGTAAACGGTTATTATTCCAGTCCCATTTCAAATGGAGGAATTATTGGGGAAAACTGGCCCATTTATCCGCCGCGGTGAGGGAATGCGCACGCACGCCCGAACAGGTCCACGCTGCCGTGGCTCGTCCTCACCTGAAAAACAAACTACAGAGGGAAAAATACGCTTTCCTATTCAGCAGGTGCAGGAACGCTCCTGACGCTCGCCTTCAGGGCTGCAGAGTTTCCACTAATATCTCCACTAAGGCAGTTTCCATCCAAGCAACAGTGGAGCAGAATGTGTTCCCTCGTATGATGTTCTTTATGGTCTACAAGCTGCTTTATTGAGACACAGCAACTTGTGAAATTATCTGACCATCAAAGAGCAATTCGCTGAACTATTACGATCCTCGTATCATCTGGCGGTTTAACGTTTTCTCGAGCAACACATTCCTGCAGGTTGGATGGGAGCGTTTCATTTCAGGCCCAGTGCACTGGGGGCTGCAGTGTGTGCTGTCGGGGTAAAGGTCTATTTGGCTGGAAAATCAGTGCCATGTGAAAACTGTAAAAAAATTGCACCTGTATGAAAATCATTGATTATCGTCTGTTTGTGTTGGGAGGACTTGTGCAGAGCAGCAGCTTTAATTCCTGCGTAATGAAAGCGTTTTAGCTTGTGTGTATTTGTGAGGAGAAACAAATAAGGATAATTATTGTCAACGGATCCTCTTTATCCTCTGCGCCGCGCCGGCCTCCGGAGAATCAACGCGCTGCAGCCAGAGCCGGTTGGTCTGCTGGGACAATCAGCCTCGTCTTTTATGTTATTTATTTGCACCGTGCAGCAGAGCGCTCTCCAGCTCCTATTACACTGCGGGGCCCGGCGTTGCCCAGGCCTCCAGAACAAAGCTCCACATTTCAGGCTTGAAACCCAGCGCGCTTTGGGCCTACTGCTGCACACAGAAAATAAAATGGAAAGGGTGGAAAAAGAAAAGATGGAGGCGGAAAGACAAGAAGAGAGACTGCAGCAGTGGGCGAGTGCAGATCGAGTTCCATATTAATGTGTGCAAATTCCCCCGCTCCTGCTGACTAAGATTAGAAAAATTAATTTCATGGATGCAGAGACAATACTGATGTCATCAAGCGGAGAGGAGAGGAGCAGCACGCCGTTAACTCCTCCCTGCCCGGGCTCCACGAGGAGCACATCAGCCTTTAATATCAGTTTATCGCCTCGTTTCGATGCCAGATCGAAGGAAACACTGACAACAAAACGCCACACTTAGCCCTGACATTTCTTTCTTATCAATTCATCTCATCCTGAAAGCAGAACTGCGGCTGAGCGGCGTGCGCGTTGGCATTCCCGTGTGTGTGTCGCATCGCTTAGAAATTCACTGAATTATGTCCTGAAACACAATCTCATCCTGCATCTCAGCACGCACGCCTTGTTAGTAAAAAGTCTCATAACGAATGACAGTGTGAAGAGCAGTACTGGTCCGCGGGGAGCTAGGTAGAGCCAAATTGCGTTTCCTCAGCCCAATATGCCTGTACGGCACAGGCAGCTAGGCGTGAAGGCTGGCTAGCGATGAGAGGCATGAAATTGTCTGAGGAGAGAGAGGTGCAGGGCGCGACAGCCGTAGAGGAGGCGAGGGAAACGTATACACGCACGGCGGATGTTTCCCAATGGTGCCGTGAGTCGAGGAAGAAAAGCAGACAAAGAGAAGCCAGATAAGAGGTTGTTGTTATGAGGCCGACCGGCGGGCTTTTGTGTTTGGGGCAGCGCGCATAATAGCTCTCTCTCCTCGGAGCCAGCGATCGGTGCGCCCTCCACGATTGACACCAATATTTACACCACGCACACGCACGCGCTCGCACGCACGCGTTAGAGCGCTCAAAACAAACCCACCCCCTCCCGCGTGCTTCGGGAAAAGTTGCAGAGTGTTGTGTTTGTCACGGCCGGCACAAAGACGTCATTAACAGAAGGGGGAGGAGGGGAATGGAGGAGAAGAGAAGAGAGGAAAGGGAGGAGGAGGAGGAGGAGGAGGAGGAGGAGGCGAGCGGCTGCTTCATCTGTCTCAAGTGAGATTGAGGTCGCGGGGTCGCCGGAGCCCTTTTCCTTTGCTGAGACTGGGAGCTGAAGAAGCGGCGGTGAGAGAAAGAAAACAGAGAAAGCCTCGATGACAAAACGAGACGCGGCCGACATGCCAGCGACACGCCATTACAGAAGGAAAACAAATAAAATGCCATCGTCTGCAAACAGTCAAGGAAGCATGTGTGAAAGAACACACGCTGCAAATTTGCCAGCCGCGTCTGCTGCCAGCGTGCAGTTTTCCCAGACTGAATCATTCAGGTTTTCACTGCATAACGAGGAGAAAAAAGACGCGAACACGGGCGGGTTCTGCTGAGAGCCAGGGCCGGACTGGGACATAAAATAGTCCCGGGCGTTTTGACTAGAGACCGGCCGCCATTATAGGAAAAATCATAAAGCCTTTGAATGAAAACAAACGCTGATGTGACAGTGATGCTCACTGTTCTGATGGTATATATGCATCAATCGTTTGTTGTAAGACTCGGATAATTATTTATTAAAAGCGAGACATTTGAAATGAGAATAAGAAAGTATTTCTTTGTGCCCCCCTTTCCCTGTTAATGCCCTACCTGGCCCCCTGGCAACACTTTGCTAGACCCGCCCCTGCACAGTTACCAGCTGTCAGCTACAAAGAAAAGGATCCTGGTGTTATTTGTCTCTCAGAAACAGTTCATAACTTCCCTTCAACTCATTCATGTGACCTAAAAGGTAAACCTGTTTCTCCATCACAGCTCTGATGATTCAGTAAGGACATCTCCTGGTTTCATCTTCATGTTTCCCTCTCATCACATAACCAAACCGACATCATGACCAGCAGGTTTACAGCTGTGGCTCCAGCAAACATCAGCTAAAACTAGAAAGTAATATTAAATAAATTCTAACAACAGCTGATCAAACGTGCTGCTGTTGTTTAATGCGACATCTGCCGGTTTCTTCTTTCTGGCGCAAAGTGATAAACAAACGAGAGAGAAAAGCCGATCAGCTGATCATTGATCAGTTTCATGATTGAAGTAGCAACAGGAGAGGGAGGGTGAGAGGATGAGAGAAGAAGAGCCAGCTGTGCAGCGTAAAGACAGAATAACTCCAGCTTTGTCTTTTTCATTGTAGCTGAAGTCCGGGACAAACTGTGTTTCTTTTCACCTCAACACCAAACGCGTAATTTTTTCTCTGAATACGAGACGGGACGGTTGGAAACTCTAATAACTAACCTTATAAATAAAATAAGATAAAACAAGTTCAACATCAGTAACATCATAGCACCCGCCCAGCTGTATAGAAACTCCGTCATGCTAGCTAGCACGCAGTACGAGTTATTGTAACTGACTGTAAAAAGTCAGCATAACGAAAATAAACTCCACCTAAACTTGGTTCATATCTGACCCAGATAGACTGCAGGGTAGGGCTGCACGATATTAGGAAAACCTACGATGTGCGATAACTGTGATCAATACTGCGATAACGATATGACTTGCAATAAAATAAATAGCAAAAAACAAACAAACAAATACATAATTTCCGTTTTACTGCAACAGTTTTATTTAATGAAAGCTGCTGTATTAGCAGTGTAAGAACAAAGTGCACTTTAACATTGAAACATTGCTCCCATAAAAAAACATTTCAACTCTTCAAACAGCTCTCTGTGGTTGCGTTGAAGATGATGGTGGAGATTAGTCGTGTTTCCTCCGGTGGTTGCCACGAGTGTTCGGCAAGTTTTGCAGAGCACCTGTGTTTGGAGAATGTCGTCTTTATCAAATCCAAAGTACCTCCAAATAAGCGAGGTACTATTTTTCAGCCTTTACAACTCTGACTCGTTGCTGCAGCGTTGTTCGCTCCCCGCCTGCGTAGGAGGCGGGCCTCTAATCCATTTGATTGGTTAATGCCGTGAAGGGCTCTATTCGACTGGTCAAATGTATAAAGGGGTTTCTTTGATTTGTAAATTCTTTAAAGCACGTGTGTAAACATTTTAAGGTACCCAATTACCGCAGTTTACGTCGTCTTTTGCGATGGGCCCATCGCGCAGGCTGATATCGCGATGACAATAAATTTTCGATTTATTGTGCAGGCCTACTGCAGGTCATAACTTCTTACCTGAAGTTCAGTTCACCGCCTCGGGTCTCTGCTCCTCCTGCCTTTTCCGTCATCCACCCGCCAACGTGTTGCATCTGCTGGCCTCCACCACTTGCTAATGTTACTGAATCGGTGGAAGCTCCACAATAGCCAGCACCAAACAACTGAGTTATTTTTACACATCTCCTAGCATCTGGCCAATCCACCGCCTTTCAGTGTTTATACCGTTACGGAAAAAAAACGAAAAAATCCATCGGCCCATAAAAACGAGCCAGCCCATAACCAACTATGCTGAGAGCACAAGTCAAAGGTCAAGATTCCTTTTCTCCTCACGTGTTGAGCATGTTTTTATCAGCTTGCAAGCTCAAATGCTACAAATCAGCATCGTACCACCTTAAAAAAAGCTTCTCACCGGGCACAGAGCGCACTGAAAAGCCTCGAGGTAAGACCATGTACAGCTACTGCTTTGGACCCAATGCAAATGCTTTCAGGAAAGAGCACCTCCAACAGGGCTGCTTGCCTATTTTCGCATTACTAGGAGGTCTGCTATATTTCCAGTCTTTTCTCATCGCCAGGCGGGACTGACGTCTTTGGCCGGTGCCTGGCGCGACCCCGGGAAGGAGGAGGGCTGCTGAAAAAGCCCATTTCATCTCAGGGCCACAGTGGAACGAGAGGAATGCGCTGCTCTAACTTCGCCGGGCTGCAGAACCCCATGGAGAGCTGCTGTGACACGACCGAATGAAAGAGAGGAAAAATGGGCAGGAGGGAGCAAAATAACAATAATTCTATCCGCCCCCCTCTCAAAAAGGACCTGGCTATTAGAGTAAATGTGCTGCCCTTTTGCTTCCCACGTCTCCCGGTGCCCAAAGGAAATGCTGGCATTAAATATGCAGGCCAGAATCCCCCTTATTCAAGGAAATCACCACCTTTTTAATGGAATGCTGTTGGAGAGAAACTGCTTTTCTGCAGCTCGGATAATTACGAACGAGGCCCCGTATCACAAAGTGTGTTTATGAATTAGCAATGGTTATTCATGATATTGTGCTCAGAGTAGGGTGACACTACATAAGCGAATACTAAGCGAGCGAACCGACAGAAATGATGCTAAAGGGTCCTGAGGGGGCATTCTTTGCCATCCATTAGTCTTCCCTGTAAGGCAAAGCTTAACGAGCTCCTACAGGCTGGGAAGCTGGCCACTGAAGGAGAGGGAGCAGCGTAAATTATGAATATGAAAGCATGTGAAGCAAGGCCACAATAAGTCCCCCCTTCACATTATTGAGTTCTTGTCTGATGCTTCCTCGTCGATTTCTGACACACAGGTGTAGCGCCTCAAAAACGTCTTCGTGAAGGAATTAATAGCGATAACAATTCGACAGCGTCTAAAAAAGGAAGTTGACAGAAACTAGGTCATCCCTGTGGTGCAGTTAAAGAGCTGCCCAACTAAAAACAAGGATTTACATTCAGCCAGTTTGTTTTGGAGGACTGCCCAGTCCTCCCAGGGTGGAAGCATCCATATTTCTCCTGCGGGTGATCCATCACTTAAGCCCCCCCCCAAGAAAACACAAATACAAACAACAAACAGATATCCTGACCTTCCTTCCTCAGGCAGATATTAAATACTCATTAAAAGTCACCTGAAACCATTTGAACCTAATTGATTTCATTATCGGACTCTGCACGACGCACAAGGTCCCCACGTCTGATAGCTCAGCTGGAAATGTGCAAAGTTAATTAGAAAAAAATTGATTTTCATATCATTTTTTTCCCTCTGCTCAAACGCCGTGAAGTGACGTGGAGAGAGACGCGCTGATGGAGCTGCGGCGATATTCAGCGTGGATGGGAACATGACGTGTTTATGCCTGCAGAGGTAATGTGTGTGTGTGTGTAGCTATGACAGATTGTGTACTAGCGTGCTAAGGTAATGTTCTAGCCCCCCCCACACCAGTACCTCTTAACCCCTTCACCTACAGCATGTCTACTCTCCAGCACGACCCCATCTCGCTCCCCACACGGCGGTCAAGGCAGCACCAGCAGATGTGGCCTTCATTTTCTCCCGTGATGAATGCGAGTCTCTGTGCTTCCTCCTCGCTGGGAAGACTTCTCCCAAACATCTCCTCGAGTCTGGAAATAGGCTCCCCTCCCTGTGGCCCCTCCGGGTCACCCTCTGGGAGGCCGAGGCTTTGTCAGTCCAGGCCAGGCCTCCCATCTCCGGGGCTCTGACTGGGAATCAATCACTGAAGTTGGCTGGGAACATGAGGCGGGGGAGCTGGATCGATCAATGAGAGGCTCCAGGCCTGTGGGAGCCCTGATGCATGGCCCGACTGCACACACACACACACACACACACCTCTGACTCCAGCTGAACTCCACCATTTACTCCCATCATTGCTAAGCCCCAGGGCAGTTGTGTTTACGATGGCCTGGCTGCACCATATGAATACCATGTGACTGGTAAAACTGAGCGATATTTGCAGTTAAATGACCTTAATTAGATTTCAACGTGAAGTCTCCAGCACTCCTGAGTGTGCACAGAATGAGTTTTCATTTTGTTTTTGCTGCACGAGGAATGAAAAACGGGGAAAAAGCCGCTGAATTGCACTTGTTGTGTCAAGTTGGACATTTGTAAGAGCGCAGCAGATCGAGCCAGAATAACTACCCCGATTGCGACTTGTTTTACACACCAAACCCTGACCGACCTTTAACTCTCAGGTTTTTATTAAGAGCCAGACATATTAAAGGAACGCGTACATATTTCCCAAGAGAGGCTGCGGATCCTTGGCTGCGACACACGGACTCCACCATGTGACCAAATCTGTGAAAGAAAGTGTGCATTTGTCTGTTCTTTGTACTGAGCTGCACGCCATATATATGACTTTACACACTGTGGATGCAACTTAAAAGGATTCTGAAAATGGCCGTGTGCTAACCATGTTTGAGTGTGTGTGGAAAGGCAGGAATTCACACACAAATCAGTATAACTGTAAGTGCACAGCATGCTGGCGAGTGTCTGCCAGTATGAGCGAGAAAATGTGTGCAAGCATTTTGCATGTGTGCGAGCAGTGTGTACCATCTGTGTCCAGATGTTGAGTAGAGAGCAGCCTGCATGGACAGCCAAACAGTTGGCAGGCCTTCTGACAGGCCTGTGTTCCTTATTGATAGAGGGATCACAGAGACAGAAGAGTCAGCCGTGCTCAGCTAGACCACAATATTGTCCTCTCTGCTGTTATTCATCCCAGTCAGCCAGGAGAAAATGGGATGTTCTGAGCCAAGTTTGGAGCTGTCAGATCTGGGCCAAATAAGAGTTGAACGGGTTTCAAACATTTGGAAAACAGCACGAGGAGCGTTTGATTTGTCACACGCACGCAGCCAATTTCTCGAATGTAGAGCAAAAGAATTTCATTGTGTTTCAGTTCTGACACACGTGTTGTTAATGCAGGTAGAAATACGGCTGAACCTGAAGTGCACATCGGGGTGAACGGCAGCAAGGACCAACATGTTTGCAGAGCGGTTGGACTGGTTCCTCGGTTTTTCCTTGACTGACTGCAACACTTAATCTGATAATTTCAGTGTGCTCGCGAGGCCGGCGTGCAAAACAAAGCTGAAGGAATACAGCACTGCAGACAACTAACAAAAAATAATTTCCCCCAGGGATCAATAAAGTATTCTGATTCTGATTCTGATTCTGAACTACACTGCAACAAAGAAGGTGACGTGACAACAGGAAGCTCCTCTGCTGCTTCATTTCTACGACTGCCAGGCAAAAACCCCTTCCCTGACCCCTGACCCCTGTGCCAGACTTATGAAGCAGAGCCGACATTTATGGAGGGCAGACCCTTTTCTGGGAGCTTTCAAGTTCTACAGCCGACAGTTTTGCGAGGGTCATCCGAGAGGAGCAGCCGCGTGTGGAGGCGAGAGCACGCCGAGCCGCCCGTTTTAAGAGCGGCCTCGAGTCTCGGAGGATTCGAGGCGTCGCAAGCTGCATCTGCACGTGTGCGGAAGTGGCACGCAAAATCACGCAAAGATAAAAACAAGTGGCGGAAAACAGCGTATCAGAGAGCGTCCTGAAATTTTATCAGGCGATATCGAGGCTCTCATATCTGTCATCTCTCTTTCATCAAACTCCTCCGTCCCGTATACAAATTATTCATGCCAGCAGCTAAATGTATTCATACCATTCTGTTTACTTTATTACTCCACTTTTATTCTGCTCTTTTCCCCACATTTGTTTACAAGAATAAAAGCCTACTCTGACAGAATTATCCCTCTGCACAACAAAAATAAATCACAGCGCTTGCACACACATCATTCACATTCAAAGAGCACAGCTAAATTATAGATGGCCCCTTTCTCCCCAAATATGCATTTCATTAGCATTTCCTTCGCCTGTTGTCTTTTTCCCCCTATTCTGCCCGCCTGCACACGACCCACTCGTGTGTGTGTGTGTGCGTGTACATGACTGCAGAACGGGAACAGCCTTGCAGCAAAGCAGGACGCGTCCCCTTTCCCAAGCCTAATTTAGGATTCAATTACAATACTCTTTAAAAAGCGTCGACTTCGCAATTAATTATTTTAAGATTAGCCTGACAGTAATGGGCCTCCCACCGACGCCAGGCAGCGTACGACTGCCCGCCTGCACCCAGGACTGCTGTCTCTTCATTCACTACACACACGTCTACACACACATGTGCCTTTACTCTTTCATTCTCCGTCCTCTTCTTCCGAGGAAACGGACGAATCCTCCCCCTTCTCACCTCTACCTGCCTTCTTTCCTTCTACCTGGCCTCACAGTTGCGTTTCACTTTGTTTCTTTGCGTTGTGTCACACAGCTCATGTTGCTTCGGCACAGCGGACTGCTTTTCACGAGCCACCGGGGCCTTCTCCCACATCCTCCCGCGTCCCCGGGAAACGTTGACGGATGAGCCCCGCAGTAATGCGCGCACGCACGTCAGCACTCGCGCCCGAAGGCTCACGCACAGCCGTCTGTCACTGCTGCTGCCAGGCGTAAGCGAAAAAACACGCCGCCCTCCGCCACGCTTTGATTGGAGCCAAGCGAAGCATTTTTCCTCCCCCTTCCTCTTCACTGCCGCCGCTGCTTTTTTCTCCCACCCTTCACCACCACCCCCCAAACCTGTTTTTTTTCTTTCCTCGTTTCGGAAATGAATGTCATCATCCATCCCTTTACTCCCGCCGCCACGACTCCCACCCGTCACCCCCGGGCAAACCTCAGCCGAAGCCCCCGATTCTGTTTATTTAAATATTTGATATGTAAGCAGTCATAAAATAAATGTCAGAGAGGGGAAGGGAATGGATATGTGGGGAATGAGGCCATTACGGGTAATGGTTTCTGATGCTCGTCACCCCCACAGTCTAACACCCCCACCCCTCAACCCCACCACACGCAAACCTCCACATGACAGAGCCTGCAGTCGCTGAAGCAACAGGGGAATACAACAACAGGGAGACGGGGCCTGAGCAGTCTGAGTGTGTGTGTTTGTGTGTGCATCACAAAAGCATAGACGCAACAGCTGCACACACACACTCACACACGCACTTGTTCGACTAGCGATATGGAAAATAGGCCCTCCCATGCACAATTGACTTCTAATACATTGTATACTCCTCAAACCATCCATTTGCCAGGCATTGCAATTTCAGGGGCCCTGAAAGCAGCACTTTGCCAGCACTTTGCAAAATACCTTAAAAAATCTGCAGCCTTTACAAACGCGCTCTCACAGTAACTGCCAACTCGAACATGTCTCTTAAAGTGACAACACAGCCGCGTTCCTGGGGATATTGAACGCCGCTTTATCGACTCGCCAGAATTTTCATGTTGGACACAAGACCCCACGCTACCTGCTGTTTAGACACCTCGTCCGCCAATACCATTCCGTGCACGCTCACGTGTACGTCTCCCAGCTAGTGGCACCCGAAGGATTACATGTCTGTGACAATTTCACCCAGGAACTGATAAAAAACGAGAGGTAGGCGGGGTGAACGCATCAAGCGCAGCGCTGAGAGAGAGGGAGAGGCTCTGATGGTGTACTGTGAACAACCTTGAGTTTCTCCTTGATGCTGAGATACTCAAATACTGCAGATCAGCACAAAAAAGAAAAGATCTCCAATTAAGAAGAAAGAAATCACAGCAAAATGTTCATTAGTGCCGATGGTGTATTGGTTTGGCATTTTAGGGCCTTTTATTCTCAGACCTTTGCCTAACAAGCTCCCCGGCCACACCGAAGGGCTGCAGGGGGGACAGTGACATCACATCGGGAGTCAGAAGTCAAGGAGAGGTGTTGCCGGCTCTTGACCTCGTCACCTCTAATTGCTGAAACGTGCTGTGATTTTCCCATTTGTCAGCATGCAGGAATGTCTGCAAGCATGTCCAGCCTTGCCTTGTGATGTAAATGGAGCACACACACTTCTCCAACACCCCCAAACTCCACTTTTAGCTTTCACGCTCCTAATCGTGGCATAAAGAAGCCCGTCCCCACAGCACTGCACATACATACACTCATTTAAACACTCTGTGTCCCTGCTGTCCACACACATGCCTATGATCGCCTTCCTCAAATGCATACCTGCATTTCCTTCACACACACACAGCCCTCTGCCCCTTCTGTCTGGGTCAGGGAGCCCTCCAGAGCACCTCGCCCTCTCCACTGTTAATTACCACTAATTGGCCCTGCTCGTTTTTTCCCCCCACTATAATGAAACCATTCATCTTTACTACTTAATGAGTAGGCAGTGTAGTCACCAGCCAAGGTCACTCACAACTCGCATCCAAACGACAGAAAGAGACTTTGGAAACAACTGTGGGGGAAAAAGACGAGAGACAAAAGAGCAGAAAGAGATAAACGGGCTGTTTCAAACACAAAACGTGAACTTGCACCAGTTTGCATACATGACTTGGCTCTTTGGAACGAAGCCAGCGTGTAAGAAAAAGTTGAGAAACGTCTGGGAGCTGTGGGAGTCTGCAGCGTCCGACTAAAACCACAACACAGAGAGGGGATTTCCAAAGACAGACTAATTAAAACGGGGTTATGTGAATGAAAACAATAGCTCTCTAAAAGCGCCGACCAAAGCCGTAAATATAAAAATGCATTTTCCAAATAAATTAAGAGCCTTCTCTCTGGCTTTAGCACACATAATTATCAAAACAACCCCCCCCCAGTGCAGGACCCCGCCCCGGCAGGTGAGAGGGCAGCACGTTAGGACGTCTCAGCCACCATAAAACACCTAATTAATACTCAACGCCTCAAATATTAGTCAAGGGGTTGTGTTGCAATCGTATCTCGGGAGATTCTAAAAGAAGGCAAGTTATTGCTGGGGAGGAAATAACCACACAGAGTTATGAATATCTGGATAATGATGCCCAGGAAAGCTGTATTTAAATTCCCTTAAAGACACTCGAGTGAAACTCAATTCAGGTCTTCCTAAGGAAAGATAAAACTCTGCACGTCTATATTTGTCTGATGCTGATAAATTACCTGGAAATAAAGTTATAACTCAATGAATGAGAAGAAGATTTTATGGTACAGCATGTTTCACATGTGCAGCGCGGGGTCAGCGGGTCAGACGGGAGGAAAATATCTTTATGCCGCCGCCTGCGTGAGCCGGGAAGATGCCAGTCTTTGCCTGACAGCCAGCAATTTCTTTTCAGACCTTTGGTCTTCCCCTCAGAGAAGAATGGCCGTGTTGCGGTTTCTCCTTTCAGCCTCGTGCAGCGCAGCAGAAGCGCGAGCGGTCACGTGCTCCAGCGTGGCGATCAGCCCGGCGCGTCAGTGTTTATAGATGGGACGCTCTTCTATGGATTATGTTAATGTGGTATTCCACGCTCCCCTCTGGCATGTGTCTGACATTACAGTAACCTTTGCATGTTTAGCCAACAGTAACTACGGATGTTCATCGAGCTGGGCGGCGTGCACGCGTGTGCACACGCTCAGAAACGCACAGACATGCAGGCACAGCAGCACGGGGAGATTAACTCCACACAGCAAACAAATGCTCTCGCCATCCGTATTGATATTCTTTGAAGGAATTAACATCTTAAAGAAATAAGACATTTAAACACCAAAATAAAGTTCACTCATGTTGTCGATATCTAATCCAGTTCATCCGGTTTGTGTCGAAGGAGTGGCTGGAATGTAGAGCGCACACGTCCGGCTGCATCACGCTCACAACAACAAACTACATTTTCAACACAACCTCTCATCCCACAGACACCAGCTCCAAGCAGTGCGAAGTATGCATCTGTGTTGTGCAGCCACTGAGCATGCATCTCTGCACAGAAGAGGATGTGGTGTGAATGACTTCCTAAATTATTGAGAGAAAATTGATCTAAATGAAGCAGAGTTCAGCCAGGAGTGACCGAGAGCATCCTGTTGTGACCAGTGTCTATAAAGTCCCACAATTTGGGGTTTGGAGAGGTAAAAGATGACAAGATTATGCTGTGGCTCTGAAAAATATATCCGCGTGGTTGAGTGCACGTTTAAGGCCGAGCGCATGTGTGGAAGAGAGGAAAACCAGAAACTCGGAGCATCTCTGCGTTGCATCGTTTTCCTATTTCTGTCTTCCTTCACAAACGACACGCAGCACCGTGCTGGCCGTGTTTGCTTTTTGGTTTTTTTAGCTGAACAAATGGTCCCACCATGCCAGAGCTGATTAGGATCAACTCAAGCCAAACAGCAAGATGTGTGACTGGAGAGCAGAGCCTACAGTGTGGTGGAAACAGTGAGAAGTGCAGAGGCTTTGATGTGGAAAGTGACAGATGACGGCGATGATAATTTTGATGATAATGATTTTCTCGCAGGCTGGTAAGAGGATGGTGGCAGCACGCTATTCATACATGAAGTCACACACACACGCGCAGACTGTGTGTGTGAACCAATCATTTTTCCTGAGCAGTAAATAAACGCAGGCCTGCATCCACTACTCTCACCTTCACATTATTATAAACAGAGTATCTATGAGCAGGGCTGAAGACAAACCTCAAGGTAAAGAAAAAAAGGGGGATTCTCATGATACAGTGGGAAAATAATGTGCACCAAAAATCTTCTGAATTCCTGAAAACACTGAAGATAATCTGCCAATTAACCTCCTCTCCTCTGCTTTTGTTGCACTGAAATGTTGGACTATTAGCTCTATTGTACAGAAGGAAGTGAGGGAGACTTGAATCTTAAAATGTCACGCTGGTATCTTAAAATTTTCATTAATTGCAGCAATCACAGAATTGCTCATTTCCGAAGGGACCGGCGGCTACGCTTCCCGTTTCCTCTTCTGCTGCCCACAGAGGGGAGAAGGGAAGAGGAGTGTGCAGCCCACAGATCTGCTCAGGATTGTGTATAAATATTCGATAGGACACGCTTACTCTCTAAATACCTCTGGCCTGACCGCTGGTCCCCCGGGAGACCTGCAGAGCTACTGAGAGCGAGGCACAGAAAAGCAACAGAGGAGAAAATACAAAACGAAGCATCTCTCTAAGCAATAAGTGCATCAACGTATCTGTTTACCCGTAGTTACATTTATGTTCCTGAGCAAGAAAGAAAGAGAAAGAAGGAAGCCCCCTCCTGTGGTGCTCGGGGGGTCCGTCCATTCAAGAGCCGCACGTGGCTAATTAGCATATTTGAAAGTCAGAGCAGCGGGGTTGGGGGAAGCTGGGGCGCCACGCCCCCCCTCACATACACAACAGTAAAAAAGAAGGAAAAGAGGAAGCCCAGTGTCTGTGTGTTCGAGTCAGAAATAGTTCTTTTTCTTCACATTTTCATAAAGCTGAAGTCGGGAGGCGACTGGAACCGTGCTGACATTTCCCAGAGTTCACACACTCATTCTCTCGGTAAACTCGGCCAGGCCAACTCCACAGAGGTCGGCGGGCCTCCGTGTGACTCACAGCAGATATCGCCTACATTTCTACACGTGCAGCCTTCCTATGGGCCGTCTGCCTCCTCACACGCAGACAGGACAGCAGCAGACTCTGTGTTTATGTCAGTGCCAAAGGACCTCACGCCTCCTGCAGCAGCTCTGTGTTTAATTCTGCGATTATTAAACAATGAAAATGGTTCAAGTGGCATTAATACGTCTGCGTCTGGTCCATCAAACCTGAGGTGAAGCCTAACAAATAACAAGTCCTCAGAAAGAAATCCAGAACTTCTGACTACTTCATCCACCTCGAAGTGTCAAATCTCCCATATGAACAATTAGCCGTCTTCCCCAAAACTGCTTTGTTTTTTATTTCACGGCCGCCCCCTGACGCCGGCAGCTCGGGGAAGACGGAGCTGAGAAACAGCTGACACAAAATCAACACCCGCTCACAGTAATTAAATCCTTTCTTCAGGGCATTTACTCACCAACCTTTGACTCCAGGAGATGCTGTGAATGCATAGCAGGGCCGGAAGGGGAAAAAAAAACAAGTACAATCATTTTATTAGCCGGTTAATAATACACAGGCTTTACATCCAGTGATGCAACTGGGCAGTTTTTTTTTTTTTAATCTTATTATTTTTCAGGATCAGAATTAATTGGTGTTTTGTGGAAACCGCATGTAGACCAGGGAGAACCCCGGCCTGCCAATTACCTACGCCGGCTCCACGTTTCATCCAAGGAAGATGAAAAATGCTGCGCAGGCCCTTATCGGACGCAACAGAGCAAATTAAAATTTCACTCTAGTGTTGCTAATCAGCATCGCGCTGGCTGGCCGAGACAGATGTAAACAAAACAACATAAACAAACGGCAGGCGGGGAGGGGGGGGGGGGGGGGGGGGCTGAGGTTGGACTGCTTACTGCTGACGAAAGGACTTCAGCCTGCCACGGCCAGCACATACAAACAGAGGAAAGAAACACAAACACTCAAGGACACCCACACACACAGAAACATCTAAAAGCACAAAGCCCACACACACACACACACACCTGCGTGTCCATTTCCTGACCAGACCCCGTGGGCTGTCCATCTGATGCAGAACATGTACCATAAATTAAATTCCAGCAGCCATACTCAGGCCCATCACTATGCACAAGGCTCCCCGAGATAGCCGCATAATACAAAGTGACATTGATGCATTGCTCCCATTATAAAGTCTTTGTTCGTATCACACTAATAATTCATAAGAGAGAAATGTAAACAGTATGCACTGGAGAGCACTGCGAGCAGGGATCATTTCAAGGTAAGCACATTACCCAAGGATGGGATTCGGTCGAGCCTTTGATAACGCAGAGCTACCGAGCTTTGATTTCAATTCGAAGAAGAAGAAGAAAAACACACACAAAGGAAAACACTGAGCATAATAGTGACAAATTAGTGGAAACTGTAAATATCCATTAATTTTTGTTTTATTAGGTCAGATTTTAAAAGAGTCGCTGCTGTAATTATCTCAGCAACACTATCTCCCTCTTACTAGGCCCTCATTATTATCTGCTAATTGCTTTTTTCCTTCTGTGTGTGTTGTGTGTGTTCTGATTAGGAGACAACAGACGGATGCTCGTCACATATAGGACGAGATAGAAAGAATTTTATTTGCGACGTAAACTTAAATAAGTCGTTAAAATTGCATGTGGTGTTGTAGCGGTGCAATAGTTGCACGGTGTGTGTGAGGAGGAACCACAGGCAGCAGAGAAACACAGGAGGAGACATCCCAGCAGAAAATCTCAAACTACAGCCACAACAATGCTCAGCTGCCCTCCAATCAAACGCAACCCGGGAATTAGAAAAGAAGGTTCAATGTCATTTTCAGGAGTGTCGACACGCACCTGTACACACACACAGCCTTCAGTTTGGTGAATGGCCACTGTAGTGGGATGTTGTTGTGGGGGGGGGGCAGCAGTGTAAATGAGGTGCACTCGTTTTGTTCACAGCTTGCTCCTGAAGAGAGGCAGTGGGGAGGGAAATTGAATTTGAAAGAGGGGAAGCTGTGCCAACAGGTGACAGAGGCGTGCTTCGACCAAACGCACTCTGAAGTGAGGCGCAGTCATATCACGGGGCCAATTTGGAGGCAGTATTATGCACTACACCGCTCTGCGTTTTTCACACAGCCTGTCACAGCGTGCAGGAGAGCACCGCTGCCACTCCAAATATGAATTAAACATAGGCCTTTTGTAGCGTGAATATACCGCTGCTGAAATGTTGGTAGAGTCAAGAAAAAAACAGAGTAGCACACTCACTTACTCCCAGAGTGGAAAACTGCGACATAAAACTGGTAAATGTGAGAGGAGTTTCGATGCGTGGTGTGTCAGAATGAACAAAAATGCAGAAGGAATGAAGCTCATGCGCCTGACTGATCTGTCTGTCTGCGATTTAATAAATAGAAGTCATGCAAACAGCCACTAATAATTAGCTATTGTGTTACAGAGTTAAATTGCTCTAGTTTTCTGGTGACCATCTTATCAGTGCATAATTTGCTACGATCAACACAACAGCAATCCCTCCCACGCTAAAACATTCACTTCATTTCCTCAGCATCTAACACAAATTGCCTTTGATTGAAACAATGTAGGCTAATGAACTGCTTTTGTTTTGTGAGAGGCAGACACTATAAGCTGTGCTCAGCCACCTTGCCCTCCAGTCGTCCAGATGTGCCATCCAGCAGTGCGCATAATTTAGTGCGTCGAAAACAACCTCACGATAACGGCTCTTCTGGAGAAACTCTATGATGTTTAGGTTCGGGGTTCTCGACTGGCAGCTACTCCCTCGCCTGGCTGCAGGTCTGCAGGCAGCAGAAATGTTGGGGGGCGGGGGGCACTTGCTCCGTCTCCAACACTGTCACTGCTCATGTCCCCAGGAGGAAAGCATTCAGCCTCAGCTGCAAGAGCATCCAACAGCTTCAGGGGCTACAGGGTAAAAGCTGAAGGAGGGCTTCTGCAAAGCCTTTTATTTCTAAATATATCTATTATTATACTGCATTATATATTACATGGCAATTAAATAAAATAAATAAAAGTGTTGTACAATTTTTGACAATTCTGTTTAATCAGAAAAAATTTAGCCCAATAATTCATTTTTTAAAATGTTCCACACTGAATTCAGCGTGTGTTTTCTTCTGTTGTGGCAGACACTGCAGCCTTTTGCATGTCTGCTCAGCGAGGAGAAAAATAATGGAAATGATCAAGAGCAAGCTAACCTTCAAAAAACTTCAAATATTACACTGGAAGGTCTCCAACGCCACAATGTTCCCAAAAGACGCGAACGCATCACCACTCCAGGAAAAACACCCCTGCAAGAAATCCTCCGGATTTTTCCTGAATGCCTTCTGCCCAGCGGGGCCACAGGGAGCCAATCAGATGGCTGACTGGGTGTCAACTGTACGCCTGGAGTACACAAAGCTTTTAGCTACTTTACCTCCACTATTCAAATTCCGAACAGGGAATAAACAAGACGCGCAGGAGCGCTCCAGCTCCACGCAGAGCGCGCAGAGGAGGACAGGCGCCTTTTCCATGGGCGCAACGGCCGATGCCATTTCAACTGAGCTAACAGACGAATGCTGTAGTTTGTTAGCATGTTATCTTCTACGTGAATTTTTCACGGGTGCTTCGAACACAGCACCACTTCAAAACAGGGCCTTTGGCACCACGTCGGCACAGAGGTGAACCTTCCAGCGCGGCCGGGTTTTAGTTTGGCGCATGAAACTGCAAAACTGAGGAGTACACAACTGCAGTGTGGACATGTAAGCTGTGGTGACAGAACGCGGGCTATTAATGAGCCCATGTGAATTTTTAAAAAAGCAACTCCAATGCGTCTTCAAAAAAAAAAAAAGAATACATGAAAGAAATACATGCGCGCAGATTTCTTCCCACTGTTCATATTAAAGCCTCAGTCAGAGGTCTGTGCGTATGTGTGTGTATGTAACAATGTAACACGATTTTAAAGGTCACACACACACACACACACACACACACACACACAGCATCATGAGGACACCGGGGGGCCTCACACAAGTTTCTTAAACTCACCTGCGTCCTGCCGAGGCCCTGCGTTGCGTTGCCAGGGTTCATTGCGTGTGGATGGCTCCTCTGCTGCCCTCCCCAGTGGGCCGAAGTGGCTCCATACTGGGACCCCACGTCTTTTCCCGGGCCCATGCCGGCTTGCTGCTGAGCCGTAGGGCCGCTGTAGTCCTGATAGGCACCCCCGTAGCCCCGCATCATCGGGCTGGGGGACGTCAGCAGTTGGTTGAGGGTCGGGGTCGCCCCCGAGGGATGCTGCTGCTGCTGTGGCTGCGGCTGGGTTTGTCCCGGGAACCTCTGGAAGCCAGCCGAAGCAGCTCCCAGAGGAGACTTGCCGTGGCTCGCAGAGGAGTTGCTGCCCATCATCATGTTCCCAGGTTGCCGACATCCAGAGGGGCCCATCATCCCGTAGCCCCCGCCGCCGTAGCCCGCTCGGTAGGCGGGATACTGGCCGTACTGGCTGTTGTGGTACCCTGCTTCGTGGGAGTTCTCCATGCTGTTATGTGCCGAGGAGTGCGTTATCCCCATCCCGCTGCTTTGTTGCTGCTGCCCGCCATGTTGCTCGTAGCAGGGCCTCGGAGTGTAATAGTTGTTATTGAACTCGGAGTTGTTACTCGGTGGCCCCAAGTTCGAGTGCTCGTACCTGGCGGCCATCATCCTCTCGGAGGGCTTACAGGTGAGCTCCCCTTCACCTTTCCCTGTCATGTGCTGCTGCTGTGGCTCCTCCTGGCCCCCCAACAGGTTCTCTTTGCCGCTGTGGTGTTGGTGATCCGCGCTCCTGTCCCCGCGGGGAACCTGGCCGTTGTTATTGGCGCTGTTGTTACTTTGGATCTGCCGCTGCTGATGTGGCGCAAACTGGCCGAATTGCGGCGGCGGCTGCTGCGGTGGCTGAGACTGAGGGGGATCTCCGCTCCCCGCACATTTCAGCTTGTGGTTCGCGATCAAACTCGACTCCATCGAGGAAGGGCTCGAATTAGTCGACGCCGTGGCGGACGCGAGGTTATTCCCAGCCTTGTCGTGTCCGTCCGGAGCGCCGTGACTCGTGGAAGTTGAATGGACCATGCTGAGCTCGTTCCGGCGGTGATGATCTACATTATTCAGAGTCCCATCTCCAGCAGCCAGCATCGGTCCCGTTCGCTGTCCTGTACCTCCTCCTCCGGATTTCCCCGAATTGAGCTCGGGACCCAGACCGCCGGCTAGTTTCTTATTTTTGCTGTTGGTTCTGGTCGGAGCCGATGCCACTTGCGCAGCCATGGTCACTCCAACATCTCAGCGCGCAGTGACAGCGAGCCCCGACCAGCCGCGCGCGCACAAAATAACACAGAGGGGAGAAAACACGAGCTCAGGGGTCAAAAATAAAACCCGCGGAAAAAGCTTCGCCTGGCTGTCGCGCTGCTGCTGCGGTGGCGTCAGCGAGGCTTCATCTTCAAAGTTTCTCTGGCAGGTTTAAAGAAACTTTTTGCCTTCCCCCCTCCGCCTCTCCTCCATCCCGGTTCTCAGTAATGTGTAGCAGCGTCTCCTGGAGCCCTTGTGGCCCAGCATGGCATGAGAGAGAGCGGGCTCTACCAGCTTATCCACCTCCAGGGCTCCGGCGTGCCTCACATGGAAAATCCGGACTGGAGTAGCGAGCCATTAGGCACGCCGCGTAACGGTCTTTCCACGTTTACAATAATTTGCGAATCGATTTCAGGATAAAAAACGACCCGCGCGGTGCCAAAACGGTGCTCGCAATACACAACATGCCCCCGGAGTCATCACAACGCCTAGCTTTAATTTATCAGCACATCAGGAAACCAAGACGGAAAAGCCGACCTTTAACTTCAAAGTTTGTTTCGTTTTTGGATGAATTTACAAATCACGTCCTCGCGTGCTGCTCCACTCCACGGCGACCCTCCAGACGAGCGCGCTAACGAAACATGAAGTTAGGCTTTGCGAGTTTCTGCGCCATTATCCAGATCAGATTTTCCCTCTCCCCACCCTCCCTCCCTGTCCCTCGGCTCAAGCCAGTTCTCTGCAGCTCTGACAGCAGTCGGACACGCAACCGCAAGCGGTGCGCAATAATGTTGCCATCCGAATAAGAACGTAAGCTCACTTTATAACAGCTTTAACGCCCCAACACCTCCACCACGGTTCCCATCACAGTCTTGTTTTCAACCCTAAATGATCTACTACCTCTCCAACAAAGACACACGGTAATCCCGTAATAACAGGAAACCCAGGAAATCTGTAATAACTATTAATCTATAGGACTAACTGATGCGACAGCAGATAGAAACCGCATTAAACAGGATTAGGTAACTATATGGATGGAATGGAATATAAGTGTAGATTAAAGCTCTTCCTCATCAGGGTCTTATTTGAATACAAGTCTACATTGTTTAATTTCCTTTAATGGATTTACTTTGTCAGAAAAAACTTGTCTGAAATTTGAATGAAATAAAACAAAAAAAAGAGGAGGGGGGGCAACCCCGGTTGCAATGTAAGACCACACGAAACCAAAGTCTACAAGATATGCTACCCCATCAATGGTAGTCAAACATGAATGTAAAATAGTGCTTAGTAAAGAAGCCAGGGTGTCTGCTGGGACTTGAATGAGCAGAGGGTCTGCTTTGATGAGATCAGATGCATTTGATCAACAGAGGGAGCTGCGGATGAAAGAGAGGTGGGGGGGGGGGGGGGGGGATTTGGAGATGAGAGTTGTGCTGAGGATGGCCGCGGTAATGATAATGACTGCTGGTGGTGGGAACAAATGTGAGGAAGCCGAGGATGATGCTGACGGTGGAGGTGACTGACTTACAGGCGCGGCGATGCTCGTATTTTTCTAACACATAATTGATGCCTTGGGTCACACGGGTTCAAGCGAGGAGACACAGTTTGCTCCGCCTGAGAGTGTACTCTGTGTTCAGAGTGGGATAATTCACTACCAGCCATGTCCATGACAATGGGAAGACCCCTGCTGGAGGTACAGCGTCAGTACAAGCTGTAGGTTAAAAATATAAACGTTTAAAGATACAAGAAAAAAAACACATAAAAGTGTACATTTGTGGTTCCACCCTCACGATGCACGCACGATAAATATAGCGTGCGACAGCAAGAGGCCCAATCCCACTTTTACACCTGGATGCTCGCTCACGGAGGCAATTTAAACCGAGTGACATCCCTGGAAACCTTCACCAGCCACTTGCCTTTATGAGCCCATACCCAGGGCCTAAAAGCTACAACTCCGAGCCTCTAGAGTCTTCACTATTCAGTATGGTCAGGCCCAGCCTATAGCACCTACAGGCACAAAGACGATGCCATGTTTACATCCTGTGTGCAGGTGACAGGAAGGACCTGTACCAGTTTGTATTAGGAGAAAAAAATGCAGACTTGGAAACCTTGTGTGATTAGAACGAGCCTCATCCCCATCCTTCCCGCTTGCCGTACTTTGCACACATGACGTTTGTGGCTCCCATCAGTGTCCCAGATCAAAGCACTGATCTCATCTAGAGCAACAGCACCACTGACAGTGAGGGGACCTGGGGCATTAGCATATTCTATGATGGCGCCCGGCTTTTCAAGCCGTTGCCTCGGCTGCAGCTCTGGGTGTGCCGCGCTGTGGCTTTGCAACTGTAATTTCCCTCTCTCACTCATTAAAAAAAGCCCACTGTTCTCCTATTAATTCGCAGACACACTGATCTGTTTGAATGGCTAGGATGGGTGTGTGTGTGTGTGTAGGAGGAGGGAGGTGGAGGAGGGCAATGGCTCAGCGCATTTGCATTTATGTTTAATTTATAACCTTCAGGGGCCCCCTGATGCAGCAAGATTGAAACAATAACTCCAGACAAACACGGGGAAGAGAGGAGGAGGAGCTGGAGGAGGGTGGATGGAATTAAAAATATACAGATCTGGGATGGTATGTGCTTTGAATGTGTGTGTTTGAGCATGTGTGTGTGTGTGTGTGTGTGTGGGTGGAGAAGGATGCTGCTGCTGTCTCTGCACGATATGCATACATTTTTGCAAGTATTCGTTGGTGCATCTGCATCGCACACACACTCAGGCTCTCTGACAGAGAGACAGAGGTCTCCAATCCACGGGGGGATAACATGCCACGGTGAGTGTCTGTCAGGAGGAGAGCTGGAGCCTGTTCTGGGCGAGTCTGCAGGGATCTCCCCCTTAGCAGCACAGAGCAGCACAGCACAGCAGCACAAGCCTGGCCAAGCACAGAAAGTGGGTCAGCCCGAAACGCACGCATGCACGTATGCACAGACACACAAACACACACGCACGGCTAAGATAGATGCAGCCCTGGTGTCACGCTGTGGGTGTATTTGAAAGAAACAGAGTGCAGAGAGAGAATGCACACATAATGTTTGTGCAGATCAGAGCGACTGCCGTGGTATATTTTGCATTAGCGATGTGGAGATGGGCGCCGCGTTTAAGACGAGGGGTAGATGGCTAAGGAGTAAAGGGGGGTGGGGGGTGCAGCTGAGACAAAAAGCCAGCCAGCCATTGTGAGCACACCCTATGGAAGTGCATCAAATTGATCCATAGCCTTTTCATTTCAGGCTTGGGTAAATAACAGAATTTGCATTGATCATTCTGCAAAACCAGGCAACGACGGGCTTGGGAGCGTACGGCATGTGTGTGTGTGTGTGTGTGTGTGTTGGTGTGGCCGCTAACAAAACACATTCCTTTCAGCTCCTTGCGGAGTCGAGGGCCTCACCAGAGCCCTACAAACAGCTATGATGGATAAAATGTTTTCAACAACACTTCAGAGGAGTGGATGCTATTGTGTCCGCCTGTATACTGAAACACAGAATCATAGAATTCCCAGGACACCGCATGCTCTATTTATGTGTTATGAAAAACATGACTCAAAAGAAAACGGAAAACAGCCATGCTCTACTTTCACTGTCAGCTATCATGTGAAGTGTGAAGAGGAGGAAGCGGATGAGAGCGAGATAGAGACGGGGAAAGGAGAGTAGAAGAGAGTGATTTTCTTCATCCGCAGATCCTATCCTGATGGTGACAGGGGACTGGGCTCTCAGAAACACACCCCCACTTTCTCCCCCTCCAGTACCTCTATCCCCCACTCCCCCCCTCTGATGCCTGTCACTGCTACTCTCTCCCTCCCTTCTTCTGACTGGAGGAGTGTGTGAAGTGTCCCCCGAGAGGCACCGACTCAAAGACGGTATTTACAAGATCCACACTGAGCCCACTTTTAACTGCCTGTGAAGAACTTCTCCCGCCGCCTTTGATGTGCCAACCTAATGGGGAAGAGCTTGCCGGCAGTCATTGCATATGTTAGCGAGGCAAAGTGAGCTAATCCGCTAGCATTGCAAGGTAGATTTCAAGCTGCTTGTAGTAACGCTGAATGCTGTATAGTTTTGGTGCATTGCTGCCCCGAAAAAAGAAAAATCTCCACTGGCAAACAGACCCTGACAGGATGTGTGAGCTTTTAAAGAAGGAGCAAAAGGCAAACACTTTGCCTGTTCATAGTGCGTTTAGCACATCCTGACTCGAGGATAAATGTACAAGGTTACTGTAATTTCACTAGCACGGCCTACAGTTAAACTTTACGCTGTTTGAGTCACCTCCATTTGGTATTTGTGTCAAAGTGTGTACATGTGCTTTCTCTAATGGCCAGCAGGGGGCGACTCATGTGGTTGACTGTAAAGAAGTGCATCTCATTTTCTCATTTCAAGAATGATGTTTTGGTAGCATGTAGGGTAAAACATTTAAACCACAAAGAAGCGTATGATTTCTCAGCCAGACAAGGGTCCAGGATGAGCTGGGGGGAGACTCACAGACTTCCCTCCTTTATGCTCATGAGCTCTAGAGACTCAGAGATGGACTCCGAGCAGAGCCACACTGAAAGGAGACGACCGAGATGTGCGGGCGTCCGACTAGGACGCCTCCCGAGTAGCTCCTAGGTGAGGTGTTTTGGACACGTCTTGCCGGGAGGAGGCGCTGGGGCAGACACGGGACTCAGTGGACAGATTTTATCTCTCGGCTAGCTTGGCAGTGACTCAGTGTCCAAATGTGGGGACGTTCGGGATGCTGCTGACGGTGGAGGTGATCTGACTACAGGCATAGTGATGATCATATTCTTCTACATGTACATAGTTGATGCCTTGGGTCACACGGGTTCAAGCGGGGAGACTGAGAGCGTACTCTGTGTTCACTGCAAGCCACGTCCGTGACAATAGGACAGTGGGTGTGGACTCGGTGTCCACTCGGATGAGCTGGAAGAGATCACTGGGAAAAGGAAATCTGTGCTTCTCTGGTGAGACTGCTGTCCCTGTGACCCAAATGGCACAGCTCCCCTGTGACTGACACTTTCTACTGTATGACTGTGCACCGGCAATAGTGAAAATGACCAAAGGAACAACTCAAAAACACGGCTGACCATAAAACAGTGGTCGACATCCTGCTGGCTACGCTCATGTTCTGTTTGATATGATGTGATATCGTTTGGAGAGACAAGGACTGGATTGGAAATGAGTATTTCAGAGGGACAGATCAGGCTGAGCGGTTTGGACATGCACAGAGGACAAAGGATGATGAGGACGGAGCTGCCAGGCAGGAGGAAAAGAGGAAGACCTCAGAGGTTCATGGATGTAGAGAAGGGGGACATGCAGAGGGTTGGCGGGATCGGGAGCAGGCAAAAGATGAAGAAGATGATGATTTTTACCGAGGTGGTAGAAATGTTTCTGCCTCCTTCTGCTAATTGAAAGTTTAAAGGCCATGTGACACTTTTGGGGCCTCGTTTGCTGAGTTAACCACAATTGCACACACATGCACACAGCAGCAAATATCCAAAGGTAAAACACAGATGCTCATCCAACTTAGTTTTACCTTTAACAACGGCAGAGAGAAGGAAGGCTTTCATAACAAACAAAGGCATTTGGAACGATTTTGAATTAGGCTAATTAGGTTTGTGTTTTGTTTGTTGTTCAGGAGGCATGATCAAAGTGATATTTCAGCAATTTGTGTCAGCTCGGGAGAAGGGGGGGAAGAGTTTGGAGAATTCTGCCTATTAATCTCCTCAGGTTCGGCGCTCGGTGAGTTAGGGACGGTAATCAAAACAAGAGAATTATGAATAATGAAAAGCGTTGATCAGAAAATGAAACAAAACTGTAGATTTGTGCTTTATTATAAGAAAATTGGACTCTACCATTTTCCCCATTTTCCTGTTTCCAGCCCCTAAAAGGAGGGGGTGTCACAGTTTCAATGCATGCCAAATCCTCCGTGCTCAGTCTGAGGGGAAGAAGAAAAATCAAAGAGATATGGATGACTTGACCCAGGAGCTCAAAGTCTGAGAGCAACCGGCTGTTTTGATCTTATCTAATATTTATGAATAACTTCCTTGATATTTCCTTCACTCCATGAAGCCGTCCGCTTTTACACTGTTACACAATGATGTCTTAGAGGGGCAATGACGGAGATCAGACGGGGCCCCGGCTCAGAATACTGAGCGCGCTCTCTCAATAGCCTGGGAGGAAACGCAGCAGCGAGCTATCTTACACTCTGTGATTAAAATACAAGCTCCACTAGACTGCGGCGTGTGTTGTGATGGTATTTGTGTCTCTGTCAACGAAGGCTAGGCACAGAGAGGGGAAAACGCCGTCGCCATTTGAGCATGAATATGAGCGTCTCCGTGTTCGTGCGCGCGACTGCGTCCTTTGCGTGTCTGCCCCTACATATGTACGGGTACGATTCTGCAGTGGGCCTGCCCGCGCTTTTCAGAGACGCAGCTGCCATGGAACCATTCAAGGCTGTTTGGATCGGTAATGGCCTCTGATGCTTTTCACTATCTCTTCACAAAAGTCAAGTGTTCTCAACGTGTTATTTGCCCAAAGTGGCCTTGTTCCAAGACTCTATTGTTAGCCTAATGGAGGCGAGACGACACCAAGACTCTAATTACGGACACCGACGATCAGCCCTGATAATATTGAGAGTAAAGTGGGTAATTTGTGGCTGTTGTGTTGAAGGCTTGAAGGGAGGGGGCGGCGAGGAGGAGAAGGAAGGTGGGGAAGTTGTTTCCTCGTGTCATCACCCCGTCGTCCGTCACCCAATTATTCCCCCCACGAGCAGAGAGTGGAGATGTGGGCACAGCAGGAGAATATTAATGGGATGTGTGACATTACGGTTCCTGCCCATTCAAAAGAAATGTTCTCTTACATTATGGGCCATCAACAGGTGATTTCTCACCGCTCGCTGAGCTTCGTGGAAGTATATCCCTGTTTCATAAAGCGCCGGCACGCCGCAGCTGTGCTCGTCCGTCTTATTAAACACAGATATTACAGTGGGCCTGCTTTTATAGATCCCCGAGCTGGCAGCGTAGATAACCTTACATCCACCTGAGAGATTAGACGTCAATAATAAAAAGTCACGTGCCCCCAACTTTGGCCTTTAGCTCAAGTGCGGCCCGAGGTAAACACCCCATCAGCGCCTGCAACGGCAAGACAGGCACCAAAGCAACTCAGCAAGCCTGTGCCTATTCTGTCAACACCCAAAATCAAAGCCCCTCTCCCTTGAGTGATCTGTCCAAACAATTAAAATGGAACCTCTTTGTACCATCACACTTAACATGTCAGACAGAAAAATGAAAGGAGCCTCGTGTACTGGAGCCGCGTGCCGTCACGCCTCCTGTGACAAGCCCCACGGAGAGAGCGGCACGCCACAGGACTGACAGCACTGTTCAAATTTTAAATATGTTTTGACACAAAATCAAAAGTTGCTCACCATTACGGGGGAGAGATTCCCCCTTTTCTGTGTGATCACTTATTAGACCCCTAGGTGAACGAGGCAGAAATACTGACACCTGAATATTCTCTTTGCGCTTTCTTTGACATCTTGGAGCAGGTCTGGGGATCGTTTCTCATTGTGAGATATCGTTTCGTAGTGAGATTGAAGCTCTGATCTCTCCACATCTGAGGCTCACCGAAAGCCACCAGTGATCAGTGAGGATTCCTGCCTGAGTTGCTCGGTTTTATCTGCCTTCTGCTGTCCAAAGCCAGGTTTGCTGCTGTTCCATCTCTGATTATTATAATACAGAGGACTTGACAGCTTTTGTGCAGCAGCTCTGACAGCCAACGCCGGGTTGTGTCTAGGAACCTGAAAATACGCAGAAGAAGAATCGCTAGGCTTTCTCTGCCTGCTCCAAAGCCAATCGGCTTGATGAATTTGATCCCAGAAGCGCACCGAGTGGACGAGAACTAATCAGCCGGCCAATCCCATCAATCGAACGAGCTGCCATCTGACATTTTCTTGTCATGTGACAATGGCGAATAATACATTTTCCTTTCACATTAATGAGCTCGAGTGGCTTTAAACATAATGGAAAGCGAGACTGTTTCACGGGTCTCGCCGTACTCTACGCATAATCCTGAAGATGAAATTCCTAATCTCCTTCCAAACAGGGAAGAGGTTTTTAAAGCAAGACCCCAATTATGCCCAGCCACAAATTAGCATGTTTAATGCAGCAAAATGTTTTAATAAAGAATAAAAGCAAAGCAGCAGAAAACAAAAGCCAACTGGGTAATAAGATTATCTCTGCCAGGCGCCCAGTGCACATCATTGTAGTTCACACAAACGGAAGAGATTATAAGTCACATTGAAAACAGCCTAATCCGTGAAAGACTCCCGATATGATTACTTTCTATTACGTTTGGTGACTGAGTGCCATGGATTTATCTCAAATCCTGAGGAGTCTTTAAAGTACAGTTGGACATAAAGGCAAAGAGCCAGTTGAAGATTAGTCGAATCCATCTGCGATAAGCTTCGGCAGTTTGGCCACAAACAGAGATAAACACCAATCTGAAGACCAGATGATGTAATACGCATTGGACAGCTATAGATTATCCCCGCAGATCGCAAATTTACATAATGTATCAAAGACGCCGGCGAGTTCCAAAAACCCAAAATGCATCATTTCTGTCGGAGCGGCGACTTAAACGCTGCCGTTTGGTTTATCGCCGTCTCCTCGGTCTCTGCCACAGGTGTGCATCCGCCGCGTCCCGTCTCTGCCGGAGTCGTTATCTGACCTCCTCTTAGTTCCCGACAAGGTCAAACATCTCTTCTTAGGGAGAACCAGGCCTCGTCTGTTGCCGGAGAAGTATCCAAGTCGTACGTGGTGAAGGTCAGGGGCTGCATAATGAACTGGAAAATGTCACTTATATTACTCCCCATTTAAACAGCGGATTTTCCAGCACCAGGAACAAGGGTGATATTTACCCTTTTTCCTGCACAGGCCCGGAGCAAAGAGCCCTCTTAATCCAGCTCGGGGTGTGAAATTGAGTCGTATGTGTGAGGGAATGTGATTTCCTGCTCCCAGAGTTTAGTCTGTTACACCCCAACCCAGCTGCCTTGTGCATTACAACTACACGTGGCTGCTAAAATACAGAAGTGACGGCGCTGACCTTATGATGGAAAATAACAGCTAAATACGATAATAAATGTATGATTGATATTTGTCTGATGCCAAAATATATGCCCGCTGCGGTGACGGAGCAAATCCTAATTATTAGACTGATTATTCACATTTCCCAGCACATTTACGCAGCGACAGGAATGTCAACGCCTGCATAAATTAGCGTGAGAATAAAACAAGAGAGGCGACAAGGCAGGGATGACGAAAGGGCATCCAAAGGAGAATGTTAATAATGATTCCTCTAAAACAATTTCCATTAATTATCAGCCTTCTCGCCAGGGAGTAATATCTACATGCCCGAGGCAGGTTTAAATTGCATAGTCTGCCTAAGAAAAGAGACAAAGACTCCCCAGTGTCCAGCTACTCTCATCCGAACAGGAAGGCTTGAGGAACGCCCAGGAGACAGCGCCACAAAAGCAGAAGCTAAGCTATTAGCACAGCGTCACGTCGGCAGCTGGATCTACCCGATGCTCTTTGTGTTGAACGATGCTGCGCAACAACAAACGGGAGACATGAACGGGCTAGTTTTCACTTGATGATCACGCACACGCCACCTGAAGTGGACAGCACTGCCAGATTGCTGCTGAGTCTGAGCTGCCCGCTGCACAGCTAACAGACAATGTCAAAGGTAGGACGTGAATAATACCATCATTTCATATTCCGACTCCCTGCCAAGGAACGTGTCACTCGGACACCAGGTCACATACCCAGGCAGCATGTGAAGGCAGAGGTGGGGCCGCGAGCTTTTCCGAGAGGAGAGGGAAGGCGGCCAGCTAATGTCACGCACGCTGGCGTCGGGGATCTTCTCGGCCCTCCCCCCCTGACAGTTATTCTACAGCCAAGCTGGCATCTCGCCTCTCTTCGCGGCCTACGTGAACCTGCTTTGCTCGGTGACACCGGGCGTGTCTCCTGGGTACGGGCACACCTGGCAGACTGTCAGCGGGCACAGGTTTTAAGAGAGGGCAAAGAGGGCAAGGCAGGGAGGGGCGGGCGCTCTGGGATATCTTCAGGCAAGAAACGACAGCGCGTAATAAACTCGGAGAGCGAGTCAGCCTTCGCTGCAAGCCTGCGACTGATGTGACACACAGTAAATACTGATTTTATCCCAAGTTACAGACACTGGTGCTTTTAAAGCACCATGCTACAGATCATAACTGTTTAAAAAAAGAATTCAAGGATCTTTTTAGCTTGTCATTAGAAAAAAATGAACACCAGCATGTTAGAAATCGACACGAGAATCAGAGTTTTCACACTGATATGAAAACAGTGGATGACAAAAAGATCTCGACTGACGGAACACAGCTTAAATATGAAAAGCTCATTTCTTAAATACATTTACAAATATGCAAAGAAAACAGAGCTGAAGCAGCACACATAACGAAAGCCAACGTTCCTCTCGTTAGAACCTTTCTGATGTCCCAACGCCCGCCGCTCTGAGAGGCCGGACGTCTCAACGGCTGCCCACTGGCCTGTCCGTCAGAGGGCTCACTGGGGAGAGTGTGTGCGTGAGCTTCAAAGCGTGCATGTGTGTGTTGATTAATATCGGGAGGGCAGGGCAGTGCTCAGGCTGTCGGTGAGAGCGAGAGAGGACAGTTCTGTTCACTGCCGCCCAGGGAAAAGTCTGCTGGCGGAGGGGGTAATGAGCCAGAAACAGGCTGAGAGGAGAGGAAGAGGCACAAGGACAGGCCGGCACACTCCACCACCGACCTCACACATGCACCCTTCACTCAATCTCTGCCTCTGCCATCCCTTACAGCCCCCCCTCCAGGAAGCCAAGCACCATCAAGGCTCCTCTCATTTTCTCCTTCTCATTTCACCTTCCTTCCTTCCTTCCCTTTCTGTTCTGCTCTACGTCACACTCCACCTTGAAAAACACATTTGTATGTTTCTGCATGCACACGGTCACAGGTTAAGCATACACGCATCCTTGCACTCTTTTTCACGTGGGCCGTCCCCATTGTGCAAGGTCACTGTGGACATGACAATACATCCAATTACTGTGAACGAGGCAGCGGGTCATAAGGTTACGTGGATTAAAAACACCGAAAAGGCTTTTAAAGGGTTTCTTATTTTGCAGTCCCCCCGAATTCTAATCATTTTGTTAAAATCCTTTCAGTAGGAAATGTTAGTGGTTTATATACAAATGTTATTGAGCTTTTTGTAGTGGATATTTTTGTTTTTATCCAAATATATAAAATCTTTCATTCATGCATCCATGTGCACATTTTATGAACTGCTTACCCACCTCAGGGTCGTTCTGCAACCTGAGCCTGTCCTCACTATCAGTGGGTGATAGGCGGGATGAACCCCGGGCAGCTCGCCAGGCCATCACAGGCCCGTACAACAAACATCATTTGATTTCTTATCCGGTCGTTAAGTGATGACGTGATGAATCCTACTTCCGGGCCTAAAGTAGTCTGCGTTTAATATGGCTTTTGTGTTGTTAACATGTTTAATGTTTTGTATTTTCTTCTATTTAATCTCAAAAAGCTCCTAAAACAGTCAGTGATCACTGTTGACCTCCCTCGGCTTTTATTACCGCTAATCATTTATTTAAGCTCAGTTTTTAAAACCTTACGATGTAACTACAGCACAGCCCATGCAGCAGTATATGAATGACTCACCTCGTATTGTGGATGGATTATCTCAGTTGTTCTCCTGGCTGAAGTTTGGTCCTTTTACAGCATCCTGCCATGCGATTACATTTGTTCCCGACCACCGAGAACACTCACGTTAACTTTTATCGAGTGGGAAAACGGTTAGCTTGTTTATATTATGCTAACATAGCTGTGTCGCTAGCGGTCACGTAGCACATCATTATATACCAGCTAGCCAAACTTCAGTAACCCTACAAACGTCACTGCTGTTTAGTTTTCTGTCTTCATTTATGTTGGAAGTGATAGCAGAGCTGTACGTTTTAATTTGTTTCTAAAACCCCGCAGTCAGGACATGCTGTCACAGGCTGGGTCTTTGACCCAGCGCTCTGAGTTCATTTTGTAATTGTCTCATTTTAGATATGTGATTAGTTTGTGTCATTCCTATTTAGCTTTAGTTAAGGAAAGGCAGTTATTATTTATTGTTTCCTTGGTTTCTATGTTTGAGTTCTTGTATCGTTCATCACGTGTTAGGTCTGTTAAGCTTGTGTTGTCATGTCTAGTTTCAGTGTTTCCTGTTTTATTTTGAAGGAGTCGTGTGTTCTTTGTTCATTGTATTCAGTTTCACTTCCCCTGTCCTGTCATTAGGTTCATGTCAGTCAGCTGTTCCTCCATGTGTTCCCACTTCCCCTAATCACCTCCTGTGTATTTAAGTTCTGTGTTTTCAGTGTGTCATTGTCAGATCGTCTGCCTTGTTTGCAAGCCAAGAAGTTGTGTCAAGTTTCCTCATGTTCCTGTTGTAGGTTTTTAAGTTAATTTAGCTCACCCAGTTTAGTTTATTGTTAGCCTTGCATTTTGCCTTTTGTTTACAGTTATTTTGCCAGCCTCAATAAATGGCTCGTTTTCTGTTATTCAAGTCTTGTTTCACATTTTGTTTCCGTCTGCATTTGGGTCCACCCTTCACTCTACACACAGTCAGCCCTGCTGATTGTGACAGAACGACCTGACAATGACACACTGAAAACACAGGACTTAAATACACAGGAGGTGATTAGGGGAAGTGGGAACACATGGAGGAACAGCTGACTGACATGAACCTAATGACAGGACAGGGGAAGTGAAACTAAATGCAATGAATAAAGAACACACGACTCCTTCAAAATAAAACTGTAGTCAGCAGTGCTCAGTGTTTGATTGTATGGTAACTACCATCACTATGATGTTAGCGGTTTAGCACACCGTGAACATGGAAACATCAGAAAGTCTAAACTGTGACTGGCTGTTTGTCTCTCTGTTAGCCCTGCAATAGACGGTCGACCTGTCCAGATGCACCCCGGCGCTCTCCTAGTGACAGGTGGGATAGGCCCCATCGCCCCCCTGGACTGTGACTCGGATAAGCTATTAGGGAAACGAAAAAATGAATATTTGTTGGGTCACCTTAAACGTCACTCTCAATGAATGATACTCTTACTCAGCGTCTTCTGGATGTGCAAGACGGCAACATACTCACGATGTGAAAATACAGCACGGCACTGTTGTGTTTATGCCTTCTTGTACTACCCCCAAGTGGCCAAAAACCGGATTAATGCAGGTTTCATCCATCTATTTCTCTTATCCCCTCTCGCCACAGGGCGAGTGAGAGGCTACACCAACATGCAGGTTTCAGCTTTGGCCAAATTTAATCCAAATCAAAGCCCCAAAACAGGAGCAATACTTCACCATTACATGAAAAAATAATGTTTTGATAGCAAGTAAATCTCTCTGACCACATAAGCACTCAGACAGTGCTCATAACAGCGCCAGCCTCAGAGAGGTAGGCCATAAAAACACACAACCACAGGACAAAATGGGCCAGCGTGTGCCTTTTCACGGTGGCCGGAGGATGATGAGGTAAACAAGAGACCACGGGTGGAGATTAAGAATAGACGGTCGGTGTTATGGCCGGGTCACGGTGTCAGGGGCTGCTCGTCCTGTCGAGGAATATTACTCTCCGATGCATTTGTGTGCTGCGTGCTTTCTGGGTGCAGGATCGAGCTGTGTGGGAGAGAGGACACATCCACTAAGACTTATGAGGGAAAGCTGGGCACAGAGGGTGAGGGGCAGGAAATAACATGAGCAATTTCATAAATGGAAGGGAGAGGCTGTGACTTCCTAAATCGTCTGTGAAAGACAGGGGGAGGGAGCGGCGAGGCAGGGGGAGATGGGAAAGGGGACATCGGGGAGAGAGATGGAGGGAGCTGAGAGGCGGCGTGACGCAGAGTGTGAAAGAGAAAGAAGAGAGAGGAGGGGGAGTCGGAGGTTGGTGGTAAATGGATGTAACTGGGTGAAGGAGGCAGGGGCGATGTGAGAAAGAGAGAGGCTGGAGAGATGAAAAGATGAAGAGGGCAGATTTCCCACCAGCTGAGTGAGCACCTCTATTACCCTTTCTCTCTCCTTCTGCCGCTTCCCTCTCCTCCTCTATCTCGGTGTCCTATCAGCCTCGGTGTGGCATCCTCTCACATCAGATTAGCTCCAGCCCAGAGAGACGGTTCAAACTCCTCTGTCAAAGTTATTTAAAACACATCCGACGCCGAGGCCTCTCCGCTCCCTCCCGCCGTCTTCCTTTCTCCCCGTTCGTCCTTGTCACGGCCCAAAGTTAGGCTGAGGCTGAAGCTCCATCCGTGGCAGCTCAGCCGGGATGCGTATCTCCCCGTGGTGTTGAAAGTCACTCTCAATCAAACATGAGAGTGCTGGGGAGGACCTGGGTGTGGCAGGAAGGGAGACTGCTGGAGACCAGCTGATATAAGTGTGACCCACATGTTTATGTCAGCGAACTTTATCCATCTGTATGTTCAGACTCATTTAAAACTTTATTGTTTTCATGTCAGAGAGACTTTCTTTTAGTATAAGTGTTTGCTTGGCATCCTGTCCTGCTTTTTTCTTTTAATTCACCACAAATCAATAAAAAAATGTTAGGTGAAAACAGAACACGGCGATCCAATCGAGCAGCTGAGGAAAGCATGACTGTGCATTGCCCAGCAAGCTACGGATGACTCCTGTGAGTAAGAGGAACATCTCACGCTACGAGCCATTGTGTCAAGGCTTCATCCCTCCTGATGAGCGAGGCCAGGTCGGTGTGGTAAGGCACAGCCCATTTTCTGACAGAGACGGCTGTTTGAGCTCTCCAGTCATGGCCTCGGTGATGAATGGCCTTCACTGCCAGAGAAAGAAAGGAAAAGGGGGCCTGGGAGCCCTCCGAGGATCGATACGAACGCACACGAGGACCTGCCTCGCATGTTAAAAACCCTGATCCGGCCCCAGCCCCCCGCTCACTCTCTCCGCTGTCTCCTGCATCACTGACGGACAAACCTCTGGGAGCTTGTGGGCGGGGAGCTGAGGCTGGGGAGGAAAGCTTTAGCGTGTGTGTGTGGAGGCATGTGTATCTACATGACGTGTGTCAGCAGGTTTCCAGAGGGGCTGGCACATCAGCAAACTCAAGGTCGACACACTACCCACAGGTGCAAGACGCACACAGACACGCACGACTTCTGCAGCCCACTGTTGATGCTGTGAAAGGGGCCACACTGTGACATGGTAATTCAGAGGTGTCTAAGGCGATGGATATCCTATTAATGAGCCCAAAACAATGACTAGACTAATGAGCTTATAATGGGAATATTGAATGCATGGGAATGGGATTGGGCCTTGTGTGAGCCAAGAAGGGGACCGTTGAATGAGAGCCAATGCACAAGGGCTAGAGGGCTAAAAGCTCGAGACGAATACAAACTGCGAGGGGCGTCACTGGGGCTAAAGGGGTAGGGCTGCGTGGAGAGGTGCACAGTCAGCCCAAATCAATACACCCCCCCCCCCCCACCTGGCTTGCCTTGTTGGGCCCGTGATATACGAGAGCAGGCAGCTTATCTGAGTATAAATAAAACATGAAAATGCTACAAATTATCAGGCCGAATGGACATAGATCTATTTACTGGGTAATGTTGTATTTTTTATTTGTCAGATCAGTCTGGGGTAGGAGGGCCTGATTGTAACTCTTGCATCCAATTTGAGTCGAGATGCGATTCGGCCCGTTTGCGAATTAATGAATTAATCAAAGACTGGTTGGTTTGAGAGGAGGACGAGAAGCCGACCAAGTAAAGCTGTGACGGGCTAATAGCTAGGAAAGGAATTACAGTCCAATCACTCGGTCCTATTCTGCCTTTCGCTGCGAGCCCGGCAGCCCCCTCCGTGTGATTTGATTCCATTTGGAGAGCCTTATTTTCCTCTTGATCTCACACATTAAGGACCTTTCTATTCACCAGAGCAGGAAACGGGGGAGGAAAGTCAGGGCAGCGGAATGGATTAGCACACAGCTGTTGAGACCGGGCAGGTCAATGTTTTAAATCTCTGGCCCTGTCCGGTTAAATCTGCTGGCCTGTACTTCACAGATACTCGGGGATCTAAGAGGGATAAATAGCTCTGAGCAAGATGGTTGACAACATAAACCTCTGGTCTAGGAAGGGGTGAGGTCGTGCCCTGCTAAAAGTGCGCCTTTAGTTGCCAAGTTAGATAATCCTTAAACATGGTTTAAAAACAACAGAGGCTACAAGGAAAGGATCCTAATAGGGAACAGCTGACTGCGTAAAGAAAAACCTTCCTGCGCTTTTGAAATGCTTGAAAGTGTTTACGCACATTAAGAATAAAATCTACTCCCCAAACGCTCCGCTGCAGGACCAGCACAGATCAGCTGACCTTCAGTGGACAGATGTGTCGGCTGTGTAGTGTGTGTGCAATGCTGAGGTAGGAGATGGAACTTTACCAGCTGTGCATGTCTGCCCAGAGTGCAGCCAGCCAATTATCCCTCTTAATTATCTATTGACAAGATGGAATTGATGTTTTTGGAGTGCTGATTGGATAATCAGGAATTTTGGCCACAGTTATTCTCCTTGGCTGGTCTCACTCATCTGTCCAATCTGGTCTTCTTGTTTCAGTAATTTGCTCAGTTGCACAACATATTCCTACTGAACAATAATTTACGATCGCAGCGAAAGGCGTGGGAGATGTTGCATTTTGCTACCGAGGTTAGCACGAGTGCACACCGTGCAGTGCACGGGTTTAGCAAAACACATCGCCGGGCTTCTCTCCCAGAGGAGCCGTGTTTTCAGGAGCACCAAAGGCAACCTTTTCCATTCTGCTCCTTCATTAACCTCCACCTTTATCTGCAGACAGGCCGATGCTTCTTACGGGGCTCCATTTCCAAACCGGCCTTGTTCCGAACAAAAGATCATAGCCACATTAATTTCTGTCCCTTTTCTCTTTTCACATCAGCAACTCTTCCCCCCCCCGAGTCTGTTGGAGAGCTCGCTGGCACAGGACCAGGCAGGCACCGGGAACAGGAGAGCACAAGTCTGGAGTGACACTGATTGTGCCTCCTCTAATTAAACCCTACCTGACCCCGGTGTTGAGACATCATTAGTTCTCCGTCGTAATCATCGCAGAGCAGCAATTACATTCTGTTTGGCCCCATTTGCATTTCACAAGATTTCCTCGAACAATCAAAGATGGACTGGGAAAAGAGGAGAAGACAAATAAAGCACAGAGTCCTAAAAAAGCAGCTAAGCTCAGTTTCACAACAGCGTGCTGCAATGGAGCGTTGCAAAATATCACGGGAGCATTCAGATTAAAGGTTAAATATGTTGAGTCTTGGAGGCTGGGATTGTAGTCTGAGAGCATTCTCCCACTGTGCATTAATGCTATCCTCATGTTCTCTGCAGGGACTGGAAGGTAAGCCTCTGAACCGCGAGTGTAAAATTCTGCCAGAAACCAGAAACAGGTTTATTGTAGAGAAGCCTGCCTCAGTTTGGTAACGCATGGTGACAAAGAGAAACAGACACCAGAAATAATCGCACTCCAGAATACTCTGCTGCAGTGGCACGCTTGCAAAAACTGCACTAGATAGAAAAGACACACACAGCAGTGCAGAATAGAGCCATCTATGTAAGCATGTACTTCAGGTAAAGTGCACAAGGGCACATCCTCCATCTGTATTCTGGGTGACAGCAGCGCTGTGTCGGGGTAGAGTTTCTCTCCCTGAGATGCCATCTACACAGAAACAGTCGTACGTCACGGACATGAAGGAGCGCCCTCTGAAAGCTCACATGCACATTCGAACACGCCGAAGGAGACTTTTTCCTACCGGCTCCTCTCGTGCCTCTGCCGTTACTAAATCTGACAACGGCAGCAGAGTAAGGTCGTTGTGTTAAGATGAGAATTATGCTGGAAAATACCCTAGGGTCCTCCCGCTTTCTAGGCAGCAGACGATCGGACGTGCAGTCTCATTTCCACGGCGCGGTAAATAGAAATGTTGTCATTAGAGTTCAGTCAACTGAACGGATGCAAAATAACACACAGAAATATGTGTACGCAAAATATCTGCAGCAAAATAAGCACAAGAACATCAGCTCATATTTAGAGCATCCACAAAACTTTGCTCATGACGCTCGCATTCGTGCAATAAACATCGCAGATTATAGTCAGTTCGCTGATCCTCACCATGCAACTCTACAACTTTATCCCCCCTGTGGCCCCCCCAACCCATCTCCTCTCAAGTGTTTCTAATCTCTAGAAAGTCTGTGGAGAGACACTGCTGTGAGACGCACTCTTCACTGTGACTCCAAACAAGATTATCTGACTGATACCAGGAGATGCATTCACTGTTTAGAGTTTGCAATAAAGCTTTATTATCGCATCATGACGGGGACACTGCAGAGCAGGGGTGTCAAACAAAAGGCCCGGGGACCACAACGGGCCCAGAAAAGTCTCCAATCCAGCCCCACTGGATGGCTTTGAAAAATGTGAAGAGCATAAATTTTGCATTTTCATAAGTTGTGAGGTCTCTATCAGCAGGAAAAGCTGCACCACTGCCATTCCCAACTATTAAATAAACAAAAGTTTGCACTTTTCTCTAATTCTACACATTTATTTATTCCTGCTTTTAAACCAGGAGTGTCCAACTCCAGGTTTCAGATGTGTCCTTGATCCAACACAGCTGATTCACGTGGTTAAATGACCTCGTCAACATGTCTTGAAGTTCTCCAGAGGCCTGGGAATGAACTAATCATCTGATTCAGGTGTGTTGACCCAGGGTGAGATCTAAAACCTGCAGCACACCGGCCCTCCAGGCCTGGAGTTGCCCACCCCTGTATACAGAAAGGGGAGTCTCACTGGTCCGGACCCCTTTAGATCAAAGATCAAAATATAATACATAAGTGGAAATATTTTCTGAATTTCAGGAGCGGACCACGCCTCATTCACGCCCCTTCCGGCCTCAGGCTATATAACCAATACCTGCTGTTCTCGCTTTCATGCCCCCCCCTCCTCCTTTCTTCTCTTCTTCCTTTCATTCACTTCTCACTAGTGCACGGGGATCTGCCCGGCCCGGGAACCATTGCCAGTCCTCTACGAGGCCTTCCCCCAAACACAGTAGTCCCAGCTAATGAAACTAAAGTACTGCTACCCTCCACATCACCCCTGCAGAAGCTGCTCAGCCAGGAAAACTCGCGCCACGAAGCTCCCGGTGCAGTTTGTGTGCTGATGTTAGTGCCAGACAAGGTGGAGCTCTGAGGTTGAATGTTGCACACAATGCTCCTCCACATTCAGCAATCTTGATTGCTTTCATAATGCCTTAAGTTAGAAAAATGATAACAACAATAGATTATAAAAGTGCTATCACTCTGCTCAGAGAGAGTAAAAAATGCAGAGTTAAAACCAATAATAAAATCACACTCAGTTTGATGAGCGCTGCTATGAAAATTGTCTTTATATTTTCACTTGACTGGCCCACAATAAGCCATACAATAAAATCCACCTCTTTCTGAAATTGCAATTACTTTGTGAGGAAATGATTCATAAAGGAACAACGTGATAAGAACTGCTAACAGGTTATTTAAGCATGCAGCGTTCGTCGTGGATAAAAACTTAGCTCGTACCATCAGGAGAGAACAAAGTGCATTCTGGTCCAGATTTCACATTAAGGCAATTTAAAATATTCCAGACTGCCTAATTTAGGGGTCGGACTTCTGTGTAACTTAATTCGACAAGATTAATTATACAATTAAATCCAAACTTCTCTCAATTATGCGGAGAAATACTGCCTGCCTGCTCGGGCCGACCCTTCACCTTTGCTGAGGCGAGGTACCTGATAAGCATAATTTTCAACAGGAGAAGAAGAAATTGCTGCCTATTTTGTTGCCGCGCTCGACTCAGCACATTATAGTCCTTTAATTGCCGGCAGACTTCGTCGCCGTGCCCTTGACACGGGAAAGCAAAATGTTATGCTATTCGCCGGCACGTTAGACAACGTGGGGAGCGCGCTGCTGATTGACAGGCCGATCCACTGAAACAAAAGACTTAATTGTGTCAGTTGATTCTGTAATTACAATCGGCAGTCTTGCCACTTCAGTTTCACCGATTCATCATCTGCGACAGGCAAATGCCTGATGACACAATACGGAGCTGGTATCGGAGAAGGGAGCGCCGTCTCCAAACAGGTGGACTCGGCCTGGTTAACCTGACTGAGGCTTAACGGGACGTTACTGCCCAGGCACACTCTCTTTGAAAATGTAGTCCTCTGCTGTCCTTTTATTCACATTGTACCCTTTGCAGCTACACTAAAGGGTCACCGAGAAGCACGGCGTAGGGCCGCTGCTAACCTCCCGCCTGCCTTCCTTTTCATATTTATGTGGAGGCTGCGAGCTTGAACCAGTAGGACGGACTTACAAAGAGCAGGTGGGCTCATCCTCCTTGACAAGAAGCCATTATCAGCACAGTTCTTGGAGCGAGAGAGCGAAACCACCAGGGATGGGTGTAAAACCTCAAAGACCTTCAAAATCCCACTTTCTCCCCTCACTCCCTCTCTCTCAATCCCTCCTTGTCATCATTTTATTTGCCCTCTGTCTGCTCTCTTCAGAGAAGGGGGGGAGGCGGGTGGGAAAGTGGGGTCTACTTGACCTTAATCTGCCCAGGAGTGAGTTTCAGAGAGATGACATGCAACCTCAGAGGTAAAGGGCAATTGTTTTTCCCCCTCTTCTGAGAGCCAATTTACAGACCCCGGGGAGTTTTTCCTGAAGCTGGGAACCATTTCAGGCTCTGCCATTGTTTTTGATTCACTCAGCTGAAAGGGGCTAAAAGAGCAGCCTGGCTTTTCCTTACTCTCGCTCTTCCCCCGCTCCATTTAATTCCATCCACCGCTCCTGTAATGCACGGCGGTACACGGAGAGACGTCTGCGCCACCGCCTAAGAGAACATGTTCCTGCTTCACAGCAACGTCGCAGACGCCTGACAACATCCAGCACGAACACTGATAAGTAAATAAGTCCAAAAGGTGAGATTCAGCCTGAGGAAATGATGATGACGATTGCCCGACTGATGGGCGCTCCGATCAGATCCGCCTAATTAGCTCAGACGTGAGTCAAACGAGGACGACGTGAGGACGTGGCTTAAATGACAGCCGCTGATCGGCTGTATCGACAGAGGCCGCATCAGCATAACGTGCAGAAGAAAGTGCATCCATCTCCCCAGCTATAAACAAAACATCAGTTAAACTGGAAGGGTCCAATCAGCATGCAGCAGACAAATCTGAGGCTTGGATTTTCTCACAAACGCTCTGACAGAAGCGCTCGTATAGAAAAGTCAAGAAGTGCTGCATATTTAACAATGTATAAAGGCAGAGAAATTAGCCACCAGACGACTGTTTTGCTGAGCCAGTGCGAGCCATGAATTAATAATTCGGAGCAGAGTTATAAAGTTATTTGTTAACAGTAAATATTCTGTATGTGTCCCTGAGAGCATGACTTTTTAATAATTTGGGATTGTTAAACTTTAATGTTTAGCTCTATTCTGGAAACAATGGTGCTTAGGCGTAATTGATTCTTCTGGTACGGAGTAATTATGATGGCTGTGTCGAAGTGAAGCCTGATCCACTTGGCCCTGGGTGAGAGGGGAGAGCGAGGGAGGAGATTTGAAGGCGAGAAGGAAAGGTTTGGATATATCTCTTGGCAGACAGCCCGAGTGAACCAGAGGCAGAAAGCAGCACAGCGCTGGGAATAGCCACCAACCCAGAGCTATCGTCTAATCCTGACTCTCTTTTTTGGCCCGTTCGTTCCACGTCTGCTGGTATTTTTTGTCTAAATGTTCTGGGACTGCTAGACTCCATCGACGGTTCTTCCCGGGCCTCTTGCACGTGTCACTCTCCGTGACACCTCTCTGCCATCCGTGTCCCGAAAGCATCTCGCGTCTAGCACGTCACTGCGCCAAAGGCGGCAGACAGTCGATCTCAGCAGGGACAGCGTTTAATCCGTCAGGGCTCGGTGTTAATTACTCACACGTCCACGAGGCTCTGAAGTCAGGCCGAGTTGACGTGTCCTGGCGCTCCTCTTCAAAGGGAACGATCCCACGACCGTGTTTGTCGAAGGCGCGTCAACTTGGCAGATATTAATATGCGATGTAATATGCTCACAAACACATTTGGTAGTCGGGGGTCAGAGACGAGCGGGGTGAAAACAAACAGGCGGCGCAGTCCCTCCTCAGGTAAAGGTCGACTGCCACTGATGGGGTTTCCCGCGGGTCAGTGACACGTACCGCTTCACGGGAACCGCCAGGAGAAAAATGCCAATTGTCTCGTAGGTTGAGTCTTTATAGCAGACGCACAGTCATAGACGGGTCCCATCTAGAAGTGGCGTAGCAGGCCCTGGTCACAGCTGCTCTCCCCTGCCTCGGGAGGAATTGCTTCCATTTGGCCTGTCACTTTGGCCAGGGCCACTGTGGCTTTTCTCATTTGTCAGCAAGCGGGGCGATCCTTTGGCTCTCATGGTTAATCTGCAGCCGCGGGCTACAGCACGCACACACACACTGTTTTCTCATATATAGGCTTTGGTTCACAAGGGTCTTTTTACTCTCCGTATTCAGCAGGGGGAAACAACAGCAACACGGAGGGGACAGACAGAGACGTCAGAGCCATCAAGGACAGATGTGCAGCCTCTTGTGGATCACACAGATATTATGTAGAGTGATGACAGCATTATTTTCCCAGAACCTCTGCAAAATCCTTTTTCTGCTCACTTAGAGCTACAAACAACACACAAAGGTAATTGGACACGGTTTTAGTAATTATCCCCCGACGGAGGCAAAAGCATTGCTTTCACTGTGACACCAGTCTGAGTCTGACTCGCTCATTCTCTTACATGCATGAGCGCTCAGTCAGCACTTGATTACAGGAAGGAATGACTCTCAGAGAGGGATATGAAGGTCCAGATGAACATTCATACACAGAGGTATGGAGCTCTTTCAGCTCAACTTTGTCTCGCTTGCCTTTATTATGATTTAAAGAAATGTGGTGTAATTATGGCACAATAACCCAGCAATAGTAACACGTTAAAGCACAGAGAGAATGGAGAAGTCCAATTAAAGAGCTGTCACACAAGGCTTTGAGGGAAACGTGGCCAACGTGCTGTGCCAAGACCGATCCTATCATTAGAGGCTGGCGTGGCTTTGAGGTACAAATGCTTTCAAGTCTTTCTTTCAGCGAGCTTCCGCCACAGTCAACAGGTGATGGCTCTACTTGATTATTAGCCCGCCTTAAGCCTACTAGCATCAATATGCAGCTACCTGTGAGATCTATATTAGAATGAAAATTTATTCCGATGATCAAAGGCAGTTCAACACCACTTTGTCTCTCATGATAAAAACAAGCAAGTCAAGGCTTCCTTCTTTTAATGCTGAGAGACAAACCGAGCAGCTCCACATGTGCTCAGCTGTCAGAGCAACACCGGATAGACGTACTTTAGAACTCAGGTACTAGATGTTTAGAATCATCCATCAACAGTTTATCCAAGTAAGGGTCATGTGGGCGGAGGGGTGGGGGGGTGGAGCCTAGGACACCCTGGACAGATTCCCGTCCATCACAGGACTAACACAGAGAGACGGGCGTTCATTCACACCTATGGCTCAGTTAGAGTCACTAATTAACCTAAAGAGTACGTCTTTGGACTGTGGGAGGGAACCACGCAGACTCGTGGAGGACATGCAAACGCCACACAGAAAGGCGACAGTGCTAACATCCTTGTCTATAACCACACTACATTCACACGCTTAGTTTAGAGCCTGGACTGTCAAACATGCACTTTATTGAAAAATTCATTTTTTTATTCTCTAATTAAAAGTGCTGTTGCTTCCAGTTTGGATTCAGGAGACAGACACTATCTCTACTTTTAAGATTAGGCTTCAAACTTTCCTTTTTGCTAAAGCATATAGTTAGGGCTGGACCAGGTGACCCTGAATCCTCCCTTAGTTATGCTGCAATAGACGTAGGCTGCCGGGGGATTCCCATGATTTTTCTTTTCAGTCACCTTTCTCACTCACTGTTAACAGACCTCTCTGCATTGAATCATATCTGTTATTAATCTCTGTCTCTCTTCCACAGCATGTCTTTATCCTGTCTTCCTTCTCTCACCCCAACCAATCACAGCAGCTGGCCCCGCCCCTCCCTGAGCCTGGTTCTGTTGGAGGTTTCTTCCTGTTAAAAGGGAGTTTTTCCTTCCCACTGTCGCCAAAGTGCTTGCTCATAGGGGGTCATATGACTGTTGGGTGTTTCTCTGTATGTATTATTGTAGGGTCGACCTTACAGTATAAAGCACCTTCAGGCGACTGTTGTTGTGATTTGGCGCCATTGGTCTTTACCTTTAACACCAAGTAGAATCAACCATATTCAGAGTGTATTATGCCGAGCACCACTCTGTTACAGAGCAGCTGTTCATTCCACAATTAAAATCATTAGAGTCTGTTCAACTTTCAACTGATTTTCAAATGTTTTAGATTCTGATTAAATCATCAAATTTCTTATATACGTATATCCCCCCTCCCCCCCGCCTCACCAAAATTAGGCCTACTTGAACTCAAACTGGGCAGTGTATGAAGTAAACACAGGCTTAATTTGGACTTTAAACCCCCCACTGACTCAGAGTGTCTGACTTTTATCTCAATTTTTAGCATTCAAAGACAGACGTCCACATTCATGTATACTGCTGAAGTCTGCGAGGCTGCAGAAGCGAGCAGCTCCAAGAAGGACAGGCGCTAAAGCAGAGGCTCCTTTACCGCAATAAGACGCCGTTTCTGAGAGCGTCGTCTCTGAAGAAAAAAACTAACCAAAGATGGAGTGTTCCTGTAACTAAGTAACCAGTATCCAGTTTGTCGTACACATTGATCAAAGTCTCATCTTTAATTTACAAATCATTGCAAAATATATTATAGAAAACATCGTCTGAGCGACGGTCATAACTTTTTAAGTATTTCTGACAACCTTAATGTATTCCCAAGTTTAATTATTTCTTAATATTGACATTTCTAATTAAGCGGCATAATTGGAAAGCTTGTGCGCAGTGGCAATCATTTCGGCGTCCGCTGAAAAATTAATATAAAAATTATTAATGAATAGTAGCGCTTTTAATTGCTGTGTACCCATATTCATAATTGCTGCAGCATCCTCCTTGAAATGACATGATGACAAATACGAGTGTCATGTCAGCGCTTTGCTTCTTCATCTCACACCTCAATCAAAGCTAATCCATTTCACCTAGCTATGAACACTGAAACAAATTAAAGCCCCATTTCATTTTCCACCTTCATTAATGCATCTTGTTTCCAAGGTTACAATCGTTTAGCAAGTGTGCAACAAACAAATTCAAAGAAGCACACGCTTTGATATTTGGAGAGGAAGACATGGATGGAGCTTACTGGGAAAACAAACTGGCACAGAGTCTTAATCCTCCCGGATCCAAAGTGTTCTGCACGTGTTTATCACCAAACAAAGCCTTTTTCATCTGAACAAACATTTTAATATTAGACTTCAGGAGCTTATGCCCACAGAATTATGTTCGTTTTTTAAACTTTTCCTTGCTAAAGCTAGACCGGTAAGCGGCTAGGAGTCTGTATGCGAGCGCTGACAGGAGGCAGCGTGAGCAGTAGCTGCAGAGTGTCATTACGTTCGGTGTGTTTCCTCCTGCAGCGTGATGTGACAGTGCCAGACACAATGACCCAATTTGCCTGAGTGGCTCTGGGAAGGGGGACGGGGGGAGCTGCAATAGTAGGCTCCTGCATAAATACTGTACAAAGACTTCAGGCTCTTAGGTAACAATGCAATTTCCTGTATGTAATGCAGTCATGCAGACTGTTTACACACCGCACTTCCCTCTTTGCTCACACATAAAGGAAAAAATAATGAAGAGCCTAAAGAAATCCAGGGGATGGAGGTGGCTGGGGCAACGATGAGTCCTCCGACTAGCCTCTTTCGCATGCAAATCATATCTGAATTTCTCATTAGCATAAATGCATGAGCAGCTTTAAATGCTTTTAATTTTCAATCTCGCCAAGCAGAGGAGTAATTTGTCACTGTCAAGATGGGAGACTAAAAAGAGGAGGGGGGGCAGACCGGAGGGAGCCATGGACTCCACACTAAACTGGAATCACAGAAAATTTCTGATTTACTAATTGACTGATGTGCAGTTCAGTCGAGTTGCCTTGAAGGTGTAAATAATTCTGTGTATATTCAAATGGCAAAAATGAGAGAGTGTGGGGTGGATACGGAAAAGCACATTACATGATGCTTCTCCTCAGGCCATACTTTTCTCTGGTGATTCCAATTTCCAGCCTTTTACGTTATCACTCTGTCTCTCTAAAGGGGTGCGAGTTTGCTGTTTTAGCACATAATCACAGATAATCAACTGGAAATTAAAAACAAAATGTCACATTTTTTACATCTCGCTGCCATTACAGAGAAAGAGGCTGCTCAAAGCTATTCATCAGCGAAGCACAAAACATTCCTGCAGCTTATCACATAAGCAGTTGTAAGTCATTTAAAATTTTATCTCCTTTCTTTCAAGATGTGAGATCAATTGACAGTGCACTCTGAAGTCTAAACCACTAATGCCTCGTTTTTTGAACAAAGCAGTTCAGATTCACACAGACCTTGTTAGCTAAATTTAGCTGTAGGTGAAAACAGGGGGAAAAGATTTAACAAGCTCCCCCATTTAAATGACTAAAACCAATTATGCAAACGTAATTAGTATTCCATAAGAAAACTAAAGGCATCTGCGGCGCGGGGCGAGCTGCTTACCTCCGCACCAGGTTTCCAGAACCGTGCTGCGGCTCGCCAAATGAATTCACTCACCTCATCAAGTGAGCGCCTGTGTCACACTTCGAGCTCCAGAAGCTTCAGAAATTTAGGAGACCCGATCAGTATGGTTCCACCTTTATGTGTGCTGTGGGGAATTACTGCAAGATAAAAGAGACAGTGTTTTAAAAGGAGAGAGAGGAAGATGCTAAAAAGGTGTGACATAACAGTAATTTAAGGGTCTCTGTTTTTTAGTGCTGCAGTTAAAAGTTATGGCCAAAGATTATTGACAGGACATCCCATAGCAACCGTACCAACCACACCATCGCCAAAGATGATACCACCTTTTTAATATATTCACTAAAAAGCTGCCCAGAAAATAAAAACTTTATTTGGCTGAAAAAAACAAAACAAAACAGAACACAAAAAGGCAGAGGAAAGAGGAGCTGACAGAGTCCGTCCATCGTCCATCCATCATCCACCCATCCGTCAGTCCATCCGTCCATCGTCTGTCCATCCGTCTGTCCCCATCCATCCATCGTCCATCCATCCATCCATCCATCCATCCGTCAGTCCATCCATCCATCGTCTGTCCGTCCGTCCGTCCGTCCGTCCGTCAGTCCGTCCGTCTGTCCATCGTCTGTCCGTTAACCCATCCGTCAGTCCGTCCATCCATCCATCCATCCATCCATCGTCTGTCCGTCCGTCTGTCCATCGTCTGTCCGTTAACCCATCCGTCAGTCCGTCCATCCATCCATCGTCTGTCTGTCCGTCCATTCATCGTCTGTCCGTCCGTCCATCGCCTGTCTGTTCATCCGTCAATCCATCCATCCATCTGTCCATCCATCCATCATTGTCCATCCGCCCGTCTGTCCATCCATCCATCCATCCATCCATCATTGTCCATCCGCCCGTCTGTCCATCCATCCATCCATCCATCCATCCATCATTGTCCATCCGCCCGTCTGTCCATCCATCCATCCATCCATCCATCATTGTCCATCCGCCCGTCTGTCCATCCATCCATCCATCCATCATTGTCTGTCCGTCCATCCATCCATCCATCCATCGTCTGTCCATCAGTCCATCCATCCATCTATCCATCCATCCATCCATCGTCTGTCCGTCCGTCTGTCCATCGTCTGTCCGTCCACCCATCCGTCAGTCCGTCCATCCATCCATCGTCTGTCCGTCCGTCCATCGTCTGTCTGTCCGTCCATCGTCTGTCCGTCCGTCCATCACCTGTCTGTTCATCCGTCAATCCATCCATCTGTCCATCCATCCATCATCTGTCTGTCTGTCCATCCATCGTCCATCCATCCATCCGTCAGTCCATCCATCCATTGTCCATCCATCCATCCGTCAGTCCATCCATCCATCGTCTGTCCGTCCATCAGTCCGTCCATCCATCCATCCATCGTCTGTCCGTCCGTCTGTCCATCGTCTGTCAGTCCACCCATCCGTCAGTCCGTCCATCATCCATCGTCTGTCCGTCCGTCAGTCCGTCCGTCCATCGCCTGTCTGTTCATCCGTCAATCCATCCATCCATCCGTCCATCCATCCATCATCTGTCTGTCCATCCATCCATCAGTCCATCCATCATTGTCCGTCTGTCCGTCTGTCCATCCATCGTCTGTCCGTCCGTCTGTCCATCCATCCATCCATCCATCCATCCATCATTGTCCATCCGCCCGTCTGTCCATCCATCCATCCATCCATCCATCCATCCATCATTGTCCATCCGCCCGTCTGTCCATCCATCCATCCATCCATCCATCATTGTCTGTCCGTCCATCCATCCATCCATCCATCGTCTGTCCATCAGTCCATCCATCCATCTATCCATCCATCCATCCATCGTCTGTCCGTCCGTCTGTCCATCGTCTGTCCGTCCACCCATCCGTCAGTCCGTCCATCCATCCATCGTCTGTCCGTCCGTCCATCGTCTGTCTGTCCGTCCATCGTCTGTCCGTCCGTCCATCACCTGTCTGTTCATCCGTCAATCCATCCATCTGTCCATCCATCCATCATCTGTCTGTCTGTCCATCCATCGTCCATCCATCCATCCGTCAGTCCATCCATCCATTGTCCATCCATCCATCCGTCAGTCCATCCATCCATCGTCTGTCCGTCCATCAGTCCGTCCATCCATCCATCCATCGTCTGTCCGTCCGTCTGTCCATCGTCTGTCAGTCCACCCATCCGTCAGTCCGTCCATCATCCATCGTCTGTCCGTCCGTCAGTCCGTCCGTCCATCGCCTGTCTGTTCATCCGTCAATCCATCCATCCATCCGTCCATCCATCCATCATCTGTCTGTCCATCCATCCATCAGTCCATCCATCATTGTCCGTCTGTCCGTCTGTCCATCCATCGTCTGTCCGTCCGTCTGTCCATCCATTCATTCATCCATCCATTCATCGTCTGTACGTTCGTCCGTCTGTCCATCCATCCATCATCTGTCTGTCCATCCATCCATCTGTCCATCCATCATTGTCTGTCCGTCTTTCCATCCATCCATCCATCGTCTGTCCATCAGTCCATCCATCCATCTATCCAGCCATCCATCCATCGTCTGTCCGTCCATCTGTCCAGTCATCCATCCATCGTCTGTCCGTCCATCTGTCCATCCATCCATCCATCATCTGTCTGTCCGTCTGTCCATCCATTCATCCATCCATCATCTGTCTGTCCGTCTGTCCATCCATTCATCCATCCATCGTCTGTCCGTCTGTCCGTCCATCCATCCATGCATCGTCCGTCCGTCCGTCCATCCATGCATCGTCCGTCCGTCCGTCCGTCCGTCCATCCATCCATGCATCGTCCGTCCGTCCGTCCGTCCGTCCATCCATCCATGCATCGTCCATCCGTCCATCCATCCATCCATCCATCCATCCATCCATTCATCGTCTGTACGTCCGTCCGTCTGTCCATTCATCCGTCAAATCATCCATCAGTCCATCCGTCTGTCCATCTGTCCACCCATCGTCTGTTTGTCTGTCCGTCCATCCGATCGTGGCTCAAGAGTTAGGAGTTCGCCTTGTAATCGGAAGGTTGCCGGTTCGAGCCCCGGCTTGGACAGTCTCGGTCGTTGTGTCCTTGGGCAAGACACTTCACCCGTTGCCTACTGGTGGTGGTCAGAGGGCCTGGTGGCGCCAGTGTCCGGCAGCCTCGCCTCTGTCAGTGCGCCCCAGGGTGGCTGTGGCTACAATGTAGCTTGTCATCACCAGTGTGTGAATGGGTGGATGACTGGATATGTAAAGCGCTTTGGGGTCCTTAGGGACTAGTAAAGCGCTATATAAATACAGGCCATTTACCATTTATCCATCTGTCCATCCCTCCTTCCTCCTTTTCCATGTATCCACAACCAGAGAACTGAGAATGACACACTGTCTCAGGTAAGCACAGGTAAGAGTTGGGGGAGATGGGGAGGCGGGTTACACCCCAGACAGGTCGTTCATCCAGGGATAACACAGGTGGATTCAAAGCGTTCTTGTTGTGAGGCAGCAGTGCTAACCACTGCGTTGCCTAAATCCAAAGAACATCATCATTTTTAATTTAAAATTCAAAAGTTTTAGACAATAAAGCTAAAATATAACCCTTTTCCAAAAAACTTAACACTACAGTGAAAACATGAAGCAGAACTCAGGACCATGACATAGTCTAACCAGCCACTTCATTAGTTACACCTTGCTGGTACCAGGTTGGACTTTTTGCCTTCAGACCTGCTGTAATTGTTTATGGTACAGATTCAACAGGCTGCTGGAAACATTCCTCTGAGATTTTGGTCCATATTGACAGAGAGCTTCACACAGCTGCTGCAGATTTGTCGCCTGCATCCATGATGAGAATCTCTCTCGTTCCACTGCATCCCAAAGGTGCTTAATTCGACTGATATCTGGTTGTAGTGGAAGCCATTAGGGTACACTGAACTCATTGTCATGTTCAAGAAACCATTTTGAAACAGTCTGAGCTTTGTGACATGGCACGTTATGCTACTAAGAGAAGATAAGTACTGTGGTTATAAAGCCATGGTGTTTAAACGATGCTCAGTTGGTACTAAGAGGCCCTAAGTGTGCCAAGGAAATATCCCCCACACCTTCACACCACCAGCAGCCTGAACTGCTGATACAAGGCAGGATGGAGCCATTCTTTCATGGTATTTACACCAACATCTGAACCTACCCTCTGAAAGTTGCAGCAGAAATCAAGCATCTGAAAGCAATGTCCATGTGAACTGTAGCCTTAGTTTGCTGTCCTTCCCTGAGACAGCGGGTCATTCTCAGTTCTCTGGTTGTGTGAGAAAATCCCAGCAGATCAGCAGTTTTTAAAATACTCAGGCCCTTCCTCTCCAAGCTGAGGCTCCATTTGGACTTCGGCAGCTTGTTGTGACCATGTCTGCATGGCTGAACACGAAGAGCCGTTGAACAGATGCACCTAATGAAGTGTAACTAGCATTTTGACCGATTACAAGCTGTTAAAGCAAAGTTAATGTTAACCTTTAAGTAATCAGTCTATGACAGCCCTGAACCTAGCAAACACTGTTTATTAGCTACATTAGCCAGTAGCCAGGGATGATCTCCAAAGTAATGCTACATTGAAACAGGAATTAATAAAAATAATAGCGTTCTGTAAAAATACGTTTAAAAAATAAACTGAAGTAACAACTTACATTTTTGCTGAGTTGCAGATGATTTTAATTGTGTAACTATGAAGCTATACATTTATATAAATTATTCTTTTTTTTTTTTTTTATCTCTCTGTCATGAACTAGATTTTCTAAAGCTTGGGAACAGATCCCTGAAGAACATCTAGTTCCCTCTCAGACCAGCTTTATTATAGCCCTGAAACTAACATCTATTCGTTGCGCAGTTAACTCAGATGAGACAATAAATGAGCCAAACGTCATTTGGTATTAGAGGTTTTAGCAACCAACAGCCCAAACGACGCATCAGCCGGTTCTCTAACCACATTATTACATTTCTGACACGGTTCCGCCCTAAAGGTGGAGCAGGCCCACAGGTAATGCAGGATTTTCTTATATAAGTAAGTAGTCGTGCCGAACCTGTTTGAGCCTTCCAGATGATAGTATCTAATTGTAGGTTTCTTATGCATTGTTGGTAAATCCAATTTTAAGTGAACTACACATGAGGGGCTACTTGTTCTGGCTGCAGCCCAACCTGCTTGTAAAGTAGCTGTGACAGTCCAGCAGCAGCTCAGGCACGGCAGGAAAAAGCTTGGTTTTCATCAGGCTCACACTGCCCTCCAGTGCCGACAGAGCGAATTTCAAGAGAAATGTGAACCAATTTCATCCAAAATATGGAAAAACATTATGAAAGAAATTATTAAAATGCCAAAAAAACAGAACAATCACCAATATTTCGCCACAGATAAAATTTAAATGCATAAAATATTTATTTACTCCCACCCAAACTCTGGATTTCATTTATATAAATGAAGGCAAAAAATTATTGTTGTTTTGTTGATTGTGCATATAAACAACATGTCTTTGACCCATTTATGTTACTGATGACCCTGCTTTGATTCATGTGGAAGTAACACAGCGGTGACGTCCTTTGGTTCATGCTCTTAAACCACGTTACAGGTTGCTCTGACACAACAAAAACACAAGCAGCAACTGGCGATATCGGCGAGGAAGAACTCAATTTCAGCAGGATAAGACTTCCAATGGAACCAGGCCCTACAGCAGGTGGACTCCAGGCCTCGAAGGCTGGTGTCTGGCAGGTTTTAGATGTGTCCTTGATCCAGCACAGCTGATTTAAAGTGCTAAATGACCTCCTCAACATGTCTTGAAGTTCTCCAGAGGCCTGCTAATGAACTGATCATTTGTGCCAGGTGTGCTGATCCAGGGTGAGATCTAAAACCTGCAGGACACCGGTCCACGAGGCCTGGAGGTCCCCACTCCTGATCTACAGGGACAGGCTGGGCACAGGAGACACACCTCCAGACATGCATTGGTATATCTATAAATGTACCAGATAATTGGATTTTGATTTGAGCTTTTCTCAGCACATGTCCACATGCTGGTGCTGTTTGGAGTTTTAAGTGGACCACAGTACACTGTAACTTGTAAGCTGTGTTTATTGATGCAGTATATGTGTACTGTATTGTATTTCATCTGTTTCATAATATTTTATGTAGAATGATAAAATGTCCCCTCATTTCACGAGTAAAATGTTTTATTCAATTCAGTTTTATTTACACAGCGCCAAATCACAAGAACAGTCACCTCAAGGCGCTTTATACTGTAAGGTCGACCCTACAATAATACACACAGAAAAACCCAACAATCAGATGACCCCCTATGAGCAAGCATTTTGGTGACAGTGGGAAGGAAAAACCTTTAACAGGAAGAAACCTCCGGCAGAACCAGGCTCAGGAAGGGGCGGGGCCATCTGCTGCGAGCAGTTGGTAAATTATCATCAGCTCATTCGGGTTGTTCCCACCACGTAGAGGCATTTCCTCTTCCTGTTATTTTTTATTATTTAATTTTTAATTGCTCTTATGGTTTCAGTGATGTGGAGAAGTCTTCAGTCATCCCTCGTTTCTTCACATTTTGGTAGAAAAATCTGAAATAGTTGCAGTGATTTAGTGAAACATGGGAAAACATGCATGACGTTTCTGCATTTCTAACAGCTTTGAAATATTCTATGACCACCTTTATTCTTCAGCGCAGCCTGAACCATCTTAGGTAGATTTCTTTAAGCAGTCATCTCGACTAGCTCCCCGGACTAATCTCAAGCTCCTCTCTGGATGTACACTGCTTTTCCATTCCGTGTTTTCCTGTTCGGCAATGTTTTTATTGCATCAGCAGTGTGTTTGGGATCATTGCTATGCTGTGCAGGGGTTACCTGCATGGTGGATCACAATCTGCTGGTACTTTTCTGGATTCGTAATTTCATCAACTTTGACAAAACCCCCCAAACCACAGAAGCAAATTCTATGTGTCCTGTAAGTCGAGTCCAGTCAGAGTTATTTCTGTAGCGCATTTTAAATAACCTATGTTGACCAAAATATACACTAGCAAATATACACTATATATATAACTGTCACTACATAAACAATAAAACTCAAATAAAACAATTTTAAAGACTACGTTTGCATAATAACAGCCAAGACAGTCCACTCAGCTAGTGTTTTAAAGTGAGTGAAAGACTGGAGGGCTCTGATGTGAACAGGTAAGATTGGGAGCCACCACTGAAAAGGCTCGATCACCTCTGCTTTCAAGCCTGGATCTACAAATATCTAAGAGCAGCCAGTTCGCAGACCTCAGGCTCGGGTAGGATCGTCGGGTTGTCAGGTAAAGGAGAACCAAACTGTGGAGACTCTTAAAAACAAGTCAGAAAATTTAAACTGGATCCTGACCACAGATTATTTATATGACATTAAAATTATACACACACTGCATCAGTGTTTTTTTTAATACTCGTGAATACAAACAGGCATATCACTGTTGCTTTGTTTAATAACAATATTAACATGGAAAAACTCTTGATAAGGTTTAATAATATAAAAAGATGGTAAATTGTCATAAATATATTCAACACTTCCTGTTATATTGAGAATTAAGTTTGTAGGTCGTTCAGTAATAACTGAATTATGATGAAATCTGAAGGTGATGGAAATTTAGATACATTTATATAAGCCTAAAATAATAACACAGGGTTTCCTGTAAGGCCGGGGTGGGGGTTTTAGATGCGTCCTTGATCCAACACAGCTGATTCAAATGGTTAAATGACCTCCTCAACATATCTTCAAGTTCTCCAGAGGCCTGGTAATGAACTAATCCAATTTGTGTTGACCATGGTTTTATCTAAAACCTGCAGAACTGTTCCCCACCACTGCTCTAAAGGTCATAGATTTGGTGCTATTACAGCAGTGTCCACAAGATGGCAGTGTAGCTCCATGGCAGATTAACCAGAAGGCTGGCGCCCTTCCCCATCACCACAGAAACATATTCAAAACACCAGATCAGTTTCAGACATAAAATATTTTATTTGAAGCACTTAGTTCTGATATACATTATCCCACAGCTCGTTTCTCAGCCCACTCCAAATGCCATGAACAGGAAGCCGTTGCCTTGTGTTGCATTAATTCACCGATCATCACAGCAGCAGATTCTAACTACCAAACGCCCCACATAAATTCACAAAATCTACAGGTTCCAGCCGTCCAAATATCAAGACCACATCCATTTTTGTCTGAGTCGCACTGATTGCTCAGAGACACTTCTACAAACATTATCAAAAGCAGTTCGATTTTAGGAATATATCAGCACTGGCTTCCGTACAAAACACCCACTGTGTTACTGAAGCAACCACGAATGCTGTAAAATGTCCAAAAGAAGAGTAGCGTGTGTATTCACGTGCACAGATGCAAGAACAACATGGCTTATTAGCGTTGGTGCAGAATCGTCAGGATCTCCTTTTTACTAGACTGACTGAAGGCAATGTAGTGTCAGATCTGACCTTTGACCTGAAAGCTAAGCATGAATTAAAGTAATCAGCTGGCATGTGAATACAAACCTGTAGCAGAGGGTCTTTGTGCACGGGGAGTAACCTGCATCCTTAAACTTTCCTGAACCTGCCTGTGAGCAGCAAACCACAGGCCTGTGTGCTGTGCAGGAATGCTATTGCTTTAGGTTTTTCCTGTAGTGACAAAAGTAGTGAAATCCTTTAAAAAAAAAAAAGAAAAACAAAAAAAGAAAAGTTAGTGTGTTGGTTTTAATAGAGCCTGACGGGGTAGTTATCTTTGGCTAAATGTAGAGTATGCACCATATGCAAAATAGATACATATAATTTATACATATTTGATCATAATGGCTTCAATTTCTGATTTATAAATATAAAGCTTTAGCTTTAGTGTGGCGGGGACCTTATTGGGGTGGTTTCGAAAACTTGGTGTTTGAAGAGAACTACACTTCTTCCAGATTCCACTCACAATAACTACAAACAGCATTACAGCAGAAGCACTCGTTGCATAGAACCTGTGTGTGTCGTTCATAAAGCGCACTAGAACAGCTTCCATCAATAAAACACTCGCTTATGTTACCAGTCACAGGTCAGCTAGTTAATACAGTAATATCTAAAACTACAAAAAAGTCACCAAACAAAATATTAGCGCACAAATTAATCACTTTCATCGTGTCATTATCTGCAGAAACTAATATCGTTGCATTCGTTCAACATTAAAAAAAAGGTTTGTTTTTAAGGCTCGACCCTGCAGATGCATTACTGCGCCATGCAAATACACACATTCGATTGCAAGCAGGCAATGAGACACTGAGATAGGAAGCTGACATTGAAGAGTGTACATAAGGTCTTCTGCTTATTGCAGGCTTACTATGACACATTTATTGTGTTATTCTCTCTCTCTCTCTCTCACACACACACACACACACAAACACACGCACAGACACGCTACGCAACTCTTTCAGGCTTTTCGGGCAAAGTGAGAACAAACGGAAAAAGAACGCCTTTCGCCTCCAGAGGTGCCCTCAGCGTCTCCTCAACAAAGTAGGCGTTCTCCTCCTCCACTACAAACTGGAGAGTCTGGCTTTTGTTCACGCAGTAGATGCAGTTCCCGATGACGGCACACCTGAAGGGTAAGTGACTCCCGAGCCTCTGCGACATGCAGTCGTGCCACATTTTCACGATGGTGTTGTACTTGAAGACGTTGATCCCCTGCTCGCGGCTGACGTCAAAGCGGTAGATGAAGCTTTTCAGCGCCACCATGTCGGTGGACTTCTTCCTGCTGTTGTTGTAGGGGCACTCCTGCCACTCGTCTCTCTTAGGGTCGTACTTGAGGAGGCGGTAGAAAAGAGAGCCGCCCGATACGTAAATTTCTCCACTGCAGGTGGTCGCCTCGTGGGCCACTGCAAAGGCTCCCTTGGGCAAGGGGGCTACTGTCGTCCAGCGGTCCATTCGAGGGTCGTACTTTTCCACCGTAAACAAACATTCCCCTCCAATGGCATACAGATAGCCATCCATAGATAGGAGCTTTAGCTGGGCACGGGCCTGGTTCAGAGGTCTGACCTCGGCCCAGCGGTTGGTTATAGGGTTGTAACAGAAGACCTTGTCTGAAACCTTGCCTTTGTCCCCGTAGCCCTTTATTCCCCCGGCCACAAACAGGTAGTTATACATGGTGCAGATCCCACAGCCTTTAGTATTTACGTCCTCGGGCATGGCAGTCAAAGGTCTCCAGTCATTTGCTGTCTCGTTAAAGTGGTAAATCATATGGTTCTCCTCCAAAGACCCCACCGACAAGGGGCTCTGTGGCCGGCTGCCACAGCGACTCGGCGGCCGGCTCCCAACTCTGTCGAACACGTCGTTTATCTCTGCAACCATCAGAGTCTTCCTCCCCTCCATTCTCTTCTTCAGAATCAGATCCCTCTCGGATCCCGTCAAACGCCCGTACGCGGCGGGGTCTTTGAGGACCTGGAGGAAGTTGTCGCTCATGAATCCGTAGGCGGTCTCCTTCAGTTCACTCAGCCGCTGCTTCTTGGCGATGGTGAGGATCTCGTAGCAGTTCTCCGCCGTGATTTGTTCAGACATGGAGTCCATAGCTGCCTGGACGGCACAGGGGATCTGCAGGATTTTAGCCCCCGTGATGACATCGACTACATTGTCTTTGCTAACACTGATGTTTGAAGTGTACACATAGTCTATCAACGTGGACAAAGTCTTATAACTGATACCCTTCACTTTCAGGATGTTGCGTGACAGCCGTGCTTTGAAGTAGTCACTCTTCTCAGCTAGGACAGACCTGTGAGCGTTGATCGTCTGCCCACCTACCTCTATGACTAAGTCGGGCTCACTGTGGGGCTGTGTGTTTCCAGCTTCCTGGCTGCCGTCCCTGTGCGCCAGGATTGATTTTAGAGCCGGCTGATCGGCTTCCTGTTGGGCCTGGCTGGGCAGGTGTATGGAGGAATCTGCACTGTAGGACACTTTAGCTCGGGCGCCGTTGGGGATTTCGCCACCTGCACAGTTTTGCTGCATGCCAGCAATGTGATTGGAGCCAGTGTGAGGTGGGGCTTCTGGACTTTCCTTGTCACCTGAAAGGTAAAACCGATCAGCACTCGAGATGTACGAGCTGCCACCTTTCTGGTTATCAGTGTGGTTATTCTCCATCAGGCTTCCATCCAGCAGGTATTCCTTTTCAAACCCTGGAGGAGGGCTGAAGCCGGGCTCATCTTGCAGGAATCCCTGGACGAACCCTGGACATAAATTCCTGTTTTTGTCAGTAAGCGTGATAAAGTCCGAGTTCGCCGTGTGGAGAATGGCATCAGCCTCCACAGTGACAGCCCCTCCTCCCTGCCTGTGGCCCTCAGTCATCTCAATGTACTCACTGGTGATGGGAGACAGCGTTCTCACTGATCATGCTGAGCGGACGGACAAAGCTGTGAGGGGATTCCTCTCTCTTCACCTACAGTTGGAGAAAACAAAGAGGGAATTCAATCAACATCCAGTGGACTAGAACAAAAAGAACCCGTCTGGAAGCTGCAAAGACTTTCTCGCTCTCTAAGGGGCGCCCTTTCTCGAATATCTTGAAAACATTTGAAGGAAAAAGACTTTTGCTGCCAGTAATGATTTGCCATCACGCACAGCCTTTGAGCAACATCTGCAGCTCAACAAAGAAACACAAGTAATCCCGACATGCAGCTTCTGCAAACTGCCCACTGCAATAATCACCCTGTCCTCTCTATGTGGTAATCTGTACACATGCAGAACGCATGCGCATATGGTGGCACTCCGATGGAATAATGTTTAATAGGAAGGAAAACGTTGATTTTTGGAATTGTGTCCAAAACTCCTGTTTGTTTCCTTCAAGGATAACGTCGCTCGAACGAGCCATAGCTGCTCATTCATTAGAACTGAGTCGGATTTAAAGCGTTTTCGTGTAATTGCAACACAATGTGAAATCAAAGCATGGATTTTTGCGCGTTCTCGGTAAACTGCGACCTACCTTCGTTTTCTGGCTGTGATCAACAGCTCGACACCAGCGCTTTCCCTGCTCGTCCCTGCACAAAGCTCAGTTACGTAAGACAGTCCCGATGAAGCTGCGAGCCTGAGCTTCCCGGGACGAGTTCACCTCACGGTCGATTCCGATTCACGGTCACCTTTATTTCTACCTCCGGACACTCCGGGCTGCCGTTTCATCCGCTCATCCTGTAAAATGTGCCGGAGCTCCGCGGCGGAGGCGAGGCAGGGGGACGATCAAACAGTCATCTCAAGTCACACCTCCTTCAGATCAGCCGTGGACGTGTAATTTCCTCCGGTGGAAAGTGCGGAGAGCCGATGCGCGCGTCCAAGCTGGAGCAGAGGACCGCAGTGATAGGCTCCCACCTCCACGAGCACTCCGGATGTTGATTTTTGTTGTCTTTATTTATTTGAGGAACAGCTGGCTGGAGCGAGGTGGTTATTATTGACCCAGACCACGCCCTCATCGGTCGGCGTTAACCCCACACTCAACGGCGCGTGCCTCCATCTGCTGTGCGCGCGCGCTGGACACAGCATTCCTGCACATGATCCGTGTGAGGGGGGACCGCGGGGGGTCAAATATAAGTCCATGTGCATGTAACATCTGTAAGCTCATATAAGCATCACACACACACACACACACACACACACACACACACACACACACACACACACACACACACACCCCTACTAAAAAGACCGCTTCGGTATAATTCATATGTGATAATACAGAAATAATGAGATCTGCGAAAACTTTGTGACAGTGGGTACAACCTGCAGAGGGTCAGCCGTGACGTCCCCACACTAAGACGTATGGAGGAAAAAGCCCGTAGAGGTCCTGGATGGCTGGGCTCATCCCGGGTAGCCAAAGCATGGCATCATTCCACATCAGAGATGCAGCTCACAGCTGAGCGTCTTTAAAACTAAAACACTGAAAATATATTCAAAGCATTCACCAACCTGTCAACGGAATGACCGCTAACATCAAAAAATGTGAAAACAAATCCAAGAGGCTTTCGCTGCATGAGATACAGTACAGTACAGATTTCTTACACTGTGTTTATGCCACATCTGCCCCGAATCAACAGCACTGGTAATTACCAAAGTCATGTCTCATGTTTCTGTTTGGGCTAATCCACCAGTATGCACAAGCTCTCTAATCAAAATGATATTTTTAATGCTAGAACATAATTATTGCTTTATATTTATTGATAACTACAGTTATTCATTTGCAATCCTGAACAGAAAGATGAATTTCAGCGTTTGAATGTTCAGCTTGATTAATTCCCGACTTCTCATTATGTTCCCACTCAAACCCTGCAGTGTGCACGTGGCAGAACATATACAGGCAGGTGAATGAGCCATGCTCTCTGAGCTCATCTATACAAAATGACAGAGCTCTGTCAGATCAGTTCAGTCCCATTACATTTATGTAACACAGTTTACAACTGATCTCAAGGTGCTTCATACTGCGAGGAAAAGACTCAGAGATAACAGTGTTTGAAGATGTTTCAGTTACAAGCTTTTAACATGGAGAAAGGAGCATTTACTTCTTCCTGAACGGGCTTTTATATTGGTCGCTAAAGCACTGCACTGTTACAGTATTCTTTGAATATCTTCCATCTTTGCTCATATATATATAAAGGTCTTTTTAGTCAAACCGTATAATATTTCATGTTTTTGTTTAAAAGAAGACAGCCTCACAGAGCAGCAGCAGCGTGGGTCTGTGACCTCTCCTCCACGGAGGCTGCATGTCTTAACAACTGACCTTCAGATATAAAAATAGAGGGAAGCCACGGCGAGGGCATCAAACAAATATCAACCCTGTGAGATTAGAGGGCATTCAGCTGGGAGTTTTAATGCCAGATATTTTCAGAACAAAGCCTCGCCGAGGACTGATACAAGCACATGAAATGAGCGTCTCCATGGAAACCTCAGGGTCAGACGGAAAACAAAAGACTTCCCGTTGCAGAGCTGTCAGACAGCCTGATAACTGGGTTACTTACAATGAGATCATCTGTGTTTGACTTCTAGTTAATGCAACATTCTGTAGGTGCAGCATATAAGATACTACCCAGAAAACTCAGATCAGTATTAGCAATCAGGTGCTGAGGATTGTGGGAACATGTCCAAATGTCTATTTTTGTTAGAACTCATAGTGAAACCTGGTTGTGCAATGGTGGACGTGGGCGTTATGAGAGAAAGTGCCTTGACCCTCTCTGCTCCGCAGCAGGAGAAATCCCGGAAGAGCTGCATCAGGCTCAGTTCCTGCCGCCCCTCAGGCACATTGCTAGTCCTGGCATGTACCGATAGCTGCACACAATCACAGCGCAGTGCAAGGTTAGAGTCGAGCACAGAGGCACGCCGACACCCTTTGGCCCTCTCTGATCGTCTCCGAGTCGTCTCGCACACTGTATGTCTTCACCACCATGTGACCGCCTGTGTGTTAGTGTGCTCCTCTGTAAACCTGAACAAGTGACAAATCTCCACTAAACTTCAAAGGAAAAAAGTTTACTCAATAAAACAACGTTTATAGATTTGTTAATAAACATAATTACATAAAAGGCACGAGAAAAGTATAAATCTTTTATATATATTTTCTTAAAACATTGTTATGCCAGAAAAAAGTGAATTAGGGTAAAAAACAAAAAGAAGAAAATCTGTGGTGTTGGCAGCAAGTCTTTCCTCCCTTTAAGAACAGAAACCTGGCCAGCAGGGATCCTCATCAGGCCTTCACAAACTCTTTATTCATCTGAAGTTTACCTTTTTAAAAATCCCTTTTCTCTGTTAACATAATAGTCTGAGCATCAGAGATGGTACAAGAGGAAATCGTTTCCATAAGGACACGGACACACACACACACACACACACACACACACACACACACACACACACACACACACACACACCAGCTCTAACCTTACAACAAATGTTCACGTGACAGCAGATACCTCGTGCGTCTTCAAGCAGTCTGGACCGCCGCTTGTTATCTCCTAATTTCTTTTCAACACTGATTTAAATACTGCAGATCCAGACGTTGGACCTGAAACACTGGAGAGCACTGAAATGTGTTAGCTAGGTTACAGAGCAACGTCCAACACTCGGTAGCAACAGAGACTGTTTCTGTTACAGGTCCGTCCTCAGTACGACCTTCGGTAGCTGTCATTTCCTCCTGGTTTTTCGGATCTTTGTCCCGTTCCAGTTTAAATAAGACACTTAGTTGCTTTGATTGATCCCAAATATTCTGTCAAGTGTTAACAGTAGACCTTGTTGTGTGCAGCACTTCTGGATTCACCTGAGGAAAACAAAAAGGTACATGTAAGGTTTTCTATACTTCATGTAGACATTACCTGCTGATGACTAATGCTAACCTCCCACCTTGGTGCTGGAGTCACATGTTGAGTAAGGGGATCTGCCAGATCATGATGGTAGAGGTGGTGTCCTCATGGCGAGACTGCTTGGTCTTCTTGTTGACCCTGCGGTGTCCCAGACCTCCAGAGACCACCAAGAGAGAGCTGACATCCACCTTACTTGAGCGGCGGCCTCTCTGGTGATGGGCCGGGTCGTGGAGCACATCATAAAGGGCCCCGTCCTCAGGCCCGTGCTCCAACGAACCCTGGGATGGAGCCAGCGAGCCACAGGACGAGGAGGACAGGGAGTCCTGGAGAGCCATGGCAGTGCAGCCCGCCTCTCCCAGCCACACCCCTCGTCCCTGCGAGGGGGTCGGGGCTGAGTCTGATGGAGGCTGGGTGCTCTCCACATCCTTTGACTCTGCAGGCTGCAGTGGGCCTGACGGCTGGTTACACACTGCAGCGGCGGCGGTGAGGAACTTCACCGGTCCGCTGTGAGCATGTAAGGACACCATGCCCCGACCTAAGAACGGGCACGAACATTCAAAGTTAATCTCAGACTTGAACCTGGACATGTTGTTTATCATAGATGCAGGTACACTCCACAGTACACTATGAACCTGAGTGACACCCCGTTCTAAATGTGATGTCAAACCAACCTTTGTAGCTGTAACAGCTTCAACTCTTCTAGGAAGGCTTTCCACAAGGTTGGGGAGTGTTTATGGGATTTTTTAAAATTTCTAATTCATCCCAAAGTCGTTCTATCAGGACCCTGTGTGGGCCCAGTCAAGTTCATCCACACCAAACTCGTCCATGTCTTTATGGACCTCGTTTTGTGCACTGGTGTGCAGTCGTGCCATCCCCAAACTGCTCCCACAAAGTTGGGAGGATGCAGTTGTCCAAAGTGTCTTTGTATGCTGAAGCATTAAGGGTTCCTTTCACTGGATCGAAGGGGCAGAGCCCCACTGCTAGAAACCCCCCCCCCCACCAAACTCTACACTTGGCACAGTGCAGTCAGATGAGTACCGTTGCCCTGGCAACCCTCAAACACAGACTCGTCCATTGGATTGTCAGATGGAGAAGCGTGATTCGTCACTTTGAGAAAACGTCTCCTCTGCTCTAGAATCCGGTGCTTTACTCCACTGCATCCGATGCTTTCATTGCGCTTGGTGATGTAAGTCTTGGTCACCATGGAAACACTGTTCCTGAGCTAATATGAAGGCCACATGAACTTCGGAGGTCTGCTATAATCCCACTAACAGCTGACTCTGGAACATTTAGTGGTGAGGAAAGTTCATGACTGGATTATACACCTGTGCCATTGAATTGACTGGAACACCTGAATTCAGTAACTTGAATGGTTGACTGAATCATTTTGGGACTATAGTGTTGGTCTATTACTGCACCTTTAATGTCTCACAGCAGAAATGAGGACAAAAGTTGCACAATGTAACTTTTGTAGTCAGTGCACTACAGGTCCAAACAGCTGCCCACATACACCCACCATGCAGTGATGTTAGAGTGTTACCTGTTACTTTAGGGATGCCCTGCAGCCTGGGGACAGAGAGCGCTACAGTCACTCCCAGGTTGGTCCCTACCAGCAGCAGACCATGACAAACCAGCAGACTGCTCACCGACACTCTCTGGTTCCCTACAGAAAAGGCAGAAACATCAGTTTAGTCACACCTAAATGAATGAATGCTTTCTGGAGTAAAACCACAGATAGGTGTTTATAATGAGACGCAGCTTAGCAAACGCATCCTCCCACACCGAGCGCACAGTCACAGGGTCACTTTACCAGGCTGCATAACAACAAACCACAGTGCAAAGCAGGGAGGGAGGTACGAGGCAAAATCTCTGCAGCCATCATGTTCAACGCTCACTTGTCTCCAGGGCAACGTAGAGAGGAGCCTAAATAAAAGCAGCTCTTTTCAAGTATTTGAACAGAGTAAGTGAACTATTATAGTCGCTTTGAGTCAAACAAACAAACACAAAAGTGTTACGTAACAGAAGGAGTGAGGCGTAATGCAGCAATTAGCGAAGGAGCTCTGCCTCTATTCAGAAAACTTCGGGCGGTTACAATAGAACAATCTGAGCCGACCTTTCCTGCGGTCACAGACATCGCTGTGAGGCCACTTTGCAGGCTAAAAGCTGCGATTGTTCGGTTAACCTTTCAGCAGCAATAAATTCACCGCCTTTGTTAAGTGACTTATTACGTGGAACCTGGAACTCATCTCAGAACATCTCCACTTGGTGCCGTGAATGCAGTCAGACATATTTATCATATTTTTTATGACTGTAATAAGGATCTGGGGTTTTTGTAAAAACACTCTTCCAGTCCTGCTATGTGGGCGGCGAGACTGTCGTGAGTCATTACTGCTGCAACAGCTTGACTTGAATTTCCTCCCTCAAAGTAATCCTCTCGGGCCTTTAGCCAAAATTACTGCCAGTCTATCTGCCTGACCCTCCCCACTAGAGCTGACCCCTCGCATGAGGCGCACGCTCCACGCTGCCACACTTCCCGGAATCCTGCCAGATATGCGGGCAGGTACTGGGCCTGCGTCTTACCACATGTGCTTCTAATGAGAGTCCAGAGTTAGCAGAAGCACGCAGACTGCCGGTTGGGGGTCTTGCTCAACTTCCTTCTTTCATAATATTTGGAGTTCCCCACCCAGAGGGTGAACTAAAATAAACCCGGAGTGAACGGCAACACGACCAGGCTTTGGCCTTCATCCTTCACCAGAGCACTTCTTTGATCGCCACTTAGTCTTGACAACCAGCAGCAGGACGCCGGAGTAAATCCCAAACACTGCAAAAACACCCTGCATCAGCCTTTCAGCCTGGAAAGAACTCCGATCAGCACATTGTGAGTAACAGCAGCGTCAACTTCTTCTATCGCGCACCCTGAAATGCTGAAGGCAGGTTTGGTCTGATTCATACCTGCAGTCATCAGTCTGTAGGTCTGTGATTGTTAGCCAAAGATCTGGAGACATTAATTTTAGACCTGTGGTGAATCTAAACGAGAAGTCATAATTACAGTTTCTCTCTATTGGCAGAGACATTCAAAGGACGTGATGATAGAAAGGCTTAAAATGGCCACAAACCATTAGCTAGAAGGTAATGTGGGACACACATGTTATCATTTACAGCTTATCAACACAAATAATCCCTTAATTTCAGTGCTAGTCTAGCATCCTGCCAAAGAGAAGAACAGATTAAGACAAGTTATAACAGGAGCTGTTTCATGTTCAGCTGCACAGTTTTCTCCTGTCCACTCGGGCCTTTCAGATCTGAAATGTGCGTCTTTATTCAGCAGTTTGTGCAAAACAAACAAAACAAAAAAACAGTGGCACACAAACGAGAAGAACTGAAGGTGTTATTTACCCCCCCCCCCAATGTTTGCCTGCCAATAGGCCACGCATGGCTGCCTATTTAGGTCACCGAGCGGCAGACAAAGGCAGGCTAGTCCCTCAGCTCGGCAGCCAGCCAGTCGCCACCATCCTCTGAGACATCATCACAGGCAGCCTGCTCCCATGATGGAGTACCACCCTTTGATACGTTTACTAAAAATATTACTCTCATTTTCACCAAGCACTAACTCCATTCACTCTTCTCACTGGGTTTTTCCATATTTCCTTCACTTTTTTACTTCTCACATTCCAGTTTACTTAAGAGGTGCAGCTCTGCACCGAGCTGCCCGCTCACATGTTTAATCCCGAGCAGATCAGGGAGACATGACAGGCAAAAACAGGTTTTTGTTCATGCAGTGTAGATTTTAGGATTTGACTTCTGTAATGAAAAAAGAAAAAACAGAATTCAGAAAACGTGCAATATAACAAATAATTGCCTCCATGCGAGCGATTAGCTGGGAAATTTTCCTACAGGGAACATTTACATACAGTGGGGCAAAAAAGTATTTAGTCAGCCACCGATTGTGCAAGTTCCCCCACCTAAAATGATGACAGAGGTCAGTAATTTGCACCAGAGGTACACTTCAACTGTGAGAGACAGAATGTGAAAAAAAAATCCATGAATCTACATGGTAGGATTTGTAAAGAATTTATTCGTAAATTAGGGTGAAAAATAAGTATTTGGTCAATAACAAAAATACAACTCAATGGTGTTTTCGATAGTTTTCCCAACTTGTCTTCTCGTTACAATCTCCCTGTTACCCATTTGTTTCGCTATTTTCAAATTCGAAATTTTGTTGCTAAGTGTTTCCCAAATTTCCCCTCTTTGCCTCCAGAACAGCAGTGGGAAACTACGTTATCATTTATTCCTCATCACAGAGGAACCATTTCGAAACTCTATGATGCTATTCTGTCTTTTAGTAACCACTCTAATGTTAAGCTTAAGCGTACATGGGAAGAAGAACTGGGATTTCGAATACATGAGGAGTCTTGGGAACAGGCTATAGCGAGAGTACGATCTTCCACCTCCTGTGCTCGTCTTGGACTTATTCAATTTAAGGTCATACACAGGGTGCATTTCTCTAAGTCTAGACTTTCTGAATTGTATCCAGAAGTGGAAAATAAATGTGATAAATGCCATGGTTCTCCTTGTCACCTTAGCCACATGTTTTTTCTGTGCCCTGAGCTACAAGGTTTCTGGACAAGGTATTTTGCTATTATGTCAACTGTTCTTGGGGTAACTCTTCATCCTTGTCCTTTGATTGCTGTATTTGGGATTCCTGCTCGCTCACTTACACTTGATTCCACACAAAGGGATATTATAGCCTTCACATCCCTATTAGCGAGACGTCTAATATTGTTGCATTGGAAGTCTGTTAAGTGTCCTACTATTTCCCGGTGGCTTAAAGATGTCATGTTTTTTTTAAAACTTGAAAAAATTAAATATACGTTGAGAGGTTGCACAGCCAAATTTTTTCACAAGTGGCAACCCTTTATCTCTTATTTTGCTAGTCTAGAGGTATTGCCTGTTTAAATCTACTTTTGTTACTGTTATATTCCTCTAATATGTTTGATGGTTGTGTTGATCTGTGTGGGACTGGGGGGGGGGGGGGGGGGGGGGGGCGTTTTGTTTTGTTTTTTTTTGTTTTTCTTTTCATATATATATATGTGTTAATTAGGAAAATTAAGAAAGGTTGATTGTATTTCGGTAACTGCAAGTACTGTTTTCTTTTTTCAATAAAAATATTTTCAAAAGAAAAATACAACTCAATACTTTGTAACATAACCTTTGTTGGCAATAACAGAGGTCAAACGTTTACTATAGGTCTTTACCAGGTTTGCACACACAGTAGCTGGTATTTTGGCCCATTCCTCCATGCAGATCTTCTCGAGAGCAGTGATGTTTTGGGGCTGTCGCCGAGCAACACGGACTTTCAACTCCCGCCACAGATTTTCTATGGGGTTGAGGTCTGGAGACTGGCTAGGCCACTCCAGGACTTTCAAATGCTTCTTACGGAGCCACTCCTTTGTTGCCCGGGCGGTGTGTTTTGGATCATTGTCATGTTGGAAGACCCAGCCTCGTTTCATCTTCAAAGTTCTCACTGATGGAAGGAGGTTTTGGCTCAAAATCTCACGATACATGGCCCCATTCATTCTGTCCTTAACACGGATCAGTCGTCCTGTCCCCGTGGCAGAAAAACAGCCCCATAGCATGATGTTTCCACCCCCATGCTTCACAGTAGGTATGGTGTTCTTGGGATGCAACTCAGTATTCTTCTTCCTCCAAACACGACGAGTTGAGTTTATACCAAAAAGTTCTACTTTGGTTTCATCTGACCACATGACATTCTCCCAATCCTCTGCTGTATCATCCATGTGCTCTCTGGCAAACTTCAGACGGGCCTGGACATGCACTGGCTTCAGCAGCGGAACACGTCTGGCACTGCGGGATTTGATTCCCTGCCGTTGTAGTGTGTTACTGATGGTGACCTTTGTTACTTTGGTCCCAGCTCTCTGCAGGTCATTCACCAGGTCCCCCCGTGTGGTTCTGGGATCTTTGCTCACCGTTCTCATGATCATTTTGACCCCACGGGATGAGATCTTGCATGGAGCCCCAGATCGAGGGAGATTATCAGTGGTCTTGTATGTCTTCCATTTTCTGATGATTGCTCCCACAGTTGATTTTTTCACACCAAGCTGCTTGCCTATTGTAGATTCACTCTTCCAAGTCTGGTGCAGGTCTACAATACTTTTCCTGGTGTCCTTCGAAAGCTCTTTGGTCTTGGCCATGGCGGAGTTTGGAGTCTGACTGTTTGAGGCTGTGGACAGGTGTCTTTTATACAGATGATGAGTTCAAACAGGTGCCATTCATACAGGTAACGAGTGGGGGACAGAAAAGTTTCTTACAGAAGACGTTACAGGTCTGTGAGAGCCAGAGATTTTCCTTGTTTGAGGTGACCAAATACTTATTTTCCACCCTGATTTACGAATAAATTCTTTACAAATCCTACCATGTGGATTCATGGATTTTTTTTTCACATTCTGTCTCTCACAGTTGAAGTGTACCTCTGGTGCAAATTACTGACCTCTGTCATCATTTTAAGTGGGGGAACTTGCACAATCGGTGGCTGACTAAATACTTTTTTGCCCCACTGTATATCAGAGTTCACGGAACGCTTTGTTTATGAAAATAACAGAAAAAATTGAAATTTTACGGCTGCTGACAGGAAAATTCTGGATTCTGAACCTGACTTCGTCCAATATTCAGACGGTTTTATAGAGAAACTTTATGTCCAGCAGCGTCTCCTCTCATCTGTCTCATTGAAATTAAAATATCCAGAACTCGAGCAGGCTTCCCAGTGTGGAAACTACCACTACTTACCTTAAATCTCTTTCAGAAACACGAGCTACAGTATACGTTACAGGGAAAATGATGATGCAATTACAGCGCATTAGCCAGACGTGCGTAAAGAGCTCCCGTTCAAAGATGGGACTCAGCAGAATTGCTCCAACATGCTTGAACATGAGGAGAATAACCCCACCTAGAGCAAGTCCTACTTTCAACACTGCTCCTTTGATCGAGTCAGCCCCGATTCCATCTCCACTCCTGCATTCTGAGCTGCAGAAAAGCCCAAATTGCATTAGGACCTTTCACAGTAAAATGAACTTCCTGCTTTCTGATAAGCTGATATCATTATGACGACTCTGTAAATAAACATTACAGGATGGACAGAATTGCAGCTGAACGAGCGCTCGGTCTAAAAATATTGACGGCCGTCGTGCTGACCGTTCCAAATAGAGTTTGTGCAGAAACGGCACATTTCTTGGTTTCACTCCGTCCTCCAGCAGCAGCCTGCAGGGATAAATGCTGCCACGAAACACAGAGTGGAGTACAGGTGAACTCCTCCGTGTGACTGCTTTATTAAAAGGACGTCGCGACCACACAAGCCGGCAGAGCTCGATTTGAATGCTCGCTGACAGGCCAGAGACTCGGGTTTTTATCAGAGGAAGTCGGCTCTTAATGGCGAGGCCCAGAGGATGAAAGCGCTTATGTGCTGCCGTCTGTCCCACAACCAGCTTCCTCTGTGGTTTCATGGCTTCCATTAGCTAATATGGATAGTGAGGTCCAGAAGCAGGCTGCTTTTATTATTTACATCTGTTAGATAATGAGCACTCCTAACACTGAATGTGAGGGGGGGCTCTCACTCTGATAATGTTATTTGTGATTAGGGATTTCCTTGAGTACACTTTGTTTTTCTAAGTTCAGTGTTTTCAGTGAGCTGCTTTGATTTCTGTCTGAAGTATGATGGAGCAGAAATGCAGTTACGCAGCGCAGCACAGAGTAACTGTGGACGGTGTCACAGCTGTATGTTTCACAGCAGTCACTCACCAACTTTCTCCATCTCAGTTTTTACTCCTTTGATTGGCTTGTTGTGTCATTTGTGTATTTTTCTTTGTGTCACGATTTGTCTTCGTGAAGGTTTCGTGCCAACTTCAGATGTTCTTTGTTATTGCATTTCTGCAGTTTGTTCAACGAGTTTGTTCTTTTGGGCATTTCAGAAATAAAGTTCATCCTTGTATGTGTACCTGCCTCCTGCTGTGTGTGTTCAGGTGCTCACTTTGGCTACAACATAGCATGATCACCTGCTAATCACAGAACACGCCGTCAGTGGAAGAAGAGGTTGGATGCCATCCATCCTTTTCAGGGTCGCTGGAGCCTATCCCAGCTGTCTTAGAGTGAGAGGCGGGGTCCACCCTGGACAGGTCGCCAGTCTGTTGCAGGGCTAACACACAGACCGGAGACAACTAGTCGCACTCACATTCACTCCCAGATTCACACATGTGGGCAATTTAGTGTTTCCAGTTAGCCTAACCCCACCAATTGCACATCTTTGGACTGTGGGAGGAAGCTGCAGGACCCGGGGAGAACCCACGTGAACACGGGGAGAACATGCAAACTCCAAGGTTGGATGCTGTTCAGAGAAATATCACAACATTTTAGCCATGATAGAAAAATCAGGTCCCAGGACTAAACGCACACGGGCTCAGTAACACCACCAATGCTGAAGCTGAGGAGTAAACGCAGACAGGTGGATTCACAAAAACAACACAAAAGGTGGAACATGCAGTTCTAAAAGGAAGCCTGACTGTCAACATTTCTAAAAAACTTTCAGCCCGCGGCTGTCGGTGTTTCTCAGGACAAAGGAGGGAAAAAGTGGGTGAAAACTGTTCTGATTGGACCGGATAAATCCCGACTTCGCAGCCCACAACAACAGCTCCCATCATTCTTTGAGGCTGTGTGTTTTTGGGTCACGCTGACATAACGCAGCAGATTACAAGAGTCGAAGAAGCAGGTCACTGATGACTGCGGCACGCAGAGATGATTTCATCTGACCTCGACATCATCAGCAGCAACGTCTGCCTCAAACACATCTGCAGCAGAACGTCACCGAAGGTAAGGACAGCCTTCGTCAGTCACAAAGCTTCCTTGCTACAGGACACGTACAGTAGACTCACTCAAAGGTGTGTTGGGAGTGATGCAAACTCATTTGTTTCTGTGACACACGCACAATAACTGTAACTCCTGTTTTCTTTGATACAAGTTGCTGAACAAATATTTGCTCTGCTATAAAAACTCTGCGCTCAACTGTGGACAAACTGTGCATGAAGCACGGCTCATTTAGAACCATTAAGACCGCTCAGGTCATCAGCTGCAGGTCTTTGAACTGCACCCAGGATTAGATCTCAGCGTGCCGAGGGCGCTTTCTGTTCTCTGGAACACGCTGCATGTGTCTGCATTCACAAACCTGTGTGTGTATAAAGCTTTCTTTTGGTATTTTTATGGTCTTAAGATATTGTGGCCCTACCTAGGGTTTCATTTTTTATGTTTTATGGGAATCACAATGATAAAGCTGCAGATTCACAGCATGTGAAGGAGTGGTTCAGTCTGCAGTGCTGTGGTGGAACCACACAATAACTCTACCCACTCTTCATGACACTCCCTCATAGTTGCATTTAATCTAAAGTGCAAAGATTTACTCCATCATGTTTCTGTCAAAGCAGCTGCCTTTGATTGTATTTGCCATGGTCATGTTGAAGTTCAAAGTATTCTGATTACTCAGGATTTAGCTGTAAGTTTGAGTTGTGGGGCGAGTCAAAGCAAACTCTTCAGTTCGGGATCAGCAACTGGCTCAAGCAGCAGCTCAGCCACAGATACACCATGTGCTGTATGTAAATGTGACGTCACGATCGTGTGACTTATTAAAAGGATGATCCTTTATTTGTTTTTAAAGCGTTTAGATATGGCCTGGATTTCCTTTTAACACACAAAGCTGCCTTAAAATCAACTTGACAAAGTCCAAAGTGTTTTTATGCGGCACCATGAGCAGACAAACTGAGAGGTTTCTGTTTCCTTGTTTAGACTAAGGAGCTTTTGGAAAAAGGAGTGTCACAAACAGAAGCTGCCTGCAGCGATGTTTGCTAATAAGTGGAAGACACCGAGCGTGGTGATGCGAGGTGACGGGGCATGTATCACAGGCCGCGGCTGCTGGGCTGGAGCAAATATATCTGATGGGATGGTCACAAGATTAGAAATCGGCAGATTTTGTCAGGCAAACTCACATTACCGAGTGATGCTGAACACACGGGGAGCAGTTCTCACTGTGGTAAAGGTGGCGAGCCTGAGAATCACAATCAAACCACGCGGCAAGGCGGGGCTTCTTAAAGTCTCTGAATATAGTACAAAATGTAACATTCACTGGTCACTGCGTAGAAGAAAGCAAAGAAAAGAAGCAGAGCAGCAGTTTAAGCAGCACAGTGTCGCACATTAGCTGCATGCAACATGTGCTGTTCAAGTTTTCATTGGATAGTGACAGATGGAAGAGGAAGGTCCCAGCTAGGTTTTATTGGTGGTCACCAATAAAACCCCAAATAGACTTGAAAAGTTAAAGTTATTAACTTTATATAAGACTTAAATTATTATTTAAAAAACAGTTTAAAGCTGATCCGTGCTCAAGTCGGGGGAATATGAGCCCAAGTTATGCAAAATCATGCAAGATACTGTATCTAAAAATATGCATGAAACAAGTTGAATTTCAAACCTTCCACTGTAATATTTAATAGTCTGTGGGGATTTGAAATGCTTTGCCAGTCTCAAAGTGAAGATTATGTCTTACCTGGAAGTATACTGTGGACAGGTGTGGCGATGTTGATGTCCTGCAGGTGCTCTAGGGTTTCGGTGTGGAAGAGGCGCAGCGTGGAACCAGAGCTGAAGGCGATCCATATGCCCACCCCGGCCACCACCATGTGTGACACCACCATGCCCTCATCTTGGTGGGCCTCTAACTGCCTCTGAAGGAGAAGAAGGTGACACGAGTTCCTCGTTATCTACTGCAAATTTACTGGAACTGAGACCGAGGGGAAGACCTGAAGACCAGGCGTGCATTCGTCGCGTGACGCCATAACTAATTTCAATTAAGCACAGTCTACATGACGTAAAGGCCAAGAAGCTTTTTATGAGAATATATTTCACACGTCTCAGCAGGTCAAAGCTGTTGTTGTTTACAGTGCACAGGCTGTCACATGTTGGCTGCGTGACTATGAAGTGGAGAAAGCAGCACTCAGCCCACAGAAAGTCTGCCTCACACTGGCTGCAGCAGCCCACCCATGCAGAGCTCTGCCTGATTATGCTTCAGGTGCAAAACCAAGGCTCACTACACGCAACAGCACCAGAGAACGATTCGTCCGACACACGAAGGCGTGTTATTATTTGTGCTGTAAATGCTTTCAGTCGCAAACAAATACGTTTCATGCACGTCTGCTTCACTCTGGATCCTTCTTTCAGTTATTGAGCTGAAAAAAAAAAATTCGTTTTAAATATTTGCAGAGTCTTTGTGAACAGAGACCAATAAACTAGACCCATTCCACCAGCGTGGATTGCATAATCTCACCGTGTGGGCAGGCTCGTATTTGGCTAAGCAGAGTTCATTCAGTGTTTTAGATAAATGTGGAAATGAGGAAACGTGCAAATAGACTTCTGTGTTTTGATTTGATTAATCTTATATTTATCAGATGATTAAAGTTTTAAAAGCTCAGTGCTTCTGCTGCTCCGTCTGACTTTTAGTTACCTCTGTGGACAAAGTGTAAGTGTGCAGTGAGGAACAGAGAGCCATGCAGGCAGGTGGGCCGACATAATGAGCTTAATGAGGCTAAACTGATTATGAGTGAGTGCATGTCAGAGGAAAGTTACTATTCCTGGATCCGCAGCAGGCGCTTCCATTCCCTGAATCCGACCGGGACACACACGGAGCACCATTCATATTCCCGGACTCGGGAGGGAAAGTACTGGAAACGGTATTAAACATTTAGACATGATGGTTTTTCTTTCATTACTGGCGGGCACAGATACTACTAACTTATTTATTTTCTAGAGACACAGACTCTAAAGAGCGACTCAGATTTCCCACAAACATGACAGAGCGATACGAGGCGGGCTGGGGCAGAGACGCAGACAGGAAGCTTTGTTTCCTCCACACAGAGTCTATCTGCCCGTTTCTGATGGACATGTGTTACTACTGTAAGAGAAGCCTGGGCGACATACCTCTACAGAGTGTGCGTGGGTGCTGATGATGAAGACCTGCCCACCCGATGAGGCCCAGAGGTGCTCCTCCACAGCTAGCATGGCCTTCACAGGGAGCACTCCCAGCTTCAGTAACTTGGGCTTGTCGCTGTTCCACGATCCATCTGTGAGAAGCAACGCAACAGTCAGTTAAACTCACTCCACACAAGCTACGCACAAACGCAGGACGCACACATCCACCGAGGAATATCTAAACATCTGAAGTCGGTTAAACTGCACAACAAGTAAAGTGAAACGACCGACCCGCCTTAAGATTTATTGCAGCTACATTTATTTATTTATCATAGGGACCATAAACCGAGACCTATTCTTCTTTTAGTGGTTAAGAAGAACATTGCACAGTCCATAAACAATCCCATAATAGTGTGTCTGTCTTCATAAATGTCATCTGTAAAGGTCGTCTGCATCTGTAACTGCTCCTGCCGGTAGAGTGGCCATTGATGGTTTCTCCATCCTTCACTATGAATATAGATGGGCTGCGAGCATTAGTCAGAGCTGCGCCGAGTCCCACACACACCTCCTACACACTCTGTTCTACATGTGCACCTACAGCACCAGCTCTGCTGCAGTCAAACACCCCCCGCGGTGGCTTCATAAATCAGCAGCTTGCACTTCTGCAGCGCTTCTGCTTTCATCTAAATTCAAATATTGAACTTGTAAACATGTCTGAGAGTATTTGATGCAAAAGCCTCCGAATGAACGCGAATCCAGAGAGCCTCCACCAGTCCAGATTCCACATTCCCTCGGCTAATCTAGACCAGGAAGCGACTGAGGCCGCCTCGCCGATATTGTTTGTTTAACAGAAGCACAAAGGCAGCTATTGAAGGGAGAGGGATGGTGTTTCAGAGGCGGTGAGGGTGCCTCAGAAAGACTCAGGAAATAAGGTGATATTCCGCCGAAGGAGCTCGGCGTATGTTACTGTAATAGTCACGCTGTGTAGGTGAGCGTACGAGAGAAAAAAGGCAAAAGAAAAGACAGCAGTGCCAACTTGCAGGCTTATGTAAGTCTTCTCTGCTGCGCGTCTGCCCACAGCTCTTCTTTCTTAAAATGAAGCATTTCCTCATGTTAATGTCAGCTACAACAAAGTGTGCGCACGAGTGCACGCGAGCAAACGCTGAATGCTCCAGAAGCAAACCCATCGTTTGCCTTCTAACAAATATCACTGTGGACAGGAGAAAGTGGGTGACGGAGGCACAGTGACGTGTGACCTTTGCTGAGTCACTTCCTCCGTCTCTCTCACAGACAGAAAGTGACTGCGGCTGGACCAGGCCGACTCCACAGCACAGCAGCTCAGCACTGACAGCTTTAAAGACGAGAACATTTCAACCTGTTTGCTTTTTAAAATCTTTGATTTTTTTAGGTTTATATCAAAGATTATAAACTCATAAGCTCTGTGCTTCTCTGGACGTTTGATTTAAATGCTAATCAGGCACAAGCGCAGTCAGTCACCGTGACAAAGCACTTGAGCAGCATTACAACACGAGTGTGGGGAACAGTTTCCCCACCAATGTATGCAGGGTGAGTCATCGATTTAGCATCGAGCATCATGTTCCTGAGACAGTGACGGAGCTGCTGATGGGTAGAAATCATACATATCAAACTCTGAGGGCCTGGCTTTGCTTCTGGGAATTCATTTTAACACACAGGAGGCGATGAACGCTAACAGGCAGCGCACCATCATCCTGGTAACTGACGCGAGGACAACGAAGGGAAACGGCTGCGTACGAAAACAAAGTCTAATGAGGAGTCAAAAAAAGAAATTCCTGAGCAGTTACACACACGCCGAGTGTTTCTTCCAGGGAAACTGCAGCATGGCAGCGAGAATAGCTTTCCTCGTGTTTCCTGTCCTCGGGCCATCATCCATAATCTTTCTATCACTGCTTCTATCTCAGTGCACACAAGCACAAGAAAACAGCAAGAGTTTACTGTCGTTTGGGTCGATGCAGGGCAGCGACTGAGTCACAGAGGTGAATCAAACACGCCTCAGTACAGTGATACCCACACGTACATTTGGCAGCCAAGAAGCACAAGGACTGTTCCTCCCGTTGGGCCTAAATTTGTACTCATTCTCTATCTGATGTGAAAGAAACAGACAGAATTAGAAAGAAGCTCATGCTCCCTCTGTTTGCACCGCTATGCAAGCCAAGAAGAGACGGAACAAAAGAGAGAACGTGCAAAGCTGTGGGAAGAGAGCAGCTCGTCGCTGCTCGTCAGCGAGGGAAGACGTTAAATAGGTCACTGCTGGAAAACAGACAGCTTTCTCCAAGACTACCAAGCAAATGGAAACAGAATCTCAACGTACAGCAGAGGAGACCCTGACCTCTGACCTCAAGCCTCACAGTTACCCCGGGATTTCCTCGCCACCGAGTCTCCACGGTGCTGTTATTCAAAACTGAGTCACAAACTGCAGGTCTTGCACAAACGTCACATTCAGCCATCACCAAATCCATTTACAGCTACTTAGAAGTATCAGTGAACAAAGTTTTACACAATTTGAGAAGTCCCGCCCCAGGACAGGTGAAACACACACCTTTTGATCTGGAGTAGATTGCCACGGAGCCGCTGACCAGCCCAGCATACAGGCACTGCTTCCTGTACACCAGGCTGGTGACAGTGGACTTGTCTGGGGTGAAGAAATGCTGTAGACGCACCTTCTTAGACCGCTGGCTGCTCTTGTACACAATGATGCTAAAAAAGATAACATTATATGAATAATCATATTCCACGATGCAATTCTGGGACACGTCTTTGTGAGTTCACTCTGTAAGCGTCTGCACCTCCCCTCCTCCATGCCCAGGCAGACGCTGGGGGCATCGCTGGCCTTCGCCGAGGACACTTGGTTATCGTCAGGGACGTTTTCGCCGTTCTCCTCGCGTTGCTCAGCTGGGACGTACGCCATGCAGAGAATCCGGGACTCCACGTTGAAACACTCGGTCACCTTAGGGCTGGAGTTCTGCATGGCCACTATGGCAATCTGTCCCATCTGGTTGGTGCAACTCGCAACCTGGACCAAGATAAAGAGACCTTACAGTTTAACAGATGATCGGTTTCATCTTGAACTGTGCAAAGCTATTAGCAGGAACATGATTTGGCCCAGTTCTGGCAGAGCTGCTTACTAAAAATAGTCTCCCAGTAGTTCAGCAGAATATACGGCCGAGGACAGTTTGAATGTACTGAGGAAAACATGTTGAAGTCCTGAAATCTAAAAGTCTTTACTACAGATTATTGTAGTAACAGTTTAATTACCTCACCCTGTTTATATATCTGCCAGAGCAAAGGCTGCGTTCGCTGTGATTATCATGGTTAGCAGAGCCATTGTTTGCTTTCGGGAGAAAACTTCAGTACTGACGTCATAACTTTGAAAGCCAGATTGTCTTTCTCAAGAAGACGTTTTAAGACACACACAGCAAAAACCCACCATCTGCTGTGCTGCCGCATTATAGTGGACAAAGCTCTGTGCCAGGCCTAACGGTGTGTTCACACCGAACGCGATGGACGCGAATAGAGCGTCAGGTTTACATGTAAAGTCAATGGAAAGGCGCGATGACGCGCGATTGCGGGTCCCGCGAAAATTCGGAAGCAGATTTGCGTCGCGAAAACGCCAAAACGCGTGAAACGCGCGTCAGTGTAGCGCGTCAGGCGCGTTTGACGCGCGAAACGCGCGTCAGTGTAGCGCGTCAGGCGCGTTTGACGCGCGAATAAAACCACGCGCGTGAGTTTTTGTGTTGCACTTTGTGCATACGCGCGTTTCGCGTCTACCGCTCGAGTTGGAAAAATCTGAACTCCAGCGTCAAATCGCGCCGCGACAACCAATCAGGAGCCTGGTGACGTGGCTGTTACCTAGGTCAAAGGGGCAGATCCAGCCAAAGCCCTTCATTCTTCATTCAGTATGGAGGAAAAGCTGATCAGCGCCGTGGCTAACCACCCCGAGCTATATGATGCCAGCTCCTATTTCTACCGAGACAGGAATAAAAAGGACCTAGCTTGGAGACACATAAGTGAGGAGATCGGGCAACCTGGTAAGTTCATTCCTTCTTCTTTTTAATTTTCAGACTGACCCGATGAAGCCGTGCAAAAGCTAGCAAGCGCGCCTACTGTCCCGCGATTTTCCCACTGTTGTACAAATACCTTTCCGCTAACCAGATAATGCGTTTATTCAGAGGACATCTGCAGGAGAAAGTGGAAGAGCCTCAGGGACACATATAATAAGGAGAAGAGGTCAGAGAAGGAGAAGAGGAGTGGGTCTGCAGCAGGATCGGGGAGGAGATGGAAGTTCTTCGCGGTCATGGGGTTTCTGGACCCCTTCCTCACCCCGCGGGAGACCAGCGGTAATATGGTGCGGACCGTGGAGAACTTCTCCCCCGAGGACCAGGGACAGCCCGAAGAGGCAGCAGGGGAGTGTCAGTCAGAAGGTATGTTTACAATTAATTAATGTAGGCAGTTAATTTATGCGTGTTGTCATACAGGAATATATTTTGTTTATTAATAAACAGTATAAAGTAGTCCCGCTGTTCATCCGTCACTGCCTCGCCTTTTCGCTGATTTTTTTTATTGCACCGTACAGCTTTCAACGATGCGCATTGCATTCTGCAGCCCAAATGACAAATCTCCTCCGTGTCGTGTCTCCTGCGCTTGCCAAACTTATCATGTTTGGTTTTGATAACCATCACTTCAAATAGAAAAAAACAGCACAAAAACACTCATAACTATGACCCTCATTCGGAAATAGACACCTGCACCGGGAGCGAAAAAGGCGCACGAAAGTGGCGCCGCAGACGGAGAAAAAGCGCTGCATAATACTTTTACGTTTTAAAATCGACAAAGGTTTGCACTTTGAGAATCAACTTGTGAGAACTGTGACTACTGTTCATGTGCTGCAATAAATGGGAGACCACTGTATATAATAATAAGTATATAATAATATAATATTCTCTATGACTATTGTCTTCAACCTGTTAACATTTAATATTGTCTTGATAGAGTCAAGTTATCATGCAGCAGAGTCCTCCCCTGTTGCTTCTCCTGACTCCCCAGTCCCTGGTCCCTCCACTCCTGCTGCTGCACCCACAGGTATGAACATCAAGCACTGATAGCTTTTTACTTGCTTGGATTCCCTTGTGATCACCTTTACTAAATATCTACAACCAATCTGTTCATATCCTGTTTTTTTTTCAATTTTGAAAATGACAATCTAGTAGCAGCCTTCTCATTTCTTTGTGGTGTTTTGTTCTGTTTTTTACAGGCCCACAGAGGAGGAGAGCTCGAAGGCGGTCGAGGGAAGGGTCCCAGGATGGTCCATCGGCGGTGGAGCTGGCTATCCTGGAGTCCCTAAAGAGGCCACGCCCGTCTGCAACAGAGTATTTCCTCCTCGGCCTTGTTCCTGCTCTGGAGAGCATGCCGCCTCAGACACGAGAATTCGTGAAATTCCAAATTCATAAATTAGTTTTTGACAACAGCACAGCTGTGCTAAATTTGGAAACATTGGACCCTAATGATCAGTAGTTTTCTGATGAGGCAGCAGCTCTCCAGGGCAGAAACAATGTTCTTATTCTTCTCCTCCTTCTCCCCTGAGGCTCTTCCACTCCAAGCTGGGTCCTTTTTATTCCTGTCTCTTTGTAAATAGTTAAATTTTATATATTTATGTTGAATCTTTTTATTACTGAATTTATATATTTTATCAAATAAACATTTATAATGACAAATGTCTCTGTTCTACTACACAGCAAATATTGGCACCCGACTTGACACAAGTAGAATTTATTTCATATTATACTAATGACAAAATATACTGATACAGTGGGATGCAAAAGTTTGGGCAACCTTGTTAATAGCCATCATTGTCCTGTACAAATCGTTATTTGTCACAATTTAAATTGTCAGTTAAATACATCATATAGGAGACACACACAGTGATATTTGAGAAGTGAAATGCAGTTCACTGGATTTACAGAAAGTGTGCAATAACTTTACACTAAATAAAGCAGGTGCATATATTGGCAACACATAAAAAGAGAAATAACATAAATATGTAGTGTATATCAATGTGTGTGTCTCCTATATGATATATGTAATTGACATTTTTTACTGTAACCGATTCATACAGGAAAATAATGACTATTAATAAGGTTGCTCAAACTTTTGCATCACACTGGTTATAGGAACATAGTGAAGACAAGTTACTTAAGAGAATAAAGAGAGGTTAGGTTATTTTGGAGTAGAGATCCATTTATTAAGAAAATTTTAAAAAGGAGAAAGTTCCCTTGTAGTTGTGGAACATGGATCCTGAGTTGGGGGGTGCCTTCGTCTGGACGTGCTTCCCATCCAGAGCTCCACAACAGAGGGGGAAGTTCCAGCGCTCCTGGAATCCCTCTGCGATGGACCGCCAGTCTTCAGTTGAAGGCACAGCCCTGAAATCGTCCACTAGACAGTCCCAGATGGCCGTCGCTACCTGGGGGATGATCTGGCTCACCATACCTATGACACCACAGCCATGCTATCATTCAACCACTGATAACAGCATAAATCGAATTAAATTAAATCGGGACTTGATGAGACCATCTGAGTATCACTAGAAATATTATAAACAGTACCAGTTTGCTATCGGTAAACACCGAGAGCATTCACTGTTAGCATAGCACATCCATGTTAGCAGTGTATAAACGATACACTGCTAACATGGATGTGCTATGCCATCAGTAAACGCCGACAGCATTCACTGTTAGCATAGCACATCCATGTTAGCAGTGTATAAACGATAGTTTATACACGCCGACAGCATTCACTGTTATAGCACATCCATGTTAGCAGTGTATACACGATACACTGCTAACATGGATGTGCTATGCCATCAGTAAACGCCGACAGCATTCACTGTTAGCATAGCACATCCATGTTAGCAGTGTATAAACGATAGTTTATACACGCCGACAGCATTCACTGTTATAGCACATCCATGTTAGCAGTGTATACACGATACACTGCTAACATGGATGTGCTATGCCATCAGTAAACACCGACAGCATTCACTGTTAGCATAGCACATCCATGTTAGCAGTGTATAAATGGATGGTTTAGCATATATTAGCACAGGTATCAATAAAGGACTACCGTATTGACCACTTTTACTAACCTCAGGCAGACGGACAGGCGCTCTGCAGGTGGGATTGAGCGCCTGTAATTGGTGTCTAGGCGGGCGATTCTGGGACCGACACGGGAAAGCAGGTCCTCAAACTGGCCGGGTGACAGACGATGATATCGCTGGAATCTGCCGTCATCCAGGCGCAGCTCCTGGAGCAAATGGTGAAACTCACCAAACTGCTCACGCGCCTGGAGGACCTGATGGACCCAGGTACGGCGAGGACGTCTTTTACGCTGCTGCTCTGCTCTCCACAGTACATAGAGAAGGGAGACTCTCTCTTCAAGCGCTAGCTCGATAGCTGCCATCTTGCAAAACCAGGTCTGGCACAACTCCCTCCCACATTCCTCCCACATTTCCGGTTCACGCGCGTGACGCGCGTCAAAATATCATATTTTGACGCGCGATGGATTTTTCTTGGACACGCGTTGAGACGCGAATGTACACGCGTCAAATTAGGGGCGTTTGGGGCGTTTTATTCGCGTCCATCGCGTTCGGTGTGAACACACCGTAACGGTGTGTTCACACCGAACGCGATGGACGCGAATAAAACGCCCCAAACGCCCCTAATTTGACGCGTGTACATTCGCGTCTCAACGCGTGTCCAAGAAAAATCCATCGCGCGTCAAAATATCATATTTTGACGCGCGTGACGCGCGTGAACCGGAAATGTGGGAGGAATGTGGGAGGGAGTTGTGCCAGACCTGGTTTTGCAAGATGGCAGCTATCGAGTTAGCGCTTCAAGAGAGAGTCTCCCTTCTCTATGTACTGTGGAGAGCAGAGCAGCAGCGTAAAAGACGTCCTCGCCGTACCCGGGTCCATCAAGTCCTCCAGGCGCGTGAGCAGTTTGGTGAGTTTCACCATTTGCTCCAGGAGCTGCGCCTGGATGACGGCAGATTCCAGCGATATCATCGTCTGTCACCCGGCCAGTTTGAGGACCTGCTTTCCCGCGTCGGTCCCAGAATCGCCCGCCTAGACACCAATTACAGGCGCTCAATCCCACCTGCAGAGCGCCTGTCCGTCTGCCTGAGGTTAGTAAAAGTGGTCAATACGGTAGTCCTTTATTGATACCTGTGCTAATATATGCTAAACCATCCATTTATACACTGCTAACATGGATGTGCTATGCTAACAGTGAATGCTGTCGGCGTTTACTGATGGCATAGCACATCCATGTTAGCAGTGTATCGTGTATACACTGCTAACATGGATGTGCTATAACAGTGAATGCTGTCGGCGTGTATAAACTATCGTTTATACACTGCTAACATGGATGTGCTATGCTAACAGTGAATGCTGTCGGCGTTTACTGATGGCATAGCACATCCATGTTAGCAGTGTATCGTTTATACACTGCTAACATGGATGTGCTATGCTAACAGTGAATGCTCTCGGTGTTTACCGATAGCAAACTGGTACTGTTTATAATATTTCTAGTGATACTCAGATGGTCTCATCAAGTCCCGATTTAATTTAATTCGATTTATGCTGTTATCAGTGGTTGAATGATAGCATGGCTGTGGTGTCATAGGTATGGTGAGCCAGATCATCCCCCAGGTAGCGACGGCCATCTGGGACTGTCTAGTGGACGATTTCACGGCTGTGCCTTCAACTGAAGACTGGCGGTCCATCGCAGAGGGATTCCAGGAGCGCTGGAACTTCCCCGTCTGTTGTGGAGCTCTGGATGGGAAGCACGTCCAGACGAAGGCACCCCCCAACTCAGGATCCATGTTCCACAACTACAAGGGAACTTTCTCCTTTTTAAAATTTTCTTAATAAATGGATCTCTACTCCAAAATAACCTAACCTCTCTTTATTCTCTTAAGTAACTTGTCTTCACTATGTTCCTATAACCAGTGTGATGCAAAAGTTTGAGCAACCTTATTAATAGTCATTATTTTCCTGTATGAATCGGTTACAGTAAAAAATGTCAATTACATATATCATATAGGAGACACACACATTGATATACACTACATATTTATGTTATTTCTCTTTTTATGTGTTGCCAATATATGCACCTGCTTTATTTAGTGTAAAGTTATTGCACACTTTCTGTAAATCCAGTGAACTGCATTTCACTTCTCAAATATCACTGTGTGTCTCCTATATGATGTATTTAACTGACAATTTAAATTGTGACAAATAACGATTTGTACAGGACAATGATGGCTATTAACAAGGTTGCCCAAACTTTTGCATCCCACTGTATCAGTATATTTTGTCATTAGTATAATATGAAATAAATTCTACTTGTGTCAAGTCGGGTGCCAATATTTGCTGTGTAGTAGAACAGAGACATTTGTCATTATAAATGTTTATTTGATAAAATATATAAATTCAGTAATAAAAAGATTCAACATAAATATATGAAATTTAACTATTTACAGAGAGACAGGAATAAAAAGGACCCAGCTTGGAGTGGAAGAGCCTCAGGGGAGAAGGAGGAGAAGAATAAGAACATTGTTTCTGCCCTGGAGAGCTGCTGCCTCATCAGAAAACTACTGATCATTAGGGTCCAATGTTTCCAAATTTAGCACAGCTGTGCTGTTGTCAAAAACTAATTTATGAATTTGGAATTTCACGAATTCTCGTGTCTGAGGCGGCATGCTCTCCAGAGCAGGAACAAGGCCGAGGAGGAAATACTCTGTTGCAGACGGGCGTGGCCTCTTTAGGGACTCCAGGATAGCCAGCTCCACCGCCGATGGACCATCCTGGGACCCTTCCCTCGACCGCCTTCGAGCTCTCCTCCTCTGTGGGCCTGTAAAAAACAGAACAAAACACCACAAAGAAATGAGAAGGCTGCTACTAGATTGTCATTTTCAAAATTGAAAAAAACCAGGATATGAACAGATTGGTTGTAGATATTTAGTAAAGGTGATCACAAGGGAATCCAAGCAAGTAAAAAGCTATCAGTGCTTGATGTTCATACCTGTGGGTGCAGCAGCAGGAGTGGAGGGACCAGGGACTGGGGAGTCAGGAGAAGCAACAGGGGAGGACTCTGCTGCATGATAACTTGACTCTATCAAGACAATATTAAATGTTAACAGGTTGAAGACAATGGTCATAGAGAATATTATATTATTATATACTTATTATTATATACAGTGGTCTCCCATTTATTGCAGCACATGAACAGTAGTCACAGTTCTCACAAGTTGATTCTCAAAGTGCAAACCTTTGTCGATTTTAAAACGTAAAAGTATTATGCCGCGCTTTTTCTCCGTCTGCGGCGCCACTTTTGTGCGCCTTTTTTGCTCCCGGTGCAGGTGTCTATTTCCGAATGAGGGTCATAGTTATGAGTGTTTTTGTGCTGTTTTTTTCTATTTGAAGTGATGGTTATCAAAACCAAACATGATAAGTTTGGCAAGCGCAGGAGACACGACACGGAGGAGATTTGTCATTTGGGCTGCAGAATGCAATGCGCATCGTTGAAAGCTGTACGGTGCAATAAAAAAAATCAGCGAAAAGGCGAGGCAGTGACGGATGAACAGCGGGACTACTTTATACTGTTTATTAATAAACAAAATATATTCCTGTATGACAACACGCATAAATTAACTGCCTACATTAATTAATTGTAAACATACCTTCTGACTGACACTCCCCTGCTGCCTCTTCGGGCTGTCCCTGGTCCTCGGGGGAGAAGTTCTCCACGGTCCGCACCATATTACCGCTGGTCTCCCGCGGGGTGAGGAAGGGGTCCAGAAACCCCATGACCGCGAAGAACTTCCATCTCCTCCCCGATCCTGCTGCAGACCCACTCCTCTTCTCCTTCTCTGACCTCTTCTCCTTATTATATGTGTCCCTGAGGCTCTTCCACTTTCTCCTGCAGATGTCCTCTGAATAAACGCATTATCTGGTTAGCGGAAAGGTATTTGTACAACAGTGGGAAAATCGCGGGACAGTAGGCGCGCTTGCTAGCTTTTGCACGGCTTCATCGGGTCAGTCTGAAAATTAAAAAGAAGAAGGAATGAACTTACCAGGTTGCCCGATCTCCTCACTTATGTGCCTCCAAGCTAGGTCCTTTTTATTCCTGTCTCGGTAGAAATAGGAGCTGGCATCGTATAGCTCGGGGTGGTTAGCCACGGCGCTGATCAGCTTTTCCTCCATACTGAATGAAGAATGAAGGGCTTTGGCTGGATCTGCCCCTTTGACCTAGGTAACAGCCACGTCACCAGGCTCCTGATTGGTTGTCGCGGCGCGATTTGACGCTGGAGTTCAGATTTTTCCAACTCGAGCGGTAGACGCGAAACGCGCGTATGCACAAAGTGCAACACAAAAACTCACGCGCGTGGTTTTATTCGCGCGTCAAACGCGCCAGACGCGCTACACTGACGCGCGTCAAACGCGCCTGACGCGCTACACTGACGCGCGTTTCACGCGTTTTGGCGTTTTCGCGACGCAAATCTGCTTCCGAATTTTCGCGGGACCCGCAATCGCGCGTCATCGCGCCTTTCCATTGACTTTACATGTAAACCTGACGCTCTATTCGCGTCCATCGCGTTCGGTGTGAACACACCGTAAGAGTCAGACTCACAGAGACGAAGTTAAAAACTGTCACCTGCTGGAGATAAGACGACTGGAGGACCATTTGGCAACACAAGCTGAGACACACTTAACGCGACTTTGTGCTGCAGCACTCAAGTTTCAGTTCGCGGCTCAGCCTCCATCCACCCTGGCGTGCAGTCGTAGGTTAGGTAAGCTAACTCATGACTTCATTTCTGGATTGTGCATAACAAAGCGTCTCACCCAGACACATCCATGTCCCACCACTGGAGTGTCTGCTGTGCTGTCTGTGTTGATGTGGGGCTCCGGGTTGTGGACAGCACACTCCACCTGCCACAGAACAGGAAAAAACACCAGAGTTTATCTGACACGTTCACAAAGAAATGACTTGACAGTCTCCGCGAGGTCCTCCTGAGAACAAGCGTGAACGTGTTGAAGAGTAAGGACATGTTCATTTAAAAAGTGTGTTTGTCATGAGCTGGCTGTGTAAAAAACACAGCTTTATTAGCTGAATGGAAAATCATACAAAAACACACTGGGACACACCGAGAAACACAACCACGCTGACATATACAGGATAACAAGGGAAGCGAGAACACACGGGGAACACAGCTGACACGGATTAGCATGACGCTGCAGGGGAAGCGGAACTAAACACACGGAACATGGACACACGAGACTTTCACAATAAAACAGGAAACGGTGGAACATGAAGGGGAAACAAAACCTCACACCACAGAGACACACACACACACACACACACACACACACACACACATACACTCAGAGACACAACCACAGAGACACACACACACACACAGACACAAACACACACAGAGACACAGACACAAACACACACAGAGACACAAACACAGAGACACACACACACACACAGACACAAACACACACAGAGACACAGACACAAACACACACAGAGACACAAACACAGAGACACAAACACAGAGACACACAGAGACACAAACACAGAGACACACAGAGAATCTAATAATCAAGGTGCTAAACAGAACAACGTAGACACTATAGAATAAACTCACGGTTAACAAAGTGAACAACAACATAAAACATGATACAAAATGACATCAACATACAAGAAAACTGGGAACTCAAAAAGCTTCGTATCGTCCTGAGATTTTTCCCACCCTCCTGTGCTCTCTGTGTCAAATCTGCATTTCTTTTCCCAAATTCAGTTGCTTCCCGTTTGTTAGTCTTTTGTCTGCTTTGGGTTTAGTTTCCTTTTTCGTTCTCTCGGTGAGGCTCAGCCGTCCTCCCAGGTGTCTCCGGTCTGCCCTCATCCCTCATCGCTGTGCGTGTCCCTGGATTTTGGATTCCTTGTTTCTGGCCAGCCTTTGTGTTGTGTTTTGTTGAGAGCAGCGTTCATTTCCTGTCTCCCGTGTCCAGCATTTGTGTCCAAATCCTGCCTGCCACACGGCCGTACGTGACGGCGTCGCGGTGTGTGAGCGGTGAATTAGACGTCCCAGATTACTGCTTTTTCCCACCAAAAATTCATCACAAGTCAAGTGTAATAGTGATGGGTCGTTCGCGAACGAGCCGGCTCTTTGACGTGAACGACGCGAGCCGGCTCCTTATCGCGAGCCGTCACGTGGGTTTTTTTTTTTTTTTTCTTTCTCTCAGCCTCTCTCTCGCACTTTTTTCCCGCTTCACTCTGCACGCGAGCCTTGTGCTTTACGCTGGGCAGAGGGGGGAGGGGCGGTAGTTACACTCAGTAGCACAGGAACAGAGCCAGAGAGAGAGAAAGAGAGGCAGGGACAACAACATTAGAAAGGTATAGTAATCATCCACAACTATTTTCGGTTGCAGATGATAAAGGATTGAGAAAGTTTATTCATGCAGGTCCATATGACAGAGAATATGCATGTTCTTTTAGTTTTCATATTATAATTTATATTTAATTGTGTTGTGGTTTGCAGTGTTTTGTGTTCTTTTCACTTTAAATTTGTGAAAGGAAAAAGCTGAAAATTTAAATAGTTAAAACTTGAAATGTGAATAGTTGATTTTTGTATTATATGATTTATTTATTACATTTTATGTGGAGTGAATAAATAAAAGTATATTTACGGTGGCCCCTAGAGACAAAGCACATACAAACTTCAAATCACGTACGAACTCTGAAACATGTACAAACTCCAAAACACGTAAAAACTCCAAAACACGTAAAAACTCCAAAACACGTAAAAACTCCAAAACACGTAAAAACACGTACAAACTCCGAAGCACGTAAAAACTCAGAAGCACATAAAAACTCAAAACACGTACAAAAGACAACAGAAGTGCTCCAGGATGCTGGGCGCAGTGTTGAGCCTTTGTTATCTTGTGGCTACACAAGCCAGCAAGTACCAACGACCGGATTTGGTGTGTGGTAATAACAGGTAAATGAACTTTTTTTTAAATTATTTGAATATATATATGAGTGCCTGTGTATAAATACACAAACAATACACACATGCTTTCAATTGTGTAATTTAAGTGATCTAGTAGCTCTGCTTTGGAAGTTCAGTTCATGCTAGAAATGTGTTTTGGAGTTTGTACGTGTTTTGTCTCTAGGGGCCACCGCATATATTTATATATAAACATATATAAATAAAACCACTTGTTTTTACGTTAGTAATTCCTTTTGTGCATAATTTTATATTATTGTTAATAATAAATTAATTAAAGCAACAAAACAACCTGAAGAGTCGGTTCGGAGCCGAAAGAGCCGGCTCTTTTTAGTGAGCCGAACCGAAAGAGCCGGATCTCTAAAAAGAGCCGGAAATCCCATCACTAAAGTGTAATTAAAATTTGCTCTGAGCAGTTGAATTGTAGTAAGAGAAGTTTAAATAAATCTGATGACGCTGCAGAGGAATTCTTCAAAACAGGAAAACTGTGTTTCAAAATGACGACCACAGCGTTGTTCCACCACAGTGGGAAAAAACCAGTCATGACATCTTTGAGCTAATTTCTCAAGTTGACTCACACAGAGGGATTTATGTGTCTGTTTCCTGAGCAGATAATCATGTATTTACAGTATTATTGATCCAGCTGGTCAATCAATGACAGACAACACCAGGTAAAGTGTTTTTATAATATTAAGAAGGTGAACTCATACTTTGAGTGATTCTTCCACCTTATTGGCTGTTGCATCCAAACTGAGCCCTGACACTGAAGACTAAGTCAGAAGGTATGAACGTTTACAAGCTACAACTTTTTAGCTTCATTTTCTACTCTTGCTGCAATATCACATATTTATAGATAAATGAAAAGATTAACTGCTATTTTCACACCAGCAGCAAATCAGTGAACACCACAATCACATGCAGTGTGCTATTTTTCACTGAGTGAACTAACACGACCAAAATAAAACGACCTCTAATCCATTCGGTCAGGTGAGATTATTTTAGCCAGCGCTGCAAGAAACACCGTATTACTTCAGTGTGGCCTGTGGTACCTGTGAACTACACCTGCCACAGTTATGTGGCATCATTGTGACACAGCTCGAACCAACTGATCCACCGAGTCGCTGCGCAGATGATCGAAGGGGAAAGAAAACAAAGCGCCTCACCTTAAACTCCTGCAGTTTGGACATGACCACGGGCATTTGTCGAAGCAGCAGGGGGTGTTTCTGCTTCTTCATTTGATTTCCATCATCCTCTGCAAAGAACCAGCCCTGCACATTGTCCTCCTCTGACACACACACACACACACACAGTTCAATGATGTGAACCACGCAGTGAGCATAAGGAACTGTGACACAGCTTCCTCGCTCTAATATATCTGAGCAACTACTAGGCAGTAATTTATAAAACAGATTTAACATTGCATATCTAATATTTACGATTAATAAAATGAATGATCATCATGTATAGATGCAGAAAGAATAAAAAAAAGTAAGAGAGAGCAGGTGTACTGTACCGAGAGCCAGCTTCGCCATCTGCAAGTTGCTGATCCATGACTGTTTGATGGCTGGGCTGAGGGTATTGAACACTGCACTGAAGTAGGTCGGCTTCCCCGCCCTGCAAACAGAGACGACCAAAACACGCATGAATAAAAAAAATTATTACTCGATTTTTTCAATTTTATTTACATAGCGTCAAATCCCAACAGCAGTTGGCTCAGGTTCGGACATGTGCAGAGGGAGAAGGGTGGATGTATTTGACAGGGATGATGAAGACGGAGCTGCAGGCAGGAGGAAAAGAGGAAGACCTCAGAGGAGGATGATGGATGTAGTGAAGGAGGACATGCAGAGGGGTGGTGTGACAGAGGAGGATGGTAGGGCCGGGGTGAGATGGAGGAAGTTGATGCTCTGTGGCGACCCATAAAGGGATCAGCCGATGAAAAAAAGGAAGATGTTAAAGTGTCGGTCTGCAGACAGAGATAACAAGATAACATCCGATTTGTGCCCAAAAACCTTCAGAGATGTTTTAGCGAGATTGTCCTCGATCACGTGCATTTACATTCCTCTAAGCGGCACTTTAATGTTTGAATATTCCTGCAAACAGAGCAACTGAGCAGAAGCACTGCACTTAAACACCGCCTGCATCACAGGAGAAGGCCCGCGTCAGGCTTGAACGACGTCTGCCTGATTACCGAGCGCTGACACGAGGACAGAGCGAGAGGAACGCAGTGGAAATCAATACCAATGATCACTTCTGTAAGGATCTGGTGCGCACATTATACATTTATATATATTCTTGCTGTGTGCGGGTGGAGGGCTCACTGCTGTCAGTGCCTGATGCTGAGACGTGTTTCTGAGAAACAAGGGGAGGGATTAGAGAGCTACAGCTGCCTTTCCAAACATACCCATGGATAATCTCACCGGGTAAATGTAGTCGGGAGAAAGCGAGAGGGCGAGCCAGGAAACAGTTACGCTCACAGGGAATGTGAAAAAGCCAAAACAAGGTGCACCCTTGGGAGGCCACGTGCAGACTATAAGACGGCGTGTAGACGTATGACATGAGCGTTTGTATTCAGCAGCAGCTGGGCAGACTGTGACTGCTAGCACTGATGCACATTTCCACTGCTGTGATTCATGCCTCAGATTAGAGCTGGTGCAGAAACCTGTTTATCCAAACAGGCTCGAAATACATCCAGAGATTGGGGGGGCAGACGGGGAAAGCAGGGTAAAGGGGGATAAAGGCAAACCTAGGATAAACATGAACTCCTGGGGGGGTGAGGAGGATCGAGACATTGAAACCTGAAGCTAAAAATGTGAGAAAAGCACAAACTTGTCTTGTTTGCCAGGCAGCTGGAGCTGGATCCTACACCGGTCAGCTGCCCTGATCTCCTCCTCCTTCTTCAGTATCAGCCTCTGGAGTCCTGATACCCAGTCTTGGGCCACGGTGGGATTTACATTCTGCAGAAAAGAATAACGGAGAGAGGAGAAACAGAGAGACAAAGGCAGAGGAATGGAAAAAGATTTAAGAGGGAGAAGGAATGGGAATAACAATGGGCCATGGAGGTAAACGAATCCACCTCAGAGTATCACGTCATCAATAAATCATAACAGCATTTATTTAGAGCCATTAGTGCGATTCAAGTTCAAATGAAAGCTATTCCTAAGAGAATCCGCTGCTAATACTGTTATCTGCATTGACTGAAGCCAAAATAGAAAACAGCTGTCACTCTAATGCGCTCTAACACAGAGCTATTACTTATGCAACTTTTGACACATCTACTTTCTAATTCTCGTCGACACGCGCTCGAGGAGACTTCCAGTTTTCGACGCTTGTTGCAGCGGCCAAGTTATTATCATTAGTTTGCTAAATAAAATGCTTTGGATGAATCAACTAGAGATGGCACGATACCACTTTTTTATGTCCGATACCGATACCGATATCATAAATTTGGATATCTGCCGATACCGATATGAATCCGATACAACAAAACTGTTTTTTTTTTAATATCTTGCTGCATTTTGTATAAGTTCATACTCAAGTTTAAAACAACAACTACACTAAAGCTATTCTGTTATACCTATATGCAAAAAAAAAAAATTTCATAGTTCAGCAATACTGATCAATCTAATAAACTTAAACCTACACCATCCTCCCTATTCTGGTATTTTAAAGAGTACTTAGCGTAAATATTAAGCAACCTAACTAATAGGGTTCCAACTCCCAGCAACAACAAAAATAAATAAATAAAAAATAAGGAACCACCCCTCACACTCCACCTCATGATGCTTAATCAACGTAATCAACCTTAATTTGATGCAGTGTGAAAAAAAATGCACAGAAATCAATTATTTTTCAAGAAATATTAAATAGATTCAACATCTTTCTTCAACAAAATTGCAGACTGCACAGATGGTACCTTCCCAAAGGAAAAAGTACTATAGCTTACTAGGGTATATATATTAGACTTAATAGTCACTATATACAGTAATGGACTTCTATTCATTTTACATCAAATTAAAACTTTGGGTGTAAGATTCGGATAATTATTTATTAAAAGCTAGACATTTTAAATGAGAATAAGAAAGAAAAGTATGTCTTTGTGCCCCCTTTTCCCAGTTAATGCCCTATCGGCCCCCCTGGCTAAACTTTGCTAGATCCGCCCCTGCACAGTTACCAGCCGTCAGCTACGTAGAAAAAGATCCTCGAGTAGAAAGTAATAATAAATAAATTCTAACAACAGCTTATCAAGCTTAAACGTGCTGCTGTTGTTCAGCCGATGGTTTCCTCTTTCTGGTGCAAAGTGGGCCAAAAACAAACCAGAGAGACGGACTCGCGACAGAAAAGCCGATCAGCTGATCGTTAAGCAGTTTCATGATTGAAGTAGCAGCAAGAAGAGGCAGTCGCTCCATATATCGTTTGGTAAGCTTAACGCAGGAATGCTTTACAAACATTCAGAGATGGACTTACACACTTGCTTTACTTCTCTCGGGGATAACTTTGTCGGAGATGAAATGCCGGGTTGCTAGCGAAGCTCCACATGCTATCCAGACCACCGACAGGTCCTGCATGCCACAGCCGCTCTATCACGTGATGCATACTGTTCCGACGTGCTAACGTTCTGAGGTGAGTTACGGCGTGTTGCAAGTTTTGTGAGGTGCTTTCGTGATATTTAATGGATCGGATTACATTTTTTATTTTTCTCCGATATCCGATCCAGTAATTTAGGTCAGTATCGGACCGATACCGATACGTAATATCGGATCGGTCCATCTCTAGAATCAACACGTCTACAAATGTTGTCTCTGGCTTAATGTCTCATAAATTATTACAGCGGCACAGATTAGCTCGCATACTAAGCATCTGCACAAACAGGCCAAGAATAAGATTCTACGACAGGAAAATCAGGAAAACCCTGAAGTGACATCGAGACTTGACACGAGAAGAGTTTTGGTAAACACTTCTAATTAAGAGAAGCCTCAACATTTAGAAGTTTGTTTTTAGCCGTGCTCACAAATATCAGACTTTCTCTCCTTTCCCTTTGCATCAGTGTCCAAACCTCCCGTCTCTGACACGCGTCTCTCTGAGAGCTTCTTCATCTGACAGATCTACAAGCACCACACACACACACACACACACACACACACACACACACACACACACACACACACACTAACCATCAAAAGTGAATGCCTAACCCTGACCCTTAGCTTCAACTTTTCAACTTAACCATAACCCAAATGTAACCCTGACACTAAAACCACATTTTGAGTCTCAAAAATGGCTTCAAACTCGTGGGGACGGCATTTTGTCCCCATAAGTACAATAACATTCCAATTTGTGGTCCCCACAAAGATGTCTAAACAAGTACACACACAGAGACACACACAGTCTATACTACATCTGATTGTAATGACTTTTGTTAATAAGGTCGCTGCTGTCAGGTCAAATATTTCTCCATCATCCTCCCAGTATCACACTGACACGCTGCTGATACCTGCTCCTCTGTTACTCCTGTTACCTTACAGGACATCAGTGTCTGCTTGGTCATGTGAAACTGACTTCAAGCCACCTTGATGTACGTCCTCCATCATTTTTCATTGGTGTGTTTGACTCTATTGACCTCTGTATTCTGGAAATAATGAATACTTCTCTTTATACTGGCTCAGTTTCCAGCTATTTTAAACAAGCTATTGTTGAACCAATATTAAAGAAACCAAATTTGGACCAAGCAGTTACAGGCCAATATCAAAATGACCGTTGGTGTCAAAGACCTTGGAAGAAACAGTTGCAGAACAACTTAACGTTTTGGAGAAGAACAATGTTCTGGACATTTTCCAGTCTGGTTTCTGCACATTACACTCCACTGAAACCGCTTTGCTTAAAGCGTGTGGTGACACTGATGGCAGCAGAGTCAGGAGAGTACACCGTTCTGGTTCTGCTGGATCTCAGCTCTGCTTTTGATATTGTTGATCACAGCATCCTGATAAATAGGCTGAAGGACTTGTTTGGGATTACTGGTGTTGTTTTAAATGGTTTATGTCGCAGCTATCTGAGAGATCCTTTACTGTCTGTATGAATCATGTGCTGTCGGAAACATCAGTTCTGCCTTCTGGGGCACCTCAAGGATCTGTTTTAGGTCCTATTCACTTTTTGCTGTATATCCTCGCCTCTGTCAGTGCGCCCCAGGGCAGCTGTGGCTACAATGTAGCTTGCCATCGCCAGTGTGTGAATGTGTGTGTGAATGGGTGAATGACTGAATGTAGTGTGAAGCGCTTTGGGGTCCTTAGGGACTAGAAAAGCGCTATACAAATGCAGGCCATTTACCATAGGCCAAATTATCAGACGTTACAATAATATTTCTTATCATCTCTATGCTGATGACATTCAGTTATACTGTTCTTTCAAAGCTTCTGAGTTTTATAAATTGTCGTGTTTAAATAATTGTCTGTCTGAGATCAAACAATGGTTAAATGACAGTTTCCTCCAGTTAAATACAGATAAAACAGAAACCTTGATTGTTGCACCTGATCACATGCTCTCAGAAATTAAGCAGCATATCAGTTTTTTAGACCCTTCATTTCAGTCGCGTCTCAGAAACTTGGGTGTTATATTTGACAGTTCTTGAGAAACACTCTAAAAAACTTGTCCAGAACTGTTTTTATCATCTAAGAAACATTTCTAAACTCAGACTGGTGTCAAAGGCAGACCTTGAGATGATTCATGCTTTTATGTCTTCTCGTTTGGATTATTGTAACGGTCTTTTTACGTGTCTCAACAAACCAGCTCTGGATCGCCTTCAGACTGTACAGAATGCTGCGGCAAGACTTTTAACTGGTACAAACAAGAGGTCACACATTGCTCCAGTTTTGGCTTCTCTTCATTGGGTAAATTTTAGGGTGCATTTTAAAATTTTAGTTGTAACTTTTAGAGCTCTGCACGGTGAAGCTCCCCAGTACATCTCTGACCTGCTGAAACCTCATGCTACATCTCGAGCACTCAGGTCGTCAGGTCAAAGGTTACTGGTGGTCCCTCGTACTGGGTTTAAAACACGTGGGGATCGAGCTTTTCAGGCACCGAGGCTGTGGGACTCCGTGCCGTTGACTCCTTTAAAAAGCAGCTGCAGATGTTTTTATACAAACGAGCTTTTAATTAATTTTTTCACTGTTTTATATTATTTTATTTGTATTTCTGATTTTATTGTGAAGCACTTTGTGATTTTTATCTGTGAAATGTGCTTTATAAATACATTTTACTTACTTACACACCTGCTTACACCCCACGAGCACAGGCAGGCTTGTGTGTATGCGCAGCTACACGATATGACAGGTTTGAACAGTACAAACCAGGATGCAGGAGACTCCTCATCCTCCTCAGACAAACTGCCCACAAAGGCACATTTTACAGCATCATACAAACACAGAGCAAACTGGTCCTTGTGGACATGTGAGAGGAGGCTTCATGAATATGATTTTAGGTCCCTAGGTACATCCATTAAAAGAACATTAGTGTGTGTCAACTCTCACAACCTTCCAAGAGTATTAATAGACAGGAAATCCCAAAAAGCTCCCATGTTTTAGACTCATGTTCAGTTTGATTTTACCTAAAATGTCGGGACTTTACCTCTGAGACCCAGATTTTTCTCAGACTGACTCTATTTTAGACATAATTAACTATATCATGCAGCGGAGTACCTGGTAGTTTCCCTTGAGGCTGCCAATCATGGTGGAGATCTGGTTGACCAGGCTGAGATCATGGATTAGGTTCTGCAGGTCTTGGTACAGCTGACCGGGGCCCATGTACAGTTTATCTACACAGAAACACATTTTCAGGCGGTTGATTCACATCAAATCAAATGTAATAAAAGTGTAATAATGGCTCATACAGTAGCAAAAGAGCAGCAGTGACTACAATCCCAAATTAAAGTATTACAAACGGACAGACAGCATGGCTCAGAGGAAGCTGAATGAGCAAAGTCAGGGTGATTAGATAAGCAGTTGTCCTCCCACACGGACAGTGACAGCTCTGCAGGCGTGGCAGTAATTCTCACCCCTGTGAACCAGCCAGCGTTAGCTTTCAGGGGACAAACATCTAATGCTGTTTGTTGATGCATGTCAGTGTAAATCATCCTCTGTTCCTCCCACCTGTACCTGCTCTATGTGGGCGGAAACAGGTTTCCAGCTTCCTGTCTGCCCCTTGTGGAAGCTAGTAATCCAACGTGATGTTACAGCAACTGTTGCAGTTCTGCATCTATGGAAAAAACACTGCAGCACAGACCGGATTAAAGGTCTGTCAGGGCACCGGCCTCCATCGCTCTCCGTCAGTCAGCTGATCTGCCCATGAAGAACAGCACTTGCAGCAGAGAGCAAGAGGAAAACACTTGCTAAGTCTGCGTGTGAAGGTCTGCAGCGAACAAAGAGTTAAACTGCAACTCTGGGAGATCCAGAATGCCTTCAGCTCTGTTTGCGTCTGTTATTCTTCTCTCCTCTTTCATACTCTCGTACAATAGTCACAAAGTCTGACTCCGACTGCAGCTCCATGGTAACCCGGCCCGGCTCCCTCACGACTGGGCGTTCGGGGGAAATCTTACCCCTGTTTGTACATGACCAGTTCGTTGGTGGTCTCTGTAAGAGTTACTCTGAAACGTTTCCCTCCGAGTTTGCCTGCATGAGGCTGTTCAAATACAGCCATCTTTACACATGCGTGAGCACTACTGCTGGGCCTCCTGTAGACTATATTGGTTTTTGGTTTCACTGATGTTTGCATGACCTCCAATTCAATCGCAGTGATCCCAAAATATATTTCACATGTTTATTTACTTGAAACAATCATGATATCAGATGAGGAATTTGCTCTTGGAGTGTTTCTGGTTTTGGTAGCGTCTGTGCGTGGGTGTCTTTCTGTCTGCAAACACAACAAAAGGTTTGAAGTTTTATCAGAATTTATTCAAAGTAGAAACTGCTTCTTGTTGTTCCAGGCTCGTCTAAGGCAGCTGCACGGCTCATGTGTCTCTTTAAACACTGTGACCAGGAGGCTGAATGCAGGTCGGGACAGGAATAAACCTTCATCATTGAAACATTAACATTTCTACATGATTTAAATGTCTTTGTTTTTATTGTTATTGCTAAGAAGCCCTATAACCTGCATATGACTGGTCTCTGTGCTAACTTTCTCACACCATCAGTACCATTACTTGCTGTTTATTACGTGTATTTACTAGCAGAAGTAATAAGGCCCAGGCAAGAATATAACCCCATCACAGCAGCGACCATTCCCACAGACTAGACTGGCTCTGTGTAACCCATTTCAAACTGGGTCCAACCTCGTGAATGGCTCTTTGTGAGAGCACCAACTGCCCAGATTTTTCTAACAAAACCGGCCCAGGAGCATCTTCAGAAGCAGGACAGTCACCCCAGCAATTACACGCTTCCTAAAAACAAACACAATATCTACAAATGACACACCGGCCGTGAGAGCCGCAGGAAAACAACTCCAAATGACCGGTGTGCACGGTGGTCTAATTGCAGTGCAGCGTAGGGAAGAGATGACTTAAGCAGAGAGACATGAAAACGATGACATCATAGCTGGAGAGTCCCTGCGTTGCCTTCACTGCAGGCTGGTCTGCGAGCGGATTTTTGGCTGCACACACGGGGCTGAGAAAACAATTGTTTCCACTTGTTAAAAGTTCCTGGATGATGCACACACACACGTACACACACACAGTTGTCCAGGAGCTTTTAACACACACACACACACACACACACACACACACACACACACACACACACACACACACGCACAAATCAAGTTATTTCCAGACTAAGTGCATCACAGCGAGGAAACTCTGATGTATTAATGTTAAGTAATGTAGATAATCTCAACATTAAGTTCCATTACATCTGATTCTGTCTGCAAGAACAGCCCCATCATCTGTTAACATGCTGGACTCTCCATGGGAGGCAGATGATGTGAAACAGTGGAGCGCTCGCTGAATGCAGCTTACACTCAGGGAAAAAGTAAAAGCACATAAATAGCAGGTAGAGAAAAGAAGAAGGTGTTTAAGTAGCTGGTGGGCAGCAGGTGTGGATCAGAGATCGATGACAGTGTGACCACTGGCAGGAAAAGTCTGACTGTTATATCAAAGTATTTGAGAGAAGTGGAGAGTCAGTGAGCTCCGGAGCGCAGTGTGTAATCAGCGGCAGTAATTACAGCGCTGAAGGAACCAACCTTTGACCTCTGCTTGAATTCTTCAAACTTTGGACAAACCAGGGAAAATACGTAATCAAAGCATTGCAGCAGACACCCGGCAAATTTAAACACAGATCGAATCCTGAAATAAAAAGTGCAGCGCTGCGACCGCAGAATGCGACGCTGTTTTTAGGCCTGCTGTTTGTCTGGTCTGGGCCTTTTAAAGTGGCCGAGCAGCTGTGTGTGACGGGGAACCTACTGGAAAGACTGAAATCACCCGATCGGCAGCCAGCAAAGCTGAGGACTGCAGAGGGGAAAAAACACACATGTGCTGGCTGGGAAATAAATATTTCCACTGATGTTTTTAAGAAACGGTGACAGTTTTCAACTCGGTCTAAGGAAGTCGAAGCAGATGCAGTTCCTCATGTCAGAGGACCGACCCTCAACTGCTGATACCGTACGATCCACTAAACTAATGAGTTACTAGATTTGTGCCAAACAGAGACACAAATAAGGTGACGGGCGAGCAGACACAAAATCCCTGACTGTGAAACTGCGTCGTACTTGGCTTGGCGCTGATCACCACTTTCTCGCCCGAATGAGGAGGAGGGAAGCGGCCGGTGTCGGCCATGTCTTCGCTGGACCCGAACTCAAGCACCTCCACGAAGCTCAGAGGCACGCTCCACTTCAGAAGGAACTTCTGGTCAAGTGTTACGCTTCCGCTGCCACTGCCGCTGCCATCCTGAAATCTGAAAAAGAAACGAGCGATGAAAACGCTTTGATATGAAACCCCCCGATTCTCACACAGGTATGTAACTTTGTGGGTTGTGGTCTCCCTCACCGGATGTTGGGCGTGGCACACATGAGCACATCGTTGAGCAGGAACAGGCGTCGCTCCTTGGTTTTGATGATTTCCCCACGCTCGTTGTAGACCGTTTCCACCATGTCGTCTGAGCGGATCAAGTAGCGGCTGCCGTTACTTAGAAGCTGATGACAGAGATGATATGCTACATTAATGCTCTGAAGACGCTAAACAAAAACCCAGCTCGGAGAAGGAATACAGAACAAGCAAAGACTAAGAGTCCTCGTATTTCATTTGGCATTAATGGCTCATTTCACTCTTGCATCCTCTCACTTTGGATAAGAGTAATGCAGCGACTCTGAGAATATCCAGGCTACGGGGAACTCACAGCCTGCCCCATCCAGGCCATCCTGTAAACACGCCTGTGCACAGATGCCAGAGTGGGTGGCTGAAGACAGTCGAATAATTATACCTTGGGGAAAGCTGGTGTTTTTGTGCAAACGCTGTGCTAAGCCATGCACTAAAAATAAGGTATTCAGTCAGGAGAGAAGCTCCAGTGTCTGATGGCCGCCCACACTGGGACTGAGAGAAATGCCACGGCATATGCTAAAAAATAAATCAGCCAAAAGCAAAGTCTCCACCGATCAGTAGACTTTTGGTTCGGCGCAGAAACGTGCAGACCTTGTTGAGGTAGCGCTCGTTCATGGCCTTTGCGATGTGACGGATCTCGCAGCGCTGGTCGGCTTCTCTCTTCTTTTCATTGAGCTTCTCAGCCAGAGTCTCCAGTTCGGTCAGGGCCATCTGCAGGGGCAGGCGGTCCGGGTGACCCACTGGTGTGTTCTTCAACATGTCCTGATGAAGACGAGAGAAAAAAAAGACACCAGTTTGATGCTTTTTCACCCCGTTTTCAACAACTAATACCAGCCGAGCCCTGTTCTGCCCCACTCCATCTTTCTACATATAACACACATCCTCATAATTCATCCTAAAGATTTAAGAATCGATGGAGAGCCCTTCTACGAATTATCAAGCTGTCTTGATTGCTATTAAACTGGTGTAAAAAAGAAAGAAAGCGGCCCAGTGTTCCACATTTTCACTGATATTTTCCTGCAGCAGACATTAATAGTAAATATGCCGGGGCAACGGGAAGCAGGATTAAAAGAGACGAGGAAAGCAGGTCTCTTCAGAGCAATTCCCCTGCCTCGCTTTGAGCCGCAGCTTTGAAAAACAAAGTGCTGGGTTTATGAATGCGGCACTCCCTCTGCTGGTGAACACATGAACAACACTGCCTGCTGCACATTGCATTTTACTGTGAAGGAGGTGAAAATAAGAGTGAACTATACCTGCAGCAGCAAAATGAACTGAGGGAATCTCTGGATAGGCTTCATCATCAGGCCGTACAGAGTCATTCGGTCACTGCTGGTTTCCTGACGATGCTGTCGGCGACAAGATGGCCAATTGGTGTAAAGACTTTCATTTTGTAAGAAAATCAATATACCAATCTGTTTTAATGTGAACAGCTGCATTTGATATCAGATATATAGCAAAACAGCTTTTTTTATTCAAATGCACAGCAACAAAATAATGAAACAGTTTAATGAGAAACAAACTTCCACTCTGTCCTGTAAGATTAATATTTGACATTAGTGTGTTGGTCTCAAACCTTGAGGAATTCCAGGAATGCTGGTTTGGAGGCGCACGTCTTCCTCACGACTGCCATCGCAGTGCTGAAGTTATTCACATACTCGCGATAGGCGTCCAGCACCATGGACTTGGAGAACTGCACATAAACACAGGGGTTACTTACTGCATCATGTGCTTCAGTTACAGGAAATGACATCATCCAAACCTCTATAAAGATGCAGACCACAGCAGCAGTACCATTAAAAATGTGAATTCACTTTAACTTGTCTATGGTGCTTTAATAAGGTGCAAATATGCTTTTTATAAATTAGGTCTAATAATGCTCATGCTCACAAGCAAAGAGCTGTGTGATATAGTTATGTTACATAAAGATTTACATAAAAAGCTTTTCTGTCTAAGTCATGTTCACCAATAAGCGGTAAAAGTTCCATCAGACGGAGAACTATTTATAGGAATACTGAAAACGATTGATGCTGGTCTGCTGCTGAAAACGGATTTTCAGTGTTTTGTCCATCAGTTTGTCCAGACTGAATCTCCTGAGTGTTGGCTGATGGGCAAAGCGAGACTCAGACGTCATCCTTTCAGCGTGCGGGACAAAAGACGCTCCCTCTGAGGGCTTTTATCGCTTTTTTAACCGCTGAGTGGCACAGCAGTGAGAACTTTAGCTCCAGTGTTATTTAGGTAAAAAAAAATGAATCTCTTCAAGGTTCAAACTTGCCTATGAGGTGACGTTTTTTTTGTTTTACTCTATAAATACTTCAGGTCCAAATAAAGCTTTTAATGTGAAATCCTGTGGTTTTATTATTTGAACTGTGGCGTGTCACATGACAGGCTTTAGATATCTCCGTGAGACGTCTGACAGGAAGTAAGATGGCACGAGCTTACCGACGCCACAAAGACATCCCCAATCATCTCCAGGCTGTCCCACTCCGCCACGCGGCTCGCCAGGGCGATCTGGAACAGGAAGTGGCACTGCAGGATTTCACGCACGCGATAGAAAGTCATCTTCAGTTTCCTGTCACTCAGCAGTCTGGGCTCGATCTGCGACAGGGGCTTCTCGTATTGCTGACGAAGGAGACAATACAAACTGTAATAAGATGCACTTAAGAACCAAAGCGCCAATCACCGCAGCTGTACTCGCATACCTCTAAAATCCTCTTGAGAGAATCGAGATAATTCTTCTCGCTCTCCAAAATAGATCCCAGGATGCATCTTCTGACCAGCTGTGGATCAAACACAGGTTTCCTTCACCAGCGATTTCACAGAGTTAAGCATAACTGGATTAGGTTAGAGTTGGGAAAGTTACAAACCTGCTGCTGTGACAGAGCCTCCGGTGCTGGACACAGTACTGGCTCAACATTGAAACAGTCCACCTCGATGAAGAGTCCAGACTCCTCATCCTCAAAACAGGCCGACTTCTCTAAAAGATTCGAAACAACAGGAAGTAAAGCACTAAAGTCCACCTGAAGAGCAAAAAGCTATGACTCAGCCTCCTAGAAGCACCAAGTGACCACATTTACAAGATTTTCAGAAAACCTGACCTCTGACCTTGAGGCTGAGGTCAATGAGATTTGAACTCCTAGGTAATTGTGTATTTTAGTGTAACTTAAGCAGCACAAACCCTGACAGAAAGACTTGGTTTTGATGAAGGAGCGTCCCTTCTTCACTGCAGCTTTGGTTTTCTCCAGTCCATCTTTGGTTCCTTCCTTGGCAGCCTTCACCAGCTTTTGCATCTTGGATGAGACAGAATGCACCATTACTAGGATTTGAAGAGTCCTTTTTAGTCCAGGTTTGGTTTAGTCTGTCTAAACCTACGGCTAAAGAAGAGCTGAACCGATCTACAGGAGCAGTGTTAGAGGAGGGATGAACAGAATGCGTAACACAAGACGACAGAAGAGCAGAGGCGACCACAGGAGACAGAAACTGGGACATCAGCTAAAAGCAACGTGGTGCTTTTAAGAACATAATGCGAGATCGAGGTTTAAATGTCACAGACATCGCAGTCTGTACAATGGAACACAAAGGTTCAAATGCTTGGGAGACACGGTTGCTGGTGTCTCAGTTTGCTGAAGAATAAACACGTGTTACTTTAAATGTGTCCTTTCGGACGTCCGACGCACGAACATTCAATGAGACAGGTCGACGTGGCAGAAAGGGATGCAAAGGAACTGCTCGCACTCCCACCATCACCACCACCACAAGTTCATTCACGTCACAGCAGGATGAAGGTACCAAGTCAGAAGCAGGACGCCCAGAGTGGAGGTAGCCAGACTGAGTGTGAAGGGCTGGGACTACTTTATCTAGTACAAACACATGAGGTGAGCCTCAGCCAGTTTACCTTCTGCTCGTGTTTCTGTTTTAACTGCTGCAGCTCTACCGTTCCCACTGTGTTTGCCATTAGATCTTTCATCTTTTTCTCATAGTGTTCTTTCAAGCGTGTCAGATCTTGAGAGAGCTAAACAAAAGCAAAGCAAGCGTTACTGGTTACACAGACTGGGAATGAGCAGGAGTCCCACCACGCTCGCCTTCGTGTCGACGTGGTGGTTTTTTAAATAAAGTGATTTTGAAGTGTCAAAACCACGAGGCAAATCATCACAGCGTGCAGGAAGACGACTAGGAGAAGCGAATGGGCTGCATCGAATGCACGAGTGTGCATCGCTGTAAACTGGAAAGAATAAGCACAGTAAAAAAGACACTTTCATAAACTGTATGAAAGACACGCTGCGTTATCCCCGCTATCCTGAGCTGCATGTTTAATGTGCTGACGAGAAAAGTAATCCTTATACACACATGAGTCTTCCTCTGGGGCGGCTTCCCTCTCATGAAGGCGTGGGGCAGGCCGTTCTCAGGCCGACCTTCCCCGTCGCTGGCTTCGTCGTAGCTTTCAAACTCGCTGGAGCTCCAGCCGTTGTCGAGGGAGCTGTTGCAGCCGCCCTCCTCGCCGAGCTCCACATCGTCGTAGATCATCTCATCTGGATCTGTACGAATGAGAGCGACTCGCAGTGATACTCAGAAATACTACAGTCTGGCTATGACCTTAAATGAACTTGAAGTTTCATGATGCAAACGAACACGTCAGAAGTCCCAAGCTTCACTGAATGCAACACTCATCTCATCAAAATATCTAATTAGCATTGATTAGTGACATTAAAGTCAATAAACAAGTCAAACAGGAGTTTTTGAGCCTAAATAAGTCAAACGGTGACTTTTAAACGAGAAGAAAGAAGCGAAAGTGGACGGGATCAAAAACAGGAAGCTTGAAACTGAATGTGTGGAATGAGAAAAATAAAGTATAGTTCACAAACCTGTGTTGGAGTCGGAGTTTTCTCTGGGCACATCATCATAAATCACCTCATGTGGATCTGAAAAGACACGTGCACGGTTTTTACACACCACGTAACCGATCCAGTAACGCGACAGCCAGGATGCGATGCAGGGAGAGAGCTAGAAGACAGGCAAACGCAAGGCTGTGCTTCCTCAAACGAACGGGGAAGGAAGTCTCCGGGAATCCAGTTGTGTCATAAGAACATTTTAAAAAGATGAGAGCACCCTGCGGGCATGTCGTGACTGCGCAGAAGCAAACGCAGAGAGATGACACCGCAGCAGCACCGCGGTAACTTTGACCTTACTCGGAATTGTTTCCTTACTTTCCATCCATGCGGTGTTGGCAGGATCTGCTGCCCATTTTGCCAAAGCATCCTCTTCTCTGATAGGTGGATACTCTTCACTGAAAACACTTGGAGAACACATAAAAACACATTTTCAATGTAACATGTCCCCGACGTTGCTGTCGATGCACTCTGTGATGAGCACAAACGGCTCGCATGTGACTCACCTGTCAGCTGAGGCGTTCCCAGTCCCAACCAGCATCACTGCAGGGAAAATGAACTGTGTGTGAATCCTGCAGGAATTATTTTCCCCAATCAAACATTCCAAACAGCACATCACAGAACTGCAAAGCTTTTCCACACGTGCCACCAGGGGTCACTGATAATTCCACGGATAATTTAACCTGGATATGTTTTAGAGTAAATGTGCTTCCACAAAACTTCATCTAACATATGTGTCTAATTGAAATTCCTTCTGCGTGCTTCTGTTTTCCTTGGAAGATGTCATAACTTCAGCAAAAGGCCCGTACTGTGTGCATTCATCAAAAAACTGCACAAATGAATATCATGGTTGCACTCTCTGGCTTTGTAACATCTAAAAAGCACAAGTATTTCAACATGGTGTGACCTTGTTTAGATAATTACAGTGTAATTAGGCTCCTGGGACTGCCAGGCCACAAGCTTGGGCTCAGTTACTGCAAGATTTTAGGGAAACCGGAAAATCCTTACAGCCAGCACGGATCTTTGGGGAGCGCTAAATTTAGACCCTACTTCCTTGTGGCAAGGCTTTAGGAAAAACAAGAGAAAGAAGAAAGGCCGGGGGGATCGCAGCAGCCGGGACCGCGTTTACGTGTCATAGCTGTGCATCCGTGAGCGAGAGCAGGGAAAAAGGGATTAAAAAACAACTTCACTGCTAGGGAAGATTCAGTTATGGATATAATTTGATAAACATTTGCTTTAACTCGGAAGCATTCGCTCTTAATTTAGCAGCGTTTATTAAAGTCTCCTCCGGGTTTCCCCTGGTGCTCGTTTCATTTACCATCTTCATCCACGGAGAGGTGTCGAATGATGACAGGTGTGGTGTAAGCTGGGGTGATGAGCGGTACTCCAGAGGGGGTCGCATAGCCACACGGGACAGGCACCGAGTATCCCGAAGCGATGCCAGCAGGGCTGCCGGGAGGATCCTGGCCGTCTGCCTCTCGTTCTTTGGGCTCCGTGGGCGAGGGGGTGGGAGAGGCGGGTCTGTGCTGCTGGTCAAGCTGCTGCTGCTGGAAGGAAGTGATGTCAATCACAGAGTAGGGGTTGACTTTGCCCTGGGAGGAGGAACCGGGGGCGACGTGTGGAGCACGAGCGTCGCTGACAGATACTTTCTGGCCTTCACTGACTGCTGAAGGAAAGATCATACAGTTAGCTGACAGTTACAAATATAGTTACAAATATAGTTACATTTAGACAAAGATGGCCTCAAATTATTATATTTATTTGCCTATATAAACTCGACTACTGCACACATTAGAAATGAGCATTAAAAACCTTTTAATGAATGAAATCTTACTTTTTCATAGCTGTCTGATTATTTTGGTGTCTCTCAGTTGTTCATATAAACATTATTCATTTTTTAAATACTCTGTTAGACCCATTTCTCCTTCAGAACTGCCTTAAATCTTCAACAAACTGCTGGAAACATTCCTCAGAGATTCATGGCCACCACATCCTAAAGGTGCTCTGCTGGATTGAGATCTGGTGACTGTGGAGTCCGTTTGAGTACGGCGAACTCATCGTCATGTTCAAGAAACCAGTTTGAGACGATCTGAGCTTTGAGACGTGATGTGGTCTCTGTGCTCACAAAGGCACAGCCATGATCTACACTCCGGTAAGATGTGGTGTTCAGACGATGCTCGTTTGGCACGACGGGGCCCAAAGTGTGCCGAGAAAATTTCCCCCCAGCCGCTCATAGAAGGCAGGATGGATCCATGCTTTCATTAGATTTCCTGTTCTGAAAGTCACAGCAGACACGGAGACTCATCAGAACAGGAAATCTTTTATTGGTGAGCCTGTGTGAACGGTGGCCTCAGTTTCCTGTCCTTAGCTGACAGGAGAGCCACCCGGTGTGGCCTTCTGTAGCCCATCTGCTTCGACGTTTGACGTGTTGCAGTTTCAGAGGTGCTCTTCTGCATACCTCAGGTATAATCAGTAGTTATTTGTGGTTACCGCTGCCTTCCTATCAGCTCGAGGCAGCCTGGCCAATCTCCTCTGACCTCTGGAATCAACAAGGCTTTTTCTCAACTTACAGAGGAGCAGCTGAGGCTCAGGAGGAAGAGCTATGAAGGGTTGGTGCTTTGATCCATAGTTCCTGCATCGGTTAGATTAAAAGGTAAGAAAGCACTTTGAGCACTCAGACTATGAAAGTCCCATGTTTCCATTTAACTGCTGCTCACTGGACATTTGCTATTTTGCATCTCTGTTGTGGGAAAATTCCAGTCCAACCTGAAACAGCTTAGATGTTCACACTGGGGACACGTTTCTAAAATCTTGACTGCTGCTGTGATTTGGTGCTACTTTTATGCAGCTTTGGTTAAAGCTGCAGTGGCATTGTGCAGCAGTGAGCAGTGCTGAAAGTATGAAAACCTGAATGGGGGAACATCACGTAGCGTCTACGCTAGAAGACTTCTGCATGTATGTGGATCTTGCATCTCTCACGAGTGCAAACGATGCTCAAACGGTGAAGTGTAGTGCAGTGGGAACATCTCATCATATTTCAGAATGACTGAGAATAAACAGAGCCCAGCCAGACCGCTGCTGCTGCTGTCGTGCCCTTCAGTGATAAAAGCCAGAACATCTCCAGCTACAGGCAGCCAGATATACAAGGTGTCACCAGAGAGACAGACTGCCCCACTTTACGATCTCACTCGCGCTGGAGCTGAAGGGGCGTGAGCAGAGCCAGATAGGGTACGCACAACATGACAGGGCAATGCAGAGAACCTTTGTCACTGCCAAAAAACAAAACACACACTCGAGGCATTGTTTGCACTTAACTGATTTCCAAACACAACTTTAGTTGGAAGGACTCTCTGTCCTAAGGAAAGGCCAGCACTTCTGGACTGCATACCTGTTGCTGCAGGACGTGTCTCCGTGTCATCATCCAGAGGAGGGAGCGGAGGCGGAGGCAAATCATTCTCCCTGTCATCAGTCCCCTCAGCAGCAGATGTCCCTTCAGCTTCTGAAGCTGCGCCACCTGCTGTGGCAACTGTTCCATCTGCTGATGATGGAGCTGCGGAGGAAGGCACCGGGGGGTCCGCAGTGGGGAAGAGGTCCGAGCGTTGGCTGTTCACAGTGCTGTCCTTGTTCTGATCCCTACTGACGGGGAGCGCGGGCGGCGGGCAGGCAGCCTCGGGGATGTCGTCAAAATCGAAGGGTTCCCCCTCATCTTCATCTGCAAAAGAGATGTCACCTGCCAACACTGGACAGGTTCCAGATGTGCCAGGTGTTGGATTTTAGTTAGATTTAGAGAATAATAGCTATTGCTTTATTATCTTATCATGTAGTGCAAAACTCTGAGGTGACAGACACACTAATTATGAGTTTACCACAATCAGCTAAACACTTTTTGACTGCATGATAATAGTAACGATACTTAAAGCGCTGCTTTAACATCTGTAGCATCATGGGTGGTGCTGCAGCTCTGGAAAAAGAGGCTGAGGACACAGACACAGATGCGCTCTGGGTGGCATTTGAAATCTGCAGGACTGAGCCACATACAGACTTCTAAATAAGGATGGGCTTGACTTTATTGCACAAGCGTCGGCATTGGGGACTGGCACCGAAGCAGCACATGCACTGGTTTTACAGCAAAAACAAACTGGGGGGTTCCAACGCACAGCTAGCATTCAAAGGCATTCACATCAGAGCGCTCAGCTGACAGGAGACAGGAAGGGAACTACAAATATCTTTCCAGTTTCCACACTGCAATTAGGCCAGCAGGAAAGAGAGCTGTTACTCCCTTCAGCGAGGGCTACAGCCTGAGTTTGTGCATTATTCCTGGTTTAGGAATGCTCAGCCTTCATTAGCAGGCTTCAGCTCCAACATGGATACAGACAGTTTGTGGGATTGCAGTAAAAAAAAAAAAAACGAGTATTTTTATTTCAGAAGTCAGTGCTGGTGGAGATATGAGGTAATACTATAAATAGGCTTTACAGAGCTTGTATGGGGCTCTGCTTCTATCAGAGCCAACATCGTGAAGGGTTTCTGAGAATCATATTTTCTCCCACTATCACAGTTTCTCTCAAATACCACAGATTCTTTGTGATCACTCACACGTCTCGTCACAGCCAGCACGGCTCCGTTCACTCTCAGTGTAGAGTTTGATTTTCTGTCTCATATCCCGAACGGGGTCCCAAAGAAAACAGAGCACGGTCTCCTGTGTGACACGGTGAGGCCCCCCGACAGCACCAGAGGCCGAAATAGCTCAGCTGGGTGCGCGTTAGACTGAAGATCGAAAGGTCACTGGTTCGATCCCACCGCCACAGTTTTTATTCTTTGCTGTCATGTTTGAAGTCCCAACATTTACACATACTTCTTTGATCATTGTATAGTTACTGCTTACACACAGTCACCATCTAATTAACCACATTCACCTCCAGGCTAGTGGCCAGCTAACGGGCTGAACCCTAACTTTGGTGCACACAGCTGTGACTCAGGCTCTGACAGGTAGTCGTTCCACCTCCTCAGTGTGAGAGAGAACAGCCTGTGATTAATGTTCCCGCTCAACTTTGTCAACCCGTGTCCATCTCCACCCACGGCTCATGAAAACAGAAGTGCAAAGAACAAGCATGGGAACAGAGATGCTATCTGCCCGTTTCCATCGGTGGAGCTGAACGCTGTGGGACGCCGTGATAAAGCACGGACAGCCTTTGGAAACACTGGGATGTAGGATGCATGATCACATGCTAAAAACTGCAGTAATCGGCACTTTGGTGAAACACTCGACAGTGTCACAACAGAGTTCGTTTGATTGGATTTTGCCAGAGCAATAATCACAGATGGCCATTCAATAGTACATCTGTAACTGTGGGCCGAGGAGGTCATTGATAGCTGGCTCGGTGAGTGGCTGTGCATGTCAGAACAGCTTACTTACAGACTGTGCACACACACGATTATCATCTAACGTCTACTTTCAGCTCTTAAAGGGAAATAAAATCTCCACTTTGAAGAGTTTCTTTCAACTTTGTAGTGTTATAAAAATATAAGACTACAAAGTTGAGATATATATATATTAGGGGTGCAACGATACACAAAATTCACAGTTCGGTTCGATACTTTGGTGTCACGGTTCGATATTTTTTCGATACAAAAAAAATGTTCATGCCTTTTTAATTTGTCATTTATTAAATTTTCACGGCACATTCCGCACCACATCTCTGTGCGTTCATCATTTGTTTGAAGCCAGCTCACCTCCTGCAACCACTTTTCCGAGAATACGTGCTTCTTTTGTGGTTCGGACTCCTGACATTTCTTTGGAGGTGGAGGAACATCACAGTAATTGCTTAAAGGAGCTTCTTCGACATCTTTAAGAGTTCTAAACAAATGTCTGTCCTCCTCCTGAAAATCTTATGTATGCAAACACGCGTTGCAACTTCTTATCTTGTGCGCGTTTTTTATTTTGACAGCGAATGCGCACCTGCGGACCACTTATGTGCAGCCCTGGTTATTTAGCTCGTCATATTGCAGCCACAGAAATTCTTTTGTCCATGAAACCATAAAGCTGCACTTTCTTTTTGCCTTATAGTCTGATTTGTCATAACTTCTCCGTTTTGTGGTAAGCTTTTCTTTGGCTGTCACTTCTTCACCCTGACCTGTCTTATTTGGCTCAGCAGAACTGAAACATATATCCTGCTGCTTTTACACACACACTCACATAAGCTCAGCGATTCTCTGCGCGATCAACCTCTCACATGTTTAAGCTGCGGGAGATTTCACTTGTCATGTTTGCGTAGTAAGCTAACGATTAATAAGACTATGTCAGAGGAATTGGTGCACAAATTCAAACGCGATTTCAATATGTCACATATTGACAGTGGCTCACCGATGCCAATGACATAATTACCCAGCTACATTTCCGAAAGAATGCAAAAGCATTGACATATATTTTTCCTTCCTACGATAGGCCGACGGGCAGGGCAGAGATAGATTTTGGTAGCCCGACTGGAAAAATCGCTAGCCCCGGGACGTCGGGCTAGCGATTTTGCGAGCCCTGTATCTGATTGAGGAATCACTCATCTTTGGAAAAGAGAGTTTATTACAGAGAAATGTCTCTTTCCAAAATAAAAGCTATACTATCCGCTATTCTCAACACAGACAGCATCGTCAGAAGGAAAGTTGATAAAATAAATTAAAAATTTTGTATTGTTCCATACATATGCATACCGAACCGAAAGCACTGTATCGAACAGTTCAATATCGATACGAGTATCGTTGCACCCCTAATATATATATATATATATATATATATATATATATATATATATATATATATATATATATATATATGCAAATGTGGCAAGGAGGCGAGCTGTTCACGCTGACAATATGGATGTTGTTCTGAGGACCCCTCAGCTCCATAACGGTCTGCTTAAATGACTCACTGCTTCTGTTTCGCCTCAGCAACAAATCGAGCGAGCGGCCAGCTGGAGACGAAGGATTTCTCTGGCCTGCGTCTACCCCGGAGGCTTTGTGTGCCCCTGTGCGCGCTGCTGCATCAGTATTCTGCCTCATACTGAAGCACATTGTCTGCTATTCACAGTAGCGCAGCACATTTTACTCTCCTTACTCCCTCATTCCTCCGCCCACGCACGCTACAGCGGTGGATGAGCGGAGGAGAGGAATCTGCGCTGTTGACTCGAGCTGCACAGCTTCATCAACCTCTGAGAAAATCATCTAACCTTACGATGACCTGCAGAAGTGATCAGCTGACCAACACCTGCAACCTCTGTGAAACAAAGTTTCCTCATTTTGGTTAAAGTGGACGTTTTTGTTCATTTTCTGTCATACGTATACACATTTATAAACTATGACAGCTGTGGAATTTTTTAATGATCCCTGTGAGCCAAACTCTTCTTTTTCCTCGTTGGATTTGGATGATGTCAGAGAGAAAGGATATCCTTTATATAGAAGCTCCACCCACCTGCCTTTCAAACCATCTTCTTACAGAATAGAGTAGCATGTCTATTGTCATTGTACATGTACAACGAAAGAAAAGAGCAAAACAAGACGGTGGTCTTTCAGGACGAGGCGCTAATAGGAAGTGGATGATTCTTAAACTCAGCTCTCTTCCTCAGTGTGTCTATTGTCCTGTCCCTCATCTCCCCTCCCCTCACCCAGTTGCAGCAGATAGCCCCGCCCCTCCATGAGCCTGTTAAAATGGAGTTTTTTCTTCCCACAGTCACCGAATGCTTGCTCATAGGGAGTTTTGATTGCTCAGGTTTTGTAGGGCCTGTTGTTGTGATTTGGCACTATGTACATAGAATTGAACTGACCAACTGAGCTAACCGGCCCATGAAAACAACACTTTCCACCATGTTTACCAGTTTAAGCATCGAGGAAGCGGACACATGCAAATCACATATGAAGTACGAGGATTTGTTGACTTTACTTTCAGGAGGTGGGGGAGGAAAGTCTTCCATGTCCATGCTTACTGCTCTTCTCCTGCTAAAGCTCTTCAGACATCAGCACGCAGAGGCTCAGTTACACCAACGCACATTCCTACAGGAGAAAAGGACAAATGTCGTTACAGTCAGTTCAAGGAGGCTCATACAACAGAAAAAAAGAGACCAAGTTTGGCATTTCTAGGTCAGCATATGTGAGCCAGTCGGTCCACAAAAGACCAACCACTTGTTATTCAATGTTACTTAAAGCGGCAGACAGCAGCGTGGCTGTGTTGTCACGGTCTGCTACCTTTTGTATCAACATCTGATTCTGAACCAAAGCGAATTCAGACAAATGAAGAGTGAGAGAAAACAAAGGAAACACTTGTAGAGCTCCCAGGGAGAGCTGATGCTGGCGTGTGTTTATGTGTGCCCGGCATTGTCATATGCTAATGTGTGTGTGTGTGTGTGATGCCATGGTATGCACAGCCTGTGCTACAATTGTAATGGACACATCACACCCTGCTGCGTGTCCACGAGGAAAACAGAAGCTGTGGAGCTTTGCAGCTAAAGCAAAGTTCATGCAAAGCAGGATTCAGCTTAGATTTGAACTCATTTCTTTGGTTTCAAATACATTCAGAATGCATTACACGAGCAGACTATCAAAAACTCACTTTAACGCTCCAGGATGTGAAATATGTGCTGCTGTAAATTAAAACCCAGGCAGGTTATCATGCAGAGGCACAGGTCAGTGTTGCACTTCTGTCTCAAACAGCAATTATCAGCCACACATTTTGGTCCTTATTAGCATGCTGAGGCAGGAGACCTTTGGACCTGCATGAACATAAGAGGCGTTACATTCCTGAGCAGCACAGGGTTCCTGTCTGATGTGCAGCTTTTATCCAGAGGTGACAGTTTCTGTCAAACAAAGCTGAGCTATTTACTGGACATCTTCAGCTCACTACTGTGCACAAGGACAGATGACAGTGTGGTGACATCATGCTGTGGCATAAAGCAGGCATTGTAGCGCTGTGTGTGCACCATTCTCTATCCATGCAATCTCCACAGCCAGCGTAGCTTCACAGCAGTCTGCTTCTGACTAAGACAAACGTGCAGCAGAACAGAAAACAAGAAGGATAACTCATTCTGAGTCTCAAAGCTTGTTTTGTCTAGAAATAATGTGAAATCCTCTCGCGTTGTCCTCCACTCTGTTCACTGGGCACAAGGCCAGGAGAGAGGATCTGTCTGCTACGGCTAACAGTGCTAACACAGACAGGTAGGCTGCACTGAGCCTGAGGAGGCCCTAGCTTCATAATGGAGTACAAAGAGACAGGCAGATGCAGCTGCAGCATTAACATATCTTACATCTGTCCATCTTCAGGCTCTACTGTGCTGAAGAACAGTGATATATAATGTTTGTGTTTGATCTTTTTTTAATTATCATGGTATGAAATATTTTTCTTAGACTGAATAAAATCATATTAGCAATTGTCACTCATGTAGGGCTGCCACAATTTTTTGATAGTCGATTATTTTTGCGATTAGTCGACTAATCACATCATCATCCATTGGACGTAAAACGAACAGCTTATTGCACCAGCAGCACCTGCTCTTATATAACTATCATTAGCTTACAGCTTTAAGTGTTTAAGGTCTGTGCTAACTAAAAATAAAGACAAGATGATAGTTTATTAAATTTTAATGAAATTTGCAGATTGTTTCGGTGAAGTTTAATAAACTCCTTGCTATCTAAAATATAACAGGACACCGGAGTAAATTCTCAAGCATCTCACACTTCTGATAATCAGCTGTCTGCTTGACATTTATTCAGCTGTGTAAAAACTATAACTTTAATCTCAGCCAAACCGATTTACTCAGGAACAAATAAAATACTAAAAAAAAGCCAAACAATAACATTTTTAAGTTACGGTATCTAAGTGACTTATATATGTTTAACCTGAGTAGCGAAAGACGGCGGTGGGTTTGAAGCCAGGAGTCCGGTGTTCTCACGGCTCTAGTGAGCCTTGCCCCGGCTCGCTATCGAGCTAGTGGGTAACAGACGTCTCCGAAAACGTCGGAGCGCTTTTGAAAATATGTGGTGTCCTGATAAACTGAGCAGATATTTGAGGTTTACACAGCTACATTCTGCTAGAAAATATGTTAAACGTTTATTTTGTGACCCAGAAAGAGTAATGTTAAAACTAACTAGCTGCCGCTATTGGTGGAAACTGAGCTGGGCTGCGCTATGAATTCTGGGACAGAGCTACTTCTTCTTCTGGGTTTGACGGCAGCTGGCATCCTTGTACATGCAGTGCTGCCATCTTCTGTTTCAGTCCGTTATTACACTCTTAAATCCTACTACTCATTCCTGTGTCTTTTGGGATCTTACAAAGCTTCAAACGACGCGTCGACTATTAAATCAGTCGTCGACGATTTTGATAGTCGACGTAATCGTGACTAGTCGACTAATCGTGGCAGCCCTACACCCATGTAATCTCAGTGAAAATTAAAAATAAGAACAATCCAGTGTGATCAAACTGAAAACAACTAAAACTCTGAATCTTTATTTTTATTCCAGGGGCTTCGTACTTGGGTTTCCTTCCTAGTTTTGTGAGTCAGCTGTAACTGCTGTGAGCAGGTAACTACACGACAAACACGCTCGTAACTCGGCTGACACGTTTTAAAGCGAGGAACTGTCAGCCGAAGCCAAACAGAAGCTTCAAAGCGTGACTCATCTCTCCCGTTAAAAGCATTGTTTGAGGTTTAGGAAAGCAGGAAAAGGATGGAAGGGAGAGGAAAGGGACTGAAACGTGTTCTTCTTCCTCCAAAGGCACTAAAGAGAAAAGTGGTTAAAAAAAAAAAACTTGTTACTGAAACAGTTTCGTTTCTCATGTTTCTGTTTATTTGTAATATGTGTGAGTGAAGCTGATCTTCTGTCAGTCAGCCTGCAGATTCCTGCATTCCTCCCTGCTCCTGTAATTACTCCCACTTTGGTCCTTCTGCTTTCTTTTGGAGGAAAACTAAACACATTTCCAAATTACACCCTGCGCTGCTTGCGGTGTAGCGTGACTTCAAATGTGGTCTTCACCAAACAAGCACCTGTCTCACCCGTGAAGATGACCTGTAGCACAAACACAACATGACATCTGCAGCTTTGGTCACCAGCTTTGGACTGAGCCACACGAGCTGAGTGTGTGTATCTCACAAACCCTCGCTGAGAGGCCAAATACAGTCACAGTAATTCATTTTTAATTGTACCGCTAATCTATTTGGTGTTTAATTAAAAGGCAGTGCATTGCTGGCTTATCTCAGAGCCGTGATTTAAGGCAGAGTGGAAGACAGCAGAAAAGGTAAAATCCTCTCCACAGTTGATGATACACTCAGCTGAGCGTGTCATTACATGCTGGGGCGGCTGAGCAATGCTGCGCAGACAGGAAAACAGTCATATGGCTTACAGCGTAATGCAGACAATTTGCTCACCTGTGTGCTCCTAATAACCTGCACATGCTACATAACAAACAGCACGTATGTTGCACACAGCAGGAGGCCGAGTGCAGAGGATTAGCTGTGACCTGTGTGTAGTGAGACAGAAACACCACAGCTGTCTTTGTCTTGATCTTAATTTTAAAATTACATTTCTATTAAATCGTGTTTCAAACATGTGAAACTCTTATAATCTTATTAACTGAAGCCACACCCAACCTGTGTCCATAGATGAGGCAGGGTTTCTTATCATGCACTAATCATCTACAGAAATCAAAGAATGACTGACTTGCATTTAAGCTTTTAAACACAGATTTATTATAAAAAAGCCACTAACCCAAACACAGAGACCAATCAAAAATATGCGACGCTGAGAGCTCGGCAAGAGGTTTGCAGCCGAGTCTTCTAGTGCGCACTTAAAGACAAGTGGCATTCCACACACAGGCTGAAAGTCATAAACAAAGCCTCAGGGGGGGCGGGTGCTGGGAGAGACAGGCGCTACGGGTGTCTGAGCTTTGCTCTGCAGCTCTGGGCAGAGCATCCTTCTGTTCGGATTACTGAACACAAGATCCCAGGCCTGCAAAGAGAGGCCCAGCAGTCTTAACAAAGTACTCGAAGATGTTTGTGAGGACGTTCAGGGCGCTGCAGCTCTTCATGATCAGAATTCAAGAGTAACAGCAGAGTTAAAAGGATGCTTCTGCTTCTCACATAGGTCACCCTCATTAACACACTTTCAACACAGCTTACTTATACTTTGAACCACACGGTAAAAAATAAAGCGATGAGCATCCAGTAGAGCACCGGGGCTCACACAGTATGTGGGCCTCAACAACACCACCCACTCCAACCACAAACTCGGAGTCCTGACTGCTGGCAAGTTGAAAGCTCAGATCAGATCTGGGACCGAAGGAAATTCACAGGCACATATATCACTACCACAGTAAAGCAAGCAGTCCTCCCTACTGCTCACATGGCCCACCGTTTACTCCTCTCCAATGAATACAACCTCTCCTCACAGCAGTGCAGGATAAAACCCACACAGAACACAAGAAGATAAGTCTGGTCCCCGTCAGCTACTACTTATAATTATAATGCAGCGGCGGTCGATTGTAGGGAGTACACTTCAATAATCAGATGCATGGGGCCGCAGGACTTTGATCTGATTACAGACGTGATTTATTGGGCTTGCCATAATGATGCATCACCCCACCATACAGTATGTATGAAGCGGTCTTTTGCAGGCAGATTCTGTTTTTAATAATACAAACAGCAAACACTGACATGACTCTGCCAGCCTGGGAATCACTCAGCAAAATAAAAGACTGCATTATGTTTCAAACGTGGTGTCCATTTGAAGACAGAGACCGTAAAGTCTTGGCTGTCACTCGTAACTGGTCTCCACCCACCCAGCGAGCCACACCAAAGCTCCGAGAAGCCAACATGTCACCAGAAACACACTATTTAGTGAGCGGTGATGAGCAGCCACTCTAAGGCGTTTTTGTTAACTGGCTGGATTTCAGCTCTGAAGGAATTTTAATGTGAATAGAGCAGCTCAATCAGATTACAATAAAATGACCACAGGAAACCATGCCACTCCTGATCATCAGTGGGCTATGCATGGACTTGAAAAGGGTGGAAACAGTTCCCAAAGCCAAGAATATGAGTGACTCTTAGCTTTACTCATCCCTGGGCAGAGTCCTGAGCTACAGCTCATCTCACAGAGCACGGTGCTATCGCACAAAGGAAGGTAAAGCTCCCTAACAAGCCAGCGCTGTGTCAGTTTCTCTCGTCCACCTGCACGAGAGCAGCGGCCTTTCTTTCCCAGCTGTTGGCGAGCTATGCTGCTAATCCACGTCCCGTCTCGGTGGATGTTTGGCCGAGTTGTGGGTGGACAGTGACTCCATTAACTGCCTTTCGAAAAATGAATGGTATGCTCCTCTGCACGACCATTGTGTGCTCTGGCACCCCCGAGCTCAGTCACGGTAAACAGTAGCTGCTATTGGCAAAGCGGCGCTACGGGCTGCCCTGTCACAGTTACTTAACTAATTCCTGGTATTTCTCCATTAAAACGCACCTGTGTTCACAGACTGCTCCGAGCACAAGTGAGGACACTGAAGTCTGTGCTCTGTGTTCTCATGTTTGTGGCAAAGCTGGCTGTGATCTACAAAAGCATCTTCATAAAGGATTCTACGTGATGTACACGACATTAAGTGACAGCAGGCAGTTTAAGCACAGTAAAAACAGCCCACACTGGTGGAGCTATTAAGCATCTGTATTTACAGGCAGGCCTCTCCAGTTATTTGCCAATCAAATTACCAGCAGAGACTCTTGTGTGCAAGCATGTGCATGTGTGAGCCTTTCTTCCACCTCACCCTCGTCCTGGCTGAATGAACTGGACATGCACGACACTGGACAATACAAGCAGTGATCAAAGCATTCTTTGTATTTCTAACCATCATTGGAGATCTACCAAACCTCGGAGGGTTCCTTGAGGAACTTGACTTTTGTAGTGCAGATAGGCACCTACTAAACCTACCAAAGGCCAAACAGATGAATTAAACTGAGGTTTCACAGCCTGCTCAGACCAATCTTCCACTTGACTGAAGCTGTGCAGGGCTTTGGCTGAGGAATGCTATGCATGACTACTTGGATCTGCAGCTCTGATTTATCCAGTTATGAATGATTTTTCGGAGTGTCAACTCCACGGGTGGTGCAGTGTTTTCAGTCCACATTTTTGTGTTCATAAAGCTGTTTGTTATCAGTTCTCTCAACCTCATCAAATCAGTCCTAAAACAGCAGTAAGATCAAAGTAAGAAGAAGAAACGTATGAAAATCTTACACGGCAGCTCAGAAACTTGGTGAAACAAACACAGAGGAGAGTTTGTTGATGTAATTCTTGTTCTTAAAGCAGATCGTTTCCGGATTAGGGTGCACAAATTGGCATAAATGCGCATAAAAGGCGCATTAGTGACTGTGTTATTGCAGGTATCTGACAGGGTTTGGGATCTTCTCCGTGGAAACTGACACGCCACGTTATAGCCAACATCTTCCAACACAGTTTCTGCTTCAGGCTGACATCACTGCTCACTTCACCTCACAGTTATCGGGACACATTTGTCAGGGTTATTCAGAACTTTGTAAAAAACCTACAAATGACCTCAACTTACCGTTCTGTGACGTGCTCCCAGGTGAATGACGTAATCCTTTCACAGCAAGCGTTAAACGCAAAACACTTCAGACTCCCGCACAACTTCAAACCTATCAAAACATCCACTTCTCGTCCTTTTTACTTCTCTCCCTTCGGTGCAAGCTGACTTCATCCATGAAAACCCTCTCACCCCCCGTCTCAGACGCTGATTGGCCGCCACAGCGCCACTAAGGGCTCTGATTGGCTGCGTAGAACGCCAATCAAACCTCCGCCGTCTTCTCCGGATTTTATGGGAAAGAAGTTCGAGCAAAGCGGACACGTGACGTGTGAGGTGGCTCCCCCCTCACAGCTGTCCGGAGATGTTGAATGTTGATGTTGAAGGAAGTTTTTAGCTTATCCGTTAAAACCTGAACCGAAAACAACGAAGGAGGGATTTTTGTCCCCGGGAGGCACCGATGTCCACGCTGATGAAGAGGCTGGACTGCTGCTTCACGCGTGATTTACAGGAGCAGACACATAAAGTTAGAATAACGAACTCTGAGCCTTTAACGCTGAAACTTTCACTTTTTTTTAAGGACACAATGTTTTTAAGCATTTTTTTTATAGATCCTTAAAAAATCTTGAGTAATTTCTCGTTTCTCTGACGGAGCTTTTTTTTTTTTCATGTCTTCACTTTAAAATGAAGTATCGCAATAAGCAAAGTGACTCTTCAGACTGTAACAGATCTGTGTACGAGACAAACCTGCTGCAGCCCTGTGCTGCTGTTCAGGGGGAAATCATCCTTAAATATGCAAGAATGTGCTGACGGTTTATGGCAATGTTGAAAAAGAAATCAATTGAAAACTGGAGGTAATTATTCCCATTGCGCCACCTACAGGCAGATCCTCTGTTGCACATCTTACAGTCTAAGCTAAGCCCACCTCTTTCATTCTCCTCCCCCCTCAGCTCACACTGAGCTTCCCACCCGAAATGTAAGAGGGGGAAGGAACAGCCCTACAATAAAATCAGACATCCTCCCCTTTGAGCAAACATGTTGAATGGCTGCCAGTTAAATGTCACAGCTGCAGCATCTGCCTATCAATTTTGTTTAAAGCCTACATTACAGGTCCTTCAGTGCAACGTCACCCTCTGCTCTCCAGACCTGTGTGAACATGCCCCACTTACATGAATTTCTGGGTCACATGCAGGAGCATGGTGACAGGAGACAAAACAGAAGAAAGAGACACAATAACCAAGGAAACACTTTATTTTGAAACTCGGTAGTTTAAATGAATGCACAGTCCAACATAGATAACACAGAAGCTGTTAGTATATGGCACTGAATCAACAGGACATCTGTCCCACGGTAGTTCCCTAATTTCACAATCTAAATCTAACATGATCAGATTTATTTAAAGTGAGATCAGAGCTACAGCTAAAACAACATTTCACTCTTTACGAAGATGAAATTACTGAAGGTGTGAAAAGCAGAAAAGTTTTAATCTATTGGACTGAGGCTTCGAAGCGTTTTCCACTTTATTTAACACACAGGCAGGAAAACATCTAACGAGGGCTTCACTTATTTGCTGGGCAGCTTTTGTGCAGGCCGAGCCAAAAGGTGTTAATGTGCACGCTGTAGAAAGAAAATTACAACTATGTGCACAATTAAAATGTCTTAAAAAATTACTGAATATAACACATAATTCTGTTTCCCATGTACAATAACAACACAGGGCTATTCTGTTAATGAGAACTAAAAGCAGAGCTGTTAAAGTGGGATATTGTGGAGAAGTTGAACATTTGCAGCGAAAGACAAATAAAACCTTTCCTATGGTTTAAATACAGGAACACACACAATCGCCATTAGTATGTTTTTATAAAAATCCCACACACATAAAATAAAACTCAGTGGATTTTAGAATACACCATAAATAAAGATGGGCTGCAGGGCTGCACCAGTTTAAACCACAGTTATCAGGGTCAGAGGTTTGCTTAGTGTAAGCACTAGTTCAGTATTTTTTCAGCACAGTTAAGCCTTTGTGAAGCGGACTGCTGTGACTCAGTGTAACTCCGCCATGATACATGCTTGTTTCTCTGCTGATGCAGTCCAAACACACCAATCTGATCAACACTTAGTATCTAATAACTTCAATGAGTAAACCTATGAGAGGTCATCCTCAAACATGATCCAGTTTTACCCCACTCAGGCAGCAGAGCTGTGTAACAAAGGGTCCCCTCTGGAGTTCACAGTGCTTTGATTTAGAGACACTTCATGCTCACCTCAAACTTCCCTAAACAGACGGAGCAAATTTCACTGTCAATATGTACACAATAGAAACAGCTGTGGGCCGACAACATCTACTCCCAACTCATATTTAAGTCCAGTTTAATTCTGGTCTTTATCTCAAAGCAGATTTTGCTTATTAAAGCTTTTGTTGATCTTAAACTTACTGATTTTTAATGCAGGAGCTGCTCTCATACATATTTTATACTGAAAAAAAGTAATTTATTACTTTAAAAGTGGAGTCATGAAAGCGACTCCTTCACAAGAGCGACTCCTTCACAAGAATCAAATCTGCCATTTTTCAAACCCAACAACGAAGGAAATGGAGACACAAACTTCTTTTACCTGAAGTCTGACAAGAAAACGCAGACTGGGACTTTCTGCCCACCTTGCTATGATGACCCCGCCCACATTGAGGTACTACACAATTGTAAAAACTGAGTAGAGTTGAGCTGAGGTGGTGCTAGAGGAAAAGATGCGTTACAGAACAAAGGACTAGAGAGCCCAAGGGGCTTAAAAAGAAGTCCCAGTCTAACAAACGTAGAATTTAAAACAAGCATCCATCAAAAGTCAGCTCCCACTCAGTCTCAAATAATAAAATAAAAAGCCATAACTGAAACAGGAAATGACACCGATGATACTCCTTAACTGGCATGAGGTTTTCCAGAAGCCTCAGGCTGACCGTCGGTGGTGCCGTTCAGTGGGATCGCCTTGTTGCCAAAGTTCCAGTCCACAGGATTAAGAAGCTGCATTGTCTTCTTGTGGGTCCATATGGGGTTGAGGATAAGTGTGAGCAAAGTGAGGCCGGTGAAGAAGAGTATTAGCGGGGGCAGGGGCGCATGGGTCCACAGCTCCACCCGGTGGGTCAAGGTTACCCACCACATGTAGTAAGTGAGTACCATTCGACAGTGAAACATGTGAATCATCACCCACTGGTTGGCTTTCCAGAACAGAGTGCATGCCCAGCCAGCCTGTCAGGGGAGACACAATCTGTCAGACACCTTCTCTTTACTTCACATTCATGCAAAATCTGTTCAGTAAACCAGTGAGCAGAAGGAACAGAGAAAACTGTGGTTAGTGCTTCAGGTTTTTGTTGTTTTTAAAAGGGAACTTCCTCTTTCTAAGAACGTTCTGGTACAGTGAACATAATCACAAGGTGCACAAGACTTAGGAGGAAGCAAAACTTACAAGTCAAGCAAAAGGTCAAGCCAGTGAGATGCTACAGAAAGCCGGGCCTGGACTTACCAAAGATTACGTACAAATACAAGTCCGGAGAATGAGATGAAAGGTACGTGCATGTGACACGATCATGCTTACCTTCAGCAGCATCCAGGATATACAGGTGAATGGCGTGCTCATCTCCAGCAGGAGGGTGACCATGGGCAGGAAGTGGCCCAGGGAATCCCACACCACCGCCCCCACGTATCCCGACAGGGCGAAGAAATGGTGCGTGGCCAGTGGGAGGTCGAATGACCAAAATACCACACTGGAGGCGTGAAGTGCAACATTCTCAAATGCAAAAAAGCCCGTGGCTGTGAGCACGTTAAACCATGACCAGTCTTCCTGGCCCCTCACTTTGTCTCTGGTGATTGAGGAGTCTTCAGTGAGGGCCCGGAGACCGGCTACTGTACTCTGGATCCCAAACACTGCCCGGGTGGCAGCAAGGTTCCAAAAAACCTTTTCTTTGGCCAGCAGGGACTTGTAGGTCTGGCACAGAGACACAGACAGGAGGTGACAGAAGAGGAACACTACAGTATAGAAGCAGAAGCCAAGGCCGATGAGCTGGAGGCGATAGTCCCATAAGAAGTACTCTGCACTGGGCTGGGAGAGGCGGCCGGTGTGCTGCTCGGAGGCCATGGCGCTTTACGGAGGATCACCGAACCTGAGCGCGGGGAGGGTCACCTGAAGGTGGAGCTGCTAGGAGCATGGTGTGTGTGGCCCACCTGCAACAGACAGACAACACACCATCCATTAACGCAGCACTGTGCCTGTGAAAACACTCCACGAAGCCGTGGACCTCGGTACACACGGATCATTTTATTTAAACTCTATGTAAGCCTTCAATCTGTGTTCATTTCATCCGCCGGTGACAAACTTTCACTACAGAGTTCTTCGAAAGAAGAGTCAGAGAAAAGTTCGATGTTAACATCGCGACATATCTCACAGAATATTTAAAAATGATTAAATCTAAAGCAGTTTACTTACTAACTAACACAGAAACGTGTAACTTACCGGACAGAAGCGTTTCCAGGGAGTACAGCGTCCCTCTGTAACCGATAGTACCCCCAAACAGGAAAACTCACATCATACGACTCCAATTTGGTCATGTGACATCCACACAGGAAGTCCAGCCTCGCTGTACTTTGCAGACATCCCATTGGTCAGCGCTGATCAGCCGTAGAATCCCATTGGTTGCCTCTTATTTATATTTTCTGTCTGGAAACAGCCTCTTTAATATTAATCACGATTATCTATTATTACGACCGGATTCCTGTAGAAGAAGTCGCAAGATTCACCTGAATAAACCGCTTAACAAATAGTAAGATAAACAAATAAACCCTCACAGTAATAAATAATATAGTCATGTCAATAAAATGCAACTTTCTGCTAAAAAAAAAGAGAGTAATAAACGTGTGCACAGAACTGCATTTTTAACTATTAGAGGTGTGCTACTGGAACATGGCATGTGTGTCTATCTCCGTCCAGCAGAGGGAGCCCTTGCATTGTGAGATTCAAATGAAGTGGCCTCGCTTACATTTTTCGTGGTTTTGTTTTTGAGGAGTTGATGTGCTAAAGCTTTGATTTATTTTATTTCACTGTATTATTAATGTGTTTTATTTTCATTTGTTGCAAGAGCCGTTTAACAAATAGGAGCGGACCTTGTGTTCTACTCTCACTGGACTCTTTCTCAGCTTCCTCTCAGGTTTACTGGGTAAGACAAATTACCCATTGTTGTTTACCTGGCAAAGAGCTCATAGGTCAGAATTCTGCAGGAATGAAAAGCATTAAAAACATGTAATATCCAGCATATCTTTGCCTGACTTCGACCTTTATGGCCATTACAAGGTCTTTGAAACATTTGGACACGGATCATCTGAAGTTTAGAGTACTGATACTGTACCAGTGGTCGCATTCTTGCAGACAGTCAGCCTGCAGATCTGTAGAATTTATGGATGCTGCCATTGCTCCATTGGTGCATGAAATGCATTACAAGAATATAACCTGCAAATTTTAAAATGTAGCCATGCTGGGATATAGATTATGTCAATGCTGAATATAGAACTCTTTAGTGCCAGAAGCATTATGTGGGTTGCTTTAAAGAATGGTGTTCAAGGGTAAGCTGAACACATGGGCACTGTCGACTCGCATCAAGAAGCACCTGTGTGATGTTGCGTTTTCTCTCCAAAGGCGTGCATGGGGTCAGGTTAATTGCTGGTTCTAAATTGGCTGTAGGTGTGACCGTGAGCTTGAAGGGTTGTCATCCTCTGCGCGCAAGCCCAGCGACAGACTGACAACCTTTCCACGGTGGACCCTGTGACAGCTGGGGTAGGCCTCGGCTCCCCCGTGACCCTGAATTGGATAAGATTGATTTATAGTAAGCTGACGCACGCTGATCGCTTTTGTTAGATGTGAAAAAACAAAAGCCAGTTCATTCAGTTATTCTTTTATATAAATGCCAGTTCTTTGGTGAACCTCCTGACACACTATGAACATCGGAAAGTAAGTGTACCAATTTCTTTGACTGATGATTCAGAGCTACACTTCATCTTTATTTCACTGCTATTTTCGTTAGCGGGCCACAGATCTAAAATGCATGAAATGTCAGGAGCAGTTTGATGAATTCGTTTAGCTCCCCTCCGGTGAGAGAAAATCCCTCCGCTGGAAGTACAGTTACTGTTAGGAAAGGCATCAGAAAGCTGTAATTCTGGCATACCCACTCCAGTGGATTAAATGCAGTGTCATGTATAATGTCTAAGTTTACGTGAATACTTTTGCTGTGATGATCACAACAGCAGCGAGTTACTGTTCAAAGTAAAAAGGACCACAAAGACAAACTTGTCTCAAACTTTTTCTCAAAAAATTTAATTGCAGAATTATTTACACTGAGTGAACTAAGCAATGATCAACGAGTCAAATAGGCAAAATCTCCCAACAGCTCTGAAAGAATGGAGGAAAATGCATATGGTATAATAATAATACAAAATAAATTAACGATAAGGTAACTTGCACTGAAAGAACGCGCCTTGAGAGATGCACGTGTGGCAGACTTAAATAAATACATAACAAATGTACATCAGTGTGACAGTGTCATAATTCTTAAAAACAAGAATAAATAAGCCTACATTCAAAATCAGTTTTTTTTTTTGCATGCCATCATATCAGCTTAGAAAGGAACCATAACAAAGTGAGAATAACAGCAAAACATGAGCAAGTGCAGAAAATAGTTGTTTCAATGAAGCATATATTTTATATTTATATATCTATATATATATTTCTTTACAAATAATGAATATTTGGCATTATATTCATCCTTCCTATAGATATGATATACAAGAGATGAAAATAGTTTTAGCTAAACAACTACCTTTTTTCATTTTGTCTAGTAATTATAGAGTTGTTTCACATTCCAACTTCTAGGAAGTGTTGTATCAGTGTGTTTCTTTCCATGGCACGATTACCAAAAAGTCCCCTTGAAATAGTTCACGTCATGGGTTCTAGAGTTTAAAGCGCAAATACAGTCGTACCAGAAGTGAGGCCACAGAATGTGTAGATACAAGCTCAAACCGCATGTTTGGAGATGGGTCGGCGACGGCAGTCATGGTTTGATTACGTAAAACTAATGTGCAGTAAGAACTTTACAGTTTGCTGGATAAGTCAAAGACATTGCACTTGCAGTTGGCCGCTGCTCTCCTGGCACTGAATACAGCATTGTTGAAATTTTGTACGCTCGGGGTTCACACGAGGTTTCAGCGGGCCACCTAAAGGAAAGCGCTGCAACTGCATCCTCAAAAGAAGACTCCCTTGGCGCTCACAGTATCGGATTCATGCTGCGCGTCATCCAGAAGGATTCAGCGCAGAATAAGCGCTACAGTCGGCTTCGAGGGAATACAAGATCGCTCTGTGAAAAAGAGTTCATGTGAGAATGCGTTTACACCTCAAAAGAAACGGTGTCATCGATGGAAAACGATTTTCACTGGGAGACAAAACCCAGCCGTCAGAGCAGCGAGGTTTGTCTGTGGGGGGATGAGGGAGGGATGATTTCTGCACAGTTCTTATCTCTAAATGCATCTGTAAATTTACTCACACTCGTCTCCTTATTGCCCTTTTCCATCTCCCCTGGTTCCTTCAAGGTCCGACTAGAAAAAAAGGCCTCCTGGCAAATTATGCGATGCGTCTTAAAGGTGCAAATGAAATGCTTGAAACTGAATCAGGTGGCGGTTATACTACGTTTTTCACGGCCCTGCTCGAGATACGTAAGGGAGAAACTCCTCAGTCGTTTCAGCCTCAGCCCAGCAGAAACATGTAGTGCTGATGCTTAAGTTCTACAGTGCAGGCCACAATTCAGCAATACATTTATCAACACAAGCTTTGAAGGGCCTTAGAGGCAGTTTGCTTGATCTCACCAAGGACCCAAAATCTTACATAAGCTGCTTTGCTTAGTCAAAGAGAGGCTAAAAATGACCCGGCGCAGCAGCGAGCGATCCTCACATGAACAGCCTTCCAGCTACAGAACAGCACACAGCACCAGCAGTTTGGGCCTCAGCGCCGAGCTCTCGTCTCCTCTAAGCCAGCATATGTCAACCCGAGTCTGTCTCTCTGCCGTCTGTCTGCCACTGTGGCAACAGCAGGGGAACGTCCCCGCTCTGCCAACTGCCTGGCATCGCACACCCAGACGCTTTCCAGATACCCACTGTCTCACTATTAAAGCTCCCTGCCTCTGCAATGAAAAACCCAACAGAATTCGAGCTCGCCGTGTTTTCTTGTTTCATTATTGAAACGCTGTCACTCCATCGCAGACTTTGGTTACCTGGTCATTCTGTAATGTGTTGTCTGAGGTTTGCTACAAGAAGTTTGGCAGATGAGGAATGTGTCATACATGGTAGCTTGAAAACAAGTGTGAATCCCACGTATGCTCGGAGTTTGTCTTCAAGGATGCGTATGGTTCAAAAAATACTCCGTTTACTCAAAAGTACAATTCGCAGGAGCAAAAAGTAAATCAAGGTATCTAAAATACAATTTATCAAACAGCTGATGGCACGGCGATGGCGTGTAGATCTGTGTGGGGGTGCGGCGGGCGATGGAGGTCAGGCCACAGCTGGGTAGTAATAGGAAAATGACGCGCAGACCTTAGATTGACTTAGAGTCAGCATTGTGCTACAAAAACAAGATCCACGCTCACACATCAGCAACAGACACACACACACACTATTCAAATCCAGGGACTTTGTTTTTTTACTGCTATCATATGATTCATATCCCTGAACCCACCCATAATGAAGCCAGGCACTCGGGCACAATTAGTCATAAAAATAGATTTTTAAAGTGATGTACCGTTCAGTGGACAGCGCATTATTTCGACTTGATTATTTGTCTAGTACTGTACTGATTAAATAAAAAGCAGCACCATTTAGTGGGTTGATTATCCCAAAGGTTTTACTAATAGACTTCAGTCTTTAGGTCAATGATTTGACAGCAACATCAGCAACACAGTGGAGCGAACGTCGAAATCACCGGCACCAAAGTTTCATAATTAAGCAGCAGAATTTTAGCGTTTTGCTCAGAATGAATTTATGAGGAACACAATCACGGACCAGGATTGGATCAAACCAGCTATTCCTTCACTGATTACAATAGTTTTACTGGTGTGTATTGCGCCCGTACAGATTGACAGCAAACTATTTTGAGTCGTGGACCCCTGGAGGTCCCCGAACCACACTTTGAAAACCCCAGACCTCTGTAACAGTTGCATATATAGATGTAGGTGATCTTTAGCTTTTGTTTGTGTGGAATTTAGGATTGTGCAAATCTCCATTCACTACTTAAAATTGGCATCGGTGTGCACAGCCCGTTCTTTCTGTTCAGCAGGGCTCTTGCAGAGTTTTAGCTATTTGAGACTTGCTGCTTGCATCCCTCTGGAAAAGCCTTTGCCCCAATTTCATTTCATTATTCCCCATCTTTTCCTAAAGGGTGTCAGCCACAGGGAGACTTCAAACTACACTGAACTTTTCAAGAAATGGGAAAAATTACAAAGTACTTCATAGATTAAAGAAGCGCGTATGCAGATATTTTGTTTATGTTTTGACATTTTTCTCTCCATCACTCCTCATTAACTGTGGCTGAGGGTGCAACTTGAAAGGGCCTGACAGAAGCATGGTGGATGAAAAGACGGCCGTGCGGCGTAGAGTGTGTGCGCGATCAAAATGACTGCATGTGTGCAACAAATCCAGAGGAGTCAAGAGCAAAAGAAAGGGCGGAAAACAGTGGAGACGCAGTGGGGAAACACGATGAATATTCATCCCACTCACAATTCAAAAATACAACAGTACTATTGTGAACTGGGGTATGTACATTTCCCTTGGAAATACAGAGAACTGTAATAAGTGCATAAGTGCATTTGTCTACACATTTCAATCTAAGGAGTTACAGACACTTTCATACTGGTTTCTACTGCATTGACATGATGAACGTGTTGGCACAAGACTTGCATGTTTTCAGCTTCAAGTAAATGTCGATATCTGAAAGTTGGCAACGTGAGATATATAGGAAAGATGTTTGAAATGTGCGCGTTGATGAGCTGATGTCATTCTTCCACCAATCCAGCCCATGAAGAATGTTTGACTACAACCAGATTGGGTAGAAAGCTGCATTTTTCAACACTGACCAGTCCAGAGCTTATTTAGGGCTGCCTGAATAACCTTGGATGTGTAACCAGTGCCACATGCACACAGTTGAGGTATTTCAAGCATTGGCACTTTGCAAAGACTTGAACTTACAACAATTTAGTGATACTTAGCTTCTTATTCCCCAAAAGAAAAGAAATCATAAGGTAATTTTCAAATGATCAAAAAGTATCGAAGGGCTACTAACTTTAACCGTTTTTGAACAACTTGAAATAAATAAATCTCTCATTTACTCTTTTAGCTCAAAGGCCTGGTTGCTGGTAGGTTCTCAAAGCTGCACTTTTTAAATGGCACTTTGCAAATGCTGAAAAACTACAGATGTATCCATCCAGGACACTGGATGAGAGAGCTTGTAGGTCGGGTGTCATGAGAGTGAGCTAAGGAGAAACCCAAGCGACTCATGTCAGACATACATTTCTGCTAACACTCGCTCTGGATGCAGGAGTATAGCCTTGGCGCATCCTACAGTCCGCTGGGGTTTTGGCGATGGGCACTGAGGATGGCTATCAGATCAGACGACAGATGGATAAAGGAAGAGTAGAGAGATTAGCAGTCTAGAAAAAGGCTAGTTTTAAAGTTTTGTTTGAAATAGGGAGACACGTTAGCCCCTGACCCGATCCTCTCAAAGTCTAGTCTGAGCCTCTGGAATATAGATCTCGATGCTGTCCGCTCGCTCCGAGGCTGAGTTTTGCCGGAAAGAGGCCGCCCGCTTGGCTGCCATGAGCCGTCGGCGGGCTTCCTGCCGGTGCCGATCTGGGAGGTCCAGGGATTTCTCCCTCGTCATTGCACTCTTCTGTCGAATTGTCTTCTTTGGTACGGGAGCTGGTGCCTTTAGAAAGAAGAGAGAAAGATTAAAATGCAATTTTGCGATTTATTAGAAAATCCTTTTTGCTTGCTCCACATTTTTTTAAGAATCAGTCTGCAAGCAGTGAGTCCTCACCTTCTTCTCTGGGCTATCTACAGGCCTCCAGTTGTTGTTCTTGATCTGCTGCAGCTGGTCAAATTTTATGGTGACGTCATCGATGGAGAGCTGCAGCAGGTCCCAGAACCCAGCCAGGTCCTGAGAGGTGGGTCGCGGCATGGCACTGGGGTCCTACGCAGCACGGGCACAAGAGGAAAGATCAAATACTCTTAAGAGTGTTCAAATGGTGAGGTAGATACTATAATGTAACACCGCACATGTGGGCCACCCTGCTTACTGCACTTCAGCTCCAGTCCACTAGATGTCCTCGTCATATTCAAAACTAGTGATTGAAACGAGGGGCAACAGCTTGTGTTGGAGAGCGGTCCCGTCATTCGTTCATGAATGGGGCCTGAAATACTAAGCCGACTTTGTCGGTGCAGACCTATTCATCACTTGATATCTGAAATGAAAGGAACATCCGACTGAAAGGTGCCTCATTGTCTCAGTAACTGCTGCAGGTTAATGAGTCATGGGTTTGAGTTTACCGTGTGCTGGTCCCTCTTTCTTTCATTAAATTAGCTTCTTCCTTCTTCCAAGCTGAATATTCTTGCGAAGGCTTTTCATGATAAGGAAGCACAACCTGCGTACGCCTGAACAGAATTTCTGAGCTGATTTTATGTGTTGATCGCCGCCAACGAGGACCCGGGTACACAGGTTTGTGCTCTAGGACAATAACGTCTAAAAAACATGATCATGAGAGGCTCTTAAACTGATGCAGGGAGAAAAAAGATTGATGGTCTTGAGGTAAATGTGTGCATATTATTAACCTTTGTTCATTACAAATTCTAATTTAATTGCAAATTTCTTTATTCCCAAATCCAACGCAGAAATGCGATTAGAAACAGGCTCTCTTAGGAGGCTTTGTTTGATTTCAGGGCTTGATGGTGTGGAGCACAACACTGTCACAGCTCAGGCTGCAGCACACCCTGCACTGTATTCAGGATTTTGTTTTTATTCATATATTTCCATCCATGTTTTACTTTATAACTTCAACTATTTCAGCTCCATGATTTCATAAACTTTGCACCGACCAAACATCTGTGCTGTGACTCGACAACCAGAGATGGTCAAGCTCTAAAACATTATGACATTTGAAGCGTGCAGCAGAGTAGATGTAGTTTTTTATATGATGGGGGCTTGTTATTTAAGTTTTGAAGTTCCCAACTCATTTGGTTTCTTGTGCATTAAGTAATCAGATAATTATTTTTAGCCAAACAAACAGCAAGGAGTCGCTAAAAGGATCTCAAAAATATCATCTTTGGCCCCAAGTGTAGAAATTCATTAACCAATTAAAATGTTATTTCTTCAGCTCTTTCCTAAAGTTGTATCTGTTGCAACATCACACACAGATATTAAACTTACAGTATTGCTAATCATACTTTGCTTACTGTGACTCCATAGGGGTTACATTCGGCTTTGATATTTGTACAGTATTATGAGATTAGCATAATTCTCCTTCATAAAGCAAGCCATTTGAAAAAAACAAAAACCCTAAGATTTCAAACATGAGTGTCCACCATGTGAGGAATGCCAGAAACAGAATTCACTCCTGTTATCTCTAATTACTGAGAGATGGACTCAGAACTCCATCAGCTTTATTCTGACCTCTGTGCCTGTGATGTTCGCCAAACTCCAAAGTCTCAAGGCTTCAAATATTCAGAGCTGGCAGATTTGGAAGGAGTTGGTGAGTTTTAAGCTTCGGCTGTGCCTGTGTGTGCTTCAAATCCTGGAAATTCTCCCAGAGAAGCACTCTGTGCACACCGTTCGTTTTAATTCAGGCTTCCTAAATGTTGATTGAGACGTTAAAGAAAAGCAGGCTCCTAAAACAAGATGAGACATCCTTTTAAGTTTCTCATTTGTGGACATTTCACAAACCAAGGCGGTGTATGAAATATTGTTTCATATGGATTTATGGCATGGTCAAGGTTGCTGGTTTGTTGAGTAAACATTCATAACACCGTCTCCTTCAGGAGGAAATAGTACCTGGCCTCTACCTACCTACCTACCTACCTACCTACCTATCTAACTGTATGCCAGGTGTGAGGGAGACATCAACTCACAGAAGGTAAGACAGTTGCAGAGAAGCCAGCTGAATAGTAGGAATAAGATACAAACCATCAATGCATATGCCCTACCGGTCATCAGATAAACAGCTGGAATAATAAGATGCCCACAAGAGGAGGAGATGTCACAAATGTCAAGACATGAAACCCCTCATTCAGCATGGAGGTTTTCACCCAAAGTCCAACATCCAGACACTCCATGAGCTACAGAAAGTGGGAGGGCATGGATCACTGAGTGTCAGAGCCACAATACAGTATGAAACTTGGAGCACTCACAAGGGCTGCTCCATGAGAGCCTCAGGCAGCTAAAGACAGACGGTGATGCGGAACAGGAGGTGGAAGTGTATTGGATGACCAAGCCCCTGCATGGGATATATCTGCACCATCTACCTACATCTGTACCATCGACAGACAGGGGAAGCGGCTGACTAAAGAAATCCTACCAGTGGCTAGAAAAGGCCAGCTCAAAGGACAGCACAGAGGCTTGGATCACGTCAGCAAAGGAACGGGCCCCGAGATCCAGAACCATGGAGGCAGGAGCTACCACAGCCAATAGGACGCAAGTTACAGACTGTGCAAAGGTTCCCTGGAGACGATCCAGGACATAGCAGGATGCAAGCCATACACTTAGAGGCAAAACCAGTGGCTGTGATAGTGCTGAGGAACATCTGTGCCACACGCACTGCTGGTGTCTCAGATCCATTTCAATAGGAGCCTGGTTCTACCATTACTTCCTCTGTTCCAGGATAAAGCTGCATCACACACACACACACGCATGTATTGTTTTATTTCAGAATGCTCAGGTCACATATAAATGCGCCGAATAGCTATTGATTCTCAATGTTGCACTTTTCCACAATCAATGACATTTTCAGGCAGTTGGATTCAGTTTGTTAGCACCAGCTAAAGTATTAAACGTGTATTGAAGGTTGAAGAACAAAGTGTGGAACTGTTTCTAATGACAAAAGTTCATTCTACAGCACGATCAATATTTTGAGTCTAACACCTTTGTGCCAGATGTAGCTGTGTCATTCTAATTTCTCTCTCTCTTACCTTCAAGCACAGATGTGGTAGGCTGGATCACATGCAGTGTGGATGGTCATGTTATTTGTGTGCTGCAGTTAATGTCACCTACATGTGAGTTATGATGTAAACAGCAGTTTTATTTGTTCTTTACCTACAGACTTTAATAAAATCACGTCTTACCAGGTTTTGCTGACACAGCCAGTAGAATTGCTGGAATTTCTGAGACATGAGCAGCTGAGCACTTCCCACTGCACTTCGGATTTTCCCTAGAACTGAATGACACGCAGCATATCAAACAGAGCACATGCAAACTGTTAATTCTGCTCAAAGGATCAGAGATTCACTCACTCTCCTCTGACAGGTCATTCTCTTCAGCTTCTGCCTCCATCTCCTTACACCAGCCCTCCATCCTCTTTGTTTCATTGTGGAGCAACTGCATGAACCAGCTCCCGTCCCTCCGCAGGGAAGGGGACGCCCTCCCCGACTCGCCCGGCGAAGCCGCGTTCTCCCGCGGGGAGGGAGGTTCTAGCTGCCAGGTTGTTTCGCTGGTGGTCTCCCGGGGACTGGGGGGTTCAGCAGGGGTACGATAATCCTCCCGGTAGCTGAAGAGCCCCTGGGTGCGCACGGTCCGCACTGCCCCGTACTGGGTAGGTGTGCTGGGCTCTGAGTGACGCTGGAATCCCCCACCAAACTGCAGGCCTTTGTCCTCCATGGTGGGAAAGCCCTCCAACTCCAGGTCGGCCTGCACAGCTGCAGTCACGCTGTTGGAGCGTTTGAACCTTCCCTGTCTGACGGGCGAAGAGATTAACCCTCCTGCCATCCTTTAAAAAACTCACACCCATCACCCTAGGGACCATTCTCAGCCACGCCATAAAAAGACCATATATCCATATTTTATTCCACTTTAAATTAGCCAACCTTGTAAAACTACTTCTCCCTGAAATATTCATGTAAAGTTTTAATTATATTTTCGTTGTTTTAACCCTTCAAATCCCAGTGTTATTACATGAGCGCCCTGTGTTATAAGCCCCAAAAACCAAAAAACGAAACTAAATATTTCCACAAAAAACCAGTTGAAGTAATATGTGGTTGTCATTATAAGTAGGCCTTTAGATGGACCAAAGATTGGCACCAACATACATTTTGACCTGCCATTATTTTTTTTGCATTTTTTTTGCAATTTAAAAATTAAAACTTCAAGGCCCTGAGTCTTCATTGACATCCAAGAAAAGAAGAAAAAATAAAATCATATGATGATAATTTGGGGATGAAAAATAGCGTTTATAATGGAAGTCAATGGGCAGAAAATGGTCCCCAGGGTGATGGGTGTGGGGATTTCTGCTGCTCAGCCATTTTAGGCTGATTTAAGGAATTCACACTGGAATATTAACATTGACAGGTAAAAACTATCCTGTGGCAAGTTTGGTTATATTCCACTGAACACAGTGGAAATGGCAGCCATTTAACACATAGCAGTGGCACAAAAAGGTCCCAAGAAGGCAGGAAGGTTAAAGGCACGGGTGAATGTACACATGCCAAAATGACGAATAATGGCACTGACAGTGGGGCTATTTTCTGCGATACCGAGATCAAACATCAAACCCTGATGTTTTGTAATGATGTGAAAATCCCAAAGCCATTATCTTACCCTTTCTTTTCATCCTCTACCTGGATCCCAACAGAATGGTACTCCCGTGAGCCTTTGCTTTCAGATTCAGAGTCCGTGGCTGCTTCCACCTAATGTGAAGAAAAGATACAAACAGTGCTTCTCATTATGTGAGCTGCAATTCCCCAGTGTTTCTGTGTTTATTGGGTTGGGACTGGACAGAGCAACTTAACGGTGCACAGCGTGTCAGAAAGTAAACATTGTATGATTTATGGAGGCTGCGAACGGAAAAAGACTGAGGTGGTTTTTAGGTTTGAGCAGAAATTAGGCTAAAGAATGAAGCACAGTGTGCTATAGGGTACATTCTACAACGTAAAATGTCCAATAAAGCATTTGTAGTTGCCCAAAAGGAAGCATTAGATTTAATAATGGCACCACACAGCGCCAGCTAAATGTTTGAGAACAACTCGTTCGATGCTTTGCTGTGCAACTATGCAATAAGCATAGCAGCTTCAAATTAGCCACCTTTGCACTCACGCTGCAAGAGCTCAACACAAACACCTCTGAGTTTAGGTCGGGTCAACGTGAAGGCGCTCCATTAGCATGTTTGCCGGACACCCTTACAGAATGTGGACGTGTGCTTCGGGTCATCTTCCTGTTGGAAAACAAATGATGGTCCCACCAACTGGAACCAGATGGGAAGCTGAGCCGCTGTGAATGTTGTGGCTGTTCTACATAAATGGCCAACAGTGTCACCAGCAACATTATCACACCTCCTCTGCCATGCTTCTCAGTGGGAAACACACTTCTCTCACCATCCGTTCATTCTCTCTGCATATCACAAAGATGTGGAACCAGAAATCTCAAATCTGGACTCGTGGGAGCAAAGCCCAGATTTCTGCTGGTCTGCTTCCTTGCCTTTCATGACCCGAGCAGTCTGCTTTGTGTTTGTGTTCCTCTGTGGGCTCAAATTGTGGTCATAAATATTTTGTACTTGTAAATAAGGATTTGTATGTGTAAAAAGAATTTGTGTGTGTAAAAGAGATTTGTGTGTGGACTTAGCCAAAAAATACGTGTGAAACTCTGGACTCAAGTTTCAAGTACGAATTTTGACCCTGTTTTTCTTCCTTTCATCTGATTGGCCAATGTCACGTGAATCACAAATGTAACTATCCAATCAGAGAACAGATGGGTTTGGCTGTTGGAGGGGTGCTTTTTTGAACTGCAGGTCCTTGAAGGGTAATACAGTTTGAAGCTGGAGGATCTCTATGTAAATATCCGATAGCAGCTAGGTCCCCTAACTTTCAGTAGCTGTTGAAAGGATAAAGTTGTGCTATATCAGTGGTTAGAAATACCATTATTACTTTAGGATTAGTTTAACACAAAGTCAGGCCTGACCCGGGACCATGGCTGTGAGTCACAGGCATGAAGGTCCTTTCACATCAGACGCAGCATGTGATGCTAATGCTAACTGCTAACTAAAAGCCAAGGATCCAGAATTTGTTGCGCTGGCTGCTGGGCTCTGTGGGTTTTTGCAGCAGCTCTACCTGTACTAGATGCTAGTCCCTGTATTAAGCAGGTAAACCTGTGACACAAAAATCACCAAACTCGGACGACCACAGACTGTTTTTCTTCGTGGTGATGAAGGAAAACGCTGGGCTGGCATGTAAAAGGGCATTTATTCCCTTCAAGAACCTGAAGCCCCATAAAGCACCCCTCCAATAGCCAAACCCATCTGTTCTCTGATTGGATAGTTAAATTTGAGATTGACATGACATTGGCCAATCATATGAAAGGAAGAAAAACAGGGTCAAAATTCATACTTGTCACTTGAAACCTGAGTCCAGAGTTTCACACGTATTTTTTGGCTAAGTCCACACACAAATCTCTTGACAATGACAATAAATAATAAATACTAAATACTAAATACACACACAAATTCTTTTTACACATACAAATCCTTATTTACAAGTACAAAATATTTATGACCACAATTTGAGCCCATACTCCTCTGTGCTTTCTTTCTCACATTTCAGTCATAAAAGCTTGAGTCATGCAGGCTCCTCCAAACAGTTTATGTGGAGGTGTGTTTGCTACTTGAACTCTGAGAGGCAATAATTTGGGCTCTACGTTGAGTGCCACTGACTGCAGAGTGCAGAGCTACTGCGACTCTAGGACTTCCAGCATGTATGCCAGGTGAGGCTGTTTCACAGCGCCTGGTGTTTTTTGGGTTTTTCTGCACTGCAGGAAACAGTAAAATGTTCAGGTTAATGGACTCTAATTTCTGAACTTACTGATGCAATGTCATTTCTCTGTTCTTGGCCTGTGTTTTCTGTAGAGTGGCCATTGTGCCTCAGGATAAAGGGATGACTGCAGATAGCAGGAAATACATTCGAGGCACAACCGTTAGCTGTAGGTGATGACCTCATGAAGGTCATGAAGATAATTTAAATAGTGTGAAAAGCCATCATATATGTGTATAAAGATAAGGTTTCTTTTGAAGCATTTTTAGTCAGTTATGGTAGACTGGATGCTGTGGAACCATCCACAGTGATAGAAATGAGGACATTAGTTTTTACTATGGAGGAGGAGGACAGAGCGGCGGATGATAATGGCTCCTGCGTGGCTACAGTCGGTGGAGCCACATTTAATGACACCTCTTCAGTGTTGACCATTTTGCTCTGCTGTTCTTCCTCCATCCGTTCTTCTTTTTCTCTTCTAATTTCTTTCTCTCACTTGTCTCTCTTTGTCTAGTTTCCACAATGTCTGCTTTGAGTGATCCAAACACAAGCTGACAGCTCTAAGTATACCAGTTCACAGCTGGCAATAAAATGCATCTTGAGTGACCACTTATGATTGGATACGACTTCCCCCGCTCCTCATGCAAATAAAAAAATAGATCGTTTTCTGTTTGCAAAAAGCAGATTACAGCACTCACATCTGCCCTGCATACACATACCTCAGTGCATGACCAGACGCAGCTGCTGTGGCTCCTACAGCGCCCGCTTCAGTCCCTCTCCATGCTTGTATGTTCATGTGAAGTGCGTTTGCTCAGACTTGGTCCCTGATTGATCACATCATCGAGTTATCTGTTCCAGCCTATCAAAACTGTAAACCCCAGTTTCTTGTTTACTGCTTTTCCTTTGTCTACCTGGGCTTTCTTAATAATAATAATGGATTGGATTTTATATAGCGCTTTTCAAGGCACCCAGAGCGCTTTACGATGCCACTATTCATTCACTCTCACATTCACACACTGGTGGAGGCAAGCTACGGTTGTAGCCACAGCTGCCCTGGGGTAGACTGACAGAAGCGAGGCTGCCATATTGCGCCATCGGCCCCTCTGGCCACACACCTTACATCACACCTTACATCACCCTCCTCCAATCAGATGCTTGTCTGCCTGCACGTCTCAGCCACTCCTTCACCCACAGCCCACTCAGCACAATCATACCATCTTCCATCTTCTCTCCAGCGGCGGTTATCTACCCCTGCCAGCCAACGCTTATCATCTTCTTCATTACCACTCATCTATCCCCCGTATAGGACTGTCTTCCTGACCTCATTTTTCCCAACACCGACCCTTACCTGAAGTCATCTCCTAGTGAAATATGGATCCACTGCGTCGACACATAAGCTACACAAACATCTGATCTATCCTTCTTTATTTTTATTTGTCCGGTAAAGACTACGGGAAATGAAAGCCCAATCACAGCTGTGATTACTGGAGAGCTGAGTAAGTGGTTCTTTAATGAGGCCCAGGGCACATGTTGACCATATTTTGGACCGGATGACTTTGGATGTGTTCTGAGCGATCAGCTCTCTATTCTGTCGGGTGTATTTATAACCTGAGCGGTGCAGCTTTGATAAGAGCTGAGCGGAGCCTTATGTTCCCTGAGAGAAAGAGAGAGTGCTGTTCGTCCTTTGGTCACCTGGGTTTCCTCGCAGGGTTGTTTAGAGTCAGCTAATCATGGGTTAAATATTTCAGGAACACATTTACAGCATGCATAGGTCAGAAAAATGACTCGTGGCTGTGCCCTGGTTTTTTTTAGCTGGTTCTACTTTGCATTTACCCACAAACTTCCCTCATCATTTACTGGGTGATTTTAAAATTAAAAAATGTTGATCCAGTCTTTGACAATATACCAAAATGTGTTTTTATACTGTGATTTTTTTAAAGGTTAGACAAGCAGGACTTAATGTGAGCATTGCGTCCTCCTCAGGATGAACTCTAACAACTCATGATCCTAGTATGTGAATTTGAAATACCTGCATAGTAAATAATGTTTGTCTGATATCAAAGCACTGTGCTATAGTGCACATAGCTGTAAAAAAACGAGTGCATTTCTCTGCCAATGATATCATTCCAGCCCTCAGGTGTTTCAAAGAGTGCCCAAAATGTCTATAAGAGGCCTTTTAAGCATCTGACATTCATAAATCTCCGACTCAGTGTAGTATTATGACTGTGAGAGTGAACCAAATGCATTGGTTGAGAATATCGTGCAGTTCTGTTGTTTGGAAATGTCAGCCCTACCTTTGTTGTGGAGTGGTCAGTATTAAAGCTCAGGAGTGACATTTTTGGTGAGCTATTTTGTATTCTGTCAGGCTGTTTGGAAGAAGCTATTAGCAGGGAGGAAATGTGCACGGAGCAGCCTGCTGAGGTGACCTCCATCACTCGCTTCGTGTTAGAGGCAGAGCCCAGTCCACCTCATGATAGAGTTTCATGTCTGTGATGGATGAGAGCTGAAAGAAGGCAAAACATCCAGGATGCCGTGCAGTTTGCGTCCAGCAGGCTCTTTAGGCTGGACATACTTTGGCACGTGCATGCAGAAATACAAGGGCGTGCATACATCATCACAGGCACAGAATCAGCACAGGTGTGGAAACTGAAAGCTGCACGGAGCGACTCAGCCTTTCATCCACAACACTCAAACACCACCTGGTGACTTCCTGGAGCCAATGAGTGCGTTTAAGGTTAAAAGCTTTGACTCCTTTTTTCATACGACCTCATTAAGGCTCCAATTAAAACTCTTGCTGTGAATAAATCAATCAGACTTTTGGAATGTAAGCATGTCTGAGTTCTAAAGTGGGAAAAGTGCAGCCCAGATGGCTCTAAAGTGGTCCCAATGGGAGGACCGGAGGAAGTCAAGTCAACACCGAGTCCACAAAGCCAATAATTAACATTTAAAAAATGTGCAGAAATGTTAAAAGTTGACCTCCTGTAGGAGAGGCAGGCTGAGAGGGTGAAATCAATGCAAAGGAAGGATAATCCAGGTTAATTACAGGACTGGGTGAAGCACGTGGATGACGAAGAGGTCAGCTGAATATAATAAATGAGTATTTGCATACTGTAGTTCAAAGACTTCTGGACTATGACACATTATCCAAAGTCATAATTAAAAATATGCTTTGGTGAACTGACACTAAGCTCAATTTCTTAAATTTGTACAACAGCAATTTTGCTTTTCGAATAAAAAATCCCTTAATTGTAAAATAAGAGACTCCCTGGTATTACAGCTTAGTGTATTCAATAATATTTGAGTCTTTCCAGGAAAGGTTTCTGAGAACTTGTTAGAAATTATGGCTCTTATAAAATAAAGCTTTAATTCTCCAACATGAAGGTCCAAAGTGATGGGATGAAACCTTCTGCATCGCTGCTAGGGATACTTAAAGAAACCTGTCTGTCTCAGGCTATATACGGTATATTTCTCATGCTATGATTTACTCACCACAGAGGACCCATTCAAATTGTTCTCATGCAGTACAGTCAGAGTATAGGCAGGTAAATATAATGTTGTTAAAGATGAATGTGAGAATGAAGCATATAAGTCTTCTCAGACTGTAATGTTTTCAACCTAAACATTTATGATTAGATGAACGAGAAATTCTTCTTTCTGCTTATTTTATATTTGAGTCCAGAAGCTTAAATTACCTGCACTGGTAATTTAACTGGACTTTCCACACATCACTGGAGGCAATTTCAATGTCAGTATAATTCTCTGTTACACACACACACACACACACACACACACACACACACACACACACACACACACACACACACACACACACACACACTCCTGCATTTTCACCTTCACTTTCATCAAACACACAGCACTAACAGTGGACTCGTTCTCCCAGAGGGTTTGATCGCCACCTCACTGGGTCAGATCGCTCACGCACATGTGCTGAATGTGTTGCTTTGCATTTTTCTGAAGTGTTGCAATGAGATTTGGATGTTTCACTTCTGTTTTCTTTAAATGAGCAGTTGGGTGGCCTGTTCATCTTTAGATGGCAGGCTTTGACCCTGGCTAACAGGAAACAGAAAGTGCCAGTACTGCAAATGTGTTGGAGATGAGGAGAGTAAGAATGTGAACAAGGATATCTGAACTTTGCTTGAGTAATTGGGTAAATCATTTCTGGAGCAAAGAGTGAGTAAACCAAGATGTTTACATGAGTCAGGGAAATGTAGCCTGGTTACTGTGAGACCTTCATTAACACTGAGCTCATTTCTCCTCCTAAAGCAACCATTTTTAATGCAAGGCTGGCATTTTACACACAAGATGGGAGAAGCTGAAAGCTGCTTTTAGCAATGCACTAATAACTGCAGATGGCTCAGATGTATATATATAACTGACAGACCCTGGCGTTTTTGCTCTGTCTGCTGTTTATAGTCTCCTGACATTATCACTATGCTTTTATCATTGCATCTGAAAGAATATATATAGAATATGTTAAAGGCTAAGAACCAGTGCAGCCAATCAAAATCAACAGATAGATCAGAGTGGAATCGTGACTGGGTGGGAGGTCCGTTAAAGGATCACTGTGGGCTGAAGTGGAAGACCAGCACAGAGGCTGTGTACAGACAGGGGCTGAGCAGGCTCTACTCCCTAAGCAAGCTGAGATCCAGGAGATTTCCTGCCTCTCAGTTGTGGTGAGCACCGGGTACTTCACTGTGGTCTGCTGAGCATCAGAGCTGTGAATAAACTGATTAGGAAGGCTGACTTTATGACTGGAGAGGAGGTGGCTGAACAAACTGTTATCCTGACCATGCACCCTCTGGGCCGGTTACAGGACAGGCGGCAGAGCTCGTTCTCTCACAGATTCAGCTCGGCTACTACAACAGCTCTACAGTCACACACACATCTGTCTAACAGAGACTTGTCGGCTCTGCTACGTTTAACATTTTAACCCTGCACTCTTACAATACAAATGATATTTTTTACACACTGACACCACAAACAGGGTTGAGAGGTTGAGTTCAGTGACTTGATTTAGCCATTTAGCATGTGAGTCTGCGGGTTTTGACCCGTAGACCCAGATCAGTGCCGGCCTCCAGAAGCCGTTTGAGGAGCTCCAGCTTTTGTTGCTTCTGTCATGTGTTTTTGGGTTTGTTTGTTTTTACCAGTTTCAGTCTCTTATCATTAAAATCGCTAATTTTTGATGGCAGTAAGAAAACGTTGGAGGCAATTTAGACAGAACAGGGAAATTTGCCAAATGTTCTCCTGCAAATTCTCAAGTTTGGATGCGTGGAAGAATCTCCTGACTACCAAAGGATTACTGTTTGACTTCCCCGTAATAATATTTAACCCCAGCTCAAACCAGTTACCTCTTTTAATCTAATTTTGAAAGAAAACACTGCAGTTAGGATGCACTTAATTTCTTTATCAAAGAAAGATATTCAAACACAGGCAGAATGAAATCAAAAGGTTCAAATTTTATATATGAGCAGGTTTGAGTTTGCAAACAGTTTAGCAGGAACGACAGCCAGCAGAGTGGATATATGTACGTGCACATATTTGTGTGGAGGAAGAATAAACAGGAAAGATGCACTGATTAAGGTAGACAAGTACGTAATAATGAGATGAAAGCAGAAAACCAAAAACTCCCTACATGCAAACTTTAAAACTTTAATAGAACTGATATTCTGCTTTAAATGGCTACGAAGGCGGAGTGAACTGACTCCTCAATCTTTTAAGAGCATCAAAGCAGACACCTGCAAAGGAAGATCAGCAACAGCAGAACCTCGGCTACAGTCGGAGCACGAGTGAGACAAATCCAAAGTAAAATGACTCTGAAGCGGGAGGTGGAGGGAGAAAAAAGGCACAAAGGAAGCGAGAGGGAGAACAATTAGAAAGGGGACCGAGAGAGTCAGTGGGGTTAGACAGAAAGAGAGGCAGGTACAGTAAGAAGAGGAGTGAATGAACCGTGGAGTGAACTACCATTCACTAAAACCTGCTCCAGCATGAGTTGAATCTTAATTAACGGATTGCAGTAAGATGACTCACTCCTGCTATTTTTAGCCCCTGAAATGAGAACGCTGTTTCTCGGCTGAATGTATGTGTGGGAAACTATTCTTTGATGTTATATAACCACACACAGGTTTGAGCAGTGCGAGTTTTAGGACCAGTGAAATGGCATTTTAACCATGCACGCTCATTTGAAGACTGACCTGTATCCCTATAGATGATCGAGGTGTTTTCAAGTACTCCTCAGCCTTTGACACGAGGACGGCCTTATCGCAGGTGAGCACTGAGCTGTGAGAGTCTGTGGACGGGTGTCTTTTTCCAGCCATGACTCTGGCCGCCTCCATCGCTATAGTAACAGCTTTGGTGCTATCCAGGCTGTCGTTGGAATTGTAGAGGCCTCTGCCCGGGGTCAACCCCAAGCTGATGCCGTCGGACGCCCACATCCCACCATGAGGGTGCCTCCCCTCGTGGTGGGCGTCCTGGGTGGACTCGGTGCTACTCTGGGCCGTGATGGAGATGAGCGGTTTGGAGGTGGTGCGTGGCGGGACTGGAGGAGGGGTCTTCTTATAGCTAGGTGTGTAGGTGATGGCTAGAAAAGAGGCAAAAATGAACAAAGCCATTTTCAGAATATTAACATTTTAAATTTACATTAAATTCCCACTGTTCATACTATATGTTTATAGTATAGCAAAGATTTTATGATGCAAGGCAATGATGTAAAAAGATTTGATTTTATTTTGGGAAAAATATGTCAAGGTAACTATAAACTACAATGCACATGTTCATAATAGTGAAATAGTGACGGATGATTTTATTTGATTTTTTTTAATGTTATTCTAAGTTCAGTGTGGCCATAAGTCTGTTTTTAGTTTGGTCTGTTTTCTGTTCAGGTGTGTGTGTGCCTGTTTAGACATCATCGTGGGGACCAAAAATTGGAATGTTACTATACTTGTAGGACTTGTGAGGACGCACACATGATTGGGATTTTGGTGTCAGGGTTAAGGTTAGGTTCAGGCTAAGGGTTAGGCATTCATTTATGATGGTTAGGGTAAGCATCTAGGGAAAGCATTATGTCAATTAGATGTCCTCACTAAGATAGCAAAACCAGAATTTGTGTGTGTGTGTGTGTGTGTGTTTGTAATTCATAGAAATGATCCGTAAATAAAAGTTAATCATACATAAAATCCAGAAATAGAAAAAGAAACAAACTTGGATGTAATAGAAGCAGAAGGCCAGCATGATATTGATAAACACATGCAGATGGTTTGTATCTCACAGATTACTAAATGTGATTAAAAAAAAAAAGAAAAAAAAAAGTGCTTTTTTATACTACAGTGTATGCTTTTTCATACATAGTATACACAGTACCATAGGCAAAGTTGCCTCCATTTTTGTAATTTTTTTTAATCAATATTCAAGGACTCTATTTTTGGAGTGTATTTTACACATTAAAAGTGAACCTCTGTCCAAAAAATGCACTCAGTTTACTTCTCATTTACTGTGAGCATCATTTTCTCCCAGTAATTACGGTTAGGATATGTTTGTTTTTTTTTATTCCAGTCCATTCTTCATTTGCAGCATTTAAATAACCTTTATCAGATTTGATGGTTTTGTTACATACTTTAAAAAAGTGTTTTGCTTTTCGTTTACAACTGTGGGGATTAAATTGTGTTAAAATGTACAAAACAGTGATGTCACGTTTTGAGACGAGGACCCAGGCACAGAGAGACTTGATGAATTTAAGAATCTTATGATTTAATAAAGAAATTTACAGACTTGCACGGAGATGGTAAAATTATGATGACTGATAACGGAGATGAAGACAACAGACGATGAGGACAGGGAGGAACAGGGGTTTAAATGCACCAAGGAGACACTCAGAGGGAACTCAGGACAACTGGAGACATTTAAGGATGCAGGGACTGACAGAGACGGGGAAGAAGTCTCATCGTGATGAATAAAGTTTATCTTGCCTGGCTGGGCAGCTGCTCAGCCCCCCAAAGCTCTGATCCTAGAATCGCCCCAGTGGGGCATTACATTTGGAAGAAGCTAGCTGCTAAAGAAACAGGTTGCGGGTGAATTAGAGGTGCAACAAATTGAACAAATGAAGCCTCACAGCTCTGCCCAGTAGCCTGAAGACAAGCAGAGAGAATAATGGCTTGTTGTCCACAGACCCATCCAGGGTGTACTACCCACCCGAAGCTGAGACTGAAAAATACTGGAAGAACATCCAGGAGAAAGAAGCGTCACTGGTGGATCTAAGAGCAGACGAGAGCAACCTCCCAGAACAAGAGCCAGTGAACGTCACAAAGACAGCCATCCAACCACAAGAATGAGCTGGACCAGTACCTGACATGATCCATGCCTGCTGACTGATGAAGCTCACAGCACTCCACGATCGCCTGGCAGCACAAATAAGGGTCACTGCTAACAGCAGGCTGGCTAACACAAGGCAGAACCATCCTGACCATAAAGGGTCACCATCGAACTACCTGCCTCTCCACTACGCGGAAGCTCCTCTCAGGTATTGTAGGAACTAAGCTGAGCAGGTACATGAGTCAATGAGCACAGGTCAGAAAGGCTGTATAACAGCAGAGGGCCACAGCACCAGCTCCTCAAATACCTCCAGAAGCAGTGCAATGTTAGGAAGCAGTGATCTGATACCCAGCTGGAGTAATAAACTCACCCAGTGCTGACAGGACTGCTGGGATTGGCTTCAGAAGAATTCAGGGACAACTGGGTTGTATTAAATTCAGTTAAACTGAATTGAATTCAGTTTTATTCATATGGCACCAAATCGCTACAACAGCCACCTCAGGGCACTTTATATTGTAAGGTAAAGACCCTACAATAACACCAGCCCTCATCACCACAGCCTCAGGTGTTCAGAGACTGGTTTTTACACATAAAGTAATAACACAGTAAAAAAAAAAAGCCGTTGTGAAACGTGAGACTGATCTGACATGGATGAAAACCAGAGAAGTAATCAGGAGTACTCATGTGGAGGATTCTGCTAAAGGAAGGCTGACACGTCTCGTCTTCTTATTCTGCCCGTTTCACAACAGAAGGAAGGAGGATTACTTTCTTTCAAGTGCAAATGAGAATATCGACTTAATCCACAGAGAGATGGACTGGGGAATGGGTCACGAATGCCTTCTGGGCTTTGACATGTCTTTATTTTCAGAAAGCTCATCGTAGTTACAGGCCCGAGCATCTGAAGCACGAGCTGTGAGCCGGCCACCTCAGAGCCAAGAGCAGAAGGAAGATCGACGGCAGAGCGGAAGAACACCGAGTCACGCTGCGGGGCAAGTTATGGGTTATCGTTTTCCTCAACAAAGAGGCAAACTGAGCTGAACTCAGCGTTTCTTGTGTGCTTACATCACACAAAGCCACTTCTTTCAGTTCTAATGAGCTGCCCCGTCCACGCAGGCCCCCCAAACACTAATGTGTAGAATTAATAGCATTTCACAAGTACAGAGCAAACACAAACCTTTTTGTTTGCATTTATCTTAATAAAGAGAGAAATTTCTTGTAACCATCAAAGCCAGCGCTTCACCTGAAACCTACAACAACTTTTGGCCTCTTTCTCACCCCGACTGCAGCTGTGTATAAATAGCTACAGACGTCTGGTCTATGGAGAGTGTTCTGCTCCAGGGACTAAATGACTCACACTGACGGCCATTCACAGAATTAAGTCCTCGTGGATGAAGAGATGCGAACCCGAATAAAGACGGAAAATGGGAGAGAAGGAAAATGTAGAGGTAAGAGAGAAAGAGGGAGGGAGAGTAAATCATTGCAGATATAAAGAGGGATGAAAGAGGGTTTTGTGTGTGTGTGTGTCATAGAGAGCAAGGATAAATCAGGGAGTGCGGAGCGATCGAGGGAGGAAAGAGATGACCCATTGAAGGGGCATGATTCAGCAGGAGGACCAAAATAGAGCCATTATTAGCCAGCCAGTCGTGCAAAGGGGAGTCATAACTCTTGGTCCCATCTTGTCAGTGGCAGTATTACTCAGCATGTAGATGAAGTGAACACCAGAACATACGCACTGCTCGCTCACTCATTTCAGACAGAGTATTTAACACTATTATTATACATCATGTTCCAACATATGAAGCTGTGGTGATGTAGTGCAAACTGCTCTCTGTGTACGTGAAGCCGAGTGATGTGATGCTCTGTGTTTAGAGGTTGGCGACGTGTCGGGGCGCACTTTGTGTTCTGTCTCCGAACTTTCTGTTTTTTATTCTTTGACTTCATCACGTTTTAAATGTTGTTTTGATTTGACTTTTATTATTACCTTTAACTCAGGGGTGTCAAACTTCAATTTGAACGTTTTTGTTAAAGATTAAATGACTGTTTTTATTCTAGTGGGGGAAAAACAAAAATGTGTGAATGTGTCACAGGGCAGAGGAATGAGCTACCAGAACCTTTTCTGTCTTTTTACACATTCAACATACACAGAAATGCGTTGTTGAAATCGCAGTTCTTTTAAAATATCTCAGGGATTGAATGTCCAGCTAAATGTCGTTACACTGACAGAAAGGGCAGTTTCAGCGATGGGCTGCATGTAGCTCACAGTATAAAGTGATTTTGACGTTCCTGTTTTAAATTACTGGTTCTTAGTGCTTTTTCTACTCGCCTTGAGCACTCAAAGCGCTTTTACAATATGCAATAAATTAGACGTGACTGTAGGGTCCTTTACAAACATCTGCATGTGATGAGCTGTGAGTGAAACCAGGAGGAAACCTCGTCCTTAGTCAAGAGAGCAGTTTCTGATGCTTCAAGAATGGGAACATGAGAGGCTTGAGAGGTGCAACAGACCCATTTTTAACACCGCGGTTGTTTTAAGAGAACATTTTGTGCAATTAGCAAAGCAGCAAGACTGCCAGCTGAAGCAGGACCATCAATCAGGAAACGCAGGGAAATGCCCCGTGCGGGGGCATCAAACCTGAAGGCCCGGGCTCACTGTGTGCTCTTTGTGTTTTTGTATGCAGTTTAATTAATTTAATTTAACCCTTTCAGGCATGAATTATGACAACCTCAATCAGGATCTTTCTCTTAAGTATTTTTATTCATCTTTAAAAATATGTATTTCTCAAAGAGTTTTTTACATGTCCACTTAGGTGGACAACATACGTTTTGACAAACGAATCAATAATATAATATGTCTGTTGTGTTTATGTGCAAGTCTACCATCAACACTGACACAAATACAAGAAAACAACCTTTGAATCCACTGCAGTGACCACTATGTGTGAAAGGGTTAATTATTATTGTTAGCAGTGTTAATGTTAAGGACATTTTATTTTTGCTCTTAGGTTACATCAGTGGATCTGTAAAGAGAGCACACGTGGCTGAGGGGAAAATATGTGAGTGCCGAGGCAATCAGTAGTGCAGCGGTCCCTCGTTTATCACGGCGTTACGTTCTGAAACTAACCAGCGACAGGTGAAATCCACGAAGTAGCCAACTTTATTTTTTACAGTTATTATAGATGTTTAAAGGCTGTAAAACCCGTCACTACACACTTTATACACTTTTCCCAGACAGGCACGAACATTTTCACACTTTTCTCTCTTGTTTAAACTCTCAAAGTTCAAACCTTCGTAGAAAAATAAGTCCAGGATTATAGAAGGAAACCAAAGGAGTGCAAAACGTTTCTTCAACATTGTTGTGTTTGTCGTGGAGAAAACTTACAAACCTACAGTACAGTCACACTTCTAGCATCGAAGATTTATTTGACAAACTGAACGCATTCTGTACTGTACAGAAGACACGCGGAGGAGACTGATTGACAATGGTCTACAGCCAATCAGGACGCGGATCAAAACAACAAAACAAAACAAAAAACATGGAAAATTGCACAAAAAAAGGCTGCGAAAGGTGAACCGCGTTATAGCGAGGGACCACTGTATCTGTGAGAGAACATCAGCTAAACATGTTCAGGTAGACCTGGCATCAAGTCTGGTATGGCTGTTTTTAGTGGGAACACAAAATCTTCCAAATGTTGCAACTAAACTAAGAAGGTTTAGTTGTGCTTAAATGTTGCATGCATGCATTAATTGGAACATGCATGGTGCAATAAATAAACTGTGACACAAACATGTAGAAACCTGGGAGGATGTAGTCCTCGAGCATACACGAGTACAAACGGACTATATTTGTTTGGGCCTAAATCTGCTGAACCTGTCCATCGCAGCGAGCAGACAAAGTGCAACGCAGAGTGCTCATTTCTAAAAAGTAATCGATGACAGAACCTTCAGAGGCGGCTAAATTTATTCAAAGTAAAAACCATTTTGTTTTCTCTACGCGCAGCAGCCAGGCTGATTAACGTGAGACACAAAGGCAGTGAGTCAACCACTCCATCTCTGTTAGGACCTCTCCATCTATCAGGCTGGCTGCATGCTAACATGGGCGTGGAGTTTGGAAGAGAGTTGAGTGACACGTTGTTAAGAGTCTTTCTCTCCGGCTGGATTTATAACTACGAAGGAAATGCAGCAGTTTGTTTTGCAGTAGGCTTTTAAGAATATGTAAATGATCTGAAGGGAGGCTGGAAGACGAAGAATGATGGTGGATTCCATTATTGGCACTATCACAAGCACTGCAGACAGAAACATTAAAGAAATGAATATAAGAATAACTCACTACAGATAAGAGAGAGCAGACAGGGTGAGTCATTACTCTGACGTACTCAACCACACCTGGAGGGTTTGTTAAAGTTTAAAAGCGTCCTGAGGAGCGTGATGGCTCATTGTGGACAAAAACATTGTTCCTGATAAATAAACCACACGAGTGGCTGCAGACAGTCATTTTATAACCCGTTCTTGATCTGTGGATCAGACGCTCTTCTGTACTTGATGGAAGCCACACTCTCGTGGTCGTATTTAATGGCTTCTGCAGTCAGAAACGGTGCCACCGCTCTGCATTAGCATCCAGAAGAAGAGCATCTGCAGGGCAACAGTTAGCTGCACGCCACTGTGTGTTCTTAGCCTCACGTGTCATGTGACACTTCATTAGGAAGATCGTTAAAACATACAGAACAACAGAGCTTTCAGAGGTGAGCGTGTCCATGTGTCTGTGTGACGTTTGAGAAACTGGTGCACTCATAAATATGCCAAGCAGCAGCAGAGAAAGCACTCTCAACGATTAAGTCTGCCTCAATCAGAATATGCAGGTTTGTTTTAATGGGGCTGTAGTGAGGAAACTGTCCTCTAGTCAGAGCCATCCCAGTAAGCACCAGCCTGCTAGCCATAAGGGTCTGTATCAGCTAGATCAAACCCACTGACTCCCACTTGAGACTAAGGCTACAGAAGGTTTATCACCCATGTCCAGATCGCCCAGTTTAAGAGTCTGCTTTTTGCTAGGCTTGGCTCCAGACAAAACTAACCCCAGCCCATTACTCATGCTGCTAACAGCCAGCCAGTTTCCTGCCAGTTAATTTCCACTCAGTTTTCCAGTTCACCAGTGTAGAACCTCCAGAACCCAACAGTTCCCTGCCCGACCGTGTCCCCACGTCTTTGCGGTCCATTTTTCCATGGCTTTATTTGGCTCTTTGGTTTAACTTGTTCAAGTTGAATTAATTGACTTTGACAGGTAGCTACGGCTGTAGCCTCCTGTGGACCGAATGAAGTTTGTGATGCCATGAATGTGAGTTGGTGCAGATCCTCAACATTATTCTCAACAACAGAAACTATATATTTCTTTCTCTCTCTACTTTCTCTCCTTTTTTTAACAGTGTGCTGCAGGACAACTCGTGTTTCATTAAAACAATATGTCACTTTGAAACGGAGCAACAGAGAATGCCCCAGGTAGACAGTTTACCTGGGGTTTGTTGGGGTGTCCAATCAATGCTGCAGGTGGAGGGGAGGCAGAACTGGATCCCTGAAAACAAGGGAGCGATGGGATATTCAGAAGAGGGGGCGTATTTGCCCAAACACACAGTATAATGGATTAACAATACAAAAAGCCATACTTAGATTGGATCCAAGAACAAACTGCAGGATATGAGGATCATCTGGCACAGTGGGAGTTTGTGCTTTATGATTTCTCCTATTGCAGCAGGATGAGCGTCGTGATAGAGTACCATCATTATAATAGTGTAGAAGTGCCCGATTGTTCTCGTTAACACCAAGCAGTAAGCATCTTCTTTACTTCAACTCATTTTCTGATATTTGCTGGGTTATCAGTTATTTCCAGACTTTATTGAGGACACAGATCATGAGTGGGTCCACAGAACAACAATGATCATTTGTCTTTTATTTACGATGACAGCATGACCTCTACAGTTTATCACACTTTATCTTAAATCATAAAAAAATACTAATGCAAGAAAGTGAGGTTGTGATAACCCCGTCTAATGTAAAGTACCTGATGAAGTGAAAAATAATGATCGTATTTGTCACCGTTTGACTCGCTGTCAGAAAAGGTCTCAGCGCTTCCATCCAATTGAACCGACCTTCATCTTGATGAAATTTGAAAATGAAATGAGTCTACAGCAGGAAGCAGTCGAAGCCATTTTGTAAATTAAGATTGGGCAGATAACTTGAGGCCACTGGCTTTTTTTGGTTTGTAATAATATAACAGTAAATACCGTGTTGTGACACACTCAGGTCGGCCGGCGCGTTAGCCGAACACACCTGCATCATTCTGTCTGTTCCAGCAGGAAAAGCCTGGCTTTACGTGCCGTTGCACGCTGCATCCTACAGCACTTTATTTTTGGATTATATGCTACAAATAAAAATATTACCATTACAGTGCATAATAAATAGTGAGCTACTTCTAGTTACGATCTTTGCAAAGGTAAAGGAAGAGAGCCAGGAGAAGAAGAAAAGTGGAGCACTTTATGTCAGTAAAATGAATTCAACAGTAGAACCTAATTAACTTCCCTCCCCTTTGAAAACCTCTCACATTCATCTAATTTAGCAAACTTTAATAAAGTGCTGTGCGCACATTCGACTCAAAACAACAGACGAAAATCCTTTTCTGGCAGCTCACTGATGTTCTGCTGAAAGATCCTTTTTATTCCGTGCACTTTATCAGAGCGCAGACTTCAGTGGGCGACTCCACATAGAGCGCATTAATTGGACAGAGAGCGCAGATATATCTTCTGATTTTTGCCTGGCTGTTCGTTGCTGGTAACAGAATTCTGCGTCTTCGGTGGTACGTAGGCTCCTTTCATTGCACTGAATGTCGAAATGAAGCTATGAATAGAACCGAGTACCTACAGTGAAGCACTGCATATGAAACACAAGGAAATATGGAGGCCATCTGTCATGCACCATTACTACATTATTTTCATCAGTCAGTATCACACATGTGGAAATGCAGCACTACGGCGTGACACATACCTCTTTTCAGGAAGGAATACAATTCGGCATGTCATCACACTTATGTCCCAGTACATTCTCAGTCTTTGATTCCTGAGCGTTAGGATGATAACTTACAGTAAAAAATACATCATCACCTCTGAGCAAAGCCTGTTATTCCAGTGTCAGACAAATGTAATAATTTAGAGCGTCTCTGATGAATTCATCCGTACAGTCCAGAAAATGTGTGCATGTTTGATAGCAAACTGTATGTGTATGCAGGTAACGGTAGCTACATACTGTGACTCTACTGGTTTGCAATTTTAGTTGGGAATGATTGTAAATGCAGAATTATTTTCCAACAAAATGCAGCTGTATGCAAAAGTCTGCCCACACCTTATTTTACCTAATGATGATTGTTAATGAATCCAGACGGCTGAGACGTCAGTGATGTTAGCAGATGCAAACCTCTGCATGTGGCACATTTGATATTTTTTATTATTTTTAAGCCACTGAATTTAAAAAAGTTATTTTTTCTAACACCTGTGCACCGCTGAGGTTGCATTCACTGTAAAATATCAACAGAATAAACAATTTGCTCAAACTTTTGCAAACAGCTGTAACAGTAGAGGATCCCAGTTCCACTCAGCATTGTGCAAACATCATTTCTCATGTTCTTCTCTCTTTAAACCCGTCCATCCAACAGCTCACATAGTAAACAGTATCTCTTTATATAGTTATATGATAACTGCCAATATTTACTTCACCCCACTTTAGAGTGACAATGCAAGTAGAGCTCAAAATAGGTCAAAAAAAGGAAAGTTGCCATAATCATTGCAAAGACGGCTGTGACCTTGTACACTCTGGACTGTTTCTACAGTCTATTAGTGAGCTCTTAAAAGAGTCTCTTAAAATAAACGTGTACAGCATTTGTTATGCAGGATCATCCATTGATTTGAACCAGCACTCTGAGGATGAGGAGTCCTTTCCTGGGAGATGATTCACATCAGAGATGACAACTGCTTCAGAGAGCTTCGTACTGCTATCACTGAATGTTTATGAAACATTATTGTTCAGTGCATTTATCACTGCAGGAGTTTATGACATTCTCGCACTGTGTTGCAGTCCATGAAATGCAGTTTTGCTGCTACCAATGCAGTCTTTTTCCATGGACGATGTAGAAGGAAGTTCTTGCTTGAATGCCAACAATCCCATGACATTTCGATGTGCACGTCGCTGTAAGTGCACTGGCAGCTACAAACCAAAAGCTATAAATATAATTTTCAGCTACATTTCGCCTGCTGAGAATGAGGTATGAGCTCACAGAGTGAGAGACACATATGTGATTTCTGCGCTGTTGTACTCGTATCTGCCACTCCACAGTTCTACACTCGCACTCCTGTACATCGAGTCTCGCCTGTGGCCCCTCTTCTGCCACCTGTACCACAAAAAGGCCTGCTCAGATGAAGCTGCTTCTGGACTGCCTGGGACATCCTCCTCCACAGGTCCCACAGTCATATGGGATACAGCCACACACTCCAGTATCTCTGCTGTAACATCATCTGACTCCATGGATAGCAGGTCCTCTGAGGTTATCTCTTGGAGATCTGGGCCTGATGATAGAACAGGTTCTGAGGCTGAACTTGTGGGTCCAAAGTCTAGTTCCAGTGATGTATCAGGAGATACCGAACTAGGAGGGGATATTGTGACAGTGACCTGTGGTAGGATGTCATGTAATCCCGAGGCTACGTCCTGAGACATGTGATACTCCGTAGCTGGGTCCAAACAGACAAACTCTGTTGATTCTGAAGGATCCAAAGGGCCCATTGCAGCAGGGTCAACAGATGGTAGAGGTGAACTTGAACTGTCTGACTGGTACATGGGTGGGTCTAAATCCTCTACATTTGATAAAGAGTCAACACTAATGTCAAAAGGCTCTGGTTCAGGATCCATAAACACTGAGTCCAGATCATCTTGATCCAGGGAAGTCAGCATGACCAAGTCAAAATGGACCAGATCAGCGTGATATATAGTGGTGGTGTCAAGTGGTTCTGGAAGAGGTGGCCAGTCTGAGTCTTGAGACTCTTGAGATTCAGGGTTTGGTGGAGTTTCTACAGAGCTGGAAGCAAAAGTTGAGACGGATGTTTTCTCCTCATCAGGGAGGTCGGAAGGATGATCGGGAAAGGTGATAATGGGATCTGGATCTGTGACACTGCCGGGTGGACTCGCAGGATCGTCCGAGTCAAGATACTCTGACACAACAATAGAAGGACATGTTATGCCGCTATCCAAATCAGACAGTGTAACAGGATCAAACTGAGGAGTTGGTGCATCACAGACTGAGGTTGAGCCTTGACTAATGGATACGGGCGATTCTGATGGTTGAAGTTCTTCTTGTGTTGGGTCTGAGGAATCTGTATTTTCCAGTGCTGAATATGTTGAGGACGCAGCAGTAGGATCTTGAGGGCCTGAATCTGGTTTGTCCACAGTGACAACATCTGGAGACTCTGAATCTGACATGATGTCATAATCCTGTTCATCTGGTGGTGACACTGTAACTACAGGGACTGGGTATGGCAGCTGTATCGTATCCTTGTGAATTTGCTTGGAGTCTGGGGGGTTTGTGTTATCTGTGAAAGATGGTTCAGATTGGGGTAGGGAATTATTACGTGGACCTACATCTGTTTGTTGTGGAGTGATTACCATTTCCTGTTCAGGTGTTGATGAACCCTGAGGACTCTCAGGGGCTGTTTCTAAAGAAAGTGGCGCTGTACCGTGGGTGGTGAGTGTTGGCTCATTAGTGGCCATGTCAGAGGAGCTTAGAACTGCACCGTCGACTGCAAGCTCCGATTCAGCTCTGGTGAGCACAGCAGTAACATCAAGTGTCTCTGGCTTGACTGCTCGAACAAAGACAGGAAGTATTGGATCCAAAGAAAGTGGTATGGCACTTTCTACGTACATTGACTGTGGAGAGGCAAGAATGCTCGGGTCCATCGAGAGCTGTTTTGGCAGGCCTCGGCGGGCCCCTTTCTTTTCGTCTTTTTCTTCTGGACAATTAACAGCTGCATCTGCAGTGCTCTGCCTGACCAAGACTTTGCTGCGGGCCTGGGTCCCCACCGATACCTTGGATATTTGGGGCTTTTTCTCTCTAGCCCCCCCAGTGCCTCTATCTGCAGTGGAGGTTCCAAATCTTCCTGCCCCGGGCCCGGGTCCAGGCCCCGATCCCGCTCCAGGCCATGCCCTTGTTCCTGTCCCTGTACTAGGTCCAGCTCCTGCACCCAAGCCTGCCCCAGCTCCAGCGGCCATGTTGCCTCCCTGGGGAGACCATGTGTTATAATGCTGCGTGAAAGTGTTGAAATTACTGTTGAAAGCACGAAGTTCTTTACAGAGGTCCCTCCTGAGTTCAGCTAGCTCTCGACGCATGGCCGAGACCTCTTCCTTCCACTGCATGCTGATAGCGGCAGCCAGTGTAGCCGACTCTTTGATACTGGCCTGGATGGCCTTTGGTGATGGCCGTTCTGGAGCACTAGCTCCAGTGGATCTGAAGAGGCTCGGAGAAACAGGTGGTCCAGACAAGGGTTTGGCTGTAGCCCCCGTGTTGTCTTGGTGGTAAAGCCTGTCTCTTCTGATGGGGCAGCCTAGATCATCATGAGTCAGAGGGACTGTGTCTGCCAAATCCTCATGTATTCTGTCCTGGTCAGGTAAACAAGAGTCTTCCTGCACATAATTTCTGTCTGGAAGACAAATGTAGATATATATATCTGTAATATGGCCAAAGGTGTGAGCAGCTGGAGAGAATGTGCTTTTTATTGTCACAATGCAGTAACATCAAGTCATGCACTGAATGCCATGAGTCAAAATAAGATAATAGCTGAAATGTACAGCAGTGATTATTGTGCCAATCTCCTCGTGTGACTCCCACAGATGTATAGCAACAATATGTCATATTAGCATTTAGACAGCACTCCCATTTTGACTCATTTATGCTGATGGTTTACACTGCCTTCTCATCCTTAATTTCTAGCATGCATTCTTCACATCTTTTCAATGCACAAAGCTGAAACTCCTAGCTCCTGGAACACATCATAGAGAATGGACAATTTCGTCTAATCAGCGAGGTGTGCGAACAGTCCTTGCGTGCTCTTCGGCTTCCGTTTGAGGTAAGGAAATGTGAACTTTGTGCAGTGAAAAGAGGCAAAGATGAGCAAATATTCCAAAGCTTTTCTCATCAATCAGGAAGTACAGTATGAACCCTATTGAAAATGTCAAGTCCAGTTTGACTGACTAAATCGAGTTGCCCCATTTCCAAAACTGGGGCAAAATGCATTGCACCAAACTCTTAAGAGATCTTTGAGTTTACTGAGAAAGCAGTGTAAGCAAACATTTATAGGTATGAAGAATTGATCATAAGCACATCTCCAGATGTCCACACCTCTAACTCTCCCTATTATAGCCCATATAGTTGGATCATGAATCTACTGCGGGAGGAGGTGGAATCCACTTGGACTTCTTGTCCGAGCCGTTTCTCTTCTGTTCTTCCCACATTCTTCATCTGTACAAGGACGTATCCTTTCCTCTGTGAATCCAGCAATCAGGGAATTGTTGAAACCAGCAACAGCTTACAATTTGTTATAATGAATGCTCAGTATCAGAAGTAAATGCATGTTTCAGCTGAGTAATTTGCACGTATGATACATATGACTAACTAGTGCGACAGTTCGGTTACCGCTGTAGTCAGCTGATCCGAGTGTAGACACAACTGTCTGCAGCTCTGTAATATCATCTCGTTGTGCGTAAACGTGAGCTTGAGACAAAATAACTTGTGTGAATTAAACAGTCTGTGAGTGAAAAGCTGCTTTTGCAGCACCGTGTAAACTCGCTTCAAGTAAAAACTTCATGTGGTGTTTCCAGCGAGACGATAAAGCTGCGTGCTCACTGTCACCATGTGGCACAACAAAGAAATATATGCAGTGGAAAAAGCAGCAGGTGTCCTTATTCTGACCTGATTTTTATTTCAGACACTTTCCATTTGTGATTTTCAATAGGGTTCATAGCTTTACTCTTTGATGCATCCAGTGGATGAGCAGATGAAGCACTGTATCCAAAGTACAAACAGCTCACAACTGGTCACTACAAATGCCTCAGTAAAAATGAACACATACAAGAATGATTCATGCAAATATTCTGAAACTGTTTGACAGTATGAGTTGGCACTAATAGTCTTTATGTATCCATAACCACACATCCTTGTTAAAATAAAACGTATTAGTGTCACATGTCCACTAATATATTGTGCAGATTTATGTTTAACCATGGTTACCTGTGGTGGACCTGATGGTGGAGGTGACGGTGGAGGCCATGGGGGGAATGCAGTCGTCATCTTGGGAGTAGCCAGCCTGGATGGCTCGCAGGTAGCTGTGGCTCCGGGTTCGGAAGCAGCCGGGCAGGTCCAAAGCGTCCATGGCCTGGGATTCCACCTCGCTGAACACAGACTCGCACACAGACTCAAACTGGCCATTAATTTCTGTTTCACTCACCTGAGAGAAACAAAGCCATAAATAAGCTCCATCGATCGAGGGTAGTGAGGATACATATTTTTATCGGTTGGCTGTAAACCTCCACTTTTTCTCACTTTAAAATCATAAAGAAGCAGAGTCTGTGAGAAGGTTCGTGGAGTCAAGGTCGTACACTGTCAGAGAGTTCGTGACACATTTGTTGTTGGATTTGATGTGAATGCCTTTAAAACAGCAGAAACTGTTAAACCGTTATCTCTCCACTCTCATTTGGCAATATCAGGAGTCAAAGATAAACATCTTGTTCGACTGGGATTAGGAATTAGAGGAAGTTTAGTTGAAATGCTGGGACTCCAAGCAAATCAATATCTCTCTTTTACTAAGGAGATGAATATCTCAGCAAGCCCCACTGGAATCCTTTAATTTGTCCAGATAAACAATGTGCAGTAAAGTGTTGAGACTAAATTTATGTAAGAAAAATTATGCCTGGGCTTTGAAAACAATACTCAGTGCCGTGACAATGAAACTGGGAGAATCGGCCTCTTTAAGTGGGATTTTAAATGAAATGACTTTGTTAAATTTTCCTGGAAATTAAAGCCAACCCCTCTGGCTCCCTCGGGGATCCAGGAAAATCTGTGCAAACCTAAAGGATGCGCACTCACCTGGCTCACTTGGCTAACACAGCTAGCCTGACTGAGGGTGCTGACAGCCCGCATATAGCTCTGATTCCTGGAGCGAAACTTGGGTGAGTTGTAGTTGGTGGAGGGATCCAGAGCAATGCTTGGGTGCATGTCCCTGGTGGCTTGCAAGTGGTAGCTCTGACTGAACAGAGAGAGAGACAAAGAAAAGCAGGACAGGAGTGGGACTACAGCCATAAAGCAAATCAATTAAATATAATCTGACTGATAAACAAGCATTTTGTGTAACACGATGAAGAATTACTAAGCACAGCTGGCTGAGCTTGAGAGGGAGGCTGGATGACACCGTGGCTCTTAGGCTGTCTCTTCCTGTTCCCCCCCGCTACATTCATTCGTGTCCTTAGAAAGGCACTTTGATTTTTGTCGTGCTGAAACATCCAATCAGTGCTTGGAAATGAGGGAAATGCAAATCAGGGGCTAGTTAGTGAGCAAGCACTTTGGAGAGCACCCCAGTGTCAGCCAGGTCAATTAAACGTGCTCCCCCAGCAGTGCAGGAGAGGTGCTCAGAAACCCACGGCTGGTTAGGAATCTGCCGAAGAGAAAATGACTCGGAAGAAATGTGCTTTAAGTAAAATAAAGAATACTATGTGAGCCGCTTTTGGAATAGCAAAGTGAGGTTGGGTTCCCTTCGCCAGATCTATTTCTAATGACAGGCCGGGATGAGTAAGCAGTTTCTGGGCTTTTTATAGAGATAAACGCTGGTGTTTGGCAGCATGAAAATGCCAGTGTGATTAAAAGTCTCCCAATCCATCTTGTGATGCTGTAGCAAGGCCCTGCGTATTTGCAAAGTAATATCAACTTTCTGAACACTCAAAGACATGCTGGGGTAGAAACACCCAGCGATTAAGTGTAAATGTTGTGGTACAAGCACCACATATCTTATTTTTAGCACTATATTTAAAAAAAAAACTCTAAAAGCACGCTGATGTAAAGAACAGCAGGAAAAATCAAATCTGCATTGTGTGCATCATTGCCTTGTGCTTTGGCAGTATGAGCAGATTGCCCCAGGTGACCTTTCATTGACTGGTCTTGAGTGTTTGCTCTGTAAGGCGTCCATATTGAATATGTCAGCAGGGCGGCGAGCCAGCTGGCTCTGACATCTGACCGCTGCAACGTGGCAGCAACAGAGAGGCAAGGGGAGGAGCTGAACCTGTATTCACCTCAAGTCTGCAGCAAAATTGGTGATGTAGTTACGCATGTCACTGTTGATTTTATCCAGGCGGTAAGAGCTGTGGGTAGAGAAGAAAACAGAGTTACTGGGTCCCACAAGGAGCTGTTGGATGGATGTGACATCACGGAATGTTTGCTTGGGAATTCTCACCAAAGCGCCGCAAACATTAGGGTGACACCGTATGACCGTCATGGCGTTTGTGTGATGAGGAAAGTGGGTGGATGCTACAGTTAGAGTCAGCTGGCAGGTTGAGACAATGTAACACGTTCACACAACGAATGGCAACATGAGGAGTGCGGTACGAGTTGGTCCACAGTCGGTGAAGAAAAAAAAGGATCTGATGATGAATGCTGAACACCACAGCTACAGTGAAGCATCAATCACACTCTCTTTCTCTGTGTGGCTAATTACATTTGGTTAATTGAGCTAAATGAGGACAAAAACACTTTAAACTTTAAAGCTTTTAGCTGACAAGATCAGATAGAAGTGCACCGGCTGATGCTTGAAATGTGCATGACTTCGCCCATCGCTGCCTGTAGAGCTGTCTATTATCAGCAGCAGAGTGAAGGGAGGCTGTTTTGAGAATGCGTCGGCCCTTTATCAAATCATGCCACAGCAAATTTCCTCTAATGTTTCTGATTGGTACTAATGCACTTCCATTGTTGGCCAATATCACAACAGGGGATGATGGGAATCTCACACTTCCTGCTTTTTACGCTGCCAGTGAAAGTGCTGTTAGTGGTTAAACAACGTGCATTTTAAGCCGAAACCATTTCATCCTGGAGCAAAAATTCAAATAATCATTTGATTTAAGGGAACATTAAAAGAACAGGGACAAAAATTGGGAAACATGCTTGGGCGTAGGTGTGTTTGATAAAGAGCAACGCCCTGCAGAGATCTTTACTGCAAATGTTTTCTAGGGTTTTGTCAGTGTGGTGCAAGAAAGCAGCAATCCTGAAATACCTTAAAGAGGTGAGAATGTGAACAGCAGAAAATTGAGTTTAATGCACCTGCAATCGCCGAACCAAGACGACTCACAGCTGTCTGTGATAAGCTCTCGTATATGCTGTTTAAGCCATGAGCGCCAGCATCCAGGAGGCTGCGGTCGTTGAGAACGAGACGCTATGTCGTGGAAGATTAAAAACGCTCATTTTGCTACAGTGCTTTTGTTATACTAGAAATAGAGGCACAAAAGTGAAGAGACGAAGCTCTGGAAACAGAAAAGCAGCATATCTATGCATGACACGTCCCACGCAGCCACGAATCAATGAATTGGAATTCCGCTCTTACCTTGAGATCTGAGGGAGAAACGCTCAAACACAATGCCATCTAAATGAGTAATTACAGTATGTTGAATCAAGAATTATCGAAAGCTTTGCCAGTGTTAACTCTGATTAATTATAGCAGCCGGGAGCCAAACAAATGCGAGGTTTTTTTGGAAAGTGCCGTAAATGCGCGTGATTGATCAGCTTGTGCGATCAAAGTCAAAGTGTCGTTTAAAGACAGGGTGGCGGCGACAGATGTCAAGTGGAGAGGCGCGTGTGCGTGTGCACGCGTGTCAGCGCACCCCGTTATCAGATGTGACATATGATTACTGATTGACTCATTATGCTAATGACTCATAGTGACGTTTGCCACATGCCATTCAGTTCATCATCATTAATACTTTCTTTAAATATCTTTGGCAGGTCTGACCACGGCACAAACAGCCATTCATATTCATTTCATCGCAGCTGTCAGCTTTACAGGACGCGTGCGGCCCGGGCAGGCGTGGGGCGAGCGGATGATCATCTAAAACAATCACCTATCTTCACTTCTCGGCTCCACCCGCTCAGCGAAGCAGCGATGCATTCTTTACTGGTGAGGCGAACAAAGAGGCGACCCCGTCAAACACGAGAGCCCGGAAGAGTGAGGCGAGGTGACACGACTCGACAGGCTGTTCTCGCTTTAACGTGATTTGCTTCAGGGACCTGGTGCTGTCAAATTTGTGTTTGGCCAATCTGTACGCCCCCAGAGGGACATCGAATTGGTACGAGTGCAGAGGAAATCCAACCTGCGCCACTTCTGTCTTAGATCCAATCTAATTCCATCCCACGAGGCCGTTGAACCACAGAGCTCTCACATCTTTGACATCATTTACAAACATGGAGCGCAGCGCTACGGTGACACAAGCTGAAAGTGGTCAGACTTTGAAGCACCTCTTGAGATATTAACGTGCTCAGACAATTAAGAAGTATCACTGGTTTAAAATATCACCTGGTGGCTTAATTATGCAACCAAATTAAGTCTTCTTCAGGTCTAATTTCTTTTCAAATTATTGACTTAAAGTGTTCAAGTGTAAAAAGCATCTTTGTCAGTGCTGCATGCAGAGTATAGGCCAGTCAGAAAAACACTTTGAGGGCTGATTTATAAACCTCGGCGCGCTCTTTCATATACAAATAATACACAAAACTTTCAGTCATGACAGTGTTTAGATTAAAGCTGCAGGTCGATCCGTGTCTCCAAGCTGACCTTCTCACATGTTCTTGTGCCTGAAAAAACTTCAAGAGGATAATAAAAATAATAATAATATATAATAATAGTTCAGGTCTTTAAATGTTTCAGGCATCTGGTACTATGGGGTCTTTTGATGTCTGATCTCTGTAGATTTGAAAGTCTATGAAAAGCACAGTTTAGAAGTTCGGGGACTGATCTGATTTACTGCTTTACTGCCACTTTATTAGGTACACCTTGCTAGTACCATGATGGACCCTTTTTCTTTAATTCTTCGTGCTTCAACAGGTTGCTGGAAACATTCCTCTGAGATTTTGGTCCATGTTGGCACGACAGCATCACACAGCTGCACTTCCATGGTGTGACTCTTCTGTACCGCCACAACCCAAAGAAGCCAGTCTGAGATGATCTGAGCTTCGTGACTCGGTGCGCGATCCTGCTGAAAGCATGTATCAAAATATCCGCCACTACACCACCAGCAACCTCCACCAGTGAAACCAGGCAGGATGGAGCCATGCTTTCATGGTCTTTACAACAGATTCTGACCATGCCATATAAATGTTGTAGTAGAAATCAGAATTTCGGCATCTTTTCTCTCTCCATCGCTCTTCTCCTCTATTTTTCTTCTCCTTCTGTTAACTGTCTTCCTAACCTCTCTTTCTTTCTCTTCCCTGTCCCCCGGTCCTGTCCTTTCTGATTGTAACAACTCAAAATGAAAAAAATAAAATAAAACCTGAAAAATAAATTATAATAATAAAGGTCAAATAAGATAAGACAATCAAGTGGACCAGTATAGCAAATGCTGTAATGTCTACTTGGGGAAATAAATCTGCTTTCAGGCAATAATTCTGATCCACGTCCAAATCATATCTGACAGATATTAAAACTTAAATATGTAAAAACACATTTTTATCCAACAGTTTTATTTATTTACTTTCATCACGTTTATATTTATGGTTCTTATTTGTTTGAAAAACAAAGTGAACTCGTAAACAAACACTGTGATTGTATTGTTCTGTACTCAAACCGTAATTCAATCATTCACAGTGTAGGAATTAGTATGTTAATGTAATTGAAAAACCTATGGCCATAACCCGAGGTTAATGGCATCATCAAAAACTAATTGGGGTCACGAGTTATCAAGCCTGGTGTCCAATCAATGACACAGGCTTGCAGGAGTGGGTCAGAGCTACTGTAACACACTCGGGCAATTTCAGTGTGCTCTTCACAAGGATGTGAAGTGCGAGTTGGCTTGGAGGAGAGAGATCTCTGAAACGTTGGCTACAATCTTCTCACTGAGGGTTTCAGTATTAAACAAGCTGTATATAGAGACAGTTTAAGGCTGGGGCTACGCGCCCCACATGTTGGGATAGCTAACGATAATTATTTTCACTATAGACAGATTTAATAAAAACAACACACAGCATTACGTTAGCATGCAAATACCACTGACTGCTGATATACATCAACTAAGAAGCGGAATATTCGTGTATTTGTGGCAGTTTTGCCGTTGTTTGCTCACACTAAGAGTAAACTGAATTTGTCACGTGTTTTAAAGGTTAATATCAGGGTTTAGTGGCGGCAGGCTGATGCAGCAGGACAATAAACCTTGAACTAAAATTCCATCTTTTGAAGCGGAGCGGTCGGAGCCCTAACCTTAACCTGACGTAGATGTTGTGGAATTACCTCAGGAGAGCCGTTCGCACAAGATTAAAGCGCACTGCTGATTGGAGCATTTTCTGTCTGGACAAAATGTTTCCGTTACCTCACACATCTTTGCCATTTCTCTACTGCAACTTCACTTCCAATATAACGCATGTACACCTGCTCATATAACCAGGCTCTTTTAGTGCCGCGCTAAATCAATGCCAAGCTGTTGGATGCCACATTATGATGTTCTCAGAGCGCGCGATCAGTGGAGTATTAGTACTCTTTAGTAATGACACCTTTGGGGACGTTCCTGGCATTTAAATGAATGCACCGACCAACCTTCTCCCGCAGACTAAATGCCATCAATGGACTGGGAGTCAGGCCCCACAGCCTGATCCATGAGTGTCAATACTTTTCTTTCAGCGGAGCCCAGCAGACTCGGTCTAACCGCTGAGAGGGCTATTATTCAGAAGAGCCTTGGAGGACAATAACTGCAACTGATAGCCCTTCCTGCTGTTGCATCTTCATAAATCATTCACTGTTTATGTCTATTTAAAACGGACGGTGATGAAAGCTTTGCAAGGTGTGACAAAAGTTGCATATCTCACTGATTACACAGAAAGAGCTTCTGAGGTAGATGTTAACATGGCCAGACTCCTCATATCAGCATGATCCTCGCTGATCACCAACCATAACATTTCATTTGTCAGTATATATCCTCTGGATCACATATCTGGCTTATTATGTAGTCATGAAAGAGAAGTATTTAACAGTAGAAGCTGGTTTCTGGATATCTGCTGACCTACTTCCTGTTCTGTTATCCTGCAGAGAGACGTCGCAAACACTTTGCCAGAAAAGCTCGCAATTAATCCTTCTGCTGTGCGTGTGTGTCTGTGTTTTCGCGAGGGTCGGGTTAATAGTGGCGAGGTGCATTAATGGATTCCGTGGGTGTTGCCCATGGACGTTTCCACGCTTCTGTGGAAAAAAAACAAAACCGTGTGATGGAAAAGCCTTTTAAAAACCTGCCTGAAGAGCGAGAGTAGAAGAGCGAGGGACTCATCGGTGTGTGTGGGTCGTGCATCTTACTGTGACTTTCTGACAGTGCATACCACAAACTACGGGGCTGTCACCGGCCACACTGCACACTGAGGTCAGACGCAAGGTCATCTTTGCATAATGCCTCCAATTTATGTCATTATTTGCTTTTAGGCTTGTGCAGACCCGAAGCTGAGCAGACAGACAGTGTGATTTATGCAGAAGTCTCAGCAGCCCTGTGATGAATTTTTCCTACCCGCTCGTCCCCAAGTGGAACACATGGCGCGAAGGAGAAGCTGAACAGGTTATACTTACATTATGCAGCAGAGGCAACATCAACCCTGAGCCACAGGGGTTGTAGTTCTGCCCAAATTTCAAATAAATTTAGCAGAAAAGGTGTATTTTTTGTTAAGTATTACAGCTCTATAAACAGGCTCCTCCTATTCAGGGTTTATGTCTTTATTTAGCAGGGTGCTGGACAGTAGTGCTCATCCACCTCATGTTTAAGGTGCAGATAAAACTGAAGATGAAAAGGTGAATGGGGCCGGTGCAGAAGCCCCACCCACCAGTCACTGGTTAACATACCTGCCCCCCAAGCCCCAGGGTAGTTCAGTATTAATCCTGTTACCTGGGTAAGTTTGATCTAAAAATAAGTGTGGTCAAACAAGACCTCATTTTTCCTGCAGCATCACCTGCTCTGAGTGGCTTCTTCAGAGTTTAGTCCACCTTCCACATTATCCCCAATTTTGCCTCCAAGGTTCTTTCTGTCGTCACCTGAACTGAAGAGCACTCGAAGTGATTTTAGTTAACAGGAGAGAAAACAAGTGAATTAAAAGTTAGGTTTAGAAGTAAATCTAAAATGTTTTTACTCTTAAATCAAAGTCTTACTGGAAACACATCACAATCATCGGCGTAGATCACAGAACTACCGCAGAGTATTTGCCTTTGATCTCGTCTGCACATTTTGCCCCAAAGTCTTGATAAAAGGAAAGAAACCATCGAACTGTCTGAAAATGAGAAAGTAAAATCGGGCTTTCTGCGACTGAAGTTGAGGCTGCGGGTCTTTAATGGATCCCGCTGCACTCGACTCAAACCTTGGCTGATAAATGCACTCGATATATGAGAACAGAGGCAGATAAAAACACTGTGCTTTGGAAAAGCAGGTCTGGGATACCCTTTAAATTGTCACATTATTAAAATACACTTGTGAACCTCAGCTATAATTACAGTTTTCACATTCTGCAGAGAGAAAAGAAAGATGGCTCCGCTGAGCGAGATGCAAAAGTGAATCTACTTTCTTTTATTGCCACCTTTTAGAAATGACTGAAAACGGGAATCTGCCAAACACAATGTCTTCATTTAGTGTCTGGAGTACTGTTAAAACACAATTTCAAAACATAAAAGGCAGTATAGTAAAATATGCAAAAAAGGAAACACTGGATAGAATATACAATTTAGTAATAGAAAGGATGTCGTGTGGTGCCTCTCATGTTTATCCAGAGCTGTGTTCAGGTGAACACCTCGTGAAGGACGAGGTGAGGCAAACAAAAACCGACAAATACCTCGAGTCTGTTGGTAACACAACCTAAGACTAAACGTTTAAGGACACAAACAGCACTCTTTAGTACAGGTGTCCCCAACTCCAGGCCAGTTTTTAGATGTGTCCTTGATCCAACACAGCTGATTCAAATGACCTCCTCAACATGTCTTGAAGTTCTCCAGAGGCCTGGTAATGAACTCATCATTTGATTCAGGTGTGTTGACCCAGGGTGAGATCTAAAACCTGCAGGACACCGGCCCTCGAGGCCTGGAGTTGGGGACCCCTGCTTTAGTAACTCATTTTATTCTAATCTGATGGGTTTGTAAAAGCAATAATCAAAGTAACTCGTCTCGCGTCTCTCTGTAACGTAATTGTTTGAGTGAGTTTTTCGCGTGTCTTCAGCTCATCTTATCTTGTAATCCTCTTATGAGTGTTTTCCTCCACCGACAAGTTATCGAAACAAAAGCCCTCAATTTCCTCACCATTTAATAGGACACGTCCCAGAAGAGTGCGCCTAACATGTTCTCACAGCTGATATGAAAACCCATGAAGGAATTCTGATGACTACAAGGTTCAGCCATCAGGGGCTTGACACCGACGTGCTGGTGGGTCAAATATGGAATATTAAAACTGGTGCTCGGGGGATTGTGCACGAGAGAGGTAACAGTGAGGCAACAATTGCTCCTAAGAACACAGATCCATGTTCATGATCTGAAATTACATCAGATGTCAGGAAAATGAACTCATTTAAAGAGGTTTTATGAAGCAATAAAGGTTCCAGAAGCTGGAAAAACTACACTTTTATATGAATGTCAGCTACTTTCAATCAGTCATAAATACAAAAAAATAAATAAATTAAGTGTAATCATTGGGCAAACAGTGGTTTATCCAAGCTGCAAGGAGGCTGTTGTCTTATTTTTACTCTAATTTGACTGATGTATCTCCTAACCGGTCGCAGCAGATGGCCCCGCCCCTCCCTGAGCCTGGTTCTGCCGGAGGTTTCTTCCTGTTAAAAGGGAGTTTTTCCTTCCCACTGTCGCCAAAGTGCTTGCTCATATGATTGTTGGATTTTTTTCTCTGTATGTGTTATTGTAGACTCTACCTTACAATATAAAGCACCTTGAGGTGACTGTCGTTGTGATTCCGCGCTGTGTAAATAAAATTGAACTGAACTGAATTGAACTAAAATATAAGGCACTCCTACTCTGACTTCACTTTTCAGACCTCTAACCCAAACCCCATCTGAAACATAAATGGGCACAAAACCGATAACCTCAGAAATAGTAACACCGTTTTGCATTTAAGTCACATTTTTATTTATGTTTGAATTTGAGTTTTCATTATTAGCAGACAGCTCACAAAGGTACGACTGTACCGGGGTTACAGTACGTAACCAATGGTTGTTGGTGACCTATAATGAATTAAAGTGAGAGGAAATAAAGGGATTTTTAGACTGTGGGTGAAAACAGCTGCGGCACGCAAAGGAAACAGACAGAAAGCATGCAAGTCTATTATAATCAACCCTCAAACTAAACTTGTGAAAGTTTAAATGATAATTATATGAGCTGTTCAACGTTTTTATGTTTGGCAGCCACAGCGGTATGAACCTCCACAGTTGGATCCCAGAGAAATACTGGTGGACGTTGAGACATTGAACAGAGTGGGATCAATACTTAGAGTTTGACTGGTATCATCATGTTTTTCTTTCTTATTTGCAAACATAAGAAACCATGTGTAGAATATGTGATTGCATAAACATACATGTTTATATTCAGGACATCAGATAGATGTTTGCTTTGTGCAGCACTACAGGGACACTGACTCACTAAACACGACCCTGCAAGGAAAAACTAAAACCGAAAAAGAGCCAAACAACATTAATTACTAAAACTTGTAGCTAGCATGCGTCATACCTCTGGGAGTCCAGCAGATCCCTGGGTCTGATGATGGCCTTGACCAGGGCGTCTGGCCGCACTGACTTCTGAGGCGACATCTTGGGGCTGGAGTCTGACTCGCCGCTCTCCTCGTCCCCCATGGCTTTAACATAGCTGCTGCTCCGCATCCGACGGCAAGGTATCTCATCGTCCTTCCCACCTCCAGGATAACCCCCCCACTCATCCTGGGGCACCTTGTGGGTAGGGGGAATAACAAAGACACATAATAGTTGTTTTTGCTACTTGGGAGCAGAGCATTAATACGCTTTCATCTTTTAAAGCTTTTAAAACAGTGAGCGTTTGGAAGCATGTTTGAGCCGCTCCATGAATGTATTATTCATGATGTTTTTAGCTCCGCTTGTTCCTCACTAACTTCCCGGTTTCCTCCTTTAGCTGCTGATTGCTCTGTACTACAAAGCTGCTAACTTTGTTTTTTTACAGACTTTAAAATGCCCATAAATCTGAACCAAACCTCAGACCTGTCACTGCAGATGACCTCTTATGTATTTGTATTGACAGAACATATTTATTACTGCAACTTTAACAGCCTTTTCCTCTCAGTGTGGCTCTCTTCAGCATTACAGATGCCTGCTTTACAGAGTTCTGCTTTGCTTATTAGAAAAAGTGTATTCCTGATACTTGGTGTAGTAGCATTCATTATGTAAAATTACATTTAAAACACTGAATTCACTGTATTAAATATTTTAAACAATAACAGAGGACAGAGGTTTTTCTTAAATGACCAAGTCAAATATGCAAATCAAACGTTTATTACCATGAGACTAAAAACTGATTTGCAAAAACTAAACATTTCTTTCAGCAGTTTCACAACAACAATAATGAAACAGATAAAAACAAAACCGCGAGCACCCTGCAGCTCAGCATGTAGCACCGACAGAATTAATCTGTTAAATCTTGATTTTCACTCCTGCATATGCCGTCAGACTCCTGAGCCATCGTCTGAAGACTCTCTGAATCCATTCTGTACCAGTGAAAGTGTCACTCGCTGCAACACAACCCCCAGTCACGCACCGCCCTACAGGCTGAGCGGAGGCATCTCCAGTGGTGAGGGAAAAAGTGTGTACTACTATAAGATAACAAGCGGTTGCTGGCAATAGCAACATGAAACTGGTTGCAAAGAGCTTTGTGGAAAACCTGCGGTTGCTTGTAGTTTGCACAGAAGATGCTGATTTGTCTCTAAATATTTTTACTTCTGCTCATCAAGTGTTTGCAGACAAGTGGGTGACCTCTGTACAAACATCAGGCAACCCTGTGATCCTCTATGGGACCAGCCAATCACTGCTGGACAGGGAAAGCATTTTTCCCTTGTTACTGGTAGTTGTGTGACAGGTCTGTGGGAGTGGGGCCTTTTAGCCGGGTGTACTTCTCAAGAACTTCCACACCGTTTTCCTGGTTTCATCAGGATTCTCATACTGAATTCTGTGGAGTGGATGCAGGGAAGATTAGTGGAGATTATAACCTCGCTCCTCCATATTTACCTGATCTCCATACGTACTCGCCCCCTCGTACACTCCGCTCTTCTTCAGCTTCTCTTCTGCTGTTCCACCTGCTCGCCTGACTACCACAGGAGCCTTTAGCTTCCACTGGATCTCCGGACTACAAACTCTCTCCCTACTTTTGAATCGCATCTTTAAAACCATCTATTCAGAATTGCATATCCTTCATCATGACTCTGTCTTCGTCTACTTTTACATTGTTTAGTTTTTGTACTTTCATGCTTGTTTTTATTTTTCATTTACCTTATGTTTTTATGTTGTTGTACTAACAACATAAAGACCTTGAGGGTCTTTAAAGGTGCCTGTGAATAAAATGTATTATTATTATTGTGTCAGTGAACAACAGATGATTGCACCTTTACTGGACACTGCAGAAACGTCCAAATGTTACTTCTGGTGTGTTGTTATAGCAAACCAAAAACAGGTTCCTGAGTATGCAGCTACCCAAACACAATCTGCCGTCTTCTTGTACTTTCTGCTGATTTTTGGAACAAAGTTTGGCGAGTATTGGTAAGAATATTCTCATCTTTCCTTCCGGCTGTGAACGAGCCATAGCGGTGAGATATTTTCACCAAGTTAACAATACAGAATAACAGAATCCTGACCCTGGTGTCTCACCTTTTCATGTAAATGTAGTTGTTTTAAAACCCTGAAGCCATAAAAGCAGCGCTATAATATTTCCGTCAATGAAGCAACATGCCGCTTGATAGACACTTGAACTGAACCCCGACCTCTGGCACAGTTTGTTCCACCCATTGAGCTATGCAGATCCTTTCTTGATTTCTCGATGAGTCAACACACATTAACGCCTTCACACAGCTGTGCGGTGTTTTAGTATTTCTGCAGTTTGGCCAGGTTACAAACTGCTCAAAACCTCGACTGAAAGTCGGCTGTGAATTTGACTGGGCTGCTGATCATAATTACCGCTGGAAGAAAAGCTCGAAACCAGAGGAGAAAAGGAGCTGCCTCTGCTCGCTCTGTCGTAAGCTATCGGAAGTGGAAGCCTGCCATCGAAACGAGCAGGGCACTGCATATGTTGCAATTTTCATCCACTTGTTAAACCAGGTAATTGAGTATCCACGTGAGAATCACCATTTCCCATTCAGAGCGAGAGCACTCATTGGCTGTCTTTATTGCATACGGAGCAAACAGTTCACACTGAACACACAACATCATGGAGGAAAATTAGTTTCTGAATCATCATCGTACCACAAAGGAAAAGCGACTCCATTATGGTACATGCCGTTACACAGCACACAGCAAAGCCATTAAAAGGCTCTAATAGGTTTCTGTATTGAAGACAGTGGTGCAGCTTATTAAAATGTGCTGGGCTAACTTCACCCACTGATATAATGAATCAGTGATGATTGTTACTCCCTCTCTCACTCGCTCTCTTTCCTGCACACATTTTTCTTTAAAAAAAACAACAGAACTGAGTTATTGTGTTGATAACAGCTGAGTCAGGACCTTAGCCTCACTTACAAACACACAGCTGCAAACACAAACCCCTCTTACTCCAGCTTTTCTATTTTGCTTTTTAGATTAACCTCGCTGCACTCTGTGATGTCACAAGCTTAGCTAGCCATGCTTTTACATGATACGACACCGTCAGTCATCATTCTGTGTGGAAGCTGGACTCACTTTCACATCTTTATGGAGATCTCGAGTTTTTATTTTGTTCAATCTGACCGCTGAGCAGTTTTCTTTGATTTCATAGTAACTCTGCCGCCCTGGTTTTAACATGTCCTCAAACCACAACTGAAACACATACACAAATACAAAGTTTGTGTTTTCCTCCAACAATCAGATGTTTCTGAAAATGAACTGGGTGGCAGCTGACTGACAGCGGCAAATGTCAGGAGGAGATGGGCTACATGCAAATGTCATCAATGCATCAGGTAGATGACTGTAATCACTCCCTGATACAAATGCCATCAGCAGGAAAAATAGCAAGTGAAATGTGAATTTTATTCAAACGGGTATTTGCTGCAAATAAAAGAGTTATCAGTTTTATATGGAAAAAATAGAAAAACATCAAGAATTCATCAAAGGCATTAAAGCTGATGTTATATTTATATTCTGGAACGTAAACGGCACTAATCCCGCAGCGTTAACGTGCGCACACTCACAACTGCTAAACTAGCGAGTGTCATCAGATCAAAACATCTTGAACAATCGAGCAATTATTTCCTCGATCATGATCCACGCTTTGTTGCAAAAAGCTGAATACAAGCATAATGTCCTAACGACACGTCCGTGATGTGAGTCAGCTGTGCCAGGCTCTGGGGACGGAGATCTGGTGAATGTGGAGGCCATGTGAGTACAGTCACGGTCATGTTCCAGGAACCAGTTTGAGACGGTTTGAGCTTCGTGGGGTGGTACGCTACGCTGTGGTCATGAAAGGATGGACGTGGACGACACTCAGGTAGGCTGCTGTGTTTGAACGATGCATCTTGAACACCATTACATCGGCCTGAACCACCGATACCGCTATTACGTTGCTTACAACAGTTCTGACCCTACCATGTGAATGCTGCAGCAGAAATCGAGACTCAATCTTCTATTGTCCAGTTTTGTTGATCCCCTGTGAACTGCAGCCTCAGTTTCCTGTTTTTAGCCCCTCAGTGGTCTGCTTCATATCAGCACTTTTATTTCTGTGCTTAATTGCTTTCTGTCTTACATTCACGCTCTGATGGATGCATCGGAAAGCAGCTTGGGGTTAGTGTCTTGCCCAAGGATATTTGGCATAGAGACTGGAGCAGCTAGGGATTGAACAGACAACCGTCCAATCAGATGACCTGTTTTACCTCCTGAGCAACGGCCGCTCCCAGTGCTCACTGGATAACTTCTGTTTTTTGGACGATTCCCTGTAAACTCTGGGGATGTTTTGTGGGAAAGTCCAAGGAGATTAGCAGTTTCTGAAAGACTCACAGCGGTCTGACCGACACAAACAGCCACACCACATTCAAAGTCTCTTAAATTTCCTTTTGTCCCCATTCTGATGCTCACTTTGAACTTCAGTGTCTACAAGCCCAAAAGAGCTGCTGCCAGCTGACTCAGAACCAGGTTACCCAATAAAGTGGCATTTTGTGATGACATCACTGAGGAAGTTGTGTTAGGCTTGAGGTGTTTGGATGTGCTGCACAAAATGCCTCTCGAACACTAACATGTACTCGTGTGTGAAAGGAGTTACAGAAGCTTACTGTGATGCAAAACACACAGTTAACTGGGACATGTACACAGCCATATGGATACACTCTCAAACACACAGCGATACAAGTCATTCATCTCCCCTCCAAAGACAGACAGACACCATCTACCAAATGGAGTCAATGGGTTAATTAAGTCTTGGAGGGGTTTGATATTTTTAGACGTCTAATTAATGAACGGAATGCCAGAGGACAGGCACAAGCTGTGGTGAGATTTGTTTAATTTAAATTTGCTGATAAAGAGGATAGATTCCAGGGTGTCTCCCTGTGAAGATAAAAAACAGTGAGTGGTCAGTTTCTGATCGTACGAGTGCTTCGCTGCTCACCTTGACCTAAAGATCCCACTAAGAGAGGAATTCAGAGGTGAGCATCCAAAAATGTTCCACAGGGAAACTTTGATGAAGCTTCTGATGCAATGATGTGAATACGAGCCAAGATTTGTGGGAGCTCTGTGAAAATTCACAGTGGGAAATTTTACATTTTAGCTTTTCTCTTCACAATAACGGAACTTTAACTTGATTTAATCAACTGGATTCTGCTCAAAAAATAAGAGACGCGGTCCGGGGAAAAAATTTTTTCTCGTACTATAATGAGATTTTTATGACCACAACTCCTGGTACGTGCCCAAGCTGCTCCGACACTTCAGCAATGGCAGCAAACAACCTTGCCTCACCAGCATCTCGTAGCAGGATTAAGCAGACACTGGCACATTTGTGTGTCTACTTTTACTTTGTCTACTTTTACTTTCACAGCTTTGATCTGTGGCTCTGTCGGAGGCCAGAGAGAATGCAGTGTGTATATGTGTGTGTTTGTGTGTTTGTGTGCATGCCGGTAGTGGGGGTAGCCAGGCCCCGGCCAATGCTCCTGCAGTGCTGCAGTGCATTTCATTGATTAACTCTGCGGCTCTATCTATACACCCACTAAGAGACATAAGTCACTGGTATTAAGTAAAGAAATACGCTGGGGCAGACAGAGGGAGAGAGAGAAAGAGTGAGCAATGCACTGTGCAGAAATATGGAGAGATGGCTGATACCTATTGGTTGATGGGAGTTAGAGTGCCCTTAAAGGTGCAATCACTGGTAATCCCATCCACCAGCCTCCCACTACACACCAACGTGGACTCCTCATGTCTCGTGCTGCTTTTGCACAAACATGCAACATTCACAAATCTGCAGTCTCAGCTCATGTTGTTTGTTTGTTTACTGCCGCTTTACATTTTCAGACAAAGTCGTAAAAGTGTAAATAATCGTGCTCAGTAACAAAACGACAGCAGTCATGCCCCGGGAAGATGAAGAGAATAAATTTGTCATTTTGGCTGTAACAGAATCAATCTCATGAATACCAACAGCACTTCTCAGAGTGATTCAAACACTAAAGCTGCTGTATGAGCATCAGCAGAGCTCACAGGGGCAACGAATGATTCCAAGAGCTTAACAGGAGGGTTCTAATCTGCAGACGTGCTGGCAGCTCTATGAACCTGAACTGTGAGCTAAATGGTAACTTTATAAAAAAAAAAAAACGCTCACCGGGGCATTTACTCAACGGAGCGCGCTCCTGAACTTGAGATGGTTAACGAGCAACAGCTCAGTCGCTGTAGAATGGAATGGCTCAGTCGCTGTAGAATAAAAAGAAGATGTCAGTCTCCTTGCAGCTAGAACCAAATCTGTGATTGCTGAGGGGTTTTTATTTCTGCTGTTGGAGACTGATTGCAAGAAGTTGCAGCAACTGTTGTTTGCCTGCAGTCATTCTCAGCAGATTAGAAAAGGTCTGCAAATAATTACTGTTTATTCTGGTTATATTTCTATAAACAAGCTTGCTGAATGCCTGGGTCATTTTGCAGTTTTTGGGTTCTGCAGGATCAGGATTTGTGGAATAAAAGTAACTGATGTGATTTTCTGTGTAGATAAACGGCAACACAGTTGCAATTTTTGGAATCTTACTATAGTTACATTATCACAAACATATTGCAACAATTAAATTGTTAGATGGTAACCAACTGATCACAGACAGTCCCCGTCTTCAAAGCTAACAAGACTGCAAGTTTACATGGTTGCAATAATTGTGTAGCACTCTAGCATGAGCACATCTGCCACATCAACACTCTACTGATTTTTAACTGATATTCAGCAGCTTGTTCCACCTTTTAGCATGCTTTCATGAAGCTGCTGGCTTTCGGTTTAAGGTTTTGTGCTTTATGAATAAATCCACAAAGTTTGCAGCAATCATTTGAGTAAACGTTGAGATATTTCACAGTGAAGCAAAGCTGTGGACTGACATTAAAATCTCTGAAATCTTGAGGGCCGCAGCATCTTTGTGATGATAACTCGATGTAAATGAGACTGCCCAACATTTCTGCACTAAAAACAGAAGAAAGACATTCAACCAAGACTTTTTCAACTCTTCACCCTTGTTCTGTTGCTAAGAGGTGTCTCAAACAAACAAAAAACCTTTCAGATCAACAAAAGGAAGAACTTCTTACAGAAAGTACACACAAGGACAGATTTTCCTTTTGAGTATTTTGATGACAGATAAAAGAGACGGCATGAGGTTCTCTTCTGTTGTGAGGGGGAAACCTACCTACGCTTTTCATCCTTCACCTACCCCAGCATTACAAATACATATTCTTCTCTCCTTCTTATTCATCAGAACTCTGTGCAGTCTGTGATTTTGCTTCCACGTTTGTCCCCTGTGGTAACACCTGTGCTGAATGCTGAATGTACTCATGTGTTCATGTTCATGTAAAATGAACAATATTACTTTTTTATTACTGCACAACTGGTTTATCAGAGAATTCTTGCTTGCGACGAAACTTCTCCAAACAGACTGTTAGACACTGCATATGGAGTGCTGGGGTATTTTGCACCACATGGTAATAATACACTTAAACAGTGAAGAAGTCTTGGCAGGAAACGCCTGTAAGGCAGAAAATATGGCTATTAAACCTCCCAAGAATTAGGATGGCATCATAGCTGGCTATTATTATTGATTTAGCCTGGCTACTGGATCAGAAAAAGGCATTTTGCAGATTGCAGCTTAACAAGTGACTATTTAATGTTTATACCCTGAAACAATCACATTAAAATCAAAAGAAACTTGAGGTTTGACATAATAACACGACTGCAATAAGATGCACGCTGTCACAGTGATAATCCACATCGTCGCCTCCGGCAAACAGAGACAGACAGTCGTCTGATCTTCGGGTTCCTGGGACGAGATCCCTCTACGTAAGGGTTCGTGGCCCGATTGCTATCTGGGAACTCCTTCATAAAAATGCTAGGAAACCCCCGAGTGTGTGTGGGTGTGCGTTACTACAGCTTTCCATCACAGTGCCAGTTTTGTTTCTGCTGCTTTGCACTTTGCTTTTGTATTTTAATCAGCAGCCTTTCTGCCTCTCAAGCCCCACCTTTGGCAAGCCAACATGGCAGTTAATTGGCTTATTAAATCCCACCGCAATGCCCTATCAGCAAAACTATCAAAGACTAATCCTTCCTTTGTACAACGCTACTGTACGAAGGAAGAGGAAGGAACTCTATTTGCTAGAAAAGCTCACTTAATCTGGGCTGAGAGTTGTCAGTAACGCAGAGTTATTGGGTGCAGTTTAATAGACGGTTTTACTTAGAAAGGCTCCAAACCAAAGTGATCTGGAAGTATCTGTGTAGCTGACATATTAAGAGCTGTTTGAATTCTCTAAATCGTTAGGAAAGGTTCTTCAGTTCTTCCTTTATGACCTCCTTTAGTGGAGGATACACTGAGGATACATCCTTCGTGAAAGGAAGGAGATAATTCCTGGCCATAATTCACAGCGATGCAGCATCCGACCATTCATGGAAAACAATAACAAAACCAACAAAGTGTTGCAAAATTAATTAAAAGTGTGTTTTGCAATGCCATAAGATGCTGATACATTTTGAACATGGATTACAGCGTCTGCTGCACACTGCAACGACGGACAAAGGCTGGCCCACACACCTACACGCGCATTACAGTAGATGGTTCAGTGGCTATTAGTGTGTACAGATCTCAGAACGGGCTAATTAGGGCTAATTTGAGAGATGACAGGAAGAGATGCTAATGCCAGGTCTGATTCCCCACCACTTATCATTTTAGAGAAAAATCTTCTATATGAACCCGTCTGTCTTCCCTAATGTCCAGTTCATCCTGCTTCCACGCACAAAGACTCGCACAGACCTGCCACGTGCACAAACATTAACATTTAACTTTATTACCTGCAGTAGGATTTATGGGATTGATTTGTTACAAAGTTGCAAAGTTAGATTACTTTAATAAGTCTATGATAAAAGTCTGTGTCTATAGTTCTACCAAACTTTCAAAGTTTCTCACTCTCTCCGTCATCACCCAAGGACGGCAACAAGGTGACTAGCACCTCATCAAACCATCTGGTGTGTGATAAACAGAAAAAAACACACTTTTTCACGAACACTGCCACTCACACACTGACAGGTTCGGCACACACACTCTCCCTGGATAGGCTTTATGCTGCTGCTGCAGAGCAGACAGTTGTGGGTAATCCCAATTCAGCAGCAGCAGGATCCGAGTACTTCTCAATGTGACCCCTCAGTGTGTGTAGAGTATCATTCCTGACTATTGGCTCCATCTCTCTGCCTGACTGCTCCTGTTGATGAGCAACAACAGCAGCCACGGGGAGCATTGCTTTGTTTCCTCTCTTCTGTTTCTCAAAGTATCTCAGCACATCCACAGAGCCATAAACCTCAGCCATATATACGCATCTCCAACTTTCTCTCTCCCTCTCCTTCAATACGTTGTCTCCGAGCGTTCCCTGAGAGCGCATTGATTTTCCTCTGGGGAGGGAAGATGTGTCAAGCCCTGTACGGATCGGATTGATAACGCCGGTCTAAATATAGCCCTGCGGCAGGATATTTTTAGAAGTGTTTATAGTGCTGTGATTCGGACACTACCTCAGCTGAAGACGGGAACAGGTGGGGGTGCCAGCACTGCAACTCTCTCTTTAAGAGATTACTTTCCTTATTGGATATGCAAAAAAACTGGAGTGGATGATGCACCGTCTGCCTGATTCTGTGCTGAAAAACTCATCGTAAAACTCTCAGATGATATCAGCTGAAGCTGATTTCAGTGACGTGTCGGCTTTTCATTTACAACATTAGGCAATCATACGACACGCTCTCTGCTTAGAGCAACGAGTCTCCAAGTCTGCTCTTTTTCTTTGCGCTGAACGATCGCTTTATTTTGGCTACGGGGAGTACTTACATGATGCAATCACATTTCACATTGTTATATTTGCAGCAGCACGGTTACATAATGTTGTTTTTCTGGCTTGAATTTGCAATTTGGGATTGAAAGTGTACTTTCTTATTCCATATACCCTGCAGCATGCTTATAAACCCATGAGAACCTTTTGTGAAAAGTGCTGACTCACTGAATTGATCCCTTCTGTGCTATAAGGTCTCCTGCAGAGCCGATCATGGGTCTGAGCTAAATGCTAAACTTTTCCAGACTGAATCCTCTGTGAAATCAGAGAAAACAACACAGTAAAAAAAATCCAGATTGATTTCTGGCCTTTTATTCTCATACTGCCAGCTCTTCCCCTCCAGCACAGATCATTTACAGAGTTAATTGATTTGTCCTGCTGTGCTAGTCCTTTCTATTGCCAGCCACATGCTGAGCCATAGGACAGGTTCACAATGTAATATCCAGGGCAGTGACAAACAAAACACTGTCTTTCAGATCAGCTTTTAAAGCCAACTGAGACGAGCAGCTTTTCTTCTCCTGTGAGCGCAGGCTTGCTCGTCTTTTCTACAAAGCCTAAAGTTCTTGAAAACTCTATAAAACGACACTCAAAGCACTGCAGTGACAGAAAACGAACGCTATCATCGCTCCTTCTGTTGCATCAACATACAAATCAGAGCATTTCATTTAAAAATAAACTCTGTTTGGCGGCATGCAGGTTTGATTTTGTTTGGTCGAAATCTGATGGCCCCGCTTGTATCCCAGCCGGGATGTTGGGGAGTCATAATGGTGCAGTGCAGCTCAGTGCACCAGTGTAACTACAACTATACTACTGCGCTCACTGAAGATGCAGAATAATGCGATGATGTCAGGAGTTCTGAAAAATTACTTGTTTTTGCGTCTGCTGACTAGTCCCTGTTCTTAAACCTGACCAAAGCCAAACTCACCTGTAGATAGTGGCAGGGCCTGAGGTTGGGCTTGAGATCCGTGGGCATCATTGGCTTTTCCAAGTTGAGTGAGGACTTCCTGTAGGCCTCCTTGGCCTGGCTAACTGTCAGCGTTGACCAGGAGCTTCTCTTCATGAACTTGCCCTCTGGCGCCATGGCTATGCTTTCGCAGGCTGAGCACTTCACGTCGTTGTTGCTTTTGGAGGTCTTTAGCGACAGATCTCCCACCATGTGGCCGTGCACAGACTCGGGGTAACAGTGGCTGATGTGGTCGACTGGATGCCGTGACATGACGCTCGGCGTTCTGTATGTGCTGTCGCTGTCAAGGTTGTCATCCGAACTCCACCAACCTCCCGAGCGCTGCTTGCTGCTGTCGGACTTGCGCTCTTTGCTCTTGCTGCGTTTGCTGTGTTTGTGGTGGCCTTGGTGGTGGTGATGGTGGTGGTGCGAGCTTTCCCTGTGTGAGTCACCTTTGGTGCCGTTCATCTTGGAGGAGCCCTCCAGGGAGTGTGACTTTGTGAAAAGCTTCTGTACTGAGTGGACTAAGTGGCGTATTCGCCCGGGGCTTTCGTTGCGCTGCTCTGTAGTCGTGGTCGTGGTGGAGGTGCGCTGGTACTGCAGCGTGTGGAAGCCGTCCCGGTGCAGTGGCATCTGTTTTTCAAATTGGTCCAGGAGGTTTGCTGGGATTCGGTTCATTTTGCCACTGCCGCCGTGCGAGGATGAGCCGCCGTTGTCTCGAGATTCCCTGCCACCCGAGGCGTTCCCGCCACTGTCCCGCGAAGCGCTGCCGTAGTGCATGCGGGGGAAAGTGCTACTGGAGATAGAGTGGTCAGTGGCCGACATGGACATCGGCATCACCATGCACTCAGAGTGGATGGAGCTCCGTGGGGAGCAGCGGTGATGACCGTCAAGGGGGCAGCTCTCAGTGGGGCTGAGGAGATAGGAAGGAGGCCGTGAGTCAACATGGTGGTGCAGGTGGTCCAGGGAATGGTCACAATCAGCCAGGCCGCAGGTGTGGGCAGAGGTGGGGGAGGTGAGCTGGAGGTGGGCAGGGCGGCCGCCGGAGAGACCCTTCATGTTCCTGGGTGGAGGGGAGTAGCTGTCCTCATCGAAGTACTGCGAGGGGGACCATGAATACTGTTGGTCTGAAAGCAATAAGCAGAGACAATTTCATCAGAATAAGGGTAAAAAAAGCAGCTTCCCAAAAAAGAAACGCATTTCACACTTAATGATGGGGGAGAAAAAAGCCAAATAACACACAAGTTGGTCGTTATCCAGCTTATTCTCACTCTCCAAACCCACTTTGGCTGCAGGGAGGAAAAAACAAAAAGTCAAAAAGCAGCAGAGCTGAAATGTGGAGGAGAAATCCACAAATTGCTCTGATAAAATCTCAGCACTCTTAGTTTTCACCTTCTATTCCCGTCTGCAGTGGCATACCGCTGTAAAGATGGGACAAGAGAACAAGACAAAAGAAAGAGAAGGGCAGGCGACAGGTAGGATCCCGCATTGCCATTTATCCAAAGCAAAGTGAAATAATAGCCTATCACTCGCCGGCGCTGGTGTCATCCGTCAAAGCCCCGAGGAGTGTGCCGTGAGGCGTAAGGCCGGGAAGGAGACCTTGGAAGGTGATCTCCAGATGCACCCTCCCTCTCTGCTTCTGTTGGGCATTGTAGCCAAAGATTAAAAACCAATTCTGTGCAATCGGTCACCGAGGTCAAACGTCTCCGCGCTCTATTCCAATGTGTTTAACTTAATCAGAGGAAAGGTTTGCTTTTATGCCTCAGCACTGCATGTTCTAATTACAGGCTCCTTCCTTTAAACATGTCGGGACAATGTCGGTTAAAACTCAACTTTAGTGGAACGCTTTTTTACAAATATAATTTTTTGGCCTGGTCCTCATTTCCATGTGTGCCAAAAAATGAATGCTTATCAAGTTATACAGGTAAAAATATATTTTTGAGCCTGTGAATTATGAGTTTGCTCTTTTTCATAATATATTGATAATTGCGACTGTCCTCCAAACCTCCTGGTTTTCAACGAGCAGCTGAACAGTGCAGTGTGATGTCATATTTCAAACTTATCTGCAGCCTGTCTTGTGAAATAGGAAACAAACAAATAAGCATATCTCAGTCCTCTTGCCAGCCATTGCTACGCCTCATAAAGCCCATGCACTTTCACTCCCGCTGTAACCCCATAAAATGAAGGAGAGTTTTTATGAGCTACTGTGGAACGGGAGAGAGTGAGGGAATGGGACAGTCTCATATCAGCGTATTAACAACTCTATAAATTCCCAAAACATTTCCATAAACTTAATTCTGATACCTTGATATGAATAAAGGACAGCTGGACCCTTAACCGTCATTAATGCCTCAGTCCACAGGACTAAATCTTCAGTGTGAGTGAGCAGAGCACCAGCAGATGTTGGAAGCTGATAGCTGCCTGTTGCACTGACTGAACGTTTGGAAAATGGTAAGCAGACTGTACTTAGTGTTACTGGCCTCTCAAAACATTGCACCTTGAAATTAAGACTAATAACCTGCAGAGCAATTAAATAGTTGTATAAGCTGCACCGTACAAATGATCTCTGTGTGGTACTTCCTGGCACTATACAGAAGCTGCTGTCTACACGAGGTAGAAATAATCCAGACATTTTTACCTTGCTGCCCACTCAGACCTCTCTGCATCACATTCACACACCAAATGATGCATCAGGGGAAATTTTGGCATTCAGTATCTTGCCCAAGGACACCTGACTTGAAGACTGAAGGAGTGCTGAAGCACAGACTTCCCTTGTGTAATATTAGTTTGTTTGATGGTTTTTTGGAGGTATTGTTATGGGAAAAAGACCGTTTCACAGGACTCTATGCAATACAGTGAAGTACTAAGTACACACTCTGATTGAATAGCTTGTAGAACACGTGAAATCTCTAACGGCAAGGTCAGGCAGAAACAGCAACTTTTAACCAACATAACTTCATAATGTGTAACTGACTGCAACATTAAACTATGACTTTTATAATGCATTGCTCTTGTGAAATGTCTCCTCTCATAGAGACAGGGTCCTTTAACAGGGTTCAATGACTTCTGCGTTTCCGTTTTATAACCTGCCTCTGTATAAAACTGACTCAGATTCATCTTATCTACATGTTCCTTGTAACGTATTTTGTGAGCACATAGATCAGAAGCCCAGATGTGCTGCACTTACAATAAAATTATGAGAGTTTTGAACTCCAACATCTGCCAAAATCAGCCGAGGAGCGTTTATATGACTGATGCACACTGAGGTCAGCGAAGGCACCACGTTAGTGGATTTTCATGTGCTGACAGTGAAACATTTGAATATCCCTGCAAAAGCTTCACAATCATATAAACTTTACCTGCATCAGTTTTATTTGTGAAATTCCTTTTCAGGTCTTTTCTCCCGGTTAAGGGACTTTCCCTGGGAATATTGAGGATTTAGATTATTTTGTCAATAGTTTGATTGAGTCTCGTACTCGTAGATCAAAAACCTGAGCAAGATCACGAGAACGACTTACTCTGCTGGTAGTGGCTCGTAACTAAGGGTGGATGTTCCCTTTCATCTTTCAAATTGGATCAAATTTATTCAGTTCAAAATAATTTTTAATGAGGTCTAAGATCTCAACCCCTGAGGTGCAGCCGTGCTCTTCTGTTGCTGCCGTCCTCCATCTGTCGAGATGAAAACAAATTCTCGTTGTTTACCAGTCTTACGTGAGGATGTCTTCTTGGCAGCCTGATGTAAAATTAATCCAGGCTACTCTAAGCACGCCCGAGGGAAGAGGTTGCTTTTGTACGGCTGCACAGAACTACGCTGAAAAAGCTCATCAGACGCATTACTGCTGAATGCATTTGAATGGGATAATTCAGGTGGACTTGCCTAGCTTGAGTCCAGATCATTCCCTGCTAGCATGTGAAACAGGAGGATGACGCTGCATTATTGATTGATGCGATGCTACGTTTCTATCTGAAGTTATGTCACTGTCTTACTCCAAGGCTTTTCTTTGACAGCTCACTATTCCTTGAGGTATCTCAGGGAGCTGCACTGAATAAATTACCTAACCGCAGAGTTATGGTACTTCCTGGGATTATACGACAGATGACAGACTCATCTGCCCTCAGTTTCTCTTTCTTCTTTTTCACCTTCTACCAGTGCTGATACCAAATTTATCATCCGCTACAAAAAAAGACAGAAAAAAATAGATTTGTGATCAGAAACATTTGAAAGTTGACTTAATTTTTAGCCAAAGCACCCTGAGCGAGGCAGACAGCTCTCTCAGTGAGTGCACATCCTTCTGGCAAGTACTTTGCAAACAGGGAGACAAGTATCTGTGACATCTGTGGACAGGGAGAGGGCTTGTTGTTTATACACTGATACCAGCACCTGCCATCACATTATTGGCTTCCTGGCAAGGGTGCCAACTGCTTAGAAGCACTGCTAGGATGGAAGCTGAATCCAGAAGTGCAGTGGAAATAGTGTTTGGGGTACAACCATCAAGCTACTGGGCTTTTAGTGTTGATGTGATGATAATAACGACACTGACTGTGCACATGAGAAAAATTAAGAAAAGCTGATATTTGAGAAAACAGAGACCTTTGCTGTTACTCCAGACATGCTAACTTATTAGAGATCAACTCAGAAAAAGGAAATGATCGTTCAACTTAACGCACACACCCTCCACAATCATCCAATATCTGTTTCACCCCTTGACATAATACACATGTCTATAATGCTGTCACAGGCTCCAGGGCTCAGCTGTGATAAACACACCTTCTACCTGACATTAGGTGTACACAGACAGGAAACAGATTCAGAGGAAGACGCTCATTTATTAAGGCCTTCTGTTCTGTGCTGCCACCCCGCCCGCGCGCACAGTGTGAGTAAAGGTCGTTTTGCTCCTCTTAACACATTAGCATTTAAATAGCATTATATCTGCCCTCAGTATCAGTGACAGCTTCCACTCTTCCACTGGCTCAGGCCCTAACTGGAGTTGAAAACAAAGTTAAAAGTTAATAAAGCGCTGCACTAGACTGAGAGATCAAAGGCATGCGACCTTCAGACTTGGAAGTGGTTAGCGTCGTGGCTAGGGTTGCCAACCGTCCCTTAAAATACGGAATCGTCCCGTATTTCGAAACAAAAGTACACGTCCCGTATTGAGCTAATAAGGGACGCACTTTGTCCCGTAATACAGTGAGAATCAAAAGTGGCCTATAACTTTTAATGGAATTAACGCTTTGTTTGAAAACATAATTCCCAGCCCCTCTCCTGCTTTGTGACCAATGAGCTGACAGCACACTTATGACAATTCAAGTATGACAATTCAGATTACCGCTCATCTCATTGGTCGAGGAAAGGTCGCTTGCGGAGAAAATACCGGAAGACAACAGATGACCACAACAAGAAGCATGGCCAACAGGGAAACAAACGCCGACACTGCGGTGCAAGTCTCGGACGACAGTACACCTAAAGCTGGGCAGACACTGTGCGATTTTTTCAGTCACGATATTCAGCTCCTGCTCAAACTGCACGATTGACTCGCAGTTGGTAGGTCACGATGCAGGTCTCACACTATACGACCCGATGCTCTGATGCGACCTGAGAGCTCACACTGTGCCTCCATAAAATTAAGGTTATAACAGAAAATCTGTTGCTCGCTCGCTCTCTCTGTCTTTCACTCACACAGACACACCACCACCACCAACTTTTCTAAATTGCTAATGAAAAACATTGATCAGGCAGCTGTGATTGAGCAGCAATGTAAATCCAACTATTTTCACGGTTGTTGTGGTCGTGATCATTTTGTGATGCCACATCGAAAAGGCTCGGATGAGCTTTCCAAAGTTCTACAAGTTGTGCCTCCATCGCTTGTGTCCAGATCGCACGCTGCACAGCCGTGCTGCAACGTCTTTTTCACCGACGTTTACGTGTTTGCGCGTGAGCAGTGTGAGCGGCTGTGGTGAGACCCTCACGAGCGATTGATGATCGGGAGCTGGTCGTGAGGTGTTAATCACTTCTCGTTACCCCACGTATACTACACGACGCACGATGAAGGCCAAAATCGGGCCGATCGCCAAAACCGTCGCACAACTCAAAAATCGTCTCAAAATGGGCCAAAAATCGCACAGTGCGAGCCCAGCATTAGAGCAGCAATATTTGTTCCCCTCAGAGAAAGGGAAGAATGGGAAAAGGAAAACACCTGGCTGGAAAAAGTTAATATGGGCATGTGCAGTGAATATCAGCGCTATGTGGCCAGAAGTGTGATAATATAATTTATTTTGTGTAATAAACAACTGCAAGGATAGATAGTCATCTATTTGTTGTAATCAATACATAAAAGTAATACATAGGTGAATAATGATGATGAGTTATGATGCGTAATCATGGGAACAAGCGGGTTTACAAACAGGAGCAGCTGATTAGCATTAGAAAAGCTGAAATAATACCTCAACTGAAGCCAATTGTACTAAATGCACTAAATGTGCACTGTTACAAGAATATTTTTCTTTCTATTGTTTTCTATTATTTTAAGTTAAGCAGGACAGAGTTCTTTTAAAGAAAGATTTACTTATATTCTCAAAAGTTAAGCATGACAGGCTTCTGTTTAAGAAGGAGACCTGTTTTATTGTGTTAATGTTGTCATTTTGAGCTAAAAATAAATGGCTAAATGATCATTTGTTTCACATGTGTTCATATCACAAAGAATAGAATATGCATCTACTTAAATCAACTTCAAGTCAAATGGTTAAAAAAAATAATTTCACACACAAAAAAAGAGCTAGAAAATTCACCACACTGGGAATGGTGAAGACAACTGGGTTGCCCGGCCCTGGCCACGAGGTGTCCCTTATTTATTTTTCAGGGAGTTGGCAACCCTAGTCGTGGCTAACCGCAGCGCTAAGCGGGACGGGATTTGGTTACGGGCGACTGTGAAGAAGAGTATGCTCGTGAAGCAACGTGCGAGGAATAGTTGCAGCATTTTGCATCAGTGGAAGAATCCGTCCTTTCTGAGATGTCAAAAAGCCTGAACTACTTTAGTTCTTTTAATGTGGTTAATTTGGTTGTTTACTGGTTTACCGCTGCAAGAGCAATGAAGACGATTTCCTTAAAGATGGATCGTTTTCCCTGAGAGATAGAGTTTTAAATGATGTAGAAAACAAGTTCAACTTTAACTTTTAAATCGCATACAAAAAAAAGAAACAATTTGTAGAATAACTTCAAAACAACTGCTAAGTTCATTTTAAACCTACATTATTTTTTTATTTTACGATGGGCTCACACCAGCTGTGACACCCATCGTCATGTTGACCCATCAGTACTCGGCACACATTTAATGATTCAGTAATTACTAAATGATTACCAGCTGCAGCAGCCCGGATGGTTTCCACCCTGCGAGTTGTGAGTACTCTGAAAAATCCTGCTACAGTAGGTGATTCCTTCCTTATGACACGCACACACAAAGATAGGCTCATGAGGTGAGTATACATAGTATTGTTTGAAATGGCCTTATCCAGCAGTATCCAATCCAGCTGGCCAAAGTAAAGTCACACCCCTCATTTTCTGAGCAAAACTAATCAATAGAGCAGCTTCCTTATCCATCTCCCAAAGGTTAAATGCAGTCTCCGTAGAATTCTGGCCTTTTCTTCGAAAATCAAAGGAAAGGGAATTGCGTCCTCAACCCTCAGGGCAAATCAGCAATGACCTGAGCTATTCGATTTGAGAAGGAGCTAATGGACAAGGAGACAAAGTAGTAAGTCTGTCAGCTCTGTCAGCCTCGTTATATCTGCCACAGCAGCTCAGATCAAAATAAGGCTGCGACTTACATCTTTGGCAGACATCCTGCTCACTTGTCCATCAAAGCGACAGCACTGGACAATTCATGCGTAGGTCTCGAGTGTAGCATGTGAGCTAAATCTGTACCAGCAGCATTGTAGCTGCTAATGTAATACTCAGCTAAGTGAGCTTTTTCCATCTGACACAGCAATTGGGGACCAATCATTTGTCACTCGTATCTTTTCTCACTGACCATCTGTCTTTCTCCGGCCGTGACACTCGAAACAAACTGTTTCTTTCATGATCGCCGCTGTGACTGACACCTAACGCGGAGACACAAGATAAAAACAGAGCGTCGCAATCACAGCGCCGCGTGGGTCACATGCGGACATTATGTTTGCACGGCTGCTCAGATAGGAGATGCATTGGCTCTTAAATTGGCGTGAGAACGAAATGAAGTAAAATCGTCACGTGACTTCATCACTGATCGTCTGTTGATCTCAGTTCAGAGAAAAAAGAGCTACATTCATGCTGCTTTTATTATCACCGCTGACTAAACACTCCATTGCATAAAGACAGACATATATGATCACTTCCTGATATGTGTGCATGAAAAACTAAAGCTCTGGCACCAAACTTCTTTCACATCGGGGGCCACAAACAGCCCACTTTGACGTTAGTGTGTCAGACCAGTGAAACTCTGTCAGGGAAAATAAGTTTAACTCCACATTCGATCATGAGATATCTGCTGGATCTTCTGTGTTGGTGAGCTACAGTTTTGATTTTCTTTGTGTCTTTAGGTTCATTGAGTTTTGTGTTTGGCCTCTTTCTGTTTATGTCCTACTTTCCTAGTCCCTCTGAATGTTTATCTGTATTTCCAGTTCATGGTTTCTTGTTTGGTTAGTTCAGTCCCTTTTGTGTCCTAGTCTCTGTGTCTTTTACTCAGCGTCTCCTGTGGAAATCAGCCTTGTCTCCATGTTTGGTGACCTTTCTGTCTCCCTGGTCGTGTCCCTGGTTAGTTGTGGTCAAGTTCATTTGTCTTAGTCTTGGTCTACTTCCTGTTTTAATTTGATAGTTCCTTGTCTTGTGTGTGCTGCATTTAGTTTCGCTCCCCTTGTCTTGTTAGTTAGATTCTGTTCACCTGTGTCTTGTTTTCTGTATTCTCGCCTCCTAATTACCTCGGCCCTTTCTCAATTCTCAAGTACGCGAGTCCGTACTCGCATTCTCGGCAAGTACGTACTCGCCGAGAACGCGAGTACGGACTCGTGATTTGTACAATTGGAACACCAGCATACTTGATGATGTCACACACAGGTCCGGAGTTTTAACTGCCGTCCCCTCTTAATTTAACTGTGAGTAATATGTTATGAAGCTGAACTTTAATCACAGCCAAACCAATTTACTCAGGAACAAATAAAACACTGAAATAAACCAAACATTAACATTTAGAAGTGATCTAAGTGACTTATACATCATGTTTAACCTCAGTAGTGAAATCTCTATTAATAAAAATAGTGTACATGTACATACGTGTACATACCTTAATAAAAACAAGCAGGTGAGATGTTAGAACGCTTTTATTTTTATTGTAGTGGACACTCAATACAATAGACAGCTGCTGGGGTTTGGGGTTTGTTTAACCTGAGTAGCGAAAAGACCGCGGAGGGGTTGAAATGATGTGCCGGGAGTCCGCTGTTCTCATCGGCTCTAATAACCCTCGACCTCGCTGTCTGCTATGGAGCTGGTGGGTCACAGACGTCTCCGAAAACGTCGGAGCACGTTTGGAAATATGTGATATCTTGATAAATCAAGCAGATATTTGAAGTTTACACAGCTACATTCTCGCTTGAAAATAACTTAAAAGTTTATTTTGTGACCCAGAAAGAGTAATATTTAAAAGTTTTTAGCCCCGCTCGTCCGCCATTGCCGCGTTTGAGTTTTGGAGGAAATGGATTCTGGGATATTTAGCTGTACCAAGTCCACACAAGTCACCACCGATGCATGTTCGATAAAATGGGCGGAGCGAGAACACATCCGGGACTTTTCCGCGTTCTCGGCTTGATGCGTACTTCGAATTGGAACAGTACTTGGTCTCCGACTGATGACGTATCACGAGTACACGAGAACGCAAGTACACACAAGTACGCATATTGAGAAAGGCCCCTCGTGTGTATTTAAGTCCTCAGTTTCCCTGTGCTCTTTGTTGTGATGTCCCTCATAGGACATAGGATATAGTTTTCCTCCTTAACGATTTGGCATTTTGGTTTCCTCGTTTGTGACCTGCATTACTTTGTAGTTTATTTAAGTTTAGAAATACAGCTGCTTTTTAGTTTACCCACTTTGTTTCCGAGTCCTTTGAGCCCTACTCTTTCTGCCACACAGACAGCCTTGAAGAGTGTGTCTTGTTTTCTGTACACAATAAAGAAATCTGTCAGTTCACCTCTTTGAGCCTAAATTGTAAGAAATAAATACGTAAAATTACAGAAAAAGTTTCAGGCTGAACATTTTTGTTAATTCACAGAAAATGTTGTAAAAAACAGGAACTTTTCTGTCATTTAATTTTTAACTATTACTTAATTTTATTGGTGTAGTATGAACAGCTGTAGGGAAGATCGTTATGTAGGATTCAGTTCAGTCTCATTTAAATAGCGCCAAATTACAAAAACAGTCACCTCAGGCCACAATCACACATTAAAAGTAAAAAATACACAATTTATGTGCTTACACACATTTTCCAAACTGTCCAGTGGGCAGGATTGAAGTGTTTGCTGGGCCAATTCTGGCCCCAGGCCTTATGTTTGACACCCCTGATGTAGAGAGAATCTGGCTAAATTCCTCAATCATAAAAATACCTGTAGGGTACATGGATTTTTAGCTTGCCTACACCTGTGTGATTAACAATGATGCAGTTCTACAATAAAAATAATAGTATGTACTGAAATATCAAAATAATATAAAAGTTTCATAGGTCAGTGACTCTAACAGAATCATTTTTCAGTTATTGACTTATAATGTGAACTAAATGAGTGATAGCCAAGCTCAAAACCTGAAAATATGTTATTACAGCTACAGAACAGCTTATGAAAGATTAGCAAACATGAAAATACAATTTTTAAAAATGTCAGAGGTTAAAAAAAACCTCCCCAAAACTCGTAATTCACAAGTTTAGTTTTCCCAGGATATTAGCAACAAAGTGCTGGGAAGCAGCATGCAACATGCTCACAGCAGATGTAACAGTAGGTGTGTGTGTGTTTGGACTGTCACACTGTAGCCTCCAGTGGATTGTGTTGCACCGAGTTGCATGTGGTTGTGCTTACACACCTAGATGTGCTGCCTGGATGTGAGAAACGGCGGTGAGATAGAGCCCCCTACCTGCATCCCTCAACAGCAATCAAAGCCTACAGCCTACTATCTTTCTCCCAGCAGGGTGGAGGTTTTCCTGAGAGGATGAAGGAACAGATTATAGTGAGCAGAAGCTAGCGGAGGTTAGAAGGTATTGTCTTCTGAGCTTCTGTAAACAACATTAAGGATTAAGGAAAGACAGTTTGTGTTTGGCTATATGTTTCGGGAGAGTCTGGGGAGATAACGGGTGCAGAGACTGTAAAATGATACCGTCAGAGAGTGAACAGGAAGTATACCGGCAGCTATGCATATTCCCGTAAACCCCAGGAGGGCTCTGCACACAAGTCTGAGGCACTAATCTCTTGAAAAATTATTAGGTTATTGGCAGGCTGTACCAACAGACGTAAAAGGACTATTTCTCTTCTGCGGCGGCGATTTGCACCTACGGTGTGGCGAGCTAAACGCAGCCTTAGTATTTAGCCGCTGAGAGATTATGGAGGCCAGATAAGGAGAAGCCGCTGAATGTCTGAATACTTATCGTGAGCCCGTTAATGATGAAGAGTGTTATCTGTGCTGTGCTCAGCGCTCCTTCGCGGCTCCCTTTCTCTCCGACAGTCAAAGTGGGGAGGGAGCGAGAGGTGACAGAAAGAAATTTAACAAAGTGTCAGGATCAGCGTTCTTTATTCCTCCGAGAACGACAATCCTCGAGGCTTTTATGTTTCACCAGGTTCCTGCTTCCTCTTTGCTATTTGGATTTTAACGCAATTAATACTTTTGCCGGGAAAGTGAAGCGCACTTCGCTTTGTTCTCTGCTAATTTCATCCCGCGCAACATCACAGGCCAAATCGTCTTGCTGTCTTTGCATCATTTCTTATTCAAACAACAATCTCCTCAATCTAAATCTTTTCATTTACAGCAGCTACAGAAATGGACTTGGAGTGCAACAATGCCCCCACACAAATTCCTGCCAAGTGTGGTTGATTGCATGTGTTTGCATTTACATGGTGGAATCATAAATCCAGCGCAGCAATCCAGCTATGAATAAATCATGCTGAATGTGAATTTCTGCCACAGGAAAAGCCCTGCGTGTGAGAGAGAACCAGAGGCAGAGTAAGCCGCATCTTATGTAACAGCCGGTACTCCATTCCCAGGCAACTTGTTAGACGAGGCCTCAGAACTGCTGTTGCTGTAGCAACGCGCTCTGTCTTTGCAGCCACTGAGGAGTTTTGGGGAAAACAGAGATAATTTGATATCGTCGCACTGTTTATTTGCCGCGACGACACAGAATAAACAAACAAACACGTCAAAGGCAGCCTATTAAAAATCAGCAAGTGTATCAAATGTTTTTATTGCTCGAGTCAGCAGCAGTTTATCGCTGTATCAACTTCCCAGCTCCAGATCGCTGACTGACGGGAAGGTCCGGACTAGCCTCCGAGTCAATCCCATCTCGGAAGCGATTTTTAAAACGCTACAGGTCTGCAAAGCCCGGCAGGCAACCGCGCTCCTGAGTCTGAAGAAGACAATTGAAATCCTTTCCCCTCTAATGTAATTTTCCTCGCTGCAGACCACAGCAGCCCGGGAGTGTGGAGGGTGGGAGCCTAACATAATGATTTTTTTGGAGATGGAAGAGATACCAGCAGTCCACTTCAGATCTTTGTCTCTCGCTCGCCTTTTATTCTCCAAAGTCAGCTGGAACATCAGAAGCACAAAGTCAGTCAGAGTGCTGAATGATTAGCTGTGATGTTAATCTGGACAAAATCAAATCAGAAAAATTAGGCGATAGGAGCAACGTTTACCGGCTGCTACTGATAGACTATTAAATTAATTACCCTTTGGATCAACTGTATGTCGGAGGAAAAGTTCAGATCGGCTACAAACACCTGTGGGTGGATTTGGATGGAGGAAGGTTGAATGTCGCTCAGAGGTGAAACCGGACACATCTGACAGTCAAACGTAATTAGTGTGAGAGCCTGATTCACAGCAGTGCTTCAAACAGCTCGCTCTGTTATCACTGATGTTACTATACAGCTTGTGTTGTTACAAGCCAGGATCTAGCCAGGAGTGGATGTCCCCAGCATCTCAGCACAACGTCAGACCCAACAGCTCCATCTCAGACTTTACAGGTGGCAGTTAGCATGGTAAATGTTAAAGTTCATGCCGGTACGACTGGAAAAAGAAACTGAACAAGCATGGATAGATTGGAAGGATTGCAGGAGAAAACATCTTCCACCTTAAGAGAACGAGGCAGAACGACTTAGCTGCATCTGAACAAGCCACAAGACTTCTGGAACAACCTGAGATCAAAGTGGTGACGTTTGTCCACAGAGCAGCACATTCTGAGGAAAAGGCTGAAAAAGAAAAGAGTCAAGGTGCTGCAATGACCAGAGTCCAGACTTTAACCTGATGCTGATGTGGGACCTTTAGAAAGCTGTGCATGTCACAGTTTTTCCACAATAATGTGACAGACTGAGAAAATCGTATAGAAAACGATTACTTCAGGTTACCGCCACTGAAGCTATTCAGTCATTGTGTTTTTCACAGGGCTCTGGGATTCCTGTGAAACCTTTCTTTGCATGACACAGTCCCGCAGAAAAAATAAATACTCAGAAGATGCTGTGCAGTTATTTGTCTATTTAGTCTGCATGAGTCTCTTTAGGTTTTAGACATGTTTGCTGAACAGTGCCTCAAGTTTGAAAGCAATTAATCATTAAAACAAATCAAATTTCTGTTTCTGAATCCAACAGCTATTTAATCTCAAACACATTTCAGTCAAAGCCAAATAAGCCAAACGAGGATTGTTTTTCAATCGGCAGTAATTTATTTTTGGCAGAATAACTGTTCTGTGACCTTCTGAGCACAGAGGTGATGAGCACGAGCCAAAACCCCGACACCGTACAGAGCAGGCATCAGGGACAGCAGACTCTTTGCAGCCGTCTTTGGTGGGCTGCAAAGAGGCTTGCAGAGGCAGCACTAGCTGCAGGTAGACCTAAACTAATTATCAGCTGATTTGCCAGGATTGAGAGATGACCTTTACCTCAACCAAACTCAATGAAAGGATAAATAATGTGAAATAACCTGTGGGAAGGACACAGTTGATTTTGAACTATTTCTTTGTGCTGGCCTTGACTGATCTTGGCTGGCAGGTTTCATGAATGCCTCCTACAGTACAAACTAAAGCCCCAACAATCGACAGTAATGAGAAGGCCGGTCAATAACAGAGCAAGCTTGGTCCAAAAATGACCTTTGAGGGATGAAAATGATTACACTACAAAAGGTCAGACCACACTCAGATTTTGCATTTTGATAACCTGGACTTTCCATTTTGCTTCATAAAACATTTTATACGCTGTGCAGAAGTTCTGAGAACTTTCGGTTTTTATTAGTCACGTAGAGCCATCGGGGAGGCATCTGATTCATTCTGCAGCACGTTAACAAGCCCAAACACAAAGCCAAAGTCATAAAGAACTGACTTCATCAACAAGAACAGGACAGATGGAGGCTCCCAGATAGCCCTGAACTCGAAAGCATGGAGCCAGGCTTTCTGGGATTACATGCAGTAACAGAAGATATTAAGAGTGCCTGAATCTACAGCACAGCTTTTAAGATGCTTGAAACGGCCAACCTGCTGTTTGCAAACAGTGCTGAAGTGTGCCTAATTTTAAAGGCAGACGATGCTTTTTATTGCCCTTTACATAGGGTTAATAGACAAATAAGCTTGTGAGCTGATGTTATCCGCTTTTACTGTGCACATCTCATAAAGCTGTAATACCCATCTGATTTAAATAAGCAGCGTAGATCAGATATGTAAACTCCCGCCGCCCTGATAGTCAACATCTGAGCAAAGTCACTCTTACGGGGCCTGGCTGGTTTTCATTTGCTTCCCCAGGCAGTCACTAAAACCACATGATTCTAGTAATAATTCAGTGGAGTGAGTGGGCTGATTGAGTTAATGCAATGGTGGAAGGAGACATGGAAAACACGGGTGCAATGCCTGACAACAGCCAGGCTGGATTGGATTTAAGGAAGGGGGGTGTCACCTGATGTTTCACATCTAGAAGACTGACAGAAACCCAGAAACAGTCACAAAGGATGAAATTCAGCAACAAGAAGAAGAAGAGTGATAGTGTCACACGTTGTTTTGAATGTAAAGATTTAAAAACACACAGACAGCAGGGTTCGCTGACTGGTGACAGGTCAACCATGGAGCCCATTTTCACTGGATCTCCCTTCTTTACTCTATTTTTATTTTCATCTCTAAGGGGTCTCTCTGTAGCCTCTTCCACCGAGTCTCATCAACAAGCCATTTTTGAAACTCTGTGAGGTGAGTAGAGATAATTCATCATGTCAGACTGGTTAGCACGCAAGTGTGTGTGGGAATCTGTGCGCTGTCAGAGCGGCAGGCATGTGAGGAAGGAAAGAAAGTGAAAGACAGGTGAGCGTGCAGTTACAGCAACCTAAACTTTTGTCATGAGCGCTCACGCTGTAGAATAAAAGGTGACTCACAGGTACAGTATCACTCTAGGTTCAGGATACACAGGCAATGCAAATACTCGTTCAGTGGGAGCACGTTTGCAGCTTTCTGGTAAAAATAAACCCCTAAATTTCGACTGCTTGCTAAATATTCACATGTATGAGCTGCTGATAAAGATGTTTGCCAGCACTTACATCACAGCTGGGAAGCTAGGCAACTCAAGGTTCTGCTCAAGTTCAACAAAGCTGACATAACTGCTTCAAAAGCAAACCCTTTAAGTGGAACCACTAACACAACAGACCTCCATCCACCCACCCCATCTAGACTCTCCAAGCTTTGAGCTGGGGTTGCTTAGAAACAAAGCTCATGCACATCACAGCCAGGACCAGAGTGTTAGCCTTAGCCCGGGGCCGTGGATGGGAGATGTGACAGTCACATCTGCCACCATAGCTGTGTCCTAATTCAGGAGTCTGAAGCTCAGTAGTCTGCAGTTCTGGAAAATACCACACAATACGAGGTTTAGTGGTGTTCTGTCGCGAGAAAATAAACCACGGCAATTTAAAAAGTCCCAGCAGCGCTTAACTAATTGCAACCTACTTTTAACTTCATCTTTCTTCTTTCTCGCATGCTGGATAGTGGAAACGGAACAATCCTCTGCATGCTTTATGAAAATATATTTTGTTGTTTTGTGTCAGTTAATTCAGGAAAACGTAGCTTTCACATGTAAGACCTGAAGATCTGGATTGAGACACAGTTACTGCCTCAAACACTTGGTGACCGTCACCATGAATCCAAAGAATTAATACTGACAAGGATTTTTGATGACGAGCGCCTTCAAACGTAAAGAATGAATCCCGATATCTCACAATGACTTGTTTATAATTCCACTCTGTAACATTTCCACATAAACATGTTTTGCATGTGTGCAAAGACAGCAGCCCTGCACTGTGAATACATTTCACAATAAAAGAACAAAATTTGAGGTGTTTTCTTTACTTGCATGGATATCGATGTTGCACGACACAGTCTGCCGCTGTCATGTTAGTAACACAGGAAGCAAACCCTCACAGGGTAACGACTGCATCGCTGCATCATTGCGCCACTTCCCGATTGGCCTCTTACGTTCGTCCTTGAGGCTCGAGCTTTGAACAACTCCTACACGCTACGTGTAGGCCCCCTGAAAACGAATGAGCCCACAACAATTACTCTCCACCATCGTAAGACAAACAACAGCGTTTCCGGAGCATGGCTGGTTCACCCTTGTTAGCTTTCCTTCTCTTTTTTTGCCTCCTGTTCTTTGTCGGAGAGATTACTCAAGTCTGAGACAACATGAATTACAAAGTGTTCAATATTTGCAGGAGTGATTCAGAATCAGCAAACTGTTGCACTCAGTGAAGTCTGCGCGGGAGTATGTGAGCCTACTATAGATGAGAACAAGTGCTCTGCTGTCTCTCCACATTCAGTGTTCAGAAAGGGCAGACGGGGGGTTAGGGGAATTATCACAAGACAAGGTGAGAAAAAGTGATGGATTAATGCTGTTTTGCACGAATTAATGAGGGACGTACGAAACATGCTGCGAATCTGTTACACTCAACGGTCAATTTAATACAATTTAATACCTAATTATGTTTCACTTGTCATACTTTAATGCCGCCTGAATGTGAACAATGAGAGGTGCGGATTTAATTGATGTGGGCAGCCTCATTCAGCGCCCCGTTAATGCCACGGGTTTTGTCAGTCTGATAAAGGCGATAGATAATAAGTCATTACCTTGTGTTATTGATGTTGTGTACTTTCAGAGAGTGCGGGGCATCACTCCCCGAGTCTTATTGCGCAAAACACGATTATCAACAGATGACGAGGGACGGGTAGATGAAACTGCTGCGGCCTCGCTGCATTTACATGCGGCGAGCTCCACAATGCTGCAGTAATGAACGTGTTCACGGGTTTTCCCATAAGGCCGAGGAGTTACATGGACTGGATTGATGGCGAAGATCAGCGTGTGCCGCTTTCTCGACTCTGCAGTTCATATCGTGACATTTTGAAGAAAAACCTATAGGGGTGATTTATCAGGTGGCGGGGAACATTGAACTCGGGGTGATTTAAAATTGCTGCAACTGTTTGGAAATTGGTACGCTGCTGTCACTGCGGGCTTGTGTCATCACATGGTGGACCTCATGGAGGGAGACGGACAGATACAGACACCCGAGACAAGTCTCGTTCAACCATCGGCGCGCTCGTTAAAAAGCGCTCAGCTGTCGGCTCGCGTTCAGCTGCTGCACGTCACACGCTTGGTGGGTTGTGATGAGATTTTAACACTTTTGGGGAAGCGTACTGCTGCAGGTGTCAGAGGAAACACCACAGGTTGCATTACCTGCGCGGGCGAACAGTGATGGATTGTTTGATTTGTAGAATGAGCATTAAGTGGGAGTGGGAGTCAGAGTGCTTGGTATTTTTCAGAATAGCTTAAATTAAGGATCTTGGTGGTCTTTGAAAACACTTGAGCTCAAAGGAGTGACCCCGCTGTGATAAAATGGGCGCAATAAAACACTGTTGTTGTTACTGGATCATTTTAAATTCACAGAAACAGGCTTAATTCCCTCATCACATGGTGACAACAGATGTGAGAGAGAAACAGAGTATGGGCACGAGCCGTGGATCCTTCTTGTCATGAAGGTTAACCCACAGTGGCCTGTACTGACTGAGGGATGAATGTTTCCTGTGTTTCCACGTTGGACCCAGGCGCCGAGTTGTTTTAAACACCCTTCAGGGAAGTGGGGTCCATCGGGGTGAGGACACGGTACACACTATTAACACTCCCGCCCTTTCTTGGATTACTGCCATGTCAGACTGATGCCTGTCATCACGCGCGCCTGCCCAAAAAGGCCAGCTATTGCGTCCCGAGGTCAGCTTGCCATTAAAGTCTCTGTGATTAAACACAGCCAACAAACAGGTGTGCTGCTTTCACTTCGGTTCAGGAGCACAGGACGAATTTCCTGAACAAAGAAAGGAACAAAAGGAAGCAAATTTGAGGCTATCACACAGCTACGGTGACTCACATCGCTCACAGTCAGTCAAAGCAACAATCCCCCGGCAGCTGCGAGAAGGACTTCTAAACTGTGTTATCAATAAATCATTTCTATATTCAGTTTTCTAAATAACACTCCTCCAAAGCTCGTGTGGGAGGAGAACGTTTGTGAGCGAATCAGCCTCACTCACGGATGATTCAAACGGGGGGGGGGAGTCGCAGGAGTGCAATTCTGTCATAATTGTTGTTGAAAATAATGACGGTCCCTTCCAGCAGTTCAAGCTGTGAGCATTGTTCCTTCCTCCCTTATTTATACTCCCTGCTTGAAAACTAGGATGAGGGGGGAACAGGTTTATTTTTAGAAATGAAAAGTGTGTCTCTGGCTCCAGGAGTGCACCTCCGAGGCACGGAGACATGCCTGTCATGGACCGGAGTTAAAGATTTCTGTTTAAATGGACGACGAAATCCAAAAAGAGGACCAACGTGCTAGAGAACATCAAATTAGAGACCGCGGTCACATATTGACCTGAATTGTTGTGTGAGGTGGTTTCCTCAGCATCGCTCAGTTTTCCCAGCCAAACTTTCCATCCCCTGAGCCCGTGTTTGTCATGTCGCTCGTAACTCCTGCAATGAATTCTGGGCCAGTGGGAAATCTGTCCGACTTGCTCAACTCATTTGGTGTTCACCTGAGCTGCACTGAAGTTAACAGCTAATAGAGCTACACATCGAGTGGTCACTGAAGTACTGCGTCCCCAGCTCCCGCGGAGTCGAAAACGTCCTTATTAAAAAAACACTGTCATTAGGGGAGACGAGACAAGCCAGATAGAGAGAGACGCCTTATTTCCTGCTTGCTGATATGCTTTCAAGAATCCAATGTCTTCCCCCAGCGCTACTGAGCCAGATATGTGGCTAAATGAAGAGGCTGCAGAGCATGATAATGAGATTTTGGTGCAGGCTCAGGAAATAGAGGGAAACAACACAAAGTGAGAGGTGGAGTTTGGCAATGGGGGGAAAAAATAGGCCAAATGTTCTACTGTAGGATGTGCGCTGTATTCATTATCTCCCACGTCACGGTGATTCAGTGTCAGTGAAAGGCTTACCGTCTGTCAGAGGGCACAGAGCGCTGAGTCTCACTGTTACGTAAGGGATTCACGCTTCTCTCTGACCTTAAGCTGCTGGAGCTTATCAAGTGGTAAACAATGCAGCGCAGCAATAAACAGATGAGCGTCGGGTCTGCGGCTCCGCAACCGCGATGTCAAATGTCAGCGACGTCGGTTTGGGCTAAAACGGAAAGACGTGACTCACCCTCATCCCGCAACGTTATACCAAAATAAAACATTGGTACAAAGGAGACAACTGTTCAAGCAGGAAATGTTCAAGAGGGGAAACATTATGTGGAAACTCAGATGGGTGAAAATAGTCGCGCTCATGATTGACCCGTGCCGCTGGCTGACAGTAGCCATCAGTCTTTCGCTCCCGATCCTTTCCTCAGAGTACTTGCAGCCTATACATAGCAACAGGGTGCTTGTGATTCAGTAGCGGCCCAGTGCATCATCCGCTATCTCTGGCCCTGTCTGACGCTTGGCTGGCCAAGCGGTGCATCTGTGGAGGCTTCATGAATAAAAGTGTGGCAATAAACTTTGATTTCAATCAAAAACCCATGCAGACCTTAAATATGGTGAGTTTGCAGTGTGCAGTAATCACCAGCATCTCTAAGGTGCCATCATTTCAGAGAGCAGTGATTCATTTCTTTGCACTCGAGGCTCTTGATCATACAAGCAGGCCCTGGCTGACTAAAGAGAAAAGCCAGCAGACAAACTGCGTGAAATAAAGACGTTCTGCAAACCAGTCTTGTTACAGTAATTGGTTCCTGTTGCTGAAAAGTTCACGGATGACTGGGATGGAACCAGAGAGATGTTCCCACCTTTGTCCTCACGTGAAGCGAACAGAATAAAGAGGCAGAGACGGGGAAAGACATCCAGAGGCCAGAGTGAGGCCATGTTTGGACGTTTGGGAGGAAATGACAGCAACAGCGTGAAGCGAGCACACACTCAGGGGAGAAGAAGACGAAGGCAGGAGAGACAAAAATAGAAGAGAGGAAACGAGACGTGTTCGGTGCCATGTTTTTCTGGTTTTGGTAACACAGGCAGCGGTGAGATATTTAATCATAATTAGGATGTTCCAGTTTGCTATCTCGAGTTACAAAATGTGGACGATGAAGACAGCGAAGGAAAGAGAAGGAGCGAACGGGAGAGAGTTAGACAGCCTGCGAGCGATCATAATAATAATAATAAGGGCCCGGTGCCTCATTAAAGATCGTTTTCCCTCCTAAATCTAAATGTTAATGTTTGGTTAGAGCTGACACTGAATTTGACACAGCGCTCCACTTTAGAGTGTCTGGAATCAATGTTGTCACATGGATTCATAATACCTACGGTGTTATCCTAATAACAAACCGTGGGTAACACAGGAAGTCAAAGCTGTCCTCAACATGAAGAAGAAGGCTTTCAGGAGCAAAGTGAAGGAGGAGATGAAAGCAGCACAGCGGGAGGTGAAACGCTGCCTGAGGGAAGCAAAGGACACCTACAGGAGGAAGGTGGAGCAGAAGTTGGAGAGGAACAATATGAGGGAGGTCTGGAATGGTGTGAAAACCATCACAGGCCACAACACCAAGAAAAGCACAGTGGGGGGGACTGTGGAGAAGGCAAACGAACTCAACAACTTCTTCAACAGGTTTGACCAGCCCACAACCCCCCCACCCTCACCCTCACCTTCACTACAGAGTCCTCTCCCCACTCTCCTGCCTCCCTCGCTTCCCCCCCTTCCTGACACCATGACACCCCCCTCCTCGAATCCCTCTCTCAGCAGCAAGACATCTCCCCCCCTCCCCTCCTCCCAAACATCTCCCAGTGTCACAGTGGATCAGGTCAGGAGGCAACTGAGGAAGCTTCGCCCCAGAAAGGCAGCAGGCCCAGACAAGGTGTGTCCTAGGATGCTAAAGGCGTGTGCTGCAGAACTTGGGGAGCCGCTACAACGAGTCTTCAACCTCAGTCTGCGACTGGGGAGAGTGCCCGCCCTATGGAAGACATCCTGCATCGTCCCGGTCCCCAAAAAGAACCGGCCCAATGAGCTGAATGACTTCCGACCGGTGGCACTGACGTCACATCTTATGAAGACTCTAGAGCGGCTCTTCCTCAACTTCCTCCGACCACAGGTACAACATGCCCAGGACCCACTACAGTTTGCATACAAGGCGGGTGTCGGAGTGGAGGATGCCATCCTGTACCTCCTACACAGAGCCCACTCACACCTGGATGGGGGAAAAGGCACGGTCAGGATCCTGTTTCTTGACTTTTCCAGTGCCTTTAATACCATCCGGCCCTGTATGCTTCAGGAAAAACTGAACAGGACGGAGGTGGACCCCTGCCTGGTGGCTTGGATCTCCGACTACCTCACCGACAGACCACAGTACGTCAGGCTGAAGGACATCACGTCTGACACTGTGGTCAGCAGCACAGGAGCACCACAGGGAACTGTGCTGTCCCCTCTTCTCTTCACCCTGTACACCTCTGACTTCTGCTACAACTCTGAATTATGCCATATTCAGAAGTTTGCAGATGACACGGCCATCATGGGGTGTATCTGGGATGATCGGGAAGAGGAGTACAGAAGTCTGGTGAGGAACTTTGTCGCATGGAGTCACACAAACCACCTGCAACTCAACACCTCAAAGACTAAGGAACTGGTTGTGGACTTCGGGAGGTCCAGAGAAGGTCCACTGCCGGTTCAGATAGAGGGGGAGGAGGTGGAGGTGGTCAACAAGTACAAGTACCTCGGGCTGTGGGTGGACAATAAACTGGACTGGTCATGCAACACAGAGCACCTGTATAAAAAAGCCCAAAGCCGACTGTACTTCCTCAGGAGGCTGAGGTCTTTTAACATCTGCAGGAAGCTCCTGAGGATGTTTTACCAGTCGGTGGTTGCTGGAGTACTTTTCTATGCTGTGGTGTGCTGGGGGAGCAGCACAGCAAAGAGGGACTCATCCAGGCTGGAGAAACTGATCAGGAGGGCTGGCTCTGTGGTCGGCATGAAGCTGGACACTCTGGTGACAGTGGCAGAGAAAAGGACATTAAAGAAACTGATGGACATTATGAACAATGCTGGGCATCCTCTGCACACGGCCATAAACAATCAGAAGAGTCTGTTCAGTGACAGGTTGCTTCTCCCCAAGACAAGAACTAACAGACTTAAAAACTCCTTTGTCCCACACGCCATCAAACTGTTTAACTCCTCTCTGGAGGGGAGAGGGAGGGGAAACAGGAGGACAAAGGAGGGGGGAACAACTAAGCTGTAGTGCCTCTTCACCTCACTGTACAATACCTTGTGCAATACTTTTTGTAAATAGTCAACAGTGCAATAGACTCAATACTTGAAATGTGCAATTCACTTGTATTTTATTTTTTATTCCTATTTATTCTATTTATCCCCTTTGTATATTTTATTTATATTTGTCTCTGTATTTATATATGTGTGTGTGTGTGTGTGTGTGTGTGTGTGTGTGTGTGTATATATATATATATATATATAACAATTCTGTAACTGTAACTTCGGTCGGTGCTGTGCTTTTTGGAAGTCGAATTTCCCAGAGGAACCCACCCGAGGGATTAATAAAGTTCTATCTTATCTTATCTTATCTTACCTGAGTCGGTGTCAGCGTTCCTGTGGAGATCACAGACGGCACACGCTGAAATAAATAAGCACTTTGGAAGTAACGCAGAGAATTTCTGGTTATTTATTGATTACTGATTGCCTGCTTTAATAATCAACTGAAAAGTTATAGAGTTTGTGTGAAAGTGAAGCCTTAAAAGTCACTTCTTTAGAAAACAATTCACAGGCTGTCCTTCGTCCTGTTTGCCAGTTTCCAAGAGGTCAACTCTAATCGGGCCAAATGAGTCGTCCTGGGTTTTACTGGTATAGAAAAGTCACTGAAACATTGTGGATTAAGTCCATCCATCTTCTGCTTATCCAGGCCGGGTCACGGGGGCAGCAGCCCAGACCTCCCTCTCCCTCTCCCCAGCCACCTCCTCCAGCTTGTCCGGGGGAACACCAAGGCCATCAGAGAGATATAATCCCTCCGGTGTGTCCTGCGACTGTCCGAGGGCCTCCTCCCAGTGGGACATGCCCGGAACACCTCACCCAGGAGTAGCCCAGGGGGCATCCTCGTCAGATGCCCGAACCACCTCAACTGGCTCCTTTCGATGTGGAGGAGCAGCAGCTCTACTCTGAGCCCCTCCCCAATGGCCGAACTTCTCAGCCCAGCCACCCTTCGGAGGAAGCTCATTTCCGCCGCTTGTATCCACGATCTCGTTCTTTCGGTCACTACCCACAGCTCGTGGCCATAGGTGAGGGTAGGGACGTAGATCGACCGGTAAATTAAGATGTTTGCTTTTACACTCAGCTCCCTCTTCACCACGACAGAACAGTACAGCGTCTGCATCTCTGTGGATCCGTCTGTCGATCTCCCGCTCCTTTCTCCCATCACTCGTGAACAAGACCCCGAGATACTTGAACTCCTCCACTTGGGGCAAGAACTCATCCCCGACCCGGAGTGGGCACTCCACCCTTTCCGGCTGAGGACCATGGCCCCAGATTAGGAGGTACTGATCCTCATTCCTGGCGCTTCACACTCGGCTGCGAACCATTCCAAGGCGAGCTGGAGGCCACCACCCGATGAAGCCAACAGAACCACATCATCCACGAAAAGCAGAGATGAGATTCTGAGACTACCTAAGTGAAAGCCTTCCACCACTTGGTCACGCCTAGAAATCCTGTCCATAAAAATTCTGAACAGAATCGGTGACAAACGGCAGCCCTGGCGGAGCCCATCACCCACCGGGAACGAGTCCAACTTATTGCCGGCTATGCAAACGAAGCTCTTGCAACGCTTGTACAGGGATCGAATGGCCCCTAGCAACGGGCCAGACACCCCATACTCCTGCAGCACCTCCCACAGGACCCCCCGAGGCACACGGTCAATGCCTTCTCCAAGTCCACAAAACACATGCAGACTGGTTGGGCAAACAGGAAGTTTGAAAGTCATTCCTGAAATCATTTGGTCAGTGAATATTTAATAAGCTAAAAGAGGTGCTGAGGCTCTGTGTGGGTGTTAGCATGCCAAAATAAGAAGCTCAGTATGTGCCTCTGGCTGCACAGTCCATGGACTCCAATTCTGCCTCTGTGTCAAAGGCATCTCACCCTCCTTTGGTGCCACTGCTGTGACGCACCAGGTTTGTCACTCCCCCCTTGTCTCATAAAAGACGCTTGTGTGTAATGTACTGTGTGAGCATCATTTTCCTTCTCGCAGGGTAATCATGTGAAGTGGGACATTTTAATCCAAGCCGGAGTCTTCTGAGACTGGGCCAAGCAAGTTTTAAGTGATTACAGAAACATAACCTAAAAAAAAAATGGAAAAAAACCCCCCACAAAGCAAATCCAGCCCCGTCACCCTACACGTGTGCACCGTTACCTCCGTGCTGCGCTTTCCACGGACGCTCTGCAAGTATCTCAGCGATGCCAGCGGCATCAGGGCTGTCGTTCTTTCCTGCTGACTGACAACCAGACACATTTTAACATCTCTGTGCTAATAAAACTTGCAGCCACACAAATCCACGTGACAGCTCTCAAGTTTGAATGAGAAACGAGATAAGCGAGACTCCAATCACGGTGAGCGCTTTCTGCAAATCCAGCCGGCCTGGCAGACCAGTCGGCATACGGCGCGGAGCGTTTAAACAATAACGAATAACGAGTCACCGCCACTTGAAACTGTCAAACCTTGTTAACGCCACTGTAAGCCTCACAGTGTGTGGATATTAGATGGATTGGATTGGTGCATTTGCTCAAAAACAAAGTATGCAGCATGCATGTATTAGTCCTCACAGCTGCCGATAGCCTTCCTTTTACAGCAAGCATGAAACGGGAGCCGGATGACGTGTGCGCCTGGATAAGTATTACAGCACCTCGTGGGAGCATTCCCTATAATGAGACTATTTGCATGCTGATGGTCAGGTGTTCTTGTTATCACCCCCAAAGTCCCATTAAACCACAGGACCTACAGCAGAGTTATAAACAGAAATGAATCCAACACTATCATTCTCAGTTTTAAACGCTGTACTCGGCCTTCGAAACATGATGTTTACGGGCGATAACGATACAAATATTTAAAAGTGTATTCATTGTGAGGATTTCACTGGGAAAGTATTTGCTAACAAGCTGTAGCCGTGTGTGTTTTTACATGAGTTATAAATGGGAGCATTCACAGAAAAACACATCACACGAGGCTTTCCCTTCTGAGGCGCTTCAAACTTTCCCCTGTGTTTCTGCTGCTCATCAGTCTTTTGCCTGGAGTGATGTCGAGCTTTCCCCTCGCTGTCCCATGAGTCTCTGAGCAAAACTACTCTGCGTGCAGACCCCTGCAGCTAGTACCTGGACATCTGCACACACGGGACACGTGCACACCTGCAGATGCTGGCACACACAGAACCTGAGTGTTGCGACGAATTGCTCTGATAGAATCAGAATCAGAATCAGAATCAGAATACTTTATTCATCCCGAGGGAAATTAGGGAGTTCTTGCTAGCTCTCCCCGGTAACGCGTCTGTATCTTTACGTTCTCATTATTTCAGCCACTGATTTTGGCATTCATGGGGACTCAGACGGAGACAGATCGATGGCGGCAGTTTGAGAAAGCTGTTCCCTTCAATCTTCTTAACAGATACATCCCCACACATTCTCCATGCCTGCACTCAAGCTGAAGCTAGATTAGATGGCATGTAATATCTGAGGGAGCGCCAGTAATGTGACACAACTTTCTCCTTGAAGCCTTCTTCATTATGTTTGCCTGATGAGATTTTATCTGTCACACACCCAGCTGCAAGGCTCTTTCTCTCTCGCCATTAAACATTTATTTCAAAATGTTGTGAATGTTAAGTGTAAAACTATCAAAGCTGCGGAGGACTGTGAATGTCTGCGTTTGGCTGTAACTCAAAAGGGGACGAGGGCTCGAGAAAGCAGAGAGAGCAACTTTGGTTACTTGCGATAAGCTCAAAGGATTGACTGCCTGCTGCACTTTTCCTCGGTGCCTGGCAAAGGAAGAAAAAAATTGCTTGCCGTTTAAATAGCATGTTTTGTAAATCCCTCTTCACTGGGCAGCTGCAGGCAATCTTCAGATGTTATATTTTTTCTTCCTCTCCCTGTTCCCTCCTTCTCCGTCTCCCTCAGATGCCTGTTAGTGACATAAAGCTGCTGCTTTGCCATCCTCTCAAACACTAAGCTGCTGAAACGTTGTGTCGCCGCCCGGGGCCGGGAACAGCGCTGCAATCTAATGCTGCCCTGTTGGCCGTCAGGCTGCTCGGCTTCCTGACTGTGTACAGTATGTATTTGCTGTAGGATTAAAGGGACGCCCTATTTAATTTTGGTAATTCCACTTATTGCAGGAAACCCAAACAAAACATGCATTAAGAGGCTCTGACCAGAAATCTGAGGTTGCAATGCAAACTCTGTTTGCCAGCAACCAAGCTGCTCTCTGCATCAAAAGAGTCCAACCTAACGAAACATCTGGAAGTAAGCTCTTTAAAAAATTAACATTAGCCTACTGCAGCTACCTTGTTTTAGTTGTGGTAGCTGCCTGGGTTCTGTGTCACTTCAGCATCTTTATGTACTACTGCTGTGTGATTTATTACTATTACTGAAGGCTGCATTACAACCTGCTAGCTGCAAATAATCATGTGCAGTTCTGAAAGCAGACAGAAAGAAAACATATTTCTATACGAGATCACTACAGAAAGTGATCTATCACCCTACTGTTACTCATTTTATATTCAAATTTAAAAATCTAGTTGGTGTTGCTTTCAGAACTGCACATGATTATATGATTAATGCTTTCCATCAAGTCTAACAGTCTGCAGTCTATGAACTAACCTCAGCTAACGTCAGCTAACAGTGTTAGCTCAGTGGCTTCAGTAATAGTAATAAATCACACAGCGATAGTGCATTCATGTAGCTTTAAAAAGCAATGACAATATATGAAGTACTCACATTAAGTAACTTAACGGAATACGTAACAAACTACATTTTGGGACATGTAATCTGTAATCTGTAGTGGAATACATTTTAAAAGTAACCTTTCCAACACTGCAGGTGGGAGGCAACGCGTCTCCAAATAATCGAGGACAGACCCGCACTGACTGAACTGTCTCCAAACAGCTGATTCATGAATGGAGACAGGCTGCTAACACGCTGCTATTAATCTGAGTCCGTCTGCACAAAATCCCTCTGCAGTGGAAGCCGTCCTGCAGTTTCTATATGTCATGTTGCAGCTAAATTGCCATCCGGCAGCAACTACGTCAGTGTTTCAGGAGGACTTTCAGTGAGGACTCTGGATGTTAATATGAACGTCTGTGTATGTAGACAGCAACAGAGTTGTGATGTGTGATGATTTATCTCAGTTAATCTCTGCATTGTCACAAACTGCAAACTTGACCTCATTTAATCTCAAACTGATTCCATCATGTTGGCATTTTCTTGCTGTCTTGATGCTTCAAAGTCGCTTTGAAGATGACAGCTGACTGCGACTGGTCTCAGGCCAGGTTCCTGTCACCTCTGACCTAAATATGATATTTATTTATGACCATAATAAAGCAGCCCTAGTGCCTAGAACAACAGAAAAGCATGAAAATACAAATGACTGTCTTGGGTGGTTCCCAATGACAAGTCTGGCATAGACTACAGGAATATTCATATATGTACTAATTGAAATTAGGACTTTATATGGATCATACTGGAAATCTGAAGTTAGTAGCAGGGTTATGTATCCTGAAATTGGAAGATTAATGTTAACTTGGTAAAGTTAACAGCTGTTCTGTACAGAGTTTTCCGTGCAGTAGTGAGGAGATTAAGTCTAAGGAATGTGTTTGCTGAACAACGTACACTACTGACATGGTTGTCAGCACAGACATCTGGAGAACATTGCTAGTAAACCTTAAATTAATTAATTCAGTGATTACAATTTTGTGCAAAGACTAATTTTAGATAAAGGAGAAAGTCCAGGAGCAGAAGGTGCTCCTTATGAGGCTGCTGAGGCTCCGTGTTGTATGATGTGCAGCATCAGTACTCCCCTCACACCTACCAACAAGCTCCTTCTGTATTGGACACTGACCTTGGCCAGTGGTCTGGCACACCGCACGTCCTATTTATCTGGCTAACATACAATGTAAGTGGCTTTGTGAACATTAAAAGGCACATACGCTGCCCGCTTCAATACAGGACAGAGTTTGTGGGCACAGAAGGAGTACAGGAGCCTATCAGAGCACAATAATGTTACTGATAACGTAGAATGTGGCTTTGCTCTCCTGCAGGCTCATGGCTGAAATTGTCCAACACAAAATTACACTAAAAGACATTCGTAGCGTTGATACGATGCAGTTAAGAATAAGACCCGAGAGCCTGATAATGCTTATTGCATTGACTAATGTAGCATGTAAAAAACTGGCTACCCAGAATGAATAATACATGATTTATCCACCAAACCGAACCTCGGATTGTGCAGTATCAGTTTGCAAATTTCCCTCTTTGTCTCTTTTTAAATTTATACACTAATAAAACGGTTTAATGGTTTCTTATTTATTTAAAATAATGAGATCATAAATGTGCAATCCAACTTGAGGCAGCTCATGTGGGACTGTGGGCTGTTCAGTGTCAGGGTCCTGTGTTTCCATGCCCACCATGTGCTCAACAACCTAATTACTAGAATTGCTACCCTGTAAAAACATAATCAAAGACACAATTAGGCTTCACATCAAAACATGTAAAGAAAATAACAATTTATAAACAAAAAATCCCAGAGGCGAGCCAGCCCAGTCTCCCTTCTGCTTTTCATCTCTTTCTCTAACAGATGCGTGGCTTACCCTTCACCTCCCCCTGTCCTCCTCCTGTCTCAACCATTTTCTTTCATTGTCTCCCTCACTGTGAAGTTCAGGGTCTGTGTGAAGGTCCGGTTAATGATGAAATGCTCCCTTTCACATTTGCTGTCAGTGAGCAAACTGCCACGCATCACCAATGCATCAGCTGAAGGACGGGGTTCTAATTTTGACTTGAAAACAGCTGTGTCTGTGCTTCCTTTGTCCCTGCGCTCAATATGAGACTCTGTGTTAGACCTTGGTGTTAGGTTTTGTATTGTTGATTGTCATTTATGCTTAGAAATATCTACTTATATATGCTTAGAGTTTTATAATTAGTTTTAGATTGGTAGAGGTTCGATCCTTAATAGTCTGCAAACTTTGTGTGCATTCCACTCTGGGAGCATGGGAAGAGGTCGTACCTTGTCTTATTGTTTTATGGTAGGATAAACGTGGCTATATCTGTTTTAGGCTAAGTGCCTTTTGTTTAGATGAACTGTTGGACTTCCAGACCAGCAGGTTTAGGGAAGTCATTTATGGGGTCAAACTCTGACCCCACACACACACACACACACAGAAACACACAGGCAAGGTACTTTTTGTTTGTATGTAGACGTCATATGTTAATGAACCTATGCATATTCATGTAACCTCAATAAAAGAGCAGTGTTACGGGGGAGCGGACGAGAGCAACTGGGGTCAAGCGAAGGAACGTTGTTTGTCCGGTTCTCTCCCGTGCACGAGAAACATGAAGAACTTTGCCTACTTCGTGTCTTGCTTGCTGTGTAATTATATTGTCGTCAACGTTCCAGCGAATAGGTTCAAGCTACAAACCTATCATTAATTGGTCCTTCGAGAGCCGGAGCCCTGGAATCGACATTCACCGAGGGGAGAAGAGACACGCTGAAAGACTGAGTCAGCCAGGAAGTTCTTGTAGTAAAGTCCCGAGACGTGAGAATTCGTCATCGGGCCGGTGGATTAGCTGTCTGTTTTCTCTCCTTGATGAATGACGATCGGCAGGATCCGAGGCTATACTACACGCTAAGCAACACCGAGTAAGTTTAGAGTCCAACTCTATAACTGTACGTCTTCGCCGCTCAGTGGGACGTTGTCCATGGCCGCTTAGTGGGGATAAAATTCGCCGTCTTAGTGGGGCGATGTACAAAGCCGCTCAGTGGGGTTTTTATGTACAGAAGCATTAAGTCGCAGAGTTGCGCAGTTCGAACTTTTTTGGTTCGCTGTCTTAGTGGGGCGAAATGTAGACCGCTTTGTGGGGTCCGATGCTTTGTGGGGAATTGAGAAGTTCCGCGGGGTCCAGATTGTGCTGGACAATAGGCCTATTTTGTGTTGTTGTTGTTGTTGTGTGAGTGGTGTTTGTGTGAGTGAGTGTGGAGTAGAACACGTGGTCTGTGACGCCAGCTGTTATTGTTATCATGGGTTCCTAAGCAACCAAGAGTGAGTCAGAGGGTGACAGACGTTTATGCTGGACTTTGCTCCTGGCAGCGCAAAGTATTTAAATAAAAGAGAGCGACGGCTCCTTAGCTGTGTGGGTTCACGCGAGCACGGTCGCGCGGGTTTCACGCAGACCTGAGCCGTGCAGTTAATCGCAGGCTTATAAATGGAAGAGATTCAAATGTTAGAAGTTTTCAGAAAACACACCAGCCTCGAAGAGCGTTTGGAGAAGGCCAGCTCACATCAGCAGCACTTAAGATATGCTCTGGTGAATGGCTTTCCCCCACCCCTTACTGACACAAAATGTTTATTCTTTAGCTTGCCCTGTTCGACAACAGCCTGTGCTCCAGACCATAGATTTAATTGAGGTGGATAGTTGTTAAAAGTAATCTGCATTAAGCTTAGGGTTGCTCAAATTCAGTACAATGACATATGAGATGAAGTAAAATAGGTAAATATTTTAACTAATGATGTGCATAGAGGCACTTGACCTGTTTGAAAGACTGTCGTCTTAATATGAGCCATTGTTGAGATATAGAGCACACCTGTGAAAACAACTAATATGCTGAACCCTGTATGAAACATCTAAAACTACATGATGGAGAAGCTGAATTGAATATGAAAGTGCAAGTCTTTGCCACTGTGGGCAAAGCACGCAACCACTGTGTGAGGTTGCGTTGCGGTCTCTTCTGAGCTGATGAGCAAGCTACACATTATCAGATCGAGAGCTGGCTGAGAACTCCTCAAAGAGAGGGAAACAGAACAATGATAACTGTGATAACTGGAGTGTGCAGCGTTTCCGTGAGCAGTTTTCCTGCATCTTGACTCATGTGTGTAGAGTGTTCATAGCATCAGCATTATGTTTTTGTTATTTGTTTTGTTGGGTTGAAAAAAAATAAACTTGTGATCATACTCATGGATCACCATGGCACATATCATCAGCCATATGATTTATTTATGCACATGAAAAAAGTGAGTGTGAATGTGTCTCACGTCACAGTGTTTTTGTGCGCTGTGTAAAAGTAATTGCCTCTGATTGTGAGAGCGGTGATTCTGCAGGTCACCAGCTATTGTAAAGAAAAAAAAAGAGGAAAAAGAGACAAAATTTACATTGTAGATGAAAAATAATTATAGGAAAAAGGGTTTGTGTTGATCAGCCAAGAACAACTACAATCTCATTTTCTGCTTTTAAGAAAGGACTGTTCACAAAAACAGAGAGAGAGAGATGTGTGTTGATTAAGCAGTGAGGATAATAATGAAAATGTTTTAGTTTGTCACTTTCAGGTGAAAAGCAGACCTGAATCAATTTTCCACATGCAGCGGTCGGAAGAAAGTTATAGGTTAACATCATTGGAAACATTCAGGCCAAGTTTCTGGCTGACTTATTTACAGCACCGTGTGTCTCTCAAACTCACAAGCGAGCTCTCACTCCTCCCTGAAGACAAGGAATGCAGCTCCAAAGAGCAATAGCATGGCAGATGAAGAGACAGCAGCAAAGTCCTGAGCAAAGAGACCCAGCAAGCAGCAGCAGTGTGGACAAACAGCATCAGAGAAGAAGAGCAAACCCATCATCCTGCCTGATTGGATGAATGGCACTGTGTTTCCAACAAGCAACTTCACTGTGCATGTGACAAGAACGTTTGAGGAGAACTGAGGAGACTGTAGGAGTTTGACATTTGCCACCTTTGGAGTAAAATGGCAAGAAGAGACAGTGGAACACGGGACAAAGCTGAAAGAGAACTGCCGGCTATTGGACTGTTGAAGTGGGAGAGGACACAGAGTGAGAGGACAACAGAGTGAGAGGACAACATATTTAATGTGGGAAATCAAAATTTGGGTTAGCAAACCTGGGGAAAAGAAAACTGACTGCTTAAGTTGGAAAACTGAGAAGGAGTCTGGATATATGCAAAAGAAACATATACAAAATCACACACACAAGCAGAACATGCATTAACCATACTAACACTTCAAAACACAAGAGAGCTCATGAAGATTAGACAACATCTTAAGCATGTGAGTAATTTACTGTATGAGGGAAATTCTATTTTTGTGATAACATTTTGAACATGCATTTCTGTTGTCCTGTCATCCTAGTGGGTTAATAGCTGATATGCAAATTAGTTGATCGTTCTTAGATTAATGAAAGGTGACTGAATTCTAGCACAAGTGAATGGAGTTTGTTAGAGTGGAGACTCTAAAACACTGAGTTTCCTGTTTTGATGTGCGAGTGAATCCTGTACCTAGATACACAACTCTGAATACGTCAGAACAAACTTCTTTTGTGAAGTGCATGACAACATGTCACATGTTTTATGATGAAGGGAAAAAGGAAAACTGAATAAAATGGGTGTGTGGCCTAAATGAGTGAAGAGCACAGACCTGGGGATTAAACTCATAGCTAATAAGACATTAGGCTTATGTTGTGTGTTGTGCAGCTGATGGTTGGTTTGGAGTTAATCTAGCTGATGATTTTTCTTTTGTTGTGAAGTTGAGCCTGCCAATTAGTATGATGGTATGATAAACCATGCTAATGGTATGATTTACCATCCTGAGATGAGGAGCTTGTGTCATGACCTAACAAGGCCTTTTTATTTTGATACTTTCACAGTGCACTGAAAGTTTTGTTCGATAATCTCTGTCGTTTGAGCAGATCTGCACGATTAGAACAGAAAGCGCTGTACGACACGTCGTCGAGAAAACTGTTACAAGTGAGCTTCTCCACATTAAAATGGGCTCAGGAGAAAGCCACCTATCTGAGACAATTAGAAAGTAAGTTCCTGTCCAAAAGGATTCAGTGAGGTAATCCGATCTAAAGTTCTTCTTTTTCTTTTTGACATGACGTCATTTTGCTGAGAGTGGAAACTAAATGTGACGATAGGTTCCACTATCAGCAAAGAAACAATGAATGTATGAATGAATGAGTGAAAGAGAAAAAAAACTGACTGGTAAAAGCTGACAAAAGCTGACAAGACTTTACTGATGTAACACGACTGTGCGAAGTTAACCCCCACCTGACAAAGGTGCAGATGAATCTATGTGTGTTTCCTTTGACAGCCGCAGAAAGATGACGGCAACATTCGAGGTTGCATGACGATTTAACCTTTTAAGTGCCACTTTCTGTGTCTGTGCATCTACCAGGGGGTGCTATTAATGGCTCGAGAGTTGGCAGTTCGCCTTGTAATCGGAAGGTTGCCGGTTCGAGCCCCGGCTTGGACAGTCTCGGTCGTTGTGTCCTTGGGCAAGACACTTCACCCGTTGCTTACTGGTGGTGGTCAGAGGGCCCGGTGGCGCCAGTGTCCGGCAGCCTCGCCTCTGTCAGTGCGCCCCAGGGTGGCTGTGGCTACAATGTAGCTTGCCATCACCAGTGTGTGAATGTGTGTGTGAATGGGTGGATGACTGGATATGTAAAGTGCTTTGGGGTCCTTAGGGACTAGTAAAGCGCTATATAAATACAGGCCATTTACCATTTATTCACTACCTTGTGTTGCTCACAGAGGAAACTGTGAGAAAGTGTGTATACATCTGCGCAGCGCTAACATTTGCATTTTCTTTTCTACAGCATTACAGTTCTTAATGTGGTTTGATCATGTGATTTATAAGAGGACTAGTTAATGTTTTTTTTTTACTACAGGATTTTTGGGTTTATGTGTGAAGAAAACTGTGTTTACAGGTTATGAGTTGGTGATGCTGTTACACTGTGTTGTTGGGAAAATGTGAAGGTTACTTTGACAATGTGAATAACATGTGAGAAATTAGTGTCACTTCTTTCCACAGCTATGGATGGCTAACTTTATGGTGTTTTTATGGCACCTCTGGAACCTGTCGGCCTGCGTCTGACCACCGTCTGACCACGGTCAATGTGTGTTGCTAATGTTTGTTTTTCTAAGAGTGCATGTAGAAGATTCAGCAGAAGCGGACAAGTGACATGAGAAAACAAATAAGAGATGCAGTGTTTATGGAATAGTTGAATATGGGCTCATTAGCTCACCACTTTTGAGCCCATAGTGATTGATGAGTTGAGTGACTTTGCTTAAGAGAAGTCACCGATTACATTAATGTGGACTGAGTACATGGGATGATCCATGTCTGAGGCGAATTATGGAAATACAGTGGGGCAAAAAAGTATTTAGTCAGCCACCGATTGTGCAAGTTCCCCCACTTAAAATGATGACAGAGGTCAGTAATTTGCACCAGAGGTACACTTCAACTGTGAGAGACAGAATGTGAAAAAAAAATCCATGAATTCACATGGTAGGATTTGTAAATAATTTATTCGTAAATTAGGGTGGAAAATAAGTATTTGGTCACCTCAAACAAGGAAAATCTCTGGCTCTCACAGACCTGTAACGTCTTCTGTAAGAAGCTTTTCTGTCCCCCACTCGTTACCTGTATGAATGGCACCTGTTTGAACTCATCATCTGTATAAAAGACACCTGTCCACAGCCTCAAACAGTCAGACTCCAAACTCCGCCATGGCCAAGACCAAAGAGCTTTCGAAGGACACCAGGGAAAGTATTGTAGACCTGCACCAGACTGGGAAGAGTGAATCTACAATAGGCAAGCAGCTTGGTGTGAAAAAATCAACTGTGGGAGCAATCATCAGAAAATGGAAGACATACAAGACCACTGATAATCTCCCTCGATCTGGGGCTCCACGCAAGATCTCATCCCGTGGGGTCAAAATGATCATGAGAACGGTGAGCAAAGATCCCAGAACCACACGGGGGGACCTGGTGAATGACCTGCAGAGAGCTGGGACCAAAGTAACAAAGGTCACCATCAGTAACACACTACAACGGCAGGGAATCAAATCCCGCAGTGCCAGACGTGTTCCGCTGCTGAAGCCAGTGCATGTCCAGGCCCGTCTGAAGTTTGCCAGAGAGCATATGGATGATACAGCAGAGGATTGGGAGAATGTCATGTGGTCAGATGAAACCAAAGTAGAACTTTTTGGTATAAACTCAACTCGTCGTGTTTGGAGGAAGAAGAATACTGAGTTGCATCCCAAGAACACCATACCTACTGTGAAGCATGGGGGTGGAAACATCATGCTATGGGGCTGTTTTTCTGCCAAGGGGACAGGACGACTGATCCGTGTTAAGGACAGAATGAATGGGGTCATGTATCGTGAGATTTTGAGCCAAAACCTCCTTCCATCAGTGAGAACTTTGAAGATGAAACGAGGCTGAGTCTTCCAACATGACAATGATCCAAAACACACCGCCCGGGCAACAAAGGAGTGGCTCTGTAAGAAGCATTTGAAAGTCCTGGAGTGGCCTAGCCAGTCTCCAGACCTCAACCCCATAGAAAATCTGTGGCGGGAGTTGAAAGTCCGTGTTGCTCGGCGACAGCCCCAAAACATCACTGCTCTCGAGAAGATCTGCATGGAGGAATGGGCCAAAATACCAGCTACTGTGTGTGCAAACCTGGTAAAGACCTATAGTAAACATTTGACCTCTGTTATTGCCAACAAAGGTTATGTTACAAAGTATTGAGTTGTATTTTTGTTATTGACCAAATACTTATTTTCCACCCTGATTTACGAATAAATTCTTTACAAATCCTACCATGTGGATTCATGGATTTTTTTTTCACATTCTGTCTCTCACAGTTGAAGTGTACCTCTGGTGCAAATTACTGACCTCTGTCATCATTTTAGGTGGGGGAACTTGCACAATCGGTGGCTGACTAAATACTTTTTTGCCCCACTGTAATTGTACACAGCAAAATCTCCAGTGTTAAATTAACACTAGAGAGTGTCTATATGGGTCCACACCTCTGAGTGTTAAATACAACACTGTTGAGTGTTAAATTAACACTTTTGACAGTGTTATATGTTTAAAAGTAACCTAGTCAGTTTTGAAGGTTAACAATGGCTAACACTGAGCAGTGCTGATTTTCTAACACTGGAATATTTCTAACACTTTGAGTTATTTTCCAGTGTTAGAAAATCAGCACTGCTCAGTGTTAGCCATTGTTAATCTTCAAAACTGACTAGGTTACTTTTAAACATATAACACTGTCAAAAGTGTTAATTTAACACTCAACAGTGTTGTATTTAACACTCAGAGGTGTGGACCCATATAGACACTCTCTAGTGTTAATTTAACACTGGAGATTTTGCTGTGTAGTTTACTGATTTGAGAAAACCTGCACATGATATTTGTCTTGCTGATGCTGAATGCTTTATTACTCTTCTGATACAATTGTTTACAAGTGTGAAGTTTGATTTCACTTCCAGATTTTGCTTTCCAGGCCATGATGGTGTGTATGCAGGCTCCTGGCAGAGCCAGGTGTTAAGCAAACTTGATATGCAAAACACGCTAACATCTTTTATTGCAGGTTTACGGAGCTACTCTGGAGGAGACACCCTGATGTTGCCTGGGACAGGATTTAGCTAACCTTTTTCTTTAAGACAGGAATCCAGGGTTGATGAGTTGACTCATGGGAGTGTCCATGCGTCAAGAGGAGGGGTCCAGGATTAACATGAAACAATGTTTTTTATGATTGTTGCAGTGATTTGTGTGATTAACAGTTCATTTACAGGTATTAAACCTATGCAAGTGGTGCATCCATGTTCAGATGAGCCTTTGATGGCCTATAAGTGAAGTTCACTGAACTAAAGAATGTGGTTTGATGATTGTTGACATGCTCTCCAAATAGAAGTTTTTCCTCCTAGCAAGGGAATACAGGTGCAGCAGTCAGAGTATTGCTGAAAGGGATCTCCTGAGAAATCTTAAGAGGCCCAGTGAGAAGCGAGAACCATTCCAGGCATAGCTGACAGCCCAGGCAGTGGTTGAGGTCAAAGGTTGAGCTGGTTGGAGCCCATCATGAGATCAGACTTTGGAGCCACAGCAAGGACCATGAAGCTGCGTTGGAATGAGAGCTGTGCCAAGGGGGATTTCCAGAGGCCAACAGAGGAGATTGTGGACAACAGACGGGCACCTGAAGGATGAGGGGAGCGTGCCAAGCTCCATCGACAACGCAGAGGGAGTCTAAGGATGGCATTATGATTCTGTGGAAAGCACAGGAACCAGAAGCTATGGTGGTGATGACAGCAGTTTCATATGAACATCACCTAATGCTGTGCCACTGTACTGTGCATATGATGACACTCTGAAGGCTGCTGGGATCATAACAGCAGTAAGATAACTGGACCCAGCACCCTTTCCACAGAGGGGTTTTTCTGCAGAGCGTGGACAATGGAGGAGTCATAAGTACCCCCCTCACAGGACGAAGGCCTGAAGTGAGGTAATGGGGGTTGGTAGAGGCCATAAAACTAGAGTGCTGAAGAGGTCTGCAACTTTGGAGATAGCTGAGACCCGTGTTGACAAACAACAAAACCAACTGGTATGTTTGAATGTTTATTCTACATACATTTGGACTCTGGTCCTATGGACAATGATGGAAACAACTGGAAGAGACATTTATGACGCCCTGCAGAACTTAAACCACTCTGCAGAGAGACATGTGATTTGCACACCCGGAGGAAGCATCACCAAGCTGGAATGTTTTTGAAAATGTTACTTTCTTATTTTAACTATTAAATTAACAATTCATTTGTTTGCTCGTAGGATGCAGTTTGCCATTGGATGAGATCAATGAGGAATGGGATAACTGCTGATACATTTGTTAAACTGTGTGCTTTTACAGTAATTTAGGGTGATTTGACATGTGCTGTGTATAAAAATGTTTGCATTGACACTGTCAGACATGAGGTATTCATAACTGGGAACTTTTCTAGCATAAAGGTCAAAAAGGGGGGAATGTTAGGTTTTGTATTGTTGATTGTCATTTATGCTTAGAAATATCTACTTATATATGCTTAGAGTTTTATAATTAATTTTAGATTGGTAGAGGTTCGATCCTTAATAGTCTGCAAACTTTGTGTGCATTCCACTCTGGGAGCATGGGAAGAGGTCGTACCTTGTCTTATTGTTTTATGGTAGGATAAACGTGGCTATATCTGTTTTAGGCTAAGTGCCTTTTGTTTAGATGAACTGTTGGACTTCCAGACCAGCAGGTTTAGGGAAGTCATTTATGGGGTCACACTCTGACCCCACACACACACACACACACACACACACACACACACACACACAAACACACAGGCAAGGTACTTTTTGTTTGTATGTAGACGTCATATGTTAATGAACCTATGCATATTCATGTAACCTCAATAAAAGAGCAGTGTTACGGGGGAGCGGACGAGAGCAACTGGGGTCAAGCGAAGGAACGTTGTTTGTCTGGTTCTCTCCCATGCACGAGAAACATGAAACGTGTGTACAGCGTCTCTTTATGTCTGTCTCCACGTTGGTTGAGTGTGGAGTAAGTGCATATGAGAGCATGAGGGTGGGAATGGATGTTTGTGTCTGTGTGTGCCTGTATGTCTGTGTCTATATGTCAGGTTGGGTGTCAGGCGCCACCTCTCTGGGGACATCTCAGGCCCTCCAAGGTTTGGAGGCCTATCTCCACCCACCACCACTTCCCCTGCCAGTGGCGGACTCCCTCAGGTGTCGGTGCGTTGGTGGTTCTTTGTGTCTGGGGGTGGGCGTCCGGGTACACACCGGCTCACTCCTTGGCGGCCGCTTATCGGGGCCTGGAGCCTGGGGCTCGCTCGGGCCACTTCAGAGGTGGGGTGCCCCCGGCCTCTCGGCCTGGGGCTCGGTCACTCAGGCACAGCGGGCTGCCGGCGGAGCTCACGGGCGCGTCACTGCAACTCCCCCTGGCTTCTGCTCCGCGGCTGCTGAGTGAGCCCTCATCTGGGACTCTCCTCAGCTCTTACTGGAACAGTGGCGCAGCTGCCCCTCTGTTGGTCTTCCTTGGTCTCTTGTGTTCTGGGGGCCTCTGGATGTCTGGAGTTTTGATCTCCTCCATACCTGCTTCATACCCTGGAGGACGGGGCTGTGGCTCCCCACACTCCCTAGCAGATCATTACATGGAGAAACCTTTGGAATACAAGCATGCTGATCCACACAGGTATGCACACAGGTGTACACACGGGTATTCACAGACGCGGACTACAGCTTTCTTGGCTGCTGCCTCAAAGCACATTGTGCGCTGTCTATCTTGCGTGCTGCACAATATCGTTTATTATTTAGTATCTACTGATATCTACTGCTAGCTAGTTTATTGTGATGGTGCCGTTTTTTTTATTATGTTGCTCTTTGTTGTTTGCTTTCTCTTCTGTGTTTTTTCTCCATACAGGTGACCCAGGTGTTTTTTTTTTGTTTTTTGTTTTTTTCTTTCTTCCCCCCCTTCTCACCGTCTCTTCTCCCCTTTGGTTTTCTTTCTCTCCCTCTCTTTCTTTCATTCTTTCTCCCTGTCCTATCCCCCAGTCATGTCTGTCCCGTTTGTAGCAACTGAAAATAAAATAAATTCATAATTATAATAAAGGTCAATCAAATGGACCAATATGGCAAGGCCATGATGAGCCACTTGGTAAAATAAATCCGCTTGGCATCTTTCTTGGCCTTAAGACAACAATTCTGATGGCTAAAGATCCAAACGGGACACAAAAAAAAAAAAGACGTCATATGTTAATGAACCTATGCATATTCATGTAACCTCAATAAAAGAGCAGTGTTACGGGGGAGTGGACGAGAGCAACTGGGGTCAAGCGAAGGAACGGCGTTTGTCCGGTTCTCTCCCGTGCACGAGAAACATGAAGAACTTTGCCTACTTCGTGTCTTGCTTGCTGTGTAATTATATTGTCTTCAACGTTCCAGCGAATAGGTTCAAGCTACAAACTATCACTTGGCGAGATTAATTGAATTTCCATTAACACCAGTAAGTGCTTCTCTTCATTCTTTGAGAAAATGTCCTCCCTCTTGCTCTACGTCAGCTGTAGACACAGCTTAGTAAACGTCGTGTTTTCTCTGAGCTGCACCACAGAGCTCTCTTATTTGGGTGCTTGGAGCCACGTCTTGGAAATTTGTGGGCATCCTCTAATTTTCCCAGCAGCCAAAGAAAAAGCTCTATTTGGTGCATCTTTGATAAAAACTGGAGGAACAATACTTTGAGAGTTTGCACATTAAAAATGACCTAAACAAAGAAATATTCTGCATCAGTTTTTCTGCATGTTCACTGAGCAGCTGCGCTTGTTCTCGTGCCTGTTTCGCAGACTATAAAAAGAAATGTGTGGAACAGAGAGATGAAGAAAACTGCTGCAGGATTATTTTTACTGACCAATTACTTACTTTTTTCATGTAGTGTACAATAAACAAACTGAAATTAAGAGTTTATAACAAACATCTGACATGCTCTGCTACTGTACGGTTTCAGAGTGGGTCCAATCATTTTTATGTGTTGGTGTGAGCTACATATTTATGAGATAAGGAGTTAAGGGTTCCAGTGGGATCTGTAGACCCTGGCTCAGCATTCAGCTCAAACACAAGAGGACAAGATGTGCAAATGTGCATGTTTGCACTTCAATGTCTCTGTATCGCTCTTCCTCACATCACATGCCTGCTTTCTGCCCTTCTCGTGGGATTATCACCTGCAGGCGACGAAGCCTCGCCTGGCCTTGTAAATGCGCTAAATTCCTCTCTGACAATTCTCAGAGCAAACACACAAACACAGAGATAAGAGCTGCGTGTTTTAAGTAGGTTTAGAGTCTGGTGACTGGTATGAAACAAGACGAGTGCGCCAGGCAACAAACGGCAAAGACAGACATTGCTGTGCATTCAGGAATTTAAAGCAGCAAAATATATTTTTTTTATTTAGGAATTATAGAAATATGAAAGCAGTTGTTCACCAAGAATCACCACGTCACACTGCAGCTCACACTCCCTCCTCTCAGGACTGAAACACAACAGAAATCAGATTTTTACAATCTGCGATTATAAACCTCAGATGACTGATTTACATCAGTTCCTGTCCAGACCTTCACTTCTTGGATATTAAGTATCCGTTTTTCATTAGACATCTGTGGGAGTTTTGTTATTGTAAGCACATGAATTCTAAAGTTTCTTTTCTTGATATTTGCCACCAAAATCTAATCTAATCAAAAAACGAATTTGTGTCCAAGTGAAAATTTGTGCCACACCTATCAAGATGTCAGGCTGGCTGCAGACATGAAGCCTCTCGCTGCGGCCGCCACGTGCAGAGGTACGACAGCAACGAGCTAATGGACATGCTGATGCTATTAGCCGCTCAACACCCAAATGTTTCTGTACTGATAGGACTCATATGTGCTGTACGTCCAAAAACGCTGCTTTAAGTGTGTTCACACATGGTAATGTAAACAGAAATGAATTTGTGTTTTCATTTGACTTTAAATATTTCAGCTTCATCAAACACACTGTGGTTTCTCTCCTGATGCCACCGACAATCACAAATGCAGGAAAAAAGGAGAAGGCTCATGAGTTCAGCTTGATTCCAGCTATCAGCTCAACTCCTCCTCCTCCTGTTGGCTGTTAGGGGCGAATAATCCTGGTTTTCCGACTGTTTATCCAAAACTTTGCATTCCTTACATCTGATGTGTATGCATCATTACTGAACAGCTCTTAATGTGTTCTAAATGAAATCTACATATTAAAGAACTTTAACTAAAAAAATAAGTTCAAATGGGTCCAAAATGGGAAAAACCATAATAATAATGTAAGTAATCAAAGAATAAGATCAGGAATCAAAGTGACCATTAAAAGCCGTTTCTCAACCAACCACACGGATGCTCCAGGGCTGGTTTCCCCTCCGGAGGTTCAACAGACACCATCCTGTGCAACATGAAGCACACACACACACACACACACACACACACACACACACACACACACACACACACACACAAACACACACACGTCGGGTATTCATATCTTGTGGGGACACCTAATTGACATAATGCTTTCCCTAACCCAACTGTAACCCTGACACTAACCACATTTTGAGTCACAGAAATGCCTTCAAACTTATGGGGACCAGGATTTTGGTCCCCACAAGTATAGTAAAATTCCAATTTTTGGTCCCCACAAAGATATGAATACACACTCACACACACAAACACACACACACTCCCTGTCCTTCCCTCAGGCCTCCCCTCCCGTCTTTGCTCGTCTCAGTGGGAAGGTCAGAAGAACACAGTTATCATGCTCGATTTGATTACGTCTTAATCCAATCAAGCAAAGCAGAGAGAGCAGCATTGATTTTTGAGACACAGAATAATGCTTATTGGGCTTAGAGGCACATGGCTGATTCCTGGACAAGGTTAAGTCCAGAGGGAAATATCATATCTGTCACCGAGCCCATCAGCGAGCATGCTCATTTCGAGGTTTACCCCTCTCACTGCGAGATGCAAAGCACTCTAAGCGCTTTCTATTCACCCATAATTTCCAGTCATTTTTGTTTAGAGAGACTGTTAGTTACAGCAATCTACCAGATAAGACACCAGAACAAAACACATGGAGCACAGCTGTGCAGAGACGGAGGGTCACCTCTCAGAAGTAAAGCATGCAAAAAGGAGGCGATGGTTTTGGACGGGAGTGGAAGGAGACATATGGGAATGATGCAGAATGAGGAGGTGGCAGGAGCTTGAAAAGACCTCTTAATCTAACAGCAGGCTCATGAACTAAGCAGATTCCAGGCATTGAAATACGCCACGAGCATGTTGCACACACACAAGCTCACAAATATGTCTTTGCTCAACTATGTGCGCAACATTGGATGAGATGTGAAGCAGAAACAATCGTGGTTAGTCATCGCTCCGAACATGTGCCCTTCAGCCTTCATGCTGTCAATTAGAGTATGTGCAAAAACATGGCTGCCTCTGGAGTTACACTGTGCGTACACACCCCAGCCTACACATGTGATACTTTGAAATTTGCAGCGCTGCTGTCGAAATGCTGCACAGTAAATAAATAAAAACCAGGGAGCGCTTTCTCACTCTGTGCAGTGCATTTTTGTGTCTTTTATTATTTTTGACACGGAACCTAAAAAGCTGCTCCACACCATTGCTTTGCTGAGATGAAGACTGAAGAACAGGGTGTCTGCAGCAAAGCCTCGCCCCCGCTCCGCTTCCCACCCTCCCCTAATGGCAAACAACAAGCTGGGAGATGACGATGACACGAGCATTTCGGGGAATGGCGAAGCCCACTCACCTTCTGGTTCACCACACAGTGTGCACTGTGATTCTAAACAAGGACCAAAGAGAGATAACAGGAGATTATTAACAGAGGTAACACATATGCGAGCATATATGCTTGAGCATGTGTGTGTGGGGACAAACATTAGCATCACCAGGCATTAGGAAAAAATGGAGGTTGAGCATCCCTCTGCTCTCTGTCACAAACAAAATGAAACATTCAAAGTGAGCAAACAACAGAGAGCCACAAACATTTTTCGAGCTGCTGATGTCCTTGCAGGGCGGTACCCATGTGCAATACAATAGAAACCCAGCAACCATGCATAATACAACCGTGAGCCACACGCGGCCACATAAAAAGGGGAGAAAAAAGAAAGAGGATCATAATTCATCAGTGTCATGTGACAAAACTGCAAACACATACACAGCATTAAATGAAACCCTGAAACAACATGAAATCATGACGATTCATTGCTATAATTATTTGAAAGAAGAGGGTATAAGGGTTAATATGCACCATGCATTTCAGGCTAAACCTAAATGACACATGCAGGTCATGCAAACTAATCATCACCCAAACACACAGTACTACAAGTGCGTGAATCCCAAAACTCAGTTTAAGGGCGTTAAAGTTATCGATCAATCCTTCCTATGAGCCAGGAAAGTGTTGGCAGCTTCCAGGAGTGCAGCGGGATTATTTTAAATGGCCCAGATTAGCAAATATGTTGCTTTGCAGAGGCAGACAGTGGGCTTAACAAGCAGAATGATGATGAAAATGTTGTGTCCTCAGGCCCTGGATTCAAAACAGCTGTGCTGTGTCACTGCGTGTCTCTCTCTTTTCTCTAAAAGTGGCCAAAATTGGCCATGCATGCTTTTTGTTTTTGAAAGTTTATTTTGCTGAAGTGCTTTGTCATCTACTCTCCACTAATTAGGGGCTTAATTAGACGATCAGCAACCTTCCATGACTCGTCTTATTTTGTAGTAATCGGTGAGGCTGGTTCAAATCCTTACATACACACTCAAATTAAAATTGCCCCCAAATGCTCAAAGCACTAAAGCGCGACTGCCTTTCTGCCTCGTTGTTCCCACATGAGCTGTCTCACAGGTGAAGAGGCTTACACAGAGCAGTGCTCTCTTTAAAGGTTTTGTCACGGTTCTGGGTCCGTTGGACCCAGTATTTTGAGTTTATTATGTTTTGGTTTATTTCTGCTTCATGGATTGTTTTCTTCTCGTAGTGATGATGATGATTATTATTTCTTGTTTCTGTTTATCCGTGCTTAAGGATTTGTTCTCAGTTATATCTCACGTTTAGTTTAGTTCAGATTCCATGTGTCATTCTGTCTGTCTCTCAGTGTAAAGTCTGCATGCTTGTTTTGTAATTCATGTTTCCTGTTTTATTGTGAAAGTCTTTGTCTTATGTTAGTGTGTGCAGCTTAGCTCCCCCGTCTCGTTAGCCCTGATCTCTCCCAGCTGTGTCTCCCTCCTGTTGCCGATTCCCCCGTTACTACCCTGTGTATATAAGCCCTGTGTTTTCCCATGCTCAGTGTCGCGTCGTACCCTCAGAATTATGCCTGTGTGTCCTTGGTCTCAGTGGTCCATCCTCACTCCATGTTTGTTTTTCTGCCAGCAATAAAGCTGAGGTTTTTTGAGTTTCAATTCTGTGTTTGAGTCCTGCATTTGGATCCTCATCTCTGCCTGCCCGCACACAGAGCCCTGACAGGTTTGTTGTTGCTGTCAGTCTGGTTGTAACACAGTCACAAAACTGCCCATAGCTTCTTGTCTGAGCACCGTGGCGGCAATTGGCTGTGCTAAAATTTTATTTACTCTTTCACAACACCTTCCCTGTAAAGCCAGTATGTCTCTTCGTTTATGCATAAGTGTAGCTCAAAAAGCCAAACGCAGAGAGAACTCCAGCGTGCACAAGTCCCTGCGCTGTCAGTAGTGTTTGGGGTCTGTGGGGTTAAACCAGTCACAGTCAGTGCAGGGCTCCCAGCGAAGTGGCGGACAGCAGAAGCCCAGAGAGAATTTACTGGTTTAATTAGCCTTTTTTACTCCCCACTCCCTACAGTGTAATTCCACAGAGTCAAAGCAATTGGCTCTATTAGTTTGTCCTGCCTGTTTAAATTTAAAATGCTCTTGAATTTCCCTGTGTGGGGCCCGTATTGATCAAGGTCAGGCAGTTTTTACAGTATGGAACTGTTCTTGGGTAATTCTTATTTGCTTTCCAATTAGATGTGTGAAGTAGCTGCCAGCATAGCATCAAGAGAAATGATCATGGCTCTGCTTCTCAGGTACAAGAATAAGACTCAGAGCTACGTTGGGTTAAAACGTGGACGATGGCCGTGACACTCAGCTTACATCCTACGGGCCACGTGACGCCCGCCACAGGGTGCCGGCCGGCCTGCAGACCCATACGTTTGATGAATGAGCTTCCAACTACGTTCAATATGGAAAAAGCACATGAAGTGTAAAGTGTGCGTGTTAGTCCCCATAGGGAAATAGTTCCTCTGCATTTAACCCATTCACCCAGTGAAGCAGTGGGCAGCCGCCAGTGCAGCGCCCGGGGAGCAGTGTGTAGGGACGGTACCTTGCTCAGGGGTACCTCAGGGTAGCTGTTCAGTGGAGTCGAACCCCCGACCTTCCGATCATGGGGCCACCACTCTACCTACTGAGCTATCCCTGCTATTGATTGGTGTTAAATCCAGTCACAGTAAAAATGCCAAAGGTGGTTCTACCCAATCGTGGCTTAGCTTTGGGTAAATTAATAATGTCTTTTTGTTTATCTGAGGCTTTATGTACCTAATTTTACATCGCGTTCCTTTCATTATGTCCTGACATGTAAAACTTCCTTTTTGCAAAAAGTCGGTGGTGTGAGAATATAAAAAGATAAATTATCGGACTTTGTGTCTTGTGCTCAATCATCCAGGTAAGTAAATCCCCAAAAGTTGATTCTGTTCATTTGGATGTTTTCAGTAACGAAACGTTTCGTCACTCATCCAAAGGGACTTCTTCTTCTTCTACGTGAAAAGGGAAAGACCATCTCTGAATCGAGGAGGGGGCCTAAGGGTACATCTTTCGCCATCTTACATGCTGTGCTTGCAGCCATTCCCCAACTCTCTGTGAATGCTACTCATGGCCATTGATCAGTGGTTGTTGATCAATAGTCATGAGAATTTGCATAATTAAGATTAAGGAACTGACCTCCCAGCCCTTTGTTCCTTCTGTGGTGCTGCTTTCAGTCATTATGCAAATGTACTGATTATAAGTTTGGGTAAACCTGCAGTCAGCTGAGACTGAAGAAAACACAACGTCCAGATGAACAGAATCAACTTTTGGGGATTTGGGACTTTTGCTATCGATTCATTTTATCCTTAAATATATTTAACTGACTCCCGAGTCACATTCATTTTAAAACCTGAAGAACAAATCATCACTAAGCTCTAACTAACTTTGTGTCGGGCTGGGACAAAGGCCAGCATCCATCCAAATATAATACTGGGTGTGAAAAGTAACTGTGCATCGCGAAAACAATACAAAAAAACACACCAGCAAAAAGCATTCATCTTATGGCTCTGTGTGGAAGTGAAACCACAAACAAAGTGAGAGTTTTTCCACTGTATCACCAAAGATGCTGAGAAAAGGTTTTGTAGCCAAAGCCCAAACTGCACACTCAACCATGTGAGGAGGAAATAAAAGCTACAGAGGAAGATGACATAACTGCAGCACTTTACAGGCCATGATCGTCGTCACATTTCAAGAACAACTCCAAATGTAACTAAATAACCAGCCATGTATCATCATCTATACCCGGAGACACGTGAGCGTATTTCAGTGCGCCAGTCTGGGCTTGAATGCAGACTCCTCGCTGCTCTGGAGTAAACCAACTCGCTGTTATTCACAGGGGTCTGCGGTGTCCCACGATATCGCCAAACACAACACACACGAAGAGCAAATCCTTAGCCTTGATCTGATAATGTATTCATCCATAATTAAACACTTCATTTCCATATCAGCGCAGCTTGCTCACACCTTCCCCGGTGGCTGATCTCTCTTTTCCCCTCACTCCCTGCCTTCTCTCCGTTTCTCCCAATCATGTGATGTATGAGAGATACAGGTGCTAATTAGCTAGTTTTCTTTTTTAATACGAACGCTGTGTTTCTGAGAAAACACTCAGTTATATAAAGGAAGGTGAGATGGGGCATGAAAACTGTGCAGCACAGGTGTGAGGGTAAAGAAAAGCATATTGGAGTTGGCGTGTTTTATCAATGACTCGGGATTTACTGGAAGGAACAGCCTATAAGCTCTGCTTGTTTGCTCTGAGTTGGGCCGCGCACTGATTGTGAGACACAAGCCAAATAAAGGCTTGTTTATTGGGGGCAGAGTCAATCGGCTGTCAATAAAAGGGAAGTGCACAGAAATGTACAGATCATACAGATGAACCCGCAGAACTGCACTGACAGGCTAAAGATAGACCACGTCCCACGTGCTCAGCTTGTACTCTCATCTGTGTATTCGGTTACCACTTTCAGTTTACTTTTTCCTTGAATGGCACGAGCCATCTTCAGCCCCCTGCACACAGCAGCCTCCCCCCTGGAGCTGATCTAGCACTTCTCAGAGGAGAGCGTGAGACTGAAGGCCTCTCACTAAGCTCTGTCTGTGTCTGCAGGGGTTAATTACACTGGACTTCCACATGCTATGCTACTTAAATTATGCGATCTACATGAAAAAGGTTATAAGTAGGCATAGAGGAAGTGCTGATCATACTTTAATGGGTTGATACTTGTGTACACAGGCAATAATGTACCTCAATTTGCTCCTTTTGAATGTGCAGGAGCAGCAGCTCCACTTCGAGTCCCGCTCCTCCAGAGCTCAGCCACCCTTCATATGTGAGCTCTGATGGTTGCCAGGTTTGCTTCATTATGTCAAAGACATGAAACTGGCTGGTGATTTGAAAGTTTGTTTTTAGTGACATAGTAGCAAATAGAAGAAAAAAAAATAGACGCAGTAAATGTCACTTTATAAGAACAGACAAGGAATCAGAACCTCAACATTGTGCAATAATGAGGAGCTCATTTTCAAGAACACTCTTAATTTTCCCTCCTTAGAAGGAAAACAGCAGGTGTCTGACATCAAACAGTTTGAAATCAGGCCTGCCGTCAGTGTTTGTGGATGAAGAATGCTGTCAGAGCGCTACGAGCAGCTTTACTGGTGTGCGACTTTCAAAACAAGGTGCGTCGGAACAAATGGCTAAAAAAGAAGCTTTAAAGCTTTGAGTCCTCTCCTGTGGCTGTGCTGTGAAGAAGCAGTGGATGGTTCAGTGTGGCAGACATGCAGGGATCCAAGCACGACCTTCAGTTATAGGCAAACGCTGTCATTCTGTGGCGAGTAAAAAACTGTCACATGTCAGGATGCATCGCTCGTCTTTTCGGCAGATCTCCGTGGGTACATGTGGTGCTATGAGGCCGCCGATGCTCGAGGCAAGCACATCTCCCTGCAATGAGAAATCCAAACCTCCGCTCCACCAATTTCTGATTTTTTCATGTTTATTTCTGTACAACGAATACAAGACTAATATCCGGTACATGGTCTCGCTGACAGTTATTCCTGTATGTATATGTTTATGAGTCACAATCACCTCCTCCTGTGGAAGTCTTCACAGGGGTCTCTAGATTGTTAGGTAACAGTGACTGGGGACCAGTGGAGTACAGCAGACCTCCACTGGGATAAGGAAGCCATTCTCCTTCCTCTGTCACACTCACGCTTTCATCATGTCAATGGGTGGATAACTGACAGCGACATCATAAAAAATTCTCCCTGACTGTCACTGATTTGCAGCTTCTGTCCGTTTTTGTCTTGAGCCTGCAGCACATTTGGTGTAAATCTGAATCCAGTGTTGAATTTAGACATTTTAAGCACAGTGAACACCTGCAGCAGAGACAAACAGGAAGTCAGGGACAGAGCGGAGGGTGATGACATGCAGCAAAGGCTTTAGAGTGAAGACTAATCAGAGTTAAAAGGGGACGGCAACCTCCTCGCATTTTGGGAAAATTGGTGTTTGCTTAATGATTGCAGTAATTTCTTTGATGATGGTGATGACCGATTGTAAAAAGTTGTTGTGGCCAAACTCTTCACCCAGAGGCTGAAGGTACACTGTAATCACCACCAGACTGGCCAAAGAGCAAGTAATTGCTGTCTAAATGCTGCTTTGCAATAAGAAACTCGACTCAACAACGACTGAAAAAAAAAAACAAGGTAACAACATGTCAGTTGTACGTGTTTTGCAGTTAAATAACTGCCCTGCAGCAATTACATCACTATTTGTGGAAGAATACATTAATTTTTATTTCAAACATATGAGTGTGCTGAATGTAAAGAAGCAGTGTGACCTATTTAAAGTGAATTTCTGTGGATGTCAACAGCAAAAGATTTGCACTTTTGTCATTTCATCAGTTTCTGCCATTTGACCCCACTGACTGCCAACTGACAGCAGACTGACAGCAGACTGACTGCAGACTGACAGCAGACTGACTGCAGACTGACAGCAGACTGACAGCAGACTGACTGCAGACTGACTGCCAACTGACAGCAGACTGACAGCAGACTGACAGCAGACTGACAGCAGACTGACAGCAGACTGACTGCAGACTGACTGCCAACTGACAGCAGACTGACAGGAGACTGACAGCAGACTGACTGCCAACTGACAGCAGACTGACTGCAGACTGACTGCAGACTGACTGCAGACTGATACTGTCTTCACACACCAAAGTCATTCTGAAGGTGGCAACTGCCTGCAAGTGGTTGCAGACCTGATCTCCGTCTTCCAAGCAACAATTTCAAAGGCAATGAGATTGCACGGTCATTGCACACGGTCGCAGTAATTTTAGTTGTGCTGCAGTCTTCAACCACATTTTTCCCTAATGCGACTACATAATTAACCATCAAACCATTGGGTTACTTCAGTTTTCAATACTTGCAAATGAGGTTCTGATTGACAAGCTCATATTAACAGGACATAAACATGTTTAACCTGACTGACCAAACGACCCGCCCCGAGGGTGTTAAGCTAAGGTTTAGTTGAAGTTTGCTGAGTGCATCAGATTTTATGTAAATGAGTGCGAGTCTGCAGGGCCTTTAATCTTTACATATATGCTGTGAGTGTACAGTTTGTAACATGGATGTGTATCCTGCATACGTATCATATGCAAGCATGCATGCTGTAGTGCAGTGAGTGTGTGGGTGGGTGGACACACCGTGTTGTCACAATGAGTGTTTGCACATTAGAAGCAACATTTCATTTTGCAGTTTGTTTCCCATGTTAGTCCCTGAGCCTCACACATAACAGCCTGACTGTGCCGATAAGATGCACACGCCAGACACACGGAGGTGGGAGGGTAGGAGGGATGGATTTGGTGCATGTAGGCAAGAGAAGGTTGGTTTGAAAAAACCGAAGCTAAAACCCATCGTTTTTCTACCAACCCCCCAGGGTCCCGGGTCAGATTTATACTTGGTTTCTCTGAAGTCTCAGGAGGCGAAGGCAGACGAAAGGAATAGGGAGATAAATATTTTAGGGAGCAGGAGAGGATTGAAGTATAAGGGTGAGACTTTGAGTGATTTGCTGCCTCTAAACTGTGCTCAAGTGTGGATGATGGCAGGGAAAGAAAGGAAGACGCGTGTGAAAGAGAAGGACAAGTGAGGTAGGAAAGATGGAAAATGATGGAAGGCCAAAGAGAGCGAGCGAGCTGTGCAGACAGACGCAGACAGTGAGAGTCATGCAGAGAGGATATTGATGGCCTCCTTCACGCCCCAGCAGCCCTCTGTCTTACTAAAGCATCTATCAGGACGGCCGGGCCTCGTACATGGTCATATTGACACCTGCTGATGAAGGGGGGTGTAGCCATAAATGGCACATCACTTACTTAACTTTCCCTTCGCTTTGTCCTCTTTGCTCACTATGTCCTCCCAGCTCATTCATCATCACGTCCTTTAAACTCTTCTTAAATTTTGTTTAGCTCCAAACTGAAAATGTCTGCTCGTTGTGGAAAATGAGCAGACATTTGGTGTTTTTCAGCCAATTTGAGGGCGACGGAGACCTGATGGGTCATATCACCGAAATACCTGCAATCTCGAGTCCTTTCAGGCAGAATCAGTATAAATCACGGAGAACCAAATGTTATATCTGCACATCTGTGTATTACGACAGTCGTGAACCAAGAAAATGAAATGCTGGAGTCAATTAAGTTTTAATTTTACCCACAAAAATCTGCAGAAATTAAAAATAAATCTGAGAAACACTGCTGGGAATCTGCAGCCATCTTTCACTGCACCAACAGGGAAAGCTTAAAAAGCAGCAGAAGATAGAGATAAACTTTTGTGGATTTTACAGTAGCAGGCGGAGGAAAGGCAGAAAATGATTCTTTTTTCATTTTAACAAAGAATTAAAGTCAGTCTGTTTCGAAAGGAACACGGTCCACTCGTCAGAAATCCCCGCTGGGTAAAAGTGGACCAGCGGAGAGTTCTGGTGCCTTCACTTAACGAACAATTAAATCTGATCGGCGGGTGATGCACATCACTCTGGATTGAGTTCATTTTTGTGTGCTGGCATTGCTTCCAGCTGATGGCATGGACATGTGCAGCTCAGGTGCATCGTGTGAAATGCTTTTCAGAAATTTTTCAAAAAGCTCAAAAATATCAGGAAGCACACAAACTGGTTGCGTGCACTTTAATGACACCTAAAGGCGGGACAGGTAAGGACAGCTCACCAAGGTAACGTCATTGATTTTAATCAGATCTACATGCGTGGCTGAATTATATTTGTGGAAAATATTACAAAACTACTATTCAGAGGCTGCATGACAGTCTTGTAGGCAGTTTGTGCAAATTCCACCGGCTAGTTTGCAGAGAGAAGGCTGTGCTTTTCATGGTCAATGTTACATCACAGGTAGCTGACATCGATTTATACTCATGCAGATGATGGTGGTTAGACTCCCTGAATTCTAGCTTTTATATGGATGGCTGGAAATCAGCTCACAAAGCATCAGCTAATGTTTTAGCTTGGTTATTTGGCTGAATCCAAAATAGCAGGAAATATTAGAGTAACAGCACAGGTCAGCTGATCACAGCCTGCACACACACACCTTGGGGTTCCCCCACCTGCCAAATCTCTCGTTCACCCCCCACCTTTACATCCCATGTACGCAGCCTTTTATACATCTAGCTAACGGTTCTTGTATTTACAGATTAAACCAACAACAGAGGAAGTTCAGAGAATATTTGGCACTAAATATTTAACATGTGCATGTCCCACGGCCACGAGAGGCTTACTTCTGAGCGTGCTAGCACATCAGAATCAGGCGACTCAATGTAAATAACAAAAAAATGAACTTTCTGAAGTGATGTAAATAAAACTGAACTGATGCTGAACCTAAACAGCATCGCTGTTTGTTTTGTGTGTGATTTAGTGACTCATCATTTTAAAACCTCTCCGAATGTGAAAGACATTTTCCCACAGAGAAAGCTTTAAGAGCAAGTGGGAAGGATGGTGTGTGGAAAATCAGCCACTGATGTCTTATGACTGTTATTGTTATAAATCAATAAATGTAATCACTGTCATGCTCTGTTGCAGCTCATTGCCCCCAACATGTGCGCAGCATTGTGCTCAGTATCAGCAGACGAAGAAGCAGAAAAGAGTCTGTCGAGCATGAAAGTAATCGGCCAGGTCAGTGATGGCGGTACTCAAGCTACTGTCTGTTACTCTTATTCCTTTAGACATTTTTGTTTTGTAGATTCAAAGCAAACAAGACACCAGAAAAGACAAAAATGGGAGACGGGGAGAGAGCTGGGGGAATACTGCGTACCGGTTATCTGCAGGCGTGTCTTTATTCGTCTCCGAAACTACAGAAAAATATTGCTGTGTTTGTTTTCCGTGGAGTTTTCCTTGTTTCAATAATTTTCAATTAGGAAACGAGACAGAGCTGAGCAAATCGTTCCGTTTGCATCCTGAAAATGAGTCTTGATTGAAGTCGGTAATTTGGTTCGAATTGGAAGCTCGTCTGCAAGCACAGGCAGAATCTGTCAGCTGTTAGAGAAAACTCAGACCCAACTCTAGACAAAAGGAACTCGTTAAAATGCAAGCTTTTTGCAGAACATACTCAGGCTGGGTGAACACAGATCTCAGGGGATACTGAGGATGTACAGTAGGTTGGCTGTGTGCCATTAATTTACCGACTAAAGTGTCTCCATTGGAGTTTGAGCGCATGCTAGCTGTCTTTGGCTTTTATACGTTCCAGGTCATCAACACGTTCACAGCGATGATGATTTAATCCTGATATTTAGTGTCGTAGTTTAGCACTGAACAGGACATACAGCAAGTGTGTTTTAGCAACTTAGACCAAAGTAATGGGCACACTTGAGAACAAGCAGTCCAAGCGTTATTTCACAGTAATGCCTCCAATATTTCTTGGCTCTTTCAAATGGAACCACAAATATTAACCACACAGCAGGATACAGTCATCCTGTGAGACGGAAAAGTTTCAAGAGCTGGATTTTAGAGAAAAGAAACACGACTTTTTCTAAATTACCTAATTTGAAATGCAAACTAGCTTATTTGTAACGCATTAACCAAATTCTAAGATACTGTTGAATCCTCATGCATCGTCAGTCTGTCTTCACTTCACCATCTGCAACGTCACTCAGAGCTATGTCCAAAAAATGTTGCACAATCTGCAAATAAACAGCATCAAAGTTTGCCTCAGATCCTCGTCAGGCAGAAACGCTCAGCGCAGCCTCACACGCTTTGGAGTGGAACCTGGCCATGTCCCCCTCAGCGACGCTGCTGGTGACTTTTCATCTTTAGCCTGCGGTGAAAACGTCGTGTGGAACGTGATTAATCGACAGTTTCTTGTAAACCTGCTGGAGTTTCATCAATCAGCATCATCTCTAAACCACAATAAGTCCAAGAACAAACACAGTTTGACATCATCATGAAAAATCAGCAAAGACCAATTAAATTTGATTTTTAATTTTAGGAACTTCAAAATAAATCAGTTGCACTTTAGCTACATTGTCACTTGGTGTTTCTCATACAGCAAGATCTACCTGTCATGGTACCACATGGTATTTGACTATAACTATTTGGACACTGGTATTTTTCTCATGTTGCCTCTGTACAGCACTACAGCGGATATTTAAATCAAACAATCAGTATGTGAATGAAACGGAGCCTTTGAGCCACTCTAAGCCAGGTTTGATGCCAGCCATCCCAATGTGTTTTATGCTGTAAGGTATCAAACTCCAGCTATATGACGACCATCAGGACAAGTAAAGGTGAATGTAATGACACAGCTGCGCTCTGTTTGGATTTAATGTCTCTACTGTCTGTAGAAACAAGCTTTTAATGTATCACGGCTACAATAATATAAAGTTACAGACAACTCGCTTGTGTTCCTCCACAAGAGAAAACCAGACATGCTGCATACTTTCTCATGTGTAAAGACTTGATAAAGAGGTGTGTGTGTGTGTGTGTGTGTGTGTGTGTGTGTGTGTGTGTGTGTGTGTGTGTGTGTGTGTGTGTATATACGTGAATACATGACTGTGTGTCTGCCTTAGAACCAATGGCACAGTGTCACTGCGCTCATCAATCTACCCGCCTTCCCCAAGGATGATGTCACTGGCACCAAGCCTGGCTGGTGGCCCACTGGACTGAGGGGATCGACTCTCATTATCTCCAGTCCAGATTTATAAGGCTGCTGTGCTCATATTTTACAGAGAGGGACATGGAGGAAGCAGAGGGAGGGGATGAGGGAGCGAAGAAAGGATGAGGACAGAGAGATGGAGAGAGTGGGACTGACTATCGGCTATTTAAAGAAAATTCTTCTGGCAATCAGCACGATGAGCAGCATAAGAAATCAAAACCTGTGTGCATGTGTGCATCACTCCTTAGATGCCATATGCTGTCACTGCAAATAGGAAGAGGCTTCACTGGATGCTACTTGACAAAGCAGAGACATCCAAGATAAAGACAAGTTACTCGATTTCTGCTAATTTCCCTCTGTCTCACACACAACCAGCAGAGATCACCACCTGTGCAGATGAGTTATGAGTCGAGCTGTTTGGTAAACAAAAACACATATGTGCTGCTTAGCATACGTCCAAGTGCAGGAGAAAAAATGACAAAAAAAGAGCTGCAATCATAAAAAAATGAAAGGAAGAAAAGAGGGAGCCAAATTCTCTGCATCTTGGAGGGAGATCGGTAAATTGGCACGGCTGGGAAACACCTCTCCTCACCCTCTCCCTCTTTTAGACTCCCTCCATTTCTCTCCGTGTGTCTCCATAATGTCACAACATTGTTTCATGTGATTGGGTGTCTGTATAATGATGACAGATTGGCACCTGGTGTCTTCACAGAGCAGATTTGAGCAGCTACACACCTGCTGTCTTTGGCTCAGACCGCTCTGCCAGGGAACGTTCACGTACAGATGTCATAGCGCACGTGTGTATTTATGTATGTGTGCGTGTGTGTGTGCTTTACGAGCGCTGCCCGGGGTATTACATTATGCTTCATCTCCTGGAATGGACCTAATGGGCCGTGAGGAGAAAGCAGACGAAGCAACCCCAGAGGCAGCGTACAATGTGTCTAACACCTGGTCAGCCATGTCACCGGGAGGCCATATTGGACTCGTTCCCCATCCTTCTGTCTCTTTGTTAACTAGTAAATGCATCTTGGGCCGTAGCCGGGGTAGCTTTGCTCACAGCTAATTATCCAAGCCAATCATATGCAGACAAGCAACGTGACTGGATTCAGCAGATGAGCTGACGGTCTAGTGGCAAGAATCAGAATAACGATGCATATTTTAATCTACCTATATTATCCTTAATGCAACTCAACCACTGACAGCTCTCTCACCAGAGATTGTGGGCTCTATATGAAAGACAGCACAATGGGAATCGGTGGGTTGTGGGTGCAATCTGTAGCTTCAGGTCTTACCCTGAGATCATACTCTGAGATCTTATGAGAAGTTATCAGCTACACTATCCGGTCGTTAAGTGATGACGTGACGAATCCTACTTCCGGGCCTAAAGTAGTCTGCGTTTAATATGGCTTTTGTGTTGTTAACATGTTTAATGTTTTGTATTTTCTTCTATTTAATCTCAAAAAGCTCCTAAAACAGTCAGTGATCACTGTTGACCTCCCTCGGCTTTTATTACCGCTAATCATTTATTTAAGCTCAGTTTTTAAAACCTTAGGATGTAACTACAGCCCAGCCCATGCAGCAGTATATGAATGACTGACCTCGTATTGTGGATGGATTATCTCAGTTGTTCTCCTGGCTGAAGTTTGGTCCTTTTACAGCATCCTGCCATGCGATTACATTTGTTCCCGACCACCGAGAACACTCACGTTAACTTTTATCGAGTGGGAAAAAAGTTAGCTTGTTTATATTATGCTAACATAGCTGTGTCGCTAGCGGTCACACAGCACATCATTATATACCAGCTAGCCAAACTTCAGTAACCCTACAAACGTCACTGCTGTTTAGTTTTCAGTCTTCATTTATGTTGGAAGTGATAGCAGAGCTGTACGTTTTAATTTGTTTCCAAAACCCCGGAGTCAGGACATGCTATATTGTATTTAGATAGAAGCTAGGGAGCTAACTCCCTGCTAACTTCTAACTCTGTTAAATGTCATAAATTCTGTTTTCATGGATGCCTGGATGTTAAACTCAATTGTTACACCTGGTAGAGCAGAACGGTGATCATTTTATTAAAGATGAAAGACTTTAGACAGTTTTTCAACTCTCAGTAATGCCACAGTGATCATTTGATATATGGACCTGCAGCAGAGTTTAGGCCCAGACACGGCTAGTGACGTCAGACTTAACGACCGGATTAAGCTTGGGTAGCATGTACTGTGGCATGAGGTAACACCGTAAACATGAGAGGTCCAGGGCAGTGACTCCAATTAGAGTAAAACACGACTTTAAGGCTTCATAAAGTTTAAACCATAGACACTTTATTAGCTGTACAGTCGGATGTTTAACATGGGAGTCTGACTCACTGCTGGAATCAGCCTCTAGTGGCCGCTCAAAGAACTGCAGTTTGTGACACTTGTGGGCCGGCCTTATTTTTCAGCCCTGAAGGCTGCTGCTTGGTATCAGCTAACACGGCTCCCAGCAGCTGTCCTCGGGCTGATATGGGAAGCAGGCCACAGCAGCCTGATAAGCTTACTTCTTTCAAACTCCACACTCCCAGATTTTAACATTTTTATTCCATTTCTAACTCTCACTTCTTAGCCATAGTAGGCGATGACAGAGGTGACATCCTTTCGGGCTGTTTATAAATCATTGCCTTCTGGAGCCACAAAAGGTTTAATACAACTGCTTTTCCCCCCACACACTCGCCCCTCAAGATCTACAAATAGAGTTTGATGTGCAGGCTTCCTTTTAAGATCTGTTCATCTTTCTCTGTTTGGTTCATCTGACAACTTTAAGTTCAGCACTCATTCTGCGTTCAGCTCTTTTTTGCTTTTCCACCAACTCCTGAGTTAAATCTGTGCCAAATGCTGCACAGTGTTCACTGTTTTTGTCTCTTTGTTGTTTCGGCTCTTTGCAATCGGTTTTTAAAGATGTCTTTCCTTAATTGCTTGCTGCTGGAAACAACATTATTAAGAGCAGGGAGAGTGAATTAGGTTCTTAAGCTGTGGGCTACAAAACCAAAACAGAGAAAATGGCAAAAAAAAAAACCACTCGATAGACCTGAAGGCAACTGTAGTGCACAAACTTCATCCACTCACAACTCAAAAATAATACCACCCAATAAGGAAACACATAAAAAGCTTTTCTTAATAATGCAAATCGCAAATTAATTCAGCGTGCACTTTTTTTTAGTTAATCTCAGCTGCAACAGCGCAGGCACCTCAAACGCCACATACAAATTTGCAAAAGATCGATATCAACTCGCCAACAGCCTCAGGCAGGTAGGGAAGAGGGGATAAGGAACTACATCTGACTCACAGATGCATAAATAAATCATGCTGGTCCAGAGAGAGGTGCTTGCTTTGAGCATACTCAGTGAATAAGGATGTACATCTACACACTGACACCTGGGAATAAAGGTAAACACCATCACACTGTTCACTGGGCTTTTCCTATAGCATGCTGTTACCTCAGCTGACCTTATGTCTCCTGGAATTAGTGGAGAATGAATCTGCTTCACGGCAGAAAATACAACTACCGTCTTGTGATGTAATGTACTTAGTCAAGGTACACTTAACCACATGTTCATATGCTGTGGCACTTTTTCTACCTCCAGTTTAGAACCTCCAGTTAAGCTAAAATGCATGTGTTTAGACTATAAGAGCTATCAGGAGTAGGGATGGGTACCGGTATCCGGTGCCATTATGGCACTGGATAGCAACATCCCCCAAGAACTCAAAGAGGAGAGTCCTGGCCCCTGCCAGTGTAGCAGAAATGATGACTGATGATGATGGCAGCAGTAGCAGCCGTTCTTCTCTGCGTGAGTAGCTTAATGTTGTTCGTGTGTAATTTACGTTGAGTAGGCTAACCACGTTATTACATTAATGCACGTAAGGTGAACTAGCAAACACAGTCGTAGTTACATGGGGCTGTCTTCTTGTTTGATGGCAGATACTCCCTTCACCCTGGCCAAAAAGGCTAAAATGACCAAAGAAAAAGTGGAAAACAGCTGAACATGAGAGGTTTTTGGACAAAGTGTGTGTTCTCCATTCGTTAAGCACCGGTTCGAGCACTGTTTAAGCACCGGCACCTTTTCAAAAGTACCGGTTTGGCACCGGTATCGGATGAAACCTAAACGATACCCATCCCTACTCAGGAGTATGCAGGGAAAACCCAAACAGGCATGCAAACTCCACAGGTGGGCCTTGAACCAGGTGCTGGGCTTTGGACTCGAGGTTTTGTCAGTCGTGCTTTGTATTAGTTAGTTCTACTTCCTTTGTCTTGGCTTGATTAGTTTCAGCTGTGTTCCCCACGTTTCCACTAGCTCATTGCATTTTGTATTTACTGTCTCTCTTTGTCCTTTGCTGAGTTGTCCCACGTTTCTGTGTGTCCCCTAATGTTTCCCAGGGTCCTGCATAAAAACATGCTCTTCATGTTTACCTCTGTCCCCTGTAGGGCTGCTCGATTATGGCAAAAATGATAATCACGATTATTTTCACTGAAATTGAGATCTCGATTATTTGACGATAGTTATTTAACCCTTTAAGAACTACCATAGAACCAAGTCCGCCAGAGCTTTCTTTTACATGCTGTAGTGCCATTTTTGGGAGCATTTCAAGTTGCTATACATCAATACAACTGTTATAGCCCATATTTTAATAATATGTATGCATTAAGTCCATAGTAATTACATTAATTGCAAAAAAGTGCAATAAACTACAAAAAAATTGAAAATAGTTTTTGTTTTTTTTACATATATTTCTACTTGGGGAAATTTAAGAGGCTTATCCCTCAAAACATTAAATACAAAAAAATTATTTTGGAGATACAGCAATTCTTATATACTGCAGGAAAAACAAAAAACAATCCTATGATGCAAATTTGCAAAGAAAACAGCATGTGCATCAAAATAAACTATTTCCAGCAGTGCAATATGAGTTCTAAGCATCACAGAAACTATTCAGAAAAGTATAGAGTCAAATATGACTTATAAAAACACCAGTATAGGCTTTTAAGGCCTACAATTAAAAATTACTACGTCACTTCCAGTTTCAGACAGGAAATGGCGGACATGCGATAGTTCGCGTTGACGTCTTTTTCAATGTGGGAAGTGTTAGGAACAGCTGATGTGTCTATATGTCAGGTTGGGTGTCAGACGCCACTTCTCTGGGGACATCTCAGGCCCTCCAAGGTTTGGAGGCCTATCTCCCCCTGCCAGTGGCGGACTCCCTCAGGTGTCGGTGCGTCGGTGGTTCTTTGTGTCCGGGGATGGGCGTCCAGGTACACACCGGCTCACTCCTTGGCGGCCGCTTATCGGGGCCTGGAGCCTGGGGTTCGCTCGGGCCACTTCGGAGGTGGGGTGCCCCCGGCCTCTCGGCCTGGGGCTCGGTCACTCAGGCGCGGCTGGCTGCCGGCGGAGCTCACGGGCGCGTCACTGCAACTCCCCCTGGCTTCTGCTCCGCGGCTGCTGAGTGAGCCCTCATCTGGGACTCTCCTCAGCTCTTTCTGGGACAGTGGCGCGGCTGCCCCTCTGTTGGTCTTCCTTGGTCTCTTGTGTTCTGGGGGCCTCTGGATGTCTGGAGTTTTGATCTCCTCCATACCTGCTTCATGCCCTGGAGGACGGGGCTGTGGCTCCCCCACACCCTCTAGCAGATCATTACATGAAGGAACCTTTAAAAAAAAAAAAACAAGCGCGTCCATGCTCACAGGTGTACACACGGGTGATCACACCCACAAACTACACCCTTTTTGGCTCCTACCTCAAAGCACACTGTGTTCTGTTGATCTTATGTGCTGCACAATAATGTTTAATATTTAGTATTTACTGTCATATTCCCATATATCATTGTGATGTTGTTTATTCTATTACTCTTGTTCTCTTCTGCTTGTTTTCTTTTTTCTTTCTCAGCAGGTGATCCAGGTGATCGATATATGCATTTTTTTTCTTTTTTTTTTCTCTGCTCATTCTGTTGGTTTTTGTTTTTTGCCCTTCTCCCCCGTCCCTCTTCTCAGCTGTTTCTCTTTCCCTCTTTCTTTCTCCCCTTCTTTCCCCCAGTCAAGTCTGTCCCGTATTCAGTAAGTGAAAATAAAATAAACAATAAAAGGTGAATCAAATGGACCATTACGGCAAGGCTGGGATGGTCAATTTGGTAACGTAAATCCGTTGGGCATTTTTCATTGCCTTTAGACAACAATTCTGATGGCAAAAGAGCCAAACGGGACAGGCAAAAAGGAAAAAAAAAAAAAAAAAAAAAGGACGTGTTAGGAACAGCTGATCGGATCGGCAAAGCGTGTTTCTGGAATATTATGTTTTGGTTCCTACAAGCGCTTTTTATGCAATTTTTGCAAAGCTTTATGTGGAAGGAAACCGTGACCGAGGACAAGCTGATGGCATAAGATGTAAGTACAACTCCTCCAGTTTCATATGTAAAACAAATTATTGCGCTCGGTTACGGTTCTACAGGGATTTAAAGGGTTAACAATAACAATGTATTGAATAATGACTTTAAAAAGTAATATAAAATAGTGTGCAAATACTGATAACAGTGCAGATGTTTGCAATATAAAAAATAAATGAAAAATGTAAACATCTATGTTTAGTGAACTTTGCAGTGTTGCTCTGTGGTGCAGCTATGACACCATAGCAAAGTTTACACACTATGTCTACTTGATCCACGTCTGACTCCGCGAACCCATAATGTTTCCACACCACTGAAGTTTTTTTTACCTCTCTTTTCAACCAACGGCAGTCACTCTCCTCTCCAAATAACTTCTGCCTAGCTTTCTTAATTGTTGTGATGCGTGTTCGAAATGCAGAGAGGTGCGCTCGATTTGCCACACGGTGCAGCGCAAGAGTAAAGCACGAGGGAGGGGCTAATAATCGGCTCAGTCATTTTTAATGATCGTTGAAAGCCCAGATCGTAATCGTGATTAAAATTCGATTAATTGAGCAGCCCTAGTCCCCTGTGTTCTGCATTTAGCTCTGCAAACAACAACTTTCCACACCGCTGACCATGACAGCAGGAACCTTCTTGCTGTGAGGTGACACTGCTACCCACTCCACCATCATGGAGGCTTATACACATCTGAGAAACAGTCAAACAGGGTTTACTCTTCTGTTGCACGGTAGCGCCCATTCCTCTTCCATCCAGCTGCCAGACCCCAGATCTCTCATTGCATAATAAATGCATAATAGAAGTGCAGCAGCTCAGTGAATGATTCGAGAAGCAGAAAGCAAGCTATAGCCAGCAGCAGTCAGGCAAGCTTTGTGATTAAATACCCAGTTTAACAGAGTGCCTGTTCAGAGATTTAAACATGTTTTCTGTAGCTGTAAAACATGTGTGTGGTTAAGAAATGGTGTTCGGTCGTGTGCGTGTAATGATATGCTAATTACCTCTGCAAAGGAGGTTGATAGGTTTTCTAAATGTTTGTGTGCTTGTTTGTTAGCTTTGTTTGCTTCTTGAGGAAAACTGTAGCAGTGATGGTCCAGTTAAATCTGGATCCAAGAGTTTGGGAAAAGTGTCTTGACCACAGGGCAGGGCAGCTCTGAATATTTTGTGTTTTCTCTTCGGAAAACAGTTTCAGACTGAGATAAGAAAAATGAGGTAGAATCTCAACCAGATCACCAACTAATCTGAATCCAGATGTCCAGTCGGATTCAGCCTTGGCGGAGGGAGACAGTATCCGCCGTGTGCATGTGTGGCAAAAAACTAAACAAATAAAACAAAAACGTTGCCCAGAAATTGAAGCATGAACCAAACTGTGGACATGGAGTCGTTACACCCGTGCAAGAAAGCTGACACTCGCTCATATGAATCCAGAAACACTGAAGAATAACCAGCACGTAGCAGACAAGCTTTTGTTTCTGGATTTGTTTAAAAAATGATGACATCAATGCTCTTTAATGCTAAAGGCCATCTAATGTGACAATTCATAAAGGAGGAACTCTTCACAGATACTCCTTGTCCGTCTGTAGCCTAGCAACTAACAGACCACAGCACATTTTTCTTTTTTTTTTTGCTCTGCAGTGTTGTACGTTACAGGGAAGGAAACGCTAGGACTCTCCTGGAATTAGAAGACAGATGAAATGACATGTGAGAAGAGAAAAATCATCACCAAAGAGTGCAAACAACTCAGGACAAAGGAGGATCAAAGGGGCTCGCAGTAACTAAAAGCAGCAAACAAGCCCCAAATCACTATTTTGGGGTTTTTTTTCACTTTATCGCACACATGTGCAAAAAGCCAGTCCACTGAGGAAGGATAAACACTGAAACCTTAAGTCTCCCATGTTTGAAAAAGCCCGTTGCCATAGTAATGGGCAGGGATGAAGAGGAGGTGGTGAGGTGTTTGTGGATTCTCCTTCCTGTATGCAAAGTGTTATCCCTCACACTCCGTCTTAGAGCATATGGATAAATATAAACCTGATCCACCGCCTGGCCGCTTCTATTCCAGACAGGAAGTTGCCCATGACGTGAGGAAGGACCTCCGCTGCCTGCTCGACCTGCGGCCCTCTCTAGGATCACTCGATTATACTTGAAGTCAGAGGCTGAGGCCTGGGGAAGGGTTACCTCTGACAGAGAGATGAATATTACATGGTGTGAGGTCACCCTCAATAGATATGCATATGACTCATGCAGTTGTAGCAGAATTGTATTTGCAAATGCGATAAATATTACATCAATGGCCTCTTTTATGTGCTCGTTACGACTTCACAGCCTTGGCCATCTATCACAGTGTGTTATTTCATTCATAGTCTGATGGCAAAAGAACTGCAGGGATTAAATCATTGGCTTATTCATGCAGCCATTTATTTGGTTTAATCTCTTTGATTCGAACAGTATGAGCTCCTCGCGAGGAGCGGTGGGCAAGTGATAAATGTGGGAATAGCATGCTGATGCAGAGTCTGCTCTCGAAAAATGACCACTGTTCCATCACATGCTCCCTAAGCATTGATCGGTAGGCCTTGTGGATGGACGAGCAGTGGTGTGCAACCAGGCATGGATTCCCAGATGACTCCCCCCCCCCACACCCATATTATAATATCAGCTGTAACACACTCTGAGTCATAGTGAATACACACACATAACAACATATGTAATCATTTCCACCCACGAGGTAAAGTGGTGCGGTCATGCAGGCTGTTTATCACCTACAGGTGCACATAGCTCACATGACCTCCACACAGCTAATCTATTCAAGGCGTACATTTGAATAGTGACAGGCTATTGTTTCAGCTAGGCTCCTTAATTGGATGAGCGTGCTAAAAAATGACATCCGGGGTACATTAACCCTGACCTTGTGTTCAAAGTCCCTCGGTTAACAAGCTTTAACCAGTGGACTGACAGCACGGGAGTCCATCAGAACTGTCTTTAAGCAGCCATGACTAAGTGGTAACTGGCTGTGGGCGGGGCCAGCTCAGGTATTAGCAACACTTTGCATTTTCCACTTGAAAGAGGCAAAGAACTACTGACAGAATGGAGTGAATGAAGTACTAAAATAAAGCACAGAAATATTCATCAGTGAGCAGCTTTCCAAAGTGCGGCTGATGTGGAGTCCAGCCTGCACAGAAATGTCAGATAACTCCAGCGAGCCGCACGAGTATTAGCCGATGGTCAGCGTGGCATCACCGGCTCAGCACCTGCAGCTTTTGTAGGTGGACACACCGGCAGCCGGGTGTGTTCACACGTTTCTGCTTTGTTTTAAACCCACTGCCATGTTTTAGCAGGCGGCCACAGCGAGCCTGGAGAAAATCTAGTTTTTTTTATTCAAAATGAATTGTACCTGATTTTTGAGGACCAGGGGAGCACTTGTTGAATTTGAGTACATTTAAAGCTTTTAAACGGTGGCACTTGAAAGCATCTGAGCTCAGCAACAAAGTCAGCTGATCCCTCTCCTCGTGTTTGCAGTGGACCGGCAGAACTAATCTACTCAAATAACTTTAGTGATTTGATTTTTCTAGTTTCTTGACTAAGCTTGAGGCAAATTTCATGCGCAACATTTCTTATGAAGCAAAGAAATGCATGGAATTGCTGCTGTCTTTACGGTCTGTGACACTAAATTACACGATATTTTGGCCATACTGGTGTCTGCAACAAGCTTTCCCTCCATTTTTATAGATTTAATAACAACAAAAACAACTGACTCAACAAGCGGGATTTCAAAAAGATTTAAAAAGATGAACGTTTTGGCCATTTTCTGAAATAAATAACAATAACATACCTGGCTTATGTAATGTGATTTAAGACCCTTTAATAACACTTAGTAGCTCAGTCATCACTTTCAGCGGGAGAAAGAGATAAAAAATGTTGCGTTTCATCTCCATTAGTCAGTCGTCTGTTTGGAGACAGCAGAGAGAGATTGATGGCCTGGCGAGGATAAACAGCTGGAATTCACAAGGATAAAAGTCAAGTCATGACTCGATGGGTTAAGGCCAAAGACATGGAGCGATACATCGAATTCACAAAGCGACCCGGTAACAGAGTATTAACTTGAGGACAAATCGGTAGAGCAATGATCATAACAAACACATGATGGCAATTTAAATGAATAAGAGGGGCGCTTGAGTGCAAAACCTTAATGTTTAGCATGTGAGATGCATGAATCTGCGTGAGATTAAAGCAAAGAGCTGCTCCGAGTCATAAAATATAGACCACGGCTGCAAAGAGACATGCAGTTTAAATCATGGTGACGGAGCGGTACCGAGTAACTCCTTCCTATCAAAGAACACTCGGGGGACAGGCGCCCTTTGCTTAGGCATCATTTGCATTTTTCCCCACAATGCCAGTGATTTATGCCCCTCAAATAAAAGCCATCATCCACTGGCGGTCTCTATCCCAGAGTGATTTAATTAATGGCAGGCACATCAACTCCCATATGTGGAACATGCCTGGGAGTTTGCTTGTCGATCAGCATCTGCCACCCAACAAAATATGATTCCAATCAATGCTGTAATGGTTTTGAGGCCGAGCATCTAATCAGCCTGGCAGGAGCCACAGTGGTGGCAGGAATGATGGAACATTTGGTGTTTGTTATAGTGTGTGTGTGTGTGAATTATTTCTGTTTCATAACAAGACGGCCTTTGCTGCTGCTGTAAAGCTCGACATCACACTGTAGGCCACAGTGCAGCAAGAGGTGGGAGATCAGGTGTGTGCTTCCGCCTGGAAAAGTAGAAAGTGCAGCTGAACCCGAGCTATTTGCTATTGCTCAAAATGTTGCCTGTCAAATCTGGGCCACTAGATTACCCACAATGCAAAGCAACCACAGAGAGGTCAAAACTTCACACTGAGTGCTCATAAGCTTCTTTTCTAACATAGCACAGACAGTTTTTTGGCCTCAGCCACCACTGCAATTATTAAATGTCATGCAGCTCCCTCTGAAGTCAAAAGGCTTTATGATCCTTAAGATGTGTAAACAGAACGACGTGTAAAGTCTTCAACATTTCCTGTTTTAATTAGTCCCCATGTCACCCTGCTATGCACCAGACGCTGCAGGACAACTTCAAGGATAAAGATTGAATGATATGATCGCCTAGACAGTTCCGAAACAATTCACCTTCCTGTCCCCGAGCAATAGCCAGCCGCTCACCGATGTAAAAAAGTATGCTAGTGATGAGCTCGTAACCTCACGTACTCTCAAATGATTCAGGCTGGCACATCACAGCGAAGATCGATCTCGTCTCTGTTCTATTCATTAACCTTGGTAGGACCTGGGACCATTTCGTGGCCTTTGCGTTATTTAATTCCACGCCATTTCCACTGTGTTTAATGGAGTATAGCCAAATTTTCAAACATGTATTTTTTTCCCATTTTATTTTAAAATTTCAGTCTGAGTTTTTTAAATGAGCTTAAATGGCTGAATAAAAGGCATACATCCACTATCGAACCTCGTGGCCGATTTGTGCCCCATTGAAACCCATTATAAACGCTATTTTTCACGCCAGAAAAATTACGGTCAAAGGGATCGTCAGGTTTCCAGCTTAGGTTTCGTTTTGGACTACAGGCCTTAGAGTTGTAATTTTTTTATTTGTCCACCGGGTGGCGCCCTTGCTCCACATGTGACGCCTGCTGGAACATACACATGTTCTCCAGCGGCCTGCTCGAGACAGATACCCGGAAAAGGCAGACTAATTTCCCGCGTACAGCAGCAGCTTGGCCCGCTGCTCGTTCCGGACCATTTTCTGACCTTAGGTTCGTTTGAGGGTGCATTAATTTTTTTTAATCAACAGGAAATGACGTATTTGTTTTCACGTGGTAGCGGAAGTGTGTGCTGCAGACACGGGAACCGAACCATATGCTCCGGCGCTGCGCGAAACACACCCGCGGCAGAGGCACTCCTCCCCGGGGGAGCAGGAGCAGCAGCGCCGCCTGGGGACATTTTTGGCTTCTGCAAAAAAAATTAAAACCGGATCGAAATTAATGTTCGTGCCAATCTTTTGTCCATCTAAAGGCCTAATTATAATAACAATAAAATATTACTTCAAATGTTTTTTTTGGAAAATATTTTATGTTTTATGTTTTATGTTTTTGGGGCAAAAAAAGCAGTGCGCTCATGTGACGAAACCGGGATATAAAGGGTTAAAATCTGCGAAATGTAATTAAAACTTGACATGAATATTTCAAGGAGAAGTAGGTCTAAAAGATTGGCTAATTTAAAGTGGAATAAAATATTAATATATAAATTTTTTATAGCACTTTTTGGGCGTGGTCGATAGTGTGCATTTTATGAAATGCGCTCCTGGAAAAAAAAAAAAAGGCGATCGAAATGACTGTTGGTGCCAATCTTTAGTCCATCTAAAGGCCTAATTATAATAACAAACAAATATTACTTCAAATGTTTTTTTTGGAAAATATTTAGTTTTTTTGTTTTTTGGGGCTAAAAAAACAGGGCGCTCATGTAATAAAACTGGGATTTAAAGGGTTAAAACAATGAAAATATAATTAAAACTTGACATGGATATTTTAAGCAGAAGTAGTTTTAAAAGATTGACTAATTTAAAGTAGAAAAAAATATTGATATATAACATTTTTAGAGCACTTTTGGGGCGGGACCATTTTTTGGTCCCGAGGTTCACGAAAGGATGGGATTTTGAGGTTCTACCAAAGGTTAAGAAAATCAAGACGGATGCCCTGTGAGAGATCGACCTTTATAGGCTCTTGAAATCTTCATGTTAATGTGCAGCAGTGGACGTTATCCTTTGAATTCATTTGACACAACTTCTAAAACAATGTTGGCACATTAGAGATAAGATGAAACAGGCTCTTATTGCCAGCCTGAATCATATCCTAAATGCAAGCTTTCTAAAGCCCAGTGGGCACATTGAGACTTTGCTTCATATGCCTGCTAATAAAAAAAAAGGACCAGTGCCCATCTGTACAGTGCATCTGTTCCCTGAAATCACTCAGACAGTTCAGGACGCTGACACAGCTTCCCCATTGTCATTGACAGAGCTGGTTTACACTTTGGCAAGCAAATCGAGAGCTGTCTTTGTCTAACAACTCTTAGATGACACCAACAGTTGTCTCATTTATCCAGTGGATCTGGATCAAATGAGTTCATCATTTCTCGCAACATGCAACAGCCAGATTGGAGCTCAGGAGACAGAGCATCGTGAAACCCAAACACGGGTCAAATCCAGCGATTACACGGGGCCCGGGCTGTCTGATATCCTCAGCATCTTCAGGTCACTATATCTTTCTTCAACATTAAAATTGCAGAATTTGAATTTTATTTTTAAGTCCTTCTGACTGTACTGAAAACAAGTTCCTGCTTCAGTACGTCTGCTCTGCAGGTTCTGCTGCTGTGGCTCTGAGGTTTCCTGCTCTTTATAGATTTATCCAACTGCATTCTCACATGGCTGCTTTCCAGAATAAAGTGCCACGAGTGACAAGAGCAACATCAGCTTACAAAAACCCACCAAGCTGTACACTACACTGGACCTAACCTAACAGGTGGCACATAAAACTACGCTGGCATTATTCAGCTTTCAAACTTCTTACATTTTATATTAATAACCATTTTTAAATTAGACTTTGATCTTACCACATACAGTATTAACAATAATAACACACTGTGACATAGAGCCAGGGCTCGATATCAGCAGTTAAGAGTGACATTTGTCCATCTCGGTTTGAATCTTTATATTTGAAGTGAACACTTATTTGTGACAAGTCGTTCCTTCTGGCTAATACCAGCCTGGAGAGGAGAGCCTTCCACGGCACAACAGGTGAAGACCTGATTGCAGTTTACTGGAACAATGATTAATGATCCGAGTTGTGCTTATCTATAGTCATGTCTGTAGGTGTTAATGCCAGACATGTGCTGCACAGCAGGTATCACAGCAGCACCACCTGGCCTAATGACCCTGCCTCTTACTAGTCAGCAGGTCTCTGGCTCCATCCTCTACAGATAAGCTGTGAGCAGGAGGATGAGGGGGTGGGTCAGAGGGTTGAGGGGGTGGTGGTTGTCGATGTGTTTTGCTCAGCTCACGCCGACCTGGAAATGAAGGTGTTAGATCGCCACCGGATCGTCCCAGAGGTGTCACGTTCCTACAGAGCCCACGTGGAGAAGGCGTAAATGTGAAAACTGTTTGTGTTTTTTGTTGGACAATAAGATTTGATTTGTTCGGGTCATTGCCATCATTGCTCATCTGTATTGTCGAACGCATTGATGATTTATCTGCAGCTATTAATAGGAGCTTTGGGGGAGTGGGTGTAATTGCATTCTTGTGATGACTGACTGTGAAGGCCAGGAGCAGCTGAAATAGATGGCACTAAAGTGACTCATATATTCTGCACTGCTGTAGCTCGTGGCAGCACATTTGGTCACTTTCTCGGGACAATTATCAACAACCTTCTCTCTAATGTGAGGAAAACAAACGGTGACAGTGGGCAGTCTTGGTCAGGGTTTAGAAATGTGGCTTGTGGATGTTTTTCAACATCTCATTCATTGAAAAGGACTAAAAGACATGTTTTGAACACCCCGGGTGGGGTAAAATCATCCCGCCTGTTGATATGTGTGCTCCTGTTGGAAATGAGCTTTCTGCTGCATCTGCACCCATGCACACAATCCATTATGAGGAGCCACACCATCAGTCTACATGTATCTCATTTCTGCTCCAGTTATCTGCGTGTTTCACCAAATCACTTCTAGTCCAGAGGAAAAAGCTCTCCAAAGTGCTGGAAAGGACTTACTGGACCACTGACTGGAAATGAAAAGTTCAGCTACTGCAAGCGTTTGGCTTTTTACTTAAATCTTATTACTTATGAAAAGCTAATAATTACTACAATTACAAAGACTCCTGATTCGACACAAGTCCATTTTTCCTTTTTGTTTTTAGAAATTTGTAGAAAACGTGAAACATCAGCAGCCTCACAAAGACCTGGAGGCGCAAAGCATAATGCCTTAATGTAGCCATTACTGTAAAAAAAGTGCTCATTAAACACGTGTTAGGTCTGGAGAAAAAGAACGGGCTATTTTAGCTTCATTTTCTCAGGTAAGATGCTGAAAGTGAGCAAAGTCTCCAGTGCCCTCAGGATGTAGAATGCCTTCCTAAATATATTTATTATGTATTTAGCTATTATTACTGGGCTTCATTCTGGTTTAATACTCCTGAGACAGACCGGGGCATTTTCAGTGCCTCAGCCAAGTCATTTATCTACTCTTCCTGCCTTGGCATAGTCATCTCATCCATTAGGACTGTCCTGCCATTCCTCTAACCCAATTGTCCTTGCTACTCTTAGAATTTAGATTCAATTTTGCCTTTACTTTAAATATCTTACAGTTTTCTCTCTGGGCTCTCTTTCCACCCTCCATAGTGGATTTGACCTTTTCACAATGGAGAAGACTGGGTCTGAGGTATTTCACAGCCCTCTGTGATGCTGACCACTTTTCCAGCTTTGACACTTTATGGAAGAAATATGATCTGGCCTGTTCTAATCTCTTCAGGTACCTTCAGATCTGTCACTTTATGCTGAAATGGTCAGAGGTGTTATAAGCGAGAGAGAAACCTCTCGAAGAACCCTGAATAGCAAGTATATGAGCTGACTGTAGACTGCATGGTGTTGAGACTTTATTTTAGACCATTTTATTTTACTCATCATTGATTCTAAAACTTGTGAAAAGATCCGTATGTTCTAGATAATAACTAGAAAGAACTAGAAACTCTTTGGGAAATTGTCTAATGAGGTCATAGAATTAATATCTATTAAACTAGGAAACATAAACCAATCATATCGTTGTGCACTTTGTGTCAGTGAGCAACCTGCTGCTAATACTGCGTATGCCCTCTTTGGCCTTCAGAACCTAATTCTTCAAAGCACAGATTCAGCAAGGGGCTGGAAACATTCCTCAGAGATTTTGGTCCATGCTGACATGACAGCATCTCATGGTTGGTGCAGAGATTTCAGCTGCATTCATGATGAGAATCTCCCATTCCACCACATCTCAAAGGTGCCTCTAAGATCTGGTAACTGTGGAGGCTGTTTGAGTACAGTGAATTCCTGCTCGAAGCAGCCGTCAGAAGATGGTACACTGTGGTCATGAAGGGATAGGCATGATCAGCAACACTCAGGTGTGCTGTGTGTGCAGCTGGTACCAAGTGGCCCAAAATGTGCCAAGAAACTATCCCCCACCCACAGTACTAAACCACCAGCAGCCTGAACTGTTGGTACGAGGCTGTCACTTGGTGTTCGCTCGCTCTGTGGTAGAGTATCACTTCCTGTTCCTGCTCAAACACAGTGGTGTTTCTGAGTAGCTTATTTGCTTAGCGATTTAATTAACAACTTTTAAATACATTCTTCTTTCATAGTATAATCTTCACGTGCTTCCTCCGAAGCACACTTTCTGTGTACTCACTACCTAATTTATAGCCAAAGTATTCACTCACTGTCTCTGTACTGTCTCGCTAGCCTAGCTTAGCTCGTAGCCGACTCATTAGCACCATGGCTACTTCACCTGTCCCTCCTGCACTTTCTTGCTCATTGTGTCAGATGTTTAGTTACTCCTCGGCCTCCTTTAGCAGTAATGATATCTGTAACAAATGTAGCATATTTGCAGCGCTGGAGGCCAGGATTACTGAATTGGAGACTCGGCTTCGCACCCTTCATTCACCCGCAGCTAGCCAGGCCCCTGTAGCTGGTGCAGCCGAAAATAGCGTAGGCCCCGCTAGCTGTTCCCCGGCAGGTCCCAAGCAGCTGGGGAATCAGGGCGGCTGGGTCACGGTGAGGAGGAAGCATAGTCCTAAACAGAAGCCCCAGGTACACCACCAACCCGTTCATGTGTCTAACCGTTTTTCCCTACTCGGCGACACACCCGCCGGGGGTCAAACTCTGGTAATTGGCGATTCTGTTCTCAGACATGTGAAGTTAGAGACACCGGCAACCATAGTCAATTGTCTTCCAGGGGCCAGAGCAGGCGACATTGAAGGAAATTTAAAACTGCTGGCTAAGGGTAAACGTAAATTCAGTAAAATCATAATTCACGTCGGCAGTAATGACACCCGGTTACGCCAATCGGAGGTCACTAAAATCAATATTGAATCGGTGTGCAACTTTGCCAAAACAATGTCGGACTCTGTAGTTTTCTCTGGTCCCCTCCCCAATCAGACCAGGAGTGACATGTTTAGCCGCATGTTCTCCTTAAATTGCTGGCTGTCTGAGTGGTGTCCCAGAAACGATGTGGGCTTCATAGATAATTGGCAAACCTTCTGGAGGAAACCTGGTCTTGTTAGGAGAGACGGCATCCATCCCACTTTGGATGGAGCAGCTCTCATTTCTAGAAATATGGACAAATTTATTAAACCCCCCAAAATATGACTATCCAGAGTTGGGACCAGGAAGCAGAGTTGCAGTCTTACACGCTTCTCTGCAGCTTCTCTCCTCCTGCTACCCCCCCAAAAACCCATCTCCATAGAGACTGTGTCAGCTTCCAAAAAGACAAAAAACAAACTAAAAACCAGCAACAAACAACTTAAACATAAACAATCACAAAGAAAGAACAATACAGTATCCACATCTGAACCAAAGAGTAAAACAGTGAAATGTGGATTATTAAATATTAGGTCTCTCTCCTCCAAGTCTCTGTTAGTACATGACTTAATAATTGATCAACAAATTGATTTACTCTGCCTTACAGAAACCTGGTTGCAGCAGGATGATTATGTTAGTTTAAATGAATCAACACCCCCGAGCCATTCTAACTACCAGAAATCTCGAAGCACAGGCCGAGGGGGCGGTGTGGCAGCAATTTTTCACACCAGCCTATTAATTAATGAAAGACCAAGACAGACTTTTAATTCATTTGAAAGCCTGATGCTTAACATTGTCCACCCCAGCTGTGAAACTCAGAAACCAGTCTTACTTGTTATCATCTATCGTCCACCTGGGCCTTACACAGAGTTTCTGTCTGATTTCTCAGACTTTATATCTAATTTAGTTCTGAGCTCAGATAAAATAATTATTGTGGGTGATTTTAACATCCATGTAGATGCTAAAAATGACAGCCTCAACATGGCATTTAATCTGTTATTAGACTCAATTGGTTTCTCTCAAAATGTAAAAGAACCCACCCACCACTTTAATCACACCCTAGATCTTGTTTTAACATATGGCATCGAACCTGAACATTTAACAGTGTTTCCTGAAAACCCTCTCCTGTCTGATCATTTCCTGATAACATTTACTTTTACAATAATTGATTACACAGCGGTGAAGAGTAGACTTTATCAAAGTAGATGTCTTTCTGAAAGCACTGTAACTAAGTTTAAGAATATAATCCACCCACTGTTATCATCTCCAATGCCCTGTACCAACACAGAGCAAAGCAGCTATCTGAACGCTACCCCAACAGAGGTCGATTATCTTGTTAATAATTTCACCTCCTCACTACGTACGACTCTGGATACTGTAGCTCCTGTGAAAACTAAGGCCTCAAATCAGAAGTACCTGACTCCGTGGTATAATTCTGAAACACGTACCCTAAAGCAGATGACTCGTAATCTGGAGAGGAAATGGCGTGTCACAAATCTAGAGGATCATCATTTAGCCTGGAGAAATAGTTTGCTGCTTTATAAGAAAGCCCTCCGCAAAGCCAGAACATCTTACTATTCATCAGTGATTGAAGAAAATAAGAACAACCCTAGGTTTCTCTTCAGCACTGTAGCCAGGCTGACAAAAAGTCAGAGCTCTTTTGAGCCAACCATCCCTTTAACGTTAACTAGTAATGACTTCATGAACTTCTTCACAAATAAAATTTTTATCATTAGAGAAAAAATTACCAATAATCATCCCACAGATGTAATATTATCTACAGCTACTCTTAGTACCATTGATATTAAGTTAGACTCTTTTTCTCCAATTGATCTTTCTGAGTTAACTTCAATAATTACTTCCTCCAAACCATCAACGTGTCTTTTAGACCCCATTCCTACAAAACTGCTCAAAGAAGTCCTGCCATTAATTAATTCTTCGATCTTAAATATGATCAACCTATCTCTAATAATCGGCTATGTACCACAGGCCTTCAAGCTGGCTGTAGTTAAACCTTTACTCAAAAAGCCATCTCTAGACCCAGCAGTCTTAGCTAATTATAGGCCGATCTCCAACCTTCCTTTCATATCAAAAATCCTTGAAAGAGTAGTTGTCAAACAGCTAACAGATCATCTGCAGAGGAATGGTTTATTTGAAGAGTTTCAGTCAGGTTTCAGAGCTCAGCACAGCACAGAAACAGCTTTAGTGAAGGTTACAAATGATCTTCTTATGGCCTCTGACAGTGGACTCATCTCTGTGCTTGTCCTGCTAGACCTCAGTGCAGCGTTCGATACTGTTGATCATAATATCCTATTAGAGCGATTAGAACATGCTGTAGGTATTACAAGTACTGCGCTGCAGTGGTTTGTATCATATCTATCTAATAGACTCCAATTCGTGCATGTAAATGGAGAGTCCTCTTCACACACTGAGGTTAATTATGGAGTTCCACAGGGTTCAGTGCTAGGACCAATTCTGTTTACATTATACATGCTTCCCTTAGGCAGTATCATTAGAAGACATAGCATACATTTTCACTGCTATGCAGATGACACCCAGCTCTATCTGTCCATGAAGCCAGATAACACACACCAATTAGTTAAACTGCAGGAATGTCTTAAAGACATAAAGACCTGGATGGCCGCTAACTTTCTGCTTCTTAATTCAGATAAAACTGAGGTTATTGTACTCGGCCCTGAAAATCTTAGAAATATGGTATCTAATCAGATTCTTACTCTGGATGGCATTACCTTGGCCTCCAGTAACGCGGTGAGGAACCTTGGAGTCATTTTTGACCAGGACATGTCCTTCAACGCACATATTAAACAAATATGTAAGACTGCTTTCTTCCATTTGCGCAACATCTCTAAAATTAGAAATATCCTGTCTCAGAGTGACGCTGAAAAACTAGTTCATGCATTTATTACTTCCAGGCTGGACTACTGTAATTCATTATTATCAGGATGTCCAAAAAACTCACTGAAAAGCCTTCAGCTAATCCAAAATGCTGCAGCAAGAGTCCTGACAGGGACTAGAAAGAGAGAGCATATTTCTCCTGTTTTGGCTTCCCTTCATTGGCTTCCTGTTAAATCCAGAATTGAATTCAAAATCCTGCTCCTCACATACAAGGTCTTAAATAATCAGGCCCCATCTTATCTTAATGACCTTGTAGTACCATATCACCCTATTAGAGCGCTCCGCTCTCGCTCTGCAGGCCTACTTGTTGTTCCTAGAGTATTTAAAAGTAGAATGGGAGGGAGAGCCTTCAGTTTTCAGGCCCCTCTTCTGTGGAACCAGCTTCCAGTTTGGATTCGGGAGACAGACACTATCTCTACTTTTAAGATTAGGCTTAAAACTTTCCTTTTTTCTAAAGCATATAGTTAGGGCTGGACCAGGTGACCCTGAATCCTCCCTTTGTTATGCTGCAATAGATGTAGGCTGCCGGGGGATTCCCATGATGCATTGAGTTTTTCCTTTCCAGTCACCTTTCTCACTCACTATGTATTAATAGACCTCTCTGCATTGAATCATATCTGTTATTAACCTCTGTCTCTCTTCCACAGCATGTCTTTATCCTGTCTTCCTTCTCTCACCCCAACCGGTCGCAGCAGATGGCCGCCCCTCCCTGAGCCTGGTTCTGCCGGAGGTTTCTTCCTGTTAAAAGGGAGTTTTTCCTTCCCACTGTCGCCAAAGTGCTTGCTCATAGGGGGTCATATGATTGTTGGGTTTTTCTCTGTATCTATGAAGCGCCTTGAGGCGACTTTTGTTGTGATTTGGCGCTATATAAATAAAATTGAATTGAATTGAATAGAATGAATCCATGCTTTCACACTGTTTACACCAAATTCTAACCCTACCATCTCAATGTCAAGACTCATCAGACAAGGCAGTGATTTTCCAGGCTCCCGTTGTCACCTTCTGGTGAGCCTCTGTGATTTGTAGCCTCTGTTTCCTGTTCTTAGCTGACAGGAGCGACGGCCGATTTGGTTTCCTGTTGCTGCAGCCCATCATCCTCACGGTTTGACACGTTGTGCATTCAGAGATGCTCTTCTGCATACTTTGGTTATAACAAGTCATTACTGGGATTACTGTTGGTTTCCTATCAGATTCCAGTCTGGTCCATCTCCTCTGACCTCTGTGATCAGTCTATATGTCTAAGTCCACTGTTGATGCCACGTGATTAAGAAACAGTGAAACAGGCGTAACTAATGAATTACAATGTGATGCTAATACATCTGCAAACCTGCTGTATGCAGACTGCAAAGTGAACCGTCTAACTCTACATTAGGGCTGAACGATTATGGAAAATAATCTAATTGCGATTTTTTTGCCCCAATATTGCGATTGCGATGCGATTATTTTTTAAGGTCTTTGTCTTCTGTATTATTAAACAAAGACAAGCAATACATCATATAGTATGGCCAATACTATATTACATTAATTTTAAACTGTTCTTTCCTGGAAGACAGACCTCTGTTATGATGACATGAGGTGATGCATGAATTGATGACTGACATTTTTATTTAACTTCTTCAATCACAACAGTATATTTGAACATACACAATAGTTTATTTTTAGCTTACAAACATCTGAGCATAAAGTGCTGACAAGGAACCCTGGTGTAAACATTAAAATGAAAGTCAGTACAATGTGCAGATTGCAGAAATATACATTAAAAAAAATCAGTGGCTTTACCACACTCAGTTTTTCGACATCTGTGAACTACTAGACAGTCATTCAATTAAAAAATAATATTAAATAAATAAAACGAATAAATAAAAAATACACACATCTTACTGATCTCTGCAGTCAGTAACATTACACATAAAGTGCAAACATAATAGCAATTGTATAAACACACACACAAACACGCCTTTAAAATTTAAAGGCGTGAAATTGGACGGTCTAGCCTTCTGATCTGCGTCACCGCTGTCTCGGTGGAGTTTAATAAACTCAGCCATCTGCTCCTTGCTATCTAAAATATAACAGGACACTGGAGTAAACTCTCGACCGTCTCACACTTCTGTTTAATCAGTTTTCTGTTTGACGTTTAGTCAGCTGTGTGAAAACCAAGGAGGAACCCACCCGGGGGATTAATAAAGTTTTATTTAATCTAATAATCTAATAACTTTAATCTCAGCCAAACCGATTTACTCACGAACAAACAAAACACTGAAAAAAGCCAAACAATAACATTTTTAGGTTGTCTAAGTGACTTATATATTACGTTTAACCCGAGCAGCGAAAGTCCGCGGTGATCTGAACATGATGTGCCGGGAGTTGTGCCGTTCTCGGCCGCATCAGTAACCCTCGAGCTCCCGGCTAGCTATCGAGCTGGTGGGTAGAAGACGTCTCTGAAAACGTCGAAGCACTTTTGCAAATATGCGATATCTTGATAAACTGAGCAGATATTTGATGTTTACACAGCTACTTTCTCGCCTGAAAATATGTTAAAAGTTTATTTTGTGACCCAGAAAGATTAGTAAGAGTAATTTTAAAACTTAGTAGCGGCCGCCATTGTTGGAAACTGGAGTTTGGCTGGGCCGCGCTATGAATCCTTCAAATTCGGGGAAAAGGAGGACGCATTTGTCGGCTGCATTCAGAGGAGTCTACGAATTTGGACAGCCCTCGGCGCGTCGCTGTGACGTAATCGGTCTACAAATGCGGCCTCAGGAGGATGCAGCCCATGAATTTGGACATGTCCAGAGTATAATCGCAGCCTTTGCGGTTAGAAAATTGCACTTGATCATGTCGCGATATTATCGCAAATGCGATATATCGTTCAGCCCTACTCTACATCCCCTTTTGCGTGGTCATGACAACATCACACAAACATAAATCAACTTTATTATTTGTTGGAATTTCAAACAGTTGATTTGCACATATTACATCCACCTAATTAGTCAGTTTATCACGTAGCTTAGTGATGTGGCAGCAGCAACCGTTTGCTCATTAACAAACAGGCTAGATCACAATGTGGCACTTCATACAGCCCTTAGCTGGTCTCACATGCACCATCTGTGTGTTAATGTAAGGTTTCTGAAGGCATGGACAGAGAGCGACACGAGCAGGGCTTCTGAGGGAACATTGGATTACCTTTGAAGAGATCTGGATGGTCGGTTTGTGCGATTTGATGTCTGTTGTATCAAAACTGCACACTTGCATTAAGTCCTTTCTTGGCCAAAAGTCAAAGGGAGACTTTCAGAAAGGATTTACAGGAGTAAATAATTTCCCAGGAAAAAAACAAAACCAAAAAAGCTTTGCTTATGCTGCTGAAAAACTCACTGAGTAAACAAGAGGAAGAGATACTCAGGACACAGAGGAAGAATATGTGCAGAGCTTTGTGGACGTGGGCAGATAAGAGAAAACATGTACAAAGTAAATGAGGAATAGAAAAAGTCTTCTGGATAGAGGACAAGCAGAAAAGGTACAACTACCAGTCTCCTGGGGACAGTCTAGCTCCAGAGGGTCAGTGTTCATAAACTATTTGGATGATGACCGCTTTCAGTGTTCATTAAAGTCAATGTTGGCATACTGTAAGCTCCTTACTTTGCCCCTGAATGTCGCTGCGTTCAAAGATAGACACGCTTGCATCTTTGGGGTTCTTTGCCTTATGATTAGTTATCAATCTAAGCTAGTTAAGCAAATGCATGATGAAAGATGCTGGATTTGGTTTGGTTTAGCTATCAGTACGGTTAGTGTAAAAATGCTCTCTGCATTACAGCGTTCACAGCTGGAAATATAAAACGTTCCACGTTTCAGTCAGTGGACTTTAACCTGGAAGACACCCCTGACCAGGCTCTTTGTTATCTCGGCAGATGACAACACTCACACTTCCTTTGCTGCTCTCTGTCTCTTTAATTCTCAAATCCTAGCTATGATGACTTCATTTTCTCCATGAGTGTGCAGTCTCACCTTTGACCCACAGAATCTCCCCTGGCTGCCTGTCTATAGGGAGCACAATGGGTCCTCAAATCAGAGTTCATACTGAAATGGTTGCCAGAGCTTAGTGTCTCAATTCAACGCACAGAAAAAGACTGATAGCAATAAAAGAGCAGCAGCTTCAAAGGCACAGTAGTCCATCATGAAGGCTGCTATAAATTTAAAAGCCAATTTCAGTTCTTATGCACGACCAATTTTGACCGTTGGCCTTACCAAATGAGGAAGATCAAAGCATAAAAATACACTCAATGCTTGTACAGTAATTGTACAATGTTATGAGACAGCAGGAAATGGCGTGTCACAAATCTAGAGGATCATCATTTAGCCTGGAGAAATAGTTTGCTGCTTTATAAGAAAGCCCTCCGCAAAGCCAGAACATCTTACTATTCATCACTGATTGAAGAAAATAAGAACAACCCCAGGTTTCTCTTCAGCACTGTAGCCAGGCTGACAAAAAGTCAGAGCTCTTTTGAGCCAACCATCCCTTTAACGTTAACTAGTAATGACTTCATGAACTTCTTCACAAATAAAATTTTTATCATTAGAGAAAAAATTACCAATAATCATCCCACAGATGTAATATTATCTGCAGCTACTCTTAGTACCATCGATGTTAAGTTAGACTCTTTTTCTCCAATTGATCTTTCTGAGTTAACTTCAATAATTACTTCCTCCAAACCATCAACGTGTCTTTTAGACCCCATTCCTACAAAACTGCTCAAAGAAGTTCTGCCATTAATTAATTCTTCAATCTTAAATATGATCAACCTATCTCTAATAATCAGCTATGTACCACAGGCCTTCAAGCTAGCTGTAGTTAAACCTTTACTCAAAAAGCCATCTCTAGACCCAGCTGTCTTAGCTAATTATAGGCCAATCTCCAACCTTCCTTTCATATCAAAAATCCTTGAAAGAGTAGTTGTCAAACACCTAACAGATCATCTGCAGAGGAATGGTTTATTTGAAGAGTTTCAGTCAGGTTTCAGAGCTCATCACAGCACAGAAACAGCTTTAGTGAAGGTTACAAATGATCTTCTTATGGCCTCTGACAGTGGACTCATCTCTGTGCTTGTCCTGCTAGACCTTAGCGCAGCGTTCGATACTGTTGACCATAATATCCTATTAGAGCGATTAGAACATGCTGTAGGTATTACAGGTACTGCACTGCAGTGGTTTGTATCATATCTATCTAATAGACTCCAATTTGTGCATGTAAATGGAGAGTCCTCTTCACACACTGAGGTTAATTATGGAGTTCCACAGGGTTCAGTGCTAGGACCAATTCTGTTTACATTATACATGCTTCCCTTAGGCAGGATCATTAGAAGACATAGCATACATTTTCACTGCTATGCAGATGACACCCAGCTCTATCTGTCCATGAAGCCAGATCACACACACCAATTAGTTAAACTGCAGGAATGTCTTAAAGACATAAAGACCTGGATGGCTGCTAACTTTCTGCTTCTTAATTCAGATCAAACTGAGGTTATTGTACTCGGCCCTGAAAAGCCTAGGAATATGGTATCTAACCAGATTCTTACCCTGGATGGCATTACCTTGGCATCCAGTAATGCTGTGAGGAACCTTGGAGTCATTTTTGACCAGGACATGTCCTTCAACGCACATATTAAACAAATATGTAAGACTGCTTTCTTCCATTTGCGCAACATCTCTAAAATTAGAAATATCCTGTCTCAGAGTGACGCTGAAAAACTAGTTCATGCATTTATTACTTCCAGGCTGGACTACTGCAATTCATTATTATCAGGATGTCCTAAAAACTCGCTGAAAAGCCTTCAGTTAATCCAAAATGCTGCAGCAAGAGTCCTGACAGGGACTAGAAAGAGAGAGCATATTTCTCCTGTTTTGGCTTCCCTTCATTGGCTTCCTGTTAAATCCAGAATTCAAAATCCTGCTCCTCACATACAAGGTCTTAAATAATCAGGCCCCATCTTATCTTAATGACCTTGTAGTACCATATCACCCTATTAGAGCACTTTGCTCTCGCTCTGTAGGCCTACTTGTTGTTCCTAGAGTATTTAAAAGTAGAATGGGAGGGAGAGCCTTCAGTTTTCAGGCCCCTCTTCTGTGGAACCAGCTTCCAGTTTGGATTCGGGAGACAGACACTATCTCTACTTTTAAGATTAGGCTTAAAACTTTCCTTTTTGCTAAAGCATATAGTTAGGGCTGGACCAGGTGATCCTGAATCCTCCCTTAGTTATGCTGCAATAGACGTAGGCTGCCGGGGGATTCCCATGATGCATTGAGTTTTTCCTTTCCAGTCACCTTTCTCACTCACTATGTATTAATAGACCTCTCTGCATTGAATCATATCTGTTATTAACCTCTGTCTCTCTTCCACAGTATGTCTTTATCCTGTCTTCCTTCTCTCACCCCAACCGGTCGCAGCAGATGGCCCCGCCCCTCCCTGAGCCTGGTTCTGCCGGAGGTTTCTTCCTGTTAAAAGGGAGTTTTTCCTTCCCACTGTCGCCAAAGTGCTTGCTCATAGGGGGTCATATGATTGTTGGGTTTTTCTCTGTATCTATGAAGCGCCTTGAGGCGACTTTTGTTGTGATTTGGCGCTATCTAAATAAAATTGAATTGAATTGAATTGAATAGTCTGCACCAACTGCATCCCCTTTAAGATGCATTAAAATAAAGGGGAAGGGGTCACATCATGAAGAGCAACAAACACAGACAAATACAGATGGGAAGACACTGCTATATACACACAAGAGGGCAATTAAGGAAAGTAGAGACAACTGGGTAATGAAACGCAGGTGACAACAATCAAAGTCAACATGAGAGAAAGTAAAACTACAAATGACTACCAAAATAAAAAAGGTGATAAGCAGTAACTAAATAGGGAAATCCAGATAAAAGACTGAACTAAACAACAGGGGAACTGACAAAGAGAAAAAATAAACTCCAAAACAAAAGAAAATAAGGATTAAAGATTAAATACACTACTGAAAGTTAACAATATGCAAACTAAGAAGCAAACTAAAAGTCCATAAACTCGCAATAATAGATTAAAGACCCAGGATCATGAAATCCAGTCTAGAAGTTATAAAATGAAGTAATATTTTTGGCATCACTCTGGGACAAAATGTTTCTGATTTTAGAGATATTGTGCAGATGTACGATAGCATTCGTGCATATTTGAAGGACATATCGTGGTGAAAAATGACTCCGAGATTCCTCACAGCGTTCCTGGAATCCAAGGTAACACCATCCAGAATAAGTGTTTGGTTAGATGCCATGTTATTAAGATGTTTAGGGCTGTGTAGTTTTATCTGAATTTAGAAGCAGAAAATTAGATGTAATCCAAGTCTTTATGTATTTAAGACATGCCTACACTTTAACTAATTGATTTGTGGCATCTGGCTTCATTGGATCATCTGCATGAAAATATATGCAGCACTTTCTAATAATACTGTATAAGGGAACATTGTGTAACGTGAAAAGTACTGGACCCAGCACAGAGCCCTGTGGAACTCCATCACCAAGTCTATCATATATACACAATTCAAACCATTCCAGCATATTTCCTTTAATAGCACCAGCGTACTCTATTTAATATATTAAAATTTTATGATCAGCAGTATCCAATTCTGCACTGAGGTGTAGCAGGACAAGCACAGAGATGAGTCCACTGTCAGAGGCCATAAGAAGACCATTTGTAACCTTCACTAAAGCTGTTTCTGTGCTGTGATGAGCTCTGAAACCTGACTGAAACTCTTCAAATAAGCCATTCCTCTGCAGATGATCTGTTAGCTGTTTGACAACTACTCTTTCAAGGATTTTTGATATGAAAGGAAGGTTGGAGATTGGCCTATAATAAACTAAGACAGCTGGGTCAAGTAAGTCTTTTTAAGTAGCAGTTTAATTAGAATCCCCTGAAAGCCTGTGGTATGTATCCTTTTAATAGAGAGAAACTGATCATATATAAAATCCTAGTATTAATTCTCCAAAAGTTGATTCTGTTTATCTGGACGTAGCGTTTTGTGGGAGAAACGTTTCGTCACTCATCCAAGTGGCTTCTTCAGTCTCAGCTGACTGCAGGTTTCCCCAATCTTATAAACAGTATACAGTATAAATATTGTAGTTCAGAAAGGCGTAAAGGACAGGAGGACTGTAAATAAATATTATAGGTTATTAAAAATGTTGTAGTTAACATTATGTCTTACAATAGTCCTTTGAGGGCTTCTGAGTATTTCACAGATCAAATGAAGATCATCTCAATTAGAACAACAACATACCTTCACCAGCTTACATGTTATCAGGTTTAAGGTGTGTTTTTGTGAATTATAGCAGGGACTCCATCCCCTCTCATTACCTGGTTTATTTTTAAAAGGAGCTGTGTACTGATATACTGGAAGTGCGTCAGTCCAACACAAACACAATAACAGGTATTTCTAAAGTTTTTGGCAGAAAGCCTAATCATTTCCAGTTTTTGCTGCTGCAATCTTCTGGAACAAGTACTGTGCCATCAAGGGACCCTGTCGTCCTGCACTTATAGACTACAGAGAGAAAACCAGCTCGTCTATTTTCATATGCATCTACCAAAGCGCCACAGCTTTGGTCTCCATCTCTACATTATATCACATGGTGGAATCACACACTACACTGCTGATCTTGTGACAAATCAAAATACAATAAACAAATGTACATATAAAAAATTAAGGGAAATGTCTTCAGTTTTAGTCAGTTGGGTATATTTTTATTTCTACACAACCAGCAGAACTAATGTGACTAATGTGTATTATTATTTTCTCTTCAGAACTTAAATCTGCTGCTAATCAATACCACCCACATTTATTACAACAATAATGAAAGTAGCTGAACTAATGCTAAAACTAATAAAAGGAAAGGGAAATTAAACCATTAAAATTAACTCTTGGCTGCTCCCTTATTTCCCAAAGGGTTACCACAGCAGATGGATGAACACGTATAATTTGGCACAGATTTTACGCCGGATGTTGTTCTTCTCACAACCCTCCTATTTGTCTGTGCTTGTGTCCCCCGAGGCTGGGTTTTTATGACAGACCTTTCATGTGCTGGCAAATGTGTTAACCACTACACCATCGAGCCACTGAGTCCAAACTGAAAAGGCAAAAACAAAAACACTAAACTAAATCTACTGCAGGGCCAACGCGGAGGTCAGCCAGCCACTCACAATCTCACACCCTATTATGGCCGATTTAAAATGACCAGACAACCCAACATGCATGTCTTTGGATTGTGGGAGGTAGCTGGAGTGTCCAGAGAAAACCTATGCAGGCACAGGGAGTGCACGCAAACCCCACACTTGAAGACCTCACCCAAGCTCATAGATTCAAACCCAAGACCTTCCAGTGTTAACCACCACAGCACCGTGCCACATTTACAGTGCTTTCATGAAATGTGTCCAACAGTGTCATCTGCTGACCAAAAGCAACAATGCATGCAAGACAATGCAACACAGAAGATTTCACTGTGCACATATTAAAAATATTAGGCTGAAAGTCTCTTCAGACATCATGCAAACCTGGTAAGCCAGATTTGTCCTGCAGAAACATAATATTTTAACACATCGCATCTGATTAACACATCTCTCTTCAGTCATTCTCACTTCAGACTTGTAGCAGAAGAAGAAATCAGGCTGATCTGTCTTTCAGTAATGAACGTCAGGAAACAGCTGCAGCTTGCGAAAAAAAAAAATTGGTCCTCTCCAATAATTATTTGCATTAAGGGAAATAGTCTTATGGGACTAGTTTAAGCCTATGAAGAGAAGTCATTTCCTACGCACGAGTAACTGAATGAGCCCTTTTTATGCTGCGCTGTGCCATACATCAATATGTAGCCATTCCTCTCATAAAACAAGTCGTTACACTTTTCAGGAATCTGAAAACCACTGGAGTCATTATCAGCTTCTCGTCCGCGACAAAATTGGAAGCGAGTTTGCATTTGGCATCATACCATGTGAACCGGCTTGAAGTAACGCAGTGAGAAGCTCCCGTGAGGGGGCTGCAGGGATCAAACTGAAGGCAAAATAAGATGCACTGTTGCGGCATCCCTCCACCCACACAGTCACCGTGCTCACTCGCACGCGTGTACTCCAGTCATGGCTGCTGGGGGGCGTACGTGCACAGCTACTGTGTGTCTGATCAGCACGTATATGCCAGTGCACGTGCGTGGGTGCGTTTCCAGTGCACTCCATCATTCATTTCTCTCCTTGTCACTCTTTCGCCCCTTTTTTTGTGTTAATTTTCTCAATCCCTCCCACCTTGTTTTGATCTCTTTCTTCTTTTCTCTCCCACTCGCTCTCAGTCACAAAAACATGCACGTGCACCCATCTATCCACCCACGCACGCGGTTGGCACGGGCGAGTCCCCGAGAACCAGCACGGTTTGGCATGGGGTTATGCAAAGAAATACAAAAATCGTTGCGGCACCACTGCCTAATGGTGTCTCCATGGCAACTAAGGGAGCAAGGCCCTGCGTTGCGGTGTCAAACAAACACGGCAATTTAAACTTTAGTGAAGAAACGAGCTGGATGATGGTCTTGCATCATTACTGTATTTGACACACTTTAGGTGGCGGATATTTCACACTCATGAGTGCATGATGTTTAGCATGGAGAAAGCAGCCTGTGCAGCACACAGTAATACACACTGACTGTGTAGCATTCAGTACAACTCTAACAGACAGCCTGTTATATATGGGCTCAAAATGTGGTCATAAATATTTTGTACTTGTAAATCAGGATTTGTGTGTGTAAAAAAGATTTGTGCATGCGTAAAAAAGATTTGTGTGTGTAAAAAAGATTTGTGCATGCGTAAAAAAGATTTGTGCCTGCGTAAAAAAGATTTGTGCCTGCGTAAAAAAGATTTGTGCATGCATAAAAAAGATTTGTGTGTGTGTAAAAAAGATTTGTGTGTGGACTTAGCCAAAAAACCCCTGCAAGTTAAAACTACGAATTTTGACCCTATTTTTCTTCCTTTCATCTGATTGGTCAATGTCGTGTCAATCACAAATGTAACATTCCAATCAGAGAATAGATGGGTTTGGCTGTCGGAGGGGCGCTTTTTTTGAACTGCAGGGGTCCGTTCTTCGTACCTCGCTTACTACATCCAAGATCAAATCATCGCGCTAACTTTGAGCTCGCTATCCCGGTTCTCCGAACACACCTGTTGTTGACGATTAGTATAGCTGGATGAAGTAATGTGAGATCACCGGGTGGCTTAACAGGGGCTACGCATCGATAGTAGAAACATTGATCGGCAACCCTCTGATTGGTCGGCGAAAATGTCGAAGGAGCGCGCTCTGTATTTTTCGGCAGCAGAGCAAGAACTCTTGATTGAGGGATTTCAGGAGTTTCAGAGTTTAATTAAAACGCAAGGGAACACTGCAAAGGCTGCAAAAGCAAGGAGAGAGGGCTGGCAGAAAGTTGCTGACAAATTAAACTCGTAAGTAATTTAATAATAATAATAATAATAATGGATTGGATTTATATAGCGCTTTTCAAGGCACCCAAAGCGCTTTACAATGCCACTATTCATTCACTCTCACATTCACATACTGGTGGAGGCAAACTACGGTTGTAGCCACAGCTGCCCTGGGGCAGACTGACAGAAGCCAGGCTGCCATATCGCGCCATCGGCCCCTCTGGCCATCACCAGTAGGCGGTAGGGTAAATTTATTATATTATATTACATTATATCCTCTTTCACATTAGAGCCACAACAGGACCCACTAGAACATGGGAACAAGTAAAAGTGAAATATAAGAATATTCTACAGACTGGTAATATTTATCACTTATATTGCTTTTAGTCTCTTGAAAAGAGACCCTGAAATAATCTGTTTGTTTGTTTATAACAGCAACCAAGAAAAGGGCAGAGCAAAAAAAGACAGGTGGTGGTCCTGCACCCCCTCGTCAACAAGTTGGTTAAGTAAATTATACCCGCACGGGAAAATCGATATCTCTCTATGAGCACACTGTCGCGCTGAGCTAAAGGATCCTGTCTATCCCGCAATATACGCTGAATTCTGAAAACTCTCCTTATCAATCTTGCACCTTCCGCAATGGGCTGCTCGTGTATACGGACAGGACATGGCTGCGACAGGCTTCCCAAATCCACCTTCACTTTTATAGCCGTGGTCTCTCATCTTGATTACATGCAGTAATTTACTATTACTACTCTAAAATATGAATTACATCTGAAATAATCAAATACATGAAATAGAATGATTAATAGTACATTTCCCTTTTTTTAGGAAATGACCTGTATGTATCTGTATGAAATCAATAAAAGAATCAAGTACTGCATTATCTTTAGTTACATTGATAATATTTATTTATGGTAAAACAGTGGTAAAATATCGCTGTTGCTTTCGTATAAATGAAGTGGACATACCTGAGTGGCCGCGATCTAATCCTGTTTACATAAAGTAAGCCTGCTCCCGAGCAGGTTTACGCTTACGGATCTGTTGCTATGACAGCAAGTCCCGGATGAGCTTCGGGGAACCGAACGATCCAGGATCACGCGAAATCGTCAACAATCAAATCCAGCTAACTTACTTAGCGAGGTACGAAAAACGGACCCCAGGGGCCTGTTCTTCGTACCTCGCTAAGTAAGTTAGCTGGATTTGATTGTTGACGATTTCGCGTGATCTTGGATCGTTCGGTTCCCCGAAACTCATCCGGGACTTGCTGTCATAGCAACAGAGCCGTAAGCGTAAACCTGCTCGGGAGCAGGTTTACTTTATGTAAACAGGATTAGATCGCGGCCACGCAGGTATGTCCGCTTCATTTATACGAAAGCAACAGCGATATTCCACCACTGTTTCACCATAAATAAATATTATCAATGTAACTAAAGATAATGCAGCACTTGATCCTTTTATTGATGTCACACAGATACATACAGGTCATTTCCTAAAAAAGGGAAATGTACTATTAACATTCTATTACATGTATGTGATTATTACAGATGTAATTCATATTTCAGAGTAGTAATTGCAAATCACTTCGTGTAATCAAGATGAGAGACCACGGCTATAAAAGCGAAGCGAAAGTGGATTTGGGAAGCCTGTCGCAGCCATGTCCTGTCCGTTTACGCGAGAAACCCATTGCGGAAGGTGCAAGATTGATAAGGAGAGTCCTCAGAATCCAGCGTATATTGCGGGACAGACAGGATCCTTTAGCTCAGCGCGACAGTGTGCTCATTGAGATATCGATATTCCCGTGAGGATATTATTTACTTAACCAACTTGTTGACGAGGGGGTGCAGGACCACCACCTGTCTTTTTTTTGCTCTGCCCTTTTCTTGGTTGCTGTTATGAACAAACAAATAGATTATTTCAGGGTCTCTTTCCAAGAGACGAAAAGCAATATAAGTGATAAATATTACCATTCTGTAGAATATTCTTATATTCCACTTTTACTTGTTCCCATGTTCTAGTGGGTCCTGTTGTGGCTCTAATGTGAAAGGGGATATAATATAACAATATAATATAATGTAATATAATATTGGATAATATAGTGTAATATAATAAATCTATGAATAAATAATAAAGTGACTGAATAGTGGTATTGTCATGCGCTTTGGGTGCCTTGAAAAGCGCTATATAAACCCACTCCATTATTATTGTTATTATTGAATTACTTACGAGTTTAATTTGTCAGCAACTTCCTGCCAGCCCTCTCTCCTTGCTTTTGCAGCCTTTGCAGTGTTCCCTTGCGTTTTAATTAAACTCTGAAACTCCTGAAATCCCTCAATCAAGAGTTCTTGCTCTGCTGCCGGAAAATACCGAGCGCGCCCCTTCGACATTTTCGCCGACCAATCAGCGGGTTGCCGATCAATGTTTCTACTATCGATGCGTAGCCCCTTTTACGACACCCAGTGATGTCACATTACTGCGTCCAGCTGTACTAATCGTCAACAACAGGTGTGTTCGGGGAACCGGATTAGCGAGCTCACGGTTAGCGCGATGGTTTGGTCTTGGATGTGTCATTTGATCTTGGATGTAGTGAGCGACGTACGAAGAACGGGCCCCTGGTCTTTGAAGGGAATAAATGCCCTTTTACATGCCAACCCAGCGTTTTCCTTCATCACCATGAAGGAAAACAGTCTGTGGTCGTCCGAGTTTGGTGATTTTTCTGTCACAGGACTACGTGTTTAATACAGGGACTTCTACAGCCTTTTCAACAGCGCTGCGGACGCGGGGGGGGGGGGCGGCAGCGCAGTGTTTTCATTACAAAGCTTTCTTCGTTATGAATTAGCATATATGTTTTTATTGAACATTTGAAGAACTAGCAAAAAAAACCCACAAACTCTTGTAGTTCACATAAAGTCAGAGATAAAAACGACAAGGAGCAGGTGCATCTAGTACAGGTAGAGCTGCTGCAAAAACCCACAGAGCTCAGCAGCCAGCAACAAATTCTGGATCCTTTGCTTTTAGTTAGCAATTAGCATTAGCAGCACATCCTGCGTCCGATGTGAAAGGACTTTTATGCTGCGCACTGTGACTCACAGCAGTGGTCCCGGGTCAGCCCTGACGTTGTGGCAATCCTAAAGTAATAATGGTATTTCTAACCACTGACATACCACAACTTTATCCTTTCAACAGCTGCTGAAAGTAAGGGGACCTAACTGCTATCGGATATTTATATAGAGATTACCCTTCAAGGACCTGCAGTTCAAAAAAGTGCCCCTCCGACAGCCAAACCCATCTGTTCTCTGATTGGATTGTTTAAAGGAAGAAAAATAGGGTCAAAATTCGTACTTGTAACTTGCAGGGTTTTTTTTGGGCTAAGTCCACACACAAATCTTTTTTACACACACAAATCTTTTTTACGCATGGACAAAATTTTTTTACAAGTACAAAACCGATTTACAAGTACAAAATATTTATGACCACATTTTGAGCCCATAGGTTATACACATTTTTATTGTTTTTGAATTATACTGTGAGCATTTCCCCAATTAATCACATTTTCTATGTTTTGGGAACATACTGGACACTCGTCTGTAATGTCAAAGTGAACTTTTTTGCTTCAAACGAAGGTTTTTGCACTGGATGACACATCTCCAGGACAGCAGGAGGACAAGAGGATAACGCAGAAGTGGCTCTCTGAAATAAAACTGTTCTCACATGAAGAAGAGCATTAGTCATTCTGGCAAATTCCCAAAAATGACATATTTTAATATTCACTGGAGTAATAATCACTCTGATCTGTGCGGTGTAACCAGAGGGAGCCCAGGTGGATGTATGAGTCAATAAAACGTCACATAGTTGTTAATTTCTCAGCTTCGCGCTGACGCTGGTTATTATCATTGCCATGGCAATGAAGTCTCCCCAATCGATGACAATGTGATGATGAAATACTACATTAAACTGCATTTAAGGTGCTTTAAATTAACAGAGCAGTCCAAGTACCAAATAGCCCCAGGCTGCCTAAATATAACCCAACCTCACCCATAATATATGATGGAAATATGTGAACGAAGGAGCAAAGATCCAAATCTTAGCTAAACCAGAGCTACAAAGTGAAGGCACTGGCATGACTGTGCATTAGTGTGGATTTAAAATAATTTTATATAAACTGGTTATTCATGTTCTTTTCTAATAAGCTAGAAAGGTAGGAAGCCAAGTGTAATGAGTTCTGTGCAATAATCAGCTTAATACTGTATTGCACTTGTGATCTGACCAAATTGCCTATTTAAACTCCGAGTCCAGTATAGTCAGGTCGATTTACTTACAGGGCACATTTATTGAGTTTAGCAGAACAACAAGTGAATGCAGCATCAGAGTGATCCGTCTCAAGACGTCGTGTTAATGGTAATAACGATAAACGGTAAGTTATTTTTATTCTCCACCTAATAATTCTAAAAAAACAAAGAAAACAAAAACTGTAATTCATGTTTCTACACACACGCACACACACACACACACACACACAGCCCTTTGTGCTACCTCATCCTTTGACTTTGAGGCACAAAGGTGTGTCAGCTAACTGTCGGTGCAGCTAAAGGGAGAAAGCATCGCAGTTGGAGCAGCTTATTCAGGTGAAACTTTTAAGAAGCAAGCCCAAGCAGTGCTTTCAAGTAGCAAAGAGCTTGTTCTGTTTCAGTGCATGAGTCATTTGGCTTTAATGCTTTACCTGTGGCTCAGAGGCTGGGCTCTGGCACGGACTCAGGATGCAGTGCAACCTATTGACTGCCCAGGGACAGAGAGAGAGAGAGAGAGAGATAAAAGCAGAGCTATAGTGGACTGAGAGCGCTGGTGAGTGACAGACACACAGAGAAGGAGAAGGGGGAGAGATGCCAAGGCAGAAGAAGAACAGAAGGCTTTCTTCTTCTCTTATTTTTGTTTTTGGGCTCAGTTCAAGATTCTCTGTTGGGAGAGAAGCCTCCTCTGAAGAGGCGGCTGCTCAGAACCTCAATAGCATCCAGCCTGTGTTCTTGTGTATGTGTGTTTTTGGGTAAGTGTTCCAAAATGAGAGCGCTGATGGAGTCAGCTGGACTCTGATTGGAGTCAAAACCATTATCCCAGCAAAGCCATTATCCCATTAGATAGCACGCCTCACGCAAACACATTCACGACCAACAAAAAGGACACAACTCATATCAGCAGCTCATCATCTGCAGCAAGTGGGATGCCCCGCACTGACTGGTGACTTATTGTCGGTGCCGGGCCACCATCTGTGCGTCAGTTCACACGTTCATCCGGAGCATTATCCTCAGCGACTATCCTAAGCACAGCCCGGCCACAGCTTTCATCCATGTCAGCTGCTGAAATGATGATGCATAACAAATGAAGTCTTCAGAGGAATGCATTCCTTTGCAGTAAAGTCCCCGAGGCTGTACCGCATTAAATGTATGCAACCACTTCTCCTCTCCTTCTCTGTCGTTCCAGTAACTGGTCACTATTGGACTGTGGCAATATTTTTCCTTTTTGAAAATCAACCTCCAACCTTGAAATCTGGGCACTGCAAACTTGATTTGTTACTGTAGCATCAGTGTTTTCCAAAACCTGTCTGCAACCTTTGCAGGCGAATAATCATTTCAAGCTCCCTCGCTTCCTGCACAGCGTCTGACTGCCAGGCCTTTGCACAATTAAATTAAAAGCTCCTTGTTACAGCCATTATGGAGTTTCCTAATATGCAGTACAGTAGAAGGAAATGATTGACATTACAATGTGCTGATGGTGATATTCCATACTGCTGCAGCTACATGTCAAGACAGAGAGATGATAGGCTGCAGGAATCCTTCCATGCTGTCATGTTCCCTCTGATTTGTTTACAGCCGGCGACTGTTTTAAGTGTTTGATTGTATCTGACGCGAACCGCCAAGATCACTCAGAAGGCTTCTGTGCAATCTTTACTGCACTTATCATTTTGCATGTGTGACAAAGTGGGTGAGAAGACCATTTGTCTATATTCTTAGTTAACATTCTTGTTTTGATTTAACCATATTTCACATGTAATCTGCAATAGGCAAACATCTACTATCCCAGGTTTGTTTATGTTTTGCACTTTTACAGATTATATAACATCTTGGTTTAAATCAATTCCTACAAGTTTGTTAAGTTAACATGTTCTTTATTTCAACTGTTAATTTGTATTGTTTAAACTTACCTTACCTACCTGTCTTGCAGAAACAAAAGGAGGAAATGTAGTTTTACTTCCTGCTTTATACCTGCTGGGGGAAGGGGAAGAACTCTTATAATTTAATAAAGTTGATTTTAGAGGGTTTGAGAAGAAATAGATTTATTGTTGTAATATGTATTGATTACACCAGAGTTTATGTTGCCAGTAAAGAGGAGTAGTAGACGTTTGAATATAATCACGTTCATCTTACCTACCTACTGAATGGAATAGTCCAGAGGAGAAATTGTTTGGTTAAGTGGACTATTTAAGCAGAAGAACTCAGGTGTTTTAGGAGAAAGGTTCAGGTCAGTGTAGCTGTGTGCAGTTTGACCTTAATTTCCGTTGATTTAAGTTCAGTTATGTTTATTTGAACTGAGTTAATTATAGAGTTGAGTTTCTTATTTGTTTCTTTGTAAATATTGTTTGGGCCACAAAATGGTGAATAAATCACTTGCTACACTAGACAGCATCAGTCTCCTGCACTTCTTTGCCCGCTTAAGTCGAGTCCTACCACAGCATGTAAAATAATACCCACTGGTCCATTTTTCATTCTTTACTGGCTTCTTCTGGAAAACATTTGCTTAATTCATGCAGGCGCTTTGAGACGGTGCATCAAACAGAAGTGAAACGGCCAAACTAGCTAAGATAAAAAGACCTCAGCCCAAACACAGGCCACGCCAATCATCCTCAGGAAACAGCATTATCATTGTGTAAAAAAATAAAAAACATTTTGTGCAATAAAATGGTTTTTGCGGGGCTAACAGCTGCATCTGTCTAATTCTTGCTTCATCCTAATTTCCTCTAAGGGTGCTGAAAGGGACAAGCCACACCGAGCAGTTATCTGACAAGACAATCTACTATTCTCCGTGTTATTGTAAGCCAGGTGACATACTACAAACACGATTTCTCAAGTTTAGTGCTTGCCGAAAACAAATTGGTACTGAATAAAGTAATGGCCCAGCAGCTTAGCAGAGCATGAAGCTGGTTTATACATGGGTGTTGTTATTAACATGCATGAACCTTTCAAAATATGGGAAATGATGGTGTCGGTGCAGGTGGTGGATCCACTTCTGATACTAAAGCAAAAGATCAGTGCAAACTGCTTCACAAAGATGCTGGCAGCTTGTGTTTCATTACTTGGGCTTTGTGCAAAACAGTTTGTGAAGGTGATGAGTGGAAGCGCGTGTTTAAACACATGTGCTAATCATGGAGGCACATTAAAGCGCATTAAGTAAAAGAGAGGTAAGAGCAGATTGTGTAATCTTATCTGTAGTCACTGCGTTCGTTTGAAGAGTTTAAGAGTTTAAGAATGAGTTAATGTTCAATTTACAGAATATGGAGTTAAATTTGTTTTTCTTTGGATACTGTTATAAATTCTGCTGCTGCATTTTATTCTGGTCTAATAAATATGGCAAAAAGACACATTCCTTCATTATGGTTAGTAAGGAAACTTGTGACTTTGAAGTCTTCAAGCTTTGCATATGTGTGCTCATGTACTCTACTGATCCATGAAGAAACTCAATTATTTATGGGTCTGGAACATGAACTGAAATTCACTGACACTTAAACTGGTTCCATGCATTGAGTCACTTGGTTGCTTTTTTTCCTGTTTTAACTGCAAAGGCTGAAAATCAAGCAGGTGAGCTGAGGGTGAATGCATACAGCTGCAGTACAGTGACACTTCAGTGTGACATGGAGTCCTGATACATGCACACACAGCTTGCAGCATTATACACAATAATAATATACAACAGAGTACATGTGTGAGGAAAATCCTGTACAAGTAGTGAGCACTGCCCGGGGGGAGGGCATGGCAGACGAGCCAGAAGAAGCATTTAGTGCTTATAGTTCACACGTTTAGATTATGTCATTACTTAGCATAGTGGCATTATGTGCACAGTTGTACAATGGGTGATAATTCCCCGGGGATCGGTCCACCTGCATCTGCAAAAACACCACACAGCCTGCTGGATGTCACTTTGGATTACAACCATCTGTTTAAATACTGTGAAGTGATAGATAAAGAGCCTCTTTACTGAGCCCACGCTGTCTGTGGCTGAATAACATCGTGTCTCTAAGTAGATTCAGTGTGAGAGTCTGTCTGCAGTGCAGCAGTGAACATCCAAAGCATCTCCTCTAACTGGCTGCTGTGGCTCTGCGCTCCACCAAGCAGCTGATTTACACCAGTAGGTGAGAACCTGGGAACCCAGGTTGTAATTCGTCACCAAGTCACCACCCACAGCGGAACGCCACCCAATACCTGATGAGGAGACGGCGCTGCGCCGCGGACGAGTGTTTCCCAAAAGAGAGCGCGTGCCCTTACGGGCACAACCACAGTGAGCGGAGCAGCGACAAACGATAGCGTTGAAAGGGAAACACACACGCAACAGTACAAGCACGCATGCACACGCATGCATTCAGACTAAAAGCACTTCATTCACAAAAGCCGCCCACACAGAGCCCAGCCCGCTGAAACTTTACATTAGACACATACAACACTGCCCCACACCCACATGTACACGCTCACACACCCACAGCAGTGCCCTCTCCTCACAGCGCTGTCACAGAATCTCATTGTTATCATCCCTGCTGCACCGCACTGTGTATGCACTACCTCTGCCACTGCTTCCCCTCCCCAAAAACCACAGTGAGGGACTCAAACACACATTTATGGAGCTACCGTCAGTCCACATCATTTATGGCTGCATGTGGAACGTGCAAACCATTTTACAGCACCAGGAGGTAAACAGAGCTGCCTCAGTCTTTGAACTAACAGTTTTAAGTTGCTGCAGGATTTTTTTTTTTTGCACAGAAGCTCAGCTGGTCTATTAAAAGCACAAAACTGGAGACAGGTGCACATATGTTACATACAGCCTGTGTTGGACTTGTGTTTGTACATAACTTCCACCAACATATCTCCTCATGACAACATATCAGCCTCCTTCAGGGAGAAATGGGTAAACGGAGCTTCTCTGTAACCTGCCACAACAAACACATGACGAACATGAATGAACATGAAGCCAGAGAAACAACTTACCTGGCACACAGTCTAAAAGCAGGAGGCATCTAGGACCACAAGCTTCTCTGTCATCTGGAGACAGCAGAAGATTAGACAGTCATAGTGCATGAGATTAAAGACTTCCTGAGCTCTCTCATCTATCCTATGACTTTTGCCTCACATTGATCCAAACCTTCTGAGAAAAGGTAAGGGGCTGGCAAAAGGAACGGCTAAAAAGGCAAAGAAGGGTGGCAAAACGGCTGCGAGATGCTCAGATCTCCTCCACTAAGACGAGTTGCGAGCGCAACGTGAGGACCATCCACTGCAGCAGAGCAGAGTAGCGCGCAGAAAAGGAGGAGAGGGAGGGAGAGAGGAGCGAGGCAGGCAAAACAGGCATTTACTGCTGCTGGTTCCAAAAGCACGGCTGGAGCGAAAACCTGGGACTGGAGTGTGGATCCTGCTCTTTTGCTTTCATACAGATGGAGAGTTATGGAGAGCATAGACAGAGCAGAGCATTGTTGTAGGACGTGGTGAAAGGCTTATGTCTGCTGCACGACCTCCATCTAACTTCTCTTTTGCACAACATTTAATATTTTCCCCTTCTTGGCAACAAATATTTCATGTTTGCTATCATTCTCCAGCTTCTTCAGAGTTGCTGTGGACAAACTATTGAATCATCTCTAACAACAGCTGTCATATTCTTTTGTTTCCTTACTTTATTTCTCTTTATTGTGCTGTCTCGGTCATTTTCCAGCTATATAAATCTGTACAGCGGAGATCCAAGGTGATGACGGACACTGCATTCCCACAGGAAGTCAAATGATGCACAAGGAGTATTCATTCTATTACCCGCACATGGATATTCATGTTAAACTCTTTCTGACAATGTGGCACATTTTGCTATAATCTCTCTTATGGAGCAGTTGGGCCACCTGGCTAAAGTGTCTCTTGCTTGCTGTACTGTAACAAGGGAACAGGCTTTTAGTTAGAGTCCTTCGGCCCCAGCAGGGCTCAAGGTCGCTTGGCAGAGCTGCCTGCCGGCAGCCGAAATCCTTCAATGATTAACAGCGGCAGACAGGATGGAAAAGCTGTCAATCCAAATCTATAGTCTTGGCCAAGAGAGCCGGCCAGCTAACCCACGTGCATTCTAACAGCGCTCGACCAGGTAGAGCGGGGAGATATATGAACCCACAGAAAAAAGTCAATCCCCTCTCACCGAAAAGGTGGGTACATACAAAATACTGATATTGTTCTGCAGCTCACCAGGGGACACGACAAGGTCAGAATGGCTGTTTGTCTGGGTTTATAATGAGCTCAGGTCAGAGCAACGTTTGATCACATGTTACCTGGTGGATTCATGTTTTCATAGCTTCATTTGATCTTTATTGTAAATCGGTTGTCAAAACACACAGCTGGGGGACGGCTGTTGTACCGGGGGGCACCCCGGAGACATGACCAGCGTGACCAGAGAATTTGATTGCTTAAACCGTGCTTTATTAAGAGGGCAAAGAAACTAGGAAAACACCAGACTAACCTTTAACGCTAATTCAGGAAGTCAGAAACAAACCTTATCCTTAGCTATGAAAGCATTCAAGAGAACTAGAAGTGAGGCACAACTCAGAATTCCTATATTACATTGAATGCCTCACCAACAAAAGACTTTAATTGAGTGAATTCTTTAGTTTCAACCGTCGCCAGGGTTTCCTTAGTTCCTTCTGATCTGTTGCATTGTGTAAATAAAACGCTGCTGTTGCATTTTCACTCCTCGCCTCCGGGTGGCATCTGCACTTGGGTCCACAGCTTGTCTACAAGCCTGGCGGCCCAGGAGCTTCTTCCTGTGAGGTGACAGTGCTAGCCACCGTGCTAACAAACCAATACTGGACTTATGAACTTTATATTATTAATTTATTAAAGCTGATAACACGTTACAGTGACATCAGCACACATTATATTTTATGAGACTGATGTTTTCATAAAAGCATTGTTACATGTTACAAATATTGGCTTTCCGTGCTGACTTATTTGTGGTAAACAGAGCAGGGCGATATGACCAAAAATGTTTATCGTGATACACATTTGAAAATTTGCGATAATGATATAACTGACGATATAATTGACACTAGACAAGATACTTTACAACTCCACAACTTTATTAGTGCAAAAAATCCCATCAATGTATTAAACAAGCAGCTGTTTTTTATGTGCATTAAAGTTATATAAAAATGTAACAGTGCAAATGCAAATTCGTTGCTGACAGTTTAACCAAAAGGCATTTCCAGTGGAAACTGGCCGACATATCCTCAGCATAACCATGTATAACTTAAAAACAGGTTATACACACACAATACGGTAATATTATGTTGAAGCACAGTACGTATCACTCCCGCCTACGATAGCCGTAATGCTCCGACAATCCATCAAGCGGTGCGGCTTCGTAGCTTAGCAAAGTCGTACTAAAACATTTGATAGATTTTCGAGCGCCGTGTGCATAAATTCATTTCGAGGTCAGTAAACACAACCAGAATTCATACATAAGGCACACAGGATTATAAGGGGCACTGTCGACTTTCAGAAAAATCAAAGGATTGATTTTAAGTGTGCCGTATTTTCCAAACAACACGGTAATAACGACGGCCCGCTAGCATGGGCTACCAAAAATAGTGCTTTGTTGTGTATCTGACGGACGAAAGCTAAACCAGTTCCACACCACTGAAGCTGCAGCATTTTTACAAACCAGTTCTGGTTCATCCGTTTCATTCAACGATCCGCTTCCGCTCTCCTCATTCTGCGTCGCCGCCATGTGCGTATGTGCGTTTTAACCATATTCTATCGCGATATTTCATTTTCCTATCATTGCCCAAAATTACACCGGTATTACCGTGAACGGTATGATATAGTCCAGCCCTAGTGGTAAAAATAACTGTTGTTGTTTCTCACTGCATAAATTAATGCTGTTTGACTCAAAATGATCTTTTTATTTTTTTTTCCTTCCCCAGTTTTAGCAAAAACACAGCACTGACTGCCAAGCTCAAGATTTCTTCAGATATTCTTCCTGCAAGCCTTTCAAAAGTTTTAGTGGACTAAAAATATGTTTATTGATCATTTAATACTAAGCTATAATAATTATATATAATTAGCATTAGCTTTTGCGTGGTTAAAGGTATAGTGTATAATTGTTCACAACTAGATGTCAGTAGATTGCAGTCAACTCAATTCTGCCCCCTGGCTGCTGTTATTTTTGGACGATGTCATTACACACTTTGCATTCCTTTATATGACTTTACTAGCAACAGGTCGAATATTTAAGTCCATCTCTATCAACGACAAAGCAGCAGCCTTATTTATATATAAGAACATTATATATAAAGGTGCTAGCTCTGCAACCTAAAATAACTCTTTGTTAGTCAGTCAAAGGATTTACAATTGCTTTTAAATTTAACACATTTTTACCATTAATTACAAATACTTAAACATCTTTATTGAATTTGGCCAGAAATAAAACACTGGAGTAAATTTTGATAAACAGCCATCAGATAAACTTTGATTTCTCAAAGTGTGAAATCAGGAAGGAAAAGTGTGACCTTGAAGCTCACAGTTCATCTGCTAACCAGCCGAGCATCTCGTGCTCTGACTGTGGCTGTTGCCTCCTCGTCAGAAAATCGCTTATTTAGTTTGATTCAGTCCCTTTGTGCAGGAAAAATTTGGGAGCGAAATAAAGCGATTTGTTATATTTTACAAAGTCTGATGAGAAACTGCAGCTCAGAAAAAATACTTACAATATGTGTAAGCGCTCATTAGCGTCCTCGCCGAAAGATATTCATGTTTTCCAGGAGCAATTTGGTCCAGAAGGTAGAATATATGATAATGTAGCTCCTCAGACAAGTTACAACTCTAAACTGGTGCAACATGGAAAGACTGACAATGAAGACTGATTGTAAATATGTGCTTGTTTGGTTTCTACAAATTTACAAGATTTTAAAAAAATCAATTTTCAATGTGAAGTAGGAAAAGAACGCGATCGATTACGTTCGCCCTGGACTAATAACGCTGGTCTGCACGTGCATCCTGCTCATTGCACTGCAACATTTAGTTTGCAATCTGCGATTTTGTTTTTCAAACTAGGAAAATGATAAACAACAAAAAAACAACAACAAAAAAAAAAAAACGCAGAGCGCAGTGTCACCAAATCCCCAACCCGCCTGCAGCCTCTTCATGGCATGAAGGCCATTCAGAGTCATAATCTTAAATACTCGGTCAAGTCACCAAATATTTCATCATTATTTCTACTACCTGCTTTTTTTAAAAAAAAAAAAAAGAATTCTCAATAAAGCATTTATAAATTATACATTGTATCTATTATTGCAAGTTTCAGTATTTAGAAGGATTTTTAAAAAATCAGTTCGTTTAATCACAGTGAGCTGTGGGCGCTTTTGTTTACAGCTTATTTTTGAATATGTTTTTAAAAAGAGTCTTTCTCTCTTCCAGAGAAAGACTAATGGAGCTCTCGTTCTCCTAAAAGCATATATATCTGAAGAGCAATTTTCTTATGAATAAATGTAGCGCTATTTTAAAATCACCACTGTTCATTAAGCAAGTCATTAGTTCACTCAGCTACTTTCACAAAGCATTTGCAGAAGAAAAAATTATGCAGAACACTTGACAGACTTGCACAATCTGCTACATCAGGTAGAAAAAGACCGCTTCAGATTCTCTGTGTAATCTTATGTAAGCCCAGTTTATTTCCTCCCATCTCTTCATCTTCTTCCTTTTTCGGAAGTATTGTCATTCTCCGAGCTCGACACGTCGTGAACGTACAATACCTCTACTCTCCTGTGTCGGGACTTCCTCTTTGTGTATAACAAATCTCATCTCACAAAAATATTCATTTCACGGGTCGCTGTCCCACACAAGCCAATACCCACAGAGGGAAAGGCATTAAGCATTACTCCTTTCTCTATTCAAATTCAAGACTGCAAAGTGCGCCTGTGCAAGAGATATCAGCCTCCCGCCGAACGTGGTTTGTCCTCGTAATGAGGTTTGCGGCCACATCTAACCATTCATTCAAGCCATTCACCAGCAGGCTTATCATTGCTCTCCAATGACTTTGGCTAAATGACGTGCAAAGGAGACACGTCTCACCTGTCTTGTTGCATTGGACTGATGTGCTCTGGGCAGTTTGTCATTGTTTGATGAAGCCCCATGAAGGCCACTCAGTGTTGAGGGAATTATGCATGGAAGGAAGGAGAAAAATGAAAATCTATTGCCTAATTTGAACCATGTCCTCAAAATCAAATGATCTATATATATCTTACTGTTTCACATATTTTGAAACATGCTTGGTAAAGTGATAAAAGTAATAAAGTGACAGAGACACCAAAACAAACCACAACAATAACCACAAAACACACATAAGAAATCTTATAAAATCTACAAAAATGACTTCAGTAAAAAAGAAAAGTAATGAAATTATATTAAAACAAAGCAAACAAATCCATAAACAACAGCAGCTGAAATGACCTTCGGATTAAGGCGAGGGAAGTTTTAGATTCTTCGGCATCTTATTCCAATTAAAACTGGACTTACCAAGCTCATTACAAACAGCAGCACCTGCATCGTATCACCTGAAAGTGTTCGATAAGGCCCCACATTTAAGAACAGGAACAAAGTGGGTGAAAAACACAGGAAGGGTATTATTTAATGGGGAAATATCATCCACTTGGCATTTCTCTGACATTTTACTCTCAGATTTAGTATTTAGTATTTAGTATTTATTTATTTATTGTCATTGTCAAGAACAATGAAATTGCGTTTGGGGCTTCCATACAACCCAAAAAAAAAAAAGAAGAAAATAATAAATACCCCTTAAAACCCAAGTGTACATATTTAACCCAGTGTGACTCCAATGCAATAAGACAATCCTTAGCAATAATGTTCGTAGAAATTCAGACAAAGACCTGAGAAACATGACAAAATACAACAATGCAACCCATTCAATATTATTGTACTGTGAGATATGATATAAGATATGATAGTTATCTATTTAAGAAAGAGGGGGGGGGGGGCAGGAGGGGGAAGAGAATAAAGATATGATGCACCAATGCAGACCAGTTCATTGCTATTAAGAAGTTGGATATGGTTATTGTCCGTGAGAGGGGGGCAGAGAGTTCAGGAGCCTCACAGCCTGTGGATACAGGCTGTTGGCCAGTCTGGATGTTCTGGCCAACAGCCACACAGCTATAAAGTTTATAACTGTGTAAAAAAAGCTAACAGAATTTATTTTCCCTGCACTAAACATACAACTTCCTGCTGAACACATGCTGCCCCACCACTGTTTATAAAACTGAAATTATAAACGTTACAGGGCCTGTGTAACATGGATGTAAGAAGACTATGCACTAAGTGCTGCACACAGCGGTGCACTAAGGGTGGCGCTCATAGCAGCATGCTCACAGCATCAAGCTAACATGTGGCAGGTATAATGGTTACCATGTAGCATATCACTCCACTGAGGCTAAAAGGTCGTTAGTTTTTCTTTAATTTTCTACCAAAAGTGTAACGACAAATTCAGTGTTAAGGCCTCGGTCACAGAGACCTATTGGTCTGTTGTTTGGGGAGTGGTTGCTGACTGTTGCTGGGTAAAGTTGGCCACAAAGCTGGTGATGGACCGTAAACCTCCTTGTGATTGCTTTGGTGCCTAGCATATTGCGGTGATCGTCCACAGCTTGCATGAAAGATGCAAACTTGTCTCCAAAGACTTGCTAACTAACCACCGAGCAGTAGGGAAATGTTCAAAAGTACGATGCAAACCAGAAACAAAAAATGCTCGCTTTCAAAGTAAAAGCTGTGATTGTTGAAACACATTTAAAAAGGTGCGACTGCTGCTCTGTTTCCACTTTGTGTAACACTTGCCAGTCTGCTAGCAACCAAAGCAAATGCTAGGACGTTTTCAGTGCAACGCTATATTTCTCTGTGCAACCTGTTTCAGCCAGGAAGTTCCAGCAAACCCTCAACAACCAGTAAAGGAATAGACAACTTGTGTCTAGGCTCGTGTGACTGGGGCCTAATATAGTAGTGAAGAGACTCGTGTGAGCCTGCAGGAAGCATGAAAGCAAAGGGTGAGTCAATGAAATGCAGCATAGTGGCAATGCTACAGGCTAACTACTATAGCTGTGGGCCTTTTGTCAGAATCTACAGGAGCTCTTCCAGAGCCACGGCCAACGCCCTGCAACTTTTTTCCTTCTGTAAGGTGGTCTTAGTAAATTAGCTTTGAATAAAATCACTCCAGTAAGTCAGCTTCACCTGGACTCACCGTTCTCAGGGCCCCACTATGAGCTGTTCACCTGTTAGGCATCACAAAATAACAATTTGTGAGTAACACAATTTAGTAGCCACTGTTTTCCAGTAAATATCCAACATCTGAACTTAACCAAGCCCACACACATGCATTACTGTGGCAAATTGTATACAGTAGACCATGCGTTACCTGCACAGCATCAAAACTTCTAAACTACCATGACATTAAATGTATCCAAGAGGAAATATCTATCAGACAAATCAAATCCAGAGATAATTTAATACTGTGTCTGTATTCCTGGCATATCTGGCTCTGCTTGCAGCTGGAATGATGGCTCTCCTAGGCGATCTGCTTTCTCAGATCTCATTTGCTGCTAGTTTTGTTTGTGGTGTGGTGTGTGTGTGTGTGTGTTATGTAACCACTGTACCCTCTGCTAAACACTGCTATAGTTGTTCAAGGTGATATCGTCCACAGTATTGAAAAGCATTTCTCACACAAACCTCACAACCCGGCAGTATGTCTGCATAACAGCGCAGATTCACACCTCAGAATAAAGCAACTATGTAACAACTGAATCATTTACAGTAGATTTTAAAGATATAGGGGGTGGTGGTGTCTAGAAAGGCTCCATTAATATCAGTCCACACCCACTTCAAATTATATGAGGCGTTAACCAAAAGGAGGAATGTTACCTGCGTGCATTTTTCATGTTGCTCCCTAATTCTTATCGCCTGCCACCTGAGCATTGACTGGGTCAGCACAAAGCTTGATGAACGACGCCTGGTTAGCTCTAAGAAAAACAATGTGCTCAAAATGCCAAGTTGTTCTGTTTGCAGCTGACGAATGCATAAGAAATGACTCCAAGCAGGTGATTACTTGACTGAATTAAGTGGTGTGATGGATTTTCCCAAAGGTAATAACAAACCCAACAAAGACGAATGTGTGAGCAAAAGTCCTCCTACTGCAAGTGGATAATGAAGAGGTAAAACACACATGCAACACTCAATTTCTTAAACTGCAGTGCTACTTTACTTCCAGAAGCAGACAATAAATTGTTGCAGCTACAGTTTTATTTGGGGAATTCACCTGAAACCCTCAGAATGAGCTGAGACGTGACACGTGTTAACGTTTTAATGTCTATAATCCAGAATACAAACAAATTAATCAAAGGAAACTTCTAAAAAGTCCTTTTTGGGTCCATTATAAATGATCATATGACCGCGTGGGATAGGTCATCGTCTAGCTTCTTTCCATTTGAAAATAATATTCAAATGCAGTCATTTTTAAGCATTTATGAATTTGGAGTCATCAGAAATATTAGAAAAAATGAATTATTAAGATGCATGTCTTCTTTCTAATCACCTAGAGCTATTGTAAAAGATGTTAGCCAAACACTGACCAGTGTTAATTTGTCACTGTAATTTCCTCTCCAGATATCTTGCTGGTTCAGAGCTTAGTTTGATCAGCCCCTTGGGAGTTCCTTGGACTGCTTTCATGGATTCAAAATGTTCCTTCTACTTTGTCCTGCTGACATCATCATAATCGTTGCTACGTTCCTACATTTCCTTCACATACTGTCAACTTTTGCCGAGGATAATTTGTGCACACATCTTTGTGATACCACCAACTTAAAAGTATCCAATCACCATCGTGCACGGCCATCCACGTGATGCAAAATGACATGAATCAGATGATGAGGCCACCTTCTTCCTCTGATGGAATCTGTTATGATCTTTAGGGTAGCACGGTCGCACAGTGGTTAGCACCTCACAGCTAGAAGGTCCTGAGTTCAATTCCACCATCAGGTCGTTTCCAGGTACTCCGGCTTCCTCCCACAGTTCAAAGACATGCAGTTAGTGGGGTTAGGTTAACTGGAAACTCTAAATTGCCCAAAGGTGTGACTGTGAGTGTGAATCGTTGTCTGTGTGTTAAGCCCTGCGACAGACTGGCGATCTGTCCAGGGTGTACCCTGCCTCTCGCCCTATGACAGCTGGGATAAGCGGAAGAGGATGGATGGATGTTATGATGTTTATCTACATTTTAAAGTTAACCAACCTCCAGTGGTTGTGTGCAGAAGTGTTTGAAGCTAATGCTAAGACTCAATTTATGAGTTCAGAATTCAAGTATTAGCTTTGCTGTGGATTTAAAAGCAAATGGATTTGTCACCACTGAATAATACACCTTTCTCTTGTAAGCTTTCAAAAACATCTCCACATACCACCTCTGAAAGAATTGTTATAAACAACACTGGAGCACAATGTCCATCTCACACCGACCCGCTATCCCAAGGCCTGCTTTCATGCAATCTTTGTAAATGATGTTTGCCTATTTAGAGTCCTGACTCAGCAGGGCACTTTGTGGCTGTGGCCCAATAGAAAGGAGACCTTCAGCAGTTTGTCTCTGATTCATCTAAATCATTAGTTCTTTAAAACACTGTGCTGGAGGGCGGATGTTTATGACCTGCGGACATCAAAGGTGTAAATCAGGGTTGGTGCTGGCTTCTCCTCAGAGGCATCATCAAAAATGTGATGAACAGTCAGCACAGTCAGGAAAACGTTTCATCTGATAACATTTTACCACATCATGAAAGCATGTGTGTGTAAAAGATGACATGAAATGAATCACTGCATACCTGCAAGTCCTTGTATTTCAATTACGAACAGCTGTATTACCTGTTTTTGCCAATTCTAGCTTTCAGTGGGCAAAAGCTTCCTGTAAACCTCGTGTTACGTTTTCTTCGACTGTTAATAACAAGTGTGAAGCAGGACTTTGTCAAACATGCTTCTATAATAGCTTGATGTGAATTGGAAGTGTATAAACTGTAGGGGTTTAGACCATGACCCCACATCTGTAGTTCATGCCTGGCTTGGGGCATAAGCTCTTCTGCAAACAGCACAGCAGCTGACATGTGCAACAGTCGAATGATATTTTTTGTCTCTCGATTGTTGACCCTCTAATAAAAGCTTGAAAACTATGCAAGCAAAGCAAAACAAGGTCAAAATTACTAGGCTCATTCTTATTATTCCGAATAAGAATGATAATTCTTATTATACCGCCAACGTTGCAGAATGTGTTTTAAAACAAAATTAACTCAAATCTGGTAAATTTACAAAATAAGCACATAGAAAATTGTATGCACAAGGTCACAATAGTAAATAACAACGTTTACGCAAATGTGTGTACCTGTTGTAATGCGCCGTGACATGACAGCATGGTGAACCAGGCCCAGCTGCACACATGCAGGCCTACCTGCTGCTTTTATGGCTCTTCCTAATGCTCAGACGACCACATCTGTGAGTCCAGAAGCTCAAAATGTGCATTCTCAGTGGCACAGTGTTAGCAATTCCTCCTCAATAATGTGACACAAGCCTTGGGAAAGGACACCCTGAGTCATGACAAACATTCTCTCAGGATGTTGTTTTTTTCCAGAAAATGGTGACAGAGAGAAAAAGATGTACACAGCATCAGGAAATGAGATGCATTAGAGATTGAGCAGCGGTGATTACTACACTGCCGGGGGTGGGGTGGGGGGGGGGGGGGGGGGGGGGGTGTACCCATCCACTAACCAGTGCTGGACTGAATAGAAAGAAGAAGAAGAAGAGTTGCGATGAAATGCTCACAGGCTGCGAGTCTGCACAACACTACGGCATATAGATTGTAAGGAGCGTGAATAACCTCACTCAGAGAGAAGACGACTAGTGAACTCAATAAAAACCAAATCAGGGAACTATGCACATGGGGACCGGCTATTACAGGTTTGAATCATTCCCACACTGGTCTCGACTCTATTATAACAGATAAAATGAACTCTGTGATTTGCAAACGTGATTGGCACTAATGTTAATCAAATAAGTCACAAAATTGAGAAATACTCCCCCAAAGTGTGATTGTCCAGTTTTAGGTTAGGAACCCTAATTAAGTGTGGCAGGCAAATGTCTTCTTTCTTTGTAAATGGTTCCCCCGATCAAAGAAAGAGAAAATGTTCAAATGACGTTTAAGTTATTTCCTTATTAAATTCAAGAGCAAATGTAAGGACTGGGTCTTTGCTGGGCTAACTGCAGACACCAGTTAGTTTACTCGCTGTTACCAAAGGCCAGTGGGATTTCATATATGCTGAAAAGGCTCAGTTCACATGAGTCATCCAATTCTTTAACAAATGTAGTTTGCAAAAGTTGACACAGATGCAAATATAGAAGACTGAGATTTTCACCAATGCAACGTAAATGAGACTTCTCAAAAGATTCTTATGAGAAGTGACGTAGGCTCCACATCACGGAGCAAAATCATTGGACCAATGAAAGAGCTCTCATAAACCGCTAAAAAACAGTAAACAAGCAGGACTTAGCACACAGTCAACCTTACACTGGACATTTGAGCTACCGTCGTCATCATCTTCTCATACTATAAAGTTTGTATCTGTACATTTTACAGCAGACTGCGTCCACTGCGCACACGTTTGTTGACGTATGTCTTTTGGTTTGGGGACGCTCTACACTTGTGCAGCTGACTGCTCCCTGATTATCGATAAAGTTATTGAAATAGAACAGTGACTCCCAAACTGTGGGCGGGGCCCCCTGGTCAGCTGTGAAGGTACATTTACAGTTATTTATGTGAATTTATTTACATTAAAAGTGAATTAAAACTGGTAACTGTGATATTATTCTGTGATGGCCAAACCCGTGGCCACACTAAAGTCGGTAACTTTTGTATTTTCATTCTTCATTTGAACATAGTAATATATTTTAGTTACCAATAACTTTATTGATTGGTTTGGATACATTTGTCCTATTTGTAAGCGCGTACATTTAGTTTACTTATGTATTCATACCACTTCATTTCTTTGTCTTTTTATTTCTTACCTGCCATCATCCCTGGGAGTTGCTGGACAAAAGATGGTAGCCAGGGTTTGAAACCATTAAATGCAAAGGTAGATAATTGGACCACACCACCACTTCCTGCTGAAGGGGAGAATGTGTGTTTTCTTTCATTTAAAAATAAAGTATTTGTATTTAATTAAATATTTGAGTTTAGGGTTTAATGGTTTTTGGTTTTCTTCTTTAGTGTTTAGTTTATTAACAAACTAGATTGTACTGCATCGTTTGTGATTTATGATTGTGTTTTGTTTGTTACCCCTCATGTGTCACAGTGGTCTGATCAGCCATTATATATACCCTTGTATGTCACTTCATGTTTAGGTCAGTTATGTTTGTTTGTAGCAGTCATTTGGGGCGTTAGGTTTGCAGTCGTTGCCTGAGTTCAGTTTTGTTTCTTTGACCTCTTTTATGAGCTCAACATTTATTACGCTTGTAAATATAATTTTTGGGGGTTAAATAAATGGAAACTACTGTATATTTTTCTAATAATTCCTGGGACGACTCCTGTTTTTTCAACTCGGTCCATCACATACTCATTACTCTCGCCTGATGTTACTGCTCTGTACTGTAGTCCCAATAGTAAGGCTACAGTTTGAATAATATCTCCGTCCACATGTAAACGCCAAAAACGCAGGCAAACGTTGTCCAGACCATGCAAAACCCTACCTGTGAAATGTCGGCCAATCAGAAGCCTAGAAGCCTTCATCATTTCAAATGTTAATAAACAAAACAGTATTTTGGCCGGTGTAGACTCACAACTTAGGAATGAACAAAATGCAAACAGCATGCATAAATTTAATTTAAATGTTTTTATTTATTTATTCAAAACCAACGTCAGCATCGGGATTGTAGAAGTTCACTCTGACGCCTCTGTCTTTGTAAACGGAGGGACAGTAACTGCGTGTGTTTATGTAACTGTGTAAAAACTGCAGATATTCAGATTAACAGCCACAGCATTTTGTGTATATCTGCCATTGTAGAAATGTATCTCATGTAAACAATAACGTGGCGCACACCTTTGATGTTGCGTTACTAAATCTCCATTTTCTTCGCCCTCACGTACGCGCAAAAACTGAGTTTTTAAAAATCTCTGTTTTCAGTGATCAAAAACGCCGTTTATGTGTGGACGAAAGGTGCAAAAATACCTGTGTAGGTGTGGTTGTAGCCTAAGTCAGCCACACATTGGCCTTAACGCTTTGCATATGACTGAGGAGCATTATCAATCTATCCTGTACTGCTTAAGATTTTTAAATAAAACTTTGAAGGGAACGCATCACCTCCTCTTGTTTCTGGATTAGAGGGAAGATTTAAGATTGGGCACTCCTGACGTTGGGAATGGCTGGTCTAGAAAATCTGGCCTATGTAAGTTACACCAAATTCTGATCCTAATATCTGGATGATTCCGGTCAATTCCAGTCTTCTATTGTTCAATTCTGGGAAGCCTGTGAGCATTGTAGCCTCATGTTCTCACTAACAGGAGTGGCGCCTGGTGTGGTAACCCATCTGCCTCAAGGTTTCTTCCACAGCATGTCTTTACCCTGTCTTCCTTCTCTCACCCCAACCAATCACAGCAGATGGCCCCGCCCCTCCCTGAGCCTGGTTCTGCTGGAGGTTTCTTCCTGTTAAAAGGGAGTTTTTCCTTCCCACTGTCGCCAAAGTGCTTGCTCATAGGGGTCATATGATTGTTGGGTTTTTCTCTGTATGTATTATTGTAGGGTCTACCTTACAATATAAAGCACCTTGAGGCGACTGTGATTTGATGCTGTATAAATAAAATGTAATTAAATTGTTCAAAGATTGGCTCTTGAGTTTCTCCCATGCGACTGGATGATTCTGGATGTTTTGGAGATCTGTGTGTATACTGGGATTTGTTCTCACCTCCCTCAAAGCACAAATTAACTTCTTGTAATTAGCATGTGACTCATAGTCATTTCACAGGCCCTCTTGCAGAGAAATCTGTCTCCACATGTATAACCCTGCATCTGGTACAGCAGAAAAAAAGACAGATTAGGGGTCATCTGCTGATGTTTGCAGAGGAAAATTAAAACAAAGTGCGCACCCGCTAAATTAACTTGACCCACTGCGGCAGAACTGCGCACATATGTGGTCGTTTTTCCCCGACGTGGAAGACAAAAACACACCAGCTGGCTCGACGGCTACAGAGTGCACACACGTGTTCTCCCATGAGCTGGATACGATGTGTATCTGTGTGTTTGCTGTTTATGGAATTAAGCTTTCTTTCAGCTTGTGACAAGGGAAATTAATTCTACTAAGTGGGAAAACGACATTATAACACCGGCCCCCCGTGCTAGTCATGAAACCTATTCATCTCACCAGGTGTGAAATATCACCGAGCAGAAAGCGGCAGGTTTAAAGAAACAAAGATCTCTATTATCAGCTGAAGACATTGCTGCCAGCAATATTTCAGGCAGTGACGGAAACAACTGGAATATCCTTCGTATTCTCTCAGCTAAGCACATAATCCTGTGCTGTAATGTGTAAAAACTGCCCTCCTCCTATCAACATGGTAAATCTTGTGTATATTTGCCTGCTTATTGGATATTACCAGCAACACAGCCCACAAACTGACTAACGTGGAACAGCAGGTTATCTGATCTCTGACTGCAAGAGCTCAGACTGTACAAATCGAAATGGGGATGCTGTTCACTTTACTGTAGTGTGCACAGCTGATAACTGAAGTAGTACTTAGCAGCTTAAAGGCATATTTTGTTTTAACATGTTTTATTGTATTTTACTTCTTTTATCTTATTTTTTATTTGTATTTATTTTTTTGTTCTTACTTTGCCTATGCTATTTGCATATGTACAGCACTTTGTGAACCCTGGTTTTATGTTAAGTACGTTACAAATAGAGTTGGTATGGTATATGCAGACTGATCATTCAAAAAAAATAAGCATATTATTCAAAATATCTGATTTTCATTGTTAAAATTAGGGAATAAAAACTTTTTATAAAATCTCTTCATTCATTCATTGAGGTTTTTTAGATATTTGTTTATTCACAGCATTCAGGTACTCAGGCATTCTGTTGGAGATGTTGGATGACCCGGTCTTGGCCAGGTTTGGCCTCACATTTGACTCCAGAACACTTTGGTATACAGAGAAGTTCATACAGGGAGTGCAGAATTATTAGGCAAGTTGTATTTTTGAGGAATAATTTTATTATTGAACAATAACCATGTTCTCAATGAACCCAAAACACTCATTAATATCAAAGCTGAATGTTTTTGGAAGTAGTTTTTAGTTTGTTTTTAGTTTTAGCTATTTTAGGGGGATATCTGTGTGTGCAGGTGACTATTACTGTGCATAATTATTAGGCAACTTAACAAAAAACAAATATATACCCATTTCAATTATTTATTTTTACCAGTGAAACCAATATAACATCTCCACATTCACAAATATACATTTCTGACATTCAAAAACAAAACAAAAACAAATCAGCGACCAATATAGCCACCTTTCTTTGCAAGGACACTCAAAAGCCTGCCATCCATGGATTCTGTCGGTGTTTTGATCTGTTCACCATCAACATTGCGTGCAGCAGCAACCACAGCCTCCCAGACACTGTTCAGAGAGGTGTACTGTTTTCCCTCCTTGTAAATCTCACATTTGATGATGGACCACAGGTTCTCAATGGGGTTCAGATCAGGTGAACAAGGAGGCCATGTCATTAGTTTTTCTTCTTTTATACCCTTTCTTGCCAGCCACGCTGTGGAGTACTTGGACGCGTGTGATGGAGCATTGTCCTGCATGAAAATCATGTTTTTCTTGAAGGATGCAGACTTCTTCCTGTACCACTGCTTGAAGAAGGTGTCTTCCAGAAACTGGCAGTAGGACTGGGAGTTGAGCTTGACTCCATCCTCAACCCGAAAAGGCCCCACAAGCTCATCTTTGATGATACCAGCCCAAACCAGTACTCCACCTCCACCTTGCTGGCGTCTGAGTCAGACTGGAGCTCTCTGCCCTTTACCAATCCAGCCACGGGCCCATCCATCTGGCCCATCAAGACTCACTCTCATTTCATCAGTCCATAAAACCTTAGAAAAACCAGTCTTGAGATATTTCTTGGCCCAGTCTTGACGTTTCAGCTTGTGTGTTTTGTTCAGTGGTGGTCGTCTTTCAGCCTTTCTTACCTTGGCCATGCCTCTGAGTATTGCACACCTTGTGCTTTTGGGCACTCCAGTGATGTTGCAGCTCTGAAATATGGCCAAACTGGTGGCAAGTGGCATCTTGGCAGCTGCACGCTTGACTTTTCTCAGTTCATGGGCAGTTATTTTGCGCCTTGGTTTTTCCACACGCTTCTTGTTGACTATTTTGAATGAAACGCTTGATTGTTCGATGATCACGCTTCAGAAGCTTTGCAATTTTGAGACTGCTGCATCCCTCTGCAAGATATCTCACTATTTTTGACTTTTCTGAGCCTGTCAAGTCCTTCTTTTGACCCATTTTGCCAAAGGAAAGGATGTTGCCTAATAATTATGCACACCTGATATAGGGTGTTGATGTCATTAGACCACACCCCTTCTCATCACGGAGATGCACATCACCTAATATGCTTAATTGGTAGTAGGCTTTCGAGCCTATACAGCTTGGAGTAAGACAACATGCATGAAGAGGATGATGTGGACAAAATACTCATTTGCCTAATAATTCTGCACTCCCTGTAGTGGACTCAGTGACTCTGAGGTTTCCACATCATCATCCCTCCACCGCCGTGCTGATGCTTGTCTGAGGTCTTTGGTTGATGATGTGCATTAAACATTACTCTCCGTAGTCTTGTGGTTTGTTCAGATGCAGCTTTGCAAACCTAAGCTGTGCAGCCATGTTCTTTTTAGGGAAAAAAAAAAAAGAAAAAAAAAAGAAAAAAAAGGTACACAGACCTTTTGGAAGGATGACCAGTGACCGGAAAACAGGGTCATGGGGAGCTTAGGCTCAGTGACACTCTGCAGAACTAATGTTCAGCACTGCAAACTTCAGTGTTTGCAATGACGGAGAGATTTCAGAACATAAAGTGCAACTTGTTCTGAATCGGGCTGCATAGCTGCAAACCGGTCAGAGTGCCCATGCTGACTGCATAGATCGCCTGCTCTGATGAATCGCATTTCATTCGCATCATTTACCAGGGGAAGAGATGGCAGCAGGATGCACAATGAGATGAAGGCAACAGAGGAAGTCTGATGCTTCTGACTGTATTGTGCTGCAAGTCGTGGCATTCATGGATGTTATTCAGACAAATATCACCGAGCAAAACATTTCTGAAGAGTTTAAATGATCAGGCTGATTGGTGTGTTTCACAGCAATATCACATATGAGCCAAGCAGGCTCATATACTAATTAAAGCCATGACAGTGATGAAGCAGTAGACCTCGTGTGTTCATTATAATTGCCAGGACATTTCCACAGTGCCATCAGACAGGAAAATCATACAAGCTTCACTCACTGGGGTTGTTTCTTTGGTTGTGAGAATGACATATAAAAGGTGATTTTGCAGAAAAGCAAGCATGACAGGACATAAATACTTTGAAAGTGATACGACGGTAAATGTGTTGGTGTGTTGATGTGCAGCGTATGAACAAGGATGTCCCCGCTGCACCCACACGCTTACAAATGGACTCGCTGGTTGGAATTGACATTTAATTTCCAGCAGCAAACATCCCAGACCCTCCAAGACGGAGTCTGTTTGCGACGGATTTCCAAGCTTGCATTTTTTAATATGAGACATTTAGGCAGGTTTTATGAAAGAAAATTCACCTCTCAAAGCTCCAGATTCTCATTAGAAGTGAGACAGAAGATGACGCTCAGCGCTCTATTGAAAAAGGAAAAATTAAAATGAAAAAAATAATTGGGTGGGTGATAAGCTGGGGTTATGTAACGTGCATGTGTCAATCACTGATTGGAAGTCATACAATGCAATGCCCAAAGTTAACAAACACCAGTGCATTAAAATTAACCAACTTGTACTAATCTAAATGGCACTGTATGCCAATAAATGTTTTTAAAAGTGCTAAAATCCAGATTTTTGCAGACACATCTAAAAATGCATGGTCTGTCTCTCAACTGCAGGCAACCATTACTTTTATTTGTTTCTATAGCCTGGGCTCTCTGGAGAAAAGAAGATCAGAAACAGAGTATGACTATACCACTGTTCATTCATTATTTAACAGCAAACTGACACAAAGTCTGTGATGGCTCCAATCTGAAATAAACTAAAGATAGTGTGCGTTACACCCTTTATATCCATCCCTACGTCACATAAACAGAGAATAAATCTATCTGGAAGTGAAACTGTCGTTACAAATGGTGCAGATATACTGCGGAGGGCGAGAAGAATCAAATAAAAATAAGACAATACAACATTACTGATGCTAAAACAGAAGCAGTGCTTTGTGACTGGGCTGTGGTTCAGAAGGCGGGCAGCATGAAATTGCCCTCCATGCAACTACCAAATATCTGTGCATTACCAGTGTGAGACTCAGCTGTGAGAAAGGTCAGTCTTCTCAATGGGGAAAGCCCTGTGAATTCACTCCAGGCTTTATCAATAATGCAGCGGGTGAATAAGAAAGAGAAAGAATCTACGGCGTCTGTGTCCTCAATGTCACGTTCAACGTCCAAGCAAACCTTTTATTATAGTGTAAATATATACATTCCTATAGATTCGCTCTTCCAGGTTTGCTCAGATCCACGTCAGGGCCCGATTTGTTTCAGCTGAGCAGATTTCACTTGACACTTTTTGCTGATAACAGATTTACAGACAGGAAGATGTTGAGCCACCATATGCTGCCAGAACAGCTTCAATTTAACGGAGGGATGGCACACCATTGTTCCAAAGAATATTTCCTCGCTGTGGGGAGATCTGTTTAACATGCTTGTCCAAGCCCTCCCTCAGGTGTTCAGCTGCTTTAAACCTGATGACTCTGGATGGCCTTGGAGTAAGCTGTAGTAGTTCCCTGGTGATTGCATAGATTTTTTTTGTGTGTGTTAAGATTAGATTAATTGCAAGTACCTGAGACAACCGACTGATCACCCAGAGGTTGAGCATGCAATGCAATGCCACTCACTGCAGGAAGGTTTAACTTACTGTCACTTGTCTATATCTACATATATTGACTCAAAAGTACCAAGAAATAGACACAAGTTTCTTTTATTGTTTTTTTCTACTGTTAGTTTTGAATGGTACTACTTAGTTTGGTGACTTGTTTGTCTGAATATATAAGTTAGCAACCTTAAAACGTGCAGTGGTCATAATAAACTGACATAAGGGGCTGAAATGCTACAAATACTTCACAGCTGAGTGGAGATTCTGGACTCTGCTCTCACTTTCTGTGACTATTTCTGAGTTCCCTTGTAATAACTTTTGCATTTCCCCCGACCAACAGCGAAGGCTGAGCTGTATTCTGATAGGGTATCATGCATTATGTAGTAGGCTGCCACTGGTTGTGACTACAGTGAGTCAGTGCAGCCTTACTGTAGCTGTGGCTGTCAGGCACTAGCCTGTCCCGTTGCATTTAGAAAACAGCTGGAGGAGCTCTCTCACTGACTGCTGCGAGCACAGACTGCAGATCTCATTATGACTACAGCTCTGGGATGACATCGCTGTTTCTGTGACTGTACCCATATGGAAAAGATATATATAAATCTTATAAAGTTTGTATTTGTCTTGTGTGAAATTTGTATGAAAAGCATACGAGAGTGAAAACAGATATAAGATCCCTTGAAAAATTATATAATGAAACTTGTATGTTTTGGATACTTACTAAAACAATGTATGAAAGTAATGAGAAAGTGGCCACTTTCATGAGTAAATCATGTAAGCCTTATATGGTTTACTCATGAAAGTGGCCACTTTCATGAGTAATCACATATAAGTTTTTACGATTTCTTTTCCATATGGGTAGCCATGGCTGTGCTTTGTTTGTTAGAGTTACAGCGGTGACACATTAGCTCTGGAGATACTGTAGTGCTGGCGACATAGCGGTCAGAAGCAGGAACAGCTGGTAATATCCATAGCACGAGGTTCATCCACATTATCCAGTCCAAACATCTGGCCACATCTGCATCCTCACAGGCAGAACATGCTACAGCTGGATGCTGTCAGGGACTGACCTTTTAAAAGGAATAATGGCCACCAAGTGTCACGTCATCTGTCCTTTCTGAGTTTTTCTCTTAAATATTCAGTAAGAGAAACGGGATTCAGGAAAAACATTCTTCACTTCACTTTTCGAGACACTTTGGGACCGCAGAAAAATTTCACTTTGTAAGACTGACATGATGATTAGAGTATAGAAAGAGGAGCATAAATCGAAGGTGGAAAGGTTGACATGTGCTTCTTAAAAGGCCATATAAAAATGCACGTTAGGCTACAATAGTTCCTAAAATATACGTGTTACATCTTTGTTTCATTTTTAGTGTTGAGTGTTAAAATTAATAAATTCTTTACTTTACAGACTGAAATAAAACAACCAATATATTTTTCCCCATTTGAATGTCCATGTCATGATTTTGTGACCTTAACAACAAACATGCACCAATGACATTTACATTACTTTATGGTAACTTTACTTTATTACTCCTGAGTGCAACAGGAAACACGTTATAGCTGCAGAAGGCCCAGCGTGTATGTATACTGTAAGAAGATCCACTCACACGAATAAATTACAGGTTTCTAACATTTTACTTTCCTTGCCTTTTTATCACAGCCAATAGCACAACATTTTCTATACAAGTGAACATTTATTTAAACTGCAAATCCATGAATTGTTCCAGCGAGCTGAAAGGACCTGAAAGCCTAAAACTGAACGATGCTTCTGTTATCAGTGGATCTCGGTTAGAGCCAGAATTTCTGTGTGAAAATCTATGTTCATACATGTACCCTATCGAGTGCATCTCTCCGCTGCTGCTTACTCTTGTATCCGCCTGTTCTCCCAGCTACCGTCCAGCACAGAGGGCTGTGCTCGGGAGACCTGCCTTCCTCCACACAGTCTGTATTTGCCCGTTCTCTTTCTTTGCAAATGCTCTGTCTCTCCCCCCTCCTGTGCTTTCATGCCGATCCGCCTGTTCATCTCAGCGCCCAAATGGCAACAGGCAAACCGAGCAGCATGACTCTGACAATATTACAACACTAACGGAGCATTTTTGCCAGAGATCTGGAAGACTCTGATTTTAAGTGAAGGTTGTGGCTTTCTGCAGGTTTTGAAAATGGAGGGCAAAGGTTTGCGCTGCAGGACTGTACAGTAAACACAACATGAGGTGGTGTAGAAATATAGGTAGAAAATGTAAGTCTGCATGAAATTCACAGTACCAACAATTTGCAAAAAGACAAATTTCCCTTTGGCTGAGACAAAGGTCAGAGGAGTGCTGAAATCCACAGAAGAGGAGAGGACAGCCACTCTACGAGGACTTACTATAATCCTTCAATTTCATATTTTAGCTGAGTGCGATAACGGGGCAGCGCTATCTGCCACACGCTGCTGGTACTGTCAGAAAACAAAGACAGATGGTCAAAAGATCACTCTCCTGCAATTAAGATTTTCCTTCAAGGGTCAAATGTGGTAAACGTGAGTGAGTGCCAACGTGAGGCCGTGCGGTACAAATATAGGCACTGTATTCTGACATTGCTTGGAATAAGAGATTAGAGCTCCCCCATGAGAAAGGACGTTAAAATGACATGAAAGCAAAAGAACATTTAGAGAGACAAAGACGGAGACTCAGACATGCGGAAGCCCGGCTGTGCATCAGTGCATACGTGGAGACGCAACAACAGTGTTTTAAATAGAGAAAAGGGAGAGCCGAGTGGCAGCATACATCTGAATCACGCAGGGAAGGAAAAACCCAACAGCGTGAGGAAAAGGAAGTGGTAGATAAGATGAAGCGCACAAGGGACATTTGAAAAAAGCAACGATTTGAAAATAGGTTTCAGTCCAGGAGCATTACTGAGGTGTATCCCACTGTGAAAAGAGTCGTTACCGGCTGCAACAATGCTGCCGCTATTGTTTTGACCATACCAAAATGTGATTTTAGAGATACTCACAAAGGCAGTTATATCTGTGTGTCTATGGACAGACGTCACAGTGTGCAGTGAAGGGCAGAGTTCAACCACTGAATGCTGAGTACCGGACATGGGACAGGCACATAACACGCTCCTCACCAACGCGATGGCTGATTTTGTTTTCAGCTTGAGCATGTGTGTGTCTGTGTTTACAGTCACATCATGAGGATTTTTTTCCTTCAGTAGAACATGTTATTAGGTTTGGTACGGCCTCAGTCACACAGCCTTAGAGACCAGTTGGCATCCAAACGGTAACCATCAATTACAAGGGAAAAACATTTATATTCCCCAACCGGTTGGCGAGTGAATGCTGCAGGCAACTGTCATTCGCTGTGAAATTAACCAATAAAACCCCATTTAAGTGAGTCTAAATACCTAAGGAAAACCCGTGCATTCATTGGCTGGCTGCCGAGTGGTCGCTGGAGGTTACCAGCAGTCACTAGCTGTGATTATCAGCAGTTTGCACAGTGGGCATAAACATGTCTGCAAATACTCACAAACTCCTGCAAAACAGAAACAGACAGTGTTGGCCTTCAAAGTAAAAGCTGCACATTTTAATGATTGTAGTGGTAAGACACAACTTTTACTTTGAAGCCTAATGTTCTCCGTTTCTAGTTTGCAAACTTTTTCAAGTTCCTCCATCGCTCAGAGAGTAAATGCAGGTGTCTGCAGACACATCGCCATGTTTTATGAAAACTATGTGTGACTGCGGCAATCTGCTAGTGAACAACAAAGCAAAGCAATCAGACTGAGGCTTTTGATGCAACACCTTCTTTGTAACCAATATTACCGATTTCACATAGCCACACAAATTTGCTACCAACTAGTCTCTGGGCCTGTGTGCCTGAGGCCGAAGGTAAGGAAAGACAAAGAGACGCAGTACTCAGATAATACTGAATTTAAATGTACAGACAAAATTCATAATGAGAACAAAGGTTGGCTGTCACACCTACCCCCAAGGAGCCAATCAACAGCTCCCTTCTGATTCATTTAAGGAGCATTTTCAAAATATTTGCCTAAATATCTGTCTAAAGGCAAGACCCTTAATAGCTACAGAGAGACTTTGGACAGCTCAAGTTTAGGTTTAATTTAGATAAGAGTCACAGTTCTGTCAGATAGTCCTTTAAAGTGTTTAAAAATGTAGTAATTACGAGAGTTTTGCACGTGTACTCAGCACGATGATGCGCCCTGTGGCTGATTTTAGCCCACCACAGGAAGGTCCTTTTTTTTAGTTCTCCCAGAAGAAATAGATTTACAGCCCCTAGCCAGACACTTCTTCTTTTCCCTTACACACAGAAAAAAGCCACGCAGCCAAGCCAGCACTTTTCATCCTTGCACCCCTTCTCTCTGGGCCTCGGGCCAGCATGGATGAGTGGCAGCTACAGTCATCTCTAGCATCCTCATGTTCCCCCTGCATGGAGGCTTGTTCCATTACAAAAACTGGCTGGAAATGATGTGAAAGTTCGTTTCTGCAAAGTACTCTTCCTAGAATAAGTCTTTACACCTCAGCAATTTCCCAAATTCCAACACAACACCTGATTTCTACAGTGGGATGAATCTATGGGATTAAATCAGAAAGCATCCGTGCTTCTCTTATCAGCGAGAAAACAAAATGCATTTTGCAGAAAGGAAATGAGTAAAGGCTGCAAGCTGCAAAGACAGAAGTCGCTGCGGGCTTGTACTCAGCCTCTGTCCTCTCATTATGTGCATCTTCTGCCTCGTTCTTTCTTTTTGCTGAGGAAATCCCCGGCTACAGGGCTTAGGCGTAAGACGGCCTATTAATAAAGTATTTAAATGGACTTTCACCAATATACAGTGGGGCAAAAAAGTATTTAGTCAGCCACCGATTGTGCAAGTTCCCCCACTTAAAATGATGACAGAGGTCAGTAATTTGCACCAGAGGTACACTTCAACTGTGAGAGACAGAATGTGAAAAAAAAATCCATGAATTCACATGGTAGGATTTGTAAAGAATTTATTCGTAAATCAGGGTGGAAAATAAGTATTTGGTCACCTCAAACAAGGAAAATCTCTGGCTCTCACAGACCTGTAACGTCTTCTGTAAGAAACTTTTCTGTCCCCCACTCGTTACCTGTATGAATGGCACCTGTTTGAACTCATCATCTGTATAAAAGACACCTGTCCACAGCCTCAAACAGTCAGACTCCAAACTCCGCCATGGCCAAGACCAAAGAGCTTTCGAAGGACACCAGGAAAAGTATTGTAGACCTGCACCAGACTGGGAAGAGTGAATCTACAATAGGCAAGCAGCTTGGTGTGAAAAAAATCAACTGTGGGAGCAATCATCAGAAAATGGAAGACATACAAGACCACTGATAATCTCCCTCGATCTGGGGCTCCACGCAAGATCTCATCCCGTGGGGTCAAAATGATCATGAGAACGGTGAGCAAAGATCCCAGAACCACACGGGGGGACCTGGTGAATGACCTGCAGAGAGCTGGGACCAAAGTAACAAAGGTCACCATCAGTAACACACTACAACGGCAGGGAATCAAATCCCGCAGTGCCAGACGTGTTCCGCTGCTGAAGCCAGTGCATGTCCAGGCCCGTCTGAAGTTTGCCAGAGAGCACATGGATGATACAGCAGAGGATTGGGAGAATGTCATGTGGTCAGATGAAACCAAAGTAGAACTTTTTGGTATAAACTCAACTCGTCGTGTTTGGAGGAAGAAGAATACTGAGTTGCATCCCAAGAACACCATACCTACTGTGAAGCATGGGGGTGGAAACATCATGCTATGGGGCTGTTTTTCTGCCAAGGGGACAGGACGACTGATCCGTGTTAAGGACAGAATGAATGGGGCCATGTATCGTGAGATTTTGAGCCAAAACCTCCTTCCATCAGTGAGAACTTTGAAGATGAAACGAGGCTGGGTCTTCCAACATGACAATGATCCAAAACACACCGCCCGGGCAACAAAGGAGTGGCTCCGTAAGAAGCATTTGAAAGTCCTGGAATGGCCTAGCCAGTCTCCAGACCTCAACCCCATAGAAAATCTGTGGCGGGAGTTGAAAGTCCGTGTTGCTCGGCGACAGCCCCAAAACATCACTGCTCTCGAGAAGATCTGCATGGAGGAATGGGCCAAAATACCAGCTACTGTGTGTGCAAACCTGGTAAAGACCTATAGTAAACGTTTGACCTCTGTTATTGCCAACAAAGGTTATGTTACAAAGTATTGAGTTGTATTTTTGTTATTGACCAAATACTTATTTTCCACCCTGATTTACGAATAAATTCTTTACAAATCCTACCATGTGGATTCATGGATTTTTTTTTTCACATTCTGTCTCTCACAGTTGAAGTGTACCTCTGGTGCAAATTACTGACCTCTGTCATCATTTTAGGTGGGGGAACTTGCACAATCGGTGGCTGACTAAATACTTTTTTGCCCCACTGTATGCTGACTCAAGTCAATTCTTGGCACAGTTTAATGGTAATAAAGGGCGTCCCTACCATGATTAATAGCCTTAAATCTGCAAGTGGTTTAGCTACAGCAGCAGAGTAAATTCAAACGTGTGGTCAAAACACTGAATAACAAACAGGGGACAATATAGAGGATTACTGAACATGAGAAAACATTATGACCTGTTAAAAATGATCTAAGAAGCCGTGACATTCGAAATGAGCCTGACATGAAATCAAATCCTTCCTGCCTGTCACTTCTGCCGTTTTACGCCGATCACTCCTCCAAACCTGCACACGACACCTGACAGCGTGCTTAAATTCACTCTTCTGCAGCGCTCGTGTTGACCTTGCAGTGTTTAGGCAGGCAACTAAAACCTCTTCAGGTAGCTGTCTGCGTGCAGCTGGTGGGGGGGCTGAGTTATGGAGCTGATGTGTAGTGATGGCACACAGGTGGAACGCTTCACATATATATGCCGGTGCTTTTTCCTCCCCAGTGCTCTGTGCCACGAAAAAGTGATGTAAATCTATTGCAAAGGCCTGTTCGCTGCAGCCGGAGATTCACCCTCTTAGTCGTGCAGACTAAAGATTAGCTGACTCACAGTGCATGATAGGTGAATGCTAAGCAGCATGGGTGAATCTTATTATGGGTCTGGGGGAAGAATTGGGTAAGAGAGGTTTTTGTCAGCAATGCAGGTCCACATATCCTTGCAGAGTCCTTCACCTGCAGCATGCGCCTATCTAGTTGGATCATATGCAGAAAAAACAGACATGAATCCTGAAATCAAAAACATGTGTATCACTCAACTCGAGCTGGGGATCACTGACGTTATGTGCACCATGTATTTCACTGTGATGACTTTTTCCCCAGTTTAGACGCATAGCACCATCTTATGGTCTTACACAGAAATTCATCTTTAAAGAGAGATGTAATGCAAACAGCCAAGAGTGACACTCGTGTTTAACAGTCTCCTTCTATACTGAACTCGCTAAAGCCAACTTAGCTCCTCCAGCTTTAATCTTTACAGGTCAAATTCAAGAGGTTAAAACTTCCTCCAACAGCAGTTACACACGCTTCTGTTCACCCTGCCATTTACATCCCACTCTTTCATCATGTGAATACAATCCAGCATCTTTAAACAGTCTTTCAATATTTACGATACGATATTAAGAATCTTTTCGTCTGCCATCTCACAGACTTTGAAGCCCTATCAAAGCTGCCTGTGCTCACGCTGCCATGCAGCAACCTCAGACACATACAGTAAAGACAAAAGCAATACGGAGAGCTAAATTATTCACTGCTGTGCCTAAAGTGAGGCAAGGACACAAAGTAATTTAAAAGCAGGAGGTTCAAACCGTCTCCGAGCTGAGGATGTGTCAGCTTGTGGAATTACATAATCTGCCCGGCGCAGCCTGGAAATACTGGCAAAGATAAGATGTCACCTTCTGATGAAAGTAGGCTTGAGTTAAACTTATAATAGTGTAGTAATGTATGGGTTGGTGGTGCAGAAAATTAAATAGATGTTGATGCAGCTTCTTGGGTAACGCATGGACTGCAGACGTGGAATATTTATTTAATGTTAAAAACCTAATTATAAAGGAGCACCATATTAGCTATAGGTGATGATTCTGTGAGGTGCTCAGCGTGTGATCCAAATCGACATTCATCTCTTGACACTCTCCTGCTGTGAGTATGATGGCAGCTGTACGCCAGGCTGCCTGCTGTCTGTGCCGTCCAAAAAGAGAGCCGTCAATCCCACAGATTGGATGTCGACTGCAGACGCATTATGATGCACGAGCCACTTTCCCATTACCGTTAACTTGGACGTATTTTGTGCATTCTTTACGCATCTACTTCCTCAAGATGTCAGTGCACCATTAGGAGAACACAGTGAGGTTTGAGCTGCATCAGAGCTTCATCTTCAGCATGCGGTAACGTAGAGCCGGGGAGTCTTTCCACTGATTAGCTGTGATGCAGCGCAGCAGACAAACCAAAGCTGTGAATCACCAATAATGAACTCTCTCGCTCTAATCCCCAGCACATTCTGCTGAGGCAGGTGTGCAACGGTGAAACACCATTACTGTCGTCTTAATGAGAGTCCCGTGTGCGTTTCCCCATGTTTTGGTCCCAGCAGAGCTTTATCTGGGACCGCGCCGCTGGACACGCTAGATGGGACAGATAACCTCCATCTGTCTTCATGACTGTCTGGGCTCTATTGCTTTAGAAGAAGTGCTGCTACAAGCTCTTCCTCTGCTTGGCCAAGAAAACCAATATTTGGTTTGTATCTGACCTTGCGCAATTTGTAACAGGAGAAGTTACATCATTTGAGTCACACACACACACACACACACACACACACACACACACACACACACACACACCTTTAACGTCCTCTCGCCTCATCATTATAGCACGCTGACCCAGGTCACACATTAACTACACGATGATTAAAAAACATGCTTCAAAATGGTCTGTTGCCTTGTTTGTGACCAGAAACATGCACTCATACATCAGTGAGGCTTTAGGCTGCTGTTTCAAACTTCCAGGTTATTGTACAGTTTGTTGATGTTACCTTTCAAATGGACATGCACGTCTGTCCATGAAGGTCTTATATCTTACATCTCTTTTTTTAGAGACATGGTCAGTCTCAGTGTCTGCTGGGTCTGACCGCTACCTCTGACCTGACCTGGACCTCTGACATGTTTGGGTTGATGTTTCTGAAGCATTTTTTATTAAAATGACCTGATAAATAATATGACTCGTAGTGCAGAATGGTAAATGGCCTGTATTTATATAGCGCTTTTCTAGTCCCTAAGGACCCCAAAGCGCTTTACACAACCAGTCATCCAGCCATTCACACACTGGTGATGGCAAGCTACATTGTAGCCACAGCTGCCCTGGGGCGCACTGACAGAGGCGAGGCTGCCGGACACTGGCGCCACCGGGCCCTCTGACCACCACCAGTAGGCAACAGGTGAAGTGTCTTGCCCAAGGACACAACGACCGAACCAGCAACCTTCTGATTACAAGGCGAACTCCCAACTCTTGAGCCACGATCACCCCCTAACGGGGGAAACAGACTACAACTAAAGAATTGTGTTAGTTTCTTATTCAGCACCAATTAGCAGGTATCTGTTGTTGTGCATTGCACATGAATGCAACTTTCTAATCAAGCTTGGTAGTGTTAGCTCACAATTCACCCTGTCATTCAAATATGAGGCACAACTACAACTTTAAGACAAATACAGAGGCATCTATGTTCTCTTTTCGTGCAGTCCACAGAGATCTGTCAGCTAACTGGCCAGTTGCTAATAAAGTGTGAGCGAGGAAGTCTTTAGGGTTCACTCTTGTAGCTAACGGGAGAAGACCTGGTGCACTCTCGTTTTAGAGACCGGAGACAACTGTGCTGGGGAAATAACGGCAGGAATATCAAACTAGCAGCTGTGCAGATCTGCATTTCCCACATCAATGTCTCATCAGATTTAATAAGACTGTTAAAACACAACTTTCAATCTGTACCTTTTCATGTATATTTGAAAACTAACAAACTATTTATAAGGTTTATTCAACAATTTAGGAGATTGTTATCAGATATAATAAATAAATCCAAATAGTTGGTGTTCCTACAGAATATCTCCGTGGCCGCTGATGCTGGCTGAACGTTGTGTCTTTTGAAAAAGGCTACAAAGACATGACTTCACTGTTAACATCACTCACTCTTCAAGACTCTTCTAATCAGATGACTCAACGGGCTGCATTAAATTAACAGCCTAACATAATATACTTTCTCTTTCCCACACTTAATTTGTTGGTAAAAGCTCTGAAATTTTCCACAGACGGTAAAATGAAAACATCAGGCTTTTTTTCTCTTTTGTGCTGCTCCACCTGTTTGGCTAAAAGGGAGAAAGAGAGAGAATAATCAAGGATAATGTAGAGTGACAGACAGAGTCTCATCTACATAACTTTGGGTCACATGTGCTAAATTTCTGCATTAATGCAGAGCAGGTTGTTTTTGAGAGCTAAATGATTAAGACAGACAGAAGAAAACAAAGTAAAAAAGATCCATTAAATGACTGTTTGGATTGATGAAGTAATACTTTGCTCTTTCAGTGATGATGTTTGGATCTTTTTAGCCCATAACTGTCACGGCTACAGCAGCAGACGTGTGAAGTTGTAGAAGGACCCAAAATGCAGCCACTGGCTGAGATGCGAGTGAACTTTATTCCAGAAGGGGTGAAAACACGAACAGAAGCGGAGCTAGAACAGAACTAAGAGCGACCTAGACTGGGGATAACTAACCAAACCAACCGGAAAACATGAAAGCAGAGAAACACGGGATGGTAAGCAGACGATCCGACGACAAACAGAGCTAACCACACACTAAATATACACACAAGGTAACAAGGAAACGGCGCACAGGAGGGAGACATGCCTGGACCTAATTACATGAGACAGGGAGGACGCAAAACAGAACACACGGACGTCAGACAAAACCCAGAAGAAAACAAAGATTAATAACAACAACAACAACAATAATAATAATAATATTATGCTAACCACCGTGCAGCACGGTGGCACGGTGGTTAGCACTGTTGCCTCACAGCAAGAAGGTCCTGAGTTCAATTCCACCATCAGGCCGGGGTCTTTCTGTGTGGAGTTTGCATGTTCTCCCCGTGTTTGCGTGGGTTCCCTCCGGGTACTCCGGCTTCCTCCCACCATCCAAAGACATGCAGCTTGTGGGGATAGGTTAATTGGATAATCCAAATTGCCACTAGGTGTGAATGTGCGAGTGAATGTGAGTGTGAATGGTTGTCTGTCCCTGTGTGTTAGCCCTGCGACAGACTGGCGACCTGTCCAGGGTGTACCCCGCCTTTCGCCCTATGACAGCTGGGATAGGCTCCAGCGCCCCCCGCGACCCTGAAAAGGATAAGCGGAAGCGAATGGATGGATGGATAATAATAATAATAATAATAATAATAATACAAAAAGTCAAAAACACTGGGTCACCGGCCCAGGACAGTAACAACGGGAGATTTTGTTATACGATGTTTCATTTGATATGTTAACTGTGACATTTACTTTGTGATAAAGAGACCATGCAGGTACATCATTCAATACATCACTGAAATATCCAATCATATGTCTTGATGTATGCTCAGTCATCCCATACCCAGGAAGTTGATTCTGATCATGTGACTGAATCTCAAGGTGGTGATAAAAGATACCTCCAGATTAACAATCAGCTCTCTGGGATCCAGTGATAGAAATGATTAAGTAAAAAGTTTGGACAACTGTGTGTTTCATAGATATGTAAACACATTTCTGAACTGCAGGGCTTGTGCCAAGAAAACGGCAGCATTCAGTCACCATATGTGATCATGATGACTGCTTATATTCATCTCATTACGCTAACTGAAAAGATAGGAGTCAAAAATACAACTGTAGCTTTACTAGAAGTACCGACGCTTGTGTTGAACCATTCTCTGGTGAGTTTTTGACTTTTGTACTCAAAGTATAAAAGTAAAAAGCTCATTACTCGAATATTAATGTCATATGAATATAATGTGAAAATCAAATGACATTCTAATTCTAATGAATGTGCTCAGCTTGAACATTTTCCTTCACAAGTAGAGAAAAACGAGCAAACAGCTGCGTCTGTTGGTGCCTGCATCGTAGAGAAATGATTTTCCCTTCACACCTAAACAGAACAACGAGTACGGTCAGAGGATAAAGTGGTGCAAGTACGAATCACTTCAGAACCACGTCTGCTGTGGGCAGCAGGGTTAGAGTACACGCTGCATTTACGCACTGCAGCACAGCAGTTTCTCTGCTAACAGTAAAAACTGACAAACACTCAAATAGAAGCACAGATCCCTGAAAATTCTGCTTCTTACATCGTACTTTTCTACTCTGCTTGAACACTCAGAGTACTTTATATAACGCGCCTCGTTCACCCATTCATGCAAACACAAACACTAAATGCTTTCTATGTAACACTCACACACAGTCGCACTTTAGCATGCACCTACTCCACCGCCTGAGCCTCAAACACCCCAGCTCTGAAGTCCAGCCCTACTTAAGAATAGTAACTTTAGAAAGTTTTGGAGTTGTAGATCTGCTTTCAAACTTTCTTGGTGATTCCAGAGTGAAACGTCATAACACCAACTCATTCACATGTCTGCGAAATGACAATATTCCTCATGCTCCCGTCCTCCCAGATATTATTCTGGCCCTTACATATGCAGACATTGTATTCAGGAATGCCAAACTATAGGCTTCTTTTGTCGCACGCCTAAGCCCTCGTGATATCAAAGCCTTCTCCGTGCATGCGTTCATGCTTTTTCATCCCTTCGTCCTCTGATCTCAGCAGGGGTATATCACAGTGAGTCTCACAGAAGTTTGGATGGAGGGAACGAAAGCCTGTTGTCAAACATCTGTCGCATCGCAGCAGCAAAGGAAGTGAATTTGCTGCTCCATAATCTTCTCCCAGTTATCTCTCCCAGAGCATTAATAAAGCATCAAGCGAGTACTCTAGCAGATTTACTTTCTAAAGCAATTTGATGAAGTTCAATGCGGCCTCTGAACTACTGAGAGCTTGAAAAGAGCAACTGCTGTCGGTCATCTCTTTGTCCTCAGTGGCACTATAAAAAAGTGCCAGATTATAAGCCTGACATTTAGCCCGTCCACTTTTAACGTCGACTTTGGTGATCCACATAACCGAAACAAGCTCTGGCACTTATATTAAGTGCCACTGAATTTTCTCTAGTACTCTTTATAATCATTTCACTTTCACTCCTTTAATAACGAGCACCAACGTATGTGTAGTTGTCCAGTTTGAAGTTGAAATTTTGGAATCTGATTTGGACGTCCGAATGTCAATTTTTTATTTCGACTGAAGAACATTTTCAAGTCAAACTCTTGAATCTCCCGTGTGGCGATGAGATTACAGAACATCAGTGCTTAATGAAAAATGTCAACACTAGTGTCTTGACGAGATAATGCTGCCGCTCATCACAAAGACAACTTCAGCATTTGTCCCCTACATGAGCATGTCTGAGCTTCTCCTCAATAAATCAATTATCAGAAACATTTAACTTCTGCTTTTCGACGGATTTAAAATAAAGTTGATTATGTTCGATGATGAATCTGGTGTCTATTTCAATCCCAAACTTCCTGCTGTCTCTCTGTCTGCTCCATCCATCCATCCATCTTCATCCGCGGCCGGGTCGCGGGGGCAGCAGCCTAAGCAGAGAGGCCCAGACCTCCCTCTCCCCAGCCACCTCCTCCAGCTTATCCGGGGGAACACCAAGGCGTTCCCAGGCCAGCTGAGAGATATAATCTCTCCAGCATGTCCTGGGTCTGTCCCGGGGCCTCCTCCCGGTGGGACATGCCTGGAACACCTCACCCAGGAGACGCCCAGGAGGCATCCTTGTCAGATGCCCGAACCACCTCAGCTGGCTCCTTTCGATGTGGAGCAGCAGCGGCTCTACTCTGAGCCCCTCCCGGATGGCCAAACCTCTCCTATCTCTAAGGGAGAGGCTAGCCACCCTTCGGAGGAAGCTCATTTCCGCTGCTTGTATCCGCGATCTCGTTCTTTTGGTCACTACCCACAGCTCGTGGCCATAGGTGAGGGTAGGGACGTAGATCGACCGATAAATTTACACTCAGCTCCCTCTTCACCACGACGAACCGCTGCAGCGTCCGCATTACTGCAGCTGCAGCCCCAATCGCTCTGTCGATCTCCGGCTCCCTTCTCCCATCACTCGCGAACAAGACCTCCTCGTGCCACTTCTTCTCAAATACAGACTCAGCTTTAACCCTGAGCAGTGACTCATCGCGACGAGCTGTGGAACGAGGTCGTCCTTTATCATCTGGCCAGTTGGAGGTCTGACTCTGGCCTTAAGGCCTATCAGGCAGGCAGGACATCATTACAGAAAGAGAGGGTGATGATGCCGCCCAGTTATTCCCGACATCGCTCTGCTTCAGAGCTGAAACAGCACACACCCGTCCTCTCCTATTTAACTTCCTGTCATCACTCTTTAAAGGACCGTCACTGTAAGCTACAGCTTCACACCTTCCTCTTGATGTTGTTATATCGAGAATTTGTCATGCAAGTCTGCTATTAGTTTTTATTGAAGTCCAAAAAAATTCTATTCAATTACAACGAAATGAGAAATGTCTCTATACTCTGTTGTGTCTGGTTTATTTTTCTAAGCTGAAATAAACTGAGCCACTCACCCTGCAACCTTGAAAAAGGTATTTTCAGAGGATTTCTCCAAAGAAGCAAAAATGCTGATTTGCATGTGGAAACAGTTGGAAGATGCGGGGGATCACTACAGACAGAACGATTCCCCCACCTCCCTAATAAAGAGGAAGAAGAAGAAGAAGTGATGACACGTCAAGAAAAATGTGAGGAAATCTTTGAATTGCAAAGACGAGTCCGTCAGAACTTCAGCTGATGTCTTTCTTTCTGTGTCCTTGAAAACAACAAGTGTCTCTCCATGTGTGTTTCTCATTAGTGAACAAACAGCATCAGCTGAAGAAATGCTAATGAACAGTGTGAGGGATGATTTCCATGCTGTTTTCCTGATTATCATTTTCAAGGGGGAGCAGTAGAGGAATGGGCTCGATCTTCTGCTCCCTCTAGGCATAAGCACATTCAATTATCATCAACAAATGGCATTTGGCTGGATGGATGAGGAGTGCCCCGATGGACTGACCCCAAGAAAACATTATGGTCAAAGAGTTAAGACAGGCAAGGAAGCAACAGAGAGTGGAGACTACAGATGGTAGACTCGAGGTGAATTTGGCTGAGAGTATTCTAGAACAGCAGTCCCCAACCCCCGGGCCTCGGACCAGTACCGGTCCGTGAGTCGTTTGGTACCGGGCCGCGAGAGTTGAGGCTCAGGTGTGAAATGTATGGTTTTCAGGGTTTTTAAATCGGTTTTCAGCGTTATTTTGTTATCGTTTTTATCGTTAACTCAGTTTTCCTTGGTCTTTTCACGTGTGTTATGAATAAATCTTTTTTTCGGTACCGGTACTAGTTTTATTTTGTTGTATTTATCCGCGACACCTTAAAGGCCGGTCCGTGAAAATATTGTCGGGCATGAACCGGTCCGTCGCGCAAAAAAGGTTGGGGATCGCTGTTCTAGAAGGTCGATGAGAGACAAGAAGGGAACGAGAGAAAGTTTTAAATCCCATAAAATTCAAACACTGCAAAATATCAGCCATATTAAGACCACAAAATGTGGCAGGAGACCTGGAAAATATCCAGATTTGATTCTGTCCATCTGGATGTTTCATCACAGGGTCGGTCTGAGTCTTCTTCCACTGAAAACACAACGTCCAGATGATCAGAATCATCATACTGGGATTTCCTTATCTGGATGATCGAGCATGCATCAAAACACCAGGGTCCTACAGCAAGCTCGGACTGCCAGCATACAAAGGCTGATCAAGCAAACCAAAGGCGCTGATCATGTGAAACATGGAGGGCAGAATCCCCCAAAAAAACTGGTAACTGGTGCCAGCCACGAGGGGTACCCACAGTTAAAATTCAAGGATGTATGTAAGCATGAAAGCATGCCACATCAACATGGATGCTGGGAAGAAGCAGCTTCTGATCGTGCAGAATGGTGGACTATCAATAAAGCTGGCATGAAACCTGCAGAGGAGATAAGGACTAAAACAACACAGCAAAAGAGCGAAAGCAGCAGAAGAGAGCAAGGCAAACCCGATCGTCATTTGAGTGCATCTACCACAACTGCATGAAGGATGACCCTTCCAGGATAGGCCTACTTAGTCAAAGCAGTCATTGCAGAGTCCATCAGACAGGATGGATCACCGACTCATAAGACAGATGGATGTCAAGAAAAACCATTTCTGCTGAAACTTGATCTTAGAGTTACAGAACGAAGCTGGTGGTGAAAGTGGAAATAATCCAGTCGTTAAGTCTGACGTCACTAGCCGTGTCTGGGCCTAAACTCCGCTGCAGGTCCATATATCAAACGATCACTATGGCATTACTGAGAGTTGAAAAACTGTCTTTCATCTTTAATAAAATGATCAGCGTTCTGCTCTACCAGGTGTAACAATTGAGTTTAACATCCAGGCATCCATGAAAACGGAATTTATGACATTTAACGGAGTTAGAAGTTAGCAGGAAGTTAGCTCGCTAGCTTCTATCTAAATACAATATAGCATGTCCTGACTGCGGGGTTTTGGAAACAAATTAAAACATACAGCTCTGTTATCACTTCCAACATAAACGAAGACAGAAAACTAAACAGCAGTGACGTTTGTAGGGTTACTGAAGTTTGGCTAGCTGGTATATAATGATATGCTACGTGACCGCTAGCGACACAGCTATGTTAGCATAATATAAACAAGCTAACTTGTTTTCCACTCGATAAAAGTTAACGTGAGTGTTCTCGGTGGTCGGGAACAAATGTAATCGCATGGCAGGATGCTGTAAAAGGACCAAACTTCAGCCAGGAGAACAACTGAGATAATCCATCCACAATACGAGGTGAGTCATTCATATACTGCTGCATGGGCTGGGCTGTAGTTACATCCTAAGGTTTTAAAAACTGAGCTTAAATAAATGATTAGCGGTAATAAAAGCCGAGGGAGGTCAACAGTGATCACTGACTGTTTTAGGAGCTTTTTGAGATTACATAGAAGAAAATAGATAACATTAAACATGTTAACAACACAAAAGCCATATTAAACGCAGACTACTTTAGGCCCGGAAGTAGGATTCGTCATGTCATCACTTAACGACCGATTAAGTTAGGAAACCAAAGGTTTGCTTTGTTGGCCTCTGTTTCAAAAACAACCTGAACTTTATTGATGGACAAAAACGTGTTTCATATACCAAATAGAAACATTTTATAACAAAACCAGGAAGAGAAAGAAGATTCACGGATGTAGTGAAGCAGGACATGTAGAGGGTTGGTGTGACAGAGGAGGATGATCTGCTGTGGAGGACTCTAAAGGAAGCAGATAAAAGAAGCAGAAGCAGATAAATGTTCAAAAATGATTTGCTACAACTGCAGTACTGATGGTCTGTTACAAAATGAGAGACCAAAGAGCATTAACTACTGGCACGACATTTATATCTACATTATATCCCAAAAGAAAGAGCAATAGAAGAAACCAAACAAAAGCAAAGTTGTTCTATTTGGTAACACAAAAGTTAATCTATACCTATATTCAATTCTTCACTCATTTATTTTTAATACACACCAGAGAATTGAGGTCAGAACTGTGTAAGGTGTTGCTATTTGACTTCCTGCCTTCTATTTGTTGTGGCTGATAATCAAATCACAGCTCGCAGCCAGTTCACGCCCGCTGGCTACAACTCCTCCACACATAATGTGTGTCCTCTGAAAACAAACCGATGTTGCGGTCACTGCTATTTGTCACAGCAACAGCACAAAAAAAATGTAATTTGAACTGTGGTAAAAAGCAGAAAGATAAGAATGGTGGGCGACAGGCAGAGAAAATGTTTCTTTGGGTAAAAGTTAATAGAGTGAGTTATGAGTACCTGAACGCCTGACAGAGCACACGGTCAGACAAATGTTTGCATTGACATCGACCCGTGTAGCTTTAATATTTCACTTATTCTAGAGCGCTGGCAATGGTTGCACACACATCAGCAAAGAGAGACAAGCGCTCATAAATGCAAAGAGACGAGACTAATAAAACACACTGTGCATAAACAGGAGAAATACAAGTGTTTGCCTGCAGCAGGTTCAGACAAACAGGTGGAGCTCGGTTAGACTCGCTCGCCAGGTTTCGGGGAGCTCCGGCCTGCCAAACGACTGCCATCTATTCAGCATAGCCGCTGTGCTAATAATGAGGGCTGAAATGGATGGCGTTGCTTTGGTGTAATTGCAGCAGTGGGAGAAACATGTTCGGAACATTGGGTACAACAACAAGACGGGCAACAGGGGAACCAAAGAGACAGAAATAGAGGTGGAAAGCACAAACGGGGATTTTTGATGTTCATCTAAGGCTGAACTAGGCAGCTGTTCAAGGCATAAAACTTCAATGACAAAGTAACTGGCAGAATATTTACAGTCCCATCTGGATGTTGTGGCGTGCAACTTTCTAGGCTACAGTAGTTTGTGCTATAAAGAGGAGGTTCATCAAAATGTCCTTCTTTGTTTTCTGTCTCTGCTTTCAGAAATGATACCATACATGGTATATAAAAGAAAGTAGTTTCCCAGTCTAGAAAGGGAGGTACCTGAAACATGTGTTCTTTATAATCACCGACCCCTCTCAAAAGAGGCTTGATAGTACAGGACTCTGAGAAAATGGCACCAACGCTGACCTCAGCAAACGCATCTCTCAGTTGCTGGATTTAAGTCTGTCTGTCTCGGTCCTGAGTCTGTGGACTCAGTGGTTTTGATTATCTTATGTTTCAGGTTCATGCTTGTTGCCTTGTTCTGTTTTGTATTTAAGCTCCCTCTGTTCTGTGTCGAGCCTGCGTCCCTTTACCTGCCCACATGTTCCTTCCCTGTTGCCATGTCTGATGTGTTAGTGTTAAGCTGGTGTCTGTGTGTGCCTGTTGTATTTCCTGTTTTACTTTGAAGGTCCAGGTCTCATGTCTATGTGTTCTGTTTCGCTCTCCCCGTCTCGTCTGTGTCATTAGTGTCATTTGTGTCTCTCAACTGTTCACGTCTGTATTTAGTGTCTAATCTTTGTAAGGACAAGAAAGACATTGTGGACAAAACAGGACACCCCACCCCCAATAATCTTTAGTTACAATATTATAGTTAGTTAAATTGTTCTGATTGTTCAAATATGTATTTTCTTTGATTGTTGTAAAATAATGTGTGCCCCAGTCTCCAAAAATGACATAGTGCAGGAAGGGTAGTTATTCCTCCGTTACACCACAAGAGGGAGTATCCCATAAAATGAGCAGCTCTAGCGGGAGTAAATAAGCCCAGCCACTAACCATAAGGCAGTGCGCCTGTAAGAGTTGTGTGAGACTGCAGAAGAGTGTAACGTTGTGCTATGTCTACATATATATTTGCAGATACAGTAAAGGTGAACTCACAAAGCCACACTGGTTTCAATTCATTTTAAAGTGTGCAACATCTTCCTACTGCTCGGTGTCGTGTCGTACCCTCAGTTCGCTGTGTGCTCTCTCGTCATGTCCTAGTTGGTTTTTCCTAGCGTGTGACTGTTAGCTTCCGGTTCCTGTTCCCAGTCTAGTTTCTAGCTCTGCAGTTGAGGTTTTGATTTGTTTTTGTAACTTTTGTTTTTAAGAGTTTCCAGAATTAAGGTTAGTTACTAAGTTACTCCCTGTTTCTGAGTCCTACATGTTGGGTCCTTCATCCTGCCCGCCTGCACACAGCCATGACACTAATGCAGAATAATCTTCATCTTGTAAAATGTGTTTCCATTTAGAATCAAAGAGACGATATAAGAGCTTAACCATTGGTTTTAAATTGGCTACAGGTAATGATGTGTGTCCATCTTTCTGTGATGGACTGGTATTCTGTCTGAGGTAGATTACATCTTTCCAATATGTATTTACACTGATCAGACACAAAATTATGACCAGTAACACTGATCATCTCTTCACCAGGGCACCTGTTGGTGGGTGGGATATATTAGTAAAGATTATATCCTCAAAGCTGGTGTTTTGGAAGCAGGAAAAATGGGTGACGCAAGGATTTGAGTGATCTGAGATTGTGATGGGCAGACGACTATGTGGGGTGTTCCCAGTGTGCAGTGGTCAGTATCTACCAAACATGGAACAGTGGTGAACCAGCGACAGGGTCATGGGCAGCCTGGGCTAACTGATGTGCATGGGGAGCAAAGGCTTGACCCTGTTGTCTGATCCAACAGACGAACTTCTGTAGCTTAAACTGCAGAACAAATTCGTGCTGGTTCTGACAGAAAGGTCAGATTACACAGAGCATCACAGTGTGCTGTGCACGGGGCTGCAGCAGACCCATCACTGTGCCCATGCTGACAGCTGTCGAGTGCCAAAAATGTCATCAGTGAGCATGTAAACATCAGAACCGGACCACGGAGCAACAGAAGAAGGTGGGAACACCTGGCACCAGGATGCACTATGGGAAGAAAGCGAATGATGCTTTGGTCAATGTTCTGCTGGGAAACTTTGGGTCCTGCCATCAACGTGGATGTTAGGTTAACACGTACCGCCTACCTAAGCACTGTTACGGACCACGTACACCCTTTCATGGAAACAGTATTCACTGCTGTGGGCCTCTCTCAGCAGGATAATGTGCTCTGACACAAAGCAAAAATGGTTCAGGAATGGTTTGAGGTGCACAACAACAAGTCTGAGATGTTGACTTGGCCTCCAAAGTCCCATATTTCCATTCAATCGAACAACCTGCAACATGTTGGATAAACAAGTCTGATCCATGGAGGTGCCACCTCGCAGGATGCAGGTAGCACAGCATATGGATGGATGGTCGTCTCCATGTGTATATGTATGCATGGTTTCTCATTTTGGTGAAAATAAAAAATGCTGCCATAAACTGACAGTCAAGACTTCAAAATTTTGCTAGTTGTGTTTATCTTTTATGTACAGTCTTTGAATATTTCTCATCTCAGCTACATTAAGCAGGCTCTGCTTCCGAGGAGGACTGAAGTTTTCTGTTTCTGCCCCACAATGTGATTTAAAATGATCAGGAGAGTGCCTTTTACATAAATCTTGTTAGGTTCTGCTAACCAAGGATCACGGGTTTGGTTACAGTTAAGTGGAGAAATAATAAAACGTGATTTAATAATTTAATCTATGTCAGCTATAAAATAATAAATTATGATGAAAGTAGTTATTATACTTTCTATAATATTGTTAGCGTAGCAAAAAAAAAATTCTGCATTATGTTGCACTAAGCAAATAATTGAGTCAATTAATTTGATGAATGACCTTTTTTCAGTCTCAACAGTGAACTTTTAAACTCAGCTAGAGAGAAAACGATGTCCTTGCAAACAGCAGAGAGGAAGTACCAACTCTAGGTCTTTATTATTTTAAAATGCCAGCCAATAGGAAACCTGCACATAATCAGAGACAACAGGACTCCACTGAGGAGAGAGCTGCACAGACAGACAGGGATGCTGAACGCTACACACATGCTGTGAAACGTTCCATTAGAGCCCAGCCTGGCGGCTTGAAGCTACTTCTCACTATCACCTCCGTGCACACACAGACTCTGGCCGACTTTCTTCGGATGATCTATCTGGTCAAGCACTACACAGATTTCTGATAAGCTTTTACAATCACCCCTCTCTGTCACCGTGTGACCCCAATTTTTTTCTCAAGCTATTCCACGGAGACATGCAGGAAGTAGGCGGCAGCTTTTCCTAAAATTTCCTTATGGAATGAAAAACGTCTATACGTGTTTTCTTTCTTCTTGCATATACAGTATTGGCCATGCTACCTGCATGCATTAAATTGAACATTAAGCATGCAATGATCGCTAATGCAGCATCAAAGTATTAGTAGTCTCACTTGTTTTATGCTTAATTATTCAGTTCATTCAGCTTCAGCAGGTATGAGATGCTCCCGTCTTACAGGGCAACCGGTCTCCATGCAGAATTAAAGGTATAACTGAGTGTCTGGATAGAGTCGACAGCTCCATCTACGTCTCCCATTAGTTAGAATAAGGCTGTGAACTGATGTTTGTGAGTGCAGTGTGTCATCATAAACTATGATTATGTGTGTGTGTGACTTCTGATTAAAAAGGCAAAGGGGGAAGGAGAGTTTATTAAAATGAATTAAAGGTTTGTCAGCACAGAAACAGGGAGAACCTCCCATTTCCTTCACTTCCTGCCACCGTCATTCATCCATTAACGAGCAAGCTGGAAGTGAGTACTCAGCGTTAAATCAAAGCTTTCTCCCAGCTTGCCCATTATGTCAGGGACAAGCTGAGACAGACAGTCCACGGAGACCAGCTGTCCTCCAGTCATATACTATACAATTCAATGACAGGAGTCCCCACAGACAGATGCAGCACATACTGAAACACATTCATGCCAGGTAAGTGGGCTGCACACAGCTACACACCGAGAGTGCAACACTGTCCAATGACACAACAAATAGTATTTTTTTTCCACCATGTACATGTCGTGAAAACACGGGAGGTACTGAATAGTCAACATTTTTATATATTTATCTTTTATTAGATTAGAAAAATAAGAATTAGTTTCCACAATTACGGTCTGCAAATCCAGTCCCATAGTCACAGCGATCGTCGTGCTTAGCTTGTGAAAGACATGCACTTCAGTGCAGTCGTTGCTTGTAGAGAGCATGCATTCCAGACAGTCAGGTTTTTGGCTCGCAGTTCCTCACACAGTTAAGTAGAGGTGAGTAGTAACAGCTGGAAGAACCTTCTGCCAGCACAGTTTGGGATTTTTACTGATTTTTTTTTGAGATCCTTTAAAGAATCTGCAAGTGTGCCTGTGCACAGTCTGCAGGGTCACCTAGTGGCCACTTCCTGGTGACTGTGTGAGCTGATGCCAGGGTGAAGATGAAGTTAATGAGCTCCAATATGTGAGGTGACAACTCCCAGCACAAGCAGCATGAAGTTGTCTGTAAATATTCAACACCAGAAGCAATCGCCCTGTTGCTATTACGAACACGTTTCCATAATGTGTGCATTCAGCGCAAATACACACACACACACACACACACACACACACACACAAAGAAACTATGGCCACAGTGTGCTGAACGGCATCTTGACCACAAGACACTGAAATGTTCCTGAACTCACAGGAACTTAAATTCAGAGTTTGCATAATGAATATTCAACTTGACCAGCATGTCCCACTTTGGAGATCTCTGACACCTCGTGGGAGACCTTCAAACAGTGGAGCAGAGTTTCTCTCTAATACATTATGTTTCTGTGTCACATTTGTTTATGATCAACTTGCTGCACGGACGTGGAGGACGTTGCCAGGAACTACAGTCTACTCCTGCAACAGTTCAGTGGCTACACTGGGGGGGAGTGCAGAGGAGGAGAGAGCAGGAGAGTGGGAGGAGGCGAGTGTCGAGGGTCTGGACTAACAGTAGGAAGTGGGAAAAGCTGAGGAGGGGAGATAGTGTAGGACTCATTATCATCTTGTTAAGGAATAAACATATTGTTAATGCTTATTTTCTGATTATATTGTTTTATGTATTTTAGTAATAAAAGCTTGTAAAGCAAGGCCAGTTTGACTCAGACTAAGTGCTCAGCCAGACTGGAAAACAGGAAGTTAGTGTAGAGCTGTACAAGCATATAAATAAAAACAGGAACTAGTAACATATAAGGAGTTGTTTGTATCGAGGCTGTGTGTGACCAAAATAACACCTATGAGAGACACATTTTTAGCTTCTAATGTTAGAGATTCTGCAACTGGCTTTGGGCTGTGCAGGGCTCTCTCTTCCCGAAGATGATTGAATAAAGAATTATAAATGTTTTGACCACCGAGTCGGGTTTTCTCTGTTCTATCATGGGGATCAAAGAATCGGGTTTAATAATCTATAGCAGCTGAGAGTTTAGCAGGCAAGAGAAAGCTGCTGATGTCCTCCAGCACGCGCACACTTTCATATCTTAGTGAGGACATCTCATTGACATAATGCTTTCCCTAGCTACTCTAACCCTAAGTCCTAACCCTCAGCCTAAACCTAATTGTAACCCTGACACTAAAATCACATTTTGAGCCTTCAAAGTTGGGTGACGGGCGTTTTGTTACCATAAGTGACCGTTGGTCCCCACAAGTAAACTAGCATGCTACTTTTGTCCTCAGAAAGATGTCCAAACATGTGCACATGCACACACATGCCGTCAGCATTCACTTATTAGCTCCTTTCAAAATGCAGTATTTGTATTTTTTTCCAAGTAATTTTCTCTGTGAGTTTCCTTCTGATGAGCAGGTGTGATATACAGACCTGCCATCGAGGTATCTGAGAGCCATCAGAAGGAGACAGGCTCTCCCTCGTTGTCTCGCTTTGCTGCAGACTGATATCAAGTGTGTTGAAGGACACCATGTGTGCAGCGGCTGGCTGTGCACGTGTCCAGTGTGTGTGTGCGCGCATTTAGGAAAACAGGCCGGGCACACTTACACGGAAAGGGACAGCCTGCCCGTTAATTACGAAAGCTAACAGAGCAGCTGCTGATTCACTCCGGTGTCAGTGAGATTCACAGCAGGACGGAGAAGCTCAGGCGGGACAAGAAGCATTAAGATGGACATGCTGTGACTCACATAAAGTGAAGAGTAATGCTATCAGCTCATGTAGTTCAGGGACTTTAGCTGTTTTAGACGGAGACGCATCAGAAACTTCTCATGCGGTGCAGATAGCTTGAACTTGAAATGTGCCCAATTTCAAGTGTACGCATGAATTTACTGTTTAGAATCTTCTCTGCCAATCGAATAACATCTTGAGACCAAAACACTCAAAGCACTGTTTACAACAAGCCTCATTCACCCAATCATACACACATTCATACAGGTGCTGTTTGTCTTCATCTTTCTTGTACTTAGTCTGATATTTGAATACACATCCACACTCTGACGGATGCATCAGGGTTCAGTATCGTGCTCAACGATGCTTTGACATCCAGACTGGAAAAAGCTGGGAAATCGATCCTTCAACCTTCCGATTGGTAGATGACCGTACATCACCCATACATGTTTTCTATCTCAACATAACACCTGCTGTAAAGTTGGTCTGTTTTATACATGCCATGATAACAATGATTTTCCTTACTGCTCTCATACAAAATATGATGGGCTTGTGTGTGTTACTGCTATCAATTCATGCATTTAAAATTGTGTTTAATAAGGTAAGTGAACATCTATATGTAGGAATATTTATTACTATTATTAACAGCTAATTTTCTACTAATAAAATGCAGAAGACTTGGGGTGAAAACTGAGAATGAGTAGTGGAAATATGTGTGTGTGTGTGTGTGTGTGTGTGTGTGTGTGTGTGTGTGTGTGTGAGAGAGAGAGAGAGTGAGAGATACTGTTAGAGATTCTCGTGAAGCTCGAGGAAACTAAATATGAATGAATGCAAAACATTAAGTGTCCAAACGCTGCAAAGGCTGATAGACGTTTGTGTGTTGTGACTTTTATGTATATATTGTGCTATTCTTAGTTAGTGTATTGTCTGTCTTTGTTAATGTTTGTTTATAATGGAGCACTGTAATGAAAAATTATTTCCCCTAAGGATCAATAAAGTATTCTGATTCTGATTAGACGGGCTTCCCAGAAAGAAAGCTTTGCACAAACCTCAGCGATCGTAAAATGTTTGCAAAAGAGAGAAAAGCGAGAGCAATGCAAGACACCGTAAACATGCCATCTACAACAAAATCATCCTAAAACTCATTCAGTGGATGTGAAGATCGAACCAGTTTATGTACCAGTTGCTAAAGTCAAATATGGAGGTTTTATAGAGAATCACATAAAAGGAGCGTTTAGTTACAATGCCAGAGTACGAATTGGCAAGTGTCTTTAAACCTGGGATAGTACGAGATGATAATAGGAGTACAGATATGAATGTTGAAACAGTCTCACGCTAATTAATGTCTATAAATAGGACAAATCTGTGAATGTGTGGCATAGAAATGCTGAGTGCTCATCAGCACAAGGGCTTCTGCTCATGGAGTACTGCAGGAGCAGAGGGACACGCTGATAACAGTGAGAGTCTCAGATTACGATAAGCCTCATCCTTCCAGCTTCTACGCACCGGCTTTCACCGAGCAGAAGCCGGGGACAGATGAGAAAAGTGTTTCTGAGGACGAGGTGGATTTCCACAAGGAGTGAAGCCGCCCAGGAGAGGGCGCCCCTCGCTCAGTGAAGTATACCAGAGCTGAGCGCATGCACCAGGACACGAAAACACACATACACACAGTGCAGCATCTGTGTTGGAGATATCAGTCTTTTTATGGGCATTACTTCCTCCTCGAAACATTCGCCCTTCTTACTCTGTGCTCTTCTAATCCAAGCCCTACACCGAGTGTTTCCACTCACGCTGCACCTCAGGCGGCCCGACTCAGTACGGACGAACTCGCTGGAGAGCGTCCTCACTCAGTGCCTGTATTCATTTATGCCATCTGTTTAGCATATGCAAACACACTAGCACTACATCGTCCTGTCGCTGGAGAGATGACAAAATACAGTATCGTCTACTGGCACCTTGTGTTGCCATGGAAACAGGATGCCAAGGTAGACATTAATCTGCAAAACCTCTGACTCGCATTTGAGATGGAACCTGTGGCTGAATGATCGGTGAACTTTGGTGGAGGTGCTTCTCAGAAAATCAGAGGTTTGTTGATGTGGCGCCGCCGAGGATTCAGGAGAAGCGCTCTGCACTGTGTCTTCTTGACAGCGCCATCTTTCAGAACGAAGACATTTGCAGAGAAAGGCAATGACTTTTTTTCTGTGTGTGCATTTTGTTTTGTGTTTTTTTATGAAATGGAGTTTTTGGGGGGAAGTAATACTGTTGTCAAGGTACTGTAGACACACAAACACAGATGCAAACATCATGAAAAGAACTCTGTATCCCAGACAAGTGTCTCTGGAACCCTCAGTGGAATGGTTTCAGAGATATCCATATTAATAAGGTTATTATACGGTTATTTTAATGTGTGCTCACTCTGTCAGGACACCTTGTTCTAAGACCAGCGCATAGGTGTGTCCCGGGGGTCCTCCATATTCACGCGGTGATTGCAAGCAACTAACAGCAACTTATTAAGATGTGGACGTTGACTCTTTTTAAAAAAAAACATTTCCCTAATATAAAAAGAGGGCTGCCACATGCCTGCAAGCATCACCTATCTGGCATCCTTTGAGCAAGGAGATCCTGTGGATGAGAGTGGAACATTTATGCTCAGAATAAAACTACAACTAGTGGTTCACAGGTTTGTAAACTTCCTTATCTGCTTAAGTGCAGATAATCTTGTCTATATGGACCATCAAACATTAATTTCACGCTGCAACAAATCACTCACAGCGATCAGCTATAATTCAGGCCATCAGCTGAAACTTGTACGTTGCCAGGTCTCTCTTTCCCCAAGGTTGCTGTGCCCTCGCTCTACTCTTAAGCACATGTGTCCCACCCAGTGTTGGTCAAGTTACTTGAAAAAAGTAATCAGTAACTAATTACTGATTACTTCCCCCAAAAAGTAATCCCGTTACTTTACTGATTACTTATTTTCAAAAGTAATTAATTACTTAGTTACTTTTTAAAAACATGATTTACAACCTGAATAGGTGATAAAGTGATAGATCTCTCAGCCCAATTCTACTTTTTCTACATAATCCATCATACAAAATGTAATCAAATGGAAAAGTCTCCTTTTAAAACTTGTTTTATTAGTTTTAATCTTTTAACTTTATGCATCAAGCAAAAATTTAATTATATGCAACATTCTCTGACTGGAAGAAATTTGTTTAATATTTAAACTTATTTTCTGCACATTCCAGCACATAAATTTTATTTTTTTGTGTGTGTGTTTGCACTCAGTCTTTCAAATAGATGCAAGTAAAACACAGCAGAAAATAAATAAAGTCAAAGACTCAGCGGTCCTTTTGCTCTATTTTCACCTGTAAAGCAGGAGTGAGGTAGGCGGAGGTTTACCCTGGTGCAGGTGTGCCGCAGCGGTCAGTGGAAGGATACGGCAGTTTCTCTGTGAATTTCCCATTACATAATAAAGTATTCTGATTCTGATTCTGATTACGTGGTAGCGCACTCGGTGCTTGCTTGGAAGTTTAGGGGTTTTTGTCGCTGTAAAAAGAAGTTTTCTTCCCACGCACAACGCACGCTAATGTTTTTGTCACTTTTTATGGAATCAGACTTAAAGTAAGGTCAGTACTTCCACACTTTAAACGCTGCACGCTCATACTCTCTCCCGTACTCGATATATGATCCACTGTTGATCTGCACACAGCTGTTGTCACGAACGTCACACTTGCTTACCTCACTGTCATGAGACATTCTTGCAAAAAAAAAAAAAAAAAAAAATCACGGTTTTAGTAACGCAGCGTTCCTACGGGAAAGTAACGGTAATCTAATTACCGTTTTTGCAATAGTAATCCCTTACTTTACTCGTTACTCGAAAAAAGTAATCGGATTACAGTAACGCGTTACTGCCCATCTCTGGTCCCACCTTGAAAAGTCGGGCAGGTAGCTTTTGAGCCATGTGTCAGACAAACAGAAGGTACAAAGTGCATAACAGCAGAGGGAGTTGATGTTAACGTGTCAAAATGTCTACGGCGCTGATAAATTCACATCAGAGTAGCACTAACGAGCTTTTGTTAGTGGGATGCATGTGCATGCAGTCTCGGTGCAGTCGAAGGAAAAAACGCACACAGAGGTAGAAGAAAAGTCATTATTGTGAAAGCTGCGGCCAGGTACCTGAGTATATCTCCCTGCTCTTCAATTTCATCAGCAACCTCTTCACACCTGCAACGATGTGAAGAAGCCCATCACCATCACACGTTCCAACAACTGCTCCCCCAACTTTTCCCTTCCCTCAGGCATGTAGGTAGAGAAAGTTAATCCACACAGAGAACCCCATCAGATCTGACACATGTTAATGTTGCTAGGGGTAGCAGTGAGGTGGGAAAAGAATAATTTTATGTAAGAAGGATAAAGTGAGCAGTTTGTGGCCAAACAGTGAGGTCAGGGCAGGTCAACACTATGTGAGAAACATGGTCAGCTCCGAGATGTAGAGCACGCAGACAAATATGACCCCCCCACTGAGTCGCCATTCCCCGGGATCACAGCCTGCTCATTACTCTCACAGACTGGCTCTCGCTTTCCATCTCAGCACTGTGTGTGAGTGGTGTCATTAGTGGAGAGGGGGACATCTGTTAGGTCCTTACCTGCGTTCCTGTCTGGTAAGATACAGCAATGCTTCTGCAGTATGCCTGGCAACACCTTCCAGGAAACAACAGAAGAAGAGCAGAAGAGATGGAAAAACGTTAATATCACAACAGCTCAAAGCAGATAAACAACTCAGGGCTCAGCGGAAATGCACTGAGCCATGCTGAGACCCACAATTACAGAGAAGCAACAGATACCCATTTCTCACATCATTAGCATCAAAAGGAGCAGCTCCCACCTTTATCTGCAACCTTTCTTCTGCAAACTGTGGGAGGTTCATTTTAAGCTCTGAGTCAACAGTGGAGGTGCAGAAACATTAAGGTAAAGAGTGGCAGTGGGATCGGTGAATCCGACACAAATAGGAGCTCTGCTCCATCGACGTCTGTTCCACAAAGTTTTAGCAGCCATTGCTATACAACAGCCAATTATTAGATTGCTCCAAAGCCTGAGGCTGTTATCTAATCAATAATTTATGCCAACAATCTATTCTGTGAGGATTCACCACAAATTTAATCGATTCAGATTTTATCTGAACTTCGAATGTTTTGCTATCATCTCCCGTCCTCTGTCAGTGACCGTTTTGTTCTTGGGAAACGCTGCTGAATCATTTGTGTGCAGACCTGAAAAATCACTGGGTTTTGTAATGATAACAGCTTTGTTCAGCTGCGACACTGAATATCATTACAGGCATTATTATTGCATGATTTCTATCTGGAAAAAAAGCTCTTGGAATGTAAACAAAACCTGAGATTCGGCGGTGACTCAGCAGGTCCCATCAGTCTCTTTTTGTCTTTGCATCTGACTGACAGGCTGATTGTTACCTGAAATGGCTTTAACAGGCGACAGGCCTCTTCTTTATTTCTTCAGCTCCATTTTTTCCTTGTCATTATGTTAACATCCCTTTACATTTGCGCTCACTCGTTATCTCGGGCTGCTCTGTCTCGCAGAGTTATTTCACTCTGCTTTGGGACTGAACAAGCCAGATCAGATAAATGTTCTTTTTAATTAAATGGGGGAGCATATATAAAGGTACTTGAAGAAAAGCGAGAAAAGCCTGAAAAATAAAAACGAACCCTTCTAGCTCATCTGTAGGAGACATTGAATGAGCTAGCAAGAAGACACTACATCATCCATCCAAGAGCAGGGCAGCAGACATACTCTTATCTTGGAAACTCACTTACTGCTAGCAGAGCAAAGGTAGGCATGTCCTAATTATCTGCATCATTAAAAACACTTAATTTTGGATTTTCATTCAAAAACATTACTTTCTGAAATAACCTGAACATGTATCTCCAAAAATAAACATTTCCAGTCCACCAACACCAAAATTACTGTCATGTTCAGCGATTCTTCACACAAATTATTTAGAAACAGAAAAATGAACAGTTAACATGTGAGAACTGAGGTTTACATACAGTAGGCAGAATAAGTATTGAACACCAATTTTCTAAGGAAATATATTTCTAAAGGTGCTGTTATCATGAAACTGAATGTCAGTAACAACTCGACCAGTCCACACAAGAAAAGAAACCAAACCACAGATAAAAATAAGAAATGGCACAGGGGGAAAGTGCTGAACACAAGAGGAAAGGGACATCATGAATTCTTTGAGCTGTTAGAACACAATCCTGCCACTTAGTGCAAATGACTATAATCTGGTTCAGTCCTTAAAACAGGTGTTTCATTACCAAAAAACATCCCACGATGGGTAAAACCACTGAACTCTCTCAAGACCTTTGCAACTTTATTGGTAAAAAGCATACTGATGGCACCGGTTACTGGTTTCTAAACTACTGAGCACTGCTGGAGCCATAATCTGGAAGTGGAAAGAACATCATTTCCCCTTAAACCGACCACGAGCAGCAACTCCCCGCAAGATTTCAAACAGAGTGAAAAGAATGATCAAGAGAGTCCAGGAGCCGGGGAGCACCTGTGGCTACAGAAAGACCTCAGTCGGCAGGTACAATTATTTCAAAGTAAAAAAAACAAAAGAAGTAACACACTCAGCCACCATGCCTGTACGCACACTCACTACACAAGACTCCACTGCTGAAAGTAAAGCATATGTTTAAAGTTTGCTGAACAACATTTAGACATGCCTGAGAGTTTAGTCTGGTCAGATGAGACCACAACTGAACATTTAGATGCAAAATGTTTGAAGGTGAAAGGGCGCTGAATACCACCCCAAAACACCAGCAGGAAAGCTTGGAGGTGGGAACATCATGGTGAGGGGCTGTTTTCCAGCATACAGCACTGACACGCTGCGTATAATTGAAGGAAGGATGAATGGAAAAATGTACGGAGACTAAAAATCTGCTTCCATCTAACAGGATGATGAAGATGAAACGAGCGTGGATGTTTCAGCGAGACAGTGATCCCAAACACAGCCGAGGAAACTCTGGTTTCAGAAAAATGAAAATAAAGCTGCTGAAATGGCCGAGCCGATCACCTGAACTGACTCCAACTGAGAATCCATGGAGAACTGCAGCAACCTGCAGACTTTGTGGAAGAACGAGCCAAAAATCACAGCTGAGCTGAATGTGTGTGACTCATTACTCCTTACAGGAGGGGAAGCTGGTATGACCAACAAAGCCTTTTGTGCATAACTTCATTCATGGACATCTATGGTTTGATTTTTTTCTATGGATGTGGATTAGATGGGTTGTTACAGACATCCGGTGAGAATTTAACGTCAACATCAGCTTTAGAAATATATTTACTTTGAAAATTGGTGAGTTGTTCAGATAGTACTTTACCCGTTGTAGATGATGGATGAGGAATGATTCATCAAAGAACTATGACAGGACTATAAACACACATGGTAATTAGGGAGATGGGAAACACCAGGGAATGCAGCTGCAACTAATCAGCAGAGGTGGGACCAAGTCATTGTTTTGCAAGTCTCAAGTAAGTCTCAAGTCTTTATCCTCAAGTCTCAAGTCAAGTCTCAAGTAATGTCAGGCAAGTCAGAGTCGAGTCTCAAGTCACTGGTGTAAAAGTCCGAGTCAAGTCACAAGTCTGAAACTTTGAATTTCAAGTCCTTTCGAGTCTTTAAAAAAAAAAACGAAAAAATAATGTTGCAGTTATGCTAAATGTAAATATTAGACCATGTAATTTTAAAATCTGTGTTTTTCTCAACACATGACAAAATAGTGAACTTAGAAAATATACACAAATTGTGAAATTGCACCTCTTTAAAATGCAGCTCAATTAAACCTAGCTCCAAGAATAATTTTCACCGACAGTTCTGAGATAAGCTGCATGTTATTCTTGGATGCGGTTGTAGGACCGGCTTTAAAATCGCATGACAAAAATATCATACACATTAAAAAAAAACTGTATCACCAACGTAGCCTGGACAACATTTGCTAGTTAGATGAAGTCAGCTATCTCATCGTAGCATATTTATATGCATATTTATAATCATACGGTTCTTGGAGTGAGTGCATACACTCATGAAGTTTAGTAACTTCAGGTCACTGCAACAAGCCCAGGTACAGTTTACCGACAGATGGGTACAGGACCTTGAAATGCACCGTGTCGAACGAAAGACCATCGTACGTATCATAAGTTTACCAGTCTCACAAATTGTCGTCATAAATACACATTCGTTAACCGTTTATTAATAGGACCTTTGAGCTCAACGGTAATTAATTAGTAGTGGAAATAATTTCTGGTACCCATCACAGAAATGTAGCAGTGACAACAATATTGTATGCTGTAATCGTACTGGGCAATTAGTGATACAAAAAACCTGTTTTATCCTGTTCTAAAACAGGATAAATAAAAGTATATGTTTTTGTCAATGTACCATAATAACAGAAGCGAAACGCAATATTGTGTCAGGACAATTCACTATTTATGCACAATAAATAAAGGAGCATAGCGCGACAATTTCTGTTCAGCGCCAGACTTGCTTGTAACCTATATCACCAATTATGTTATGAAAATGACGTATTAACTACTAAAAAACACTGACCTTCGTGTAAATGCTTGGAGCAGACTAACCTGTGAGCTGGAGTGTTCTGGGATGTTATATTTGATCTTTGAATGGCTGCAATCCAGACCATCCGTCGCGTCTTTGTTACTTCGGAAACATGGCTTGAACAATTTCTCTTCAACGACATAATCCGATAACAACCGATCTCTTTACCCGTCGGCTTCTCGTGGCTGTCATGCGACCGGCTATTGCAGTTAATAATACAACGGCTTCTTGACATTTTTGTGTTTTTTTTTATCGCTGTGTGACTGATTTTAATTGAAAGCCTGCGTGCGCTAGTACCGCTTGCCACGAGTTCCCAGAATCCTTTGCGGTTCTACCCGTGAATGACGTCACATTTTCAATCTCTATATAATATGCATGTTAAATTTTATATTTGGGGTAAAATATCAAGTCTTTTCAAGTAAACCGGTTCAAGTCCAATTCAAGTCCCAAGTCATTGGTGTAAAAGTCCAAGTCAAGTCACAAGTCTTAGAACATTTTTTCAAGTCAAGTCTAAAGTCATAAAATTAATGACTCGAGTCTGACTCGAGTCCAAGTCATGTGACTCGAGTCCACACCTCTGCTAATCAGACAATGGAAGCAAATCCAAACCCAACAGACACAAGAGGGACAATGCACAGGAAACACCGGGAGGCTGGGTAAACTGGAAGAATACAATAAACACAACAGTACGTGAAATGACAAAATAACTGAGAACCCAACAAAAAATGGAAGCTCTAAAAGACCAGATACAAATAATAATGCCGTCAAATAAAGCATAAGAACCTACAGAAGCACTACGAAAAATAACAAGAACTGAATAACCTGGAAACGAAATACTGGCAAACCAGGGATGACCTACAAACTGTGGACTTACAAACTGCTCATGACAGTTATTTTACTGTGTACATGCGACTGTAGTTTGTCCTGCTGAACATATATTCTGCTCAGTCTGAAGTCTCCGTAATCGAGGTTCTGCACGTAAAAGTGGGAAAGAAAGTTCAGATATAAATGGATAGCTCTGCAGAGATTATGACAGAATTATTGGTTTGCATTACCCAAAACAGCTGCATGATGCACAGATTTAACTAATGCTGGGAGCTGGCTGCCTGGCAGAGACTCGCTCTGGAGGAGGGTGGAAAACAAGCTGTCAGGGACACTCTTGGTACTCGCTTCTCATTTACGCTTTAAAAGGATTGGAGTCGGGAAACAAGTCATCGAATTTCACAAACCAAAACGCGTTAGGCATCTGTTTGTTTGTCTTTTTAAGCTTGTGTTGAGATGAACGCAAGAGAGGATTTATGTTCTGTGTTTTAGGAAGACAGATTTACACACAGCAGAACAATCCCACGGACACGTGTAACTGGGGCAGCTGCAAAAAACACACGATCGATAATCAAGTTTCGTAAAGCAGACTTGCTTTCTAACGTACAAACATTTGACTAGCCGGTCTGAATTCATGCCAGCGCCAAACATACATTATAAAAATAACCTTAATTAGATAAAAGCCAGGTAATTATAATCACGTGTTACATCAATTATTTCATTTGTTTTACAGCTTGCTTCAGTCAGAGGAAAGACGCTGTCCTCAAGACTAAAGGCCTAATCCTGTGCATGAGTTCTCAGTCCCCACTGAGACATAAAAAGCCTCAATTGGCTCAGTTTTTATAACAACCAGCTCTGTGGAGATGATTTAAGCTCTAAAATCAGTCGATGCTTTCACTTGATCATTTTTTTTCATAAAATCATCTAAAACTCCACGAGATAATCAGGTTATAATAACAGAAAAGAGTGAATTTATAGACAGTAGAAATCCTTCTTACAGAAACACACTGTGCATCTGTTCGTTTTGGGAGGTTTTTCTTTGGTGTGTCTGTTTGTTTTCATGTCTGCATGATGGGAAAAACAGAGCTTCTCTTTAAACCTCAAGCTTGTTGATTTAAATATAGTTTCACGTCTAGGACAAAGCAGACACAGAGCTACGTGCCTCCTCTTACAAAGGCATACTTTACAGTGTTAAAGCACTGATGAGACAGTGGCAGAAGAAGAGAGAAATAACCAAATGCATGCTCATTAACTGAGATGAACAATCAAGTAGACCAACTCAGGTGAGTCACTCACCACCCAGCATCCGTGGAGAAACGTTCTTCTTTGATATCAGCTCTCTGTGAATGACCCCAGGACTTAAAAGTACCGTCATTTATCTGGGAGATTGTTTTGTCTGATGCTGATGGAGCCTACGTCACGAGAACAGAGGATGTGAACTAGCTTTCATAATTGACTAAAAGTATAGTTATGAAATCAGAAAAGCCTGTGACCTGGATGACTCAGAACCTGCACAGACAAAAACAAGTCTGAGCTTTACTGCTGAACTTCTACTTTTCTCCTCCACACTGGGAGCCGTGTACCCTACAACCTGTCAGCTCACAGCGGCTGAACCGGGCTGGTGTACGTGCCTCCAAACAGGTCAGGCTCCAGCGCACCACTGTCATTTCATTCTTCTGCTCGTGATCTGAGGCTGACCATGTCAAAGAGCACTGAACTACTCTTAACCTAATGCTGCAAGACTCACTACCTTTAGTACAGGCAGTTATCACAAGTGGCAGTATATAACAAAAAATCTTGCCGCCTGCTGCTGAGGGACAGAGTGCAACCCATGGCGAGCTAATGGAGATCTGAGCAGATAGACGGGAAGCAGACTCACTCCAGCCCATTTCAAAGCGCTGCCTGAACACTGTCTGCTCGCTTTCCATCTGGTTAAATGCAGCGGTGCACAGGCTGAGCAGATGATAAGGTCTGCACCTCCCAGCAGTGGCTTTTAGGACACACACAAACATGCAGCATATTTAAGACTCCTTCCAGTGTAATGAAGTCCAAGTAAACAACACAAAGTCAGGTCACAGAGCTGAATCAACAGCAGTTTCAGCAGAAACGATTCGTTTTATAGCAATAGTTTTATTAGAGGAGAGTGCGGCTGTTTGAACAAAGTATGAAAGTAGCTTCATTCTGCTGATGTTTTTTATCACTGGTGGTAGGATACATCAGATTTGATTATACATAAATAAAGCATAATTGTCCCCTTGTTGAGCTAGTAATAATTCTTATTATATTATAATAATATATCTATTTATTACTACTACTATTATTATTATCTATTTGTTGTTATTATATGTTTAAGACAGGATTTACCACGGTTCAGAATATCTCTGCTTGTTTGCCCACAAACTCGTCCGACACCATCAGGAGCTGAGCTACCAAACTGGGCACACAGGTGCATCGTCTGCCTCTGACGGTTCTTATCTATAGCAGACATTATTACATCATCATTATGCCTAACAGCCACCTCCCTCTTCAGCTGCTCCCTTAAGGGGTCGCCACAGTGGATCACCTGCTTCCATCTCACACTATCTCTGGCACACCAACACTCTGCATGTCCTCCATCAACACATCCATGAATCTTCTCCGAGGACTTCCTCTTCTCCACCTGTCTTGCAGCTCCATGTTTAATATCTCCACCAACCCTCCTCTGCATGTGTCCAACAATCACCTTCCAACAAGCTAAAATGACCTTTGAATTAAGCATGACATCATCATGTTGCCTAGCAACCACCTAACAAATGGCCATGTCCACGTTATGTTAATTCATGTATTCAGCAGGTTACTTAGTCACTTCTATCCACACAAGCCTGATATGGTATAAACTGTAAATATTATAGTTAAAAGCTCCCTGTGATCACATCAGTAGATATCACATGAATCATATCATACACTCAGATATTTCAGCTAAATTAACAATAAAGCACTGTTACAGCAAAGCGACCTTCACTTTGCTTCTTCAGGGTGAAGTTAGTGGCACCAGAGAGGAAAACATGTAAATGAAAAGTAAAAGGCGGGGCCAGAAAAACAGGCACCAACTGCAGGGATGTGTTTGCAGGGTCAGATGAAGGACAAAGCTTTATATAGATATATAAAACAGGCTTTGATACTTTTACGTGAAATGTAAATAAGTCGGTATACAAGAGCAGATGTATGGCAAAGACTTCTGATGGAAAAGCACAGAGTCAGCCTGTGCGTGTCAGAAAGCCCGACAGAAAGACGCCATCGGAAATATCATAAAACTAGTCTGACAAAAAAAGATTATAGCTTTGCTTCTGCTTACTTTAAATCCAGCTTAACTTACATGAGATGTTTCTTTTACTTTACACTATAAATTTCACTGTAAACATCAGACTAAACTTTTCTTAGCATTAAGTTATCATTTAAGCACCGAGCACCTGGAGAACAACTCTCCAGAGGTGAAAACAACACGATGCACAGTAATCACGGCATGAATTGTCAGGTGTTGCTGTGTTCAGGCAGGAATAGGACCCAAGGTGCAGACACTCGGAGGGAGAACTTGAACTCAAAACAGCTTTAATGCTAAACTAAAAAGTAACATAACTGGAAATATCAAAATAAACTTACACCAGAAGACTGACAGAACACACAGCTAGATAAACGGTAGATCACAACACAGACACAGAGAAACACAGGGCTTAAATACACAGAGGGAGCAAGCAGGGAATGGGTAACAGGAGGGAAACACAGCTGGGGCAAATCAGGCCTAACGAGACAAGGGGAAGCAAAACCAGATACATTAACATTAGACATGGACCTTCAAAATAAAACAGGAAACATAACACAGACTGAACTAAAGACACAGAGGCTGTATCCCAATTCAGGGTCTGCTGCCTTAAAGTACGCATTTCAAGGCCGATTACGTCACAGCGGCGCGCCGAAGGCTGTCCCAATTCAAAGGCTGCTCGAAATGCGGCCCTGAAATGCGTCCTTCATTTCCCTGAATTTTAAGGCTGTGGCAGTGTAGACTTCGTAGCCCAACATATCCCAGAATGCATAGCGCGGCGATGGGTGTGGATAAATTTGCTGAAAAAAAACGGCGGATGAGGGGCGGCCGAAGAGTAAACTTTAAGTAAGTACTGAATATTATGTCACTTATTTATGTGCAAATGTGTAATAACGAAGACCATTAAAACATTACTGTTGGCCACATGTCGGCAAAATTATGTGACATTAGTGACGTTTGTACGAACTTGGTTTTAGAGCCTTTACTTTAAAATATACGCCGTTCAATAGCTGAGCTTAATCTTACAGAGAATGATCAAAGATCATGTAGAAACAAACAAACAAATGAACAAAAGATTTTCTCCTTCATTTCTGTCAAACAAAGCTGTATGACACGTTTCCAGCTGTTAGTATCATGGTTGCTAGGCAACCTGGGCAGCGCAACGGAGACTAGACCGTCCCATTTCACAAGCCTCGCACTTCCGGCCTTAGCGGTCTTTGAGTACGCGGCCCTTGAGGATCGTTGAGCCTGCGTACTTTAAGGCTGCAGACCCTGAATTGGGATACAGCCAGACTCACATGCAGGCACTTCAACAGAGGGAACAAAGACATGGGACCAGGGCAGACAGACACTGACTGGACACGGGGATATAGCAACTAAGGATAACACAGAGACATAAGGCAAGGCAAGGCAAGGCAAGTTTATTTGTATAGCACAATTCAACAACAAGGTGATTCAAAGTGCTTTACAGAGACATTAGAAACAAGAACAAATAAAAAGCATGATTTAAAATTGATTAAAACAAGCAAATAAACTAACTAACTAATTAATAAACAAACAAACAAACAAACAACAGTATATAAAATCAAAACAGATAAAATCAGAGATAAAATCAGTAGTTAAATGTAAGTTTTGAAATTTAAGCTTAAAGTGTGGATTTGGTGCTTTATTCAAATGCAGCTGAGAATAGGTGAGTCTTCAACCTGGATTTAAATAAACTGAGTGTTTCAGCTGATCTGAGGCTTTCTGGGAGTTTGTTCCAGATATAAGGAGCATAAAAGCTGAATGCAGCTTCTCCGTGTCTGGTTCTGACTCTGGGAACTGATAAAAGACCGGATCCAGATGACCTGAGGGATCTGGATGGTTCATACTGGGTCAGGAGGTCATTGATGTATTTTGGTCCTAAACCATTCAGAGCTTTATAGGCCAGCATCAGAACTTTAAAGTCTATCCTCTGACGGACAGGCAGCCAGTGTAAGGACCTCAGAGCTGGACTGATGTGGTCCACTTTTTTGGTCTTAGTGAGGACTCGAGCAGCAGAGTTCTGAATGAGCTGTAGTTGTCTGACTGATTTTTTAGGTAGACCTGTAAAGATGTTGTTACAGTAATCAAGCCTACTAAAGATGAATGCATGGACTAGTTTTTCCAGGTCCTGTTGAGACATCAGATCTTTTATCCTTGATATATTCTTGAGGTGATAGTAAGCTGACTTTGTTATTGTCTTAATGTGTTTTTCTAAGTTTAGGTCTGCATCCATCACTACACCCAAATTTCTCGCCTGGTTTGTGGTTTTTAGATGTATAGATTGAAGTTCTCTGGTGACCTGTAATCGTTTTTCTTTGGCGCCAAAGACTATTACCTCAGTTTTGTTTTTGTTTAGCTGGAGAAAATTGTGGCACAACCAGTCATTGATTTCCTCAATGCATTTACCAAGAGCCTGTACAGGGCCTCGGTCTCCTGGTGACATTGTGATATATATTTGTGTGTCATCTGCATAGCTGTGATAGTTTATTTTGTTGTTGTTTATAATCTGTGCCAGTGGGAGCATGTAGATGTTAAACAGAAGGGGTCCCAAGATGGAACCATAAGACATAACTCTAACGAAGAAACCAAAGAATAGAAATGATAAATAATACAATAAACTCAAAACCCTGGGTCAACGACCCAGGCATCCTAACATGAATAGCCTACAGCATCCACTGCACCTCTGTCTCGCTCTGTCTGCAGACCTGCGTTTGGAGTATTTGCAGCAAAGCAACTTAAAAAGAAAATCTGAGCAGCCCGGGTTTAGAAACATATCCTAACAGCTTCACCACACGAAACTTTTTCTGGCTCTTAATCAAAATCCTTAAACTTTGTCCCAGTTAAAACTCGCTCTGCCTTGATTGTCCTTCATTAAGGTCGGGTGCTTTTTTTGCAGCTGATATATTCAAGTTCACTGCTCGGTGAAAAAAGGCCCGATAAAGATTTGGTTGTAAAGAGCTTTGGCCAGCTGTAATGGTTCCACACTCCACAGGCGAGACCAGTTGAAATGGGATGGTGTGATGCTCTTGCATTACTGTGAGATTTTATATTATGACAGAGTGTTAACACAAGAGGTCTTTGAGGACATATTTATAATTCCATTTAGAGCATGAGATGATTTACCTTTGTCTCTAGTCAAAGAGTTTCAAAGGCGCACAGCTGACAAGAGACACAGCCGCTCGACTCTCTGCTCGGCAAACTCTCAAAGGACAACCTTTAGAAATCGTCATCAGTGCTGATATCAAACTATTTCTATTTACCGCTAGAGAGAAAAGGTCACTCAGGACACCGGCTCGCCATGCCTGAGGGCTACGCATCGTTACAGTAGCACTGGGAGAATTCAGGGACGCCCGTCTGTACGCGTTATCCCACCACAGCACAAAGGTGATTAAATGACTGCGGCTGCTTTGCAGGTATGCACAGATATCCCCAGACACAAAGGACTCACACACACAAACACACACACACTTGGATCTCATGCCTCATGTTTTATATTCATAAAGCAGCGTCTCATCCATCCCCTGCACTCACTCTGCATCCCTCTACTCAAGCCAAAACTATTACAGGTTCATTCACAAAATGATCTGAGGTATAAAAACTGAGGCAAACACATGGAAAGAAGTTGGATTTGTGTGCACGGGCTGGTAAGAGAAAGTCTTAAAGTGAGAGAAAATGCTGGGACATGCAGGGGGAAGCGGAAACACATCCGTCATAGAGAGCGGATGAATAAGAAAAGAACCTCCTGAATGTTTCAACGTTTACTTTCAGTCACACTGGTCTACATTCATCGCTGCTCTTCTGCCTCTGCGTTCACCAAAATGACATCACTGCATGCAGAAATGCAACGTCTGAAGTTTGTGCTGCATCTTCAAATAGATTATGAGAGCCTTATCGTGTCACTGCCAAGGAGCCAAAGTCCACACGAGCCACTCTTTTGTGTGGGCGCAGAAGCGGGTGCACGCTTGTGCATGCAAGAAAAACAAGAAAAAGCGACCTTCAATTTTCAAAGTGCTTCTGGGAGGAAAACAGTATCAGTTTCCAATTACTTTTTTAAAAAATGCAGGCAGTGGATTTTAATTAGGCACCCTCCTTTTTAAGTGAAGAAATTGCCTGTTAGGATGAGTAAAGATTTCTCAGTGAATCATCGAGCTCTCATTGAAGGGCTGAATTGTCGCCGGGGAAAGCAGAGGTGGCGGTGTGAATGGGGTAAAAGGTGGGGAAGTGACATGTCATTTTTCACTCCAGGCCTTACAGTGGCGACCTTACATTTCTCATCTGCCACCAGCCAGGACGGACAGGTAGGACAGACGAATTATGGTTATGGTTAGATACTGCGATCCACATGCAAATCTGCACACAAACAGATACTGACACTTGTATTTCATGCAGTTAGTTTGGTGTCACACCGCTTGCTATTTTCAATGAGAGAACACGGGGCGGTTTGCAAAGACCCCACATAAAACATTCAAAAATCACATTTTCCACATATGGCCTGCTATACTATGCAATGCACAGACCTTCAGCTCTTTATCTTACACATCAGTGTCTCACCCAAGAAGCTGTGTCACTGAAGGAAGACTAGCTGACCGCTCACATCCTGGCCACTCCCTGTTCGAACTGTTGCCCTCAGGCAGACGGTACAGGGCAATCAGAGCAAGGACTAATAGACTCAAACACAGCTGTTATCCAACTGCAATAACACATCTGAATACTACAAAAAAATGTCCATCACGCCACTCTTGTGTTAATCTATGCACGGTCTGAAGCATGTGTGTGGGAATGTATGTGAATGTTTTACTGTTATATCTTATTAGTATTTTAAGTATTCTATCTATTTTATTTATTGAATTTTATTGTTTTATTTATATTTTGATATTGCTAGGGATGATGCAATGATCGGGGACCATTCTTAATTTCGTTGTTCTCATGACAATGACAATAAAGTTTCTGATTCTGATTCTGATTCTGATACTGTCTAAAAATAAGTGCTTTTGTATTATTGAGCAGGACAGGAGCGCAGCATCGAAGAGTATCCTGGTAAAACTTTTAGCCACTTGTGCGAACAGCAGTGACTCCATTGAGCTTCTGAAGCATTCCAATGAACATGGTCCCCTATTTTTAGCACCTCTGTGATTATGATGTCTGACTATGTGAGCGCTGGCAGCCAGCACTTTGTCACTCACAGCGCGTGCTGAGTAGTCTGCATTTGCTATGGATTCAGCAGCAGTGTCGAAGCGGGCGTCCTATACAACTTTCCTTCTTTTTGTGCTGCTCAGTCAGTGGAATCTGTCAGAGCTAAGACGTCAATACTTGCGGCTGCACTGAGTCTTAAACAACATCATTTGTCAATGTACACCGAGAGTGATGACAAGCTTCTTTTTTTGCACAAACATGCAGTTAGCAAGTTCTTTTTTCAGCATGGCCAGCGCTGTTAGAGGATGACTGCTACACCACGAGCAGCCTGCAAATCTTACTACTTGTTCATTAAGAGGGCTTGCAGGAGGTGTTTATGTGCTATTCAGTGTGTTGTTCACTGCAAGGAATTATGCAACATGTTTACCTAAATCAGCATAATTTACTACAGAGTAAACTCATCCATTGGCTCGTTTTTTGCAAGCTTTTTGGAGCTTCACTATCATTCAGGGTTGCCAGTGTCGGGCTTTGGCTCTGTCAGACACAGTCAGTGAAGCTCATCCACCCACAGAGATGGCAGTCAGCATGGCACATACAGTACTACGTGACAGTGCACAAAAGGAGGAGTCTGGCTGAGATCAAACCTGACACAATATCTCTTTGAGAAGTTATCCTAAGCTTTTCTTGCCTGAAGTGCTCTTCGTGCAAGCCTCCTCAGGGATAAATGCAAGTGGAATGACATGCGAGAGCTATAGCAGAGGAGCAGTGATCAGATTCCACATGCAAAGCATGCAGAAATCATATTATACTTGGGCAACTGTAATCAGTGGTCATGATTAAGCAAACCAGCACTGTGACACTTAATATACTTTAAAAATAAGAAGAAGAAAGAAAGCCAGCCGCTTAAAAGTCCCACACTTCTAAGAAAACCTTGCTACTGAACTGCTCACACACACACACCTATTTGTCATCACTGCATACATTTTCCCATTTACTGTAAGATGACTGTATGCCACGTTTGAATGCTGCACATTGTCACATTTCATGACTTCAATGTGTGCTGAAAGATTAAGAAAAGAGAGAGACAGGGAGGAAATACCTTTTTCAGAGCTGACATTCTAGGTGGATCCTCCTCCTGCAAAGCCCGTTCACATGCTGAGGTCCCAAGCCAAGTTTGATGGGTGCGCAAATCTGAACTCAGCCCGGTGCTGATGCTGAGCCATGAGGCGCCTGTTTAGTATTCTCATCTCGCCTGCACCCCGTCCTACAGCTGGCTTGGTGTGCGCACGCCCAAGCCGCTGTTATTACAGCTTTCAAACGCAGGGGGCGCTGTAGCCCCTTGGAAAGAATAAAAGTGGACATTAAAAAAAACCGTATGTTGCTCTGGTAGTATGATACACCTGCTCAGATAATTAATAATGGTTTTATAATAATCATTTTAGCTGGAGTCATTTTTAAGTTCGCTCTACAAATCCAGACCTTCTTGAGTCTTTTTCCTTGAAATACGCAAGGCTAATGAATATTACACTATAAACGAGGTTGATTCGTCTGCCGATGTGAAGAATAGATTCGAGTAATCCCGTAAATACATATCATTAAGTATATACAGAGAGTGTTTGTTTGTGAGGACTGCGTGCATTTTAAATTGGCCGGATTTTGAATAGAAGTTGGCGCAAAAGGAAGCGGAGTCTCTTGGTCGTCACAGTGCGCGTGTGGTAGCCGGTGAAGTGCGCGGTTCAGCAGTTTTGCGCATTACTCTGGGTTAGTGGGCTTTGCTGAAGAAGCTGGAGCTCTGTGGCGATGATACTGACAGATGAATATCTCTGATCTTTAAGTTGAGCGGGACGTGCGCGTCAAGCTAGCTCATTTAAAAAGCTGCTGTAGCATACTTGCTAGCTAACTCAGCTAGCTTGATAGCATAGTAACTTCCTAGCTGAGTGCAGAGTTGGAATTCATGTTTTCTTTGCTTCGACTGTGGTGGATGTTTGAATATGGCACATAGGAAAGAAGGTAAGCACCGCCAGAAATGACTCATCTCATACAAAAACACACACAGAGCTCGTAACTCTTTAGCTCGCTAAAGTACCCAAATAACGTAGCTAGCTAAATCTCGCGTTGGTTTCTGTGTTGTAAACAAAAGCACGTGCTCCTCTGTCAAGCCCTAAAATCACTCCTTGACTTTGGTAGACGTACCCGAGAAGACAGGAGGTTTTGTTTTTTGGTGATTCATATTTGATCAGCTTTTATTAGTTTTTATGTGGTCACGATCGTGTGGACATCTCAGTCCTCTATGTTCTGAATAAATGTACTCACTGACATTTCCTTCTTGTTTTGATGGTTTAGGAAAATGACAAAGACTAAAACTAAAGACTGGCAGTGTACTCTAAGTTTATCTTAACTGTTTGGCATCACAATAAGTTTGTAAACACGGTGTTCATTGTTAGGCTGTGTTATTGCAGTCACAAACAGCATGAACATCACCTGTTTCAGTTTTCAAAGTCAGCGGGTTACATCCTGTTTTCATGCTTCATTCCCACATGGACTAGATCACATGTAGCCTGAATATGCGTAGTTAACACAGCTTGTCTTTGTGTCACTCAGTATTCCAGTCAAAAGTTCTCCAGAAGCTTTACCCTGCCATCCAAGAAGTGGTGACGGAACAGAGCCCACCACATATTGTAGAAGCTCTAGGCAAAAAGAAACATCTGAAAAGCAAAGCTCCTGGAGAGGACACGGCCTCGGGTAAAGTCATGATAATTACTAACACGTTCCTCCCTCCTTTGTGTTTCAGTGCCTTACATTATTTGCCTTATGTGTCTCAGGAGATGCAGTGAAGAGACAGAGCGCAGCCAAACCAGGCAGGCGGATGTACACGGTCCTTCCTCCTCCTGCAGACTATGATATACATTCAGAGGAATCGGTCTCACTACAGCAGCTAAAAAGCATAAATAGCGTGGAGGAACCAGCTGGTACGTCACCCATAATCTTACATTTATGGACTTGGCGCTGTGCACCATAAAGCTAGGAGAGATTTATCTCATGGGCCTCCTCCAGGTTGGCGCTCTGTAGTAATAAAGTTACTCTTTCTGATTGTCTCTGCCACTGTTGTTGGGGAAACAGACAGTGAAAATCAGTCGTGTTCTTTAACTGAGGAGAACTTGTGCAGATGGTGAGTGAGCCTGGGTGGCTCTGTTTTCACTCCGATAGGCCGATTAAATGTGCTTGTCGGGGCAAACTTGCATAATTTATAAAGGAGATATTTAACTATTATTAATAACATGTTGGAGGCTGAGTTGTGAGCTGATTTATGCCGAGCTAAAATCTTCTTGACCTGCGATGAATCGAGCTGTCTGGCAGCGGTATTCAAGGATGAGTCACATGCTCTGCATTTGATATGGATCATTTAAAGACTGTTTGTTTTATCTCCTCTCTCTATTGTCATGAAGTACCAAAGTCATGAGGCTGTAATAAAAGCGCCGGCTCGTTACACTCATCATCTTCTGTAACTCAGACCGTCGTTTAGCTGAAGAGCTTCTGCTTTACCTCAGTGAAAAAAGTGATTTGCTGGCTTACACAGACCATCGTCTGAGGGTGGCCGCTGGAATGACTGACAAGGTTAAGTTTGATTAATTGCACTCGTAAGTGTAGCAGTTCCTAATTGAACACATTTTCGATTTAGTGGGTAGCGAGCCTTCAAGGGAACTGCAACCCAGAGAGCTGTTTAAGGTCAACTAGAGTTTGGGTTCTGCGGAGGTTCATAAAGGCTTCAGTGTAATATTTTACAAAGAGGAGAGTTGATGTAGTTGATGTGGTGTAGAAAGAGAAAAGCTGTCCTAGTCTTGAATGAACAGATCTCTCTTCACATTCACGTTAGCTGCAAAATGTAGAACCGTATTTCTACATGTTTTGAGAAACGGACATCTATTTTAGTTCATCTGATTTTGGGTTTTCTTTGGATCCTCGAGAAAATCTTGTTTCTGAACAATCAAAAGGAAAGTTTATCGTAACCTGTTTTTTTTCTTTTAATTGCATCAAATTCTTGTTTTTTTTAAAAGGTTCCTTCATGTAATGATCTGCTAGGGAGTGTGGGGGGGCCACAGCCCCGTCCTCCAGGGCATGAAGCAGGTATGGAGGAGATCAAAACTCCAGACATCCAGAGGCCCCCAGAACACAAGAGACCAAGGAAGACCAACAGAGGGGCAGCCGCACCACTGTCCCAGAAAGAGCTGAGGAGAGTCCCAGATGAGGGCTCACTCAGCAGCCGCGGAGCAGAAGCCAGGGGGAGTTGCAGTGACGCGCCCGTGAGCTCCGCCGGCAGCCAGCCGTGCCTGAGTGACCGAGCCCCAGGCCGAGAGGCCGGGGGCACCCCACCTCCGAAGTGGCCCGAGCGAGCCCCAGGCTCCAGGCCCCGATAAGCGGCCGCCAAGGAGTGAGCCGGTGTGTACCTGGACGCCCATCCCCGGACACAAAGAACCACCAACGCCCCGATGTCTGAGGGAGTCCGCCACTGGCAGGAGAAGTGGTGGTAGGGGGAGATAGGCCTCCAAACCTTGGAGGGCCTGAGATGTCCCCAGAGAGGTGGCGCCTGACACCCAACCTGACATATAGATACAGACATACAGGCACACACAGATACAAACATCCATTCCCACCCTCATGCTCTCATATGCACTTACTCCACACTCAACCAACGTGGAGACAGACATAAAGAGACGCTGTACACACGATCACACTCCCCAAGCGTACTCTACAAACCGGGTCTAGGTACCCTTGCCCCTGGAGGGGGAACTGCACCCAGACCCAGGTGGTGTTACCCTTTTCCCTGCGGTGGGGGGAGGCAGACCGCCCCGACTCCGCAGCAGCAGGGAGGCCCAACACTCCAGACCGCAGTCGGACGGCCAACTCCTCCTCCTCCTAGCCCCCCCGCTCCAGCAGGTCGCAGAGAACGGGGGTGAGAGAAGACTCCAAACCTCCCTCCACCCGCTCATTGTAGTGTTGATGCATGTGTGTTCTAAGGTGCATTTAAATCTTCTTCTTAAGCCAGTCACTTTCTGATTGGTTGACTGTCACAAACAGAGGTTTGAACAGCACATGGGTGGGGCTGCTATGCTCACAGACAGAGCAGTGTGCCTCCAAGCTTGGGTCCTCTACCACAGTGGTCCCCAACCCCCGGGCTGGTCCTTGAGTTGTTTGGTACCGGGCTGCGTAGTTGTGTGTCTTATTTTGAAAGAAATATTTACGCGTTACCATAGCGACCAGAGAGCATTAAGGGGCAGAGAGGAGGATGTTACTCTCAATGTTGTTGGCGCATTTCATTTTATTTAGTTGTATTTATCTGCGACACCTTAAAGGCCGGTCCGTGAAAATATTGTGTGACATTAAACCGCTCCGTGGCGCAAAAAAGGTTTGGAGCCGCTGCTCTACCAGAGGCCTGGGAGCTTGAGGGTCCTGCGCCGTATCTTGGCTGTTTCTAGGACTGTGCTCTTCTTGACAGAGATGTCCGATGTTGTTTCTGGGATCTGCTGGAGCTGCTCGCCGAGCTTGGGAGTCACCGCACCTAGTGCTCCGCATCCTATTCATGTAACCTCTTCCGCTGGGGTTACTTGCGTAGTAGCATCCCAACAACACCCTGTTTTTGTATCTTGCCCACCGATGCCTTCTTGTTCCAGTAGCTCACTTCTCGTCAGGGAGCCCTGGTTCCTCAACACCTGATGCAGACCTTGTTGATCTGGGCGGCGTCCGAGCCGGCCTGACTTCATCTGTCTCGCTCATGGCTGCAGTTGGCTGGCTTTTAAATATATTTATATAACAAAAAACATAATGACTTGAAGTAGTCTATCATTTCAATCTGTCACAAAATAATAATTTAAAATGTCTGTGAAGGTTCTCAGTTCCTTTGACAATAATTTAAAATGTTTCTAAATGTAAAAAAATGGATAAATGGAGTATTTGCATGTCTGATATGAGCAGTAGCTTCCTTGGTTTGTGTTTTCCTTGCACTATGTCGGTCAGTTCTGCACTGCCACTGTCACTTCTGCTGCTTTGTGTTCTGGCTCCAGTCCACTGCTCACAAACGGGTCGCTGAGAAGTCAGCGCGAGCTCGTTTCTTTGACCTCTCTGTGCTTCGTGGGTTTTTTAAGGAAAGGGGAGATGTGGCAAGCTAGAGAAGATCCAAGACTGCTGTTTGTGGACGGGTTCTCTTTTGAGGTTTAGTCATTCGGTAATGTGACAGCAGAGAGATTTTAGCAATGTGATAATTGCAAAAGAGAAAAGCTGAAAAATGGAAAGCCCAATGAAGCTGCTAAACTAAAGGATGATTTCCATAAGGTGGGAGGAATGTGTTAATGTTCTTTCACTGTAAAAGCTCGTGCATCACCTGAGCACTGTTCTGTTAAATGTTCCCTTTTATTTAATGGAACATCTCAAATTGCCGGGCTCAGAACGAGCGATGTTCGCACTTGCAGATTTGACCGTGTCTTTTCAATCAGAGGCCACACCAGATGATTTTGCTGATTGAACTGCAATCAGTGAAAAAGAGGGAACATCTAATTAGTGGAATTAGATTGTGCAGTGATTGGCTGAAAGGAAAGCAGCCGTCTCCCAGCTTTCACCATAATGGACGATGCCCACCTCCTGTTTTAGCCATTAGGCCCAGAGTGCAGGTGGATACACGATTCATACTTTAACAATGTGAACACAATCTGACCTTTTAAAATCCGATCTGTCCGGATCACGGGATCGTGAATCAGTTAAAGACTGTTTTTAAAACTAATGAAGAGTTTAATCTGTTGTTGCTTATAGAGGGGAACAACCACGAGAGCGACAAAGTGCTGGATGAAGAGCAAGAGGCAGAGGAACAACGGAGGAGGAGGAGGAAAAGGAAGAAGAAAGCAACCGTTTGTCAAGACTCTGGGAATGACGAGGCAACTCTAGGGAGCGAGTCCGGCACAGGTCAGAATCAGACGGCGGGGGATGAGGGGGCCGAGCGAATTAGCAGGAACAAGAAGCGAAAGCTGAAGAAGAAACGGCACAAACAGAAGCTGCTCTCCATGGGTCTGATGCCTCGGGCCGCTGCGCTGGAGTTCACGTATCAAAAAGATGGAGAGGAGGAGGAGGAGGAAGACGAGAGGAGAGCAGCTGAGGTGTCAGACTTCCTCAGGACAACGATGGAAATGTATTTGTCAGATTGTAAGTAGGGACCACTTGTACTTGCCTTCTTGGATGAAGCTCATGTTCTCAGTATTACACCTTGTAGGCATTCCTAATGCTCACGGTGATTTTAGTTTCTAATGTTTTGTTTATTTGGATATATTTTGGATGCTAATGTGCAAAAAACCCTACACTGCATTGTTAAATGCCCATTACTGAGAAATGAACATGTTTTCAGTGAAAATGAAAGCCTTCCATACGTGTTAGAAAAGCACTAAAAATGAGAGAAACTAGTAAGTTATTTTTTAATGTAAATAAAGTTGAAGAGTCTTCTTTATATTTGGTCAGTGCATGAGTCACATTAAAGAAATAGGCATTTATTGGTCCTTTTGATGTTTTATAAAATGCTTAATTTGATGTTGAAGGCTTCTTTTTAACAGACCACTTGTCCCTCCTCAGCCTCGTCTCATGCTTCCACGATCCCTGACCTGTCTGCTACAGTGGACGGCCTTCTGGGCGCCATAGACAGCGGAAGCAAACCTAACTCAGTCCTGAAGCAGCTGTACAGTCTCAAGACACGTGTTCAGCAAACGGATACAGAAAAGCTAGAAAAAGCTCTGAAAGAGCTCTGCAGCAACTCCTCCTGCATGTCAGCAGGTCAGTAAAAATTCACAAATAAAGAGCTTTTTTCCTTTGAATGACAGGCCTGTGTTTATTGTTGTGTCTCGCTGGTTCATGCATCCACGCCTACAGTAGGCTCTTCTTGCTGGAACCTGCCCCGAGCGCTTCGTCGGGCCCGTCCCAGCAGGTTAACGCTCGCCTCCCAGTGTTAGGGGGCAAACGCCGATTAGGATTGTTTGCCGGTTACCTGCCCTGACTTGTCTCATTCAGCCTTCACCTGTGCGTACCTGCCCCTGACTTACTCGAGCTGACCGTGAGTAACGAACATGTTTTAACTCGCCTCGACACTCTCAACAGTCAAAATAGCTCCTACGTCCCCCGACGCGGTTTCATCTGCCGCTGGCTGCATAATAGGATCAGCAGGGACTTTTCTGCTGTCACGCGCACAAGTGCAGGCATGTGAGAATGAGACTGAGAGACGAGCCAGGGGATTCAGGCCAATGCCATGTCGGCGGCCACAGAGTGACGCTTGTCTGCCCCTTCCCGTAACCCTGACGACGCTGTGTAAAAACCAGTTTGCTAGAGTCCACCATAGATCCTGCCGTCCCCTCTCCATACAGCTGCTCCACAGCTGCCTGAAAGCTTTTCTAACCCCCCCCCCCCCCCCCCCCCCCGTACTCCCAGCTCTCTCATAATGAGTCATGCTTCAGTTCACTGTTTTTTATTTGCTGCCGTTTTTAATTCCGGCGTGCCAGCAGATCGTGTCGGCGCAGACGAGTTTTTGTCGCACGTTTGATTCGGCTGCTATGGGTCAATTCCACTCAGCTTATCTGAGTGTTGGAGGCAAAGGCCCCAGCCTTTCTGCTGCATCTCGCTTCACATTTATCAGTCCCCACAGTATGGAAATTTAAAATAATTAAACTTCTTAATAACATCCACCTTGTTCAGGGAGCATTTGGTATTTTAAAGTAACCTACATTCAGTGACTTGCAGGAGCTAATCCATGTGCATGCGTGCTTTTAAAGCCCCTCAGGTGAATTCACTAAAGCTCTCCTCACTCTGTCTACCCTTGTAGTGGCAATCAATTGGCTGCAGGAGCAGCTCTAAAGCAGATTTCCCTTAAGCATATTTTGCTGCACCCTGGAGTTTCTCACAAATGACATTGGATTGACTGCTCCGCCTTTTGTATTGTCCATTTTGCTTTCTGCAAAGGCTAAATATATTCTTCTAACAGTAGCGAGTAAAAGGAAAGAATTTGTCTTGTTAGGGGTTTGGATACGTACATGCGGGGGGAAGGAAGCAGATTTTGATGCATTATGCCAAAAATACACCAGCAAGTGAATCTCTTTTGTGAAAATACTGAGTGTTCCTGTGGTTTTGTGTTGTCAGCAGTAACTGAAATGTTTCGCTCTGTCTCCTTGTGTTTGTAGAGGAAACCACGGCAGTCGTTACACTCTTCCAATACTGGATCACAGACATTCTTCCCATGCAGGGAGACAAGAAGACTCGTGCTTTCTCCAACACACCCATGAGACTGCCAGTCGAACAGACGCAGAGACACTACTGAAGAATCATTTCTACCAAGAATTTTCTTTTTGCTCATACACAGCGTTTGTAAATGATGGACTTGCTTTCAATGCATGAAATGTTTTATTAAATTCTAAATATGTCAGTTTTGGTTCTGTGCCCAGTCTATTCTTACACCCCGTCTCCTCCGTTTGCAAGAGGAAAACAAAGCCGGTTAATCCTGAGCCAGACAAATCCTTCCGCCCATCGTTAGTAAGGCCAAAGTTGTCTTTATCGACCAAACTTTTACTTTCCTACGCTTGTTTAGCGTTTCTGTATGCATTTTAAATAAAGGAAACATTTTATTGGTGTTAGCCTGACAAACCCCCATCACATCTTACCCCCTAATTGCCAGAAGAGCAAATGTCAGTTCTACCTCGAGCATCAGTATTGTTTGCAGATGTTACGACATTTAAACCCAGCCCGTTAACCTAATAGCTCCTCAATTATCTCCAGTACACTCCCCACCAATCCATTACTGCTCAGCTGTGCCGTGCGCCTCTTCATATTTGCACTTCTGGATAACTACACTGAAATGATGGTCTTCAGGGCAGTTCTACTAATGGGGTGTATGCATATATTCATTATGCTGGTGAATGATAAGGGACAGTAATTAGTGCCATTACATAATCCCCAAAGCTACTCTCCTTTATCTAACTATATGCTAAATATGCCAGCACATTGTTGTTGATGGACCTTTTAAACCAGTACCACCTAGGGAGGTAGCTTAACCTTCTGCATCACAATACCTGTCTGCAGCTCAGGTAGCCTATTTTAATGCATTAACCCATCATGCAATGCCAAGGGACGAGTTCAGGAAAAGGACAAAGATTTATCTCAGCTGGACAGTGACTTTGATGGCATGAGGGAGAGCTGTCTGCCATGTTCCGGCTTTAGAGGAACAATTGCTCCAAACCGGGAATGCACCAGTAGACACCGACAGGTTATATCATACACTGTAATACACACCCTGAGTGTATGCGTGTATGACTGAACAATTAGCACGAGGGCTGCCATCTGTCGCCTCCATTCATGGATGGATGCACCAGGTGCTGCATCCGATGGGAGCTCATGGGCTCATTATGCAGACATTAGCCAGAGGAGAGAATAAGGGCACACATGCTTAAGATAATATAACAGTGATCATTCAGAGATTAGTGCATTTCTTCAGCCATGCTTAATGGCTCCAAGGATTGCAGTCCAGACCCAAACATCTCAAAGACTGTAAGGTGGATTGTTTTTAAGTTCAGCTCAGTATAAATCCTAACATCTTTGATAATCCGCAAGGATTTCCTGCACTTCTGAAAGCAGGTTACTTTTTCCACACATCCACAGAAAAGTTTAAACTTCTAAAGAATTGAGAGATATCCCTGGATTCGAGACAGCGAGGCTTACCATTTGGCTATCCTCTCAAAAGTGGCCCGTGAACCAGTTGCAGACCTTTTAAGGGAGTTTTTGTGAAGGTTGCGTGTGTAGCTACTCAAAACAAGACTGAGGTAACATTTGTGTTGTAGTCATCAAAGCAGAGCTAACCTTAATAATATTCATAAATGCAGCTGATGTGAAGAAAATGGGAAGAGCAGGACATCTGCTAATCAGAAGGTTGGTAGTTTGATCCGTAGTTGCTCCAGTCTGCATCCTCCTTTTCCCCAGATTTGAAGGATGGGTCGGGTGTATCCTTCGTGGCCCAACCTTTCCCAGAATTCAGCCAATTCCAATGGCGGCAGCTACTTAGTTTTAATATTACTCTTATTACTCTTTCTGGGTCACAAAATAAACTTTTAAGATATTTTCAGGTGCGAATGTTGCTGTAAACTTCAAATATCTGCTCGATTTATCAAGACATCACATATTTGCAAAAGTGCTCCGACGTTTTTGGAGACGTCTGCTACCCACTAGCTCGATAGCTGACAGGGAGGTCGAGGCTCACTAGAGATGGTGAGAACACCGGACATCGTTTTCAGACCCCCCGCAGTCTTTCGCTACTCAGGTTAAACATGACATATAAGTCACTTAGATAACTTTAAAAAGTTATTGTTTGGCTTTTTCCAGTGTTTTAGTTGTTCCTGAGTAAATCAGTTTGGTGAGATTAAAGTTATAGTTTTTACACATCTGAATAAACGTCAAACAGAAAACTGATTAAACAGAAATGTGAGATGGTCGAGAATTTACTCCAGTGTCCTGATATATTTTAGATAGAAAGGAGCAGATGGCTGAGTTTATCAAACTCCACCAAGACAATCTGCAAATTTCATTAAAAGTATAATAAACTATCATCTTGTCTTTATTTTCAGTTAGCAGTCCTGGTTTAACCCCATCCTGACATTCATATTTGAGGTTTCCTGGGAAATGTCTCTAAACTCTAAATATTCAATAGAATATCAGTTTGTGATTTGACATTTTCTCACACAGCATTTTAAGTGGTATATTGTCTCTGTGCTTAAAGCCCAGTGGGCATCACAAGTTTCCATGACATCATGACTTTGCAGTATTATTGCCAGAGTTTGAGATTATTCGCGGATGCGTGAGTCAGGAGGCACAATTGGTTCCTGTTACTAGAGATGGGAAGAAGGTCATTGTTGGTAACTCTCACCGGAGAGAATTCCTCCCATCCACCAAGAGCGACGTTATCAGCACAGCTACCTCATTATAAGACCTCGCTCTGCACCCGGGACCCCGAAGCCAGGAAGGATATTAAAGCTTAAAGAAAGTTGCTGACACAGCTAGAGAGGCCACTTTCAACATCAACACACAAAAAACATTCAAATCAACTAAGTTGGCAGATTTAAATGGGCTCTGGACTGTAAATGACTTCACCTCTTCAGTGTGGGCCTTTTAAAGGAAATGCTGAAGTCAGAAGTCCTTTACACCTGATGCTAATGTGCCTACATAATCAACAAGTTCTTATTCATCATTTTTGACTTTGTTTTGGCATCAAACTGGAAACAACTCTGAAATTATCCATACATATTCTGCATATAATTCAGACACATATCACTACACTCTATACATTTTATAAAAACCTTGATTATGTTTATAGTTTGATTGAGGTGCAGAAATATGCAAAACAATCGCACATATTTAAATATGATTTCGCTCAGTTTGTATTCTTTGGCAAAAGAAGAAGCGAGGATCACCTTTCCCTACACGTCCACCCTTCCTTCTGTGTAGTCTGACTTCTTTGTCCCTGTGTGCCAGCTCATGTAATCCCCTTAGGCTCACCACCTGCAGCTGTCCTATTATGTAAAGTCAGGAAGGAGACGTTATAAAGGCTGACCAGACTGTCCTACCTCAGACAGCTGAGCTTAGGTGTGCGAACACCCGGACGAACCCTCTATCTCAGTGGGTTTCCCGTCCTGGGAGTCCAGGGAGAGGAGCTTTAGATAGAGACTGCCAAGAGTCATCTGGCCTTTAATTCATCTGATTTAGCAGGAAGACCAGCGTGGGAAGCTCAGATGTTTTTCAGGCTCCCAAGACTCACTCCTGGCTACATCAGGCTGCTGCAGGTGAGTGTGAGCCTTTGGTAGGTTCTAAAGGTTTCAGGTGAATATTTAAGAAAATAAGTTTTTCTTTTCTTAGATTTTAAGTTTTACTGACAAATGCAAGACCTTTAAAATAAAAAGTAGTGCTTTAGTCTGGGATTCATACAGGGGTTAGCATGCTCTGTCTCTGCTGAACCACTCCAGAGGGAGGCAGGGGAGAAACTGCTGATAAAATGTTTGCAAGGTGCTGTTTTCATGGGTACGTGCAGAGTTTTATTGACAGTTACAAATCATACAGCACACTTGCTTCGCTAAGCCTCGTGCTGCTATTGTGCAGCCATTTTTCTGTGCATTGTCTCAACAGATTCGGTTGTGACAAGATGATGAAACACAGTGCTATCTTATTATATACGCACAGACCACAATATTTCCAGGCTGCTGTTCCAGTAATTGTAGAACGGCTTATATTTTAGCTCAATAGTAGTAGCGTTTATCACAAACAATAGAGAAAGCCTGCGACAGTCCATTGCATTGTAAGTGGAAATGGGAACTGGTTGAGCGAGCTGCAGGAATGGCTTCTTAACTGCCTGGGACACAGCTCCATTAGAAACTATGAAGTTAAGTTTCTATTATTTGCTCCTCCACGTGCTTTATAATTGTCAAGGGCCCACGGAGGAAATTGTCCATGTCGCAAAATTGATGAGCTTTTTGTTTGTCAAAAGAGACGGGCCACAATTTAGTAAATGAGAAAAGATGGGGTTTTCATTTCTCCAGGATTGCTGGGAGCACCAGCTGGAGCTGAGGTGTGCATGTTGTGCCTCGCTTATCGCATTCGTTACTTTTCTTTCAGACGCAGGCCTACCATAATGTGGCCGTGACGCCTCCGGCGGAGAAGACCGTGCCTGGTATGGCTATGCTGCTGGGAGCCGTTGGGATCGGGATGTGTGGCTACAGCTCCAAGCAGTTGGCCCTCTACCATCGGCCCTCTTCCCGTGTCCTGCAGTGGATCGGCACGCACACTGATGCCAGTGCAGTGGCACACAGGATCCCCGTCCTGGATGCGACTCGCCGGGCCGGTGCCTGCCAGGGGATCCCACCTCCCTCGTTCGTTGGCGACAAAGTTCCCTCAAATTAGTCTGTGGTGATAGTTTGGCCGGCACCATAGGTTGAGTTCCGGTAACTACGCTCGGTCATGTCTAAGATTGTAGCTATGCCGGCCCATTGCACCAATGCGGCCCATGTGCTCTCTGAAGACATGCTGCTGTGGATATCTGACTGAACCTATGTGTTGGCGCGAAATAAGAAACAGTATCATAGAGATATGGAGTTCAGTAACAATAGTTCACATTCTACTGGATTGGTTCACTTATTCACTAATAACTAGGCTGTTTAATGCACAGAGAGGGCACTAAACAGCATGAATGATGGGATGAGTACGTAACTGGTGCTGGAACTTCCCAGAAACTGTGGCTGAATGTGGCTTGAATGAGCTAGCATGACTAATTTGGAGGCATTGTGTGTCTTTTCGAGTACTGAGGTAAAAAGAGAGTGATGCTTGGCAGCGCTCCTCTGTACACAGATGGTTGGCATCTCTCTCTCTCTGACCTCCTTTCCATCTTTTCCCAGGCAGAAAGCCATGTGTAAGTGCTTGAGCAGCCCATCCTTGCCCATGACTTCAATTGATTTCCTCTGAGGAGGAGCAGGTGCCATCCATCAACAAGCCTTGGCATCTTTTGGTGTATTCTGCATTGGCTGTCAATCGAAAGAGAGCAGTCGAAGACATAGGTTGGCTTTGGGGCTGAGTCGAAACCGGTGCGTCTATTCTGAGGACTTTAAATTCTCTGAGGATTCGGTCAGAGTGGTAAAGCAGAGGATGCTTTTGTGGCTTGAAAACGGCTCTTTTATCAGAAGAAAGTGGATCTGTTATCAAAGCGTGGGCCGTGTAAACAACAATTGCACAAATACACTTTGATGAGACACCGCAGGTGGCGGGTAAGCAAGGTAAAGTGGTGATTTCTGCAGGATAAGTCTGTGCCCTCCGTGGGGATTAACCCTGGTGGAAAACCATTCCTGGTGCACACACTCATTAACCTAATCTGGTATTAGAGGGTCAAGGACCCGTAAACAGTTCCTGTGCGTCCAAATATTGTGCCATTCCCCCTGCAGTGTCCACCGTTTGTCTCGCTGTCAGATATGGATGGACGAGTCTAGACGTGGTGTTTTCATTCGTGTTAACACCAAAAAAATGTACCAGAGAGAGCGGAGCTGAGACTCGGCGAGACACTGAGCGTGGTTGAGAATGCGCGCTGTGCCTTATGGATTGCACAAGGTTATACTGTCGTCATTGACCGGCTATTAAATTGAGCCAGTATACTTGAGATTTATCAGATGTGGAGATGGTACAAGGTAGGCAACAGAGGGATTCTCCAAAGGAGGATGTAAGAAAGTTTAGTGTTTCGTCAGTTAGAGGTCAGCCAGACCTTGCAGTCCACATTCTCATAGCCAAAAAGCCGTCCTTGTCGCTCTGCCAAATTGGACAAGTGGCTAGTTGTGGCAGGTTGGGAGTTTATAATGGCCCAGTAGTGACCCACCAGTATTCTAGCACAGAGGGTCACCAACAAAATGGTCGTAATCCACTCAGGAGCGGGCTAATGGCTCCAACTGGCATCGGATGTTGGACAGTTGCTCACCTTATTCTGGACTGAGGCTGACACCTATAAACAATTTCATAATTGGGTTATAAAGAGCAGGAATGCTCTGGAGGAAATGTACAGAGTAAACCAAACAGATAGCGCTCAGAATTACAGACACGTTTGACTAAAATGTTCTCCACCTGTTTGAAAATTCGGATCGGAAATAATTGGCCGTGCTTTCACTGAACTGCAGACTGCGGTCGCATTCAGGCATTGCCCTCCTGGGAGTTTCAGAATCAATGTGGACATGGGCTGGAAGCTGTGTAATGCACCTAGCTGCTTTTGATGGATTCTCTTTATACTGCAACAGTGCACAGTGAGCACAGAGAACTGCGAAAACCTATTGATCTCAATAAGAGAGTGAAGGAGGAGAGCTTGTCTCCTCGCTGCAGCCGGTTCCTGTTTCACTCGGCATTGTGCAGTCTATGAGGAGAAACTGCCGAGATAGTGCACTGAATAATGGCGATGCTCGAAAACACGTTAGCTCTCGGATTAAAAATGCAAGGGATGTTTGAAAGCACAGTATTCATCTGTCAGTGTGCTGGATGTCACACATCAGCGCTCATCCATTAGCGTCTGTGAAGCTCTACAAACTTGACTTTAGCTGTGCCCATTAAAGGAGACTTTTGTTCTGTTAGTAAAGTCATTAATATTTAATGAAAAGATGTTGGACTAGATTCATGAAATAAAAGCACTTTAGTCACAGCTGTGGCTCAGATTGTTTCTGTGCAATTATGTGAGATGAAATTGTTGAAGAATTGTTGTTTTTGACTAAACACTGAAGCAAACTTGTCATCAGTGTGTGGTGGATTTTGGGGATTCTGCTAAACAACTAAGATCAGTGATGTTACCCCCCTGGCAGTGAGAGAAGGGTTACCAACAGATATCTCAACAATGTCATTTCATGTGGAGTCACGATAAAAGTCAAACTATAGTTGGCCTTAAAAGCAGCTACGACCTACTTACAGATTATACAAATATCACTTTTTTATTACTAATGCAACAGTTTATCAGTGGGGCTCATAGCCCGTCCACGTTTACAAGCCACATTGTAGCATCAGTGTTGTGCAGGCTGAATGTTCAATAATGTGATAAAGAGTTCAGTTTTTTTTAAAATAATAAAGAGTTCTTTGTTTTTCTGTCACCGCAGGAGGAAAGTGACAAAAAATGAATAAATGAATACAAAAACAAATAAATAATCAGCTAAACTTCCATTTAAAAAAGTAGCATCAGCTCAGAATTTCAGTCTTTGTATCTCTGCTTACTATGAACTAGCCCATCTAAGCACATGCTGCTTACATGTGTTTGCCCAGCATCTGTAGTTGTGGTCAGAAGTTTGAATGCACTCGTTAGCATGAATTTCATGGTAATTTTGGGGCATTTAATGATTTCTTTAAATGACCATTTTTCCACGGTGGAACGACTGTACAGCAACTTTCATGAGTTAAAGAAAAAAAACAATAATTAACTGCACAAGTTTGAGTTTATTTGGGATTTTTTCTGATCCACAAAACCTCAAATATACAAGTACACCCCACTGATAATATTTGGTTAAATGCATCTTAGCAAGGTTGACACAGGTTAATTTAATTTGAAAAAAAAAATTATATATATATATATATATATATATATATATATATATATATATATATATATATATGTTTTTTTTTTTTTTTTTTTTTTTTTTTTCAAAATTTATAGATTCAAAGATTTGGCCATATGGGCGATTAGTTTAATTAGTAATCTCCTGTGTATGCCAGCTTTTAAATAAATATGTCCAGACCAGAGCTGCTGTGTCTACATATGTGATCTTTTAATGTTTTTGTCACTAATGTTTATGCGTAACTTTAGTTTTGCGTAACTGTGGTTTATTTCTTATTGTGTGCATGAGTTAGTCAGAATTAAACTATAAAAAATGACTGCATTAGTGCAAAAGCGTAACCAGGAAATAGTTTGAAACACTCAGAACTGAATCATCCCAGGACTCACCGGAGTTATGTGGGAGCTAAACTCTCACCGGGACCGCGTGAATAGTTGGAGAAATATTGGTATGTAAAGTCGGTTCACTGTTCAGCCCGGGGCTGTATGACACAGCAGGTCAGTGGGTCATCCGCTCGAAGCAGTGAGCGGACAGAAACCAACCCATCCCAGAGGCGACAGCAACAGGTTTGTCCTTTCACAGCCTAACTGTGCCCTCCAGTGGACACGTCCGGTGGATATCGGAGACATTGGTCATCTGCGGTCAGAGTTCACTTCGACTCTTTCTGAGGACTAAAGCCACACGTCTTTGCTTCTTTATCGAGAAGCTCCCAGGAGTAAAATGTTGCTTGGACCTGACTTTGTCCAACAGCTGCTGCTTTTGCGTTTGTCCATCTGCCCTCGGCGCCTCTCCGTGAAGGAACAGCGGGGCAGTGCGCTTGGCTGAGCAGCGCTGGAGAAAGCGGGTCGTGGAGAAGAAGAAGAAGAAGAAGCAGAGTTTCCAAAACGCAGAACCGGACGATCTGGGATTGATTCTAATCTGTCCAAGGTTTGTACCCACTATTGTTGCCTTTTCACATTGAAGATGACTTTTGAGTGACTTTTTTCCACCCTCAGTGAAGAACTTATATCGAGTTTGTGGCTGAAAGTTTTTCTCGCGCGTCTGTGGCGCAAACCTGTGACTCTAGAAGAACGATGTTACGTCTTAGTGAACCTCACTGGTTTAACTGCCAGTTTAAACTCGTGGGTGCTTCTCGGTGACTCGGTTTGCAGTTTCTGTGGATCTGGGGCGCGTTTCTCGTCCTTTTCCACTCACCGAGCACTTACACCGACGTGCCAACAGCTTTCTGCCTCATGTGGCCACACTGTAGCGTCCTGCCTGTACGTCTGATCTCACTCTGGTGTTTCAGCCTCATTATGTAAAGGTACTGATTTTACTATCATTCAAATGAGACTCCATGTAAACTTCCTCAGTCCGCCATCACTGTGAGCGAGGTTGTGTTCACTGGATTATTTCTCAGCTGGATAAAAGTGCACGACTTCATCCTTTGCTGGATGTACTCTCTCTCTCTCTCTCTCACTGTGTGTGTGTGTGTAGGTCACCTCCTCTCTCTCTCTTTGGTCTGGTCTGAGTGAAAGTGCAACAAGCACCTGCAGGGCCACATCACTGGCCCCATCCCTATTACTGCAGAATGGGCAACTTTTCCACCAAGGACAGCCATGGACCCACAGGTAGGTCATCCCTCAAACACACACACACTTAATTTACTTTCTTTAAACCAGCTCTGGCGGAATCAGCTCCCTTGAACTTTCCATGCTGTGTCTGAAAGGTTTGGCAGTGCGCACAGATGGCTGTGTTGTGTTGGCCTCGTGTTTTGAATTGTGTTGAGAAATTTCCAGGAAATCACAAACATCTGATTCATGAAGTACACGGAAGTCGGAAGCATGATACCAGAAAAGTGCACGTACTAGAATTCCCAAAAAGTGAAGGTGGATGAAGAGTAATCATGAAACTGAAGGCAGCAGAGAGAAGAAAGTGGAAAAGCTGTAGGTGTGTGAATGTGTGTGTGTCTGTGTGTGTGCTGAGTTGCAGCAGGAATCTTGGCAGCTCTCCTGTGTTGCTCAGTGAGTGGTCATTCTCCTCGCGTCCCCGTGTGATTCGTTCTGGCCCTGCCGGGCCAGCTGTGATGAATCGGCAGAATTCCCCAGCTCAGCACAAGGGCAGCGGATTAATCATAGGAAGTCTAATGCCATCTGACACACACACACACACACACACATCCACTCTCATTCAGTCAACTTGCCACCCATGCACATGGTTGGACGAGCGCATTAAGGTCTGGAATGAAGAAATAAAGAGAAGGGTTGGCTTGAGAGTCCTATTAGACAGTCCTGTCATTCTTTCTCGGTGACTTGGCCGTGCAGCAGGTGGTGCATAACTTTGCAAATGTTCAAGTGCTGATCTTACATCACTAAAGAAAAACGAAGGAACAAAAAACATTCATTTTGTTCATAGTGAAGCTTTTGTCCAAACAAGAAAAATGAGCGGGGAAGAGAAGGAAACGCTGCCTACGGGTTCCCACAGCCTCTGGAGTTCTTAACGCTGGCGTGCTGTGACAGGAACTCATCATGTGTCAAGTCTGAAAATGAATCGGTAACTGAGTGCTGCAAATACGTGGGAATTGTTTGTCCTGTGTCTGCATGTGTTCCTGAATCGGGAGCAGTGGTATGGATGAGCAGCGCTAGAGGAATGCTTGTATTACAGCATTGATTGTCAGGGGCACGGCCCGGGCATTGTGCTGGTCAGCATCTAGCGAGTTCCATCAACTCGCTAGATGATGTTTTCAGCGTCAGCATGCCTGACTGCTGACGACTGACTGCTTTCTTACTTCGTTCTGTGTCCGCTTCAGTTGTTCAGTGTATTCCTTCAGTCTGTGTGACCGAGTCACAGATGGAGGCTGTTATTCTGTCACACATGTATGCGATGACTGCTCATGGTCAGAGTTTCAGATACGGAGGTCGTCGTATGTGCAAATACTCTCTAAGAGCTCTAAACTGCTGTAAACACCCATACTTGGACTTGCGTGATGTGAAGAGATCATGATGTGAGGACGTGTGCTCCACCCACCTGTTCTTCAAACCTTCTGTTCACAATCAGGAGCAAAGTGTCTTAAAGAAAGAGGAGTTAAAACTGCTTCTTTCAGATAGCGGGTGAGCTAAGCAGCTGCACCAAGGCTCAGTATAAGAAAAGTGGACTATTTTAAACAAAGTTATTTCAGTACGGTCCAAAAATAAAAGTCGGGCCTGGAAATGAGCACAAACTTTAAAGTCCTGCTCCACTCATGAAGTTAAAACCAGAGACCAGGATATGAAATTATTTCAAGAATTGTTCTTAAATTGATGTCTTGTGTGGAAAACGTCTGACAGAAATGATTATTCAGCTCAGTTTTTCCCCTTTTTCCCATATTTAGATGCAGTCTTCAAACACAATTTGCTTTTCTCATTTTCTCTCAAATCTGTTTTTTTAGGGGCTCAGGTGGACAGTTTTCACACTCCACCTACTACGCCACAGAACGATGGTGCTGTTTTCACAACCAGTGCTCCCCAGCTTCCGTCTTCCCCTACGATCTCAGTTTCGTCTCTACCTCCAGTACCGGCGACCACTGGCAAGAAATCGCAGCACGGCACGCCAACTACTCCCAGCGCTCGCAGTCCCCCTCCAGATTGGAAGCCTTGTCCGCCGGTCAGCGCAAACAGCTCCACGGTCAGCGCTGGAGTTAACCCAGTGAACAGCAAGCCAGCCGGTGCTGTGGCCGTGAGTGAGAAAGCTACTGTAGGGAGGAATGGTGGTCCTCCTACTTCTACACCCAGGATTCCTGTTACCCCAGAGAAGAGTGTGCCTGTCAGTCCTATAAAGAGCCCCTCGTCTCTGTCTAGTGCCTCGCCTGTGGTGGGCAGCTCTTTGGGGCAAAACTGGAGAGAAAGGGACAGTGGTCTGAGTCAGTCTCTGCCGCAGTGTCAGGAACCGAAGGATGGCCAAAGCGAGGAACTGGAGAAGTTGCTGGAGGAGTGTAAGCTAGCTCTGGGAATCCCTGCCAGTGAGGACGGGAGCACAAACACAGCAGGTGAGAGTGAAATCAGTCTTATTATTATAGTACTAGTATTTGAAATTTCAAAATATCCCCTCCCTAAATAAGCACTGCAATAACAACCCCAGCAGGCTTGTTGTTTGAGTGCTACAACTCTGCATTTCAATGTGGGCCAAACGTTTGTCTGTTTTAAGAAGGGCAAGTCAATTTCCTCGACATTTTTTGTGTTTTATATGCATGTGATGCTGCCTGACATTTCTGTGACCTTCCTTCAGAGATACTGAAGCATCTGCTGACAGAAGTGAAGAGTCTGAAGAGTACATTAGAGGTGAGATGAGCTTGAAAGTTTTCTCCTCAGACACCGACCGTGCACTTAACTCTTCCCCCCCAAAGAGACGTTATCCGGTCATTCTCTATAAACTAAAGTTTGCATATGAATGTGGCAACATTTTGGAGTGAGGAGCTTTGGTACTGGATGCCTTCTAGTCGTAATGACCAGGTTCCAGTCCCCGTGAAGGATGCGTTTGCCTAAACCCCAATAAATTGACTTTTTAAAATTCTTGTATGATGACAGGAAGTCTTTGCTTTGATATACACCGGCTAGATTGTAAGCTGTGACCGTAAACGTTTCATCTGGGGTCCCACTGCCAGTCTTGTGTTGTTTAAAGCCTCTTTTTTCATCAAACTTCATCCTGTAATTAGTCCTGTGTTTTATATACACGACGCACCTTTGTTGCAGCATAACTGAACGAGTAAAGTGCATGCATTTGTAAACAGGAAGTGATGTACAGGTCAGTGTAATATGACCTGTGAGCCGAGAGGTAACAATAACACATACTGTACCATCACAGCCCACACTTTGTTCCCCTTTAACAACAACAGAGTCTTCAAGTGGAGTCTGCTTCACCCCCTGGGGGCTGCAGCTGTGCTAATGAAGGTCTTCCTGTCCTTCCACAGGAGGAAAGTCGTTGAGATCATTTTCTGTCCAACAAGATAGTTTATCAAGGACGCTCGCCTTTGGTATCACAGGCAGCTGCACCTTCTGATGAGACAACATGTGACTGTTGTCGGTGCTGTGTAAATAAAAATGAACTGAACTGAATGGCAAACACAAAAGGGTTAATAATAATGAAGAAGTGACTTTCAACCTGAAAGGTGGTGCTTGTTCACGAGAGACTCTCCGGCTATGTTCGATATGGATAAAATCAAATTCTGCAGCACTTCTTTAGTTCATTTTCTCCTTCATTCTGCGATCTTAGGAGGACGGTGATATTCTTGAGTAATTTCCTGTCAGTTACTCGTTCCGATTCCTGACCCTCCCTTATGAGGATTGTAGCCAGAGGCTTCCAGCTTCCTCTAGATCTGCCACAGATTACGACAGCTGGACTATGACAGAACGGCGCCCCTCCCCGTCCCCGTCCCCATCGCCTTTTCTTCTCTTTCTTCTATCCTCCCCGTCCTCTCGTCTGCTCTTTTATTTTTCTCATGTATTTGAATTATTTTAATTGAACTGCGACTGACGCACGTCGTCCGTTTTTATCTTCCAGCTCGTCTATTCCGCGCCTCCTTGATGTCAGCTCTGCCTATTTAATATTCAAACTGTCCAAACACTCCTTTCTTTACTTTGTCTTTCTTCCACTTTCCCACATCCTTGTAAAAGACCTAGAAATATAAGCCTCGCACGGTCCAGCTGAAGCTCAGAGGGACTGTGGTATAACACAGCGAGAGGGCTCAGTGTTATGGAAATCATGGCAATCCAAACCCGTGTTTACATGAGCCCTCTGTAGGACGATATAAGCTAGCCGGAGCTCAGCTTTATGAACCCTCCCTGCCTGCTCTGCAGTGCCGAGATCCTTTGTGTGGAGAGCCGGAGAAGGGGAGTGCAGGGCGGAGGAGGGGGTTCACATTCGGCTGTTTCCAAGACAAAACTTGTTTTGTTTTGTGCTGTGGTGAGGTAGAAGGGCTGCAGCTTGCAGTGACCCACTGGCCATGTTTTGTGCGTGTGCACACGAAACAAAAGACTTACAAACACATGCACCAAGAATTCTTCAGAGGCCTCCCCCCTCCCCTCAGCCCCCAGCTGGGCCTGTTGACCGCTCCACCCCGAGCACAAGACTGAAATGAGCGATGGCTCTCCCTCTCTCTCTCATCTCTTCCTTCCTCTGGATGCCTTCAGCCCCCCCTCTCCTCTATTCTGCATTCACCATCCATCTTTTCGTCTGACCCCACCTTGCTTAAGCCGTTTCCTCTTCAGATCTGACCCCATTTTTGACCCCTTTTTTTCTTGTAATTTAAGTAGCTGTTATTTTTCCAGTCACACTCAGACAGATAAGCCTCCCTGATGTGCTTTCTTCATCTGTCCTCAGCACTGCTTTTCCTAATGCTCCTTATCTGTCTCTGTCTACCCGGCAGCAATAATGTATTTTCCATTTCTTTGTAGTTAAACTGAATTCTAAAGAAAGCCACATGATTGCCCATTGTGCAATGAACTGCTAAGGATGTTATCAAATGTACCATCTGTTTGTGCTTATGAGCATGACAAGCTTTCAGTTTTCTTAACCAGCAAAAATGAAAATACTCCAATCGTGGCTGTGTTGTGGGGGTGGATGGTCAGATTTGTGTTCCCTGCTGGAGTCGATCTCAAAGCATTTGGAATCAGTTCCAGGTGAGCGCTGGCCGAGATTTCCTGAAATGATCTCCAGGTTCTCTCTGTTCTCTTTGCTCCTTGACAGTCTGCTGCAGTGAAACAGGCCGTGCATTTGGACGCCACAGATCACATGTAGACTGATGGAAGGATGGGAGAAGGGTTCCCGACTCCATTGGGAAGCTTTTCTTAAATATGCAACTCTCTTGTTAGCTTATGGTTAAGTTATGTTTGAGCATCATTTGCAGAGTTTTTTGGCCATTTTGCACTGCACATCTGGGAGGCAAATGTGTCTTAATAAATATATTTGAATTCACACCACAGCTTGGAGAGAGCAGTAATCACTGAGTTGGGATGATTCCCCAAGTTAGAGTGGGCGTGGAGGTGAAGTAGGGACACATAGTAGTAAACACAGCACAAATCTTCAAGTGTGTGCTGAACTCTTTCCAGGAATTGTCAGGAACGCAGATTTGCATCTAGAGTATAGACATGTGTATGTATGCCTGTACTACATCTGGTCCTGCAGCGGGGCATGAGGCCGGGTCCTGGGGTCCTGACAGTCCACACCCTTATCTCAGTGTTAACTGAGGAGCACCCCTTCCTGTTTCCTTAAACAGACACGCTCCAGTTGGTGTCCACATCTAGATAACAAAGACTCTGCAAAGACAAGATTCTTTAAGTCCACGCGGGTGTTTTTAATAATCCTAAATATAGACTCGGAGAACTCCAAACAGGATTCACTATCCTGCTGATTTCCAAGGAGAGTGTGCTTCGGCTTAACCTGAGTATATGTATGCGTGTTGGAGAATGAAACGGTGTGGTTTGATGTTGATGTGAAAGAACAGGGGAGGTGTGTGTCTGTGGGAGAGAGGAAAGCAACGTGATATGCATGTGTATGTGTGCGCGCATGCATCCAGAGTAATCAGGTCCAGCTGTGGTCTTGAGTCAGTGGTCAGATGAGGGAACGGCTTGGCTCAGACTCGCCTCCTCCTCCACATCTTCATCCATTCTTCATCTAATTACCACCCTTCCCAATCCCTCCACTCCTCCACACTCTCGCAGTTCCCCAGCTTACATTTCTCCACAGTCTGTGAACTCCCTTTCCTTAAATCTGTGTGTGATTCCAACAACTTCTATTGTCCTCCCTGTCTTCTCTGACGTTTTTCCACATCCCTCTGTTTTTCTTTTATGATGTTGGTCGCTTAACATTTTTTAATAGTCTGGTATCGTTTACCTCTTGGCTTCATTGGCTCTGAGTGCCTGTTTTGATGTCTGGGGGTAGTGTTTGTTCATGTCTGCTGCTGCAGGACTATAAGAATGAAAGCTGGAAGCGTTTTTTTACATCACGAAGATATGAAACTGAATCCGAGTTGGGATTTGGTTTTCCCATGTCCAAAAAAACTGTTTTTGGATCACAGCCACACCGATGGTGTCGCAGAAGGCAGTTTCACAATGTAATCTTTGGTCCGGCTCCCAAAACGTTGCTTACATTTGCTTTGTTTTTCTGTTTGTGTCGGAGCTTGTTCGGCTTCGAGTCGTTTTTTTTCCCTCCAAGAATGATTTTTAAAAACGAGCAGACCACTTTTTGTTCTCATGATCGAGTTTTGCCTCATTTGAGTTGGCTTGCCAGCTCCACTCCCCCCCTCGGCTTGCTGAGGCCTGCTGCTCGCTTCAGCTCAACTTGTCGTCTAATGAGGGCGAAATGGATATTTGATAGTTTATTTGATTGCAGTCATTCTCTGCGGAAAGCTGAGCTGTTTCTTTTTGTCTGTCTGATTAACTTAAAGCCAACTTTAATCATCTGGATTCTTTATGGCATTATTGTGAAAATAATTTTGATTGCGTGGATTATCCGTTACATTTTTATTATATTTCTCTCAGTCCTGATCAAAGGTTTAAGGCCACTTGAAAGATGGCAAAAAAAACATATTTTGCATGGTTGGATCTTAACGAGGTTCCAAGTCAAGCTTCAACATACAACAAGAAGAAAGAGTGAGACAAAACATTTTGTTGAGCATGTAATTTATTGAAACTAAAACAGGCTGTTTTACAGCTGCTCAAAGGTTTAGGGCTACATGCCTTTAAAGGGCCAAATCTGTGCAAAAATGTAGATTTATTGTCATTTTCTGTCATGACATTCTGATGGCAAAGGCAAAAAATCTTTCCCTTAAGCTCCCCCCTGTGGTTTGAACTTTTGATCGGGACTGTATGACAGATTATTTACAAAATTTATAGTCAGCTTCTGCTGCACTTGTGTTCAGCTTACCAGTCAGCTGTGCTAGCGTATGCCCACACAGAACATGGGTGCTGTTTCTTAAATTAGTTGGACAAACTGAGATTTTCCTGCTAATAAAGTATCCTCTGTTTGCTTTCCAGTCAGAGCGTGGCGAATGGCTGCAGTTCCAGGGTGACCTGCAGGTGGCGGTGGCGGTGGCAGATCGCCTGAGAGCTGAGGCAGAAGAGGAGTTGACGGCGATCCGAACAGCCCACAAAGACATTGAGAAGGAGCTTTCTGCTGCCCAGCAGAGACAGAAAGAGGCTGATGTGCAGCTGGTTACTCTGAGGGAAGAGTTGAAGGAGAGCAGGCAAAAACTGGCTAATCTCACCAAGGTCCAGGGCAAAAGTGAAGCCCAGGAACCTTGTCATGAACCTGAGAAGCCAAATGGAGAATCTAACAAGTCTGAGAGCAAGGAAGAAAGCCACAGAGGCAGGGAGAGGGTTGTGTACAGGTTAGGAGGAGAAGGGCTGGATAGTAAGAATCAGAACGAGGTGGTGAAGAATGTCGCTGACGAAGAGGCGAAAACAGACTGTAAAGATGTGACTAAGCGCTACCTGAGAAATGTGACCAATGAGGACAGGAACAGAGAGGGGGTGCGATCCAGTGAAACACGCAGGATGGTGACTACAGAGAGGTCAAGGTGAGAAAACGGTTCGAGCCTAAGCGTACGTCTGTGGAACTGGACAGAGATTTGAAAACAAACCTTCTCTGCTCCACATCATCTCTGCTAACAATCACCAAACTTGGTCAGGACTGCGGCTGTGCTTTCTCTATAACGTACTGCATTAAGTCGACCGCTTGAAAAGAATTTAAACAGTCCAATCTACAAGTGGAGCGTGAAGCAGCTGTGTGAGGAGAGTTGATTTGGTTTGTTTTATCCATTCTTTGCTGCAGAAGCCTGTCCAGATTACCCAGCTCCTCAGAATCCAACACCATGCTGAACGGAGCCTCCCAGTCCAGTTCTGCTGCAACAGCTTCTGCTGCAAACAAGGTGAGACTCATACACAGGAAGTGGCTTCATTAGGGTCTGCTTGTTAATGAAGACATGCATACTGTATGCACACACAGCTATACCTAATTAGATACTTTTTTTTTCTTTAAAAGAACTTGTTGCAATTAAGAGGTCGAAATCTGGACTGGCAGGACGGCAGGTCAAGTAGTGACGCAGGTGAGCCCACCCACGCCTCATACTACTAAGGAACTATGTTTTTAACCATAGTCTCCATGTAGACGATGGGATTAAACCTCATTTTGTTAATTCATTCATAATTTTTAGAGCCAAAAGTGACCATATTGTAAATTTGTAAATTTGAGCGTCTTAGAGATCTGAGAGCGAGCCTGAAGTAGTGACTAGTTTTTTGGTTGTCGAGGTTTGGTTTGGGAAAATAAAGGCGGCGCTGATGTGCTGCATAGTGTTGTGGTACAAACTAATGACATGAAAGTACAGCCCTGTTGTTGTTTCTTTTCAGCTGATATCTCTTCCACACAATATATTTATGTGTAAGTCATAGCTGTTCTTTCTTCATATTCTAATTATGGCGTTAGGTCGTTTTAAATTACTTTTAAATACACACATTTACAAAAAGAGCCTTTAACCGTGTAGATGTTTGTGTTAAGTTAAAATGTGTTGTGCTGTGACTAAGCCTTCCTGCACTGGATGCTCATAGCTTGCTGGTGTGTAACGCAGGGTTGTTTCTTGTCTGTGCAGGAAAATGCGAGGAGTCTTTAAACAAGTACAATTCAGCCCTCACCGAGTTGCCGCCCACCAAGTGAGTCCACAGCGACGCTCTGTGAACAGTCACATCCTTTATAAATCGAACGACTTGTTTGGACTGAAGCAAAATAGATCGTGAAGCTTAAGTAGAGGAAACACTTCTCGTGCGACGTTCAGTTTGCTCTACTGTAACTGACTCGAGCGTGCGTGCACGTTTTCAGGTCTCAGGATGGATTCAACCTGCTGCTGCGTCGCCATGGAGGCTCAAAGAGAAACTCGCTGCTCCGCTGGTGTCAGAGTCGAACCCAAGGCTACAAGGTGACCCTCAAGATGCTTTTATATGTAGTTCAGTTTACAGGTGTGTGTGTGTGGGTTCTTGGTCATTATCTCTAAATCTCCACCAAGTATTCCAAACTCTGATAAATTTATTTTTTTATTTTTTTATTAAACATTCAAGAAACCTGGAAGGCTGCACCTGTGCTCCCACTCCACAAAGACGGGGACCCGAGTGATTTAAATTATTATTGCCTGTCTCAAATTGTCCTCCCCTTGCTAAAATATTAGAGCTCCAGCTGACACTGGTTCTGGAATCAACTTTTACCCTCAGGATTAAATCATGTGACAGATCAACAGCTCCATTGAGTGTTTCCAGTAATATAACTGAAACTCTCGGTAACCATTAGTATTGAACCTGTCAAAAGCATCTGATCTAGATTTTAGATTATCTTTCTGGTAGAACTACAGAGGTGTCACGTAACCTCTGCTCACTGTTTGCAGAGGTGTTCCACAGGGGTCCATCCTTGGGCCCTTTGAATTCACTCTGTATACAAACAATATTATATCTGCCCCTCATAAAAAGTTTTGTATACATTCACTAGTCAAAAGATCATTGTAATAATTCATAATTTGTGCACACTTAAATATGGTGATATTATTGATATGCATCTTTCTTCATCTGCCTTGAAGCCTCTTGATTCTGTGATTATGTGAAAAGTGAATGGCTCGCCTTAGGTGAGAGACGAGAGCTGAACTGTATGTTTATCTACAGCTTACTAACTTCTGACTACAGTTAAATACATGTTTACAGTATCAGGTCACATGCATGTTAACATTAGCTGGCCCTTTTATTCACACTGAACTTGAAAAACTAATTTAAATAAGGGATGAGCTGCCAAAACCTATGAGACTACCCTCTCTGGTTTCATTTAGACATTTTAAAAAGGTTGTACTTGGACGTGCTTTTCTTATAATAATCAGTGAACACGTGTAATGTGTTTGAGCTTTTGCACATTTGTTTATAGACCTGTTTAAATAAAGGACTTAATAACAGTGGTAGTCTAACAGGTTTTAACACTGAAGTAATGAACATAATAGATTTTTGTATCCTCTCCTCTTCATGCAGAACATTGACATCACCAACTTCAGCAGCAGCTGGGCCGACGGCCTGGCGTTCTGTGCCGTCTACCACACCTACCTCCCCTCACATATCCCTTACAGCACCCTCGGCCCCGAGAACAAGGTAGTGCCGGTTTCTGTGTGACTGATGGGATGAAGCTACTCGTTTGTGTTAAACTTATCGATTTTACTTCCTTCGTTGTAGAAAGAGAATCTCAGTCTAGCGTTCAAAACAGGAGAGAGCGTTGGGATTGCGCAGTCTCTGGTAAGACTTTGTGTTTTAACCAATTTCCCATTTTACACACACACGAAACAGATTTTTGTTTGTTGTGCTCATAAATGTGTCTCTTTAACAGACAGTGGAGGAGATGCTGAGGGCGGGCGGTCCTGACTGGCAGCGGGTTCTGAGCTATGTGGAGAGCATGTACCGCCACTTTGAGATGTAACTGTTGGAGGTACTGTCAAACGGCCCCGCCGCAGATGACACTTCAGAAACGCTGTCAAAGAAGCATAGTTCATCATAATTGTTCCCTGAATACTACTTTTGCTGGGTGGTTAAAAGCGGATGACTTTCAAAGCTACAGATTGTAACTGAAATAGACTCAGAAACAGCTGTCACAAAAGCCTGTAACCAAAGGATGTAAGCACAGATGGGTGTGAGCTGCGTGCACTCGTTTCTGTTCAGACAATAAAACGGACATGCAAAAGTCACATTTTAGCTTTTAAAGTGGATATTATCGTGACCGCCTTGTGGAAATTTCGGTTATGTGGAACCTTTTTAGCATCTTTCTATTAAAGTGTGTACACGAGTTGCTGTAAATGTCTCCACACTGGTACTTTACAGTCAAAAAGTACTGTATTAGGTCTTCCATGAAATCTATAATCTTTGGCTTTTATATGTGATGCTTTGCAAAGATTCCACATGTGTTTGGACATTTGAGCACTGTGTAAATACGCACTTTTGTCAGCACTTTGTTGATGTCAGAATGTAATGTGCAGTAGTTTTGTAAAGGCTGTGTGGGCATTCAGCTGCAAGGCCTCAGTCCAGGCAGAAACGTGTCTGATGATTTATCTTAGATAAAGTTTCAGTTTTTCAGTAAAAGTTGGCGTTTCCTCACATAAAACACATGTAATCAAAATTTCAAAGCGCTTCCGTGATGCTAACGAGAGAGCCGGTGCTGTTAAGTTGCTCAGGGATGTGTGTTAAAGAAGCGACACAGCTAAAGCAAATACAAGCCTCCACAAGACTGCACATCCGGTTTCAACATCATCTCGCATCACACCTGCATCCTCGCTGATGCGCATCTGGTATTTTTACGACATGTTGGAAACTGTTGACAAAGTTGTACGTGCCAAAATGAATCAAGTGCTCCTTACATTGTAAGATATGTTTGTATTTAACTAGTGTGAAGAATTATACCAAAGAAATAAACAGTTTATTTGGATGAAGTGGCGCCGTGAGTCTTGTTTACTAACCCCACTGTTAGGATTGAAAAGAACAGACACGAAAATCCATTTATGGGCTTTTGGCTCAACATTCTCATCTCTTCTGTTTTGAACTGGGAGGAGCTCATGTTTGAAATTGGCTTAACCTTGGCTTTACTGCCACCTGCTGGTGAATATAAGGTTATGCATGCTTCTGTTTGCCTGCATCATGCTGCTATTCCTCAGTAAAAAAATTTGAATTGCCACTTAGTGGCTACAGCACGGTCAGTGTTGCACCCATCATGTCAACTCATAATCACCGCGATGCTATTTTTACCTCGTTTTCTTTGTCCAACCTGTATTTATGTCTATAAACTTCTAAACAAGCAATTATAAAGACAAAACTCAATGTTTGAAAGCGCCTGAGATCAGCGGAGAGGGAGGGTTTCAGACAACTGTCGGATCAGTCTCATCACTTCCTCCAGAGACGCAACACCCACTGCCAGCCTGTCGTCCTTTGTTGTCACGAGATAATTAAAATGTCAAGCCTGTTTATTACATAGCTGAATTGTGCTAATATGGCTTTGTATTCAATTAGTAGGCCACAGAGTCCTGTAATGTAGCAAAATATTTCCTAAAACAACAGAGATTTGATTGGTGGTCTCCGTTTTCAAATAATATGGTCGTTTTGTGTCTAATACACATGCAGTTTTCTGTTCCTTGTGACATTTAAGATGATCTCTCCTAGTTATGGATACAATAACACCTCGGTGTGTCTCTCCGGGCTTTGGAAGTGGATTGGAATTGTCTCCACGGACAAATGATGCTGGTCTCTCCCCAGGCAAAGGTGTCGAGTGTGTGCACACCCTCCTGCTATGCTTTGTGTGCTGCGTGTGATATGCTTCCTAATCTTCCTATGCGTGTGAGAGGAGCCCCCTGGGGCCCTGGCAGGAGGACAGGAGGAGGAGCTTGGTCACTCAGGTACAGGTAAAGTGACGCGTTTGCTGTCAGTTTGGGGTCAGAAGCAAACATTCGAAGCGTGACTGTGAACATGAACGCGATCTGGACCCTAGCTGTTTGTTTCAAAGTTGTGAGTTTTGCCGTTTCTGGTCGGACGCAGAATTCATCCAGGTAAGTGGTGGAATTTGGTATGAAGGGAGTCGCATTTGTTTCCTGAACGAGAACGCCTGCATTCGTGAATGAATTGATGGCGCACAACCACCTCCGTTCGTCAGTAACGCAACTTTCTTTCCTCTGTGCCAGTGCTACGTTGTATCTGGTCTCAGGTCCAGAGGTGGTGCACGCTGGCACGCCGACTCCTCTGGCCGTCACCGTGTTCGGAGACTTCCCGGGCACGGTGACAGCTGAATTGGGACGTGGAAGCACCAAAGTATCACTGACCGAAGACTTCCAAGAAGGTGATGTGCAGTCACAAGCCGATTCAAGCTTGAATTAGTTTCTTTTAACTTTCGGGAGGGTTAAAAGGTCATTCTGTTTTAAAGGTTTGACGAGTGTCCTCACGCTTCCTCCTGTAAGTATAGTTTTTATTTCTTCTCACGGCAGTAGAGGGGGGAAAAAAAGTCTTTCTGACTGGGATCACAGTGTTAACACTTATGTCATCGCTCCAGATTCCTGACTCCTTAACCCAGAATTCCCTCTTAAACCTGACGGTGCGGGGCTACAAAGGAAACACTGTCATTTTCACCAACACCACCACCCTAACCTTCAGTCCCAGGAATGTGTCCACCTTTATCCAAACTGACAGATCCCGCTACCATCCAGGGGACGCAGTCAAAGTCAGAGCCGTGTGTGTTCAGCTGGATAACCATCCATACAAGGACAGAGTGGATCTCTCTGTACGGGTGCGTCTCTATTGTCTGTGTGAAAGAACAAAGCCACAGGAACTCTGTTCTTTTTTCATTGGTCACTGGGACCTTGACTGATATTCCTTTCTTACATGCAGGATCCCAGTGGGAATATCGTTGACAGGTGGGAGTCCACGCCCAATCTGGGAATCGTGTTGCGAGAATTCCCTTTGTCCCAGACGGCTGCTCTTGGACGCTGGGTGATCGCAGCTACTGTGAATGTAGGGTTGTTGTTGTTTTCCCCTCTGCACGCTGTGATGGACTAAGAAGGAATATCTTCTCATCCGAGCTTCCCTCTTCTTACATGCAGGGTGTGGCTGACGAGAAGCAGTTTGTTGTGGAGCTTCATGGTAACGTGCATATCGATTTATTCCAAAATAACGGTGATGGTTTATGTTCGATCGGTCAGTTTGAGGATAGACGGCACTGGTTGACCTGAACAACATCAGTGGTTCAGAGTGAATCATTCTGACAACAGCTGGATGGATTCCTATTACATTTAATGCCTAGGATTTATCCAAATCCTTTTGCGATGCCTTGACTTTCCCTCTAAAACGGGAATGTCAAACTCATTTTGCATTGTGAGCCACAAACAGCCCCTGAAGTGGGTCGGACCAGTGAAACTCCCCTTTCTGTCGGTGTAAAGAAGTTTGACTGCACATTTGATCCCTGAAATATTTTGATATAGGAAAAAAAGACATGCAGTTTCAACTACATGCTGCTGTAGTAAATGAAGGAAATCTGTCAGCCTGATTCTTTGGGCTTAAATTGATTCCCTCTTTCATATTTTCCATCCTGTCGGGTCAACTGTAGTCTTCGACGGGCCGATTCTGGCCCCCAGGCTTTATATTTGACACCCCTGCTGTAGAATCGCCACGTACTTCAGCTCTACATTTTCTAAATGACTTAAAGTCACAGTTCCCAAATGGCAACGTCTGTTCCCTTTGGCGATCTTCCTGTCACGCCACTCGCTGACATTTTTGTTTTGACGGATCTTCTAATCTTCTTGTTGAGTCTCAGGTCAGCTTGTAATTTTCCCAGCGTCCACTTCTGCAGTGCTTTGTTCTTGGTATCGAAACTAGGATTAAACTGAGATCTACCAAAATGACCATCCTGTCTCACAGAGCGCCCACACTTTGACGTTCTGATCAAGACGCCGTCACACATCCTTGCTGGAGATGACGTCTCAGGATCAGTGAGAGCACTGTGAGCTCATCTGGATCATTTCAGCCAATAACATATTTTCATACATATAAGTGAAGCAAGTGAAGCAGCATTAGTGTGTTTTTCCATTTAGGTACCCTGGTGGACGACCCTTAGGTGGAACATTAGTTGTTTCTCTGGAGTCTGCTATGAGCAACACGACCTCTGCTATGCAAACTAAAGAGGTGAAGCTCTCCATGTCCCCTTTTCTTCAGTTTTTCATATCTTTAATCATAAACTGAAACAGCAATAGAAACTATAAGAGACACTATCTGTCATTTTTAACCTTCGCTTTCAGTTCTACGGATCAACACAGTTTTTCTTCAGCAATGATCAACTCCAGGCTCTGCATACTTCATCAGTTAGCAGTGACGGTCGTCCCACTGTGCACGTTACTGTCTCTGTTAACGACAGCACCACAGGTATGACGCATTTTAATAAACCAGCGTTGCTGCAAGTATAACTTTAACTTCACCAAACAACATAATGTTCTTTGTTAAGGGTTTAAAGTGAACAAAACCGTGAAAGTCCACCTGATGCAGAATGTATTCCAGCTCACATTCCACGATTTTCCACCCACGCTAAAGCCGTCGTTACACTTCTCTACAAACGTGAGTTATTATTATTATCATAACTCACATGTCAGAGCCTTTTGGACACAGTATTAGTGCCTCCTCTGTTTCACAGCTCAGGATCTCAAGATACGACAGGAAGCCGCTCAGCTCAGTGGATCTAAAGCACTCTGCTGTGGTTCAAATCAATCAGATAACGTCTGTGAAAAACGCAGAACCCACAGCTCTGATACTTCCTGTGTCTGAGGACGGGGACGTCCGCATCAGGTTTAAATTACAGGCTCAAGTTGTGACGCTCTTTATTCAGGTCAGTAATGTAATTCTCCAACACGCAAAGGTGGACTTGCAGAACAATCACAGTTCTGTACTTTTGTTGCTTGTAAGAGTTTCAGTAGCGTAAAAGATGACATTAAATTTAAGAGAAATGACTGAAATTAAAAACACGACCTCTGATGTGTTATGTTTTCAGAAGAACAAAGAAAGATGGAGAACATCAGTTCATAAGTGCACATTTTCTTTATCTTACTGCTATAAATACTGATTTTTAGGCGAGATTTCAGTTCAGTGAGGAGACTCTGAAGATTTCCAACAACTTCTCCTCTCCGAGCGACTCGTATGTTCAGATCGCCCCCGGCAACACATCTGCACAGGTATTATATACAAAGTTAATATTTTTAATATATCACAGCTGCATGTATCCAAAATGTAACTATATTTATTTAATTTCCAGATTGGCTTGCCTCTGCAGATAAATGTAGAGAGCACCTTTAACCTGACCAAGCTTCACTTTGTGGTATGTTTGGTTAAATACACAGTGTGTGCATTTGATTTTCTGCATCTTTTCTGCATTAAGGACAAAATGCAACATATTGTAAAGTAAAATTAATCTTATGAATTGCAAGAAAATCTTACAGTGGCCAGCACATAAGTGTCTAAGCTTCTAACTGTAAATCATTTCTGTGGCTTTGTTGTGTTACACACAATTACTCATTAATGCAGAGTACTATGTGTGTGTTTAAACACTGTTACCGGAAGTTGTGCACCTGTCCGTGACACTTCTTCAACCCAACAATGATTTAGTAATGTATGTACAGTGGGGCAAAAAAGTATTTAGTCAGCCACCGATTGTGCAAGTTCCCCCACTTAAAATGATGACAGAGGTCAGTAATTTGCACCAGAGGTACACTTCAACTGTGAGAGACAGAATGTGAAAAAAAAATCCATGAATTCACATGGTAGGATTTGTAAAGAATTTATTCGTAAATTAGGGTGGAAAATAAGTATTTGGTCACCTCAAACAAGGAAAATCTCTGGCTCTCACAGACCTGTAACGTCTTCTGTAAGAAGCTTTTCTGTCCCCCACTCGTTACCTGTATGAATGGCACCTGTTTGAACTCATCATCTGTATAAAAGACACCTGTCCACAGCCTCAAACAGTCAGACTCCAAACTCCGCCATGGCCAAGACCAAAGAGCTTTCGAAGGACACCAGGAAAAGTATTGTAGACCTGCACCAGACTGGGAAGAGTGAATCTACAATAGGCAAGCAGCTTGGTGTGAAAAAATCAACTGTGGGAGCAATCATCAGAAAATGGAAGACATACAAGACCACTGATAATCTCCCTCGATCTGGGGCTCCACGCAAGATCTCATCCCGTGGGGTCAAAATGATCATGAGAACGGTGAGCAAAGATCCCAGAACCACACGGGGGGACCTGGTGAATGACCTGCAGAGAGCTGGGACCAAAGTAACAAAGGTCACCATCAGTAACACACTACAACGGCAGGGAATCAAATCCCGCAGTGCCAGACGTGTTCCGCTGCTGAAGCCAGTGCATGTCCAGGCCCGTCTGAAGTTTGCCAGAGAGCACATGGATGATACAGCAGAGGATTGGGAGAATGTCATGTGGTCAGATGAAACCAAAGTAGAACTTTTCGGTATAAACTCAACTCGTCGTGTTTGGAGGAAGAAGAATACTGAGTTGCATCCCAAGAACACCATACCTACTGTGAAGCATGGGGGTGGAAACATCATGCTATGGGGCTGTTTTTCTGCCAAGGGGACAGGACGACTGATCCGTGTTAAGGACAGAATGAATGGGGCCATGTATCGTGAGATTTTGAGCCAAAACCTCCTTCCATCAGTGAGAACTTTGAAGATGAAACGAGGCTGGGTCTTCCAACATGACAATGATCCAAAACACACCGCCCGGGCAACAAAGGAGTGGCTCCGTAAGAAGCATTTGAAAGTCCTGGAGTGGCCTAGCCAGTCTCCAGACCTCAACCCCATAGAAAATCTGTGGCGGGAGTTGAAAGTCCGTGTTGCTCGGCGACAGCCCCAAAACATCACTGCTCTCGAGAAGATCTGCAGGGAGGAATGGGCCAAAATACCAGCTACTGTGTGTGCAAACCTGGTAAAGACCTATAGTAAACGTTTGACCTCTGTTATTGCCAACAAAGGTTATGTTACAAAGTATTGAGTTGTATTTTTGTTATTGACCAAATACTTATTTTCCAGCCTGATTTACGAATAAATTCTTTACAAATCCTACCATGTGGATTCATGGATTTTTTTTTTCACATTCTGTCTCTCACAGTTGAAGTGTACCTCTGGTGCAAATTACTGACCTCTGTCATCATTTTAGGTGGGGGAACTTGCACAATCGGTGGCTGACTAAATACTTTTTTGCCCCACTATATTTTGTAGGTGAGCTCTAAAGGCCAGGTGGTAGCTGCTGGGACCCAAAACTCCTCGTCCTTCTCTGTGACCCCAGCGCTGTCCTGGGCCCCTGCGGCCTGTGTCACCGTTTACTGCATCCTGTCTGACGGCGAGATCATCAGCGACGCAGCACAAATATCCATCAGTCGAGACAGCTATGTACAGGATCTCGTTTTATTATATTGCTCTAATGAATTCCCAACAGTAATCCTCTTCATCCTGTGCCGTACTCTGTGTGCGTGCTCCCCTCAGGTGTCATTAAAGTGGAGCAGTGAAAGCGCCCAGCCAGGTGAGCAGGTATCGCTGACTGTGACCGGTCTTGAATCCAGGTCTCAGCTGGCAGTCACGGTAATGGGGACACACGATGACGCCCTGCAGCCCGATCTGAACTTTAAAGAGGAAGGGGTATGACCGCAGTAACCATGCTTCCTTCTGTATAAATGCTGATTATGTCTGCAGACAAAAGCTTAAAATTCATCTGTGAAACATGAGCTCCTGCGAACCTTCGTCAGAAAGTCACCTGTTTTAGATACCGCAGGATTTCCTTCATATTGTTCTCCCAGTCACCCCAGTCACCTCAGTCCCCCAGCACACTGTTCCCAGTTAGATACTGCACGGAAATTGAAAAAGTGATCACTAAACCGGCTCGTCCAGATATAACATATCTGTCTGCTTTGTTAGGAGGTGACTCCTGTTTCTAAGAGCTGGTAACCTCAGTGCTCTGGATTCAGGACCTGAGGCTTAAGGATCGCTGCAATAGAGGAAACCAAGTGTCACCTTTTCTCACCTCCAAAGCTCTGACAGTCTGTAGAGAGTGTGTGTGTGAGAGAGAGTGTAGGTGTGAGTGTGTGTGAGAGTGTAGGTGTGAGTGTGTGTGTGTGGTAGAATAGATCATTTAAAAACTGTGATCGCCTCAGATTCCTATAAAGACGCTTAGACTTTACGTCACACCTGACTTCTAACTCATGTGGTGATCTGACAACAATCCATTTAAAAACTTTCTCGCCCAAACAGATTCACTGTTACCCATTTTTCCTCTTCCTGTCCCACCACAGGACTGTGATCTTCAGATCCTGACCAATACGAAATTATACAGGAAAAACCAGCCTGGACCTAAAAATGGTAAAACGGCTGTTTTTTTTTTTGTAGTTACGATACTGACTTGACTTTGCATCTTCAGTGCTATAAATACAATCTCATGGCTTTCAGAAGGACATGCCCCAGAGGTGCACAAGGACTGGCACCACTGGATGGATGGTGCTGAAGCTTTGCTGTGGTTGAACACTAACGTTAGGTAAGGGCTGAGAGGGGAAGGTGATTCATCTGATCCACTACAGGGAGTGCAGAATTATTAGGCAAATGAGTATTTTGTCCACATCATCCTCTTCATGCATGTTGTCTTACTCCAAGCTGTATAGGCTCGAAAGCCTACTACCAATTAAGCATATTAGGTGATGTGCATCTCTGTAATGAGAAGGGGTGTGGTCTAATGACATCAACACCCTATATCAGGTGAGCATAATTATTAGGCAACGTCCTTTCCTTTGGCAAAATGGGTCAAAAGAAGGACTTGACAGGCTCAGAAAAGTCAAAAATAGTGAGATATCTTGCAGAGGGATGCAGCAGTCTCAAAATTGCAAAGCTTCTGAAGCATGATCATCGAACAATCAAGCGTTTCATTCAAAATAGTCAACAGGGTCGCAAGAAGCGTGTGGAAAAACCAAGGCGCAAAATAACTGCCCATGAACTGATAAAAGTCAAGCGTACAGCTGCCAAGATGCCACTTGCCACCAGTTTGGCCATATTTCAGAGCTGCAACATCACTGGAGTGCCCAAAAGCACAAGGTGTGCAATACTCAGAGACATGGCCAAGGTAAGAAAGGCTGAAAGACGACCACCACTGAACAAAACACACAAGCTGAAACGTCAAGACTGGGCCAAGAAATATCTCAAGACTGGTTTTTCTAAGGTTTTATGGACTGATGAAATGAGAGTGAGTCTTGATGGGCCAGATGGATGGGCCCGTGGCTGGATTGGTAAAGGGCAGAGAGCTCCGGTCCGACTCAGACGCCAGCAAGGTGGAGGTGGAGTACTGGTTTGGGCTGGTATCATCAAAGATGAGCTTGTGGGGCCTTTTCGGGTTGAGGATGGAGTCAAGCTCAACTCCCAGTCCTACTGCCAGTTTCTGGAAGACACCTTCTTCAAGCAGTGGTACAGGAAGAAGTCTGCATCCTTCAAGAAAAACATGATTTTCATGCAGGACAATGCTCCATCACACGCGTCCAAGTACTCCACAGCGTGGCTGGCAAGAAAGGGTATAAAAGAAGAAAAACTAATGACATGGCCTCCTTGTTCACCTGATCTGAACCCCATTGAGAACCTGTGGTCCATCATCAAATGTGAGATTTACAAGGAGGGAAAACAGTACACCTCTCTGAACAGTGTCTGGGAGGCTGTGGTTGCTGCTGCACGCAATGTTGATGGTGAACAGATCAAAACACTGACAGAATCCATGGATGGCAGGCTTTTGAGTGTCCTTGCAAAGAAAGGTGGCTATATTGGTCGCTGATTTATTTTTGTTTTGTTTTTGAATGTCAGAAATGTATATTTGTGAACAGAGGTGTGGACTCGAGTCACATGACTTGGACTCGAGTCAGACTCGAGTCATTAATTTTATGACTTTAGACTTGACTTGAAAAAATGTTCTAAGACTTGTGACTTGACTTGGACTTTTACACCAATGACTTGGGACTTGAATTGGACTTGAACCGGTTTACTTGAAAAGACTTGATATTTTACCCCAAATACAAAATTTAACATGCATATTATATAGAGATTGAAAATGTGACGTCATTCACGGGTAGAACCGCAAAGGATTCTGGGAACTCGTGGCAAGCGGTACTAGCGCACGCAGGCTTTCAATTAAAATCAGTTATACAGCGATAAAAAGAAACACAAGAAGCCGTTGTATTATTAACTGCAATAGCCGGTCGCATGACAGCCACGGGAAGCCGACGGGTAAAGAGATCGGTTGTTATCGGATTACCTCGTTGAAGAGAAATTGTTCGAGCCATGTTTCCGAAGTAACAAAGAGGCGACGGGTGGCCTGGATTGCAGCCATTCAAAGGTCAAATATAACGTCCCAGAACCCTCCAGCTCACAGGTTAGTCTGCTCCAAGCATTTACACAAAGGTCAGTGTTTTTTAGTAGTTAATACGTCATTTTCATAACATAACTGGTGATATAGGTTACAAGCAAGTCTGGCGCTGAACAGAAATTGTCGCGCTATGCTCCTTTATTTATTGTGCATAAATAGTGAATTGTCCTGACACAATATTGCGTTTCGCTTCTGTTATTATGGTACATTGACAAAAACATATACTTTTATTCACAGGATAAAACAGGTTTTTTGTATCACTAATTGTCCAGTACGATTACAGCATACAGTATTATTGTCACTGCTACATTTCTGTGATGCTACCAGAAATTATTTCCACTACTAATTAATTACCGTTGAGCTCAAAGGTCCTATTAATAAACGGTTAACGAATGTGTATTTATGACGACGATTTGTGAGACTGGTAAACTTATGATACGTACGATGGTCTTTCGTTCTACACGGTGCATTTCAAGGTCCTGCACCCATCCGTCGGTAAACTGTACCTGGGCTTGTTGCAGTGACCTGAAGTTACTAAACTTCATGAGTGTATGCACTCACTCCAAGAACCGTATGATTATAAATATGCATATAAATATGCTACGATGAGATAGCTGACTTCATCTAACTAGCAAATGTTGTCCAGGCTACGTTGGTGATACAGTTTTTTTAATGTGTATGATATTTTTGTCATGCGATTTTAAAGCCGGTCCTACAACCGCATCCAAGAATAGCATGCGGCTTATCTCAGAACTGTCGGTGAAAACTATTCTTGGAGCTAGGTTTAATTGAGCTGCATTTTAAAGAGGTGCAATTTCACAATTTGTGTATATTTTCTAAGTTCACTATTTTGTCATGTGTTGAGAAAAACACAGATTTTAAAATTACATGGTCTAATATTTACATTTAGCATAACTGCAACATTATTTTTTCGTTGTTTTTTTTTTTTAAAGACTCGAAAGGACTTGAAATTCAAAGTTTCAGACTTGTGACTTGACTCGGACTTTTACACCAGTGACTTGAGACTCGACTCTGACTTGCCTGACATTACTTGAGACTTGACTTGAGACTTGAGGATAAAGACTTGAGACTTACTTGAGACTTGCAAAACAATGACTTGGTCCCACCTCTGTTTGTGAATGTGGAGATGTTATATTGGTTTCACTGGTAAAAATAAATAATTGAAATGGGTATATATTTGTTTTTTGTTAAGTTGCCTAATAATTATGCACAGTAATAGTCACCTGCACACACAGATATCCCCCTAAAATAGCTAAAACTAAAAACAAACTAAAAACTACCTCCAAAAACATTCAACTTTGATATTAATGAGTTTATTTGGGTTCATTGAGAACATGGTTGTTGTTCATTAATAAAATTATTCCTCAAAAATACAACTTGCCTAATAATTCTGCACTCCCTGTAGTTCACTGAATATTGCTGCTTTTTCCTTTCTCTCAGCAATCGGACTTGGACAAGTGAGAAAATACTCGTTCCAGATGGCATTACTGCTATGGGAGCTTTAGCACTGGTGATGTCGGAGAACCTGGGCTTGGTCTTCACTCCTGTGCTGCAAAAGGTAACAAAACACTCTTCACATTTCTGGTATTCGTGCTTCCTTCTTTTACGAACGAGGAGTTTTACGAACTGAGATGCTGAGGAGTTATCTTCCCCGACCTTCTTAATAACTCTCGCTTATGTTGTTTCATCGACAGCTGACTGTCTCCAAAGATTTTTCCTTGTCTCTGGGCGCCCCATCACTCCTCATCAGAGGAGAGGAGATTGTGTTGGAAGTGAAGATCATCAACCATTTGGAGCAGGAGATGGATGTATGTAGGACGCACTTTGTGGTACATTGTAGCTGAATAAGGCTGAGTTTGGTAAATAATCTGACATCTATTGACAGAGATCCGAGTCTCTCCCTGTTGCATGAATTATTGCTCACTTCCATCATTTCTGGCACGGCATATTTTCCCTGTTTTTAAAGATTGCGCTTTGCTGTCATACGTTTCTCTGCATATGTAGGTCATCGTGCTGCTAGCACAGAGCAAGTCCTTTGAGTTTGTTCTGACACACCGAAAAGATGCATCTGTTATCAATGCTCAGAAAGTCACCGTGGAGAGTCACGGCTCTGCTTCAGCTCTGTTCCCTGTGAGGCCTTTGGCTCTGGGTGAGGTGGAGATATCTGTGGATGCTGTGTCTGCAGAGGCCTCAGACAGTCTTGTTTGGAGAGTGATGGTGAAGGTATGATAAAGCAGGGAGATGTCTGAGCATAGGACGGTGCCTGCAACACGATGTCGCTACAAGATGTGCTTTTGAACTTATGCGGCACAGTTATTCCTATCATAACACTGAAATGCTTGTTCCTGAAGCCCGAGGGAGTTGAACAGTACTTCTCTCAGACGCTGTTCCTGGAGATGGAACCGGAGAAACGGAACAAATCCACAGCCCTCTCCTTCTCCTTCCCCCCAAATGTGGTGCCCGGCAGTCAGAGGGCCCGTGTGGTACTGGCTGGTAAGTCTGCCGTTTGTCCTCTTACTGTTCGTGCATGCAGTTTGTTTACTTTGAGTCATTTAGGCATGTATCATAGCAGAAAAGCAAGCGTCGGGATTTTCCTCAGCTATAGATTTCAGGTTCAGCTTGTCTTGATAGTCAGCTGCAGGATAAACGTTTCATCTTGCAGAACTGCGGCTTCCTGCTCAGTGAGGCTGTTTTTTTTTTCCATCCTTCTGTAACGTGTCATTTAAGCCACTTCCCCGACTTTCAAGGTGCCCATTTAAAAAAAATACTCTTTATATTCCATTCAAAAGTTACCTTATTTGAACACTCGTCTGGTGAAAGAGACACTTTCTGTTCCCATTCCGGTCTCACCTTCCAGCTCAAATTGCTCAAAAACAAACATGTTGTTCATGCGTTAAATCTTTCCATCCTCTGTCCTGCTGCTTCTCGCAGGCGATATCCTGGCTTTGTCCATCAACAACTTGGGTTCACTGGTTCAGCTACCGCTTGGATGTGGGGAACAGAACATGATCCACTTTGCTCCAAGTGTATATGTTATCCAGTACCTGGACACTTCAAACCAGGATGACCAAGAGCTCAGGAGAAAGGCTCTAGCTTACATGATGGAAGGTTAGATGGACCTCGGTCACTCATAAAGATCACTGACCTGGAGAACTAGTTATCACAATATATAAGAACGTCTTCTGAGTGTTAAATTGAAGGTTCTCTGAGCCCATTAAGGGGTTTGTCACAAGCATTTTTGCTTTTTTGCTGTAAGGTTATCAGAAACAGTTGTCCTACCAGAGAGAAGACGGTTCCTTCAGTGCTTTTGGAAACAGCGACACCTCTGGCAGCACATGGTAAGGTCACCCGTGTGGTCCATTTTCATAAATGTTTTCTCTAAAATCGCAAATTTTCTGATGCTCCTTCTTCTCTCTCCTCTCTTCTTTCTCTGGATCCAGGCTGACGGCCTTTGTGCTGCGCTGCTTCCTCCAGGCTCAGCCCTACGTGAAGATAGACCAGAGCATCCTGGACAGGGCTGTGTCTTGGCTCTTAAAACGCCAGGGCCCCCAAGGAGAGTTCAGTGAGGTGGGCAGACTGATCCACACCGAGATGCAGGGAGGGCTGGATAAGGGCCCGGTGGCGCTGACGGCTTATGTCCTGATTGCACTTATGCAGGATGAAATCTACACAGTGAGTTAGGGCAGAAATCTATTTTTAAGCTTTCTAGAAGCTGATACTTAAATGGACAGGATGTCTGCGAATGCTAATAATACTGTATTGGTTTCTCTGTATGAAGGAGATACACGAAGCCAGTGTGTCTCTGGCCAGAAAGTACCTGGAGGACAAAGTGTCCAGTGAAGTGATTAGTAACTACAGCCTGTGTCTGACGGCTTACGCTTTAGCTTTGGTCAACAGTCCCGTCTCTTTCACCGCACTGACTCAACTCGGCAAGAGAGCGGACTACATCGGTGACTCAGCCTTTTTTTCTATCTGAAGCTTTTATAAAAACAGCAACATCCCATCCTTTACTTACCGACTTATACAGTGGCTGTGTCAGTTAGCCTGTGGTTATTCTCTTAGATGGAGTGATGATGTGGAGTTCGTCTGCAGGCCCGAGGTCACGTAACCAGAAGCTGCCCTCAGCACAGATCGAGATGGCCTCGTATGTGCTGCTAGCTCACATCAACCGTGGCTCACTCTTTGATGGCATTACACAAATGAAGTGGTTAAGCACACAGAGAAACCATCTAGGAGGCTACGGAACAACACAGGTGAGACAAACCTCTTTTCCTCTTACTGATTCTCACCTGTGTACAGATATACAGCATATTTCAGCTCCGCCATGGATTCTCACAAATATTCCCACATTCTGCCCCTAAAGTCGATATTTATCCACGATGGCTGCATCTTCTGTTCCCTTCCTCAGGACACAGTAGTAGCTCTCCAGGCTCTGGCTTCCTACGCAGCGTTCAGCGGTGCCAATGCCATCAACCTCATGGTCAGTGTGTCTTCTCCAGAATCTTCATCACTGTTTCGAATCAACGCCACCAACTATCGAACATATCAAAGTCAAGAGGTGCATCCGTTACCTGGCGTTAGATGGTTGATATGTACAGTAACTGAAATTTATTTAATCTCCAATTTTCATTTCATGTTTCTCAGATTCCTGCTGAAAACAATCTGCATCTAAAAATATCCATGGAAGGCAGAGGCTTTGCCACATTTCAGGTGCAGTTGTACGGCTTCTCTGTTTCTGTGTACCGCTGTGGTTCCATTTCAGGAATTATTTGTAAGGTACAGATTTGATGAGAAACTGGAACTCGCCCTTACACATCAGGAATGTTTCCTCCATCGTGTTGAGCTCGACAGACGGTTTAACCACCAGCGCGCGAGCAGCATAAACTGCAGCAGCAGCTGTGCGCGATAGCTTCTCTTAGCACAACGTTGTGCATCATAAATGAAAATGCTGCATCATAATGGATCCCAAGCAATTAACGTCAGACAGCATCTGTCTGCACTGCAGATAAAATCGCTGAGAGGAGAACTGAGGTGAAAGGTTAATCTCTCCGTTGTGCTGTTAGTTTTTGTATGAGACGTGTGTTTTCTTTTAACTGTATACTTCAGCTTTTAATCGATAATCAAACATTTGTAACTGTTTCCATGACTACAGCTGAACGTCTTTTACCACTTGGAGAGGGAAACTTTTGCAGAGAACCACCAGCAAGCTGCGGACGAAGCTTTCTCATTACGCATCGATGCTGCTGATGGCAGCGACCGCAATCACATGATGTTGTCTGTATGCACAAGGTGAGCGGTTCACACATGGACAGTGCGTTTCTATGTACTGTATTTATTTTTATTTGGTTAACCCAGCCTGAAAGGATGGATTAGAAATGAGTAGATCAGAGGGACAGATCGGATTTTGCTCTTCTGAGTTAAAGTCAGAAAGGCACAGCTGAGATGGTTTGGACACGTGCAGAGGAGGGATGGTGGACGATGGAAGACCTCACAGAATATTCATGAATGTGGTGAAGGAGACCATGCAGAGGGTTAGTGTGACGGGGGAGGATGCTGGGACAGGGGGAGATGGAGGAAGATGATTTATCCAAGGAGCTTGAAAACAAAATCAAGTTTCTTGAAGACGTTTTGAGGTGAAACATCCATTACTATGAGCTGGATGACTGAGAACCTACGCAGACAAAAAGATTTATCATCATTTGGTTACTATGCATGTTAAACACTCTGAAAATTTTGTCCTCTCCAGATTAAAGGACAGGCAGCTGATACCTCACACAGGTATGGTTATATTGGATGTAGGCCTGCTCAGCGGGTTCACACTCTCTCCTGAGGCTGCTGTCCAATCAGCTGTTATCAGGAAGGTGGAGACGGCACCCGAGAAAGTCATCCTGTACCTGGATTCAGTAAGTGTTTGAAGCAGCCTAACGGCAATCAGCGTGAAGCTTTAAAACCCGCTCTATGCGTATTATTTGGGTGTGATATTAACCCCTTTTCATTTGCCCTGCAATGCTTCACCAGCACTGGTTTCCTACATTAAATGAAAATGCATGTTGATAAAATAGCAGGAATCCGATTACATCACGTGCGTAGTGACATTATTCTGGTGTCATTTGCAGCTCAACAAGTCAGAGGTTTGTATCAACCTTCCCCTCGTCAGAAACTACAAAGTGGCCCGCGTGCACGACGCTGTGGCACGCGTTTACGACTACTATGAGCCAAGTGAGTACGACTGTGAATAGTGTCGTTTTTAAAAAAATATTTAATGTGAATGATCGTATTTTTAATTTCAGCGAGAAACGCGATGAGCACGTACAATTCGCGAGGTCTGCCCGGCATGGACTCCTGCTTCTTCTGTGGTGCAAACTGTGATCTCTGCAGGCCTGGAATCACCATCACCATGTCCGCTCAGTCGATGGCTGCCTACAGCTTCAGCTGCCTGTTTCTCGGACTCACTGTTTTTCTTGTTTTCGTCGGTTAGATGGACTTGGACTCACACATTCATATGTACTGGATATATATGTGTCTTTTACACAAAACTCATTTTGGCCTCGTTCTATCCAGTGGACTGTTCCTTTGTTTAGTGCTCTCTGCTGTTAACAGTGTCTTCTTTTTTGTAAAGATGTGAATATGAAATGACTGGTAGTGGAAACGTGTTAAATTTCTTTTTATCTAACACATACTATCTAAAACAGATGCATTTCCATTTAAAGCTTCTTTAAAGCTGCTATGATTCCATAAGTTGAGAAAAATGAACCATTAAATGAAGGAGCGCTGTAGCCGATAGTAGCAAACAGAAAAATTAAGGTGACGTTTTCCCTCATTTGCACACATGCCCTGTTGTGTCTCTGTTGGCAGGAAATGCAGATGTACTGAGCTGCCCAGAGTCATATAAATGCTAAAAAGGATTATTGTACAGCTCTGCAGACTTCCAGCAAATGTCTGACTTGTAGCTTTAATGTTTTTAATCCCTGTTGGTATTCAGTTGAATAACCTGCTGGATTGAAGCAGCACTCACCTCACGGAGTTTGCAGGTACACTGAAAAAGGGGAAGTAACCAGGTTTGACGTTACTGATGGAATCATTAAAATAATTGTTACTGTATCTCAGAACAAATGCATGTTTAAGTTTGCACCACATAAACTCTCTAATAAACTTTCTGCTCATCTGTTTTATAGTGGCAATAATTCACACCACTTTAACACTTACTGGATTGCATAAAATCTGAAGCTGAACATGACCTTTGACCTCACACTTGGTGACTTGTTCTTTCTTTTAATAAGCTATCGTTGTTTTTTGCATTTTAATGGAAATGCACGTCTGGTTTTTATGTAAAATGTTTTTTGAAAGGCTCATTGGCAAAGTGGTTTCCCTCCAGGGACAATGAAGCTTTTCGGTTCATAAGTAAAAGCAGACATGGAAAGCAGAACATTAGATGTCCCACAAAAAGGAAACTGACTCACATCTGGACCTTCAGCTGTTGGCTGTGCAGCCTGTGAGAACATCTCATAAATTCTTTCCTTGCCTTAATTACTCCCAAGCTAAAGGTAAAGCTCCTGTCGTGCTAAAGGTATAGCTCCTGTCGTGCTAAAGGTAAAGCTCCTGTCGTTCCATTTTTGTGCAGTACATTACATATCCTTAGTGTCTGCACGCTCTTGTGCTTATCCCACCGGCTCCTCCCCCTAATGCTCACATATGTTGCTGTTTTTAGTCATCATATAATCCAAAATTACTGAAGTGTGGCAGCACACCAGGAGCTTTCAGCAGTTTAACCTAAACTTACGTAAACCTCACCAGTTACCATCACGTTAACCTGAAAGCTGTTCCATAAAAAGCTCCAAAGCTGCAGTTGTGAATGTCAAACACTAGATGGCAGTCTTGGTATCATAATAAAGATGGTCTCAAAGTTCAGGCTGGAGCCATAAAAGCTACATTTGTCTTGTTTCTTTAACATTTAATATTGCCAATAAAGTCAGCAGTTCTCATGATACAGAGAGGTGATATTAGATATAAAACTCCTCTGCTTACAATAAATGCACCCGTGAGCATTTTAACAAAGTTACAGGATGAAATGTTGATGCATCGACCCTGCTGTGTCGTGGGTCATGCTATGAAAACAGCGTCGGGAGCGCATGCGGTGCCCATGATGTCATGCACGTACTATGCGTCAGGCCTGACGAGTGCCTAATGTCCTTAACTGACAGACAGCTTAGGATCAGCAAAGCATTCGGTTTTACATTAGCTGCGAGGAAAGAAGCACTTGGTATGGGAGAGAGCTAAGAGGATTTATAGCTTTAGGAGAATTTCCCCACACCTGGTTGTGAGCAGAAGCAGAAGATTAAAAAGCACACCTTTCCCCCTGAAATCCCTCCTGTCTGCTTTTGCAGAAGTTTCTGGAATCCATATTTTGGTCTTATCATACCCAGGTCAACATCGAGCCCCAGACTCATAAATCAGATTCGTGCTGATTCCTTCTCCTCAGTGTGGCTGTACAGAGGTATAACGCTGACTACGCGCCTAGGAGATGCAGATGGGTTAAACTCAGTGAAGGAGATGGTTATTTATGAGCTCCATCTCCTGATGGGAGCTAATGCAGCTGCTGCTAGACAGAAGCTGAGTGTAGCTCCAATCAGCGACAGATTTTTTGCATATGAATCTTTCAAACTCTCCCATCAAAGTGGAAAAGTTAGATGACAGGGATACACACATTTAAGTGCAGTAACCATGTTGCTTTGTATACTCAGCAGCGGTTGTTATATGATATACTATAATATTATAATGATAAATTACACGATAACCGCTGCTTTTGTGACCGCAGTTATTCACTTTGGGATGGCGCAGTTAGGAATCGCATCTGGTGAGTTTGATGCTTTAATCCGGCACAAGTTTTCTTCCAAAAACAGGCAGATAATTGCTCCCCGTGGTCCAGCTCCAGATGACATCAGTAGGAAACAATTGCCATCCAAACAAACAACGGCATCATATGGAAAATCGCTGCTGTGGGTGTTGTGACTAAATTCGCGGTGGAAGCAACAACAAAGATGAATGGAAGCTTGGTGTCCCTGGTGATGCTACCTCAGTGATTCCCCGTCTGCGCGGAGAGGAGGATTCTGCGTTTGTTTGGCAAGGAATGCTTCATTCACCAGAGTAGGTCATGGAAAATCCCTCGGAGCTTTCTTCCCACCCGTAGCGAGTGAATATTTACACAACCCCCACGCGACCCCGAACAATCCGGCTCAGACAGACAAATCCATGCAAGAGCGTGCAGGAGAGGTGGGGGGATCCCGGGCAGCAGAGCAGAGGTCCACTTAGTCAGCCTGCCCGTGGCCTAATCTGAGCATACCAGCATGATATGATCCAGGTAAAGATTATATCAGACATCAGAGGAGTCTGGTTCATACTTTGTCACCACCAAAGATTATGTTTGGCTACTCGCTCATGTGAATCATTGTCTGTTGATGTTTGTGTCTGCAATTCACTCTTATTTGTACAAATACGAGCTGCCACAAGCCCAGTGAAGCCACAAGCTATTGCCCAAATCTGGGGCTGTGGATACATGTCTGGGCATTCTGCAAGTCTAATAAAAATTCTTAATAAAAACAAATCTTGAAGCAACTGACCGGAGGGTAGAAAGATAAAAAAAAATGTTTAAAATATGTGCACAATGACAAAAGATAATCAGTTCCATTCTTTTTATGTATCTTTAATAAGACACAGAAACAATTCTCAGTGAGCTGCTCATTTGATGACAGTGGGGAGAAAAACATTCCTGAAAGAGAGAAACGTCCAGCAGAACCAAACAGGGAAGGAAACCATCTGTCTGGTCTGGTTGGGGTGAAGAGAAAGTGGAGATAGAAAATATAAGCAGTGAGAAACAACAGACAGAGCAGGCAGATTAAAGCCAGAGCTGCGTTACTCGCACCAGGAAAAAGGAGACAGAGTTAATGACTGCTGCCTCGTGAATAAGCAGACTTTTAGTGTCTCTGGACATCCAGAGGAATGAAAGGTAGGAGTGTTGAGTGTTGGCTGGACTGAGAGGCCGAAGTGATGGGATGCTTAAGCAGACGGGATCAGGAAAGGTGAAAATGATGATGAATGATGCTGAAACTGTGACTAAGGTGTGAAGAAAGTGGGTCGATTTTGGAACCACTGATTTACATTTCTTTACTCTGACTGTGAGAGAATAACCTCTTCAGCTGGTTCCAGACCTTTTAATATCAAATTATGCTACAAAAGTAGTATTTTTTTCTTATTGTGGTGAAAGAGCATCACCGGGAAACGCTTCAACAAGACTAGCTTCTGGATTATGATTTATTGATTCAGTCTGGCTCACAATGACTTCTTGACTCATCTCCGGACTTCTGTTAACTCTTTGCGTGTGAGCTAAAGAGGCAAATGATTCAAATTAAAAGCCAGACATAACTTAACCAGTCATGCACACATGCAAGTGAAGCAAACCCAAACTGCAGATGCTGGTGTGACCTCAGGCTCTCGGTTTTCAACTCAGTTTTCACCAGGGTCGGTTTAGCTACCCTGTATTCAACTGTCGCACATTTCCTCAAACTCTCTGCCCAATTAGAGTAATCAGAAGCAGATGGATTCAGGTTTCCACCTCGGCTCCTGTATGTGCGTGGGCTAGAGCCTTTGTATTCTCTGTGGACATGAAGGAGAGCCGGACAGAAGTAAAGTCAAAGCAGTATGTGTATAGTACAAATGTATGTAAAAGCCCCTAGAAAGCAGCACTGTGTTTGCACAGACATATCTAACTGACACGGGTTATTTATGTGTCTAACCCACAGAAAGAGCGGGAGTTCCTGCAGTCTGACGAGGAACCAAACACTGTCTGACTGAGCCGTCTGAATCTGCGCGATAAACTGCTGTGATTACTTCATACCGAGGACACACACATGCACACCGGCCGTGCATCCCTCAGCTAAACACACGTACACACATGCGCATGTTCCTGCAGAAGCAGGGATCACGGGACCGACTAACGGCACGAGCTGAGAAAACCCCCACTTTTTTACTCACATATGACACGATGATAATGAAGGCTGGAAATGCTGCTGGAAATACTCCAGTCAGAGTTGAGATGGAGTGTACAGAGTCTGATACGAGCTTCTGTGTTTCGTCGTCTGACAGCGCCTCATTAACTGCACTTTGAGTGATGCAACCTCACATTTTCTCTCAGTTATAAATCACTGATTAAAGTCAGCCTCACTGAAGGATGGAAAGGGACTAATGTCTTTATCTGACATATTTCTACTTTTAATTTACTGTAGCGAGGATGTGCTGTGAGAGAAATTTATACATATATACTTGTTTAAGCAGATTTCAGAGGTATTGCTGTACTTTCGCCTGCAGGAAGGTGCAAAGGTGACAAAACATGTGTCAGACTTGTTCCTTTGTCCATAATAGTCCACGATGCACTTTTAGCCCTGTTTTTGGAGTCTGCCATCTTCTTGTTTTGTTTTGTGCCCACAAAAATCTGCTATCAGAGTGATGCACTAAGCCCAATAAGCAAGAAAGAGCTGAAACTCAAAGCTGTTTACGGCTTAAAACATATGGAAAGGTGCTTCAGCCCAAAGATACTTGTGATTGATAAACCGCAGCAGCTACCCCACAGTTTTTATAATATTACCTCTAAGGGTTTCCATATTATTAATACATGGCCTGGACAATATTTTTAAAAGTCAAAAACTGGAGTTTCTTGAGGGTCTACCTAAAGTTAGCTCCAAGTATAATTTCCCATAGATTCCCACATTAAAATGTTCACCTGTAATGAGCACCAGTTCAGCTTGCTGGGTTGACGAGTCGATGCATGTTAGGTTACTTGATGATTCTAAACTGGCTGCAGATGTTTGATAAACTGCTTTGTGTAGAGAATAAAATGGTTAAAATGTGACTTTTAGTCTAAAGTGTTTAAGTGGTCATTAAAGAAAAGGAATATGTAAGTACAATGTAACAACAATTATTGGGGGTTTGGCCACTTTCAGTCACTTTGGTGCCCCCAGTGGTTGCTTTGAGAGAGTAAAAGTGTTTTACCATCTTTTTTTATATGTTGGTGCCTATCAGTAGGGATCTGTTGGTGTTGGCATCACTGCACACTGTGACCGAACTCTATGCACCGTTAGAGAGAACATCATCCCACCTCTACAAGTACAGCAAAGCAGAAATGCAACTTTGGGAGACATCAGTCAACTCCCATTTGCATATTCCCAAACTGCCTCAAAACTTTGGAAACTTTATATTTTGTGGTTGTGCAACTGATTCTTACACGAAAGAAAGCCCAAAAATCCCCCCTTAAGATCTCTCTGTTGTCTTTTTGTGTCAGAAAGGCTAACAGAAAATGTTAAACTCTGCCTACTATGTGTAAGCTCTGCTGCAGACTTGGCTGGTCAGTACCAAGGAAAACATTCTTATGATTTCATAATGTAGCAGTCCACAAATTACTGTGCAGTGTCCACAGCTCTGTCTGGTCTCACTGGGGCTGTGATTTCACCAGAGCTGATCTCGCTGTCTAAATATTTCCTGTCAGTTTAAAGACTTTTCCTGCAGGGCAGACGGTATAAAAGTCAGACCCCGAGCGCCGTGCCCCCACATAACAGTCAGTCACAGCGTTACGGGGAGGCCTCCTGAGCTGACACAGACACGATAAGCAAAACGGACTCTTTAAAGTGTAAAATGTTATCACTCCACTGCGATTAATGAGCGTGGACAGACTTGGGTGTAGATGTTATTAGGCAGTGGCACTCAGACACTTTGTCAGCAGGTCATAAAGGGCATGAAGTCCAGACACATCTCAGGTGTAATCTTTGCGAGTCTGCTTGCCTGAAATGAACGGAGCTCCAACATTATCTTCAGGCTGGAATCGCCGATGTCCACATTCAGAGTCAGGGGTTCATAAATTTTACAGCCTGGCCTGAGACCTCATTGCTGAGGCCGCACCGCAACTTTAGCCATGTGGCGGTCCAGGAAAACAGCAGGAAAGGAGAAAAGGAGATTATGTGACAACCGCCGGCGTTATGATCTAAAGTGCGCGTCCATATTTTTCTCTTTACAACCCTAATGGAGCATGTAATGACAGTCCTCGCTCATCTCGGCTCTTACGTCCCATTAAAATGTATTTATTGGAGATAAAACACAGATTCTGATCTCGGGTGCAGAATTTGCTGCTTCCTACGGCTAAATTGAGGAAAATGTTTTTCTTATTGTTCTACTGGTAATACAAGCTGATTCAGTCAGTCTCTGCTTGATAACTGCTGTCTGGGGTGCTGTTTTTGAATCTCACTGACTATCTGTGATATTCAGCCTGGAGCAGCTGAGCAGTAAAGAGTCATATAGGAATCACTAAACAAATAATTACTCTGTTCTTCTGCTTTGAAACGTAATATTTATTCCTTTAGCCGCAGACAGCATGTGTGTGTACATGTACGAATGAATGAGTAAAGGAAAACTCCACCCACGTGGACGCTGCTGACACATCAAACACCTTAGAGGTAAAGATCACACCCAAACTCATTTTTAATTCCTCCTTTGTCTCGTTGTGCTGCTTGGAGACGAGCTGAGCTCCGGCTGTGACAGACAGCCCAGGAATGTCTGTCAGGACAACATATGGGAGCAGCTGGAAGGACACCAGGCTGGGGGCCGGCACACCAAAATTAGAATCCTCGAATTCCTGTTTCGGAGTATTCCTGCACTCAGGTTTGAAGCACACATTCCAAATAACAGGATTTATGTGACGTGTGCTATATAAATGTCACAATATATAAAAGTTCCTGTCATGTAAAAATACTATTCAGCTGCCTTTAAAGGGCCACACCAGTGTGTCTGCAAGCAGTTTGTCTTCAATTAATAGAAAACATGTTCCCAGTACACATTTTGCTGACCCGTTTGAGTGCATTCAGTGCACTTTTACGATGCTGGTTTTATTCTTCCCCACATTCAACAGACTCTCGCATTTTCAGCTGTGTGATTGAAAATCAGCCCTGCATTAGCTGCTGTCTGCATTACAGGAGCTTTGTGTGGAGCTCATTTATTCTTGGATGCTGAAAATGTGCATTGCATGACATTTATGATATTGATCTAATGACACGGGAGGAAATAAAGTTTGGAGCAGTGGGGAAAATACAGAAAATTGTCAGTTTATAAGACGATAAACAACAGATAGGTTCAAATGTAGTGTTTCCCAGACTCTTTTTCCACCATCAGCAATTAAAAGTAACACAATAGGCACCGTGATAGACGTCTTAAAGCCACAATTGCCACTGTGGCTGCATGCACGCTTGTTAGCCGTGTTAGTGCAGTGCCCAGACTCTCAGTCTGAAGCTCCTGGGTTGTGTTGACAGGTACAGCCTGCACTTAAATCTCTGTATTTCCAGGATGGATGGTCCCAAGTTTACGATAAGACTCTGACCTCTACGTGCCCGCATCCTCCACATCTGAAGTGGCCTGTCTGCTGAAGTCTTCACTTCAGATGTCAGAAGTCCCTACTGAATCCTTGTGATCTGCCCATAGCGTACCCTACATGTCAAACTGCTGCATTGCTGGCTGGTGTTGTGGAATTTTACTTTTTCAAACATCTGAAGTCCACATGAAGCCGTCCGCTGCCGTGGCTCTTCTCCAGAACTGCGTTTCTATAGATGCCTACGTAGCTGGAAACACTCGTGTTGTGCATGCACGCTTGACTTGTGCGCATGAAAGCACACTCGGAGGATATTTCTTTTGGAATAAGCGCGATGGAATCATTACAGTCGACTGCTTCGGCACAAGGTATCCAAAATGGGATGCTAGCACCGTGACAAATTGCAGCAAGTGATGATTTCTTGTGATTATGAGCTCAGCCGTAAAAGTGAATAATTTGTCATAGAACAAATATAACTAGGCTGTGTTATGTTAACGATGTCATTTCCGTCCAAGCAGTCAAAAATGAAAAATCTGCATGTAAGAACTGTGCTCTTACCTGTTGCTGAAGCATCTAATTTACGCTAAGATTCTTTAAGCTAGTTGTGCATACTGAGCCAACCTTTAATGCTTAAAACCTTTTCATTTCTGTGTTGTACCACTGTCCTGCTTGTGTCCTTTAAACAATTTTTCATGCAAAATATAGAAACATCTACTGGATGGAGACAAATGGAGTCGGGGTGCTCGGAGCCCCTTAAATTGCCGAGACAAAGAACAAGGCTTGAAATGTAATAGGTCTGACCTAAATAGATTTTACAGTCGCTCCGTTTGAGCTCGGGGAGCCGACATGTGCAAAAAACATCGAGCAGAGGTAAGAGGCACGGCACATTATCTTCCTCCTCCTTTACATAGCCTCCCGTGAAATATAGTTGGGCTAAGCTCAATGCCATGCAGGCTGCAGCCTGTGGAGACCAGGTGGGAGCTGTGAAACGCAGTCATGCAAAGTCTTACATAACCCTGCACAGACGGGCTGTATTTCAGCTTGCACAAACCTAAAGCCCAGCCCCTTTCATCCAGATAACTTTGTAAAAAACAAAGAATGTGCAGAAGGTAACTGTGAAGGAGACGGTAAATTACAGATGAAGTGATGGAAAGTGAGAAAGCTCAAAGGAGAAGAGCGAATGAAAAAGGTGAGGATGTATGGGAGAGGAACGTGAGGCTGGAGATAATGAAAAAAGTCTGAGCATCGTTTATCCTCACTGAAGCAGGAGAATTTATGTTGTCTAGAGATGTATGATGGATGCCTGAACCACCAAACCCCGGGGAAGTGGGATGCGCATCCATCTATGTCAGAAACCACCATCTCCCTCTCTCGGGCCTCTTTCCAGGAGACGCTGCGGAGCCTCCATAGTGAACACAGAAGCTGCTGAGATTAAGTCATGGAAAATGCGGGACCCCAAAGTTTGTAATTGCTTAATTGTATAGCCTCTCTCTCCCCTCCACTATTCCTCGGGCTGCTCTCTATCACTGATGCGAGTATGAACTAGAAGGCTCTGCCTGAGAGGTGTGCATGCATACATGTGCCTGCACATGAATCCTAGCAGTGATTGTTGGAAGTCAGCTGTAGCTCGCCTGTGACTGGCGGTTCTCTGATTTAGAGCCATTTTTCCACTTCAAACCACAGGACTCACATTCTGGTGTGTTGTTATACAGCTGATGGGGGTGGAGTTGTGTGTGTGTGTGTGTGTGCAGGGGGCGATTCGTATGTTTTCTCTGGTGTGTAACACATCCAGCTTCTCTGTACACTGACAAGAACAAATGTGCAAAGAGCAGCTCCATCAGCACAGGTTTGGTTGTCAGTTCTCAGTTGCAGTGACTTTATTTGCCGTGAGCAATAAAAGTCGGTTTTATTGCCTTGTAAAGCTGTCAAATTATCATTCTTGAGTAGACTTTAATTATTTTTCATATGCCAGTGTGGCGTTTAAATGATTTTTAAACATTCTTTGGCTTTTATAAACCCACAGAGGTGCTCAGCCTCACAGGAGCCCACCACAGAGGGAAACGCCCAGGTGAGCATCTGCGTTTGCCAGGTTTCCGTGCCATCTGAGCCCTGGATGGCTGTGAAAGTCAGCACTCCCTGGAGTGTAGTCCAGCAGAACAGTAAAGAAATGGGAAGTATTCATGTTCGCTGGCCTGTGAGATCTCATGATACATACGATTGCTTGTTCTCAAAGACCGAGGCTCACCAGGAGGAGTGTTTTTTAAATCAATCTCCCCTCAGTGTCTTAACGTCTGAAGGAAGATGAATTCTTTAATAATAATCAGCCTTCTGTGACCGTTGGGACTCTGCTGGGCTCATGAAACGATTAGAGGGCCTTAGCTGTCTTATAACACAAGAACATCCTCGCTCATCCACCGTGCAGGCTCTGAGCATTTAAACAGATGCACGAAGGATTTCCTCTCGTCCAAAATTTCCGCCATCCCTGTCAGTTCGGACAAGAGTTACGATGACACACGTCGCTGCTGATGTCATGATTGTGTAAAGATTCCAGCAGCAGATTGAAATACCTGCTGCAGACAAACAGCAGGGCTTGCCAAGAACATATGACTTAATTTCATAGAATAATATTTACTCTCACTGTGCTCTTCACTTAAATGCAATCTGCAGGCTTTTTAACATGCTTCAGCCCACACGCCAACCAATTACAATCACTCTTTTTATTAAAAGCACAGATCATGTAACTGTCGTTCTCTAAACCTAAAAGAGAATTATGGATTTGATCAACTGGTCCCTGAGTGCTATTGACACCCTTTTCTCAACGAGAAGTCGGGGCTCGGGAGAGCCTGAGTGCCCTGGAGGGACTTTCCCTGCCGGTTACACGATGGACGGGTGGCAGAACTGGAGGACCGTGTGCCTGGCGGGACTGTCGATTGAGGACGCTGAAGATATCTACCTATTCGGAACCATGATAACAGGGTTCATGCTGATTGGCGTTGGCCTAGCCCTGCTTTATCGGAGAAATAAGAGAGCGGAACCGGCTGTTCAAACCCCCACATGGCTGCCTGCTGGATTCGAAGCGCGGGGACGAGGTGCGACCTCTCACAACGAACGTAATATGGTCAACACCTTGGAGACGCTTACTGCTGCTGTGAAGGCTCAAAACAACACCATTGAGCGTATGAGGGGAAACATCAGAGAAAGGCCTGCTCAAAATGACACCCTTGAGCGACAGTTGGAAAACATCGCAGAACGGATCACTGCAGTTGTGAAGTCTCAGAATCAAAAGACTGACAACACCTTGGAACTGAAGTTTGATACCATCATGGGGAGGCTCGCAGCTCTTCAACGCGAAGTTGAGGGACCTGTCTCAGAGTGCTAAAATTCGAGCTGCTCACAAAACAGAAATTAACAATATTCAACATTCGGACACCACGGCGCCAGCTGCAGGCCCAAGGCTGAGGCCCACCAAAACAACTCCCTGATAACGACTGTGTGATGACTATTCTTCCCGTCCCATGAAGGCCACCTGGGTTGGCTGGCAGACTGTTTACTTAGCCTGATAGAGCGAAGGACACTGTCTCCGCTGAACTCTGGACACGCACACACGTACACTTACACTGATAAGCACACACTCATCCCCCCTCCCTTCCAAACGCCTTCGATGCTTGTTTCCTGAAGGGGCAGCACGGCGGGTCTGTGTGCCGCGCTGGAATGGTAGCGCTGTGCAGGGTGGCTGCTGTGTTCGCTTCGGATTACTCCTCAACCCCCACCCACCCCTGTGGCTTGTCATGTCTTCACAATGTTGTGCTGTGGACATTTATGTGCTTCTTGTGCAGAGGAGTTTTTTTTGTTTCCTGTTCTCATGCTGTCCTACCATGGAAGCATAGCATGAGTAGGGGTCTCTTTTTTTCCTCTTGTACTTTCCCCAGTGTAGTGTACATTTCAATGTTTTTTTCTGATTCTACCAATCTCTGACCTGTATCCCCATGTAATGTTTGTGCTATATGTGTAAGGTCGGGGGGGGTCCTATTTCACTGCAGGGCAACCTGCATGTGACGAATAAAGCTTTGATTGATTGATTGATTGATTGATTGATTGATTGCTGGATGAACCGTGATGGGCTCTGAAGTACCAATAAAATCACAGCTACTCTCAAAGCTGCTCTGCTAACAGTGATAATAAGCTTTTGGGCTTCAAGTAAGCAACGACAAGTTTAATGCCATCATGCTGCAGATTGTAAAACGGAGAATTTTCCTCTGCACAAAAGCCAAGGCAACATTATTTTTGGTATAACAGTGTCGGGATGCATTTCCAGCGTTTCCACAGTAAAACGATGCGGTCAGCTTCATCGCAGACAGATTAACATCTCTTCTGGGAAACAAGGTGTCAAACCTATCAGCATCGACATGTGGAGTAAAAGCAAACAGCCTGAGAAGGAGCTAACAGCACGGTGAATTTTACGAAAGAATAACGTGAACATTCAACACTTGTGTTCACGTGTGGTCCCACGGGTCATCGTCTTCTGAACAGACTAAACAGAAACCGCTCAATAACATCAGAGACAAACAGGAAGTTTGAATCACATGAGCATTTATTTAAGTGTGTTTGTGCAAGTGTGCGAGAGGAATTACTCACTCCCTGGGAATAAATGGACTAAGCACAGATGTTCGTACCAGTAGTTTCACTTTCATATTGAGGGTTTTCTCATGACTGATTTTTTTATTGGATTGGAGTAATATGAGAGGATGAAGGGGCAGGATGTGATGAGCCGGAAACACTGCAGACCGTGGTGCAAATCACCTTTAGTCTGACGCTTTATTATCCCCGACTGGTGTACATGTTACCCTGGTTCATGTTTCAGATTTGCTCCAAACCAACATTTTATGGTGTGATTTAGTGCTTTTTGTGTTTTTTCTACTCGCAGTGGCTTGCAGAGCTGGTAGTGTTACGATTAACTAAACACAGCCTTCTCCTCAACAGGAAATATAATATCTTCTTAAATGACAGCAGGTATTAAAACTGCATAAAATGTTACTTGCGTTGCATATCAGCAAAGGGCAACATTTTTAATACACTTTCCAGACTCGTGGTGCAGTTTCCAGGCCTCAACATCTGGAAACAGTCCATCTATTTTCCACATTTCACCTTTCAGACCAGTCAGGAAAATTCTTGAGTTCACCATTAGCTCGTAGCACAAATGGCTGTTTATCATTTAGGTTAAGAACCACAGTCAGACAGACGTGTAGGAAAAAGATCTCTTTCAGGAGATCCTATGTAGGCCTCTGAAAAACTTTTTAATCGACTCTTCTTCATTAACTGATCATCATCAGTGTGAGACCTCTGCATTTATGTGCATTAACACAATCCTACAATCTTCTCAACTATCAAAGTCAATCACTCAAGAAGTTGTGAGCTCTTTCAGGAGAGGGCGTAACAGCAAATTCAAATTGTAGAAGATGGCAGCGTGGTTTAGATTTGTGGAGATGTTTGTCCATAAGGCTCATCACCATCAGCCACCTCATTCCAGCTGTCAGCACGGTGGTGTAGGGCTGATGATTTGGGCTTCTTGCAGTCACTGAGTGGACCGTGAGCTCCTCTCTATACCAAAGTATACTGAGGCCATCTGTCCCACAGCTAAAGCTCGGCCTAATCTGGGTCACAGCAGAGTTAAACCCTTCCCATCGCAGCTAAAATGCTGTGATGGGACCTTCAGAGAGCTGTGCATGAACAGATCCCCGCAAGCCTCAATGAAGTGAAGCAGCACTAACACTGAAGGAGACTGGACCAGAATCCACAGCGATGTGAGAGACTGACAGTCACACAGAAACCGTAACTCACTATTCAAAGGCAGCAACCACTTTAAAACACAACATATTCACTATAATTAAAATTCTAATTATTATACTCAAACCTTTAAAGCTGTGCTGCATGTTTGAGAAGTAGCAACAGAGAAAGTTACGGAGCAGTAAATCGTTTCAGGGTTTAATTTGCTGTTAGCGACAGCTGATGCTTATCTGAGTGCCACCCCGCAGCCTTAATGTGATTATGAGTTTAACAGGCTGGTGTTTTCTCTGCACAGCAAAGTATGCAGGGGTGGGGAAAAGGTGAAATCATGATGTCAGCCTGACGGAGTCTGCCACATTAACGGTCTTTGCTTCTGACACAATCCGTCTGCTGAAACAGTGACCTCATACTTAATTTAACACATGGTGCACAAACCCAAACGGAAGGTGCCGATAGCACCGGCGCAGATGATAAAACGGCCTTTTCCAAAGCAAAGTGATGAATTGATGCCACTCGGTGAGGTCACGTCACCATTTCTTTCTTCGTACATGTGCAGAAACTTGTGTTGAAAGCAGTTTATCTTGGAAATCTGACACCGTGCCGACTACACACAGCACAGAGCTCCTGTGTTTTCAGCGCCCACCAGGCTTCGTGATTACTTTCCAAGCCTTCCATGCATGCAAATTCAGCTCCCAGGCTTCACTTTCCGCTCATTAAAAGCGGGCCCTCAAACTCAGGTTGAGAACGACAAATCTCTCCGGTCATCACATTTCTCCGCTAAAACAATACTGCAGTGTGTCGACTCAGCACTTCCTCCTCTTCCCACGTTTGGGGGCAGGAGCGGGCCTCGCGGTTCTTGTGCTGGGACGTTTTATTGACTGTTGGACAAAAAAGGTTTGGAGGCGTGTGCGTGCTGCAGGTGGGGATTCAAGTGCAAACACACACACGGGAACACATTACATCACGGCCGGATGCTCATACTCTGGAGGTCGGGTTACCCGGTGTTGCCCTCGTTAAAGGTTCTCCTCTTTTTCCTTAAAACCCAATTGTGGCGTTTTCGGCTTCGTTTCTCAGTCACGGTGACCTTTACAGAGGTCAACTCAAAACCTGGACACAACATGGCTGTGAGACTGTTTTGTGTCCATCAACAGCAACAACAACATAACCATGAACTGAAAATGGCGTTGCATGAAGTGGGTTTAAAGGCATGACCTAATTTGGTTGTAGCCAGCCAGCGAAGGATTGCCTCATTGGAGTAAAGTTCAGGCCGCCATTAAGAGCTCATAAAATGACTCGTATGAGATTTTTGCACACCCTGAAGCACCAGGTCACCACAAATAAAGAGTGTATGTCCCACTGCCCCATTTCTTCTTTTTTCAACTCCAATAACATCTGAAGATGCAGACTGGTTCACCCGAGAGAGAAGAGCTGTTTATACAGGGTGTGAGTTCAGTGGCTCTGAGGTTTCCATGTGCTGACCCAAAATAGTGATGACAAGAAACTTGCTGTTGTTTTGAAATAAGTGAGGACATACATCCTCGTTCATTTCAGCCAGGATGTAATTAGATTACATTGTGTACACGGCACAGTTTTTCCTCTGAGTGGTTCATGAAAACAGAAACGCCGCCTCGCTCATGCTCGTGTTTTTGTTGTGAATGATTACACCACATATTTCAGAGTCAAACCCAGAGGGTCAAATGACTGACGTGCAGGGAGGACGCAGGAGGAAATGATCACTTCAGAACAGAACAAAGAAGCAGGCCTCAACATTGACGAGATAATTTGGGGACAGTTTCATGATCCTGCGTTTCAGACTTTCAGTTTCTGTTGAATGTTCTCTGTTTGTGTTCTTGTTCATATTCTGTGTTCGTAGTTCTCATTGTTAGCTATGTTGTAAGCTTGTGTTCCTGTGTTCCCTGCTTCTAGTCTGTGTCTGTTTGGTCTCCCATGTTTACTTCCTGGCGTCCTGGAGCTGCTCTACAAACAGCGATACTGTGCTGTGTTAAAGGTCCGTCTGCAGGTAGATTGTGTTACACATCTGCAGGACTGACACAGCTGTTAGCATGTGACGTGTATCGATGATGAGCTAACCTGCCGAAGGCTTTAGCTCTGATGATCTTGTTAGTGGTGGCACGGTCCTGCAGTGATCGAGCATTTGTGGAGTTACTGTTTCCATCTGTGTGTGATTCAGACCCAGGAAGCCAAAGATATCTAAAATGATAGATAAATGAAAGGCAGTAAACAAACACGGCCTGATTTGTATTAAAAAGCCACATTATTTCTTTTTTAGGATTATTAAATTGTACTATGCTCTGTTCTTGTTTTTTTGCATCTAATTCAAAGTTACAGAAAGTGCCTAAAGAGGGTCCACGGCATCTGAAATGTCTTATGTGGAAACAAAGTGTGCACACAAAGTTTGTGTTGTTTTTTCTGATTTCATTGACTTGATTTCAGTTAGTCTGGTGCTGATATGACGATGAGAACCTGGTGCAGGGACTGCTCTCATTTCTATGCTGATACACTTCACGCTGCCACGTCATTTGTTGTAGATTTGCAAAAGCAAGGAAAGCAATGAGCATCAGTGAGCCACGCTGTGTATTCACTATAATTTCAGCTGTCAGGTTGAGCTGTAAGCAGTGACCGGAGGCTGAGGCAGAGATGTTGGTGCTGAGCTCTTTATTCTTTCTATGGCAGGATGTCAGTAAACTCATAGAAACGTTGGAGGCATTTCATGAAGAAACAAGTTAAACACAGCACCGCTGGGCGTGTTCTCAGGTTGGCCGGACAATTGATTTGTTATTCTTTGCTTCTCCAACTTTTTGAAGAGGTCATGGGTCAAAGTGAGAGCCTGGGGAGAGATGCAGCCTGCTGATTAGATAAACAGTGTGGTGGCAGGATCAGGTAAGCCCTGAGAGATGGAGAGACGTTGCAGACTCCCCAGAGGAGGAGGTGGGGGGAACCAAGGTCTGGTAATGGGATCCAGAGTGGTGATGTCATGAAGAAAGGCAGCCATGTGCATCAGTGTGTGGATGGATATGTGAAGAAACAGCAACTCGGGGAAGATGATCACATTTAACCCTCTAACACTCTACTGCAGCTTTAATCCTGTTATTGCTAAAACAGGCTGGGTGAGGTCTGTTACAGAGTAAGAGGTTCACACAGAAGCACTCATATTTCTGCTTCTTTAACCTCAGCAGCTAAAGTGGTGGAGCAGTCCTCATTCTCTAAGGTTTTTACTCAAGTTATTAAAAGCCGTGTACGTTTTATTTGATCATAAGCACAGACTGAGTCTGAGGAGGTTTTTTGGGGGGGTGTAAACATTTAGCCAGCAGGTGTCACTGTTCACCTGCAGCGCCTCTGTCACAGTCTCAGCGCGTAGCTGTTCCCTGTCCAGAAGATCCTGCAAGAACTACCCCCTCAGGCAAGGTACAGAGGTCAGCGCTTTCATTTTTCACTTTCACCCTCATTTTTCTTCTCTACGTTTCCTCGGTGATGAGAGACGATAGGTGACAAGAAAGCCTTACTCTTAAATTGGAATCTAGGGTTTGAAAGGAAGGGTCATCTAAGGGGCAGAGGGCCAGCTTTGTTGGAAGACGCTACAATATTTCAAATTTGAGGGAAAAGGAGCAAACATTGTGAAAGCAGATGCACATAAAACTGACTAAACACGTGGATATTCGTCACGCTGAGCAGCAGGCTCGCTCGTCCCTCCAATGACATCACTGATGATAGTTTTCTATATCACAAGAGCAGCGGTGTGGTACAGCTGGCACAGTGTCCAACCTTTCCAGCATTTCTAAAGCAGTTATGTCATTTGGTTTTATTTGAATTCAAGCTGACCGCATTTTATTAGACACACAATAAAATAAAAAGCATTAAGGACTCGTCGACCGAATGCTGCGTAGCCGACCGCTTTGAAACTGCACTGTGAAAATTATAGTAAAATCCAAGTAAATGCTTTTCAGATGACGTGTGAATATTCAACAAAAGGCAATCTTTAGTGTTAATTTCATTACGGTAGGAATTAAATTCTGGAAAAAGAGCGGAGAGGTTTTCTGCCATTACATTTCACAATCTTACACTTTGATCTGACCCACCGTGAAATCTGGGTCAGGATAGTTATTGAAAAAAATGCCTGTTTAAAAGCCAACTGCAAAAAGAGTTTCACACAAGTGCTGGAGGATTTCTTTATAACCAGTAGATGATGATGGCCACTTAATTTGGAAAGACTGTTGCTGTGGAGAAGACTATTCCAGATGTGATCACCTTGAATTTGAATGAATCATTTGCCTCATTACTTGGACCCCTGGGGGGCTGGGGAGCATTTTGGACCATTTATATGCAAAGACTTCCAGTCACACAATCTTTTGAACTCACGTTGAGGCTGTACACTCACGCATTGTTTCCTATGAGTGTCTGGTTGTTTCAGGGATAGTAAGCCTCCTTCATTCCTCCAGCTTCTAGTTATTTTTCCAAAGTAATGGGCCTCTGCTCTCTATGCTGGATAACTGTTCTAACACAGCTTATGATTAACCTGCTGCTTTCTTAAGTTGTGCGTGTTCTCAAACATATTGTAGCTCCAGCTGACGACACCCTATCCCAACACTAACCATTTTGTGGGCTATTCATCGCAGTCAGCTGATGCGGGAGAGGCTGAAAATGTGACGACATGAACTGCAGAATGAGATGGATGTTGTGTTCTATTTATACACAACTGAGTGACATCACATACTACGTGTGGGTGGGCAGTATAGTGGCTCTCTCATCAACTTTACAGGTCACATGAAGGTTTGGGCATCCGGATGCTGCAGGATACACTTACACACATTTTGGCACCAGTTTGACACACCTATACTTAAAGATGCTTCTAGAGATTCTTAATAAAGTTAAGCAGCTAAAGCTAAGACGAGGAGCTCAGTCTTATTTACCCTCACGATTCCCTGAACCTCTCATTCTAAAATAAAAACCAGACAATCACCTTTCACTTCCTGTACCATACTAAAACTTCAATAGGAAACATCTGTGTTCTCACATCTGCCTGCATTCCTCTGTGTTTGGGATATAACTGCTGTTTTTTATTTTTTACGTCTTTACGTCTCATACTCAATTCTATCATCGTCACTTTGATCCAGTGCTTTTCTTTCTCGCTCTCTGTCATCTTCTCCTCCAGCACCAGTCTTTGGATTCTGGGAGTCGCGTCCTGTTTCCCACATTCACCGGCCAAATGATGTATCACTAAAACTCTGTACACCCATGAATAGTTTGCTACTTGAAACTGATCTCTCCTTACTGACGTAAACGTTTCTTTGAAATTTTATGATCGTTAGTCTCACCGTTTGTTTTAGCAGCATCATGATGACCAATCTTACATCTGTGTGATCAATAATTACAGAAACACTTCAACGAGCTTGCCATTTGCCTACTTCTCGTGTCGAATAATTGCAGGAGGCACAGATACAGAACATGTCTTTAAAAACAATTTCCAAATCCAAAGGAGCTCCTCCCAGTAAGGAAAGAACACAAGAAAGCAAAACCAGGAACATACACAGACGACACGACAAACTATACACACTCTGGAGGCTAATTAGGGTTAGACACAGGAGTGAAACAACGCACAGGTGAACACAGTCAGGAGACGACAGACAGGAAGCACGACTAACACATAAAAGGAAACGACTAAAACACAGATACGACTGCAAGCACTTTACAAAGCATCACCATGGACATGAGACATGGACATGAGACATGGACAGGGGAGGGAGGGACAAACAGAAGCACTAATATTGATAAATATAATGACTGGTGAGAACTGAAACATAGAGAACGAGAAAACTGAAAACCAGATGAACACAAAATCACAACCTTAAACATAAAACAATAAAACACAAATCTAAAAGTTCCAAAAGCAAACTGTTGACCACACAGTTTAGGGGCTGACGTGGTGCAGTTAAAATATGTGAAGTATGTTTGTAAATATTCAGCATAATTAACAACCCCTGGCTTGGTATGTCATTATTTTTGATGCAGCATGGGAGAAGATGGGCAAAGATGCAGAATCCCGGCTGTTCACAGAAACAGGAGAGCGATGATGGGATCAGGAACAACCAGACTGGAACGTTTGTCGTTTAACTTCAGCGTCTGCAAATGTCTCTCTAACCAGAAATTTTAATTTCTCACTGTTTCTGCAAAGAAGAGACCAAATCATCCCCTTTGAGACTTTTCCATCTTTAGCCTGCCTCATTCGAAGGTTTTCTCTAAGCCTAGCACAGGTTTTATGACAAATGTAATCCTTTATGAACAGGCTTTGAGCATTTCTTCGTTGCTAAAATGGAAAAATTGACAATTTCACATATTCAAGTTAAAAATTCACAAAAAAAATAAAACAGAAATGAAAATGAAATCAGTTTTTTGCGCTGCAAATGAAACCAAAAAAAGGACCCTGTTATTTATCATTTTTCTGTACTTGCATAAATGTGTAAAAAAGCATTGCTATTTCTAAGAACAGGGCAGTGAAATGTAGATAATTCTGTAATTAAAAAAGGAAAAAAATCTTTTCCTCGAGTATCCTGTTGGACATTTACCTTTAGGTCACAATGTGATCTTTGGCACACGGGCTGGTTTAAATCTGCCCAAAGGGAGAACATTCCTTCGTTTCAGATTCCCAACATACCAGAGGTCGGATAACCCCAGCACAATACCCCATTATGGGTTTAAAGACTTCTAATGGTCCATCTCTTTGAGTCGGGGCATGCCAGAGGACTGATCAGAATGTGCAGGACTCGCGTGCAGAAACTTGCATGGAAACCAGCACATTGGTTCATGTTTGTACACAGCAACAACACTCGGTTTATTTGGCTGACTTCTCAGGCTTTCATCACAGCGGCCACAGATCTCCTCGATGCTATTTGGGTGATAAACAATATGAAGAAGATCTAATTAATCCTTGTCAAACAATCATGAGAAAAGGGATGAGTAGGCTATTAGAATGTAATTAAATAATCAAATGTTTACTGTTGTAACATTTTCCAGAAGCTCTCCGAGGAAGACAAGTTGTATTTTTTGTTCTTTTCCCCAGAGAGTAAAAGAAAAGTAAAAGTTTGAACCGGATGATCCCCAGAAAGCATGTTGAAGAGGATGGGTAATACCAGAGGTCGTCTGTGCACCGATTCCCATGGCAGCGTTTCACTGTTTAGTCATGGAACTGCAATAAAGCCACAATGGCCTCAATGCTGACTTATTATACCAGTAAGCAAACACCAGTGCTACAGTATTCAGTGTTACGCCCACTATTTACCAATCTAAATGGAAACCCCGACTCTCTGCGGCCCTGCTTCAGTGGCTTCTATATAGGGGACATCAATCCATACCAGCAACCAAACCAAAGGGGATTTGTGGCCTTCCAGCTCTTAGTTGTGGCAGCGGAAAGGGTTTTAAATGATCCCTCATCCACAAACCCTGAAATTTGCACCATGTAGGCCTCTCCTTTTCTGTCTGCATAGCATTTTTCTAACTGTTGCAGATGCTCAAAGGGCAGCAGAGCCGAATCCATTTGGCTTCCAGCTGCCAGTCTATAAATTAGCATTCTTTACATTCTGTTAATTTATCGAATAGACAGAAGTTGTTTCTCTAGACTGCTCCTAGATCCCCTTCTGCATGTTCATTCATCAGGACTGTGGTCTGGATGGAGCACACGCACACCCTTTGTATCAAACAAGGACAACTGGAGGTGGGGGATTCGGGCCGAGCGTGAGGCTTGGCTCGTTGAAAGACATTTTCCATTCCTCTGGATATGCAGGTCCGGCTCCTCTTTTGCCTGCTTTGTATAATCGGCACCAACACACACAAAAGCTGAGTTTGTTCTCACAAATCCCACATATCCTGGAGTTAAACACTCAAATGTTTTATGTGAGGACCATTTATGATGTCAAAGCAAACGTCTAAATTTAGCTGCTTGCTCTATTTAAAGATAATGTGCTGTTTATAAGAACAATAGACACTTATCCCCAGTTTATAGCTGTGATTTTGTGACATAATTACTGATTAGAGCTTATCATTTAGAACCTACTTTTGAAAACAGTTAAAAGGTAAATCTGCTGTAATTCATAACCTTCTGCTCCCATATATCTCATGACTACACAAGCAGATGATTGTTACCTACTTATCGCATTTGCCTCGGGCTCTCAGAGCATTTAAGCATCTTGTAAAGTCTTAAACTTCTCTTACTGTTGCTTTATCTGCAAACGGAGCTATTTTTACATTGAAAAAACTATGATAACTCTACTGTAGCTCAAATGGCAGACAGATGTATGATCTCAGGCGTCCAGTCATCCTCCAGCTCTCTTTCACAACATTGGCACAGCCAACGGTGCTAATTTGTTTTCAACTCTAAACGATCAGGGTAATCAAGCATACTGCAAAAAACTAACAAGCCTGAGTTAGTGTGATGTTAGCAGTCAGATAGCCAGCAAGCAGATGATCTGGCTATTTCTAATGCTGCTGCACATTTTTGTTAGAAATAAGGTTTCTGAGAGTTCACAAACTGAAGACACCTAACTGACTATGACCTGTCATCCTCTGGATAGATGCAGCAGAACTGTGGGTCTAATAAAAGCACAGCATCACTGGAGCTTCCTCCTCACTAAGCTCTGCCATCAAACTGCCAGAGCTGAACTTAGAGGAGGTTTTGTTGTACTGCTTTCTGCTTAAGCTGGGCAAACACTGTGCAATTATTTCAGTCCTGTTATTCAGGGTTAGAAGTTCATAGGTCATGATGCAGGGTCTCACACTATACCGCCCGATGCTCTGATGTGACCTGAGTGCTCACACTGTGCGTCCATAACATGAAGCTTACAACACAAAGTCTGTCTCTCCCTCTCTGTCTTTCACAGACACGCACACCACCACCATCAACTTTGCTAAATTGCTAATGAAAAACATTGATCAGGCAGCTGAGATTGAGCAGCAGTGTCCATCCAACTCTTTTCACGGTTGTTGCGGTCGTGATAATTTTGTGAGGCCACATTAAAAAGGCTCGGATGAGCCAAAGTTCTACAAGTTGTGCCTCCATCGCTTGTGTCCAGATCACACGCTGCACTGCCGTCTTTTTCACTTTCATTTCTGTTTGCGTGTGCGCAGCGTGAGAGATTACGTTGATAGCCTCACGAGGATTTCAAACAGGTTTGATTTTCTTGCGACCATATGATTGATGATCGGGAGCTTGTCATGAGGTGTTAATCGCCAGAGGTGGGACCAAGTCATTGTTTTGCAAGTCTCAAGTAAGTCTCAAGTCTTAATCCTCAAGTCAGAGTCGAGTCTCAAGTCACTGGTGTAAAAGTCCGAGTAAAGTCACAAGTGTGAAACTTTGAATTTCAAGTCCTTTCGAGTCTTAAAAAAAAAAAAAAAACGGAAAAAGAATGTTGCAGTTATATGCTAAATGTAAATATTAGACCATGTGATTTTTAAATCTGTGTTTTTCTGAACACATGACAAAATAGTGAACAAATTGTGAAAACTGCACCTCTATAAAATGCAGCTCAATTAAACTTAGCTCCAAGAATAATTTTCACCGACAGTTCTGAGATAAGCTGCATGTTATTCTTGGATGCGCTCGTAGGACCGGCTTTAAAATCGCATGACAAAAATATTATACACATAAAAAAACTGTATCACCAACGTAGCCTGGACAACGTTTGCTAGTTATATGAAGTCAGCTATCTCATCGTAGCAAAAGAGAAGCACCACATACCGTTCTTTATGCAACTTCAACTGTTGGACAAAGTTGGAAGTTGTTCCATCTCTGTCTGTGATTCTCTTCTTGCATGTTTTGCATATTGCATTTCGTTTTTTTGTTGACTACTTCATAGTTTATGTACCTGAAAGAAATAACTACTTGCAGCATTTTTTTTTCTTTTTAAAAAAAATCTGGTTAATTTGATTGGCTGTGCTACAGCTCACGCACTCATACATACGGAGTGTGGTTTGAATAAATAAATGAATGAATTGAATTAATAGTGCACACCTTCTATATAATATGCGTGTTAAATTTTATATTTGGGGTGAAATATCAAGTCTTTTCAAGTAAACCGGTTCAAGTCCAATTCAAGTCCCAGGTCATTGGTGTAAAAGTTCAAGTCAAGTCACAAGTCTTAGAATATTTTTTCAAGTCAAGTCTAAAGTCATAAAATTAATGACTCGAGTCTGACTCGAGTCCAAGTCATGTGACTCGAGTCCACAACTCTGTTAATCGCTTCTCGTTACCCCACGTATACTACACGATGCACGACTTATGATTAAGGCGAAACTTGGGTCGATTCCCCAAAACGGTCGCACAACTGAAAACTCGTCTCAAAATGGGCCAAAAATCGCACAGTGTATGCCCAGCATTACACGTGCACTGATGTGATCTGGTCTGATGGGACCTGGGACAAGGTGGGGTGCAGGTGTCCCCTGGAAATGACCAAATGACAGCAAGAGTTCTCAGATATATTAGAAATCTTTTCATTTTGGTCTTTGCTAAAAACAGAGCCGTTGCAGAAAGATGCCGTTCCCTGGTTTGTGTCATACGACGTCTGCAAACACAAATCTTACACCAACATTTTCCCTTTGACATCAGGAATGTTATATTATATCGGTAATCATGGCTTTTGCACACAAGCTAACAAACCCGTCAGCTCTTCAAGTGGAATTAATCAAGCAACAATTATCCAACACTCCCCATAATCATTCAGGTCTAAATATTGAAGATTTAAAGTTTACTTAATCTCAAAATTGAATTTCCATGCCTTCTTATTCCTGTATATACTGGAGTAACACAATGGAACTAATGTATTGACTATAGGGATGAATAACAACTGACAATGTGCTCACACGATTGGCTCCAACTGTTTCTCAAGGTCTCCAGAAATGTTTCTGCACTGCAAAGAGGATTTACTGCTTGCTATAGAAAATAAGTGATGGTCTTTGTTTAAAAAGCAGAGCAATGACTCAGAGGTCTCGGCCTGTTCCCTTACATTAACTTACTGTTTCACAATGGTGCGCTGTCTCTGCAGCTATCGGGCCACGTTTCGTGTAAATAAACAGTGTTGGGAAGGTTACTTTTAAAATGTATTCCATTACAGAATACAGAATACATGCCCCAAAATGTATTCTGTAACGTATTCCGTTACGTTACTCAATGACAGTAACGTATTCTGAATACTTTGGATTACTTAATATATTATCATGATTTTTACAACAACGTGAATGTACTATTGCTGTGTGATTTATTACTAATACTGAAGGTCCGCGACTTCGAACTGTAGTAAAGGGACCTCTGACTAATACGGCGGGGTCCCTGTCGGCTCGTAGCCGAAAAATAGCTTTACTTTGTTGTGTGGGTCAACTTTTCTTGCGAGACACAGAGAGAGGCGTTGAAAGGCTGTGTACATGTATTCCGTTACTCCCCAACACTGTAAATAAAGTATATTGTTATTGCTCACAGTGTTGCAGCATTAATGAATATTAACACACTGCGAGCCCATGGGAGCTGTTATCCTTTATTGCAAAAGCAAGAGATAAATAAAGTGGTTTGCTATAAGGACAAGCTCTTTGTTGCAGAACAATAAACTTTATTTATTGTGATCAGTTACGTCTGGGCAAACGGGCGGGTGAAAGTCGGCAAAGCTGCTGGATAAGTGCAATCACTCAGCAGATAATACAACTGTCATGTCGTAATCCCAGACACTGTGAAGTTTGAACTCTGAGCCCTGAAGCTGAAATGCACCCAATATTTGGAGTTGTGGAGCCAATCGACAATCAATCTGCCACTCAAAGCCATGGCTGCTGATCACAGCAGGAGCAGCTCTCCTCACTTCAGCCGCGGACACGTGGCACACAGAAGAGGACGGTCTTGGACAGCAGAGATCGGCCTTTTGCAAGCTATGACTTCCTTAAAATTCATGAAAGCTAAAGACTAAATCTGCAAGTGTTTAAGCTGAAATAATCAAGTCATCGACGTAATATTTCTCCTTAAAAAAAGCACACATTGATCTTTATATGCAGTAACCTGGTGGTAAGACACCAGTTTGCAGAGCAGATCCGAAGCCTCTGCATAGATTTTGCCGTGTGACCAGAACATTTGGCTTGCATTAAAAAGAGTCACTTGAGGCGAGTCTTTATGGAAAGATGATACAGTAATTGTCAGTTTAAATATCTCTGCTGCTTCCCCCCACAATTCACCTTCAGACGTTCTCCGCTGCTGGCAGCAAAGCACAGAGCTTTTCCTGGTTTCTCTCTTTAAAACTCCAAACCTGAGGGAACATTTCTTGCCTGGAGTTTCTGGCACAATAGTTATGTTTGTGAACACAATATAACACTGTGGCAGGACGTGCATTTAATCCAGCATGTCAAAACTCCTGAGTGAACGGAGGAGCTGCCGTGTTTTAACGCTTTGCCCGTGTTCTCTGTTTGACATGTGAAGCAAGCGCAGCAAATCACTCCCCTGTTACAGGACTGGTGAGTAATCCACCTCATGTTTTCTTTAGTCAATCAAAGTGAGACATTTCCAAAACTTTTCAACTTAAATTAGTTAATGGAGAAGGTTCTACAAGCTCTTAACAATAATTGGTGTGTAAAGTAATTTCACACTAATGACTGTATCAGAGGGAATCATTAAAACGTCAAAAACTAAAAACTGATTCTGTTTTAAAGTACTTGTTATTTTCATTACGATTATAATCCAGTTACTCATACGGTGCATTCACAAAGAGGAAGAGCGTTTTAGTGTGCAGCATATGTTTCTACAGCTCAGTAGCTACAGATACAGCGTGTGAACATTCTCAGTCAAAATAGCATCGTCTTCTTTTCTGTTCCATGGTGTAGCTGCAGGGTGATGGGAAAAAGAAAGTACCCCCCGCCTTTTAACCACCTGAGTCACATTTCTAAACTGGGACGGCAACACGGCTGTGGAGTTCTCTATCGTTGTCTTTATGCTGTGCAGACTCTTTTAAAAAGCAGCTGAAGACTTTTCTATATAAACAAACTTTTGATTAATTAAAATCGTTTTATGTTATTTTTTCATTTCTATTTCTGGTTTTATTGTGAAACACTTTGTGATATTATCCATGAAACTGCGATAAAAATACATTTTACTTACTTCCCTTTTTCGAGGGTAAATAAATCATCTGGTTCTTGACAGGTCTTAAATTATGCAACATACAACTTACTACATTTACTTACTGTGTAATTATTTATTTATTGAATGGTTTAATGGTTTAATTATTTATATAGCACATTTAATTACAACAGGAGCGTTGACCAAAGTGCTGTACAAGAATACAACATATACATAATAAAATAACAAATAACTCTTATGCTGTATTAAAAGCCAGTAAATAAAAATGCGTTTTAAGATAAGGTTTAAAAAGACTGACAGTGGGAGCCTGTCTGATGTATAGGGGTAAATTATTCCACAACTTAGGCGCTACGACTGCAAATGCTCGATCGCCTCTATGAACCAGCCTCGACCTTGGTACAGCTAAAAGCAAAAGATCACTTGATCTAAGAGATCTAAAGGGGGTATAAGTCTGCAAGAGGTCAGACAAATACCCGGGAGCCTGTCCATTCAGGGCTTTGTAGGTCAACAATAAAATTTTAAAGTTAATTGTGCGGACAGGGAGCCAATGAAGAGAGGCGAGCACCGGGGAAATGTGTTCACGTCCTTTAATACGTGTCAGAAGATGAGCTGCAGCATTCTGGACCAACTGAAGCCTTGCCAGGCAGGTCTGAACCTGCAAAACAAAATGCTGAAGCGCTGTGTGGAAAACTAAGTACACTCCATGACTGATCACCTTATAGATAATATCTTCTCCCACAGTCTCCCACAGCGTTATGTTGCAAATGCTGCTTCAGGTTATTGAGGTTTGTGAACACTTGATGATCCCTCTACAGCAGAGATCTGGGGTTTGGTTGGGCTGTTGCAGCACCTTGACTCCCTCCTTGATCCTTTCTCTAGTAGATTTGCGACTATGCTCGGGATCGTTGTCCTATTTTATGACCCAGTGTTGGTCAAGCTTTAACTGTTGGACAGATGGCCTCGACTCTAAAACACTTTGGCACACAGAGGAACTCTTGGATTTTTTGCAGTCTGACCTTTGGGTGAATTTGCTGGGATGTCCACTCCTGGGAATACTGACAAATTGCTGAATGTTTTGCACTTCAGATGGTCTGAAAGCCGTGCCCAGACTGATGGGCAGCAAAATAAAATCACTCCTGATGTCGGCTCTGCACACACCTGAATCCTCCAGACATGCAAACTACCAACGCATCTGCTTTTATTAGATGATCAGCTGATCAAGTGCAAAGTGCTGGCTGCTGCTTACACTCCTTTCTATTTCGTTAAATAACGACACGGTGTAAAACGGCACGTGCCGTTGTTCATCTGAAGTTTTATTTGTTCTTGTTTTTGCTTTTTTGTGATATCCTGAAATGCAAAAATGCAGATTTGGAAGCAGGTGTTCCTTCTTTCTATCATGACCGTTCGTAAGGACTCGAAGTCAACGACTTTAGATTCCTCTGTTGCAATGACATTTGTGTGGAGTGCTGTTTTCAGATGGTCTTTTTCTGTTAAACTATTTAAATAAACTGCCAGTACTACAGTAGTATACTACACTGATAGTGTAAGCTTAACATCCAGCAGGATGTGATTGTGTGAGGAAACCGTGGTTCCACTTCAGCTTTGTTGGTGGGCTTTAAGATCTTCTATTGTGTTTTTATTTATCGTCTTTAAGAGCCATAAAGAGGAAACCTCAGCACTCATAATGGTAAATGGTCTGTATTTATATAGCGCTTTACTAGTCCTTAAGGACCCTAAAGCGCTTTACACACTCAGTCATCCACCCATTCACACACACATTCACACACTGGTGATGGCAGCTACATTGTAGCCACAGCCACCCTGGGGCGCACTGACAGAGGCGAGGCTGCCGGACACTGGCGCCACCGGGCCCTCTGACCACCACCAGTAGGCAACGGGTGAAGTGTCTTGCCCAAGGACACAACGACCGAGACTGTCCAAGCCGGGGCTCGAACCTGCAACCTTCCGATTACAAGGCGAACTCCGAACTCTTGAGCCACGATCGCGACGTATTCAGCCATACTTCTTGCTTAGACACTGGAGGCACTGCTCACCTTGCATTAAGGTCTAACATGTTTACACGATTCATCCACTTGCTGTCTTGCCAACATCAGACACTCAGCTTTTCCACCTCTAAGCCTTCCCTGTGTATCCGGCCTCAGTTTGTGACCCTGCCCAAAACTGGTTGCTGCGAGTTAGGAAGAGGGCAACAAAAGATATTTAACGAGATAAATGCGTTAAACATTTATAAACATTTAAAACTTCCTCACTTAGAGAACAATGAGCTTAGTTTTACCTGTCAAATCTACTTGGGCATGAAAATCCGTTCATTATTCACAGAAACGCGGGACTTTCATTTAATAAATGGCATTGCAGTATTGTAACTGTGCATGCAAGTAATTAGTCCTATTTATCTACCGTGCAAATGTTCAGATAATTAATGTTGCATGTCTCCTGTCCACTGTTTGCTGCAGCTGTGGAGATGTAGTCTGGGGTGTATTTTTAACCATCCAGATGTGAATGTTTAAAAGCCATCAGGATGAAGCTTCATCTAATAAATAACAGTCATAAGCTGCAGGTACACACCGTTTCATATTGTCTTTTGTCGTGACAACATGATAGGCATGGAGGTCTTTGCACCCCAGGACCAGATGCAGAACAATTTATTTAAAACAACACTGCATGAGGCATTTTTTAAAATATGAGTTTTCCTGTTTAAACTTAACGGCAGGGACATTTAGCAAGTTCACCATGTGGAGCGTTGGCTTCATGACTGTTCACACTGTTGCACTACATGTGAACAGTATTTAATTCCACCCCCGAAGGCTTTATATTTGAAGTCGCTTCAAAAAGTCCAGATGCTCCCCACATGCAAATCTTGCCATAATGAATTAACGGTTATTTATTTTTCTTGCATAGATCCTGCTGTAATTGTCCTTTTTAAGAAGACAAAGATCTTTGGAACACAGAGTATCAGCGCTGAACATCAACCAAGAGCCTTCATTCTGCATTTTTGTAAAGAAACAAAAGAGAATTCTGTTCAAGTCAGATTGAATAGACATAATAATCAGAAACCTTCAGATCCTGTGCACGCAGCTTTTTAGAATGATGGCCAGCACTCTTATTAAGGCTCCAAATTTAGTCACTGAGTAACTTACGATATCCAGAGAGAAGACGATGGATGTCGAGGGAATTCTTGGAGCCTTGAGGAGACTTCAACCTTCAGGAGTTTGAATAAGTAACTCTCTCATCCTCTGCTTTGTTTAAGTCTGATGATTTAAGGTTGCCAGCAATAAAAACATGCCAGTTAATGGATGCTGTGATTATTTGGTTGTCAATTGATGACGTATGGACCCTGCTTCCAGGTCCAAACTACTCTCTTTATTAAGGCTGTTGTGTTTTTAACACATTTTAATGCTTTGTATTTTGTTCTATTTAATATGAACAAGCCCCCAAAACAGTCAGTGATTACTGTCGGCCTCTCTCAGTTTTTATTACCACTGGTCATTTTAAAGCTCAGTTTTTAAACCCTTACAACGTAGCTACAGCTCAGCCCATGCAGCAGTACATTAATGACTAACCTCGTATTGTAGATGGATTATCTCAGTTGTTCTGCTGGCTGAAGTTTGGTCCGTTTACAGCACAGGTGTCGAACTCCAGGCCTCGAGGGCCGGTGTCCTGCAGGTTTTAGATGTGTCCTTGATCCAGCACAGCTGATTTAAATGGATAAATGACCTCCTCAACATGTCTTGAAGTTCTCCAGAGGCCTGGTAATAAACGAATCATCAGGTGTGCTGACCCAGGGTGAGATCTAAAACCTGCAGGACACCTGCCGCCGAGGCCTGGAGTTCCCCACCCCTGGTTTACAGCATCCTGCCATGCGATTGCATTTGTCCCTAACCATCAGGAACCCTCACGTTAACTTTTATCAAGTGAAAAAAGGTTAGCGTTCACTTTTGGTTTCACTTTGGAATTATTCTACATATAATGCATCTCTATAGACTGATGGGTTTGTAGACGGGCTTGTGTCATGTGACGTAATACTTTTGTACTGCTGCTACATTTATCTACAAGAGTCATTGCTCTGCTAATATCCTTTCTCCCGTCCTTCATACAAACACCTGTGTGTATTTTTATTGTCCTTCGACCATAATTCATTTAAAAACTGACTCATTGTCATGGTCCTGGGTCGGTGACCCAGCGCTTTTAGTTATCATTTTCTAGTTTATGATGATGATGATTATTATTGTTTGAGTTCTGTGTGTTATATTTGGTCTGCCTTTGAGTCTGTCTCTGTCTATGGTGTCACCCCATCTGTTTGTGAATCTGTCTGTTTAGTTCAATGTCTTGTCTGGTTCCATGTGTCTGAGTTTCCTGTTTTATTGTGAAGGTTTGTCATATGTGAGTGTGCTCAGTTTACGTTTCCCCTGTCTCGTCAGCTGTGATTTCTCCCAGGTGTGTTCCCCTCCTGTCTCTCATCCCTTGATTACTGCCGTCTGTGTATTTAAGCCCTGTGTTTCTCTGTGTCAGTGTCGCGTCGTTCTGTCATGAATCGCTGTGTGGCAGGCAAGCAGGAGTGGTGGACCCAAAATGCAGAACTCAGACACGGAAGTGAAACTTAAGGCGCAGCTTTATTGCTGGGAAAAACCTCGTACAAACTAAACTCACCAAAAGAAAACCAAAAGTCAGAACAGAGGAACCAAGGACTGAAACACTGGAAAGAAACACTAAACTGGAGCAGGAGACCAAACACTAGGAACATAGAAGCAGAACACACAGCTAGTTGAGGGTACGACGCGACACTGACACAGAGAAACACAGGGCTTAAATACACAGACGGCAGTAATCAAGGGATGAGAGACAGGAGGGGAACACACCTGGGAGAAATCACAGCTGACGAGACAGGGGAAACGTAAACTGAGCACACTCACATATGACAAACCTTCACAATAAAACAGGAAACTCAGACACATGGAACCAGACAAGACATTGAACTAAACAGACAGATTCACAAACAGATGGGGTGACACCATAGACAGAGACAGACTCAAAGGCAGACCAAATATAACACACAGAACTCAAACAATAATAATCATCATCATCATAAACTAGAAAATGATAACTAAAAGCGCTGGGTCACCGACCCAGGACCATGACACTCATTACCCCCAGTGTGCTCCTGCCTCCTTTTCAATTCTGACAGTTGCACACAACTGTTTCCTGTGATTAATCTGAAAGACTGAGATGTCAAAGAAAGTTTTCACATTTAAAAACAAACCAAGCTATGGTTGAGTTTCATTCCAAGAACCGGCTGTTTGGTTATTTGGCCGTGCCTGTGGTTCGAAGCAGACACGTTGTGTGTAAAAACACCGTGAATTATCATTTGTCTCCTCTCCTCTGTCCTGATACTTTTTTCTATGATTTTTAAACTGCCGTTCAAACGCTGTGGGTAAGCTATTAATCAATTCATAACTATGCCGAAGAAAAACAAACAGAGTCCAGTCATGAATCTTCATGGCAGACCAACCACATTCACTGCACTGCAGATTTATGGAGTAATTAAGGTCTGCACAATTTCTCTGAATGGAAAATGTATGAAGTATTGTGCTGTGCTCTTTAGCTGAACACGCTGTTAACTAAAGAGGTAAGTGCTTCCTTAAGATCATTATTATCGTCAAAAGTTGGTTTATTTCACAGGATGAAATTGTGATATTCTAAGAAGAGCAAAACCAGCAGTAACACTTTGTCTGCATAACCAGGACCTGAAATATCACATTTCCATGTGACCCAGATCTTTATAGCTGTAGCTATCAGTAGCTGGTGTCACGAAATTAATATATTGTTAGTGCTTATTTAGTGCATATTGTTACTTGCTTTTAATATAGTCTAAAAGGGCCACCTCTGAGTCTGAGCCCAAAAGTACTGACAGGAAACTGCATGCTTTTGCAGAGCACATGAGGTGCAGACAGAAAGTGAAAAACGTGTTTGATCGAAACTTAATGTGTGCGCGAAATATGGAGAAATATTCATTTGAGTCCATCCACATCAAAAAGCCCAAGTTGGTGTCAGGATGTCAAAGTGGTCTTTGGAAAAATATTTTTCTTACTTCTAAGTTTTTGGACCTATTTCAACTCACTGTTTTATGTACAAATGCACATTAACTGCTGGAATACACCATTTATTCCAGTTTGAACAGTGTTTGCTAAAAACTACAGCAACACTTTATAACACAGGCCGTGACTAAGAGCATCCTTCTCCTGAAATGAAAATTCATTTCGATGTAATTACATTTACATATATATTTGTAGTATTTTACCTACAAATATTTACAGTAGGCACTAGAATAAAGGAGCAGCAAATCAGGTCTTTACGGGAAATAAAGAAATAATTATACTCTAAGTAAATTTTAGTAAGTAGTAACTAACTTTTAGTGTGGCAAAACAAACACTATCTCCCCATGTTACATATTAAATACACCGAGCTTTTTGGGCCGGGGCCGTATTTTTTACAGGATTCATCTTTACTTTTAAGATCTTTACCTTAAAAATCAAAACATCACAATTTTGCAGTGACCTTAGAATGATGGAACCAATCATATTTGAACAATCACAGTTCAAATATAACATTCAAATGGTGTATTCAGGAAATTAGACCTGGACGTTTGGCAGCGTTAAGCCACTCCATAATATGGCCCAGGACCCGGCACACCTATGACACCTGGCTAATCGGAGGTCAGGGTAGAAACGTGCTATATAGGGCTTTGGAGTTGACGTCACGCCGCAATGCATTGTGGGAGCGCAGCTCCATTTTCGGGGTCTACGAATCAAAACAAACACACTGTGTTGGAACGACGACGACAAGAAACATGCTTAAAAGCAGCTCAAAAGAAAACGGACGGTATAGAGACCGATTGCGTCCAGAGGCGAAGCAGCGGTACTTGAAAAAAAATAGAGTGCATCGCAAATCTGGACCCATTTGAAATACGGCAGTGGAGTAAAGACCCAGACGACTTACCGCCACTGTCCTACCCCGATATCTTCACGTATCTTGTTTGTGGAGTAAGCGCTTACACAGCGAACCAGTTTCGTAATTACAAGTCACTGGAGGCGCACATCCAATTTACAAATGGCTGGGTGCAAGATTTGGCTATTTTCAAGCCGCCAAACTCTGAGTACGTCGTCAAAGTAAGTCAGCTGGAGTGCACCGAGTGAAATAGCCATTTTCCACCCCCCACCATAATTAATGTTACACATTTATCATTTAACTGCTAAAATATCGTTATCATATTATATGCCCATAATTGTAAAGTACATGCAAGTTAACACATTGATAATCGGGTAAATTATTAACGCCAATTTGTGTCCTTCCTGTCTCATTTCATTTATTGTCTTTACATCAACCAATCAAGTCACTCCATTCTATGTTTGATCGCAATTTCTATAACTTCTGAGACCACCAACGATGATATTATTCAGCTATAAAGTGTGATGTGAACATATTTAGAACTTACCGGAATGAAAATGTCTTGAGCACACCAACTGATATCTGGAGACGTAACAGAACTTGATATCAGCTCGTCTCACGGCTGCTATCCAGGCTAGACGCCTTCGTTTGGTAATATCCGATACATGAGCTCCTTCATGTTGCTTCCAGGTTGGGAAAGCATAAAAAGACAATCCAAACTTATTCCCGTGCCGGTCGTAAGATCGAACATTGCAGCCGACCGCACAGCAAGTACGAACCATGGCTATGCTTTCGCTCCTTACTTAGACCCCCAAAATGGCAGATCGGGCCAAAATCCTTTCCACGCCCACCCCCGTGACATCACGCTCCAAAGCCCTATATGAAACAGTCCATTTACTATTTGTTATAAGAGCAGGGTGCAAGATGCTAGCAGGCAGGATGTCATGGAACGCCATAACCAAGTAGCCAGTATAGCATGCAGAAACATCTGTGCCGAGTATGGCCTGGAAGTCCTGAGGTCAAAACGGGAGACGGCCCCCTGGCTGGTGGAGAATGACTGGGCTAAGATCCTCTTACAGTGCACTGCAGCTATTCTGCAACTCTCTAGGCAGAGATCCCACCACTAATCATTAATGGCGACTGTGTAGAAAGGGTGGCAAACTTTTGATTCCTGGGAGTCAACACTGAGGAGTACCTTTCCTGGAGTGCGAACACCTCTGAGCTGCTGAAAAAGGCCCAACAGAGACTTCCTGAGAATTCTCAGGAGGAATAACATCACACAGAGACTGCTGGTGTCCTTCTACAGCGCCACCATTGAGAGTGTTCTAACCTATTGCATATACATCTGGTACACTAGCTGCACAGTGGCTCAGAGGAAAGCACTCCAAGGGATCCTTAACAACGCCCAAAGGATCACTGGCTGCTCTCGTCACACTGGAAGATCTACACAACACCCGCTGTCTTAAAAAAGCTCAGAACATTATGAAAGATACCAAACATCCTGGCAGTTTGACCTGTACCGGGCAGACTGTACAGAGCAATCAGTGTAAGGACAAATCACTCAAACACCACTTTTACCCAACCGCAATAACACGTCCGACTGCTGCTACTGAAAAATGTCCATCACGCTACTCTGGTATTGATCTATGCACTGACTGAAGCATGTATGTGAATTTGTGCTCATACTTTTCCTATTAGCACTTTAAGTATTTTATTTATTGATTTTATTGAATAGTATTGTTTTATTTATATTTTCATTGTTTTAGGGATGATGCACTGATCAGGGACCACTTTTAATTTCCTTGTACCTGTGACAATGACAATATAGACATTCTGTGAATGGAATCACACTGATCAATGGTAACTGGTCTCCCAGCCTATTGTTCATTCAGTGGGCTGGTTTCAGTTATTGTGCAAATTAAACAGTTATAAGGTTGGAAACCTGCAGTCAGCTGAGACTGAAGAAGTCACCTGGATGATGACGAAACGTTTCTCCCACTGAAAACATCCAGATGAACAGAATCAACCTTTTGAGGTTTATGTACCTCAAACAGACGCAACAACATTGTCATCCCCTATGTAGCCGGTGTATCAGAGAAACTCAGGAGAGTTTTCTCCAAGCATGACATCCTGGTGCATTTCAGACCCAGCAACACGCTCAGACAGAAACTGGTTCACCCGAAAGACAAAACGCCAAAACACAAACTTAACAATGTGGTGTATGCTGTACAGTGCAGCGAGGAATGCCCAGACCTCTACATTGGAGAGACCAAACAGCCACTTCACAAGCGCATGGCACAACACAGAAGAGCCACCTCCACAGGACAAGACTCAGCAGTCCATCTGCATCTTAAGGATAAAGGACACTCTTTCGAGGATGCCAATGTTCACATTTTGGACATAGAGGACAGATGGTTTGAAAGAGGAGTGAAAGAAGCCATCTATGTCCACTGTGAGCGACCATCTTTGAACAGAGGCGGGGGTTTACGACACCAACTGTCTGCCATCTATAATCCAGTTTTGAGATCCCTTCCCAGACGCCTTAACGCCCACTCACATCCTGGGCCATCTGACCTCAGGAATTCGCATGATAAGGTGGGGCCAGGTTTCACAATGAACACACCCGAAACTCTGGCTGATTGTGACCCATACCCAGTTTCACACCTTGGCTCAGGCGATTAAAGGATCATCAGGGGGTCCTTTTGTCCCTCTGTGGGGGGTTACTCCCACTAGGTTTATATCTGGGACTCTCCACCATTTGACCTTAGAACTGAAGAAGCTTCTCAGATGAGAGGTGAAACGTCTTCAAGTAACTTAAAGAAGTCTTTCTTTGCAAGCTCCTTTGACTACGATGACCTGGATGACTGAGAACCTTCACAGACATCAAGACAAGATCCTGTGGCATCACAGACTGGTGATGGCTAACCAACCAAACATAGTAGTGGTGGCCATGCAGATGAAGAACATTAAGAAGAAAGAACAATATCGGTCCCAGTGGCAATCGGAGCACTCGGTGACCGATTGCGAGCCATAAGCCGGGTGAGCGGCTCCAGCAGATCCCAGGAGTGAGACTCAAGATCTCCCCCCAGAAGAGCGCAGTACTAGGAACAGCAAAGGTGCTGCGCAGGACCCTCAAGCTCCCCGGCCTCTGGTAGACTGCCCACAATATTATACAAATATAATATTAACTAAAAGTAACTTTACCATAAATGCCAAATTAAATACCAGTAAGTTACCATGGAAACTACTGAAGTTGAGGTCTATTTTGTATCTCTTTCCGTCCCAGTCAGTGTGTGATGTCTGTCAAATGAAGAAAAGTGTTGGCTGCACTTTAAGAAGAACACACATTATCTCAACAGAGACGAGTTTAGCCTGAGGGAGCGAAATGTGCTGCTCAGAGGTTTAAACAGCCAAACCTTTGGAGCAGTGGCGCAACATTTTGACTTACTATACAAAAATGGAGAATAAAGAAGTTTCTGATGGCATAAAGGTGCCATCTAAATTTATTTATGAGTTATTGTTGGACAAAAATCATATGAAAGTTGTTTGGACAGTTGTGAACCTGTCATAGATGAGCCCAATCGACTCTTCCTAAGAATGTGGGCCCTTTCAAATAAGCTCGACTGAGTCTGGGTGATTGATCACGAGAGATGGAGAATAGTTACCTGCATTTCATAGATGAAGCAACAGTTATGCTCATTAACGGCTGCTGCCATATTTGTCTGCCTCGACGTATTTCTAAAGAATTTTCCACGTGAAAGCATCGGCACAGTCTAGCAAAGGGGAACAAAGTCCGACCTGTCTGTTTCTCTTACGCCATTTCCAGGATTTTCTTTAAAACAATAAATTAGAGCTGACTGCTCCATTGCATAAGTAGATAGGTGGCCTTGCTGAAAAGGAATTATCCAGTAACGTCTGCAGTTACGCACCCGTTTGAGTGAAGTAAAACACAGATGTGAAATCTGTAGATCTTCAAAGTTGGGCTCGACTTCTAGACAAAAATCAAACGAGCTGAAGCTCACAAAAGTTTCTTAAAACAAAACACCTGAAAACTGCAGTAAAGCTTTAAATGTTGTTTTATATATCGTAAAGCAATCCACAGGAGACTGAGATAATTCGTTCCTGCTTCAACACAATTTAGTTTCCTAAAGTGTTTCACACATTTCACTGAAGATCGCAAATCATTATTATTCAAGGAATGCGGGGCTGTAACAAATTTACTGTATTGAACGTGGCTTCAATTAATATCTTTTTATATTTCCTCTGTGGTCTGTTTCTTTCGTGCTGTTGCTTCACTGCAGCAGAGCGATGCTCGGATGCCAGAGTGTATTACTCCACCGTACTGACCAGGGATCTTTTTTTCTAAAGGAGTCAGCTCATTAAGTGTAAATGATGATAAATGTATTGTTAATGTTGTGGTTTCTTTCTTATATCTGTATTTGCCTTTGGACCATCTGCAAAAATACCCGATAAATCACTAAAGAATGACTTTAAGTATCACTGAAAATAGCATTAATGGATAAAAGGAAGAAGAAATAAATAGGAAGCTCTTTAACAAGCTGGATTTTCCTCCTGTATAGATAATGCTGTTTCCAAGTGGTTGAAGAAAAGCACAAGATAAATGCAGTTCATTCATCATTTTCAGTGTCAAAGACCAAAGTGCACTCTGAACCGTCGGAGTGCTGCATGACCCCAGCAACACCTCTGCAGATCTGTCAAGGGTTGAAAAAAGGAGCGGATAAACTCCTTAAACTGTAAATAACCAACGAATGTGCGGCTACGTTGTTGAATGTGAACTATACACACTGTAATCAGCGCGTTTACTCGTGAGCCTCAGCTGCTTTTGTGGGGCTTCCACGTCCTCACGCACACAAGCCGCTGAGCACACGGCGATGAATGACAGCAATCACAGACGGTTATTTCTGGAACCAGTACCAAAAGTGCATTGAGCACAAAACAAATGGAAATATTAGCAGGAAAGCACATGTGAAAACTAAAAGGAAAGAAACCAGTGATTACATTTAGGCTTTAATCTGAGATTCTGTTCAGTTTCCAAAGACTGATCGCCTGCCAGAGTCCACTTCCTATGTGGTGCCAGCAGATTTCAAACACACACAAACCCAATGACATGTTTTTATCAGTGACAGGGGAAGCGAATCCCTCTCTGGAAACACCTTTGTTGTTGCTCTAATTTTTATTCCCTTGAAATAAAAAGATTAAACGATGGGTTTTATGCTGGCGACTTATGCTAAGACGAAAATGACTCCAGACTCATTGCCTAAATTACCACCATGGTTTAATTACAGACTTCCTCCGCGTGGTGGTTGTTACGGTTTGTTAGTACAAGCAATTGCTGTAAATGAAAACTATTTTAAGGTCATTAAATTGTTTTTTGAGTACTTTAGGAACTTTATTTCCATAACGTGTCATCGTTCAGCTTAGATAAAGATCACAGCCGAGTTACACAAGCCCGGATAACCAACTTGACCGAGAGGCCCCAAGATCACTTTGTGGTGCAATGATTAGTCTGTATTTTTGGTAATGAGCATCACAAGAGTGCAATAAACAAGACTGAGAGCCAACAGCCAGCTTTGTTTTTCACCGTGCTGTAATGAGGCAGGACCTACAGGACTGTAGCATCAGGAGTGCAGAGAGAACGGCCTGGGCCACACAGGCACGGAGTTAGCATTTTGTGGATGGATGGGAAATATGGATGCCGATGATGTCACCATGGCTGTGTCCATCTTTTATATACAGTCTATTGGAAAGAGATTGAAGAAGATTGTTTTTAATCAGGCAGGAGAGATGCTGGTTGCTAGCGCTGCTCTGTTTTGCTCTGTTTTGTCTTATTGTTGACACGGTTGTTGTTTATCTCACTCAGTCACCAGGACTGGTGGCTTAGCTGGTTGGTATCTGGTACCCTGGGCAACACAGATTGTGGAAACAGTGGGTGAGCAAGTGGGTTATTCCAGCGCTGGTTATTATGAGGCGTGGCATGAAACAACTGCCATGTTTTCAACATGTTTTAGAGAAATGTCCAAAAATTAATGTAATATTTAAGTCAAGCGTGTGCTTCAAATCTCCTAAGGAAAGAAGTGCGCAAGCTCTCTTTGCTCCAAACAAATTTTGCACCTGCAGTTTATGAATCTCAAAAATGTTTCAAGCTGTCTTCAGTATGAAATGCAACTGCAGAATGTCAGCTTACAACATGCAGAGGCACCGAGCAGCAGATACTGGGCAGTCTCAGCGGTAATAAGCAACAGCCATGTTGACTGCTGGTTGTTATACATCTGCCCGAAGCTGTGAGCGAGACAACATAACATCTCATCATGTGAATCACCAGGATCGTGTTCAACATGGGGGGAAAGCTCTGTCAAGCATTATCTGTTAAATCCGTGAATGTGCATGAAACGGAGCTGACAGGTCGCAGCTTCATTTCCCATCATGCCTCCCTCTCTTTCACGCAGCAACAAAAATGGGGAGAAATAGCCAAAGAAGAAAAAACAGAACTGAGGACATCTGCAGCTCTTAAATGTCCATATGAAAATCTGCTGAAAACATTATTTTCCCCTTTTATTTGTTCTTTGCAACCAGCGACTTTTAAACACTTTGGAACATGGAAAATTTACTGAGCTGAGTTATTGACAGAGTTTGTTTATACTACGTTTGCACGCAGAATGTGGAAGGACTTTCAGTTTCTTTAATATCTGCCTTAAGCCTGCAAGTTGAAGCATAATTCAAAACTCTACAGGGAGTCTTCTCCCCCAAAGCCCGCTCAGTGTCGACAGAGCTGCAGCCGAGCGATCTCAGCCTGGATGAAAATGTGTGAAAAAGGGGGTCGAGGGAGTTCGGTCCGCTCTATTCTGGTCAGGATCAGGTTGACTGTTGGCTGAACGATGTTGAGGGGCGCGGGGAGTTTTGATAGGAGGCAACCGACATGATGCCCAGAGCCAGCGATGGATTATATATCTCACACATCTGTGGAAACTCTTAAAGGGACTCGCACACCAAGCAATTTGGAAATCCAGAGAGTCCCAAAGCCCCGAGGCCAAGCTGAGCCATCTAGTTGTGTTATTCTCCCCTCACTGTGAACATTATGTCCAGTACAATCACCTGGGCAGACGTTTGGAGGAGTGCCACTGGAGGGTACATTTAAAATCGTGTTTTTGAAACTCAGTCAGTCAGTTTAAAAGCTGCATCCTGAGTTACTGGACCAAAGGTGCGGTATCTGTGTGGTGGAAAATTTGGAGCTGTAAAACACAGAATTTCCTCAACACAGTTTCAAAGAGGAAGACGAAGAAGTCTCAAGTTCCTGTGTTGGAGAGAAGAAGTGGAAAAAGCTGGACATGCCAAGCTAAGAAAACACCCCAAGAACACAATAAAAAGTGCAGATATGGCTTTGAAGTGTTGGTATATGAATATGTTACGAGTGCAGTAAGATGTAAGTAAGAAATAGACAAAAAGTTAGACGAGTAGTCTTTAATTTTGTTTTGTCAAACTTTAATCTCGATCAAACTCATATTTTCATTAACAAGAAAATAGTGATTATAATAAGTGACAGTGGAGAAAGTTTAAAAGAAATAAGGGAACAAATATTGAGGTTTTGCAGACACATGGACGAGCCACGTTACATTAACTTATCCACCTTTTTGGACGTGTGACAATGGTGACACTGCATGATCCCAGTCACACTGAGAATCTCCCACCAGTTGATGAGGTTGATGGTGAAACTGATTGTTAAAGCCCCCACTTGCAAAGACCAGTCAGAGATCAACCTCCAGCTGCCAGAGAAAAAAGCATGTTCAGGTTGAGAGAGGGGCTCGAGCAGATGTGGAGAGCAGCCTGACAGGTTGGAAAAAGCCTTGTTGCAGTTGCTTTGGTTGCGCGCACATTGCTGCAGTTGCCTATAGTTTGCATCGAACACGCGAAATTGTCTACCAGCGCTTGCCAGCTGCTCTCCGAGTGGTAGTCAAACTTTTTTTTGCCTTCAAAATAAAAGTTGTGACTTTTGAAATGTGCTGAAGTGTTAATGCACAGCTTTTACTTTGAAGGCAAACATGGTGCATTTCCAGTTTCCGTTGCACTTTTTCAAGTTTTACTACTGCGTGCTTAGTTGTTAGTGAGTGTTTGCAGACAAGTCAATGTGTTCAGTGTGCAAGCTGTGGGTGGTCACAACAATCTGCGAGTGCTCAAAGCAACCACGGAGAATCATGGCAGTGTTTTTGCCGCAGCACCTCTTTGCGACCAGTTGACCTGAACGTTCGCCAACGTTTTAGGCAATCTGCATTTTTGATAAAACACAGCTGATTCTGTGTGCAGGGTGAAGTATAGGTTTGCACTATTATCGTCTTAATAATCCAGCCCACTGTGCTGTCGTCAAGATCAAAATCCTGTTTTAGCTGTTTGTTTTTTTTAGTTGATTTTCAAAACCTAAATCTGGAAATTACACACGTGGTTATAGATTTTCCTGAAAGTCCAATCCCCTGTACACAAACAAGTAAGAACAGAACATCCAAAAGATTTGGCTTCAAAGTCGGAAAAGCACTGACATTTATTTGGTTTTAAGGCAAGGCTGCTTTCAAAATATACCTGCGAAGATCATTAAATCATCGTGTTTACTTTGGATGACTCGGAGGAACTCTTTCCTACCATTCTGGCAAACAGTGCAGTAATAATATTGCCATATTTCATTCTGTCTGTTTACTGTGGAATCAGGGACAACCAATAAATTGGGGAAGAATTACAAACAACGAGAAACACCAGAGGCTGTCAGAGAAAAGGAAAGCTTCTGCTGGTACTATCAGAGCTGCTGGTAGCCCATTAAAAAGGCCAAGAATCTGTAATGCTTTGCATTTATTAGTGCGGATAAAACCCACAAACCAAAAATGTTAATGGACCAGTCTGTAAAATTGCGATGGTGTATTGGATTCTTCATGGCGCCTGAACATCATCTCCTTCCTCCGCTGCCATTTTTGCCTCTGGTTGGTGGGACTTTGTGCCGATTGAGTGCGTTCGCCCGCCGTTCTCTGATTAGGCTTCATATTAGTTTCAAATCCACTTGAGGTGTTTCCAGTGTTTGTTCGTAGCCTCAAACAAATCTCCTGGAAATGTAAGCCGTAAACCGCAGGACAAAAAAATGGAGGGAAATGTTTCAGCACATGGCTGACGCAGGACGGAGAAAGAGAGCGGCTCAGCAGCTAGTATCCAGATTACCCTGCTCAGATTGCCAGAAACCACTAAACATTATATATTTACGTATATATATTATTCAAAGCAACTAAATCATGGTATTTAGTATAGTAATGAGATTGTTTGTGATACAACAGGAAATGAGGACAGACAAAGTTGACCCACAGTGAAAATGGGGAAATATTATGGAAATACTAGAGATGGGCAACTTCATAGTCCAGGCATCCAGCTGCCCCATTAAATCATCATCTTTACTCTGGATGACTCTAAAATGTGCGCTCTTGCTACTTCTTAACTTAGTGGCCGGCTGACACCACGACACGTCACACAAGAACCCAGAACAAGGCTCGTCTCACATCTGCTAAAAACATCTGGATCATCCTAAAGACTTCTGCGTAATATTCTGTGGACTGACGAGACAAAAACTGAGCTGTGTGGAAGGTTTCTGCATCAAACTAAAGAGAACATCACAGCAGCAGTCAGACATGGTGGTGGTGGTGTGACGGTCTGGTGTGGTGTAGCGATTCATGTTGGAAAACCCTCCAATGTGGCAGAATTAAAGTAATTCTGCAAAGAAGAGTGGGTAAAAATTCCTCCACAGTGATGTGAAAGTCACAGGGTGGAACAACCTATTGGTTTAGGGGGGCATTTACTTTTCACACAGGGGAGGAAGGTTTACTTTTTCCTCTTAATAAATAAAATCATTATTTAAAAACTGCCAAAGTTTCGTCTAATATTCAAATGTGTTTGTTTGTCATTCATATTCAATGAATCACTCAAAACACAAAGGTTTTCTTTCCAAATTTAAACCGAGTATGTAACCTGTGGAAAAAGACATATTTCTGCTTGTGAAGCAAAGTGGATATGAGTTTCTCAAAGTGTGAGCTCTCCTTTGCTGGCGTCACAAATTTAACCACATCCAACCCTCAGACTCGTCGCTTTCCTTCACTACAACTGATGCAAGCTCATGATGAACGACAGCGGTCGAAGCGGCGGTGAGGAGATGAGCGTAACGTCCCTGGCGTGCCAAAGCTGGAGTTATTGTTTATTTGATTTGACTGATTATTAGTTGAAAATCGCAGGTTTTTGACATAAAACACATTAAGCAGTGGGTACAAATGATAGGCCGACAGTATATCCCTCAGCTGATGAGCCACAGAATCCACTGCAGAATCTGTATGTAGGGTCTTTGTTTCCTCTGGAAAGCTACCACTTTTATTCTAATCTTTCACATCTGCTTTGTTTAAACATCTATTGCCGTCTCGTCTCACACGGAGGAAAATCTTTCCCGCAGAAAGTTATACTGTATATTTTATATTTACCGAAATAAACAGTCAAACCTGTAGCCGTATCTACAAAACGTCGCGTTTTATCAGCAAGAAACAAATGAAGAAAAAGAATCTAACACTGAACACATGACTGGAAATCTCCAGAGTCAGAAAACAACTACTTAACTGTGAACACGACTGTACAGAGTCTCCGTGCTGACCTGTGCTGGGCCAAGCGAGCGTTTTAGAAAAGCGTTCATCGGATTCACTTGCAGGGTCAAAGAAAATCCACACAAATTTAACATACTCGTTCATGTCTGCTTGGGTGGAGCAAAGTCTATTGTAGTTCAGAAGGAGCAGATTCTAATCCTTGACTTTAATCCAACAGAACCATGTAAATTATAGTTGGAACGTGACAGCTGACAGGCCACGCCCACAATCAACTGAGCGTGCTCTGTTGTGGTTATTATAACGACACTCGGGCCAGCTTAAACTTTCACACACAAGCGAGATTATTCTCCTCGGTGTGATTACTCTTCCTCTCATTGCGGTTGTAATGTAAATTAACAAATCACATCTATTAGAAATGATCCCAAACAGAGCCTGATTTTTCATCGCGGCACCCGTCCTCCATCACTTCTCCAGGAGCAGAGCAGTCGTTCAATTTTCCATTCCAACAAACTGAACAGTCTTATCAAATACCTGCATAAACTCCAGAAATCTGCACGTCATTTGGAGCTAATGCGGTTGCCGTGTTGATTTGTTCCATGCGTGTATTGCATTTCCAGTCTGTTTATCATCTCTGTTCATTGTGCATGACCTCATAACTGGCACAAAACAACCAGAGCCAAGAAGTAATAAATGCTGATTTTTAGCAACGTCCATTAACCGAGGCCGTGTTTCAGATTTAGACACAAATGTCATTAAAAATATCTCAAAGATGATGCAGGGACACGGAGAACCATCACAAAGGGATGCAGTGGGCAGCAGTTTGTCTCAGAACCACATAAGCAAGATATTACAAAGTGAAAGATTTGCATCGTCTCAGTTTGGAGTCAGTATAGTTGCTGCTGTACGTTATACTGTAGACGCAAGTTTCAAACAGTTAAATCAGCAGCCTTCACAATCAAGATGTGATAAAAAGAAAAGTACGGCCTCTTCTTATTTACACAGAGGTTTGGTCAGCACTCGTTGTTTGCCAAAGTACTTAAAGTTAAATTAACTTAACTTGATTGGACCCTTTGTGAGGTCTCAGGATTTCGGTATCAGGGCACAGTAAAATCATTTTCTGGTCATTAGCAGCTGTTAAATACAACCTAAGCTGAACAACACATGACATATGGCAAATGCAGAAGCAGTGTGTGATCTCCAAACAGTGCTTTTGCAGCTTGCTTATATCTTGAAAGACCACCTTTAGCAAGAATATCTTGAAGTCATTCTTTTGTGTTTATCGGTCTCTCACATCACTGTGGAAGAATTCTGGCGCCCACTCTTCTTTACAACATTCCTTCAGCTCGTTGAGGTTTACGGGCATTTGTTTATGCACAGCTCTCTGAAGGTCAAACCACCAACTACGCTGAGGTTTGGACTTTGACTGGGCCATTGCAACACCTTGATTCGTTTCTTTTCAGTCATTCTGTTGCAGATTTGCTGCTGTGCTCAGGATCACTGTCCTGTTGCATAGTTTCAGCCAGGCTCTGGCTGCGGGACACGTGGCCTCACATTCGCCTTGAACACATTGGTACAAGGAGGAGCTCACGGTCAAGGTACCCAAATTATCAGCCCTCCACCGCTGTGCTGACATTCTCCACATGAACTGTGCAGAATGGACAAACGTCTCCACTTTGGGCTTGTGTGTCTTTTTTTGCTTATTCAGATGTTGCAATGCATCCAAACAAGACATAGTTGGTCAGCCTTTGTCTAACTGCACTGTCACAAACTTTAACCTTTAACGTGCTAACTCAGGCCTGCAGAGTCTGAGATGAAACTCTTTCTCTGACCATTACATGCTCTGACCCTGGGGTGAATTTGCTGGGAAGGTTGGCAGCTGCCTTGAATGCTTTCCACTTCTGAATAATCAGTAATGATGAACTTAAACAGTTGCTTCTCTGCTGATGTCCTTCCTCTTTGGCATTGTGTTGACACAAATCTGAATGCTTCAGACCTGAAACAGCTAAAACGTTTATGGAGGTGCTCACGATCACTAATTATCAGTTCATCAAATGCATTTGATTAGCAGCACCTGGCTGTTACGTATCCTCTTAATCCCTGTGGAATTAGCAAAGATGGACTTTTGGTAAATAAATATTCCAAAATGCAGACGTATGCATGACAAACAAAGAACCACATTCTTTTTTCCCCCATGTATGTAAAGCCTTAGAAATAAAAGAGGGTTACTTTCTTTTTGCAAGAACTGCAAGGAATTTATGTTATTTCATCAACAGGCAAAAGTAAAAGATCCACAGATTCTACTGTGATTCTACTGCACGACCACCCTGTCAGACAGATTAGCAGGCTTGTAGACCGGAACAGCCAGGCTGGGATTCAGACTGTCAGCTGTAGCCAGGGCACCTCTCCCTGCTGATGCGAGAGGATTATCGCAGACTTAGGGACAAACTGTGGAAAAATCTGCACCTCAATAATTCATCTGTAAATTCTAATGATGACTATCGCTAATATCTACAGCTGTTGTTAACACGGTGTCTGCAGGATGATGTCATTGCCGAAATGACTTCACGTCTGCTTCAGACGAGAGGAGAGTTACGGTTTTAGTGGCGAGGAGCGATGCACGTTTACACGACTTTAGGAGGAGATGAAGTGAGGATTGGATCTCTGGGATGTTATATTTTCTTAAATATTTAATTTTGACTTAATAGAGCAGGATTTAATCCAGTAGCCACATCAGTTTCTGTCTCCCCAACTCTCAGGCTTCCTCCTTTCAACCCCCAAGCACATATGTTGCAAATTAGCCTTTTGGCAGCAAGCGTAATCTGGAGTCTTCCTCCGGTGGATGCGGCCCAAGCAGACTCTCGCTCATCCTCGCTGACAGATCTCAGAGGAAAGTCCAGCTTTGCTGTAAAGACACTCAGAGGGCAGAGCGGAGCTGATCGGAGAGAGGAGCGGTGAGTGACGATGCTACCACCGTGGCATCAGGAAGGAGAGCACCTCCGCTTAATTTGATTTGATTTTACACAGACTGGCTGCTCACATATATCTCTAATATATGCCAGCTGTCAACACCAATGACAACAATATTAATTTCTACTTAGTTATCATGACTTTGACCTGATCTCTGAGCCATGAGGAAGCATGTGTTTGCAGTTAATCTGCTGTGCTGCGAAGAAAAACCTTGATTAGTTTACGACCAAACTGTGAGATGCAAATAAAAGAACAGTCATGTTCAAGCACGTTCAGACCAGGATCCTCAGCTGTGCCTCCATCCTGCTGCTGCTGATTCAGCGTTTCTGCAGCGCAGATTTCCAGATTGCATTTCATTTTCTCCTAATTGTGATAAATCATCGCCCGTCAGTCGATCGAGACAATATGTGCTGTAATGTAATGTATTTGTAATGTACATCATAATGAACACACAGTCATAAATCCCCATTAATAAGCGTTCATTAATCAAACTATGAACTATGTTACTGCACGTGGCTTATGCACATTTCTCCTGGGCTAAGGACAGATATTAAAGTTTATGTCACCGTATTTCTAAGAGGTTTTAGGCTTTTGTAGATCTTTGCTGTGTTTGCACTCTGCCAGAGCGACATCTACATGTCTTCTGTGTTCAATAGAAACACGGTTAACAAGGAAGGAACAATCATACATAAAAATATACCTCAAAAATATCAAGACAGCAAAACTTCACAGTACGTAACATAGTGTGCACAGTTACAGCAGAATGTTAACTCTGTGTGAGCATCCCAGACGTCTCCTTCGCCGCTCCCCTTGATGGCTGTAACACAGAGTATATCCATCCTGGTAATCGCCGGGAGGCATGTGGTAATTTCATTTCTGAATCTTATGGTAAACCACAAGGAAGAAACTATCTGTGCTGGTCTGCATTTCTCTTGTTATGCGATGCTTTCTTGATGTCTACTTAGACATGTGGCAATGCTTAAGACATCTTTTTCCACTGGTGTGAGAATCTGCCATGCATTTTCTTTCCCCTTTCTACTTCATGGAGTTCAAGGCCTCAGGTTTTATTGAACGTTATGGAAATGTAAAGCTGAATATTGTAAATATGAGTTATTTACAGAGGTAGAATAACTGTGGCAAAGCTTTACAGTCGAGCAGACTATACTGCCCAGCTGAACAGAGATCGCTTTTCCTCGTTTTCCTTTTATAGTATTTGGCAATATTCTTGTCTTTTTTTTTAATCTCCAAAGGAAATTAGTGGAGACTTTGTACAGGTAGAATGTGATTTATTGCTAAGTTAATGTGGTGAACTGAAGTTTATTATATAAACCGGTACATTTCATACCAGTACTTCAAAAATTGTTTATTTTCTTAATCAAATTGTATCAACTTAGTAATTTGACCTTGATATATACACATTAACAGAAGTTTGATATTTTGCATCTTACACCAGGAAATAATTACTATACTGTACTAAACTGTACCTGGGCTGTGAAATCTTACTGTAATAGTGTAAACTGTTAAAAACTGTTTGTATTTTTGGACTAAATGAAGACATGGATAGGCTCAACACAACAGGAACTCAGCGCAATTGGCAGTCCACAAATATAATCAATCAGTATATGAGCGACTTTGGTCTTTGCGATGCATGGCGCTCTCTTCACCCCACCAGTAAGGAATATACTTTTTTCTCGCATGTTCATCACTCTTACTCTCGTTTGGATTATTTTTTGGTCAGCAGCTCACTGCTGTGTGACATTTCAGACACTGAGATTCATCCTATAGCTGTCAGCGATCATGGTCCTGTATCTTTAACACTAATACACAAGAATAACACTACGCCAAGAAAAAACTGGAGATTTAATATATCACTACTTAAAGATGAAGACTTTATTAAATATTTTAAAAAGGAATGGACTTCATATTTAGACTTTAATGACACTCCCGGAATATCTGCTTCTGTTCTATGGGAAGCAGGTAAAGCTGTGATGAGAGGTAAAATAATTTCTTTCTCATCACACAAAAAGAAAGAAGAAAACAAAAATATTCAGGAATTAGAAAAAACCATCAAATCACTAGAAGAAGCCTACGCGTGCGACCAAGATCAGGAAACATTGAACAAAATATGCAAAACAAAACTAGAATTAAATGAAATTATTAATAAAAAAAACACAATTCCTTATACAAAGACTACGCTTGCAGAATTTTGAACACAGTAACAAATCAGGTCGATTTCTAGCTAACCAGCTAAAAATAAATAAAGAAAAAACCACTATATGTGCTGCTAAAGATTTATCGGGGAACACAATATATGATCCTGGAAGAATAAACAACATTTTTAGGGATTTCTATGAAACTTTATACTCACCACAAATAAACCCATCTAAAAATGAAATTGATCTGTTTCTTGACAACGTAACTCTTCCAAAATTACTAGACAGTCAAGCAATGGAACTGGATTCGCCACTGACGCCAAGTGAACTCCAGGAAGCCCTGATAAGTATGCCCAATAATAAGGCTCCAGGTCCAGACGGCTTCCCTGCAGAATTCTACAAAGAATTCTGGACAATTTTGGCACCAGTATTCCACGGCATGTTGCAGGAAATCGAGGAAAATGGCAGACTACCACCAAATATGAATTCTGCCAACATTAGTCTCCTGCTAAAACCAGGCAAAGACCCTTTATTTCCCTCAAGCTATCGTCCAATTTCTCTTTTAAATGTAGACCTTAAAATAATCTGCAAAGCTCTCTCAAAGAGATTAGAGAAAATAACCCCCCTCTTAATTCATCCTGACCAAACTGGTTTCATAAAAGGTCGGCACTCCTCAACAAACACTCGTAGATTACTTAATTTAATAGACTACTCATACGATAAAAACATCGAAACCATAATATTATCTCTAGATGCAGAAAAAGCATTTGACAGAGTTAACTGGAAATTTTTATTCGCAACTTTACACAAATTTGGTTTTGGAAACTCTTTCATAAACTGGATAAGAATATTATACAACTCCCCAACAGCTCGTATCAGAACAAATGACCAGACATCCTCCAGCTTCTGTCTCCTGAGGGGCACCAGACAGGGATGCCCACTCTCCCCCTCACTTTTTGCAATTTTTATCGAACCTCTAGCAGCAGCATTTAGACAGGCTACAACAATTAAGGGCATAAAATGTAAGAACATAGAACATAAAATCAGTCTCTATGCGGATGATGTGTTGCTTTTTCTGCAAAACACACAAACCAACCTCTCAGAGGTAATTACTTTAATAAACTGGTTTTCAAGAGTTTCAGATTATTCAATTAACTGGCCAAAATCTACAGTTCTCCCCATTAACTGCTCCTTCCATAATTCTTCCTCTGCCCCACTGCAATCCGGAAATATTAAATATTTAGGTATTAATGTCTCTCCTAAGCTTTCAGACTTAACTAAATTAAACCACATCCCACTTCTAAAGAAAGTAGAAGGCGATCTGACTAGATGGAAATCTTTACCCATATCACTCATGGGAAGGGTCGCCACTATAAAAATGATGATCTTGCCAAAAATAAATTACTTATTTTTGATGATCTCTAACAAACCATCACAAGATTGGTTCAGATCTCTGGATTCATATATTTCCAAATTCCTTTGGAAAGATAAACCCCCGCGTATCAGCTTAAAAACGCTACAAAGAACCAAGGATAGAGGATTAGATCTGCCTAATTTTTACCAATACTTCTTAGCCAACAGGCTTCAGTTCATCTCAGAATGGTTAAAACATACCTTCTTAGTTGAGCCCTGGCTAGATGTTGAACAGGCACTATGCAAGGATCTAGAGATTTCAGACCTACCATTTATTAGCTCAAACATCAAAAGACATGAATGCTTTAAAAGTATCAACATCAGCTTTTCTCTGACAGCATGGTGGGAGTTTCTAAAAATAACGGAGTCTTCATTAATCCCATGCAAACGTACACCTATCTGGAATAACCCTGACATATTACAAAACAATAATATGATTAATTTCCCAGAATGGAGTTGTAAAGGAATTAAATACTTAGAACATATATTAGAGGGAACAGAATTTATTCCATTTGACAGACTAGTTGCACAATATGGGATCAACAAGACAAGATTTTTAGAATATCAACAAATTAAATCCATAGTAAAAAAGAAATTTAACCTCAGTCAAGTTGAATTACAAACACCACTAAGTGCGGCACATTTTCTTACTCTTAAATCCCCCAAATTATTATCTAAAATATACAGAACACTTTCTAAATTAGATGAATCAATATCCCTTCCTATTGCAAAGTGGGAAGCAGATTTATCAGTCAGCTTAGACCAAAACTTCTGGTCTCAGATTTGCTTAAAAACCTTTAAATTAATTAAAAATCCCAGTCTGCAATTAATACAATACAAAATACTACATAGAGTGCACTATACAGGTCATCGGATGTTCAAGATGGGCTTTACATCTTCCAACAACTGCTCACACTGTCAAGGCAATACACCAGACAATTACATCCACGCTCTTTGGTTCTGTCCACCAGTGCAAAAGTTTTGGCGCGAGATATGTGAAGACTTATCGAAGTGTCTGAAATGTAACATTCCAACTTCCCCCTTAGTGTGTCTACTGGGCAGCTTAGATAATGTCACTACAGAAAAGAATATCGCCCATATGGTTTTCACTGCCCTATGCATAGCCAAGAAAACTGTCCTCATGAACTGGAAAAATAAAAATAATCTTAATTCTAACCAATATAGAAATTATCTATTAGATTACATTAGTCTTGATACAGCCTCGGCCACCACATCAGATCAATTGCTCTGGGCTCCTTTTATCAGCTCCATCACCTAGTGGGGGTGGGGGGTCATAGTTTGGTCCCGCCTTCACTGTTGTGATTGGTGTGGGGGTAGGGACAGGCTTAGGGCGTCGGGGGGTTCCCCGGAGGCATCTTCCTTGGGGGGCTCAACCCGGGGTAGCGGTCATGTCCGGTTGGGGGCTCTGTTGGCTCTCAGGTGACTGTTTCCTCGCGGCTGCGTGCAGCGGGGCTAGGGGAGGGTCTGTGCTGACGGACGTGGGTTACTGACCTGGCAACCTGGCTGCCCCTGGGTGGGTCCGGGATGGGCGTGAGGTTGTGGGGGCGCTCCGTCTCTGGGCTGGGGCCCGGGCCGGGCCTCGGGGGCTTGGGTCCTGGTTGGTGTGTTGCCGGGGTTGTGGGCGGGTGGGTGCATGGGGGCCCAGCCCTGGAGCAGGGTGCCGCCGGTGCGTCGAGCCGCCTGGGGGGCTCTTCAACTGGTGGGGGAGATGGTCACATCTGCAGGAGCTTTCCTCTCTTCAGGGACTCTCTCTGCAGGAGGGGGAGACACAGGAGAGGTGGAGGAAGATCTCAGCCTGGGCGTTTACTGTCTTATGTAGTCTGGAAGATGAGTGGATGGTGGGGTGGGTGCAGTTTTCTCTGTGGTGGGGTTGGGTGAACTGTCCCGGGCTCTGTGGGGCCGGGAGGCGCTGCTGCACTGGGCCCCGGTCTGGATGGGCCTGGGCCCTCTTTCCCTGGCGGGTCGCGGAGTGTGGGAGTGCCTACTGGGGTCAGCGGGGGAGCTGGCCCCAGGGAGGGGTTACCTGCCCCTCCCTTCCTTCCCTCCCCATCTCCAGCTGCCTCCCTCTTCCCGCTCCACCACAACCACCCACACATGCAGGACCTTGGAGTAGGGGTATGTCACCAGGGTGCAGAGGAGGCTACCCCCCCCCTCTGTCCCCTTCCGGCTGCCTCTGCCTCAATTTTATCCCACAACTTAGACATTCACATTATTCACACTCTCATTACACATACATATAGGATCTTGGGGGTGGGCACAATCACGGAGTCCATATTACCATCAGGGTGTACACCTCACCCCTGGCGTCGTTGCCCACCTCTCAATTTTAAATAAACTTAGACATTGAGGGCTATCAGGAGGGACCATGCACTTACCTGCTGCTTCTTGGCAGGTAGCTCCATGCCCTCCTGGGTTTTAATTGCACCTTAGAACACACATGCATCAACACTACAATGAGCGGGTGGAGGGAGGTTTGGAGTCTTCTCCCACCTCCATTCCCTGCGGCCTGCTGGAGCGGGAGGGCTAGTAGGAGGAGTTGGCCGTCCGACTGCGGTCTGGAGTGTGGGGCCTCCCTGCTGCTACGGAGTCGGGGCGGTCTGCCTCTCCCCACCGCAGGGAAAAGGGTAACACCACCTGGGTCTGGGTGCAGTTCCCCCCTCCAGGGGCAAGGGTACCTAGACCCGGTTTGTAGAGTACGCTTGGGGAGTGTGATCATGTGTACAGCGTCTCTTTATGTCTGTCTCCACGTTGGTTGAGTGTGGAGTGAGTGCATATGAGAGCATGAGGGGGGGAATGGATGTTTGTGTCTGTGTGTGCCTGTATGTCTGTGTCTATATGTCAGGTTGGGTATCAGACACCACCTCTCTGGGGACACCTCAGGCCCTCCAAGGTTTGGAGGCCTATCTCCACCTACTACCACTTCCCCTGCCGGTGGCGGACTCCCTCAGGTGTCGGTGCGTTGGTGGTTCTTTGTGTCTGGGGGTGGGCGTCCAGGTACACACCGGCTCACTCCTTGGCGGCCGCTTATCGGGGCCTGGGACCTGGGGCTCGCTCGGGCCACTTCGGAGGTGGGGTGCCCCCGGCCTCTCGGCCTGGGGCTCGGTCACTCAGGCACAGCTGGCTGCCGGCGGAGCTCACGGGCGCGTCACTGCAACTCCCCCTGGCTTCTGCTCCACGGCAGCTGAGTGAGCCCTCATCTGGGACTCTCCTCAGCTCTTGCTGGGACAGTGGCGCGGCTGCCCCTCTGTTGGTCTTCTATGGTCTCTTGTGTTCTGGGGGCCTCTGGATGTCTGGAGTTTTGATCTCCTCCATACCTGCTTCATACCCTGGAGGACGGGGCTGTGGCCCCCCCACACTCCCTAGCAGATCGTTACATGGAGAAACCTTTGGAATACAAGCGCGCTGATCCACACAGGTATGCACACGGGTGTTCACTGCTCGTAGACTTAAATTATACCTTTCTTGGCTACTACTTCGAAGCACATCTGTCCTGCGTGCTGCACAACAACATTGAATATTTAGTATTTACTGCTGTTTACACTTAGCTAGATTAATGCGATGGTGTTGTGTTTAGTATGTTGCTTTGTTTTTTTTTTTGTTTTTTTGCTTGTTTTCTATTCTTCTCTCAACAGGTGATCCAGGAGATTTTTTTTTTCTCCCCCCCTTTCTCACTGTCCCTCTCCCCTTCTGTTTTTCCTTTCCTTCCTCTTTCTTTCTCCCTTTCCTATCCCTCACTCATGTCTGTAACATCTGAAAATAAAATATAATAAATAATAAAAACAAAGATCGACCAAATGGACCAATACGGCAATGCCACGAAGATCCATTTGGCAAAGTAAATCCATTGGGTATCCTTGTTGGTCTTCAGACAACAATTCTGATGGCTAAAGAACCAAATGGGACAGGCAAAAAAAACAAAAAAAAAACAAAACTGTTTGTATTTATTTCAAAAGGTGTAAAGAACAGAAGTAAAGATGGAAAGAAAAAACATCCATTGTGAATAACTAAAATAAGAAGAGAAAGTCACGTTCCTGATCAACAAAAAGCCTAAAACTAAACTTTTCCAAACAAGAACCACAAAAAATCCAGTCTGGAAACTAAACTGAATTAAACACAAAACGTGTCACAGTGTCCGAAGCAGACTATATGTGTTGTGAATGAAGGACACAAAAGCAGATCAAAAACAGAACATGAAACATGACTTAGAATTAACAAAAGGCGAGCTGTTTAATAAGGCTGATAAAAAAATTAAAAAAAAAGGTGCAAACAAAAAGCAAGACAACTGATGCAAAACTAAATATTGACCTAAACTAAAAAGCAACACTTGACATAAACCTGAACATGAAACTTGGAAAAATGGTGAGAAATAAAAGACAAGCTGACAACAAGTGAAAGAAAACATACAGATTAAATACACACAGGAGGCGATCAGGGGAAGTGGGAACACACGGGGAAACAGCCGAGGCAATCTGACAGAAGGAGACAAAGGAAGCAAAGCCAGCTACACTGACATAGGACACAGACTTTCAAAATAAAACAGGAACCAGCATGGAACAATGTAAACATGATAACACAAGCTTGACAACACAAGAAGACAAGAAACATGACTAACACAGAAGACCTGAGTGAAACATAACTAGACTGAACTCAAGACAACCAAATGACAATCCTGTTACTCAACATATTTAAGGGGATAATTTAAGAACTCAAAACGTAAACAGATCAGAGACCCAGGATCGTGACAGAGCATCAAAATGTAATCAAAATAATTCTAAAATACAAATCTATACTAACTCTGCTGTATCGGGATTAATGGCTGTAACACAGATTATATTCATCCTGGTAATCGCTGGCAGGCATAATTTAATCTCCGAATCTTATGGTAAACCACAAAGAAGAAACTAGCTGCGCTTGTCTATATCTATAAGTTTCAACCTGTAGTGGTATTAAAGGTGGACTTTTTATCAGACATTCCTTTTCTGTGTCCTGATGTTTGGAGCTTGTACCTATTAAATCACCTCTGTGACAGGTTAATGTAAAGGAACTAATTTTACAGCATTTCAGCTTTACACCAATCATCCCAACAGCTGACGTTTTCAAAGCACGTAAGAAGTTCAGACTGTTTTAGATTCCACGGCTGCCCAGACTGTTTACACCGTGGAAAGTTTGGGTCCTTTTAAATTACAACAGTGCAAATATTGTTTGAGGGGAATGCTGTGAATCATCTCTTCCTGATCATTTATTGGAAGCCCTATTGCTGATGTACTACCATTCATGCATAAGCTTCACTACTGCAGCAAAGCATGTGTGCAATGATTTACTGCTCCTGCTATGAATGTGAGTGGAAGGCATCTCAGCTGTGGACACAGTGAGTCACGAAGCCCAGACCGCCCTCGGTTCCTTCTTCTGCAGGTAGCTGGGCCCAGCGCTGGTAGAACTGGCTGCCCGAGAGGTCGGCACCATGGAAAGTGTGGTTTTTGTGGTTCGTTTGAAAGGACAACAGTGCAAAGCCAGCAAAGGCACCTTTAGTTTTACTGCCGCTTTGGTTACAGAAGAGTCTGAGCATTTCTACCCTGGAAAGCCCTGAGACATACAGACGACGCCTTTGCCACATTGTGTTTTTGTCTGCAGACTTCAGAACCTGTCCCGATGCTCAACAACAAGCCTCGTATCATATCTGCTCTTCAGCAGGATATTTTTATATTTATACAAACGCTTTGGGATCATGACGTTAAGGCGGTTAAAGTTAACACCAGAAAACAAAGGAACGTGCAACACTCTCATTTCTTTGTCATGAAACAGTTTCCATCAATAAAATCAAGTTCCAGGAAGCAAAAGCCTTGTCTGGGCTCCGTGAACCAGTGGAACGTGACCTGACTGTTGTGCGTTGCAACACGTACATTAACATGTCATATTAATCACTTTTCAGAAGAAGCCGCTTTCATTGTCTTTCTGTGTATGAAACGTGATATTCCCACGAGTCCAGAAAGTGTCGTCTCCACTAAACAAAATCGACTTTAAACAGTAACACAAACTCTGGCAGCACTCATTAGTCATCTACTTCATTAAACTCCTGTGTTTATTTTGGTCTTTTCATTTTACAGATTTGCTTTAAGCGTCATGTCCTGTTCACTGTTTTTTTCTAAAACTCTGAGGACTGCCGGTCAGTTTCTGCACCTTCACACTGTTTGTGCTTCTACATTATTCCTATAAATTAAACTAATCGGTCGCATCTGCACTCTAACTGAAAGTAAAAATAAGTTAACACTGATTGGACTGATCAGGTGGCGTTCTAACTTTAGCGTTACATTTAACAATAAAGTTATAATCACCTCCCGCGTGTGGAGTGGATACGTATGAGGAGGAGCCCCGAGTGTTTGGGTGAAAGCCCAACTTCCTGTTGAAAACATAACCTGTAAATTACAGTAATACAAACTGTTACATTTTGTGTAGTTCTGGTTTAAGTTCTATTCTTTGATTTGTTTGGTTCTCTTTTTATTATATTTATAGTTTCTAGTTTTCTGTCACTGCGCCGTCTCCGTGTTCCACGTTTAGTTACTCTTGTCTCCGTGTTTTATGTTCCCTTCCATGTTCTGTGTTCAGTATGTTGAGTTTTGCTTCTTCTTTGTCTCGTTAGGTGTGATTATTCCCAGCTGTCTTCTCCCCGTGTGTCTCATTCCCTCGTTACTCCAGCGTGTATTTAAGCTCTGTGTTTTCCCTCTGCGCGTTGTTGTGCCGTATCCTCATATACTTTCTCAGTGCTGTGGTTCCTCTGTGCGCCTGACAAATTCCCAGTTCTAGTTTTGTTTTCTTGTATTCAGTGTTAGAGTTTTCCCAGCAAATAAAGCTGCTGCTTTGAGTTTCCCTGTACGAGTCATGCAGTTGTGTCGTTCATGCTCCCTCCCACACAGAAACTTTAAAAACTTTAAAATGCTTGAATTTCCTTTACAGATAATCTGTCAGATTATTATTGCACAAGTGGAAGACAACCCATCTCAAAGCAATCAGTCTGACTTGTACTCACTCGAGTCACAGCCTTTACACACCACAAAATCTGAGTAAATATTTTGTGGATTAAAATATTTTCAGAATTTCTTCTTTTTTTTTTCTTTTGTTTTTAACAGTCCCAATTTTGCAGAGCAACTCTCAGAGAATCTGAATATCAGTTGCTAATCTGAATTTCTGTTTATGAAAATGGGAACAGAGTTACAATTTTCACCAACTTATCAGAGTTTATTGCCATGTTATCAAATGGATTGCAACAGAAAACAGACCCACGCAGTCGGATGCACCAGAGTAACTGAGACCGTCTGCAGATCTGGTCCTCGTCTTCAAAGCACAGTTTCATCCTGCGGCCCTCCAACCAGTGCATGATTATAGACATACTGGTCCTGCGCTCTGTTACCAGATGAAAACATTTTTGGTATTAAGTGCAGAACACTTAACTGCATAACCATAGCAACAGATGCTAGGACACCCTTCGGAGACCAGGCAGCATATAACTCAATTAAGAAATCGAGACTAGTCATTCCTTTAACCACAGCTCAGGGCAAGAAAGCCGACTGTTTGTCCTTGATTTAAGCACAAATAGACCACTCTGTGCTATTTTCAGCATTACAAGCTCCGTCCTAATGTTAAATTAAAGACTGAGTCAGGATGTGCTATTTACACTGGCTAATGAGAAGCATTCCCTGACGCTGTAGCTGACCGAGAGCCAGCAGACTGTTAACTGCACTCACACAAGAAATCATGCGATGATTGTGATAATCAGCGCCCGATGCCTGAACACGGCTCCTGCAGCCTGTGAACAGATGAAAACATTTGGTCATTTAGGTCATCCAAACATGCAAACCGCAAGCACGATAAAAGCGATAACAGATTTTACTGCCTGTGATATTGAGGCAGTGTACTGCTCTGAGACTTCTCAGACGCCAGCACTCACTGCTCAGAGCGCGAACTCTTTACCTTGTCACAGACGTTTTTGCTAATGCTGTGATTGTACGTTCGTCGTGTTGGATGCTTAAACCGGTCCAGCTTGTGTTTTTACATCAGAGTTTCCTGTTATGATAGTATTTTCTCCTTTGGATGAGATTTTTATAACAATGACCTCATGTTGATGATCTCAAACTATGTAACAAGGAGAAAAAGTCATAAGGTCAACCAAGAATTCAGACTCAGACCACCAACAGAGCCACCGTGCTTTGTTTCACTGAACAACCTCTTTGGCCACCGTAAGCATTAAACCCTGAGCATGAGTTACAACTGCCCTGAGGCTCGCTGGTTGCTGAGTGGCACTTTTGTGGTTGCGGTTAATGGGCAAGCGGCGCTCAGAGAGGGAAAATTGGTCATGCTTCTTATTCTCTGTGTTGGAGGCAAAATCACAGGGATTCCTTTCTCCTTATTGCAAATTCTCTCATTGTTAACTGGTCCTATAAGAGCATATTATTGTTCTTGTGGCAATTTTAATGCTCACTCTAACAGTATAATGACCCGGTACAAAATAAAGCATCTAACCTGTTGTGGGAACAAGTTTTTCACTTGTGCAGACATATTCTTTCAGGATAAAACGCGTAAAATAAGAAACATCAAGAAGTGAGGATGAACACCTGTATGTACAGTACGTGTGGCCACCCACAGTTTTTAATGCTTCCTTAAACGTTTGCTGCTCTTTTACACATGAGAAAACAAACTGAGGTCCTCTGCTCTGCTTTCTGACATGGAGGTGTCCACAGAAGCTGCAGCAGAGCTCCCGAGGTCATCGACAGAGTCCTCTCATCCTGTTTCACAACAGCGTATGACATCTAAAGACCTGCTGTAATAAACCTTCACATTATAAGATTAGATTTCACACAGGCATGTGAGTTGATTAAGATTAAAGCAAATATCAATCGCAAACCCTGCTTGTTCTAAAGTGTGATAACCTCAGGCTTCATGCTGAATGAATGTTGGTTTTAAGAGCCTCTAATTACACATCAGGATCATTTATACAGGTGCTGTCAGCTCAGCTGACGGATGCGCAGCGTGCCAAAGCAACGAACTCTCACTAAAGAACATCCTTCCTCTCCTAAAAGTATCCTCTCACAGCACCCTCAGACCCCTCCCCGCGTCATCCCCCCAAACTGAGGTTTAAAGTAATTAGGAAAAAATGTTGGTTGTCTCGTTCTTCTATTTGCAGCTGCTGAATGGTCTTGGCTTGGAAGAATGTGATCTTCCACCCTCTGCTCAGTGTTGCCTCGGCTCATTTGGGAAAGAGAATAGCAAGAACCTTATGGTTTGAGACAAAAAGCATAATTCTGGCTCCTGGCAGCAGCTCCTGGAGTGGTGGTATTGTAGCCCCTCAGTTTACGAGCTAATGCTGGGGACAAAGAGAAAAAACGTCCGGAGCTGTTTGACGCAGCAGAAGTTGGTTTGCAAATAATTACACACAAAAATGCTCACAATCGCTCTTATTTTGAATCATTGCCATGTTCCCACACAGTACAGTATTAATCATCTACTGTACATGCCAGACAACACATTATATTGAAGTTTTTTTAAACAGGAAACAAAACTGGTCAAACTCGCATAAATAACTCTGCTCCTGTGTTTGCTTTGCCTCCAAGTCCTGCATACCTTGTTATTGAGGAGCGCTGTCCTCAAAGTTTTAGTCCTACTTTGGACATTTTACAGGAAATCGTTAGAGATTAGAGATTTTGCCTCTGACAGAAAACAAAAATTCGTGCAACCAGATTTAAAATTCATCTAAAAAATAAAGAAGACAAAGTTTTCCACTCTGGGTGTGTTTTCCACATGAGAGTGACAGTTAAAGCCACCAAAGGGAGTAAAATCAATAAAGATCATCGGAGCCACACTTTGCTCAGACCAAACCCAGAAGGATCCAAGCATCCCCGTCCGGTTTGACTTCATGTGTCAGGTCGATGCCAAAGAAACATTCACTCTTTTGCTATTTCTAGTTTCGCCCCCCAAAAGAAGCTTTTACTGGAATGATTGTGGAAAATGACACAACAGAACCTCTTAACAGTTTCCAGTGATTCATAAAAAAAATTTCTGGTGCATAATGCGATGGAATGGTAATTGCAAAGCATCTGTAAATGGGCAGTTAGGAGAGGTTTTTAAGAGGGTGGAAAGAGAGGACAGATGCTATAAAAATATCAGACACACAGCTGTGCTTTATAGCTGTTCATGTAAGCACAACTCTGAAAACTCACATTCTGGGGTAACCGTGCCCAGCTCGGGTCAACTTTTTATTATTACCTTGCGAGTCCACCTCAGGCGGATATGGCAGATACTAATTAAAATATGGCACCTTTGTGTCAACTGGCAGACTGTTCTTTCTTTTTGAATAAAGGACAAAAAGAAAGAACTCCCTGCTCCCAAATACTGGAACTTAAGCTTTCCTAGCAGATGGAAAATGTGAGTGGAGGAAGAGCAAACAGTGGGGAAAGAAAGTTCCAGCAATGGTTTGAACAATTTCTAATTGAAGCAGACAGTTCCCGACTGCTCGGACAAGGATCTCATTTTCTGTACATACTTCACAGCAGGAGTGGCTTTCAGACGTTTAGCCCGTGGATAAATAAATCAATAACAGCCTAAAGGTGTAAATTGTCTGCCAGCGTAGACCTTGCAGGGCCACCTCATTTAACTGAAAGCATAGAGGATGTAGATATGTTTAAATGAAAGGAAAAGGTGTCAGTAAGTGGCTTAATGACAGACGGCTGTTTCTCTCCGTGTCTACTTCAAACCCCATCAGCAAGGCTTGTTATCCCTGGTTTAGCTTCCCTGTTTCATCCTCTTTCCATCATTCATACAACCTCCTGCAAAGTGTTCCCGGCTGGAATGTTTTCTAAGGATTGTGTTTACTGCCTTTTATTTTACTGTAAAATATAATCAGCATCAGCTGAATTAGCATTAAGAAACAAATACCAGCCTTCCTCAAACTGCCTCTTTATATGATTTGATTCGGTTGACTTAACAGCTCAGAACTCCTAATTTAATTACTGATGGGCTTAATGTGAAAACCTGCACTGCTGTTTGCACTGGGGAGACTTCAGCTTTTACTTTAAACTTTCCTAAAACACTGACTTTTCCAAGCAAAACTGCTGATCAACAAAGTAGCCCGACACTTGCACATGTCGCACACTTGTAAAGCGCTGATTTTTTGTGGTGATGAACGATAGCAGATGTAGCATGTTGGACCTGCACAGCCTCACAGAGAGGTGCTGGCTGAAGCTAAAGCTGCACTACGCACATTTTAAAGAAGGTTTTAACAAATGCACGCACAGCAGGAAAAAGCACAGATGTCACTGGTATCATTAAGAGCTGCTCTGCTATGCTCAGGTATCCCATTACGTCATTAAACCGCAGCAGCTAAGTGGAGTTCAGGCCTACACCTGTGCATTTTCAGCTGTCGGAGTGGGCTTGGTGTCAAAGCCCCGCCGGCGAGCCGCCGCTAAAGATACCCTGCAGAGTTCTCTTGTAAACTCGTTATCTTTACTCGGTGCCTCGCGGGTTTCCTGGAGCATTAGCAAATATGTCGAGTGGAAAGTACTCTGTCAGTGGAGTGACGTCTTTTTCACGCTACTGTGACTGACTGTCGATCAGCCACCTGACAAATTGTAGTTGATCGATCTGTGGATGTACAAAAGACCTACGACACAATCTGGAGCCTCTTCTTCATCTAGTCACATGATTGCATCCTCATTCATGTTCTCCTACATATCCAAGTCAGGGTCACTGGGGGGCTCGATCCTGTCCCATGTGTGCTCCACCCTGGACAGGTCGCAGACTGACGCAGGGCCAACACAGAGGACCATTCATCCTCACATTCACACCTACAGCCGGTTGAGAACCACCAGTTAACCTAACCTCACTAACTGCATGTCTCTGGGTTGTATGAGAAAGCTAGATGACCTGTGAGACAAGTTCCGGGGTGCTACCCTCTGTGATCATGTTCATGGAAAGTCACCGTGGATCTTTTATGTGGTAGCACGAGTCACTTTTGTTTCACTCACTTACCAGACTCGTACACCAAACACACAGTGGGATGGTTTGAGGCTTGAGCTGTGTTTTGGTTTGCTGTTTGATTTCCTCTCATTTGTTCACTTGGCAAAGTTTAGGCACTAAAAATAGGCACGGTTTGAGTTCAACACTGTTATGGTCACTGTGGTTCTCTTAGTTCGGAGTCATTCTTTGCGTAATTTTCTTCCCCTGCCCGATGCGTTTCCCCGTCTGTCTCCATGTCTTGGTTTCTTCTGCTTCCCTCCTTTGTGATAGTTAGCCTCGCCACCATTTCCACCTGTTTGATTGGCTCCACCTGTGTCTTGCAATTAGATCTCAGATAAATTCATGGCGCTGGCAAGAATCAAACTTCCCACTGATATTGGCTTAAAAGGAAAAATATGCACTTGTAGATAATTCATAAGAAAACACAAGTAAAGCATTTTTCTTACTTTACAATGCTGAGTTTTCTTTTTGAGTTGCAGCTGCACAGATTTTTGAGGGCAGCAGGGTTGGTCTGAAAAGCCGAAGGTTTGGATGACAGATGAAATCTTGTGTGCAACTATGTTCTCTCTCTCTCACACCCACACACCCAGTGACTGACCGGACTTTCCCAGTCACTGGTCGCATGGAGGCAGCATCGATCCTCCAACAAGCAGCGTCTCAGCGGCCTCCATCACACACTCGGCCCGAGTCGCCTCCATAACGTGGCTCGCGGCCAGAGGACCTCGCACTCTTGTGGAAGCACACCTGAAAACTCGCTGGCCCAAGAACACTGCAGCTATGACGCGCATGCAATTACTTCGATGCACATAATTATCCAAAGTAAGCAGCTGCACAAATTAATAAAAATAATAAACATGTTCTGGAGTTGAGCATCTGAGGATTTGCAACCACCATCAATCTTGTACTACACTTGCAGTGTTAATGCTCAGACTTCTCAGAGATTTGTGTGACTCATATTGAGAAGATTTAAATTACTGCCATAAGTCTTGATATTGCAGTAAAAATTCTCCTGAAGATTCATGTTAGAATCCTTGATGTATTGGGGATATCTAGTGATATCTGAGCTCAATTATTTAGTATATTTTTAGGAGGTTTGATAGATCAGGGAGATTATCAGCTAAGGCCTCAGTTACAAAGGCCCACAGGAAAAATGTGTATTGGCAAGTGTTTCACCTCCACTTGGAGAGTAAATAACACGTTTTTCATGAAAACCGATGATCACAGCAATCTGCTTGGATTCAAAACAATCACAAGGTGACGGGTGTGTAACTAAGGCCTCAGACTTTAGGCTAAAACCTGGAAAAGTCGCTAGTACTCCTACTGGGACTGGAAGGCTTTAGTTTCAATTTGAGTAGACGTGCACTTCAGCAGATCGCCACTGCTGTGCGCACACAGTTATGAAATGCTTTTGACCTGTTTGTCACATCATTGTTTATGAGGAAAGATTCTGAGCAGATGCTGTGGATGATCTGTTAAGTCCGGAGTTATTTAAACGAGCAGCCGAAGGATTGTCTATGAAGCAGAAAAAAACACATACAATCACTCTTCAGTATTTGCGGCATGTTTCTACGGTGCTGTGGGAAAGTAAGAACGGTTTGTCATGATAACTTTTTAATTGGCAGGAAAATGAAATCACAAGCTCGGCGCTGTGAACAGAGTTTTTCTTGTAAAAGTATATGGGAGGCCCGTTACCTTAGAGGAATCCCCGCGATCAGCCTGGAACTACCTTCATGCAAGAGCCTATTGTTGAGTTCCCTCATCAGCTCAAGAGCGATTACTATCTAACTATGCAGGATCTGAGCGATGCCAGAAAGGGAAGCGAGACGCTGGACACTACCACTGCACTCTTTCCAGTCTAATCAAGACTGTAAGCTCACCAGAGCAGACGAAACCAAAGACATCTGCCGAGACCCGGCTGTGGACCCTCAGTCACATCACTGCTGAACTAGCCAATGCTAGAACTAGCGTTGGGTAACGGTGAACACATGCAGAGGGGTGTGTTTTCATACGTAGGTGAAGTAAACATGACAGTGGATCCAGACCATGAGTGATGAATGGAAGAGACTGCCATCTGCAGCTCCGTGCCGCCTGTTTATAATGCGACCAGAGCTCAAGGCTCAATCTGTAATGCTCTGGCTGTCACTGAAAGCACAAACGCCAAAATCTGAGTCATGTTTGCCAAAGCAGAAACACCCTTGTTCAATGCAGCTGCGTTTTGACATTAGCAACATCCTTAAATCCTAATCACTAGACCCGATCAGAAAAAACACCCAGTGCAATGAGCTCCTTTAGCACTACCACACGATAAGCAACAGGTTTCTCATGTTTTATTTATTATTGCAGTTTTCATCCAGCGAATAACCATAAAGTGTCCAAAGGTGGGCAGACATTAATTTCAGGTTAATCTCAGCCTTCTTGGTTAACTGGTTAATATCAATAAAAGTCATTTAAGACGACATTAAAGCAAATAGTTCTTGATTTACTGCAAACTGTGACTGTGATGGCTGGTCTGATGCACAGCAGGAGGTCCTAAAGGTATCTTGCCATCAAAATGGTGAGAAAAGACGAGTAACAAAGACAGATTGTTTTTCCTGCGTTCATCTCCAACAAGTTCAACGACCTAAAAAACAATGACTAGAAAAAAACCGAGGCAGATCAGGATAGACCCATCAGGATAGCTGGAAAGTGAAACAGTGGAGATAAACTTTCCAAACAATGTTTCATTTGTATTGTAGAACCGCAAATGTGTTTGGCTCCTGAATGAGTCCGAATTAGATGAATACTCTCATGTCTGTACTCTAAACAGAGAGCTACCCCAGAAATAAATGAGCTTAGCTTGCCAAATATGCAGAAATCAGTGGGGAGCTACTTGTCTTACTCTGCGTAAATCCTTCAAACTCTTCTGAAAGCATTGATTGTTACATTTTAAAGACAAAATGATGATCAATGATGTTTGTGAGCTTTAGCATTGAGCTGTAGCTGTTTTCACCTTCCAGTCTTCATCATGAGCTTACGAACAATCTTATAAAGTAGCATTTACTAATCATATTAATTCAGTATTAACATAAATTTGAATAATTAAACTTGACACTAATGTAAGTCTTCAGCTTCAAGCTCCCTGATCACTTTTTCGTGCTCGGCTTGTTTGACTCAGGAGAACAATACAGCAGAAGGTGGTAGCTGCAGATGATATCATGCTGCTACAAGCAGCAGTTAAACAGAAACCGCAAAATAGACTCTGTGGCAGACATATGAATTTGCTGAGTCCAAGTTACCAGGGAGCACAACTTTTGCTGTTACATGAAGATGTCTGCACAAAATAAATGGTTACGTGTTCTTTTCTAGGTTTTCCCTCCAACAAACTCAAAACTACACTTTACATGGTGTCCACCTCACAGTAAAATCACCAGGAAATTTTAAATGAGCAGAGATAATTTTCACCTGGAAACTTGTCCAACAAGCCTTTGCAACTGAAACACGATCTTTGCAGCCCAGAATAAAAGCATTAAACCCACAAGCTTAGCAAGAAAGGTTTGCAGACAAGAAAATTGCCTCTGCTGTCAGGAGTCTCTGGTGCCTGCACCTAAAATCTGCCTGAGGAGAGAATAGTTGGGACCAAATTGGAGTTACAGAAAGTAAAACAGCCTCGGTGAACTCCAGCGAACCTTCAGCCATGGAGTAGTTTGGCCCAGAGCTCTACAACAATCTATGAATTCTGACAGACAACAGGGGAGCCTGAAGGGCTTTGACATGCAGGCCATCAGGTTATCGTCTGTCAGGATAACCCTTCACACCACATCGTAGCCACCTACACACTGGGAGCAAATGCGAAAAGCAGACGATTCCCGACGGCAGTGCTGCCATGAGAAAACTTCGAGGGTGTTCACGAACTCGGGCTGAGACTCGTTTGTTCTTAACAAAGACACAAATCTCTAGAAAATGGATAAAAATTTAAGATTATAGGAGTAACAGCAGTGCGTTTATTCTGGGCTTTTTCACTCGCTGATTGTTATATTTTTTTTATTAGCTTTTACAACATGACTCAAGACAAACCGCGGTGTGTGTGTGTGTGTGTGTGTGTGTGTGTGTGTGTGTTCGTTCAGGCTAATGAAGGAATTTATCACCCAGTGGAACGATGTAATGATGTGGTTTAAACAGTTTTTGGACAACGAGGGAGCCGCGATATCAGGTTTTAGTTATACAGATGTAACACCTGCTTAGTATAGTAGGATTAAACTTATAGACTAGATTCGAGAGGAGTAAAATAAATTTGAGAGAATTGAGTGTTGAACAGCCGGCAGATTTATTACAATGTTACAGTGGTGCAATAATCCAATGTAAACAGCATAGAAAATTAACAGAAAATCAACAGAGAAGAGCGCTCTTTTGAAAATAACAACAAAATAAAATAAAATAAGTAGTCTCTTTAGACCTGACTCCTGATGAGCAGGATATTGGGAGTTCAATAGTTTCCCAGAGAAACAATCCGTATGAAGTAAGCAGTTTTTGCTCTTGCTTATCTGAAATCCTGCGATTCGAAGTAATTCAGACTGTAGCTCTACTCCTGCATCCAGAACAGCTGGCCACACTGCTTTTGGATTCGCCAAGAGTTTTCACAGGGTCTGGCTCGCCATCCATATCCAGAACCACTTCAGATCCAGGATCACAAAAAAACCAGTCTGCACATACAGTACAGAGCAATAAACAAAATAGTTCTTAACAGTTTTTCTAAATAAAATGAGATCTCATAAAGTTTTCAAAATCAAGTACACTGTTGTTTTAACATTGTTCTGTCTCTATGAATTCCATTTGTATTGCTTTACAGCATTACAATCAATTGTATTTATATACCCCTTTTTAAGGCATATGTAATCACATCATGAAATGTTTGTAACGTAACTAGTTTTAAATAACTTATTTACATGTATTAACCTATAACTGAAATTACAAAGTGCAGGAAAGGCACTGGACAACATTTATGGCTAAAAGAAAAGTGCATCCTGCATTAGTTTTGCACATTTGTGAAGATGCCCAATCAAATAGACAATAAAATAAAATACGACATTCCATTTCACACACGATTCAAGCACTCCGACTGGTTTTAGCTTTTTTTAGACAATACGGAATTCGCACTGTTGCAGTGTTTACCACATGTAAAATTAGCATAAGTTTTCCTGCTAACTTATCATCTCTAGTAACTCACCGGAATTCCCAAGAAACAAATACACGCTCTGCCTGGTTTTGGTCGAGAGTAAAACACATAAAGGCCTCTGAAAAGTACATAACTTTAAGTTAGAGACTGTTGAAAATACTTTATAACACTTATTTTATACCAAAAGACTCACTGTGTAGCTTGTTATTTGCTCTCGGTGTCTTGCTCCGTTTTGCCTAGCTTAATGCAGCAACGTGCTTTTGTTGCATTCACTGAACTACGGAAAATCAAAGTGTGTTCAAGGGGTGTCGGAAATAATAATACCAGGTAAAAACAAGAAAATACTAGTAACCATGTCTATAGGGGTTACACAGACAATACTCATTAGTAAGATAATGTCATTATTCCAGTGCTTTTCATTAGTTTTTGTTGCCTCTGGTGTTATTTTCTCCCCATGCTTGCTGTGTTCACCTCTCTCTCTAATCATGATTAATGTCAAGTCCTCATGTCTCCGTGTTAGCTATTTTTCTTTTGGTTAATTTGGTAGACTTTTCCCATGTGCCTTACTTAGATTTTACTTCATGCTTTCGTTTCCCTTCATTTATGAATGTCTGGCTCATTCTCACCTGTGGTTTGTTCTTCTCACCTGTGCCCCCTGTCTCTGTGTGCTCGTCTGCAGAAGGTTTCTAGACCAGGCAACTCCAGGCCTCGAGGGCTGGTGTCCTGCAGGTTTTAGATGTGTCCTTGATCTAACACAGCTGAATCAAATGGCTAAATTCCTCATCAACATGTCCTGAAGTTCTCCAGAGGCCTGCGAATGAACTAATCATGTGATTCAGGTGTGTTGACCCAGGGTGAGATCTAAAACCTGCAGGACACCGGCCCTTGAGGCCTGGAGTTGCCCACCCCTGCCTTAGACCATCGTCTGAGTTTGACTCCCTTGTTTCCCCAACGCATGCCTTCTTAGAGAGTGCAGGCAGGGTAGAGTGGGTGGAGACGAGTGTCAGGGGTGATTTAATGTGATGAGTAGTTGATGGTGGCGATAACAAAGCCAGGATTGGAAATGAGTACATCAGAGGGACAGCTCAGGTTAGAAAGGTGAGGCTGGGATGGTTTGGACATGTGCAGAGGCAGGCAGTGTTGGGGAGTAACGGAATACATGTACCGCCGTTACGTATTTAAAATACAAAATATGAGTAACTGTATTCCGTTACAGTTACCGTTTAAAAAGGTGGTATTCAGAATACAGTTACTTTGTTGAAATAAATTGATTACACTGCGGTACTTTCCTGTTTCATTTTGTCGCGGGTCAGGACTGTTTGGGTTTTGTTTGACAGCTACGTTCTGTTGTTCCAGGCGGCAGCGTTACGGTTGCCATGGTTACAGGGCGACTCTCTCTCTCTCTCTCTGCGACTGTGTGTTTCCTGGGTGAGAGAGCGCCTTTTCGTTGTTGTTGTTGTGCTAAGCTAACAGGCAGAATGCTACAAGCATAGCTCTAAAGAATGTAGCATCATGGGCAGTGTAGTCCGTGTTGCAGGGAGAATGGACTGCCATACATGTGAGCGCGAGGAGGGAGAGAAAGGGGAGTGGAAAGGTACGAGTTGTCATCGAGGAAAAACGGGAGCTGGAAGCATGTAAATATAATAATAACCACTGCAGCCAAGAAGAGAGCCTGACAAGCCCAGTTGTAAGTAAGCTATTAAGACTCGACTGTACACTGTGTTCGTGTTTTCCTCCGAAAACAATAAGTTCCGTTGGAGCAGTCTTTCAACGCCTCTCTCTGTCTCTGGCAAGCAGAGTTGACCCACACAACAAAGTAAAGCTATTTTTCGGCTACGAGCCGACAGGGACCCCGCCGTATTATGCTGGGCTTACACAGTGCGATTTTTTCAGTCGCGCGATTCAGCTCCTGCTCAAACTGTACGATTGACTCGCAGGGGTTAGAAGTTCATAGGTCACGATGCAGGGTCTCACACTATACGACCCGATGCTCTGATGCGACCTGAGTGCTCACACTGTGCGTCCATAAAATGAAGGTTATAACAGAAATTCTGTCGCTCGCTCTCCCTCTGTCTTTCACTCACACAGACACGTCACCACCACCATCAACTTTGCTAAATTGCTAATGAAAAACATTGATCAGGCAGCTGTGATTGAGCAGCAGTGTAGATCCAACTATTTTCAAGGTTGTTGTGGTCGTGATAATTTTGTGAGGCCACATCGAAAAGGCTCGGATGAGCTTTCCATAGTTCTACAAGTTGTGCCTCCATCGCTTGTGTCCAGATCACACGCTGCACTGCCGTGCTGCGCCGTCTTTTTCGCTGACATTTGTGTTTGCGCGTGCGCAGTGTGACAAACTGCGGTGACACCCTCACGACCAAGCGATTGATGATCGGGAGCTCGTCGTGAGGTGTTAATCTCTTCTCGTTACCCCACGTATACTACACGATGCACGACGCACGATGAAGGCCAAAATCGGGCCGATCGCCTAAACGGTCGCACGACTCAAAAATCGGCTCAAAATGGGCCAAAAATCGCACAGTGTAAGCCCAGCATTAGTCAGAGGTCCCTTTACTACAGTTCGGAGTCGCGGACCTTCAGTAATAGTAATAAATCACACAGCAATAGTACATTCACATCTTAGTTTGTTTTAGACTTTGTAGTTTTGTTGTTCCTTTCTCAAACTTCTTTTTTAAATCACGTTTTAATAAAGCTGACCTTTTTGTTTTGGTTCTACCTTTGCAGGAATCTTAACAGGATCATTTGTAAGGATGGTTTCATTAAAATGGAATCTCCCCACCCACTACCGTCCTTGAACTAACTTGCTTTATATAAATTAAAGTGGATCAGTGTTGAGTGTAATGTGGCGCCGCGCTTTGTGGAGAGCTTCAAATCTGGCAGAAACACAAAGTCATGCGATAATATTTCATTAGTGGTGCCACTAGGATACATTTAAAGGCAAAACCAAAACCGCGCAGCCACTGACAGCCTCTCATTCAGCAGTCGGTTGGCGTACAGGCCCAAATTACAAACTCTGTAGGACGTGAAAAGCTTCCATACACGATTCATCCTGAAAGCGTCGTGAGCGCTGACAATGGTTTGACTATTTTATTCAGTTGCGATGCAAAAACGTTGAACATAAAATCTAATTAGCTCTGGCAGTGAAAATGGCACGGGGCTCTCGGTCGTCATCTGTTCAAACCGGTGATTGAATTTCCATTAAATTATGCAGCTATGTTCCCAGAATCATGCAAAAGTGTTTGGATGTAAGTTGCTATGAAAAAATGTAAACGAGGCCATGTTGAAAGTGCCGCAGAAGTTTTCTTCTCATCAAATATAAAAAGACTAAATGTTTTGTCAGTTTTATGTTCAGCTGCAGCTGAACCTTAGTTATCAGACTGATTCTCATTTTGTTTGGCATTGTTGTAATTACAAATAACAATAACAGACTCAGAGTTGTGCATCTGCATCTGCGCTACCTAAGAAAGGGAGAAGGAAACGACTCTTTGAAGATGAAGATTTATTAGGCAATTAAAGATCAGTGAGTAATCTGGCTACAAAAAGAAAAAACTGGCTCTAATTGAGTAAATTACAAGGATATTGTTGCATGTTTGGGTATTCTGTTCACCTCATACAGAAACAAGACAAGCAGCGAGCGTCATGAATCAGATGTTTCGTCTGCAGCCAAACTAAACAGTTTACTGACCGTTTCCTAAACCTCTCCCCCCGAAACAGAAATGTCCTTTCAACCACAGATACTGTTTTCTTTTCCAAATCATCGTTCGCGATCGCAGTGTGAAAACAGAATTGACTGAATTCAACATATTTCAGCATAAAGAGGTACATCTGACCGCTGGAGAGCATACTCAGCATGTCTGTTTTACATTAACCTAAACACTGTCAGTCTTTTAAATCCAACCCGGGGCGCGCTGCCATTTCACATTATTTGGCAAGGACATGCATTTCTTGAGGGGGAACAAACGGGAAGGGGGGGATGGAAAAAGGACGACTCCTCCAGTTGTCGTCCGGTTTCTCTGTAACAGCGCAGCAGTGGACCGCAGACAGTGATAGTCTGCGAAATCCATCACTGATAGGAACTGGATTATAAAACCTCTGCTTGGAATGTCCCTCCCACACAGACAAAGACCATCACGCTTCATAGCACCTCCAGCACGCTGCCCCCACCTCCCACCTCCTTTTCCTTTACCATCTGAGGAAAAAATTACTCATGTCATCAGCAGGGAGTTCAAAAGAGGGAGAAGGAGAAGGAGAAGAAACACAAGTTGATGTTTTCATTTGAATGCATAGATAAATTTTCACATACAAGCTGAGGCGGGATTTTATCATGGAAACAGCTCTGAACTCTCTAGACTTAAACTAATGTGTCCCATCAAGATGTTTGACGGTCATTTCAGTGTGAAGCTGTAAAGTGACTTCAAATGACCAGTGGGGGACACATGGAAGGGCCGCTGTGCCTGCAGTTTCATTCCTCTGGCTGAGCTGCAGCAGTATGGATGGAATTAGGGCTGTTTTCTCAGCCTTAACTCAAACGTGAGGATGGAAAGAGCTGCCTTCCTGCCTGAAATCAAAGTTTAAACTTGTTATGATTTCAAGATTGGCCTTCCCGAGTCAGTTGAAGTGAGAATAAATAAGTGACAATTCAATTTAGGCTCAGCTTGGTTATTAATTAAGACTTTTTGGACCTGCCAGTCAAATCAAGCTTGAATGTCTGTCTAACGGGGACATGTTTAGAGTATAGTGGAAACCAAAACTCTTCTTTTTCTTTTTCTTTTTTTTTTTTCATCGAGGGATTTGTCAGTAAGTAACTTGGATGATCCAAAATACAAATGGTCACCATAACTTAAATTCGTGTGACTTGAGAGGTTTCCCAGCGTTTGCTCCAGCATCACAGTCCTGAAAAAGCCAAATAGTTTTCTGTTTTGTGCGTTGCCCACAGGAGAAACTATTTGTGACCTCCTGATCTTTCAGACCAAACCTCTATCCATCTCTTTTATGACCCTTCTCTGAGACTTGGGTCACAATGACAGCAGGCTCCTCCAGCTCTTCCCAGGCCACCGCAGTGCTTTCCCAGGTTACACGGGCAACACATATGATTTCAAAGAGAGAAGGTCATTGTTCTATTCTGAGAACCTTCCAGATGTCTGCCCCGGGTAAGCCCTGCTACCTCGCTGTTTGTATTCAATATGTTGACTAAGCTCAAGAATCACTAATGTGCCCTCACATCCAAAGATAATGTGCTGCCATATTTGGCCTGCTACGAATATCAAATGATAACGAGCAGTTTGCAGTGGACTAAAGTGAGATGATTTACAGCCTCTGAGAAACGAACCCTTCTAGTCTGGACACTCCATGAATTCAAATTAACAGCTGGCTCTAGATATTTATGATCCTCTGACTTTACCACGAGACATCATCACAAGACTTCTCAGAATGTAATAGGCAGGGATGATATTTGATCACTATGTTATATTACAGCACTGAGAATAAAAACTGTAACCTGGACCAAAGACTGTGACATGTGTTTGAAAGGTCTGCCAGACCTACTGAGGGCAAACTGATTAAGCAAAGTTTACAACACAAACTACAAAATGCTCACAGACCCCAAACTTAAGATTAATAATAGGAAATTCCTAATTTTAAAATCCATAGTTCCAGTAAAAACACAGCGAAACTTCTTAGTAGATGAGTTCATGATGTTAACAGGTTTTGTGGTCATATTAAAACAAGACAAACCTTCATTTAATGTTTTTCATAATTACTCTATAACCCTGAAATACCAACAATTAAACAGCTCTCGTCATTTTCAAGCAGCTTTTCACAATTATCTCTAAATAAGTTTATTGTGTTTTTTTGCAGTGCGTTCATTTCCTTTCAGGAAAAAGAAGTAACGGGCAACATAAGCCATGCTTACAGATATTTTCTCCTTCTTTTTTTGGCCTTTCCCAGAAAAGCAGGCTGTATTCCTCCCATTACTCCCATTCAGAGACTCCTGTGAGAGCTGAGTCATGCAGACAACTCCTCCGCTGGGGTTTGCCTCTCTGACAGCTGCTCTGGCCTGAAGGGGAAACTGGAGATAATTTTCTCAAAGTTGCTCCACAAGGAGAGAGTGACACAGCATTTTGTTCACCCCAACATGTCTCTACCAGCACTTACCATCCAGGCCCATACATTCGGTAGCAATCAGTAAAGTGGGTGGCTGTAGTTCAGGAGGTGGAGCAGATCATCTACTCATCAGAAGGTTAGTGGTTCGATCCCTGGCTCCTCCAGTCTGCATGCCAAGTATCCTTGGGAAAGATTGATCTCTGATGTGTCCATCGGACTATGACTGGTAGTTAGGAAGCACTAAGAAACCTAGAGTGAATGTGGCGTGTTGTATAGAGCACTTGTAGGAAAGAGGAGCCCAGTAAGGTGGGCCTTACTCTGAGGTTTGACCTGATTTCTATCTATTATTAGACTCGATTGGTTTCTTTCAAAATGTAAAAGAACCCACCCAACACATTAATTGCAGTCTAGATCTCGTTTTAACATATGACATAGAAACTGAACATTTAACAGTGTTGCCTGAAAACCTTCTCCTGTCTGATCATTTCCTGATAACATTTAAATTTAGATTAAGGATGACACAGCAGTGGGGAGCAGTCAACACAGAGCAGAGCAGCTATCTGAATGCTGCTCCCACAGAAGTCGATCATCTTGTTAATAATTTTACTTCTTCAATATGTATGACTCTGGAAGCCGTACCTCCTCAAATCAGAAGTACTTCACTCTTTGCCATAACTCTCAAATATTTTATGACAGCGATTAGAACATGCTGTAGGTATTACAGGTACTGCACTGCAGTGGTTTGTATCATATCTATCTAATAGACTCCAATTTGTGCATGTAAATGGAGAGTCCTCTTCACACACTGAGGTTAATTATGGAGTTCCACAGGGTTCAGTGCTAGGACCAATTCTGTTTACATTATACATGCTTCCCTTAGGCAGCATCATTAGAAGACAGCATACATTTACACTGCTATGCAGATGACACCCAACTCTATCTGTCCATGAAGCCAGATAACACACACCAATGAGTTAAACTGCAGGAATGTCTTAAAGACATAAAGACCTGGATGGCCGCTAACTTTCTGCTTCTTAATTCCGATCAAACTGAGGTTATTGTACTCGGCCCTGAAAATCTTATTTAAAAGTAGAATGGGAGGCAGAGCCTTCAGCTTTCAGGCCCCTCTCTTGTGTTGAACCAGCTTCCAGTTTGGATTCGGGAGACCGATGTCCACTTTTAAGATTAGACTTAAAGCTTTCTTTTTAGTTAGGGCTGGATCAGGTGACCCTGCATCCTCAGCTGCACTGCGCTGGGTGTAGGCTGCTGGGGGATTCCCATGATGCACTGTTTCTTCTTCAGTCATCTTTTTTACTCACTATGTGTTCACACACATCTGCAGTTAATCATTAGTCATAATGTTTGTCTCTCTTCCACAGCATGTCTTTGTCCTGTCGTTTTCCCTTCCAGTCACCCCAAACGGTCGCAGCAGATGGCCCCGCCCCTCCCTGAGCCTGGTTCTGCCAGAGATTTCTTCCTGTTATAAGGGAGTTTTTCCTTCCCACTGTCACCAAGGCACTTACTTATAGCGGGTCATATGATTGTTGGGTTTTTCTCTGTTTTCTTTGTATTATTGTAAGATCTTTACCTTACAATATAAAGCGCCTTGAGGTGACTGTTATTGTGATTTGGTGCTGTATAAATAAAATTCAGTTGAACTGAATTGACTGTATTCATTTCCCACATTCTTCAGTAAGTAACATTTGTAACTTAATCAATACAGTCTGACACAGAAGAAATGTTCCCATAAAATCTTTCACACCTCATCTTTGACTTCATCTTGACATGCAGCTGTCTTTGGACATCTGATGTCTTTAGTGAAAAATGCTAACAACACTCACTGTGCGCAGCCACTGTGGGGTTACACATCGCTTCGCTTGCAGTGCTGTTAGATTTCACTGGACTGAATGTGCTGGGGGAGAAAAAAGGCTGAAATACATCAGCTCTGATTGAAGCAGATGAATCATGTCACAGGATGAGGTACTTATCCAAAGTCATTACTCATAGCTACCCAGGAGCATTTAAACCGCTCTTCGAGGACGGGAAGAAACATGTCAGGTATTGACGTCAGTTGAGTTAATTGGGTTATAAATGGTTTCGTGCACACCTATGCACTTGGATGATCCAAAGATATAGCAGGATTGGGATTTATGTCTTCAGCTGTATGCCCATAGCACTCAACAACTGTCTAACCCTTTGATGATCATTAAGGCCTCAGTCACAACCCCAAAGTGTCTGAGACCACCCTCAGGTCTTCATAAATATACCATCACGTCTCACTCTGCTTAAAGGTCAGACTTCTTGCACATCCTTTTCTGGGATCGGCAGAGGAATCAAAACACTTGTTGGCTCCCGACCCGTGATCTCCGCAGCTGTGCTCTACGTTGTGTTGCAGGAAGCAGCACATGCAGAGCAGTGACCCGGGTGGGGGACGTCTGCTGAATCGCCTTCCTTGCAAAACAGACAAGTTGCCCAGCATGGAAAAATTTGGACCTTTTCTATTGCATTGGAAGTGACATATATTTGACAGAAAAAGACATTCATGATCAGACTGGAGGTGAAACAAAAGTCGGGGGATCACCTGATGGATACTCCAAGACTAATGACAGTAGCTTTACCTGAAATCCTTTCAGAAGGAGTACAGATGTTTTTGGCCGTGTGCATAGCAGTGAACTGACCCTCTGTTGGGACTAGCAGGGACTAAAACACTAAACACACTGAGCAGAAGAATCAGAGCTGAACAGTGACTGGGTGTCGATGCTGAGACAGGTTATATAACAAGTGTTAGAGAAAGCAGTGTTTGTCATTAGGATTTAAGTGATTAACTGGGACTATTTTCTCTTTAAGTTGTAGTTCTTTGGTTCTTGTCTGTGGGAAAGAATTCACAAACAAAGACCTTTTTTAAAAAAAAAACAAGGTCAGCGGGAGAACTGTTGGCGCTCCCTTTCCCTTCCCATATTCAAAGAGGAGCAGTGCTCAACTGTTGCTTTTGGCATCTCAGTCAGTCAAAACCTTCTGTCTGTATGTTCTCTGAATATTTGCTCTTTTAGGAGTCAACATCCCCCCCATCCCCTTCAAGTTCAAAAGGACTACTCCGTTCCTCCCTCAGGTTTTGGTTGGAAAACCGCGAATCAAGGGCCGTCCGTTATAATGGGTGGCTGCTCAAGGGTGAAGCAATTCCTATACATTTGTGTGATTGTATCTTTATTTATTTCAGACATAATAAAACAAACAAAAAAAACCAATATATACTCGTCTACATGTATTTTCATTTACGAATATGAATATATGTGTAGATATACACACACACACACGTATTTGTACAGACAAACAAAAATATAATAAAATAAAACACATTCGTCTAACATGAGATAACAGTTGTCTGGTCTGAAATGTGGTTCTCTTTGAAACCACATTAAAGCCAAGCTAACGTTCTGGGCTTAGAAAGTCTGTGATGAGATGATACAATTTACAGTAAGCCCATGAGTAAATAGCTTTGCTTGTATTCTAGAGAGCTTTGAAAGGATGTTTATAAATCCATATATATCCATAATAATAAATTATTCTGTTGCATTTTCTTGGAAAGTTGGACTGCCACACAGTCTGAATGCTGGTTCATGTTCACAAAGCTAATAATACCTTATAATTTAGTGGGAAGGTTAAAAAAAAAAAAAACTAACTAAAGAAAACCTTTTTAGTAATACAGCATTCAATGAAAAGCTTTATTATTGGTCTCTAAGCATCCATACTGGTCAGTCCCTCCCAGAAATGGTGAGCTTTGCAACCTCACTATTTCTGTAATACATAGATGCCACAGAGCAGCTTCTGTGTCCCGAGCATGGATCCTAAATGTCTGGAGTCCAAAAAAGGTTTCACAGCATTATTCATGAAACCAGTAACCCCCTCATGTCCCACTGATGGAAGGATTGGCATCCTAGCAAAGACAGCTCTCAAAAGGGTAGAAGTGTTTTCATTACAGGATAAACGAGACAATGTTACCACCCTGCTGAAGTGTCCAAGAGCAAGGCAGGGCTTTATATACACCTCACTGACATCTGACACATGAACGGCACCACAACTGATGATTATTGAGACTACAAAGGTTAGGAAACCTCCTTTTAATGTTTAGCAGTGTCTGTTTTAATACATAGTGGTACACAGTACGTATGCACAACTATTAGTTGTAGGCATGTTATGGAGCACGGAGTGAAAAGCACTAGTGGACCAGAACAACGAAGCTCACTACAGTAGAAGAAAAATAGCTCTTAATGGCGCTCAGCATTTGCTCTCTGTGCACTGACTTGATTGTTGATTGAATACAAACGTAATAAAAAGGTGTTGATTGATAACAGTGTTCCGAATCACAGGTGGTGGTTGTCACCATTTCCCGGTTCAGTCAAAACGGCAGTAATTGAAATTTGGCAGAATATCTCAGTTCCGGGATTGGCCCATCCTTTCATGTGCATGCTTGGAGCATGCAGCAAAACTAGCCAGGTATCTGGGCTAGCATTGATCTCTCTTATCTGCCAATCACAATGATTAATATCATCACACGGCGTGCAGATCAATGCTTAAAGCCTGATTTTAATAAAAAATTTAAATGGCCCATATGTTTCCACCTTCCACTGCATGTGATTTCCATTATTTAGCTGTCAACCCAGAAATTCATCTCATGCTATCACAGCAACCCTAAAAGTCCTCATAAAATTCTACTTTTCAGTCACTGATGACGACTTTTCGATAAGAGATTCCTTTCTTATTGTGATGATGTTAAATGCTCATAAAATGCTGTGATTAACGCCATGAAATGAAGAAGTTGACACGTCTCTGCAGCGTTCTGTAACGTTTTACTCCCACAGCTCTGTTATAAATCAACAGGGTCGAGTGGCTTTGGTGGGTTTTTCTTTCTCTAAAGCCAGTCTGTATTTTTGTTGTATTTTAGTGTGCCAGTGCTGATGGAACACAGCTCACAGGAATTTGACGCTGCCATATTGGACCATTGTGAGAAGAACATCAAAGCATTTTTTTTAAATAAGCAAAACATATCTTTATGTAACATCAATGTCTCCTCGTGACACCCAACATTTATTACATTTATGGAGCATATGGTGAGAGTTTGGCTTCTTCTCTTCTTGCTGAGAGTTAGATGAGAAAGTTGGTATCACTGTCATGTCGGAACAGACAGGAAATGAGAGAAAATGAGTGACTCACAGGTGCCGGCACCTTTTGATGTCATTTTCTAGCTTTTACATCTGATTGACACATTTGGATTGGATAGTCCTCTTTTGTGACTCTAATAATGGCCATACTTTACAAATTAACTTCCCATTTTATTCACATTGACTTGAAACTATCGGCTGAGGTCACAGAGCAGAGCGGGAGCCGAGGGCTGTTTTCCCGTAGACTTCTGTACAAATGGAAGTTTTTTTACGACCAGATGAGTCGCCCTTGACTGTCCATTAAAAATGCAGGTTTGAGCACCAGTTCAGCTCGCTGGTCTGCCTTATGTCTAAAATGTAGCAGCCTCGCTTTGAGTCTGAGAATAAATCTTTTTAAAAATGCAGGTTTACGTCACTGACTGCAGACTGTTGGCCTTTTATGCAGTTTATAGTTTAAACTCTTGTTTTGATTGTCTGCACTTTAAGGCTAATTCTTTCTTTTATTGACTTAGCTTCACAGTGATGGGAACATGTTAAATGTGGAGGGAGGGGGGACTGTTACTGGGAATGGAACATTGTAACTTTGTATCTAAATTTTGGTTTTATTTTAGCAAATCTAATCAGAAGCTGACCAATTAAGAATATTAATGAAGCCATAAAACGCAGCCATGAATGAAATTCTAAGCACCCACATTAGGCCCCACCTTCAGAGATTGACAGACCACGTGACTTTCGCGCATTGCATGCCGGGAACTCGTGGCAAAACAATCCAAGTACCGCATCAAATGCAAGCATTTGCAGCACCGCAAAACTTTCATTCTCCGGTTCCAATGAATTCTTGGTTTTTCTTTGTCCCCCCAAAAAGTTATGTACAAAACGAAGGAGAACAATGCCGGTCCGTACAAAGACAGACTCGACGAAAAGTCAAAGAAAAGATACGAGGAAAAAAAATCCTCGTATCTTTTGTGAAAGGGTTAGACCCTTACGAGCACACAGAGTGGACAAAATACTGTGGCGAGCTCAGACAAGGAGGAGACGGAGGTATCGTTTGGTCTTGCTTCCCGTGAGTTAGCCAGGGAGCACAGCCATTTATTGACATCTGCAGAAGAACACTGCTGCTAGCTAACTGCTCAGCGCGGCAACAACACAGCAACAACAACACACAGGGCGCCCTCTGACCCCGGAAGGACACACCGCCGCAGCGAGAGGGCGTCACCCGTCACTATGGCAACATAAACAAAACATAACTGTACAAACAGAACCCTGAACAGCCCTGACCCGCTACAATACGTTAGCGTGCTGCCCAACTTTCACCACGCTCATATTTATAATTATACGGTTCTTGGAGTGAGTGCATACACTCATGAAGTTTAGTAACTTCAGGTCACTGCAACAAGCCCAGGTACAGTTTACCGACGGATGGGTACAGGACCTTGAAATGCACCGTGTAGATCGAAAGACCATCGTATGAACAAAGGTAAGTTTACCAGTCTCACAAATCGTCTTCATAAATACACATTCGCTAACAGTTTATTAATAGGACCTTTGAGCTCAACGGTAATTAATTAGTAGTGGAAATAATTTCTGGTACGCGTTACAGAAATGTAGCAGTGACAATAATACTGCATGCTGTAATCGTACTGGGCAATTAGTGATACAAAAAAAACCTGTTTTATCCTGTGAATAAAAGTATATGTTTTTGTCAATGTACCATGGTAATAACAGAAGCGAAACACAATATTCTGTCAGGACAATTCACTATTTATGCACAATAAACAAAGGAGCGACAATTTCTGTTCAGTGCCAGACTTGCTTGTAACCTATTGTGGGACTCATGTAATGGGTGGGCACAGATGGAAGTATTGTAATAGATATCGCCCCCCCCCCCCATAATCTCATGCATTCTTATCATTGTTATGTTATGCGTTCAGTTCTGTATTACTATTTCTGACACATACTGTGATAACTGGCAATATAGCTAGGATACTCTGATCAATGATGATTCCCACGGGTGGTGCTCACGCAGGCACTGAAACGGGCAGCTTCGGGCTCACGCAGGCACTGAATCGGGCAGCCTTGGGGTCCTGTGTGTTCTACTGCACAGATAGCCTGCAGAGCGCAGCTACGCTGAACTGAAGTGCTTGTGTTTTGTATTTGCAGTTGCAAAAGAGCAAGTAAAGAGAACGATTCTGAACTCATGCACGCCTGGAAGTGTCATTTGTCCAAGTGTGCAACAAATATTGGAGGCACCGCTGGGATTATTAACGCCGTGTCCAGCGTGATGAAAATAAGGAAGGGGCGTGGCTACAGCAACCACGATGGACCTCGAGGAGCTGGCAGAGACTGTGTCCCAGACACTCTGGAACCTACAACTCGACCAACTCAAAGGGGTATGTGCTGAAGCTAAAATCCCTAGTGGAAATGTCACAACAAGACGAGCGTTAATAAGATTAATTACAGAATCGATGGACAAGGTTATTAATGATGAAGAGCAGGATGTTGCGCTCTGCTATCTAAAGAAAATGTTAGAAAGTGTCGACCCAGCAATAGGGAGCTCCAGAAGCACAGAAAGTGGATCAAATCCAACGAGCTCGCCACAGGGGGCTCAGGAAATAAGGGAAGAAGTTGATTTAGCAGAGAGATACGCACAGCTCCAGAGAAACAGCGAAGCACTGCAGGAAGAAATTAGGAGGCTGAGTGGAAGGGTGGAGAGGACACCACCAAATCAACCAACCACCCCACAAAATGTGTTTCCTGTCGCAGCCAACCGCCTTTCGGAAGTGACGATAAGGAGGGAATTCAAAATCTGTGGTCAAATTGGGGAGAAGGGCCAAAAGGACAGACTCTCATACACCAACCTGATGCATCAGATTGACAGAGGTCTGAACAAAGGACACAGTGAAGCGGAGGTTATAGAGGCTGTGGTGAAGTCTGTCAGCCCAGGTTTGAGTCTTAGAGACATGCTTGAGATAAAACGTGACCTCACCCTCCCCCAATTGAAGGCCATATTAAAGGGGCATTTTAAAGAAGATAGCACCACAGATTTGTATCACAGACTAGTGAACGTCACACAAGACAGCCGTGAGTCTCCCCAAAACTTCCTCTTCAGAGCAATTGAGTTAAAAGAGAGGCTGCTGCTTGCATCGGAAGACACGGGGTCCAATGAACAATACAGCCCTGAGCTCATCCAGAAGAAATTCTTGAGGTCGGTCAGTACTGGGCTACTGAGTGACCCTATCAAGTTTCAGCTCAAGCCCTATCTGGATGACCCTCGGGTGACAGATGAAATCCTCATTGATAAGATGAATGAAGCAGCTAGTGTTGAATCAGAAAGACAATTGAAGCAAAAGAAAACTACAGGCAGCAAATCTGTGAAAGTAAATGAACTCCAGACGGAAAGGCCAGCCAGTCAATTGGGTCTGGGTGTAGCCGAAACTAGGTTGGGGACTCAAGAGCAATCAGCTGAAGTGGTGAAACCCAAGAACCGCAGAACACCTGTTGTAGCTGCTTCCCGAGAGTCGGAGCTGCATGAAGCGGTCAGGCTGCTGAGAGAGGAGATGGCTGAATTAAGGAGGAGCATCACCACCCCTCAAGGCCCCACTCGCCCACTAAGAACCAGTGGGAGGAGGGGATGTAAGGCATGCCAGGAGCAGGGAACCAATGAAGGGTGTGAACACTGCTTCAAGTGTGGCCAGCCAGGACACCTCTCCAGAGGCTGTAGAGGGCGAAGGGGGGCAGCAGAAAGATCGGAGAGCACTCAAGTGGGAATCCAGACCATCGCCCCTCCCAAATCATTAATTCCCATCCATGCTGAAGCAGATGACAAGTTGCATGAACTGCTTTGGAATCGGATAAGACAGCTGGAGGCAGAATTAGAGCAGAGTGGCAAGGCTAAAGAGACTGTGGGTGCCACGTATGCCAGTCATCTCTCACTACGCTGTCAGGCTAAGCTGAGAGCCCTGATCGGGAAGAAGTGTATGGTGGATTGTTTCTTTGAAGGTGTAGAAACACAAGCATTGTGGGATACAGGCTCACAGGTGACTATCATTAATGAGAACTGGAGGAAGTCCTGCTTTCCACATATCCAACTGAGAAGCACAAGTGAACTCCTAGGTGAGGATGAGGCTCTGGTGGGCAAAGCAGCGAACCAAACACCCATACCCTTCGCAGGTTGGGTTGAGCTAAAATTTAGACTGGGGTCAACTAGAGATCCACAGCCAGAGCTAGTTGTCCCCGTGCTTGTCTCAAAAGAACCAGGAGTAGCAGAGCCACCCATCATTGGCTATAATGTGATTGAGCATTTTGTGAAGGATGGAATGGAGCAGCATCCAGACGTTACACCTGCTGTGGTAAGGGAAGCCTTCTCGATTGATTGTAAGAAAGCGGAAGTGCTAATTAACATCGTGCAGCGCTGCCACAAAAGCGACGAGGAGGGTGTGGTGAAAGTTGGGAGGCAAAAGATAGTGATTCCAGCGGGACAAAGCAGGGAGGTTAAGTGCAGTGTGAGGACAGGTCCCCTTCGCCTGAAACAGGAGGTTCTTTTTGAACCAGAGGACATTTCAAAACTACCAGAGGGGGTTAACCTGAATGAAACTGTCATTGGACTGCAGAGGGGAACCCGGTCCAGGGTGGTTATTCCAGTCACGAATGGCAGCAGCCATGACATCACCCTCCTCCCTCATGCAGTGTTGGGACGGCTACAGCAAGTGAAGGCTATTTACCCAGTAGACGTAAGACCAGTAAGTGCTGAAAACATGGGCAAGTTGACGTGTGCTAGTGAAAACACAGGGAGCACCATCAGCGCCCCAGAACAGCACAAAGGGGAGTATGAAGAGGTGGGCAGATGCAGCCAAGATTTATGGGACCCACCGGTGTCAGTTGATCACCTGACCCCAGACCAGCAGGAGCAGGTGAGAAAAGTCCTGCGTGATGAGTGTGCTGCATTTTCAAAAGATGAGAGCGATGTGGGATGCATCCCCTCCCTGCAGTTAAAGATCAGATTGAATGACACAACCCCAGTAAGACGCACATACATCTCAGTCCCCAAGCCACTCCACAAGGAGGTGAAGGAGTATTTGGAGGACCTGTTGAATAGAGGATGGATTCAGAAATCCCGTTCCCCCTACTCATCGCCCATCGTCTGTGTGCGCAAGAAGGATGGAAGTCTGCGTCTCTGCGTGGATTACCGTGAGTTAAACCGGAAATCCATTCCTGACCGTCACCCCATCCCTCGTGTTCAAGACATGCTAAACAGCCTGACTGGGAGTGCATGGTTCTCAGTGTTGGACCAGGGCAAGGCGTACCACCAGGGTTTCCTGGAGGAGAGTAGCAGACCCCTCACAGCCTTCATCACACCTTGGGGCTTATATGAGTGGGTAAGGATTCCCTTTGGTTTGTCCTCGGCTCCAGCAGAGTTCCAGCGCAGTATGGAAGAGTGCCTGGCAGGCTTGAGGGATGAAATATCTCAGCCATATCTGGATGACAATTTGGTCCACAGCAGATCATTTGAGGACCACCTGCGTGATCTGAGGGAGGTCCTGCGCCGCTACCAAGAGCACGGGGTGAAGCTAACCCCCAAAAAGTGTGAAGTGTTCAAGGACAAGGTGAAATTCTTGGGAAAAATTGTATCCAAAGATGGCTACTGCATGGACCCTGCTGAATTGGCACCAGTGCAAGCACTAAAAAACCGCAAACCTGAGACTGTGGGAGACCTAAGGAAAATGCTAGGTTTCCTGTCATACTACCGCCCCTACATTCCAAACTTCTCACGCACTGCCAAGCCACTATACCAGCTGCTATCGATCGGAAAGAGTCAAGTGATTACTGACAGAAGATCAACGGTAACAAAGCACAAAGGACAGCGGAAAAAAGCAGACCAACGCCACTCAAGCCAGCCAATCACATGGACAGAACAACACCAGGCAGTGCTATGCCAACTGATAGAACACCTGCTGAGTCCACCACTCCTGGCATACCCTGACTTCGAAAGGCCATTTGTGCTGCACTGTGATGCCTCTCAAGAAGGGCTTGGTGCAGTCCTGTACCAGAGACAGCAGGGCCAACTGGTTGTCATTGGGTATGGGTCGAGAACTCTAACAGCTCCAGAAACCAACTACCACCTCCACTCTGGAAAGCTAGAGTTTCTAGCAATGAAGTGGGCAATCTGTGAGAGGTTTCGGGAGTATCTGTACTACGCACCTTCGTTCACAGTGTATACAGATAACAATCCGTTGACCTATGTCCTGACTACAGCGAAGCTAAATGCTACAACACACCGGTGGGTTGCTGAGCTAGCCGATTTTAACTTCTCAATCAAGTATCGGCCGGGAAGGGCTAATGGCGATGCTGATGGTTTATCACGAATGCCGCTAGACATGGAGGAGTACATGCGCACATGCTCGCAGGAAATGAAACCAGAGGTAATCACCCCTGCGACAGAGGTGCTTCAGTTGAAAGCCCATGAAGATGAGCCATGGATGTGTCCAGCTACCATAACCACAGCATGTGCTGATGTAGAGCTTGAACGAGTAATGGCCCCAGTGACACAGATCTCCAAAGAGACACTAAAGAAAGCACAGGAGGATGATCCAGTCATTGGCAGGGTGCGAGAATGTGTTATGACAGGAAAATGGCCCCCTTGGAGAGGAAGAGACAGGGGGGAAGACACTTCCGTTCTAAGCCGGGAAAAGAGTAAGCTGTACCTCGACAAAGATGACATCCTGTACAGGAAATCAGCTGCGCGAGCTCAGCTAGTGTTACCCAAAAAATTCCATCAGCTGGTGTACAAGGAGCTCCATGAGGAAATGGGACATCTCGGAGTGGAGCGGACACTCGCCTTGGTCCGTGATCGATTCTATTGGCCACATATGCAAAGACATGTGGAACATTATGTGACTAAGGTGTGCAGTTGCTTGAAACGGAAACGTCCCGGCAAACCAGACAGAGCACCGCTGGTCAACATTGTCACCACATACCCTTTTGAGATGGTCTCAATAGACTTCCTGCATCTGGAGAGTTGTAAAGGAGGATATGAGTACATCCTAGTCGTGATGGATCATTTCACCCGGTTTGCACAGGCATATGCATGCACCAACAAGTCAGCAAGAACAGCGGCAGAAAAGATCTTTGGAGATTTTGTGCTCAAATTTGGATTCCCTGCCCAGTTACACCATGATCAGGGAAGGGAGTTTGAGAACCAGCTGTTTGCCACCCTGGAAAAGTACTGTGGAATCCAGGGGTCACGCACAACACCTTACCATGCAGCGGGGAACGGCCAGGTGGAGAGATTTAATCGGACACTCCTTTCCATGTTGAGGAGCCTGACAGAGGAAGCCAAGGCGGACTGGAAAAACTCCTTGAGCAAAGTGGTGCATGCGTATAACTGCACACGCAGTGAAGCAACAGGATATGCCCCATATTATCTTCTCTATGGCAGAAACCCCCGCCTACCAGTGGACATCATGTTTGGCCTGGTTCCAGGTGACCAGAGTACTTCTCACAGTGATTACGTCCGTAAGTGGAGAAGTAGGATGCAAGAGGCATACAGACTGGCATCAGAAACAGCCCAGAAAGAGAGGAACAGAGCGAAAAAGCAGTATGATCGGAAGGCTCATGGAGTGGAACTGCAACCGGGATGTCGGGTGCTAGTACGGAACTTCAGAGATCGGGGTGGGCCCGGAAAGCTAAGGTCTTACTGGGAGGAGCGAGTACATGTCGTGTTAGAAAGAAAGCACAAAGATAGCCCTGTCTATGCCGTACAGCCAGAGAGAGGACCAGGGAAAGTGAGAGTTCTGCACAGGAACCTCCTACTGCCCTGTGACTTTCTCCCCGTCCAGGAGGAGAAGCTGGAGAAAAACAAGAATGGGAAGGAGGATGCCAAACAACAAAGAAAAGGAAAGACCCAAGAAAAGCAGCAGGAGAGTGACCACGACAGCGGTTCAGAGGATGAGGGTGACTGGGGAATTATCACCACACAAGCTGCGGAATCACCCACCCAGATCAGGAGTCAGCTGAGGGCAGAGGAGTTCCAGCCAGAAGAAGCTAACGGAGAACTGTCAAGTGGTGGTGTCAGCAGCGAGTGCCTAGACGAGGGTGGAAAAGGTGGACTGGAGTCAAGTGCAGAGGAGGAAGAGGCAGGGCGAAGTGAGCTGTCTGGGGAGGAGAACAGAAGAAGTCAAGGACAGGTGTCGTCATCTGATGAAGAAGACGAGGGAGAGCCCAACTCACAGCCAGTTCCCACAAGAAAGTATCCTTTCCGATGCAGAAATCCACCCAAGACATTCACGTATGACACCTTAGGTCAGCCATCAGTCATAAACAGACACAAGTGATGTCCACAGCTAAGAGGAAAAAACTAAGTTCATTGTCACATGTTGAGTTTACTGTGGTGACAGTTTAAACAGAAAGGGAAGTGTTCACAGTAGCAAATGTTAAAAAGAGCTAATTTGACAGAGCAACAACTGCATGTATTTGTTTAATAGTTCACATGAGTTAAACAGGGAATACCAGAACCAGACTAGCTACACATAGAGAGATACTGGCTTGTATGTGAGATATACAGCAGTAAATGTGTGTCTGTGTAAAAGGTTACATGGTAGAGTGATAGGTCTACACCTTCAGCCGGATACAGAGCACGCCTGAGTGGCGGAGAGACTTTACAGACATTGCCTGGCCAGTAGTGTCTGTTGCTGGTACATGACATGAAGGGGGAGATGTATGTCATGCCAAAGACTGTTACCGGACAGAACGTATCTTGAGAGGCTGACTCCCAGTGAAGCTACTGCTGTAACCTTCTGTTGAAGACATGCATTCTGGAAAAAATCTCTAATGTCAGGATGACATTCATTTTTGGAGGGGAGAGAGTGTGGGACTCATGTAATGGGTGGGCACAGATGGAAGTATTGTAATAGATATCGCCCCCCCCCCCCATAATCTCATGCATTCTTATCATTGTTATGTTATGCGTTCAGTTCTGTATTACTATTTCTGACACATACTGTGATAACTGGCAATATAGCTAGGATACTCTGATCAATGATGATTCCCACGGGTGGTGCTCACGCAGGCACTGAAACGGGCAGCTTCGGGCTCACGCAGGCACTGAATCGGGCAGCCTTGGGGTCCTGTGTGTTCTACTGCACAGATAGCCTGCAGAGCGCAGCTACGCTGAACTGAAGTGCTTGTGTTTTGTATTTGCAGTTGCAAAAGAGCAAGTAAAGAGAACGATTCTGAACTCATGCACGCCTGGAAGTGTCATTTGTCCAAGTGTGCAACACTATATCACCAATTATGTTAAGAAAAATGACGTATTAACTACAACAAAACACTGACCTTTGTGGGAATGCTTGGAGCAGACTAACATGTGAGCTGGAGTGTTCTGGGACGTTATATTTTGTCTTTGAATGGCTGCAATCCAGGCCATCCGTCGCCTCTTTGTTACTTCGGAAACATGGCTCGAACAATATCTCTTCCACGACGTAATCCGATAACAACCGATCTCTTTACCCGTCGGCTTCCCGTGGCTGTCATGCGACCGGCTATTGCAGTCAAGAATACAACAGCTTCTTGCCATTTTTTGTGTTTCTTTTTATCGCTGTGTAACTGATTTCAATTGAAAGCCTGCGTGCGCTAGTACCTCTTGCCACGAGTTCCCAGAATTCTTTGCGGTTTTACCCCTGAATGACGTCACATTTTCAATCTCTATGGTAAAACTTGTTTTGGAGATGAAGTATCAGAATTTCAGGAGCAGGACCTCCAAACATGCTCCTTCCAGTTCTCATCTTTTTTGTTCCCCAGTTCTACAAGCTGTTTGTTCTCATTCACGTGCCCCACCCTCCCTCCACTTATCAATTGTTTAACTTCTTCACTTGTATTTATAACACGGGGATCTGCCAGGCCCGGGAGCCCCTTCGAGGCCTTCCCCAAACCGCAGCTCAATTCACATCCAAGCCTTTCAGCTTACCTACTAAAACGCTGTCAAACCTAAAGTGAGGACGTGAAGTGTTCAGATGAACAGATATGTTTTAAAGAGCTTGGAGAGCGTATGAGAAGTCTCAGCTTTGCTGTTCATCCTTTCAGCAAATATGTACATTTTCCAAAACCTTTTCCCTGAAGTCATAAAATGCTACATAAGATTACAAATATTTCTTCCCACTGTAGCCGAAAAAGTGCTTTGTTTGCTGTTTTTCAAGAGGACATCCAGAGATAAAACAGAAGTGCGTAACAACCGCTAGAACAGCCCACTTGAAACTCTGGCCACAAAGTGAACACAGATGGACGCTGGATTGCCATCAAACTCAACCAGACCAGGTGGATTACAGTGAGGCATCAGTAAGTTTGGGGGGAAACGCGGTATCGTTTGGATGTGGTGGAAAAATGGGGGCAAATGTAGCCTCAGAGTTTGCTTGGACGGCGTCGTCGAATGATGTTGAGATGATAATGTGTTTGCTGTATGTTGAAACGCAGTGTGAACTCTGTATGGCGTAAAAACAGGTGTGGATACATTTCCATATGTCGCAGTAAACATGTCTGTAAGTACTATAAAATAAAAAGGGGAGGGGCTTAATAGAGAAATCATGTGATAACTAAAGCAGTGAGAACCATCAGCTGTGGGTCCTTTCACTTAAGCCTTTGTGTAACATGTAGCAGCTGTTTTACACCTTCATGCACTTATCATCAGGAAATAAAGGTAAGACACATCCAGAGTGGAATGTTTCCACGTTTGTGTTGCCGAGCTTGACCTTGGGACATTACTCGCAGCTCTTATCTGTGGCATTTGTGCAGAACCCCTCCTCAGACATGCTTTCCCTTTATCACAACAAACAGAAACTTGTCAGTTGTTGCTTACCTCATACGTCTCTTATTTCACCATTAGACATGCTTGAAGGGCATAAATCTTTGGGTTTTTCCAGTGCTGGTATTGGCCCAGTTACCACTACATTGTTTCCTTATGGATCTCTAAGCTTAATTGTTGCAGTCTGATAGGATAAAAGCCAAGCGGTTTCATGTCAAAGACTGTGAAGTAGCTCAGAAGTTGAGAAAGCTCTTTCTTTCTTTCTTTCTCTTCTCGTTGTCTTGACAGGCTCAAAATATCTTTAGCTGTCAAAATAAATAAAGTTTTCCACTTCAAAGTCTTTTCCTGAAAGTCTCATGTTGAGGAAAAACAGGTTCTGTCGCTCAAATAAACATCTAGAGGAATTTCGAACAGACAGCAGCTGCGGCTCAGACCTTTGACGTTTCTGACTCAAAGTTCAGTTTATAGAAAAACGATAAGAAAGCTCAAACAACTGTTACATTTTCAGTAGTTTTATTGAAAAATGCCTCTTTCGTTTCAGAAATAAATAAGAAAATAAGGCTGTGTGGAATTCACAAAATGTGCAGTTAAAACATGAAAATAGCAATCCTATGTCCATAGTCTTGCAACCAAATTGAAACTGCATCGATAGGAAATGACAACTATATTCTGCCTTAGAAATCCTCAGTAAATATACAGCACAATTATGCAATTCCACCTTTGGTAAGAAAACAAAATATTTAAAAAGAAATGCTGCTTGTTACAAAGAGTCAGAATATCAGCGGGTTTACAAATTGGTCACAATGTCACAGGGGCGATGTTTTTTAACTGAAACGGCAGTACTTACTGAAAACGACATGGGTAGATGGAAAGTGTTCAAAAACATACACGATGTACATCTCTGGACGGGATTTTACACGATTAGTGCACTGAAGCCCGATTAACACTTGCGGTTATATTACAAGCAGACACTTGGCAAGCACACAGGTTTGTAACATGTACATTTGTATTCATCTTCCTAAAGTTTGTCACATCAAAAAAAATATATATGTTCATTATAGCCAGGGGTATCAAACCCATATAAGTACTAGTTTTGCTCTGGATATCGCTTCATCCTCACTTAAGTGTTCCTGTAAGTTATTCAATAGTAGACTTTCTGACCGCTCCTTAACGTAGCTATGATGCTAGTGTTTCTGTATTGTCCTGTGGTAGCGATCGCTTTCCTCTGGGGTTTCGTGTCTCAAACTCTCCAGCTGGCTCCACAGGTATATTCACTACTTCGGGTTCAGGTGGGTACTGGTTGGCTAGAAACATATTGAGGATGGCCAATCAAAAAACGGGCTGCTTCTGCAACTTTTCACATGCACAATTTTAAATTATATTGCACTGTGGACTTTAAAAAATGCCCTGTGTCAAACTGCTTCTCTCTAAAGTAACAAAAAGAAGTTTTAAAAGCTGTGATGACATTTACAATAAAACCCAACAAGATATTGAATAAAAAAGACATAGTAACATAACCAGCTGATACTATAAAAGACAAATGGAAATAGCAGGAAAGCAACATTTAGCACCATTTTCACCAATGTACACAAAGAGCACGATGATTAAAAAGTACAAATGAAACATGCTTCAGTCTGGACCAGAGCTGTTTAGGGCACTCAGGCGTCATAAACAGGGGTTATGCTGATGTAAGTAAGCAGAGGGTTACAAGGCACGAGCTCAATACAGATGTTAACTTGATTTTTAGTGAAATGTCTCGTTTCATACAATCATTTACAAGGCAAAACATTAGTTTTATTTACACGTGTCACCTCTACATTAACGCTCCTCTATGTTAGTACTTGTTTTGGGTGGTATTTGTACATGCTCCTTCCTCTGTAGAAGTGCTCAGTCTCTGCTTTCTATCTCCCAACGGTTTGTGGTTCAAGATGCAAACAGACCAGCAGGTTGCCATCACCGTAGCTTGTAGCTGTGAGATGATGTTAGTCCGCTCCATTCGTGTTTTTTTTTTTTCTTTTTAAATGTTCAATAATCATGTCCGTGGCGATTTATCCTTACATGCCCCATAGCAAACGGCCAAACATCTCAGAAACGGGACTTCAAAGTGTAAGCAGCACAGTTGACTTAGAACGTTTACTATGCAAAACCTGAAAATAGTTCAAACAAGGTGTGAGTTTTCTGTGGAACAAAGTAAAAAGCATCTCATTTGACCAATAGCTAGAATGCTTTACATGCCAGTTTCAAACCTGGACATTAAATGTATGGAGGTATTTAAATATACAAGTTACAAATTATTTGACCGCTTCTTCAAAAGTTGCTATTTTTGAAAATTTGTCACACGCAAACCAACAAAGCTCAACAGAGCAGCATGAGTAACTGAAAACAAATCCCAGGGAACAAAACTAATAGTTTTATTCCAATATCAACACTCTGCTGCATTCATACCTCCATCCATTGAATTTGTCCAATGAGCTGCCAGTCTAATAATCGTGCATACACTTGGAGTTTCCTCTGATGTAGCACCATGCAGGACCTACAGCGCATCAAGCGTACCTGTGTAACCTTGTCCGTTGTAAGGAATGCCAACACACTGAGAGGAGTCGCAGTACCCAGGTGGTCCCGGTGGTCCCCTCACGCCTGAAGTGCCCTGACGACCTGGAGGGCCACGAGGCCCAGCGGAGCCAGAAGGCCCCGGGGATCCGGTTCGTGACTCTCCGGGTGGCCCTGCAAATGGGAGCGAGAAGGCGAGTGAAGCCAACCTGAGCAGGGAGTCTCTACAGCTAAGCACAAAACCCCACTGACATCATCCGCAACCCGTCTGTGGAAACGGTGGGGGTTCACAGGGCAGCAGAACTGTAATTTCAACTTTTCAGTGGCTCAATTAAAGAGAGGGATGCAGTCTGGGCTGTTTGGAATCACCCCGGCCCCGTCTGTCTAGACAGCAAAACTCACGGTGGAATTTTCCCCCCTCTTTTTTCTCTCCTTTAAGTGAGCCCATGTGTTGTCAATGAAGCCACTAAAGAAAGCTCATTGTACAACAATCTGACCCCCCCACTCACACCCACACACATACACAGTGCGTGTGAGTCATCAGCGTGGACTTCCTAGTTGTTTCTCAATTCATTCACAGAAACAGAGATGTCAGTGTTCGGTGTGGGGTAGACATCAATAGGAGGTTCCTGTTGTTGAGGAATCACTTCCCAAGGGAACGGAAACTTTCTCGAGCACTTTTATAAGCCGCACACCAGATCTCATTTTCACCTAAAGAAAACTACAAGCTCATTCAAACTAATGACATTTTCTCTTTTTCTTGAACTGCAACACGGTCTAAAGACGTCCTGGGTGCTGTCTGAACATCACATGTGGAAATTCTTTTTCCATTTACCGTGGATGTCTTTGTAGATGTCTAATATGCACACATCACATAAATCTTTAAGAAAGGAAAGAATTGGGAAAATGTTTGGGGCCTCTCCAAAAAATTTATGTAGCGCAGCTGCCCAAACCAAAGATCCTGAGCCACAGTTACTGTAGGTAAATTTCAGCCTCTTGCTGAAATGTGTCATTTTAATGGGGCCAGTGGGAGTACTCGGTCCTAGAAAGGTCCACCAAGAAGGTTGGAAAAGGCTGTCACGGCGAAACTGTGTTAGAGTCAGGATCGAGTTGTAAATTTGAACAGTGGGAGAGCAGCAGACTGTCTGCAGCTGCTGGAGAACAATGTTCAACAGAAAACAAGCTTAAAGCAGCTCGTTTTCTTCTCGCTATGGCCTACTTCACTTCAAAAAGATGAATTGTGTTACCTGGTGGTCCACTTGGACCTCTTTGTCCTCTGATACCGGTTCCTGGAGTCCCTCGCTCTCCTTTATCTCCTGGCAAACCTACAGAAACATTAAAGAGTAGAACTCACTTTCAAACAAATGAAAACAAGTTCTCATATCTGGCAAAAAGGAGAAATGTTCAGGGTGTCTATGAAACACAACTGAGGTGACTCTTGATTAAAGTGTTTGCTTGGAATTGTGAATAAACCACAGAGTTGGTATCGCACCTCTTTCTCCTTGATTTCCAGGTAAACCAGGGTTTCCAGTGAAACCAGTTCGGCCAGGCTGTCCGGGCTCTCCGCGGGATCCCGTGTTGCCAGGAGGGCCCGGAGGCCCAGGTGGTCCAGGAGTGTTGCTACGATATCCGGAAGGAATCTGGTTGAGCAGCATGTCGACTCTGCTCATCTGACCTTCAAACAAAGAGGACGCATCAAAGAGATTTAGGACAGAAATATCATTTAAGATAAATTCCCAGAGTTATATGAAACATTTGACTCACTGTTCACAAGCTGTTCACAAACTTGTCGGGCAATGGAGCGCATCATGTTCTGGGATGCAAAATCTCCCTGGAAAACAAAGATGTTGTCATGAAGCGATTGTTTCCTAAAGCGTTACAAAACAGCGATGAGAAGATGATACGCACCCTCTCTCCTTTCTCTCCTTTAAGGCCAACAGGTCCCTGTTAATGAGAGGAACAACATGAGAACAAGCATACCACGTCCTGGACCCCTATATTTGTGCCACGTTATTCAGTACGTACTGGACTTCCTAGATCTCCTGGTTTTCCTGGTTTTCCTGTTATTCCTGGAACACCTGGATTTCCAGGATTTCCCTAAAAAAAAAAAAAAGGAGAATTTTCAGAGAAAAGCGGTTTGTATTTGAAATGACTGCACAGTAAATGTAATCGTAACATTTAACTTCTGCTCCCTGTTAATAGCTGCATAACAAGCTTTAGGTAGGGAGCTATACTTTAGCATCTGCAGCGGGTTGGGGGGGTGTAGGGGCACGTGGCACAAGCTGCCAAGAACAGATTGAAACACACACATGCACACAAACACACTCGCCAGCCGGTGCTAATGGCTCTTGGAGCACTCAGGATGGTATAGTACGTGTGCGTTCTATACTGGCTGGCATGGCGGCTGGATTAAGTGGATTCAGACCTCCTTAAACCACAGAAAAAGGAAATGAGATGCACGCACGAGCCTGGTAACAGTGGAGGAAGCTACAGACTACAGCCTGCTTTTCATGTGCCGTGGAGCCAGAGGAGTAATTGTTGCAGATATATCAGGAAATAAAGCACACTCCACTGAATATTTATTTGGCTCCTTTCAACACAAACAATTCCACACTCACCATGGGTCCTGGTGGGCCTCTGGGTCCAGATGGTCCCTCCTTTCCTGGTGGCCCCTAAGCAGAAACAACATACAATCACACATGGATAACAACACACTGGAGACCCCTGCAATACATCAGCCTGTGTGTGTGTTTTTACATTAGGCTTATAGGCAGTGGCTCAATGGTTCTGGCTGACGTAAGTGAGAACATGGAGGCAACATCAAACATGGGGCCGTGTATAAGTGGCTGATCGCATGTAAAACATGTGCTTGAGTATTTCTAGGCTTTGAACACAGTGTGAATACAACGCATGTCCAAAGATCGATCTTACCCGCGCTCCGCTCGGTCCAACGGGGCCCAGAGGACCGCGCTGTCCAGCAGGACCCTGGGAAAAAGGCAGACACACTTCATCAAATGTGAATGATCAAGAACAGGACGTTTATAGAGCTCCCCAGTGGCCCCGCTGACCTAGAATTAACAGAAAAATCCTGCATTTTCCTCAGTGTCGAGCCAAAAACAGTACATATTTTGGTAGGAAAACCTCTCTCTTGTCTCTTGACGTAGGACATCTTGTAGAAATGTACATAGGCTGTTATAATAAGCTGTATTACGTAAGCAACGATCACAATGCTGCCAACAAGCTCTGGGACTTTCTCTCATGTCTGAATTTGCTTATTCAAGGACCAGAATGGCCAATAGTGAGGTTCTCTCCAACTGAACGGTGGGAGTTGGCTGGATGAGTGAAGCGATGATGGCTACGCAATACCAAGCCTCTCAAATCCAGAAAATTCCTAACTATTATATAAAATGGATTTGGCCTAACTTCATGTTTGCTTCTGACAGTCAAAAAAAATCCGTGCAACCTCAAAGAACTCCCAAGAGTCTGCTTTTATTTGACCTTCATTTTCATCCACAAGCTCAGCAGGATGTCTTCTGCCATAAGTCAAAGATGCTCAAACTTCAGACAGAGTGCAAGTCTTTACCACGTCCCAATCATCTTCAGTTACAAGGCTGGAGAAGAACATGTTCCATTCCCCATTTCCCCTTTGGTAACATGAGCCTGCACTTCATAATAATTTAACTGCATCAGCGGCCTTCTACCGTTTGTCAATCAGTGGGCTGATCTGAGAGTGTGGGACTCCCTGAGGATGGCATGGTAAACCTCCCACTCTGAGTGTGGTTTTCATCCAGCCATATGGACTAAATCCAGGCTCCAGTAGCAACACCGCTCTCTGTGGATAGTCTCCCGTTTCCTGCTCACAAACCACAAAATAAAGAGAAGTACGTACTTGCAGACCGGGCATGCCTGGGTCTCCGGGATCTCCCTTCGGTCCTGGGCGACCCTGAAGATGGAGGATGAGAAAAGACAAGCTTGCTTTAGTCTTTGGGGTTGTTTTCTTTCAGTGAACCTGTGATTGTGATTGATTTTGTGTTTTCACAAGAACATCTGCAGGTAAAAAAAAATCCTAAGCGAGCCCTCTGGTCTTTCTTCACGTCGAGGGGAGTGTGATGGATTTATAACTAATGTCAAAACACAACTCACTGGCAAAATGTAAACTACATCAGCTATTCATCAACTTTCACACAAACTTCACTTATCAGCACATGTGAACGGTAATTTAAAGAAAAAACAGTGATAGTGTGGAAACGTACATCTACTCAGAGGATTTCTTTGGAGTGTGGATGAACTTACTGGTTCTCCAGGCAGAGAGAGTCCGTTAGGGCCTTGTGGACCTGGTGGTCCCATCGAACCTGGAAGTCCTTGCTCACCACGTGGACCCATCGAACCCTAAAGCATTAACCGAAACATACAACGAAATGTTACACAGCCTCTGGCAACCTAAAGCAAACCTTTAACTGCACATATAGACAATGATTGCCTCGGGAAACGAGCCTTTAGGTTACCTAACATAGGCCCCTCTAACTGTAGCTGTGGAAAAACATACAGTCGATAACTGACTTCAGATGTGTGCAATTTGCAATAGCTTGCGAAATACCATGGCATCGCGAAGCATATTTATCACATATCTAACTTTACTTTAGGAGCCTCATAAAATCAAAGCCTACAGTGATGTCAAGTTTAACTTACAGGCTTGCCAGGATCTCCTCTGTCTCCTCGAGGTCCTTTGGTGCCCGGGCTTCCCTAGAAAAGTGAGGAGCCAGAAATCCGAGTGAGTGTAACAACAGGAGCAAGTTCCAAAACCCCTAAAGCCCCAAAGCCAGCGAAATCCTTGCATTGGCTTAGTGAGGTTACCAAGCCCACATATTCCAGACCTCTCCTCAAGACGTCTGTACTGCCGTTTTTCCGACAGGCATTTATCTTTTGACACTTTTCCCCAAGCCCACTTTTTTTTTTTCCACATGTGCCACTTGTCTCATCCTCAAATGCTCTTTCCAGAGATTAAAAAAAACATCCTCAGTGTGTTTGAGTACAAATGTGAAGCTGTATGGTCACTGTAACAGAGAACGGTCTGGCTTTATCATCATCATCTCTGAAATATTTCTGTCTTCTGAGAAAACTGCTTTATCAGGTGAAGACACGCAGAGGAAGAGGAAGTGAAGGCAGATTAAGGGATGATGGAGGGAGTTTCTGTACCAAAGGTCCAGGAGGTCCCTGGGGGCCGATGCTGTCCTGCGTGCACGTGCAAGAGTGAGGAAGGGATGGACACTTGGCCTCATCTCTCTGAAAAGGACCAAAGTTGAGCAGAAACACACATTATTATTGCATATTTAACACCAACTGACAATCGAAGGCTTGTCTTTGAAATCTGTAGCATACAATTACACAATTAGGCAACAGTATCCCAACAAACTCTGGTCATCGTGAAGCTTCAGGACCAAACGCTGTCCACGTATGGAAATGATTGGTTGATGTGATGTGTTATATAAGACTGGAATCATTGACATGATGGATTAATATGTGATGCAAATTATACAAGAATTACTTGTAATTGCCTAAATGTGCATGCATCCGGTTTTTACCATAATGCATCAAAGTAAATGTGATTTAGTGAGTGCTTGGTGATCTAAAGGAGCGTTTGTTTTCATGTAATCGGGAGGTCATGATGGCAATAGTGCGATTAGCACAATTACACAGGATACAAGGTTCCATTGAGGCCAGCTGAGGCGCTTTCTTTTCAAACAGCACTATAGCGTTTTGCTTAATGACCACATACCAGCAAACGTAGACTTTGGGCTGTAAACCCAGGATAGTGTATACAGTCACAGTGGACCTCTGGAGATGTGTTACAGCTAACAGCAAAGATTAAAGGCTTCAGAGAGAACATGGGAAGCAAATGTGGCAGAATAGCCGAACAGTGCGCATGTATGTCAGCGGCCTTCTGGCTTGTTTACGACACGATTCTAAATTGTTCTTACTGTTGCAGGCAGGTCGCAGCATCTGTCTCGGCTGATCCAGCTCAAACTGCAGACGATATCGAACATCTGGAGCTGGAACTACACAACAGAAGAAGCGAGGCTGTTAACAAATGGCTCCTACGCTGTTAAAAGACAGACGCATTCGGTGGGAGCAGTTAAAAGTGAATTGTGCATCTATGGACAAGAAGTTTTGGATGTTCTTTCTTTGGAAATTTAAGAGATGATCTTCCAAAAGCGTTTTTCCAAACTTTTGCAGTTTTAATGAGTCCCAGCTCGTTTTTTTTGACTTACTGTAGCAGACTGCCTCCTTCCACCTCCAGACTTGACCATCTTGCCAAGCACTTCATAGCCATCCAGTGTGATGTTGTTGGCCTCTTTGATGGGCTTCTCTGCCACCTCTTGGCAGTCAATGTTGAGCTTGACTTTCTCTGGAGAGACGGTGATGTGGAGCTGCAGGATGGACGGATGAAGAGAGGGCACCATTAACATCTTTGTCTCCTCAGCTGCCAAGTTGGTTGCAACGATTATTTGGCAAATATTTCTAAGAACATTGGCGCTTCTGAAAAACTGGTTTGGCATTTAAATCTCTTTGGCTGCCGTTTAAATATTAATCTTTTCTTTATAAGAAAGTGAAACCATGAGACTAGAAATGTTTAGTCTTTGAGCTGCTGTTTGATGCCTCCACAGATAAATGGACCGTAAAGTGGGAATATACAACACTGGCATTTCCATGTGGTATTAAAGTGCTAGTCAGTGATTGTATAACAGCACAGAGTGACAAAGTGCCAGTTTCTGAAGTTTCCTTTTCAGAGGACCCGGCTCCACATCTTGAAATAATATCTTTTGCGGTGTGCCATCAAAAGTCCTACACTTTCCATAGTTTCCCTTCAGAGTTGCACATTTTCCTCTGCCTATCAGTCAGACAAGCTTTCTTTATGTCAGGAAAAGCAAGCTACCAATTCTTTCTACAAAGCTATACCAACCACAGACTAGGCCATAGTTCTTGGCAATCAATCTTAAAATTATAGTTTACTTCCTTGGAAACAGAACAAACTATCTGGTGAGACCACATAGAGAGAGGGCTGCCGTTTATCTCCAGGTCCTGGCGTGGATATAATTCGCCACGATGCTCCTGAGGGCTTACCAAAACATGGTTGGATGGTATACTGTACACATTACCTCACTGACCAGCAAGTAAACACAGTAAAAAAAAACAAAACAAAACACAGTGTCACTGGAAATTGAGGCTTCAGGAAAAATAATGACCAGCGCTCCCTCAGCTGATGGTTGCTGTTAAATGATTTTGTCCAGATGCAGCAAAGCGTTGACAGACGAACAACTTTCATTCATCAATTGTTAACACAGAGGGTTTCACTGTGCTCTGCTGTGTCAACACTCCACAGTCACAGCACATATGGTGAGATTTCAAGCTGACACCGTCGCCGCTCCAATGCACATGACATCCGAGATTGATATAATATCACATTTTGTTGCTCTAGGCTCCGTCCTCCGTCTTCCTCCATTTTTTTTCCAATCCTGAACCTCAAAAGACTCAAAGCCCTGTTAATAAGCAGGTGTAAGTCTTCTCTATGAAAAAAAAAACTGAATTATCTTTAACTTTGTCGACTTTTTTGTCAGAAATGAAGATTATAAACAATTTGGCATTGGGCTCACAAAGAGCGGTACACTGGCACCGCCTTCATGAACAAAGACAACGCAAACTAAAATGTACTTTTCACTATTACAACAACTTACATGATCAAACTTTAAGCAGTGAACACGCGATTGGTCATCATGACATATGGAAAAAATCTTTGGTTACCAGCAAGGTTCCCATCAGTCAAATGTGGTGGGGGGCGGGAATTCCCCAGTGGGGCTAGTGAGTGGTTAGCATCTGCTATAGCCATCTCAGAGAGTGATCCCACATGTTTAAGTAGCAGTTGACCACGACCTCCCCAGCTTGGGTTACTCTTTATTAACTAGCCTGAAAGACACAGAAAATACTCTAGAAGCGAGTCAAAAACCTGATTACAAGACACAAAGTGCTTTCTGTCTAACATTCATGCACATCCAGACTCCACTGAAAGCATCGGGACTGGCTTGCAGACAGAGATTGATTCAGTTCCAGTTAGCAGATGATATCCTCTACCAGCTGATCCAATGAAAGCTGAGGTGTAAGGTTAGAAAGTAAGTCTTCACTAAATCTGTATTCACTCCGTATTTCAGATCTCACTGCGTTTCGCTTTTCTGCACACCCACAAAAAAACCCAACTATCATTTGTGACAGTCTCATCAGTGGTCACTCTGGCTGAGCCTGCGCACACTCATGCTGAGGTCAGTCTGTAATAGCCACAAAGTGTTGGAAAACCACTGACAACATGTAAACACACTCCACCGCAGCAGTCAGCAGCGGCATTTACTCAGCAGACCAGCAAATAAGCAGCTAGGTAGACCGCTGCAGACTCGCCAGCTCATGCAACGCACATGCACGCGCAATCGCACGCACCGAAGACTCGACCGACTGTGATGCAATTAAAATCCAATCCTGACCCAACATTTTCCAGGGTCGCATTCATTCATAAAGTCACCCTGCAATTAGCTGTGTAGACGCTAAACGGTCAAACTAAAAAGTAATTTGCTGCAGGCTCTGATCTCTGGGCCAGTACATCACGCTGAGCTCTTTCATGTCAGGAAGTGGGGTGGCAATCTTTGATGTCAGATAAGATGTCTGTATGTCGAAAAGGGTCGTTTACTTCGATGACCTTAGAATAAATGTACAGTGTACTAAATAGAAATAGCAAATGCAATTGGTTGTGACTTGGAGTACACCGAAACCAGCTGCTTTCCCCCCGGTGATCAATTTAGCATCATAAATCTTTCCAGGTTTGTAAAATATACCGTCTTACTGTGCTGAAACAGAACAGGGGATGTTTTGAAGTCACTGATGCTTTGCACTGGCCACAAAGACAGTCCATGTCTCTATTTACCGCTTTCTGTAGCCCAGAGAAAAAGCATACGATACAAATGGTGTTTATCACAGTAGTAAGCCCGGCATGTGTTCCTAATATAGCGGCTAAACCGACGAAGGGAAAGAAACAGTCTGAAACACAATATCGCCGCTGTTGTTGATATTCTGTGTAAGATGAGAGGTTTTGGCCGATTGTTTGAAGAGTTGATGTTCACGAATCTTTAAATACATGCCACTTTAGGAGTTCTGGCTTAATTTCTCACAGGAAATCTGGAGCAGATGATGGTTTCAAAATAAAGAAAATGTTTCATCAAGACAGTTGCAAACATCTGGATCCTGGAGCCTTAAATCCACCGCTCACTGTCCTTGCAGCATTCCGCCAATAATGTGTTTCCTTGCTTTCACAATGAGAAAAGTACACATTCCAGCCCAAATCTCCACCGATCGCACAAGCAAATTTCAGCCGATTCATCACGGGGGCTACTGATTTTTATATCTTCAGCGTTAACTTAAACTCGTCCTGAAATTTCAGCTTTTAGTTTGAAAACGGAGAACATTTAGCAGACGGGGAGGTCAGGTGAAAGACGCTTTTTCATGCACCTGCAGGAATGTCTTTTGGGGAATTAAATGAAGATGTTTCGTGTTGTTTGTGGAAAAAATGCAAGCAAGTCAACTGAACCCACATAAAAATTGATACAGCGAGGAGCAGATTGGTTTGGAATTCATCTAACAACTACCAGGAAAGCTTAGAGTATTGATGTGGTCAGACCGCCATGATTCACTCTAACAGTCTGCAGCAGAATTTCCCTCCAGCCAAAGTTTTTAAAACTTATTTATAGCCTCCACAGCCCATTTGTCATATTCACTGGCCGTGGCTTAAATTAAAGAAAGAAATAATAAATATATATATATATATATATATATATATATATATATATATATATATATATATATATATATATATATGTGTGTGTGTGTGTGTGTGTGTGTGTGTGTGTGTGTGTGTGTGTGTGTGTGTGTGTGTAAAAAGGGGCCACTTTGACAGCAGGTTGCCACTTTGAGATTGATAGCAGGAACCTTTTGATACGGCTACATGACCCTGAATGTTTTGTCACATCTTCGCATTAAAAGGTAATTCAGCCAAAAGAAAGGAGGCATAGAAGCCACAGAGTGTGAAAGGATGTAAAAACAGACGTGAAAAGACTGAAAACACAAAAGCCTTCAGAAAGGAGAAGCAGCGCTCAACTCACAAACAAAAGACTCCCAGTCTTTCGCATTAAAGCCAAAATGTCACTTTGCTCCTCTCTTTAAGAATCACGCCCGATGTTTACCTTGTGGAAGCTGCCATGGAAAACCCGCCTCACTTGCTGCTCGTTAAATGTGGCTCTCTGGATCTCTCCTCGGGTGTCCTTGTTGTAGAACGTGACTGTTTTGCTGGAAGCTGAAAAGAGAAGAGCCTTTGATGAATCCCTGACAGTGTGTTACAGCGCAGTGGCACGCAAAGCACAGACTATAGAGAACACATGCTCGCAGAGAGAGCAGGATAAAGGGAAGGATAAAGGGAAGGCTCGGAGGGATTAGGACAATTCCTGTGGTTATGTGCATGCACATGGTTTGAACAAGGTGCTGTTTTAAGAGTTAAAGCTCCCAGCGAAACAACAAAAAAGTCCAATTGTATTTCAAGCAGTATGTCCTGAAGCTTTGCAACTAGCACCTTTAGTGATTTATACAAAAAAACAAAGTATGATTTTAAAGAGTGTACAGCTCAGGGTAAGAATATTCAGCAGGGGAGACTTACGGTTGACCGTGACCCCGACTTCAGGGTTGTTGTTTTTGTCGGCAATCTGCCAGATATCAAAAGCTTCAGAGGGCGTGTCGGGCAAGAGGCGGAAGAGCAGGATGATGGTGTAAGAAGGGGGAAGACCATCCGGATGGATCTCCCTGTAATTGTGAAAAATCACACCCTGTGATCAGACGCTGTGCGCTCGTTACTGTAGCAGATTAATAATGATATGCATAACAAATGGTCTACTGTGTGACACAGCCGGCACATGTTTTTCCCATGGCCTTGATTAAATTGTGCACATGTTGAAAGGATTTTCTGTCTTCTTTCAGGTTGAAAGTGTTTCCACTTGTGTGCATAAGACAAATGCTGCACTCACGCACACTAAAGTCGCATCATTATAAACATATTAAGAAGACTTTTGGATACTACAGCTGTTGTGCAAGTGTTTAACAACGCCTAAATGGTGCCCAATAAAGAGACAAAGCACTTGACTCAGCGGTGATTTGTTTTCTCCTTGTAAGAAAAAGGTGGGAGGGTGGGGGTCCTGGGGATTAAAACGCTACACCCAAAATGTTCCTGCTAACACCTCATATTCTATGAGCTGCAGCAATAAACAGGCCTGAGCATCGGGGAGACCTCTGTGACTGCAGAGGCTGTTGAACTTTATTACGAATAATGAAGCGTGCAGGCGATAAGGCCAGTAACTTGCGATTATGCACACCCTCAGCTCTTACTTGGTGGGCTGGTTCAGGAAGGAATCTTTGTGCAGCCTGTAGGCGATGTAGCTGTTAAAGGAGCCCGGCTCCATGGACACACCGTTCATGGCAGCGAATGTCTTGTCTGTGATATTGAACGCCTCGAGCATCCTGAAGCCTGGAGGGGAAGAACAACGAGAGAAACCTCCTAGTGTACCACATAACAGCATTTAGCAATGTCAACAAACTCTGCAGGGATTATCTGCTGTGTACACTGCATGGTGATGTTGTGTGCTTACCAGGCGTGGTGAATCCATTGATGTAGATCAGAGGGCAAGCTGAGACACAACGAAAAGATACAATGAGTTGGAAAAACAGATTACGGCAGAAAGAATGTGATTTATATGCCTTTATATATTTCCCCAGGCAATGGATCGGTAGGAGCGCGCGACAAAGGGAGAGCTTCCCCTTAACTCCGCCGTTCACTAATCAACCTGTCTAATAAAGTTTTTGTCTGCGCCTGCGAGTGAAACTAAACTTTAGTTGTTGTTTTCTGATACATGAAACTTACTGGAAGTGGCTGTTTCACAAATGAAGGTGATCAGGTTGTCCTGGATTTTGGCAAAAGCGTCGTAGTCGTCTACCACAAACACGTGTCTCTCGCTGGGCTTGCTGCCGATGCTTCTCAGCTCGGTCATATCCACGTCGGCCACTCCGACCACAAACACGCTGTAGCCTGTCGGCGCAAAACACAAACACACAAAAACAAACAAAGACCATTGTTAAGTCTGCAACAAAAACCCGCTGCGGGGATTAATACAAGAGTTTATTAAACAGGCCAGAAAGTCTGGTTCAGATGAACTAAATCGACGTTCAGGAGCAAATGCTTCCCCTGTTTTACTTCTTCTATAGCACAAATGCAAACACACGAGCCAGCGATTCATATTTCCACACATACCAGAATGCTGCAGCTTCTCTGCACTCTTCTTGACCTCATCCTGGGAGCGTCCGTCCGTGACGACCACCAGCACCTTCGGGACGTTCCTCCTCATGCCGTTGTCTGAGGTGAACACCTTCTCATAGACGTGCTTCAAAGCAATGCCTGGACGAAGAAGAAAACGGGAGAAGAAGACCATTGAACCTCAAACGTTCACTACAGTCAGAACTTTAAGTTTGCAGCTTTTTTTCCCCAGAGCTTCACCTGTCTTGGTGTTGCCTCCTCTGTAGCGGACGCCCTGCAGAGCTGAGATCACGATGCCTTTGTCGTGGTAGGTGTTCAGTTTGAACTCGGTCCTGGCGTCATCGCTGTACTGCACAAATGAAACCTGTTCACCGAGAACAAAAATAAGAGGATGGTGACGACGGTGAACACAGATATTAGGAAATATGTGCATGATTTTTTTTTTTAAGAAGCCACCGAAATATCAGCTGACCTGCATGCCTTTAGGGCTGATGACATCGAAGGCTGCAGTCATGCTTGTAACAAACTGGAGGACTTTATTGAAGCTGTCGTCTCCAATACTCCAGGAACCATCGATCAGGAAGACCAGGTCGGCCTTGGCACCTTTGCACACTGCGATGCAGGTAAAGCAACGTTAGAGGCTGATCGCGCCTGGACAAAGTAAATACATTGATTAAAGCTATCCTTACCATCTAACGCAGGTGGGACTGTTGCTGGAGGAGGAGGAGTGGGAGCCTTTGTTGGCACTGGGGTGGGTTTAACCACTGCAACGCAAGAAAGAATCGCATGTATGAATTCATCATAGCTGGTAAAATGACATCTTTGTAACATCAAAGAAACAGGAAGTTCCAGCAGCAGCCGTTTCCTTACACGTCCTCTCTTTGATACTGACTCCAGGTCCCTCGAGATTGGGCGTTTGCGTGTACACGGTGGCATTGTAAAGAGTGTCGGGGGTTAAGCCGTCAAAGCAGTAACTGTTCTCTGAGCCTCTGACGGTGATCTCCTGAGCCCCGCTCCTGGAGGCTAAAGGAGAGGAAAGAGGAGAGCGACTTAGCAACTGATTCTAAAACGTTACTGTGACGTGTAACCGGGTGAACTGAACTTACTATCAAAAGGATTGACTTTGAGTCTGTAAGAGGTGGCCGCTCTGTGAGGGGCCCATCGGAGGCAGAAGGAGTCGTAGCCAACGTTGTAGGTGTTCAAGTCCGTCACATTCAGATACACTAAAGACAAGCAAACGCAGCTCATTACAAATCCATCCGATCCAGACATCAACCATCAGGTAGCAGCGTACTTACAGGTGGTGCCTTGACCGACCAAAGGTGCACTGTCACCCGTGTTGTACTGTGCCAACACCTTCAGGTCATAGGTGGTTCCAGGTTTCAGGTTATGGAGCTGGTGGGAGGTTACGTCTCCAACAGACACCTCCATGGACTCATCCGAGCCTGAAAAGCAACATTAATATGACTTGCATGTAAGCAATGAGGCTTTTTGTCTAGTAACAACTCATACAACTAGAAAAACAACAACAACGATATATAGTTTTTGATCCAATGCTAAAGCATGTCCGTACCCTCGGGTTGGTAGATAATCTTGTATCCGTTAACCCTGGAGGGGGCGGGGTCCCAGGACACCCTGAAGCGGGTGTACCACTCATCAGAAACACGCAGATTCCTGGGGCCGAGCATTCCCACTGCAGGAAGCAAAGACAGAGCGGCGCAGTCAACACAGGATAAGGTTCACTGTAATGGGATGCACAGGATCTGAGTTTTGGTGATCCATCAGCAGCTGGGTAATTTCTGCATCTGACTTCACTGCTCATAATAACATTGAGTGAAATATTCTAATGTGCGATTAGCGGGATGATAAATTCCAGCACATGAAAGAAAGTAAAAAAAAATCATAATAAGAATAATAATCTGCCTGAAGGAGCGGAGCGGCATTACGATACGCAATAGTGTTTCTTTTGTTTGAGAAGCAAAGTTAGGCAAGACTCTGGCCAGCACTACGAGGATACGATCTCCTTCACTGGAGTGCAGGCAGCTTTTCTGCCAAAGGCATTTTGTGCTTTTGGCATTCTTTAAAAGTCAACAATATCACTTATTCCACGTTTGGTATAATGTTCAGTTCCTCAGGAACCTCATTAGTGAATCAATCCGTTCGGATTTTCTGCTCGCCGCTGATCAATAACACTCGCTTATTGAATAAAAACTCTCACAGGGTCGCACAGATGGAACAGCTTGTACCTGTGCGTCCATCACCATCCACCTCTCCTCCTGCTCCATCAGCATAGATGGCGGTCACTTTGATGTTATACGGCGTGTCCGGGTCCAGGTTCTGCAGGATCACGTTGTTTCGGTTTCCTGGCACTGTAGTCTACAAGCAGAAGAATTGGATGCATAAACAAGTGCCTTTGTTATTTATGGCCACAAAAACATCGCTGTCGAATTATAAATATGCTCACATATCCCTCAATCGGGTCTCCTGTGATCTGGGCGTAGGTGATGCGGTACTCCATGACAGGACCATCTGCATGGTCCCAGCTGACAGAGAGGGTAGTGGTGGTGGGGTCGTATACGCGCAGGTTCCTCGGGGCACTTCGAGGCACTGAGCACAGAAACGGGAAGAAGAATATGGTTTTGCATTTTTGTTGAAAACACCTGCGCGTCTCAGAGCTGCTAACAAAACACACTGGCCCGGGTTCTTACATGTCTTTCCTTCATCCATGATAGCAGGTCCTTCGCCATCGCTGTACAGAGCAACAACTCCCACATTGTAATCAGTGTTTGGAAGCAGCTGCTGCAACAAGGCTGTGGTGGTTGACCCTGGTACCAGAATCTGTGCAGAGACACAAAATAAGTGAGCTTTTATGCACACATGCACCAAAGGGCCAAATCCAACATTCACGCAGCCACAGACTCTGCCCCTCTCGTCTGGCAGCTGCTTGTTTTCTACACCTGCCTTTTACTGAATGGCTCCTTGTTGTCAGCAGCAGTGAAAGGAAGAGCCAAACAGTCCTTTGATGTTCAGAGGTGTGATAGTGGTTTAAAAAAGGACAGAAAAGGGGGCTAGGTGGGTGACAGCCAGCACTGATGGAGGTGACAGCTGATCGTGTGTCCTTAGCCTCAGAGCGGTTATCTGGACAGGCTAAGGTCAGCGCTCTGGCCTGGTGGAGGTTCAAACATGTTTGTGGGTGTCTGAATCATGCCACAGTGTCTCCTGGTCAAACTTAGGCTTAGGACTCAGCAGCCAATGATGATGAAGCTAAAAAGCTACGCTGCAAATTTCCAGCTGGCGTTGGATTTGGTGGTGCTGGCTGAAACAGGCTACATTACCACTGACCTGCATAATTAGCTCTGGCCATGCAAAGGGCACGATCCTGTCCTAAACGTGCTGACCAAAGGGGGGGAAAAGAAAGCTGAGTGCATGTCTTTATCAATATGCTGGAATTTCTATCACCTTCTTAAAGACACTGTCGTTAGCGACCCAGTGAAGAAACTAGTGGTGCAGTCCATCTGGCATGGATGTTGAAGAAAGCTGATGCAAAGAGACGCTTTAAAAGTTTTATGGATTCTTTGAGCTGCCCAGAAATCTTTAACATATGAAGATGTGGGCCCTCTGATGCCAGATGGCACGCAGCACGGAGAGAGCGGGAGCTGCAGCTAAAGAATTTCTGCTTTAATGAACGTGTTTGAAACTCAAGCACTTATTTACACAAAACAATCCAAATGGCAGAAAGTGCACACATGCAAACACGCTCGCACCAATGCTTTTGGTGAGCAGGCCGAGTGCTTTTAAAAGTAATTGCACGGTAAACTGCAAATGCTCCCACTTCCAGCTCCATGTGGTGATCCTCAATATTTGTGCGCATTCTGTATGATTGAAGGCATTAGAAATAAACCTGCTCTCAGTTAGTTTTCTCAAGTATAATCTAATAATATAATTTACGTATCAGCCATTCCCACACAGCAGTTGGAAACTCACTGATTCTGAAGGCTTGGCACCGTTCAGAGGAGAGTAGACCACCCGGTACTGCTGGACTGGACCTGTGGCAGCTTCCCAGCGAACGTTCAAAGTGTTGGTGGTGGGGTTGTAAACCTGGATGTTTCTGACGGGGCTGCGCTCCACTGCAGGGACAGGAATATTGTTTGGTAAGAAGGAATTAAAGAGGGGCAAGAGAACGAGGACGAACGGAAAGGAAAGGCTGACAACTGCAAAAATGGCAATAAATTAAGGCTAAAAAACCAACAATTAAACAAAACCCATAAGAATGAAGCACAAATGCATAACTGGGGTTCCAGTACTGGTAAATACTCCAGATGAAAAGGTTTACGAGTATCTAAATAACACCTCTGTGAATCTCCTGTAGTCCTGTCATCCTCCCTTTGTCAAGGTTTATAAATCATGGTCTGGACTCATTTTATGGCCAGAACAGGACAACATGAGAACTCTCCAGTAAAACTCCCCCAGCAGCCAACAGAGACGAGTTTAGGATGCTATTTAACAATACAGCTATCAACAGGGCACTTCCTGTCAGTGCCCTGAAGGTTAATGAAAAGGATACAGAAAGGCCTATGTGCAGCTCTGTGTGAAGCTAGACTTCTAAAAAACCAAAGCAGATGTTTGGAGGTTTTGTGCTGCTCTCAATTATAACCCCATAAACGCAGGAGAAAAAAAAGTAAGCAAGCTTCCGTACTTTAAATGTTTTACAGACCAACGCTTGTTACTTTTAAGATGCTGTGAATGCTCGCCGAGCAGCTTGTTAGCTCAAACGGTTGAATCAGACGAGAGCCGATTCAAGGCCTGACGTTAATGAACATAAATATATGTACACAGGCAGCGTGAGCTTTGACTTGTCCACTGAAAAGCCACTGAACATGATGAACTATTGCTACAGAAGGGAAAATGGGGGTAACAGTAGCTGGCACGGCGCATGACCCCAGCAAAGCAGGCTGAGAGCAATTATACATATAATGCTCTCTATTCATTTCAAAGCCCCTGTTTCTTTTTCCCAGAGAGGAGCCAAATACCCCAGCCCCGCCATTACCCTGACCGCTAGCCTTCACTCAACCTATAAATGGACAATGTTACAGTAAAGAGAGAGGAGACACCATTATAGTGCTGCCAGGCCAGAGGAATTCCTTCCTGCGCAATCACCCCACAAAATGCTGACTAATTCCCAGCAGAGTTCGGTGGTTCAGCTGTGGGAGAAACTGGAAAACCGATGTTCACTCAAACTAAGCTGACTGAGCTCAATGCTGTCATTTATTTTAAGCTTTAAGTTCCAGTTTGCAGGTAAGGTTTAAAGCTCTGTCCCAGCGAGTCAGCTGAATGCTCTCTCTGATGGACGTTTTTCGTACCCGGGACGTCGGGTAATTGCGGGTACCCCGGTTCAGACTTATTCAGGTATTTTTTCACTTCTGGAGAAGGAGATGGGATTTGAGCTGGCTGGATTGCAGATTTTCAGAGGATTTGGATGATATTTTTGAAACAAATCAGTTACAACTGGCTGCCTTATTGAAGGTTTCTGACCCAGCAGGCCAGCAGCCGAGGCCACTCGGTTCATTCCGGATAGACGGGAATTGATTCCTGACACTGGAAAATAAATCCCACTGCCACGTCACGGCATCTCATTCACAGGTCTTCTTCTTGGTCTGCGTGGGCTTTTCTATACCCTGATGACACAGAGGTGGCTGTCGCTGCCTAACGACCTCGCGTGGATCTGCAGTGGATCTCGTTACCTACAGCAGCAGTTGCATGCGTGCAGTGCTTACATGTTTTGCCGTTCTCAGACATGCGCAGTCCTTCTCCAGCAGCATATACGGGAACCACAGACACAGTGTACACAGTATCAGAATCCAGGTTCCTCAGGACGGTACTGTAGGTACTGCCTGATACCTGCACCTGTGCAGAAATACAACACAGCATACATCATGTCGGGGTTGTTCCACTGGAGATGGCTGAATGTCGTTGTTAATGTCTTGCTTACCATGTCTTCCACTCCTCCAGCTGCAGGCACATAGAAGATCCTGTACTGACGGACGCTACCCTCAGCAGGCTCCCACTGGACGGTCAGGGTGCTGGTGGTGGGGTCAGTTACCCGCAGGTACCTAACACCACCCAGAGGCTCTGGAATAACATAAAGATATGATAACGTTGCATCCATCAACAAGGCTGAACACCATGTGTGAGCTTTTTTAAACTGAGAGACTTTCCATGAGTGTGATGTATTCATATATCCAAGACTTGGCTGTCATATTTGTTCACAACTCACTGGTCTTTCCGATGCCCTCCAGTGGCCCGCTAGCTCCTTTGGCATAGACTGCCACCACGCTGATGGCGTACTCGGTGTCAGGCGTCAGCTTAGGAAGCAGGACTGTAGTCTTCTTTCCTCCAACCTGGGTCTAGTTAGGGAACAACAAATGAAACATAGTTACCTAGTTTAGTAAATTTCACTTGGCTTTTCAGTCCTTAAAATATTTCTGCATTTCCTGTCTCTTTTGCTGTAGCTTTAAAAACAACTCTGCAGCTCTTTTATGTGCTGAGGAGGAGGTATTTCCTCTGTTTTAGATGGAATAAAGTATCCTCTGCGGGGTTTCTCAGATTGATAACCTGATGGAAAGAATTCTACCTGAAAGCTTCCAGGTGGAATGCTCTGAGTGTTTTTGGACAAGGTTAGCATACAGTACAGTGGCCAAGGTAAATATGTCCGCTAATGGTGGAAACAGTCAGATGTCTTGTTGTGACTAATGATGGATTTACTGCAACGCTGTTGGCTTTTGCTATAAGGAGTAAATATTCTTAGAGAGTGTGTGTCTGTTTGCATTTGCTGGATTTGTTTTATCACTGCGTTTCGGGTCAAGACGGCACTTATTATTTTTATTATTTGGCACTGTGGCAGTTTTTTCTTCTTTAAGTACAAAATGTGTGCAGCCCATTTCCAAAAAACACACTTATTTAACTCAGGGTTACTCATACACGTTGAAATCCGGACACTGAACCAACACGTAAGTAAGCGTCCGCTTTTCCATTAGCACAATTACATTTCATCAAGAACCAAAAGAAGAAACCTCACCGAGCCGTATTTTAAACATACAAACAGTTTGATGAACTTCCAGTCTTAGTCACCTAAAATGACAAATTCTGGATTGCACCTGTTAAAAGGTGGCTATAAAAGTGTGAAGGACCAGTGCACGGCAGCACTTTAAACTTGATCTGCAGGATAATATCTGACACCAGTGACCGGACTCTGCCTCTTCAAACATCTCAACTTTTTATGACGTTCAAGTTTGATCTCTTTTAATCTCATAAATAAACGATCAGACGCTTCGCATCAGCGTGAAATCTCGTGTGTAGATATTTGCTCGTCCTCAGGCTTCTGGTTCTCGTTTTAATTCTTGCTCGTGGAAGCTCTGAGAAACGTCTGACAGAAAATTGAAACCAAAAATTCAGCTGTCATCCAGAAAGACTTTTGAAAATTCAGCGAGACGGCCAAAAATGCACGACCAGTGGGAGACAGTCTGCAGCGTCAGGAAATACTGAGGAAAGAGTAGGAAAGGTTTTGTCCACACTAATGCCGCTGTATCCAAACAACAGATTATGAGATTTGACTCGGAATAAACTCAAATAATTGAACACCGATGCCACAGCTGTATAGATTTCTTGGAAGCAAAGTCGCTGTGGAGGAAGAAACAAATCCACCGACTGAGTTAAAGCCATAAACTATAAACCGCAGTTGTCTGGATTATTAAAGCGAGATTGAGAAGGAGATGAAAAGAAAGGAGACACTAGCTAAAATATTAAAGCCTGTCACTGCTGCTAAACACTGACAAACACGAGCTAACTGTTGTGTGACTTACAGTCTGAATCCTGCCTCCAGATGTGGGGACGTAAGAGATCTTGTAGTTCTGGACACGGCCCGTCGGTGGAGTCCACATGGCGTTCAGAGTGGTGGTGGTTTCATTGTACACAACCAGGTTGGTGGGCGCTGGAAGAGGCACTGCACAGTGCAACAGGCAAGCACATATATGACAGTTAAAGCTACGCCAACAGCAGTTATACGGTTTCCTTTGAAAGCGTTTCTGATATCACTGAAATATCTTTTAAAGACACAGTCCTTGAGATTATTGGCTGATTTGAGTTCAGATGCCAGTTAATTTTCTGCCTTTTGTTTATGGTTGAAAGAAAATAGAGCAATGAGCGTTAAACAGGACTGCAGCTTTAAAAAAGAAAAGACAGTCGCTCTTCGTCTTTTCTCAAGCAGGTGTCTCTTGACGGACAATAGATGGAGGAGGATGATAATGATATGATGATGATGATGAATGACAAATGCATGGATGAATGAATGAACATGGATGGATGAATGAACTGATGGTGGCTGATGGAACGGGCTTTGAAAACAGGGATTGAAATCCTTGTTTTGCCAGGCATGCATGGTGGAACTCCATCCAGCCATTTCATGTAACCGAGTAAGGACATGAAGAAGCCGTGGGATGATGGCGTGGACAAACGCAGACAAGCAAACACGTAAGAATAAAACCGGGCTGTGACAGCATCAGCACCACTGGAGCGATGGATGGGTTAAGGGTCTTGCTTGATGATGAAATAACAACGGTTCTGATGACTGGTTGCAACAATAAAACATGCTTTTGTCACTTGAAAGAAAAAGCATCCCTTTGGTTTGCTATGAACACACTTACGTGGGGAACCATTTTGACGGCGCACTATAGAGGCAGAAATAGAAAGGCATAATGGGCAAACCCTTGATCGAACACTTCACACAGCATCAAAATGCAAAATTAACACCAAAAGAAGAGAAACTGTGACAAATACTTTAAGCATACAGTGTTAGCTAGAGTTATTACTGAGTCGTCATCACTGTGTGCGTCTTACATGTCCTCTCGGTGCCTAGCAGGTCCTCGCTCTCCGACTCATCCGGGTAGATCGCAGTGACGGACACGTCGTAGGGCGTGTCTGACTCCAAGTTCTCCAGCAGGTGGGTCGTCTCATCATTGTTCAGAATGGCCTGATGAGGAAAACACAAAGACAGCTTAGCCAATAAAAACCAAATGTAAGCCATGTAAAATTCATCGTCTGTTTTTTAGATGTTCTCCCTGCCTCCACCGGAGGTCTTTCCTAAGCAACGCCAAACGCCTACTGTGGGACTCATCGTGAAATACCTGCATGATTTATTCCTAATATAAACATCCCGGACATCTGGTTTTCTCTTACGTATTGGGTGTTGGCATCTCCCTTCTTAACCCAGCCAATGCGGTACAGAGCCACGTCAGGCGCTCCATGCTCCCAGTGAGCTACAAAGCTGGTATGCGTGACTTCTGTGAATCGCAGGTTCTTTGGTGCTGGAACCACATCTTTAGAGCGGAGGAAAGAAAATGCAATTATGATCTCCATCTCGGTCAGAAGCAGCAAACGGGGCCGGCGCCATGGTAACGATTCTGACCTGTGATGGCCTCTCCCAGCATCGGCTGTCCGGGACCTTCGTCGTAGACTGGAGTAACAGCTAAAGCGTACTCGGTCTGAGAGATCAGGTTATCCAACTCTCTGCTGGTCACGCGTCCTCCCACTTCCAGCTGTAGAACAATAAAACACAGTTGTTAAATGTTATTATACAGTATCAATAAAGAATATATAGCGCTTAAGAATCACTTTGCGCGTTTGGAAAAGTGTAAGGCTTCGTTCTCAGGGAAGGTTTCCTGGAATTCTGGTGACCTCACTAATCTGCACCTCATAAAACCGGTAGCAGTGTGACCAGCAGGTATAACACTAAAGCAAACAGGAAGAAACTAAACACACGAAATACTTTGTGCTCTTGGTTTCACTCGTTAGCTGAAAGTTAAGATGTTGTTAGTGGCACCATGTCTCTGTGTTGCATCACATATCTTCAGCTCAGTGTGTTTCCACCTTTAGAGCACCTTAATCTTCACTTCCTGCAGAATGTGCTGCTGTAGCCCAACAACTCCCACATGGGGACATGCAACCATAAAGTATTCCTCCAGTCCCCAGTACCAGAACCAGCCTGTAAGCCTTGCAAAATCACATTCAGAGAGTTTCATAATATTTCTTTAGACTCCAGAAAATCCCCTGATGTCCACTCAAACAGCTGCAATCTCCACAATGTGATAACGGATCAGTCGAGAAATATCCAACAACTTAATCATCATAAATCCTAATGACTATAACAGACAGGAGGTTCTGCAATAGCAGGAAGGGACTGGTCATAACAGCGGTTGTAATACCATGAAAGGAAAGACGAACTCACTTCTTTTGCATCTCCACTCTCAGGCTTATAGGTGATGAGGTACTTGCGAACGGGACCGGGAGCAGCATCCCAGTCAAGCGTCATGGTGCTGTGGGTAATATCCCGAACCCTCAGTTCTCCCGCAGGTGGCATGGGCACTGCACATGAGTTAAAAGCTCTGTTAGTTTATCAAAAATGACTCTGAATTTGTGCTGAAACATTGAAATGATAGGCTGGTTACGAACATGTGACTCCCTGTTTGGTCAGTGGTTCGCTGGCTGATTCTCCATGGAGGGCAAATAGGGAAAGCGTGTAGGCCGTGTTGGGGAGCAACTTCACCAGCTGGACGTCGGTTGTGTCGCCGCCCACTCTGATCTGGAAGCGGACCAAACCAAACAAACAACACAGGTTGAGAGGGGAAGCAGATGAGGGGGACTCCTCGCTGGCTGGGAAATATGGTGAGGAGAAATACTGGAGCACATCTGCTGCATCTGGGTTTGCCCCACTGGGGTTGACACCTCATGAAGAAATGATGATGATGTTCCCTTGGCAGAGTGAGCTCATGGTTCAGCCACCCCTCTGTGGCTGACAATGTTTCTTTGTATTTTTTCCTGTTGCCTTGCTGCTGAGTGACGAGGCAAACACTGGTGTCTTTGTAAAAAGTTATTTCAATGTGTGACATCTGCACTCAGTCAGAAATGCTGACAGCAGGTCACTTTGTGCTTTTAGCGAGGCGCTGCGTGTGTTTGGTGCTCGTGTATGCGAGCAGGCATTCGTGTTATGAACCTACAAACACATGTGAATGTGTCCATTTCAGTTCTATCCACAGCTGATTGGCTGGATGCCTTCTGGTTTCCCAGAATGGATCTTACCTCCTGCTCTGTAGTGGGCTGCGTAGCATTGATGGCGCTGTAGAGCAGCATGTAGCCTGTGGCTCCCGGTGCCCTTTCCCATCTCACTCTCATGGTGGTGACCTGCTGATCGTAAATCTCCATCCTCCTCACGGCACTCAGAGGAACTGGAAAACCAGGAAACAGCAAATACTTGTTAACCACTGCATTTGTATAGCCACAATTATAATTAATTCTTTGATTGCATAAAGTTTGCATTTACACTATATAATCTTTCTTTCAAATTTGGACCTAAAACCAAATTTAATCTCTTAATTTGCATCTAATCAAGATTTGGTACTTTCATCTTTTTGCAGCCACATATGGTTTCACAAACAAGGTGCGTATATATGTGTATATATATATATCCTTTGAACCTTTTATTAATGGAGACCACACACGAATTACAGTCTCTGAGTTGCATTACGTTTGTGTTACGCAACCGTGCCGGAGAGATTGCATGATGGCGGCTGACTCAAAGGGCAACTGCTCGTAAAGCAAAGACTCAGGGTTCGTGAGAGCACCAGAGTCTGCTCGAATTGAAACCGTAGCTCTCTCAGAGCCCCATTTATCTGGCTTTCCTAATAGCGCGAAAGGTCTGTTTGAGTTAGACTCTAAATGATAACCACTTAAGAGCGTGCAATAAAATACGGTCACATCTGCAGTTCATCATCACGTACCGATTTAGCTCATTTTTACTAGTGTCATATGCAGCGCTGTTTACAAAGTTAGGTTTGCATTAACGTTGTGTGTGGAGTTTTAGTCACTCAGTCTCTTTCAGTGAGCTGAGGTGGGACATACGTGTGGTCTCTTTTCCATCCAAAGCATCACTGCTCTCCTCTCCCACCACGGAGTAGACGCTGACCAGGTACTGTGTGAGAGGGTTCAGCCTCTGGAGAACCACAGTGGTCTGACTGCCGTCCACGATCACCTAATAACAGACAGGAGGATCAGAGGATTGATGAAGTTTTACTAATGTGCACCAGAACTGTGAATATCTTCACAGACATTTCCAATCAATCCCAGAAAACAATCTGTAAATTTTTACCAGGCTAAAGGTCAGCCTCACCATCTATAAACAAATCCACAATGTTCACTATTCAAGCAAACCCTGGGAGCTGCAGAAAAACAAACTTCTGCATATTTGTTTCAGACTCCAAAAACACATCCACGCCGTGGAGCCGAGACGCTGCCGGCCAGCGGGGCCATCTCTCATTCAAAGTCACGAGATTTTCTTACTAATCTCTGAAACTGAGACGGCTGTTTTTGTTTCCTTGGCCTGTGTCGAGCTGCAGTGTAATCAGACACCCAAACAGCAAGAAGCCAACACAAACAGGTGGCTGGAAATAGAAGTTGTTTCCCAGTAGCATCAGGGCAGCATTAACACTCACATACTGCACTAGAATTACTTGCGTGTGATTGAAGCAGAGCAAGTTTTTTGGTGTTTTTGGCAAATACCTGTTGTGGGGCTCCCGATAAAGTCCTGTACTCCACACGGTACTTTTCTGGTTGGTCGTCGGGGCCGTCCCAGGTGACTCTGAAGGACCGGTGAGTCACCTCTGATGTCACCAGATTAGTGGGTGCATCTGGAGCGCCTCCTGTTAAGATGCAAGCATAGAATGCTTGAAACCGCTGCGTATAATTAACTCTAAATCACTGATTTAGGGTGAATTATATGTAGTGAAAAGCTCTGAAACTGGCCAACTTTCTCATTTCATAGCTTCATAGCTTTTCCACGTATGAGGGAGTAAATGATGCTCATGCAGGGGTCGTTCTTTGCATCTAATGTGGCTTTTTCACGAGGATCCTTGATGCTGTCCACTATAATTATACTGCTTATCAAACACCTTGGACTTCACACACCTGGCCCTTTGACACTGTTACACAGGTTGTCAGAAACCCGGTCCACAATGTCCAGCAGGAAGGAGAAATCGGCCACGTTGTACATGTGAATGTCATTCGGCTCAGAGGCGATGGACCTCAGCTCGTTCTCGTCTGCATTCTTAATACCTAAATAACAATGATATAAAGGTCAAGGGTCAGCAGCAGCTTTTTAGATGCAGGAAAAGCACAAGTTAACTGCACCACTCTTTGCTTACCGATGGCATAGAGCTCAATGCCCTGATTGCGCAAGTTTTGAGAGTTGGCAATGACATCATCCTGCGATTTTCCGTCAGTGATCAAGACGCCAATCTTTCGAGCGCTGGGACGCATCCCGACGTCCTCTTTGAAATTGTTCTGGAGGATGTAGTTCAAAGCCAGACCTGCCACGAAGAAGGCACAGAGTAATGCGAAATGCTCGTTTGCGTCTACAAAAGCAAAAAGATCAGAAACGAAGCGAATCACCTGTCATGGTGTTTCCTCCCTTGTAGGGCAGGTTGGACACAGCATCCAGGAGAGACTCTCGGGTTCGGTGAGCATTCAAGTGCCATTCGGTCTTTGGGTCTCCGCTGTACTGAGCAAGCCCTAAAGAAGCCGCCAAATCTTAGTTAGAGCACCTCAAAGAAAACCTTTGCTGTATTAACAAATACATACTTTATCATTCTTATTTTGATTCAACGCACCGATTTGGACCCGATCAGGGCCGATGTCAAAGACGCCCACCATACGTGCAATGAAGGCACGAATAGTCTTGAAGTTCAGACGTCCGATACTCCAGGAGCCGTCCACCAGAAGCACAATGTCAGCCTGAGCATTGGTCCTACACATCGTATCTGACAGGGCAGAGGTTCACGTGTCACGAAGGATCCCAGGTGAACGTTACAAATGAGTTTCAAATATAATCAAAAATGCTCTAGTGTAATGGTGGAAGAGCTTTCAAGGACGTGTGAGAAGAAAAGAAGGGAGGAAAGAAGAGCTGACGGCAATAAATTTCCACAAAAATCCAAACAATTTCCTGAATGCTTAACAATCTCTACATGCACGCAACAAATAATTCTGCTCTTTCTTTCATCCCTCTGTGGATAACAATTATTTTCCAGGTGGTATAATTATGATCTTCTTCACTCGGCAGCATGTGGAGGCAGTAATTCTTTCAGTGGTTTTCCCATCCACGGGGTACTCCCAGGAGAATGTGCCCTTTATATTAAAGGCCTCCGCTGAGGAGATTATTGTGCCCTGCAGAGCAGCGAAGAAACATTCACATCCTGTTTTCCAAACATCTGTGTGATGAAAAGGAAGTCATCCGATCCTTTGTACCTAAAAGAGAACTGCAGATGTCGCACTAACTGCTGCTGTCTGCAACTGAAAACAGGTTACATGATTTTACACATTAGAAGTACACACAACATCTCCAATCTGTGGGCAAAAAGCCCAAGAAGTGGTATGTGGAGGTAAAATATGATTTTCTAAAGTCATTTGAAATAGTTTGTAACAATAAAGATCCAGGAATAAGTGCCTTTAATGTGCAGACACTTACTCGGTAGATGTACAAGGAAACGCTGATTATGTCACCTCACCGAGTCTACATCTGCCTCCTTTTTAGGAGAGGGCTTGCAGCTAACTGGTCACGCTGACCTTTCCTCGCAGCAAACACAACTTCTTTCCTCGTCTCACACTTGCTGCCTGCCACGCTCTGACTCACTGGATAGTAAAACGTTTTATAAGTGCAAACAGATTATACACGCACGGCTTGTATCTCCGCTGGCTGGACTGGAAATAAAGAGCGGAAGCCCAAAGTGACACGGTGAAGAAAGCAGGGAAAGGGCAGGCAGATGGAGTTGCCATTACATCTGTTATTTCGTGAGACAATTCGCTTTAAAGAAATGTATTCAGCTTTTATGTGGCTTGGATTTACAGAGGGGTTTTTCCCCAAACAAAAATGTAATATGTGACACACTCTCCGATGTTTGACAGAGAAACAAAACATACTGGAGACACTGACTTAAACAGGACGACAGATACAGTAACAGAATGACTAAGACTTTTTCATTTGTTTTTGCATAGAACGTGCTCTGCGCCTTCTCTTATTCTTACAATGACCGTGTGCAATGTACATCACATATATGTGGGTAATATTACTTGGCTTGTCAAAATTTGGAGGATCAGGTGCGTCAGAGTAGGTGGTGTACTCCTCTCCAGCCAACGGCATGCTCTCCCCTCCTTCAAACATACCGAACACACTCACTGTGTATTTGGTACCAGCTCTGTCAACCCAAAAAACAACTTTCATTACAAAATATGCAGGAGAACATAGTCCAAAGTCCAAACGAGTCTGATAATAAACCGTAAAAACACGAAAAAGTGGGACAAACCTGAGTTCTTCCAGCACCACAGTGTTATCATAGGGACCAACCAGAAGTTGCCCCAGGTCGATGTCATCCTCCACTGGGTGGTAAGTGACTTTGTAGCCCCTAACGTCACCGGGAGCGTGGTCCCAGGTTACACGGAAACTGGTCTTGGTGGGCTCTGAAGTCTGGAGGTTCCTCGGGCCTTTGTAAGGTGTTACTGGAGGGGAAGGAATACACAGACTGATCGGGGCAGATGTGGAGGGTCTTTAACGACTTTATAATAGCCTGGATTTACAGTGTCATGATGTGTAGTGAACAGCGGGCCAACCTACATGTAGTTCCTTCCCCTTGCCTTGCTTTGCCTTCTCCGGAGCGATAAACGGGCACCACAGTGATGTCATAAGTGGTGAGAGGGGTAAGGCGTCTCAGCACAGTGGTGGTAGTGCCACCGGGCACTTTGGCCGCCAGCTGGCGCCCTCCTGCCTGTGGTTTGTAAGTGACGCGGTAGTTGACGACGTTTCCAGGTGCCGGCTGCCATGTCACCTTCATGGACTTCTCCGTCTCCTCTGAGACGACGATCGATCTGCCAGCAGCTGAAACTGCAACGAAGGAACAAATATCAGAGAGAAACGATGGATAGATGGCCCCTGGGGAATAAAATCACCAAGGCTTTCCTGCTGCTAAGGAAACGGCGCAGTTAGCTACCTCGCAGTAGCTTTCATCGGCTCATTTTCCACGCGTCTGAATACAAACCTACTCACTTTAAACAGATGCAAAGTTACATGATTGATTGTGTTTAATAGGTGGTTTTGGGCGCCAAACTTTGATGTCTTGCCGTGACATCTTGAGGAAATTCTTTGTGTGTCTGTTGAGTGCTTCTTACTTTCCCTGCAGGAAGGGCAAGTGTGGGCAAGTGTGAATTCTGACCACGCTCATTCGCGTGGTCACGTGGAAGCAAGATGGCGCCGGTGTGCATGGCTGACCGTCTCCGACCACGTCTTCGCCTTGGCGTTGTACTTCTCGTTGTTTTATCTTTGGTTTTATGTTCTCTAGGTGATTGTACACTAATAACTTATGACAGAGACACGCTCCTGAATCTTCGGTTTTCCTGTTCTCAACGACCTGACTGCCTTGGGACCGCCAGTGCCGCTATCCCCCTGATGCCTGTCTCCCCTACCTATGTGACCTATCCTCCTCTTCCCATGCTCCGTAGGAAACGCCTCAGGAAACGGGGTAGGAGGAGCGGCGTCCGTGTCCGCGTTAAGGCTTATATCAGAGCCATGGCTATGGACTTCCCTTCTACAAGCCGTGAGCTATCCTGTTTCTTCCACTATCTCAGCAGCCACTCTGCGGCTAGATTGCTAACCCACCGTTGGATTTGCTCCGTCGGCCTTCAAACCTACCCTGCTCGCCCAGTGGCTTACCACTCTGCCCGATTTTGGATAACACCGCCTGGCCGCGGTGTTCAACATAACAACCTTTGCTCCTTGCGACGGGCTACTACAAAGGTCCTGGCCCCCCGGATTCGGTTGGCCTTATTTAATGTCAGGTCTCTTTCAAATAAGGCCTTCCTCCTAAATGACTTTTTTCTCACCTCGGGACTGGATGTCCTATTTCTAACGGAGACCTGGACTTCTCCGGGTGAGTTCATCCCCTTCTCTGAGCTTCTACCTCCTGACTCTGCCTTCTTTAGCTCACCTAGGCTAACTGGTAGAGGTGGTGGCTTAGCCTCGGTTTTCAATAATAAACATGATGCACGGCTGCTATCCTCTCCAACCTATTCCAGTTTTGAAGTTCAGCTATTGGAACTGACGGGCTCTCGGACCACTTTGTGTGTCGTGGTCTATCGTCCGCCTAAATATCATAAGATGTTTATCTCTGAATTTGCTGATTTTTTGGGATCCGTTCTTTTTAAATATGATTCTGTTATTGTTTCTGGAGATTTTAACATTCATGTCTGCTGTATGAATGACCAATTGGCTAAAGACTTTCTTGTGCTGACTGATTCTTTTAATCTTATTCAGTGGGTGAATGAGCCTACCCATGTTCAAGGCCACACCCTTGATTTGGTTTTTTCATTCAATGTGGACATTTGCATTAAGGAAATCAGGAATACTGGTCTCTCTGATCATTCCCCGGTCATCTTCGATGTAGACCTGGCTGATACTGGACAATACCTAAACTCTCCTCTTTATCCTACGCGCACTATTAATGCCAATACTGTGGTCAACTTTATTACGTCTTTTGTTAACTCCCCATTTAGTATGCTGGATTGTTCTTCCCCACACACACTTGAGAACTCTACTAATACTCTTTTTACCACCTGTTCCTCGATTCTTAACATTGTTGCACCCATCAAAATGAAACGCCCTAGAACTTTCTCACAATGCTGGTTAAATGATTCTGTTCGTGCCCTACGACGTATATGTCGGCGTGATGAGAGGAAGTGGAGGAGTGATAGACTTCAGTCTTCTTATGATATTTTACGTATTAGCCGCTCGAAGTTCCAAACTGCTGCCAGAACGGCTAAAGCGGCTTTTCTCTCTAAAATTATTACCACTAATGGTGATAATCCACGAATTCTATTTAAAATTTTTAACTCTGTGGTGAACCCCCGTCCCTCTATGCCACTGCTGTCTTCCCCGGGTCTTTGTGGAAAATTCTCAAACTATTTTTTAGATAAAGTTTTATCCCTTAGATCTACTCTTCCTCTGGTGACTGATTGTATGTCTACTCCTGATTGTTCGGCCACTTTTTATCAATTTGAACCCGTTTCTCTCTCCACTCTGAAGCGTCTAATTGATAAATTGAACAATACTAACTGTGTACATGATGCTCTCCCATCCCGTATTGTTAAGGATTGTTTCAGTGTAATTGGACCTTGTTTATTGTCCATATTGAACTTCTCCTTGCTTTCTGGCTATGTACCTTCAGCTCTCAAGCATGCCATAATCCAACCTGTTCTAAAAAAAAGGAACCTTGAGCTTAGTGATTTTGCCAATTTTAGGCCAATTTCTAAGCTTCCCTTTCTGGCTAAAATACTTGAGAAGGTGGTTCTGCTCCAACTGCAGACCTACCTTGATGAGAATAATATAAATGATAAATTTCAATCGGCCTTCAAACAACATCACAGCACAGAATCAGCATTGCTTCGTGTTTTCAATGATCTCCTACTAATGGCTGACAACGGACGCCCCTCAGTCTTAGTGCTTTTGGATCTATCATCGGCATTTGACATGGTTGACCATAATATCTTATTAGCGAGACTTGAGCACACTGTAGGCATCAAGGGCGCTGCCCTGGATTGGTTTAAATCCTATCTCTCCAATCGGCTCTCTACGGTACATCTGGCTACATCCTCTTCCTCGGCTGTACCTGTTTGCTGTGGTGTCCCCCAGGGATCTGTGCTGGGCCCTACCCTTTTCTCATTATACTTGCTTCCTTTAAGTGCCATCTTTGAGAAATACCATATTGCTTATCACTATTATGCAGATGATATCCAGCTCTATTTTGAGCTAAACGACGATCTTGCTCTGTCTCTGAATAGCCTCCGAGAATGCATGTCTGAGGCCAAGAAGTGGTTGTTGTCGAATTCTCTTATCCTTAATGAGAAGAAAACCGAGATTATGATTTTTGGTAGTAATGCCCTTCGTGCCAAACTCCGGGATGCCTTTGGTTTTCTTAGTTGTTCTCTCTCTGATACTGTCAGGAATCTGGGTGTCTTATTTGACAGCTCCTTTTCACTTGACAAACAAGTGTCTGCTGTTGTCAGATCTAGTTTTTACCAGCTTCGTCTTATCTCTAAGGCTAGGCGCTATATCCCGCATAAAGACCTCGAAAAGCTCATCCACGCCTTTGTAACGTCGAGGCTAGACTATTGTAATTCACTTTATTGTGGTCTCCACTCTTCCCTTTTACAGAGATTACAGACAGTTCAGAATGCTGCAGCTCGCATTCTAACTAAAACCAGCAAGTTTGCCCACATTACTCCTGTCCTTGCCGATCTGCACTGGTTGCCTGTCAAATATCGTATTCAATTTAAAATTTTGTTGTTTACTTTTAAAATTACTAACAACACTGCACCCAGCTACCTTAAGGACCTTTTAAACCCTTATGCTCCTGCTAGGGCTTTAAGGTCATCGTCACAGTTACTGCTGGCTCAGCCCAGATCTCGATCGTTTGCTCTTGTTGCACCTGTGCTGTGGAACAATCTCCCGATTGGCATCCGGGCATCTGATTCTATTCATTCTTTTAAATCACAGCTTAAAACATATCTTTTTAAACTTGCCTTCTCCACCTTTTAATTGCTGGTTTGTTTGTTTGTTTGTTTGGTTGCTGTGACCTATTGACCTCTTGTATTAATTCCCTCCTATCTTTCTATTGGTGTCTTTTATTATGGTGGTACAGCTTTTATCTTGCTATTACCCATGTGCTGTAGTCATTCTTATTGGTAGCTTTTATCTATGAACATAACTCGTTATTTTTATTTATCCGTTATCAATGTTTGAACCTTTTATTGTTTTATGTAAAGCACTTTGGTATGCCCAAGGCTTTTAAATGTGCTCTATAAATAAAGATTGTTGTTGTTGTTGTTGAATTGTCAGAGGATTTGAAATGGGCTGAGGAAAATATTCAGAGCCCTCTGCATCGGTGGGAGCACGTTTATTAATGGAAAAGGGAAGCACATCCAAGTTAGCTGCGTGTCGCTTCGGCCCAGGGAGGTTCTAGATAGGATGGTTGTATTTGGTGGGTATGCCCCCTCTCCTGCTTGCCAGAATCAATAAACAATAATAGTGTTTGGAAATCTTTTTCCTTGAAATCGTTTTTACTAACTCTTGAACTAAAATCCTCCCAACTGGTGCAAGTTTCTGCACAATATGCATGAGTGAGGCCTATCTGCTCTGGATCTCCCATGAAAATTCGTGCAGGTGTCCTGGACATGACATCACCTCTGCACACATATATAACATACATGCACAGCCTCGAAGACGTGCGTGTGAAGTCTCCAGATTCGTTACTGCTCAGGCGAATGGCATCAGCTATGACGTTATCTCTGAGCTCAACAGAATGAACTGAGCAGTAAGCGCTGATGACAGCTCCCTTTTTCTACAGCTTACAAAATACCACTTTTTCCTGGACCACTTTTAAGCCTGCGTCACTGACCCAGAAAGCTCAGTGATGATGCTCCTGGACCGTATTTGGAGTTTAACAGATGCAAGAAGCCCTAAGGCTTTGTTTGTGTTTTAGGTGGGGGGAAATATCTGAAGGTCCCTTTGTGTCTTCTGTGGTTTTATGGCTGTACGGTGACATCACACATACTTAGCTTCACACTTTCTAGGCATGACCGAGATGAAGTCTTCAGACTTCACACAGAAAGCCTATGAAGAAAGCGAAACAGACCAAGAAAAAAGAAGAGTAACTTACCATCTGTGGTTTCTTCTCCAACCAATGCCTGGCCCGTTCCATGGCCGTAGACGGCAAACACAGACACCTCGTAGCGTGTCTCTGGGGTGAGACCCTGCAAAACTGTGGTGGTGCTGCTTCCTGGTATTACTGCTTCCCCAGACTCCGTAGTGAACAGAGACTTGTACGTGACCCTGTACTGACGAACGTTACCCGGGGCCGCGGTCCAAGACACGGCAAAACTGGTGTCTGTGACGTCACTGGTCACCAAGTCTCTGGGTGAGCCGAGCTCTGGGGGATGGATTCAAAGGCAGAAGTAGATCAGACATAGAAGTTTGTTTTGAGTTGGTTCAGTACTTTATATTTGGGCTGAGATGCTGTTAGTACTGCGAATGCAGACATATAAAGATCTGACGAAAGGGACGGAATGAACAATGGCGGTGATAAACCACCAGACATCACTCATCTGTCTCCACCTTAACCCCTGAGGATGTGTTTGAGCACTGACAGTTTTCTCCCTTCATAATAAGAGACGGTTGGAAAAACTTCTGCAGAACTAATCACATATCCTCAGCACCTCTCCTGACAGCTCTTTAATTTTCCATTGAAGCAGAGGAAACCCGATCCAGAAATGTGCGCTCGCTACAATTGCAGATGCTGTGCTCGCCGTTTTTCTCCTTCACTCTCTTTTCCTAGGAGACTGTCATGAGAGGAGAAAGCTGCAGAAAAGGCAGGGAAGGGAACTTTGCGGTGGCGTCTCGCAACGCACGGCCAGCGCACGCCTGGCTGAGAGGGACGCTCGTGTTGAGACAGCTCTTCAATCTGGCCGCCATATAGAGGAGCTGGATATCTCACAGGAGGATGAGGATGAGCTGCCACGCACAGCCTCCCACACAACCTCCGGGATCCTGATCCTCATTCAAACACCTAACCCACTGCGGGCGAGCAGAGCAGAGCTGACCAGCTGGGTGGTCCCACTCAAACCTCATCTATCAAACCTCACCAAATGAGATTTAATAAAAGCAAAAATGCAGTTGAAAAGAATGTAATGGAACAGAAAAGTCCTATAAATGAAATGCATGATGATTTCAGGCCCTGCGACTTATCCAGTCTGGCTGAATTGGAAAGCGAACGGAAGTAACGGCACCGGGCGTGCCTGCCAAGCAGAAATCTGCACCTTGAGAGCAAAGAGAGGAGGCACTTGTCAAGCGCAACGGCCACGGCCACAAATTAATGAAGAGTTCCAGATTTATGGATACCATGAAAACAGCGTGGACCGCTCATAAATACCCAGATTGTTCCATCAAAAGAATTATCTTTGCCAAGCAGATGAACTTGACTGACTTTACCGGCTGTGCGTGAACCAACGGTGGAAAAAAAAAAAAAAAAAAAAAAAAAATCACAACATAATGGTTTCTGCAGACAGCGGCTCACTTTTCATCAGCACTTGCAGACAAGCTATAGAGAAGGGGAAACACATGCTCCAGTCCAAGCAAAACCTCTACAGCAATGCAAAAAAACAAGTTTCACTTCTTTTCTGCACAGTTTGTAGTTCAGTGCTTGGTTACAAAACACATGTTTAGATCTTGTTGCATTGTTTACAGTGCCACCTATCAAAATAGAACAATTATAGCCGCCTCTATATAACACCCCACCCGCCTCCTGAGCATCCTACCCATCAAGGCGAGGAACTCTCAAATTAAGATCTGGAACGAGGGTGGCTCACAAAATAACAGTAAGGCCTCACCCATGTCTAGAAAACCGCATATGACACAACCGAAGCTCATCTGAGAGATTTCCTGCAGGGCATGTGCCGACATAACCTTCACATCTGCAGCCAACGACGTCTAAAGCTCGAAAATATAAATGACTGCAGACGGCACTTGAAAGAAATCAGTCGTGCCAGCAGGCAAGAGAAATTCAGAGGAAACACGACTAACCTGCCAGCACTGTCATTTTACGCAGCTACATAGACTCAGGTGGGTCACTGTATATATTACCTGACTAGACTGAGCACGCTTGCTTTCTCTGCAAACTCCTTCAAAATCACATCGGGAAATACATTGTGCCATCTCAGCACTGGCAGCCAGGTTCAAGCTTCCTTCGCTTTATTGCTCTTGGTCAGCTAAGACGTACACGTGGGCCACGAAGATCAAGCCTTCAGTGTCTGTCAGCCAGGGTTGCCTGTCCCTAGTCTTTTTACCTCAAAGGACCTTTTACAGTGGTGGAAAAAAATATGTGGCACGCCAAAGAGTCTGGCACTGCACAAAATTCATTAAAGGGATAGGTTAAAGAGGAAACCGAGCCAAAGCGCTACAACCTCACCTGGTGCCAAGCTTTTGTGCAAGTCAAAGCTCGAAAGTCCTTCATGGCATAAACACATCAGAGGTGTCATGCAGGTAGTTAAGCATTTGATAAATGAGGGGTTGAACGTTTGACCTCTTAGGGAAGAAACAGCCCTTTATCCCACCAGGTCACCCTGAGGCATTGTGGTTCACATTTTCAAGTACCCTGTTTTCCCTCTGCCTTTCTCTCTGCCCCTGCCTGTCCTTTGCCCCACCCTGGAGGAAGATGAACAGACGGCTCTCCCTGAGACGAGACAGACAGCTCACCCAGCTTTCAGGGTCCTCTTAGGTAACATCTTCCACATGCCGACTAACACTCCCACTCCTTAAGTAAATAGTTAGTGTATAATATCCACATTTAACACATTGATGTAAGCATTCTGTGTCACACCTTCTCTCTGCTCCCACTCGTTTCAGGATGATTTAATTCTGCTCTGCTCAAGGCTTCTGTATTGTCTACCATCCTCTGTTGGCCGTGAGAGAGGCCTTTGTGCGAGCCACTTTCTTCCAGTTCTTGCCTACATGGACTTCACAGAGTGGGTCACTCAAAAAGAGTGGCACACAATGAGATCAGTGTTTAGGCATGCTGATATCATGACAGCTTAATAAAAAATGCCTAAACAGAGTGCTTTGTCATGGAGCTTTTTCCTGTGGGGGTGTGGGGCTGACTGCACAGATTTGACCTGTGGAGACGGCTTTAATCCAGACTGGGCTCTCCGGTCAGTGTGGGAACAGCAAGAAATAAAGACGAGACCACTTTTCATCCACATTTTTATGGTCACCGAAATTTACACAAAAATGCTTTGTTGAAGTTGTAAATTCAAGACGGAAATTTAGTTAATTTTTTGCACTCGAGTCTTCTTATTCAACCTGCACTGGGAAGCCTATTAAAAGCAGATATATCCAGCACGCAGGACCTCGCCAGTGGTTTCAATGTAACAACATAATTGTAAAGACCAAGAAATGTACTCTTTAATATGTCCAAGGGCTTAAATTGCTTTCAGAGAAGACTCTGATTCAAATGAGGCACAACTTAGATGTGATGAAAAACAGCCACCGTGCCATTTTCATCTTGGCACTCGACAAGATGAAGAAAACACAGTCCCACTTTTTCTATTACTGCAAAATTCATTCTCTGATCTTTAACTACCCAAAAAGGACTCATAAGTGAAATCGGCCAAGTCTACTTTCTTTTTTGCCCTTTTATTAACAGTTTGGCCAAAACAACAGCAGACTTTATCTCTTCACACATTATTGAGATTCAAATTATTGTCCGTTTAAACCACAATTTGGGCCAGAACAGCTAGCTCCCCAATAAAACTGAATGCACAACTAATAAAATTCCTGATTTTATAAACAGAATTTGCAATCAGTAGCAATTACTGACAGAGAGACAACCCCGCTGAGCGACTCTAACACAATCATTCGCGTGTCATAGAGATGCAAAGGTCTCAGCAGGCGAGCATATGCCTCTCAAAGTCAGTTCCAAGTCATTCCATAGGTTTACAAGCATTCCACACCCACTCATTTCCATCTTACTGCCTTCATGGGTGGCAAAGTCACCCCGAGCTAGGAGTCCAGCCCGTTCTCACTCCTGAGGCGTAATATGCTGATGATTTGTCAAGTCCTGAGGCGTTCCTGAGGAACACGAAAGGTGACCACCCGCGTTCTTATGCTACGCGCCGGGTTACGGATGAAATCCAGTAGAATGACACTCCCGCGGTATTCCAGCCCTAACCTTAACCCTAACCAGCACTTTAATGACGTTTTAAACAGATTTAAGTAAAACGAACATACATGTGTAGATTGATTCCAAACGGTTCTCATGTTTCCTCATTTTTCAGATCTCGTAACATAGAGACGTGTTGGGTGCTCGGAAGCGTAATATATCGATGATTTGTCACGTAGCGTGAAATATTACGCTTTAGGAGTGAGGACGTGTTGGGGAGTCTGTGGTAAAAGAACGCTTACACATTCCATATTTTTCACACCAACCTTCCAAACTACTACACAACTTTCACTTTATTGGTGCAGGGACCTTTAGAGGACAGGAAACAAGTTCCCAAATGCGTGTAGTTTCACAATAGGGGGCCTGTTAAGCTGGAAATACTAAGCACATCTACAAAGCATGCTGCAAACACTGGAAATAAACATGATCCGACTGTGCTTCAAAGGCTTTAAAGTACCAATATGGCAGCGTCTCTTACCTTCTAAGGTGGTTCCGGTGCCCAGGAGAGGATCGCCCAAACCAGAAGAATAGCGAGCGCTGACAAACAGCTCATACTCAGTGGCTGGCTGGAGGTTCTTCAGTACAGCCTGGGTGGTGTCTCCTTTGACAGAGATCTCCTTCCTCTCACCTCCCTCAGCAGGTTTGAAGGCAATGCGGTATTGAAGAACATTGCCAGGAGCAGACCTCCACGCCAGTTTCATCGTAGATATTGTTTCATCGAAGACACGCAGGTCACGGGGAGAGCCGCGGACTGAAAACAGATCAAAATGCATCATTTCTCAAAATTCACATTTCTCAAAACTTCAGTTTGACAATAGTGTCAGCAGTTGTCCTCGCTCACCCTCCTTGGTGGTTCCATCCACCTGCATCTCGCTTCCAAGGCCGGATGCGTACTCAGCAGACACAGACACACGGTAGGTAGTGATGGGGAAGAGCTCCTGGAGGACTATGGTGGTCTCTGGGCCAAGGGTCTGAGCCTCCAGTATCTCTCCTGTGCCGCTCAGCGGGATGTAGGACAGGCGGTATCTGATCACTGAACCCGGCGCGGCTTGCCACGACACCTTGAAACTGTTGGTTGTTTCTTCTGTCACTCGTAGATTTCTTACAGCTCCTTGTTCTGAGAAGAAAAACGCAACTCTTAGATGCTCAGTGTTTTTATTTTGATTACATTCTGTTAAATTCAGGTAAATCTCTTACCTTCGAGAGTTGTCTCTTCACCCGTCAAAGGGAAACTGTCTCCTTTATCATACTGAGCAAAGACATTGACTTCATAGGTGGTGAGGGGATAAAGATGGGGAAGGACAGCTGTGTTGGTATCGCTGGGCAAAGCCAGGGAAATGTAGTCTCCGGTGACATCTTCCGCCTTGCGGAAACGTAGCAGGTAAGACAAGACATTGGCAAGAGGAGGTACCCAGGTGGCACGGAAGCTTCGGGAGGTAATTTCAGAAAAGCGCAAATCGCTCGGTGGAAGCAAACCTGAAAATCAAAGAGGTAGTCAGGTAGTTAGAGCCTCACCTGCACGTGACTTTTATAAAGCTACTGTAGTTTAACAAATATGGATTTCAAAAGTTGAGATCTTGAAGCACTGGACGGCACACTGGCTGATTGTCGAGTGTTTTGGGCTGCAGCTCTCGGTATCACTCGAGCTCATTCAAGAGGCACGTCCGTGGTTTTTGTGGTATGTTTATTGGCAACTCTGATGAAATGATTCAATTTTGCCATGTCTGACAGCAATTTACAAAATATGTTTCTCTGTTTAGCTTTTCCATGACTGCTCTGGCTATTTGCCACTACGTCAGCGGCTAAAAATGCAGTCACATTTCAGGGTCTAATATCCTGTGGACCAGTGTGAAGGTGCTAACACATGGAAACCATCAGAAAGAGAAGTAAATCTGAGCTCCAGATCATAGTAAAGGAGTTGATCTTCTTCTACTTACTTCTCTTTTTGATGTTGAGCAGCTCCTGTTCAATCCTCAGACAGATGGACTGAGTCAGCTCCTTAGAGATCCTCTGAAAAGCGTCAAAGTCCTCCACCTCATACACATGGGTGTCAGTCGGTGGATTAGCGATGGCCTCCAGCTCTGATCTCACCGCATCCTTCACGCCAACAGCAAATATTTCCACATCAATATTCCTCAGTTTGGTGGCCGCATCCCTAAAAGAGTCTGACGACTTTCCGTCTGTGATCAGGACCATGACGCGGGGGACGTTCTGTCTCGCTCCACGAGCTGGGACGAAGATCTTCTCCCTGACGTAAGTCATGGCCCTGCCGGTGTTAGTGGAACCGCCGCGGTAGGGGAAGGTGCGCACAGCTCTGACGACAGCGTTAATGTCATGGTGAGTGTTGAGGGCAAACTCGGTGTATGTGTCGCGACTGTACTGGACCAAGCTAATCTGGATTTTGTTTGGTCCGATGTCAAAGGAGTTGACCAGAACCTCCAGGAAGGCACGGACTTTTGCAAAGTTTTGTAATCCGATACTGTACGAGCCATCGACCAGCAGGACTACATCGGCCTGCACATCCACTCCCAGTGAGCACTCTTGAAAAAGACAGGAAACCAAGTCACATGACTGCCTGTGATTCATTCACGAGTACATCAAACTTAAAAGCTGACCACACATGACAGCAAACCACCTCACCTGTTGACACCTTGACAGGCTGCGTCTTCTCCAGTTCAACGATGGGTTCACTGGGAGTCAGACCTTTGAGTGCGTACAGGCTGATTTCATACTCGGTCTCGGGGGAAAGGTCACGGACGTTGACGGATGTCTGTCCAGCCCCAATGTACAGCTCTTGGCGTTTCATGCCGGGCAGCATGGGATTGAGGGTTAGCTTGTAGCCCGTGATATCACCCAGAGACGGGGCCCACGTCACCCTCATTGACTTGGATGAAACTTCTGTGACCTCCAAGTTGGAGGCTGGCTCCACCACTGTGGGAGGCATCAAAGTAAACAAGATGCTGCACATCAGTATACTGTAACAGCATTTTAGATGAATCCTGCATGGGCATGTATTAAATATCACTTGACTCACTCTCCTCTCCGCTGACCAGAATGTTCAGCTGCTCGTCAACACCGGAGCACACTTGTGTTATGATCTCTTTCTGGACCTCCTGGATCATGTCAAAGTTGGGCACATTGTACACGTGTTTGCTGTGAGGCGTGGAGGCTATTTCCCTGAGCTCATCCTCATCTGCTCCTTTGATACCTGCGAAGGAAAAACAGTAACTCATGTGTTAGGACTGTCTGCTTTACAGATGTGATTTAGGGCATTGCTTATGTTAGGCAATACAACAGTTTGACTTTTACTGGGGCAAAACTGCATCTTAAAACGAGCCATCGATGGAAAATCAAATGGTTTCTGAGAACAGGCAGACTTTCACATGGGAAAGCACAAATCAGAAAGGAAAAAAAACACTGAATAATAAACCATACCTAGGACAAATATTTCCACTCCAATGTTCCTAAGTCTTCTAGCATGCGCCTCCACTGGGTCTTGGGATTTTCCATCAGTGATGATCATGGCTACCTTTGGAAAAGCTTTCCTGGATCCAGCTGCCTCAGTGAAAATGTTTCTCACCAGGTACTCTATGGCATCGCCTTTAAAAAGAAGTTCATGTGTATTTTTAAGTCCTCGCTCGCAATCAGGTTAAAAAACGTGATTCAAAGCCTCCTGATAAACATCGTACCTGTCATGGTATTTCCTCCTTTATACGGAAGTGAGTTGATAGCTTGGAGCAGGTCTCCTCTCCTGGTGTAACGAGTGAGGGGGAACTCTGTACGAGTGTCTGAGCTGTACTGAACCACCGCCACACGGGTTTTGTCCTCGCCAATGTCAAAGGCCCCTGCCAGCGAGCCGATAAAGCTCCGGATGTGTTTGAAGTTTTCTCTTCCTACACTCCAAGAGCCGTCCACCAGGAAAACCAAGTCGGCTATCGCACTGACCGAACACTCTGAGGACAGACGGCGGACAGGAAAGACCGTCAATCAGGAGAACAGTCGATGAGAGAATGAATAAACACACTTTAACTGATTCGTATTAGGAATGGATTGGCTTTCAACTTTTGGTGAACGATGGGGTTAAAATCTCAGAAAGCAGAAAACTACATTCTTTACATCTCACGGTGATATTTTAAATCATGGCATTTCTTCTGTCCGTCTGAATAAAATAAAATCTTTGACAGGTAGTTGGACGACTGAGAGATGTGCATTCTTGCATCAAAGGAACTCTGAGCCATTGCCAAAAGTGGGCTGGTGGAGTTATTCCAGCAGACTGAGGCAAAAATGTGCCTTTGTAGACTAAATATTCAGCAGAAGTTCCACTGGTAATATCTACTTTTAAACACTGAGATCCTCAAGCTTTTAAATCACAGATGCAACAGAACATTTAAGTTGAAATGCTAATTGGCAGGGCTTATGTGGATGGACTTTATAATCCTCGCTCCCTGCACTCTCATTGACTCTAAATGCGATTCCTCCTGTCTCACATGAAACATTCAGAAAAAGGCATCTTCAGTCAAAATGCTCTGACTTAATGTTTCAGAGGATCTGCACTCATGGTTGCAGTTTCCAATCATCATATGAGGGAAAAGTGAGCACGTCTGCCCATCAGTCACCACGGACAGTTTGAATAAGCTGAGGAAAGTTTGCAATGGCGACGCTTGATCAAAGCTGAACTCGTACCTCAGACCTGCCTCCTGCTCCTTTCCCCTCCAAAATCGTTCTCCTTAAGGGTTGAAGCTGAGAGCTCAAGGGAGCTTTTCTCTTGCAGCTTCAAGCCTTCCTTTACTTTTTTTTCTTCCTAATTCTAACCAGGCTGCTGGTTAGAATTAAAGGAACCAATGTGCCTTTCCACTCGCTGCCAAAACCCTGTCTGTCTACCCAGTTAGAACCCAGTAAGATGCCTGACCAAATTATTCCATGGGAAAAATATTATGATGACAGTCAAAAAGGAAAAAATACATTTTAAAAGTTCGGAAAGCCCTGCGAAAGGTCGGGTGTGTTTGGATTTTGGCCGACACTGCAGTAAGCATACTCACTGATTGCATCTGCCTGTGGCCTCCTGACTCGTCCGCTGCTGTTACTGGACTGGACTGAAACACAGGAAACACTCGGTGAGTTAGCGCCGCACATTGAAGCCTCACTGTGTACTTTTTCACAGCGGAAAAAGGCAAGAAAATCAACACATCATAAAAGCAGCTCCGTACGCACACAAACGCTGCATTAACTACAAACAGCGAGCAATTCAAGAGTCGGTAAACAGATGTGATTTTTCCCTTTCCTAGATTTTTTATGGCTGGATGGAAATGCTATTACTTGACTTTTACTAGCATATTATATGATTAAATTCTCTCCGTGTTGCCGAGGGAGTAAATGCTTTGTATCAGTGAACATAATTCAGAGGTTTCAATAGCCAGCAAGGAAAAGTGATTTCCTGATGTCCTGAATTCACATCAGGACACAATAAGAACATTATAGAGCGTAAAAACATACACTTACTTTTTAAAAACCTGTTTTCCACTGAAAAATATGTTTATAAAGCATAATCAACTCACTGGTCAGTTGTCCAAAGATGGGGATGCTCTCCTCTGAGCCATAATAGGAGCTTATTGACACAGAGTAGTCCAAGTCAGGGGTCAGGTCAGTGAGCAATGTCATAGTGGCAGATGCATCTAGGGTAAAGTCTCTGGTCGGTTCATCTATGAGGAGCAAAGCAGGAAGTTAGAAAGCTGCTAGGGTTTCAAAGCGTTTGTAGTGTCAGCACACCAACACACGCACTGACCTCCATCCGGCACTTGCACTTGTATTTTGAAGCCCTCTATCGTTGCCGAGGGTCTCAGCCACGACATTTCCACTGTATTCTCATTTAGAATGTGAAATTTCAAGTTTGAGGGCGGCTCCACTGCAAATAAGAGACGAAACGCTGTTAAAACACAAGACGCGTGTGACCGTGGGCGTATTTCTGATCAAATGAAATAAAAGGGCATCTTTGATTAAACATTCACATTAATCCCAACGACAAACACTTCGTGGCTGAAGCGGACTTGTTCGTTGTTGGGGCCAAACACACAACACGTCCCTCTGTGAGGGTGACAGGTGAGCAACACGTGACAATGGAAAAGTGTGAGAAGCCATTTTGGAGCAAAATGGCGCTTGTTTGAGTTGCCCAGCCGAGACGGCCCGGCAACTCAAGCACTGGCATACACGTCAGTCTGTGCACGAATCCACGCAAACGCCACTAAAGTGCAGACACTGAGTGAACCATCCAACACATGCTAAGTGCAGTTACAACGCATGCCCCACATATTAAACTGCCTTTATGATGGAGCCGAGCTCAGAGTAACAAACACAACAGTGACTTCATTCTTAAGTTACCGATTATACAATGGAATCAACGATGCCATGTAGCTGTTGGAGTGACAAAATGAACACCATATGTTATATACACAACGTATATAAACATATCTGAGGGACAAAAAAAAAATACTTTGTTGTTTATTTGCTTACGACTCTTTACAAAAGCGTGTGGCACACATCCATTGCAAACCTTTCAAAAAGAATACACAATTCGTCACCGGCGACTCTTGTGTACTTTTTCCAGCAGCAGCATAAATGCACAAGAAGGTGTGAGAGAACAAGACTTCCTCAGACAACCAAATGTGCTTTTACAGAGAAAGGTGTACATGTAAAATAAATATGAGAAGACATATACAGTGTGAGAAGACCGCAGGCCTTTACATGGAGCTGACTTGATGACAACATCATGCAGTGTGTACATGAGAAAGTTGTTTGACTCAACAACTTTGACCGGCTGGACATTAGTTTCCATGTACAGAGACAGAGATGACAAACATATTTTAGAATGATATTCTTTCTTACGTCTTTAGGCTGCAGGCAGGCACAGTGTTAACGTTTGAGTACGTGAGTACCACACATGCATTAAAGTCACATCAGAGTATTTCAGGAACTAGCAGCAAACTTCTGACTGCGCTTCTGTCAACCAGGTTAACCACTGTTAGAGTCGGGTCACGGTATGGGTGTTAGTTCATATTTTGTGAGCTCATCTTTCAGTTACTTCTCATGTAATCATGCAGCTCTGAAAGTCTTTTCACTCAGTAAATTAGTGTCAACAACACAATCAAATTAATTGCCGTGAGGTTAATGAGGTTAGCGCAACCAATCTTACGTGGTCCTCTGGTGCGGGTCCTCGTTTGTCCGTGTAGTGGCGGGGACGCGAACATGCATAAGATGCCACGGCATGCGGTACTGGGTGCATGCTTCATAAGAATATCATTGTAAAATATACTATGAGGAGGAAGCCATAGCTTGGGACACACTGAGTGCACAGGCAGATGACAAAGAGGAGCCCACCAAATATTTAAAAACTGGCATTGGAGGATCACCAACCTGGCATCTCAACTCAAGGAGCCCCGGTGGACCATGTTGCCCCTGATTTCTCCACGAGTACTCATCTCCAACACCAAAACGGTACGGGTGTATAGTGTGTGTTGGTACTTGGGTGTGGATGAGTTGGGGAGGGGTAGTGAGTAGCACAGCGTGGACGATGAGTGGAAAATTCAGCTGCAGGATGCGCCTGCCGCTCCCACGTTTGTTCATGGCGAGCTTGTCTGAGCATCTTGTTTTGATTTGCTACAATTCCTTTCACCGCATGTCTGTCTGCTCTAAAAAAATGTAGCTGAGGAACAAATGTGGTTTTGTCAAAATAATCGCGGGTAGGTTATTTGGACTTTGCGGTTGTGTTTGTTATATGGACGTCTGTCCCATCAGCTCATAATAAAGGACACTTCTGTCTTCCAGGGGCCAGAATCTGGCTCCCGTTGTGTTACCTCAGTCTCCAGCAGTCAGCCAGCCAACCAGCTATCCTGACCTGAGCTGCTGCCAATAGGAGAGACCAAGAAGAGGAGGAAAGAACACTGACTCTCCCAAAGAGGCAGGACAGATGCCAAAGTAATTCCACAGCCTGTGCTGACATTAAACATTACTGCATATTAACTTTCCATATGTCCTGCAACTCAGCATTTTCACAAATGCCCGCAAAGAAGCTCGAGAAAGGCTCTTTGTCTTTGAGCTGTCTGAGGATTAATTGGCTATTCTCCTATTTCATCTTTCCACTCGGTTAGCGGAGATACCCGAGCGCAGACTCCTCTGCCGTGCGAGAGCAGGATTTCATACCCCCTCTCTATGTGTCATTATTTTGGACTGAGATGTTTGAATATTTAATTACATTAAGTCATTTTCTGTCAGAACTACTCCTGCTACAACCGATTCCTAACCGTTGATGATGTTTTACATCATGTCGCATGTGGAGCGAAATCATTTAGTTTCTACTGAAACTGTAACGTAGAAGCGTGAAATCAGTGTTGGGAAGGAAAAAGCCAGACACTCGAGTTTTAATCACTTGCATTTTTCTTGCACAGATCCACTTCTGTCCACTAAATGACTCTACTCCAGTACTGATGCACTTTTCACATTTCTATTTATTATTAAAACTGAAATGACTGTATTCTACTTTATCTTTTGTGCTTTTGCTGTCATGCACAATAATCTAATGTTTTAACAGCTGTTAGAACCACTGCAAAAGAAATTTGCATATGTTTTAGGATCTTTCTGCACCTTTAGTGTAATGATGATAACATTTATGTAAGCCAGATTAATCGGTGCGTAACTACCTGGTTTGGGCCATCTTCCCATTTTTGCTTTGGAAAAAGTGTAAAACGGAAATAGTAAAAACTGTGCTAAAACATTTATAGGGAAACATTAACCACAAAATGCCTTTTGTTACACTTGTAGTCTGTGCCTCGCTGTTTAATACATTCAGTTAGAAACTGGAAATTAAATAAACTTTCGTGTGCACGGTTTCTCACATGTGCCAAATGTGGATGAGAAACTTGCTCGTGCATTATTGGTTTAAAACTCCTAAATTACAGTTTAATTCCAAGTGAGTGGGATCTGGATTTGGAGTTCACATCAAAGCAAACAATGAGTCCTGATAGATACATTGGGAAAATATGCCACTACTGAGGAATAAAAGCATGACAGACATCAAGGAATCAGTCACATAGTCAACATATCATACATATGAAATAAGATTAACTTTATTCAGTCAGTACAAACAGTTCATGTTTGGTTGTGATGAATCGCTCACATTAATTCCAGTAGCTTCAATAAGGAGTGGAGATAAGAGGTAAAAATAGAAAAGGAGGAGATAAAGACTGGACAGAGTTGAATAGTGTGTGTGGGGAGAGTGAGGCCAGATGCTTTGTATTTACCTTGAGCATCTATGGAGGACAACAGGGCCGCCAGGAAGGCAGCCGTGGCCAGAGACAGCCCTATCTTCATGTTTGGCTCTAAAGGGTCAGCAGCGCATCAAAAAGTCTGCAGACAACAACAAAAAAGGACATTTGCACATCTCAGCTCACTTTTACACTGTGGTGTAAAGGCATCAGCTTTACACCTAACGTAGAGCTGCGTCTAAAGCGTGACCTGAGAGCCTTTACAATTAGACAGCGTGCACGCAGTTCTCCCTGGATCGTGTTTATTTGAATATAAATCTAGATAAATAACTTTAATTAGTCAGTCATCGCTTTCAGTCCCGACACAAAAAAAAAACTGCTGGATTCACCTAGACTCCTTTACACAACCAACCACACCTTGCTGCCTTCAGTTGACTCGCATGGCCTGAGGGAGCACTTTTCTTACCACTGAATGAAGCTCTGCAGTTATTCAGTAATAAGAGAATGAAAGAAATATCCAACACATGCAATTCAGTTTTGATTTTCCAGTGCATAAACTGGAAAATTGATGCGTTTCTGGTTGTTTGCCAACTTTGGCAGCTTGCTGTGCGGATCATTACATCCAGCATAGACTCGCTGGTTCTCGTTCACATAACACCTACGGGGATGAAGACTGGATGATTAATTTTAAATCATGCTTTTTATTTGTTTTTGTTTCTAATGTCTCTGTAAAGCACTTTGAATCACCTTGTTGTTGAATTGTGCTATACAAATAAACTTGCCTTGCCTTGGAGGACCTCATAGTATCACTAAGTCTGTGATATCACGGGCTACTCTGTGATGATTCATTTTCATGTATATGAAAATATATTACTCCTCTATCCTTCCCTAAATCTTCACTATGATCCTAAGGGTTCCCTTGGGAAAAGAGAAAAAAAAAAAATCACAGAAGCAAAAATTTGTTTTTAATACATTCATTTCCTGTTGCAGATTTACTTGGATGTGATTAATTTGCATTTTTGACATTATTTTATTATTATAAACTCATGAGTCGCCCTCACACGGGACACTTCAGGCTGAACTCGAGTTCTTTAAACTTAACCGCAGGCTGTGCGCTCCGCCTGGTGCACATGTGAGGACACTGCAGCCCTGGATCCAATCGGATATCTTGGATCATATAAAACACAAATATTAGGCTAAATCTAAGTTACTACAGGCTTACCTGCCTCTCGCGGTGGCTGCATTTAAATCTGTTCAGCTCAACAACAAAAAATCGAGCTCTTATCTTAAATCTTCTAATCTCAGATCAACAACTCATTTCAAACTTCTATAATTTGCTTTAAGAGCATTCAGCTTGGTTTGGTGATCAAAGCGCATTCAATTGAAAAAGTGTGAATAAAAAATTTAAATATCGTATCGAAATTTTGTGAGGAAAAATAAAAGTTGATCTTTATAACGTAATTGTTAGAAATAAAAGTTTGTCTACTCACCTACTGAAGTTCCCCCAAAATTCTGAACGGACCAAACGTGAGCGCAGCCCGCTTGAAGCCTCCCCCCTCAGGAAAGTAAGAAATTTCAGGAGCTGCTCCTGGACCCCCTTTCCTCTCTCTCTAGCTACTGGAAGCTCCACCAGCAGATGTCCAAGAAAGGAAAGCCTCTTTCCAAGTGGGAAGAATCTTTCCACCATCGGCTACTTAATAAGGGGGGAGTTCCCAGCTCTCAATTTACCATCATATGGGCTTCTTACGAAAGCTCCGTCCTTCACTTGATGTATGTCCCCCGCTAAGACCGACCGGGTGTTCGGAAATTACATTTTTCCCAGCATTCGTTCGGTCTGGCGACGAGTTTCCAGCGCCAATTGTGACTTCACAGCAGGGGCACCTTTGGCCAGAGCGCACCGAGGGGAACTTTCTTATTTGCGCAATGAGCAACTTTATCCAGCTTATTTACACAGATGTCAGCTGAAATTAAAACTTCACCTTTTCATTTATAAACAATAATTTTTTTGTTGTCATTCTCCCCATAATGCGCTCAAGATGCTTAAAGAAACAAAAGCGAAATCACATCAGTCCGTTTGTCTTTCAAGTTTATTTAAACTATAAAGGACTGAGTTTAGTTGGCTTTTATTGGGGAAGCCCTGGATTTTGAGCAGCAGCTGCTCCTGAAACTGAGAGTCGAAGGTTTATGGCGCCCTCTAGTGGTCATACTAGAGATAGACAGCAGCTTGGGAAAGAAGTCTAAAACAAGGGTGTCAAACTCCAGGCCTCGAAGGCCGGTTTTAGATCTCACCCTGGGTCAACACACCTGAATCTAATGATTAGGTCATCAGCAGCCCTCTGGAGAACTTCAAGACATGCCGAGGAGGTCATTTAGCCATTTAAATCAGCTGTGTTGGATCAAGGACACATCTAAAACCTGCAGGACACCGGGAAATTCTTGGGATATTTTCCCATAGAATAAATGATTTTGTAGGTTTTAATTAAAAATACCAACATTCCTTTAAAAAGAGAGTGACTGTGATTTATCTGCACAATAAATAAGCAGTGATCTCAAGCATCTGATACTGAACTTTTACAGAGTTACACCATGAGACAAACACCCAGGAGGGTGCTATAACAGTGATCAGACAAGAGACAAGAGGATGCAAAGGGGTCTGCATGGGATCCTACAGCCATGTTGGTGTAATTAACTGGGAATGCTTTTTATTGATCTTGTTTCACTGTGGCTTCCTGGGCATCACAGCACTAACAGCTCAACATATCCACTCCTTGTGAGGAGATCAAACAAGAATTACAGATGTAACCGAGATACAACACAAGTTAATAATCTAGACTTTAAACAGCCTCGATGATGCATCGTCAAATTACAGGCATTTATCTTTAGAAGACAGTTTGGGTTAAAACGCTGGGGTCGGGACGCGGGCGTGTTTTATCCAAAACACAGAGTGAGACATCTGAAATTAGCCTGACTCATCAAATCTCAGACGAGAGCTGACATACCAAACACACTGAGACTTATTGCGGCTCTGTGGAGCGGAGCGTCCTTTGACCCACCCTTCAGATGATGATGGGCATGCTGTTGTCCTCCTGATCAAAGAGGGGGAGGAATGAAAGCACATTATTGCTTCAAAGGCTTCAGTTTCTGTGTTCATGCATCTAAAAAAAAACAAAGAAATAATATAAAAATGATTTGAGCAAATTTCTCCCAACAAGAATGTCTAAAGTTTGCTTGCAAAGAGCTCGACTCTGGTTAACCACAGCAATCAAATGATGTGCTGGAACAGTGTTTGTTTTGGGCTCCAGATTTCTAGTATTATGGAAGATCAGCAAAGCCTGGCACACTCTGAATGTTGACTTTGCAAGATTTTTTACTTGCAGCACACAAGAATAACTACTAAAGCCCAGCTCCCCTACAGGCGGAGATCTTTCAATAATGCAGCAGGTATCTCACATATTTATCCTCCAGGCTACAAAAACGTCAAGGTTCTGTCTCCAGAACCTGCAAATCCAAAGAGACCCTTTCATTTTACTGTAACTCACTGAGAAATACAGCCTGTTATCCTGTACCTCCATCTAAAGATTCACATAAAGTAAAAACAATATTTCAAGCAAACATTTGCTTGTAATTTACTTATAATAAGCTTTAAGACGCCACACTGCTGGAGGAGTCTTGTGATCACAATGATGCACAAAACAGCAGCGTTGGTCAAAAGTGAACCGACAAGAAACAACTTCACTTCAAATCATCCCAAAACCACACAATAATACTGAAAGATCTTCACCTTTTCTGCTTCTGTGCTCTGTCTGTCTGTGGGAACCACCGGACCTACAATTAGGCCCTTAAAGGCTGATAAAGCCAAATGGCGACACCTGCTGGTCAGCCCTGTCCGTTGCAGTGAGTTCAGTTAAAAGATGAATTCAATGGTATATACCAGGTTTAGGCAATGCCAGGCCCCGAAGGCCGGTGTCCTGCAGGTTTTAGATCTCACCCTGGGTCAACACACCTGAATCAAATGATTAGTTCATTACCAGGCCTCTGGAGAACTGCAAGACATGTTGAGGAGGTCATATAGCCATTTGAATCAGCTGTGTTTGATCAAGGACACATCTAAAACCTGCAGGACACCGGCACTCGAGGCCTGGAGTTGCCTACCCCTGGTATATACAGTCCATAATTCATATAACGTTAATTAGGCATGATCTAATTACTGATAAAAGTCTTCTTAACAAAAGTTAGCTCCCCATTTTCCCCAGTTCCCAGAGATTATCAGCATGGTGTGTTATTGATGATCGTCTTTGTTGTGTATTTCAGTGTCTGAGACAGTCAGATTTCATTTAACGTTCTGATGATGATGATGTAATCAGCTGGTAAGACGGGCGCGACTGAATCCAGAGCAGTGAGAGGAGCACAGAAGCATTAAGAGTAGGAGAGTGTATAAGAGACACATTAAACACAACCTCCTCCTTACCTGGATAAGTGGTGCAGTCCACACAGGTGAGGCTTTAAGTACAAGGACTGTTTTTTACATTACATTTTACAACATCACACCATTAAGCATTAGTAAGGTATGAGATAATGTTTCATTCATATATCATTACTCCTCCTTAGTATGCCATTTATCAATACAGATGTGTTACTGTTGCACCACACAGAGCTATCGCTGCTGGTAATGATCATTAAAATATATCTGGATTTATAAATGACATACTAAGGAGAAGTATATAATGATGTATATAGTGATATATAATTGACAAATTAAGCACTTACTAATACTTTACCAATAGTGTGACATCATTATAAAGTGCTACTTTTTATGTGTTTAAATTCTTGAGGGGATTGTTTCCCCTTATTTCATTAAGTTAATAAAGGCCAATAAAACACATCAACATCCCTACAAATCACAGTAGCATGGATAATGGAAGCAGTGGGAGTTCTACCATTATAATCACAAATGACAGCGATACATTGACCAAGTTCTTTAATTGGACCCTACAAACCTTATAAAAAGCCAAGGAGCTCAAATTGAAAGTTTTAACAGCATAAAAAACCAAGAACAGTCCAGAAGGGCGAAACAAGGGGGAACCGAACAAACGGGACACTTTTAAAGTGCATATCGTTTGGTCAACATTAACCAATCAGACGATTTCACACTCTGGCCGAACCACTAACAAACAATAAATTAAGAATTCCTGTGCTCCACCCACCCAGAGACACCACCTTTGAATTAGGAATACTGTATAAAGTAAGTTTTATGAGTGATAAATAAAAGACTGGCTCCTCGGTCACAGTGGAGGGCAGAAAAGCATATTTCTGTTATTACTTCTTATTAATGCTTTATGACTCTTGAATATCAGTATTTATCCAAGCAATCATAATCACCTTCAGTATTCAAGGTAATCCCAGAACCCACAGAGGTATGTCAACGAAGTGTTACGGTACATTCATCAGCAGGACATATAACTTTACATAATATGGACAAAAACTTGCATTAAAATTACATACATCCTTCAATAATTAAGCCATTCGCAAAGCACTGCTAAAATGAAACAGGTACTTTGATAATGTTCAGATAAATAAAAGACTGCAAACCTGAAGACAAAAAAAAAAAAAAGACATTCTCAGCAAATCGGCCTGAAGCTATATACACAGAGACACACGGAGACGCCTCGCTACGCTTAAACACAGCTTTGATGAGAAACTGGAGACGCTACCGCACGACAGCCTGGTACGGCGTACGCACTCGTGCATGCAGAGGCCCGAGCGTGGAACGCGCCGTTTAGCTTGGGATATCCGCACTGGTGTTGCGGTTGTCGTATTTGTGGTGGATGATGAGCAGAACCACACCCAGGAAGAAGCAGATGGAGCCCACGGTGATGTAGGCGATGCCCAGGAAGGGGTTCTTTCCTCCCATCCAGGAGATGGTGCTCAGGATCATCCGCTTGCGACCATCAAAACTGAGTACGGGGTAATCTGATTACATGCGGTTAAAGAGAAACGACAGAGCGCGCGCACACACACGAACAACGATACACCCTTAATCTACTGAGATTCGAGAAACCAGAAAAATGATCTTTTTAAATATCTTTACACTCAATGGACACTTTATTAGGTACGCCTTGCTGTTGTCTTCACAACAGACTTAATGGCACAGTTTCAACAAGGTGCTGGGAACATTTTGATTTTGGAGATAAGGACAAACTCCTGTTTCACCACATCCCAAAAGTGTCTCTATTGCTTTAAATCCATTGACTTTGCAGGGCATTTGAGTGCACTGAACTCTTTATCACATTCAAGGAACCAACTTTGTGACATGGCGCGTTATCCTGCTGTAAGGGCCAACAGTAGATGGATACACTGTGGCCATAAAGGAATATAAAATAATAATCTATTTGTGGCCCAGAGTGGATACTTGAGTATATGTAGATGTGTTTAAAATATTTATATCTGCACACCTCTTGAATCAAAAGCTTCTCCGTGTGCTAATCAAAGAAGCAGAGATACTGCAAGTAAAGACCGTCTGATCTGTTAAGCTTTATAAGACACAAAAAACTCACGCTAGCCTGTTCAAAGCAGCATGTCTAACTCTAGTAATGAGATTACTGGAATGTAAAGGATACTGTAGGTGATGTTCAACATATAATTCCCGTTGGGGAGAGTTGGGGTGGTGCCAGACTTCTTCTGGATGATGCGATAGAGCTTCCGAAAGGTGGGCAATGCAGCCGTGCGCATCCACACGATGAAGTCCTCATTGATAAAGCCGTTGTTATCAGGATCCGACGGGTCCAGCTCGTACACCGGCTTCGCCCAGTTCACCGGCTTCGCTGTGTCTGAGAGAGATGAAGACAAAACCCAGCTGGTCATTGCAACTCGAACCTGCGAGCCTACAGGGTAGGGATGCACCGATACCACTTTTTTGGAAACGAGTACGAGTACTTGCATTTCAGTACTCGCCGATACCGAGTACTGAATAAAAACATGATTTAAATTTACAGGTAACAGCTTTAGTCCTATAATTTAACAAAAAATAAAACAAGGGACTGGCTTGGAATTAAGAATTATTATTTAAAATGAAAAGCATGTTGTATGCAACATATTACAGAATAAATAATTATGAAAAAAATATTTAAACAGTGACAGTGCAACTCACTCACTCGGCCCTTGTGATTAACCCCTTACATGCCGCTCAAACATAGACAGGTCTCAGACCGTGGTATCGGTCCCCGGTATCGGGGGACTTTTAACGAGTACTTTAGAAAATGTGGTATCGAGGCCAATACCAGATACCGGTATCGGTGCATCCCTACTACAGGGGCCTGTGAACTGTGTGCAGATGTCACCTCGGAAAGCTAAAGTCAGGTTGCTGTTTCCAGCAGGATTCCTGAATTTCACATGCTTGTCCGTCCACCACGCAATGCCTTTTTTTACCAGAGGAACTTCAATTTTGCTGTTGTTGGAATCGACGTAGTACAGCACCAGAGTGTCTGAAACACATAATCAGTATATTCAGTACAGATATCAGGCTCTACAAAGCTTTAACACAGCAGTTTTAAACTGTAGATAAGACTCCAGTTAAGCTAAACAGCTGAGAGAGGGAAAGTGAAGTTTTTCAACACACTCACCATTGAAAAGGCTGTTAGCTATGGCCCCACACGGAGCAATGGACACATCTCCGCTCTTACGGTACGGCTCACACTCCTTGCTGGGATCCTGGAAAAAGGACATAATGTTCACCTGATGGAAGAAACATTCACTGGATTCTCTGAATTATCTATAGGCACAAAAAGTACAGCAGCATACCGTCAGAGCAGACAGGTCACCGTTCAGCTGTCTGTCATCTCTGGACTTCACATAGCGTCTGTGGTTCTGGTAGAAGTTGGACAAGCCGTAGTACATGAAGACGTTGCTCTGTACGAGAGAAAAGACGGCATCGCTGACAGAATTAGGAATCAGTAACGACCAGGATGAATGAGCAGCTTTTCCGTGACAGGGTCTTACACACAATCTCTATGATCAACATAAATCATCAAGAAAATCATCAAGATTAAAAGATTCCCCTTCGGAAAACAGTGATGGAAATTCATTTGAACTCACTGGTTACTGGGACTGGGAGATAAAACCAAATCCAATGATATCCATGCATATTTAAAAATAAATAATACATTTGTAAAAAGGTTAACAACATAGAGGGGCTTTGTTTAATGTGGGACATGCGTCTTCTTGCCAGTCTGTGCCTTCATAAAAGGCTGTGGTGCTTGATCAGGTAGTGATGTTTCTCCCACAGCGTTACGGCACCGGTGTCATCTTTGTTTCGAGCAATCAGGCCAGTTTTACAAACTGCTTTTTGTGCGCACCATCACAGCTCACCTGGTTGAGTTAGCAACCCATATACCACAGGCTGGAGTCCTTACTGCAGGGGCCTGGGTTTGAGTCCGCGCAGGTTTATTTGAACCATTTCATTCCTGCTCGCTCTCCCTATTTTCTCTGCTGTCTGTTAAATGAGGACTAAAAAGCCCTAAAGTAAATTTTAAATAACCTCATTTTATACCTGTATAAAATGTTTTATACAGGTATAAAATACCTGTATACCTACTCCAACCAGAGACAATAACAGGTGCTGGAAATCTACAAGGAATATAAAAATAACATGGTACAACGCAATAGTGCTGCTGCAAAACGACAAGAGAGCAGCACTCCAGAAAATCATTAATCTTGCACATTCATAAGCGTTTGATTTCAGTATGAAGAGAACGCTGAAATAAACATTTAAAGCCCAGCTCATTTATTTTGTTGATCAGTGCTGCTGTTCGTTTCTACACAACTCACTTCATCAGGTTTGTTAAACTGAAAGAGCACATGATTCCATTTTCTGTTGAACGTGAATAACTTTGTTGACAAAAATACTTCACCTTCAGGTGATTCACTGTTCAGGATGCAGTGTACTTAATACAAATACTTCTTCTGCTTCTCAGAAAAGAAGCACGCAAACATTTTAATTAAAAAAAAAAAATGCTATTTTACAAGCTAAATGCAAGCTGTTAAATGAGACGAGTGCAGACGAGCAACTGAGAGCTTTTTATAAATAATCAATGAAGCCTTCTGAAAGCTGCAGAGCATATTTTAAACCTACAACAATCAATAGTAAAGCAGCCTCTAAACAAACCTTGAGTGTTTTTTGTTTGTACTCAAAATAGATCTTAATGGACAATTATTGTTAGGATTGCACAAGCAGCACTCTCCGTCCTGCAGGTAAATGCATGCATTATTCATTAACTTCCAATGCCTGGAAGCTGGTGGGGGATCTGAGCTCACCTCAAACGGCTGGAGCAAAGTGAAGTTGACGGTGCAGACACAGGGCTCTGTGGTGTTCCAGGTGAAGTTCTTTGCACAGTTGTAGCACGGGCTGTCACTGCTCACACCAGTGTAGTCGATCTGAAGCAAAGAGGAAATAAACTGATGTTGAAATACACTCAGTGCTCCGTCTATTCAGTGCAGCAACATGACTAGAAGAAGGTACAGACTTGAATCAAATACAGGAACACTTTGTTTAATGCACAGGCAGCAATCACTTATGATCACAGCAGCCCTCAAAGGCCCACTGCGAGGCAGGAACCCCGGACACATCCTGTGTTTCTTACCTTCTAGTCCAGCTTTGTTTAGACTGTTTTGAAGCCATGTGAAAGCCACTTTAGAGGCTGTGGTTTGTGGTGCTGTTAAACCACACTGCCCAAACTATGATCAGCCACACTGATATAAGCCGTGATCACTTTCTAGCCTCATTAATATTAAATATGTGGTGCCGACTCCCCATGTCTCTGATGTTTTTACCATCTAATATCGACCTTTGATACAAGTGTGTAGCAACCACATTTAAAAGTAACGTCGAATGAATGCGCTTCAAACTGAACTTCAACACTATGTTGTTCATCTTTACAATTAACATTGTTAACATTGGCGTGACGTAAAGAAGCTACGTCACTTATCGAAGAACCACTTATTCCTGTTTAGTGAGCCTCCTTCAGCAGGTTTACTGTGTGTATAAACGGTGTGTAGCTACACCGGGCTGTGTAGGAGAACCGAGAAGAAGCCAGAGTCGGTTAAAGGCGGACAGGAGCGCGACTGTACCTCAAACTCTTTGATGTTGTTCGATGTGACGTACAGGCCGATGCCGATGGGGATAAAGATGAGCCCAATGACGAAAAAAGCCGGCAGCACACTGCCTGCAGTGAGGATGGGCTGCCAGGCTGGAAGTCTCTGCTGTTTGAACGCCGTGTTGTCCGGTTTCTTATTTTTCGAAAGGCCAGTGCCGCTCGAAGCGCCGGAGTGGTGTCCGTCCTCTTCCTTAGCGTTGTAGCTCGACGCCATCATGGCTGCGGTCAGCTTCGAGTTAAATAATCCTCTCTGACAGACAGCCGAGCTGCTCCGTTAATCCCACACGTCAAGTAAGACACAGAGCGGTTAGGCAAAGGGTAAAACTGTGAGCGAAGTGAACTTTACCCCCAGTCTAATGAAAATATCTGCTCATTGTAGCGCTGACTTCTTGTTTGCCTTCAACTGCGGTTCTCTCTCCAGAAGAAGAAGCCGGAAGCTTTCGAACCAATAGCAAGAAGTAGCGTAGTAGTGACATCATCGCAAACATTAGGGTAACGCCCCTTTGTCACTGACAGCTGATGGTACCTGTAGGCGTCTGTGCTCGGGTTTTAACGTGAAGGCTCTACATGTTTGACTGTTTTTAACCTTTTTTCTCTGTCGTCTGTCCCTAGAATCCTCCTCAGTTACACCAAACCTCTGCACGTCCTCCTTCACTACATCCTTGAAGCTTCTTTGTTGTCTTCTTCCTTTCTTCATACCTGATAGCTCCATATTTACCATCCTTTGTCCAGTGTCTCCTCTGTCCAAGCTATCTCAACATCACCTCTCTAACCTCACTTCCTGGTCACTCCCAATGAAAACCTTCAAAATCTTCAGTGTCACCATCTCCAAACCATGCATCACAGCAGGTCTCACTGCCATCTTGTAAACTTTCCCTTTCCCTCTTGCTGCTATCCTTTTGTCACAAATCACCCCTGGCAGTGCTTTCCGGATGATCTGATATCATCGTGTTGGTGTTGTTCCCACATCATCATAATAAATGTTGTTCCGGGTTTCTCCTTCACCTCTCTTTGGATGCTTGACCCCAGGTGTTTAAGCACATCTACCTTCACGACCTCTGCTTCTTGCACCGTCACTGTCTCATTGTTTTCTTTGTCTGGCCTCGTGCACATTGCTTTTTAAAGATTTCTGTTTATATTACAGGAATCAACCAGAATATTTGTTATTCCAAAAATATTTACGTAAAGCACAGGATATGAATTTTTTCATTTCCCTCAATCCTTGGATGCAGGCCCGGGCAAGAAGCACTGGTTGCAGGTACACAGATGAGTTAACATAAGTGTCTGCATAAATGATCACACCACACTTTGCTCTAATATCACTTTTATTTACAATATTTTCAATACAAATCCTTTAGAAATGCACCAAATTTTCACATAATTGTGTACTTTTTGTGTCTAATATAAAACAAATAAACTCATTATAGATTAAATATCCACCCCAAGAAAGAAGCCATTGATAGCAGCAGAGTCTTACCCAAATGCCCATCACAACACACTGTAAAAAACAACAAAACAAATCATGGATGTTTCAGTCTAAATGGCAGAAATGCAAATAAGAAGTAAAGAAGTAGAAAATACCTTATAAAAAGTATAAAATCAGTCTCCTGCTTAATAATAATAATAAAGAAATGCCTTGTAAACTATAGTTGAGTTGTACTCAAACACCACAGCTTTTACTATGAATCTCTCTGAAGCACCATGTAGATACGTTTGGTACTGTGTCTCTCAGGCTTTTCCTCCATTCTGTAAAGTACTGCTATTCACGCTGGATTTCTTAACTTCTATCCTCATAGACTGACTCTCAGCCCGCGACTCCAGTTTCACTCCACCGGAGACCCCCAGGGATCCCAGCGCAGCCTTTCCCGTCTTCAGGCTCTTGGACATTGGGATGCGGGTCAGCCCTGAGCGCGGTGGCTGGGCATCGTGCCCGGTCTGTTTGACAATAGAGAGAGAGTACAGTTTCTCAGGCAGGAGAATGAAAACAGTTGAGCCACACCGACACTAAGTTATGGATTCATGGTAAAAATCATGCAGGAAACAGGAATTGTAAATTAGTGCAATGTAACTGATCTTATGTGCTAAAAGAGCAGCACAAATGAGAAATGTAAACATTTATTTTTCACTGAGCGAGCGAGTGCTTGTCCAGGCCAGGTTTCAGTACGCTGCTGACGGTGCCAAGCTGTTTTGTGTCAGCCAGAGCGCGGAGGGCCCCGAGCCACGGCTGTTTGTGAATGTAAACAGTAAACACAGTGTAACAACTATAAATTACAGCCTGATTAAAGCAGGGTGGCAAAATTCCACCTCATTATCTCTGCTGCTCTCAGACCTGCACATGGCCCCGTTTCTGTCACACTACCCATCGGATCCACAAAGAGCAGAGTAAAAGGGGTCCCGGGAAACACCACACACAGTGCTGCATTATCTCTCATCTCCAGAGATGTGAAAAGAAGCTCATGGTGAACTTAGGAAACCGCTATCAGCTTGAGTGTTCCTATCAACTCTTTGATCCAAAAATGTAAAAGAAAATGAAGAAGGTAAGGAAAAGAGATGATCCAACTTAAAGAAAACAGGAATTATCCAAAGCTGGATGAAGGAAAACTTACCATGCCTTGTGTCGTTCTGGAAGAGGAGGACGTAACAGGAGAAATTGTAATGCTGCTCATCACTTTGCTCTGCGTGCTCCTGGTAGTAGTGGTGGTGATTTGACGAGGCGAGCGCAAAACTGTCCCAGTCGATAAGGTCATTTCCTTGCTCTCTGTGACAGCAGCCACCGGCCTGACGACCATCTTTGGGGCGATGTTGTTGCCTAGATGAATGTGGATCTTGCTATCGTCAGTCGTGGTGATGATACTCGTGTTGCCGTGACCCTTTCGTACAGGCGATGGGACCATCTGCTTCTCGGGGGTAACCTTGAACACGGCTCGGCCCATGGTCATCTCCTGAGGTTCTGGGGAGGCAGATGCTTCGCACGCTACAGCTGTGCTCACTGTCATGATGGAGACAGGGGACAAGGGTCTTCCTGAGTTAGTGGAGGAGATTCGGCTGGTTTCTGGAGACTTGGCTCTAGATATAGCTGTGATAGTGACTGGAGACTTGGCCCTTTCGGGGCCCTGAGACACAGCGGGGGACTTTCTCCGCTGGGTCGGAGCAGTGCCGGTGGGAATGATGGTGATTCTGGATTTGGGTTGAGATGGATTGGGGCTGAGGGGAGCGGAACTAGAGAAAACGTCCCCAGCAGTCGGGCTTCTGATTTCAAGAGTTGCCATGTTGTTTTGGTGATCTGGTGTCACTCGGATGTGGAAAGGCTGACCTGGCTTCTGGGGCATGGTCAGCTCAGAGGAGAAGCTCTCTCCATTGTGCAGTGGCTTCTCCAGGTGGGTCTCTTGAGGGCTGTTGTCCTTTCTTCTCATCCAGGGAATCCAAGATCTCTTGATACCTAAATCACTGCCAGATGAAGGTGAACGCTCAACAGCACTGCCTTTCTCTGCTGGCTTCTTCAGGCACTTCTGTCTTAAGTTGTTCATAATGTGGTTCTCTTCTTGAACAGACTTTCTTATAAAGCCAGCCGGGGTATCCTCCTCTGCTGGCTCGGAGGACGACGCTTCTGTCTGCACGCCAGTGGAGGTCACCGCCACGTCCACTATTCTTCTCCCATTCAAGCTGGGTCGCAGCGCTCGACTTTGACGCTTAGCCATCTCCAGTTCTTTGGTGAGATGGAAAACTTCAGTGCTCATGTTCTTGGCTTTCTCTTCTTCTTCCAAGAACCTCTGCTGCAGGACGGAGAAGTCCACTTGGAGCTGAGAAAGCTGGTCTTCTTTGTGCATGAGTTCGTGGATCTTCTCCTTGAGCGCTACCACGTCACCTTGCAGTTCCCTGGTTCTGGCCTCCTCTCTCTTGCAACGTTGACGCAGATCTTCCTCCTGGCTTTCCTCCTCTCCTTTCTCGATTGCTTTATTCCGTGCTATCTGAGTCCGCATTTCCTCCACCTGCTGGGACAGAATGTTGGCTTTGTCCTGTTCACTCATGAACTTTTTCTCCAACATGTCGTACTGATCCTCTGTCTTGAGAAGATCTCCCTCTACCACTTCGAGCTGTTTGAGACGGTTTTTCAGGCGCTCAATTTCAAACGTCAGCTCCTTAACTTTGTTGTCATCTCTGATGATGGGCTCAGATGTTCTCTGCATGTCACATTTCACTGAATTCTTTCCAGAAAGTTTTTCTGCTTGCTCAAATCCATCTAACTTCTTTTTCATTTGGTTGACTTTAGAGCTAAGGTCCTTAGTTTTATCAATTTCATAAGCTAGCTTAGTGCTAAGCTCGCCCTTTTCATTCGTTAAAGTCTCTATTTTGGTTTCCATCTCTGATTTCAATTTTAGGAGCTTTTTGCTTTCTTCTATCAGCTTCTCTGTCACTTCCATAACTTTATTCTGCTCAGCTTTGACCAGGTTGCTTAAATCGTCCTTTTTCTCCTCACATGACTTCACTGTTTCCATCAGGGTCTTTCGTTCTTCCATCAATGCGACGGTCAGTGATTTAAGCTTACTGAGGTCATCCTTAAGGCTCAGCTCAGACTTTTCCAGCTTTATCTCAGATGACTCGAGCTCTTTCATACGAATCTTGAGAGCTACAACTTCGTCTGAAAGCTCTTTGGTCAGGCCCTTCTCTTTTTCTAGAGCACCGTGTAACTGTGCACACTCGGCTTTGCTAACGCTAAATGCTCCCTCGAGTTTTTCCAATGCCATGATTCTTTTTTGGAGCTTCTCCACTTCCAGTCTGAGGTCTTTACTCTTATTGTCCTCCTCTTGTAGCCTCTTCCGTAGCTCCTTACACTGATTTTCTGTTTTAATAATCTCCTCATCCTTTCCTTCCATCTCCAGCACTCGTTTTCTCAAGTTCTCTAATTCAGCAATCAGGTTTGAGTTGTCACACTCCCCCCTGCTGATCTTCTCCCTTAGCTCATGCAGTTCCTCCTCAGATCTCCTCAGTGCTCTGTTGCTTTCCTGTAGCTCCGCAACCTCATTCGTGAGGCCTGAAAGTTTTGTATTTAGTTGACGATTGAGAAGCTCCTGACCGGCTAGCTTGGCACTCATCTCTTCGTGTTGTTGCTTGAGCTTGTCGGCTTTCTCTTTAAGCTCGGCCTCGAGGCTCAGCACCCTGTGTCCATCTTCCTGAGCACGCTGCCTGGCTTCACTTAGAGCCTGCTCACGCTGCTGCAGCTGCTGGCTGAGCTCCTGGACCCGCTGGCTCTGCTGGTCTATTTGTTCCAGGTGCTGCTGCCGCTCATTGACCAACATCAGGGTGAAAGACTTCAGCTTGACCAGCTCCTCTCGCACCTTGGTCAGACGTTTGGCGTGTTCGTTCTCCTTTCTGAGCTGGTAGGCTTTCTCGTTCTCAAGCAACTTCTTCAGTCTGAAAGGAACAAAAAAAGAAAGGGCATTATTCTGGAAGGTCACTGACTTTAAACTTGAAATTTGCATGTACGGGAGGAAACTAGAGTCACAACTCCAACAGAGTGAATCTAGGAGCCTGTGGCAGGGATTAAGGACAATAACGGATTATGAAGCATCAACAACCGGTATGACGAACGCAGACTGGCAGACAAGCTGAACACTTTCTATGCTCGCTTCAAGGCTGCATCATCAACAAGTGCCCAGTGGAGAGAGTGGACAACTTCAAATACCTCGGAGTTCACATCACGCAGGACCTGTCATGGTCCTGCCACATCAGCACCGTGGTGAAAAAGGCCCGACAGCATCTCTACCAGCTCAAACGCTTGAGAGACTTCCGACTGCCCTCCAAGGTGCTCAGGAACTTTTACTCGCGCACCATAGAGAGCATCCTGACGGGAAACATCTCCACCTGGTTCGGGAACAGCACCATGCAGGACAGACGAGCTCTACAGAGGGTTGTGCGATCAGCTCCGCTCCGAGCTCCCTGACCTGCACTCAATCTACAGCAGGCGGTGCTGGACCAAGGCCAGGAAGATCGTGAAGGACCTCAGCCATCCCAACAATGGACTGTTCTCTCTGTTGAGGTCAGGAAAGCGATTCTGCTCCCTGAAGACCAACACAGAGAGATTGAGGAGGAGCTTCTTCCTGCAGGCGATACGGTCTCTCAATCACACCACCACACAGTACTGACCCACACATATAGTTCTTACACACACACTGGACATTCTGGACATTTGTTTACACCAGTGGCCACTGCACAACTACACTGCGTGGTCATCTAATCTAATCACTCTATCACAAGTCACTTAAATAAATCACTTTAAGCATATTTGCACTGCACAAGACACTTACATGTGGATTGCACAGCCCTGGACATTATATTTCTTGATACCATTTAGTACTTTTACAGCTGCTGGTATTGTTCTATATTTCTTCATATATTCTTATATATTTCTATATTGTGTAATTTGTTGTACAATTATTTTATTTTTAACTTTAATATCAATATTTTATTTTATTCCTTCCAAGCTAAATTTACCCTTCATTTTAATTTTCAGATTTATTTCCTATCCTATTCATAGTCTTTTTTTCTTTAGGTCACGAGCAGTTGTCTAAGCATTTCACTGCATATCCTACTGTGTATGACTGTGTATGTGACAAATAAAATTTGAATTTGAATTTGAAAACTTTATGCACTGACTCCACACTCTAAATCAAACAGTGGTATAAACAAGCCCAGCACTTGAAGCTATCTAGAAAGAACACGGATAAAACAATTATCAGTCACAGTCCTGGTAGAACACATAATTCATGCTACAGTGTCCCAAACAAGCATCCAGAGGAAAACCTGTCAGAATGAAACACTCCAACATTCCTACTATTTTCAATCCTGCCAAAGCAATAGTACAAGAGAACAAACTGCTACTGAGTTTCACCAACACCCCCTCACCAAGCAGTCATCTTTTCTCTTAGCTCCTTTCTATGCTGCTCATGTCCATTCTCATTTCCAGCTCGAAGAAAATCCATACAAAGCAGAATGCATGCAGATGCAGTTCCTGCCTGTACACTCCCGGGGATATTGTAATACAATATTCAACCTGAACCTTTTTGCATTGCAAATTAAACCAAATTACAAGAAGCATCAGCACAACAAGGATGACTGTGCATTTTAAACAACTCGTAAAGAGACTAAATGAGCTCCATTCAAAATGTATGTGGTCACAAGACCTCAGAAACTTGCTAGATTTAAAACTTACCCACTATTGATGCTCTACAAGTAGCACATGAACCCTGTTCTGCCCGTGCAAAAATCCACAGTAGCAGCAATAGGAGTAGCAGAGACCTCCTGTCACTTAAATCTTCCACCGGCACACTCCAGGCGTGGCATGAGGGCAATGAAAGGTGAATAACTACTGCGAGGAAACAGCAGACTTCTAGTGAGTGATGCCACCTCATCCATGTAAAGCAGTGTGAGAGTGTGTGAGAGAGAGAGCTCTGCTTCAGACACTGTGAAGGGGGTGGGACCCTTCCACAGAACCAGTGTTTTGCAAAGCTCCCCTCAGTTTTAATGCTTTTTATAAAAATAGAGATTAGCCCAATATAACTTTGTTTCCAAGTTTACTCCAAAAAAAATGAATTAGTGTTAATGCTTTCTGAGGCTCACATTCAAAGTTATATCATTGTTGCTCCATTTTCCATTCTGTGTGCAGGATAATGTCTCTGCTGTGAGCTCACTGGTACAAGAGAGAATGTCTGCTGCAGTTGCACTTTAGGGGAACCTGGACATGAATGAGGCTCCCTGCAAAGTCTACATATGATGAGGAAACCAGATATGGAAGAGTTGGATGCCTCCCTTGAGGTGACGGAGACATGGGAGGATAGAGACATGGCAATAAGAGTACGAAGCGCTACATCCAGACTGCAGCGCGGGGCCGTGTAGCTACAGTTAATCATTTAAACAAAACCACAGTTTAAAAAAAACCACGTCTGCCAGTGAACTTGTAGATAAACATCGACATTGATTCATAATGCCAGCAGCTTCCATTGCCAAGTGTGTTTAGCATACCTGGCTACTGTACAAAGAGGCCGTCCACATGTGAAAGTGTAGCTCATAACATTTCATACTTACACAGTCAGAAGTCACTGACACCCTAGAAACTGGAACTCTAAAATTACTTTCATGCAAAGGTCAGAGTCATGATGTCAGAGGGGTTTGGCACTTGTGGCCAAGTCATGTAGATTTCTAGTTTACTGTTACTAAGGAAGAAATAATTGTGGTGTACAATGTCCAAAATGGGAAAATACAAGTGTTTGTGTTACCGTTTCTATGAAGCACAGCTTAGCTTGTGTTTCAACTTTGCAAGAAATTGCTTTGCGTCCATGTAAAAGTGTGTGTGATCTAAAAGCCTGTGTCAGTAGGATGAAGATGGATGTAGAAAACAAGTGGCAAAAGGTGCAGAGCCTGAGCTCTGTGCACTCTGACTTGGTGTTAAAGGAGAGCAGACAGCATGCTCGATAACGGCAAACAGTTTAAGTTTGGAGGCCACGTCTTCATTTTGTGTGCGTGACTTTGCGCTCTTTGAAACTCCCGTCAGGAGTGGGAGCTGCTTCCTCCGTCAGTCTGAACACATTCCACTGTGCCACTTGAAATATTTAACATCTTGACACATAAATTACTTGTTGTCTGAGAGGGTGTTAATCGCTGATGGCTGCCGGTCTGAAGGAGCTTCTTCTCTGCCCATTTTCTGCATTCCTCAAGGTGTTTGGCACAAGAGCGTTTGACTTCTCTCTCTTCACTCTCATCTAGATGGCTGGAGGAGATCACATCCATAAGGATGAGAGCATGACACGCTTCCATCTCACCTGAGAGAGTGAATGACTGTCTGTTTGCATGTTTTTGTGTAGCTGTTAGCACTTGTGTCATGTTCTCTTTTAAATCTGTTTTTCCTGTTTATGTTAACCCCTCCAGCCCCTGGCTACTTTTTTTCACTTTCTAGGTAAAGTTTTAGTGAATAAAAACTCCATAAATCTAAGGCCTAAGGGAAAAACCTGCTACTGTGTGGACAGCAAACGTCTGTCCCATCTCTCAGTGCAAGTGAGATTTGAAAAACAAAATTGGAAGTTTTACTTCCGGCTAAACAAAATTGATGTAAATTAGACAAGAATAACACTGCGTGAGCTTTACTGCGAGCTCCGTCAGGCTTTCTCTTTAATGAATATACCATGGACATGTTAGATTTCCTCCTGGAGTTGAGCTGTTTTCGCATCCCTGTGTATGGTGCAAATAGAGGAATCTGAAACGTGCAGGTGTTGACAGAGTAAAGACCTGGCAGAGTTCATCCTCTCTGCTCTCTCTCTTTGGGGTGACAGAGGCCGCCATGTGTGCGAGCCAAGGAACCTGCTGGAAACCACCTGGCATGAGATGGGGATCAACAAATGATCGAGTAGAAGTAAATTAACCCGTTTAGTTATGATTTGGTCGCTATTACCAACCGCAGCACTTACAGCTAAACTTCACTTATCCTTATCTCTCTCAATAAAGGTTATCTTATCTTATTAATTATAAAGTTTCAGATCAGATTCTTTTGGAGTAAAGTTGTGGAATGTCACTCAAACAACTTCACAAATATCAATTAGTTGTTTTCCTTCAGAAATGTTACAATAACCTCATTTGAATATTTGCAGACTCCTTTTGGTTCATGTCGGTGGTAAAGACGGACAATTTTATAGGTGTGGTCAGGGTGAGACCACTACCTATGTACCTCACTGCTTATGCCAGGGGTCTCGAACTCCAGTCCTCGAGGGCCGGTGTCCTGAAACTTTTCCATGTGTCCCTGTTGCAACAAGCCTGAATACAGTTAGTAGGTCATTAGCAAGACCCTGTAGAACGTGACTGCATGCTGAGGTGACAATTCAGCCATTTGATTCATGTTACAGCAGCTCATGAGTGAATGAACATGGTGCAATAAAAGTACTGTTAGAAGTAATTTTTCCACTTCAGCACGCAGTCAAGTTCTATACTCTTACTAATGACCTACTAATTGTATTCAGGCGTGTTGCAACAGGGACACATGGAAAAGTTTCAGGACACTGGCCCTCGAGGACTGGAGTTCGAGACCCCTGCTTATGCAACACAGAAGAGCTCGACCAGTCCAGCTAACACAGCAGGATACACCACAGACAGGTCAGCAGTCCCTCTTTCCTGTTGCTAAAACTCATGAAATATATGCAGTTTAAGCTGGTTGTGTGCACTCTTTCACTAGGGCTCTGTTTAAAACAGGGGTGGGGAACTCCAGGCCCCGAAGGCTGGTGTCCTGCAGGTTTTAGATCTCACCCTGGGTCAACACACCTGAATCACATGATTAGTTCATTCGCAGGCCTCTGGAGAACTACAAGACATGTTGATGAGGAATTTAGCCATTTGAATCAGCTGTGTCAGATCAAGGACTAAAACCTGCAGGACTCCGGCCCTCGAGGCCTGGAGTTGGACAGTGCTAGATTAAAGTATCAAATTTCACATAAATTTACTTTAGATTAGTCTTTCTCAAACTGTGGGGCGGGCCACAGTGGTTGGTTACTGCAGGTGGTCGTTTCTGTGGGTAAATTCAGCTGCTTATTTCCCAGCTGTGTCGTGTGTGTGTGTGTGTGTGTGTGTGTGTGTGTGTGCCCGTGCCCGTGCCCGTGCAAAGAGGTAATGTCACAGTTTTAAAGCAACTTTTTCACAGTCATTATAAATTGCCACATAAGTGCTCCAGTCTGTCTTACAGATGATTATGTCGTCCACATATTTTGCTGTTATTTTTATTTTGCAAACTATGAGTGCGAATAGCTTTAAATTATGCATCGCCGTCCGTTTGTGGAAGCTGCAACAAAACAATAACAAAAGAATAATCTCCAACAACCAACAGTCAATTAAACCCTTTTATATGGGAGTGTTTGCAGTTAGCAGGGCCTTCTCTCTCATACACTCCCATGGCACAAATACGCTCTCACATACAGGCTTGCTTTATCTCTATGAGCCTTCTAAACACAGAATTTCACCATCTCCCCTCCTGTGTTGTGTGTCCATGCAGCCGCTCTGAGGTTGCGAGCCCATGTCACAACCTCAGCAATGAAGCTCTGACATGTCCTTTAGCCCTGCGCTTGTCTTTCCTGCTGTTCTTCCACCCCATGGCTCTGTGTCCTCTTCTCTCAATATCTGACCTGTGTCTTTCCCACAGCAGTCCAAGTCCACCCTGCCTCTGGCCTCTCTTTCCTTGAGCTGCGTGACTCTCCCCTGCATACAAAGCTATGCGAGGTTATCATTCAGTAAGCGGCACCTCCCTGTCTTCTCCCATCTCGCTTGCGTCACAGGTTCGATGAAGCCATCTTTCATGCAGTCTGAGATGTTTTTCAAGCATTCCTTCCCTCGACTCTCTCCCTTGAGCCACTGGATGCACTGGCTTCATAGACTACACTGGAACTGCACTTTATGCTTTCTTCTTCTTCCCCTGCTGCTTTTACCAGGTTCTCCTTCACAGTTCCTCCTTTTACTTCTCATACCTGTAAAATTCTGTATGAGCATCACATGATGTTTGCAGTGCTACAGCAATAAATTTACTTTCTGTACACCATTTTTTCACTTTATGTGCATATTGCTTTCTGTTAAATGAACATATTTGTAGGTGCTTCTCTCAAAGCTTATTTACCAAATGATTTAAAATAGCGGGGCAGCTAAACAGTGTCCAGGTTCAGATAATGGTGTTGCAATTTTACAGCCGCTGGCTCTTGCATTCCTTTCCTGATCTCCTCACCTTTCTCTCTCCTGCTCCAGGAGGTTGGTGAAGTCGTCGCTCTTGTTCATGTAGTCGGCGTGCTTCCGCTTCTCTGTGTCCAGCTCGTGGATCGTTCGCCGGTGGCACTTTTCTGCGAATAGCAGCTGACCCAGCATCCGCCGGTACGTCTCCTTGTGCTTCTCCTGCAGACGCTCGAGCTGAGACGGCAAAGACGAACACGCACACACAGAAACAAATAATTCCAGTTGCTGTGGTGCAACATGCCGAGTGTTTTGTAGCAACAACCTCCTGCCAGGTGGTGACAAAAACATTACTTTTATTAGTTTCTGTCTTGTGATTTCTTGGATTTCGAGGGTCTTGAGGCCTGTTAATAAAAAAGTAATTTTGATCATCCCTCAGGGTTTGTGACTGACACTCGCCTACTAACCTCAGTCATCGGTTTCTGGTAGACACTGTGGTTGTGTGGTTTGGTGCCTGTGATGACGCCGTCTCTCTGAAGGGCCTGGAGGGCCGAGCCAGGGACCGCGGCGCCATACTGTGACTCAAGGGCTTCTGGGGAACTCTGTTTGGACTTCAGCATGCAGATAACATCCTCTCTGGCCTGAAGTTACACAGAAATGATACAGAGGGTGTTAAAAACTTGCTAGTCTTTGCTTTGTGGATCACCAGTTTACCTTTCAGAGTTCTCTAAAGTACCAACTCGATAAAGTCTAAGTGTGGTTGTCAGTTTTCTCTGGTATGTTACATTTTAAACCACAAGAGAGAGCTGTTGTGCAAAACTTGCAGTTACTCAAGCCAATAATGTTCAGGTACTGCGCTCATCCACCTTTTCTCTTATCATTGCACTTGTCCTGCTTACAGCTGCAGATCACATACAGAAAGCTAAACACAAAGGGAAACAATGCCTCGCCCACCTGAATCTCTCCTTCCATGATTCCCAACAGTGTCAGCAAATCCTCTTTAGACAGATCCAGGATGTTCTGTCTTTTATCTCCAGCCTTGGAGGAATCCAACGGTTTGTCTTTGTCAGAGATCACCTCGACCTCCACTGTTTCCTCACCATCTTTCTGCTGGACTTTGGCCTTCAGGGTCTTCACAGGCAGGCTCACTTCCTGTTCTTGGTCACCCTGTGGAACTCCAAGTACCCCATTGGCTGGGGTGTCCACCCCACTGCTTTTGGATCTCATCCTACCTGAACCAGAGAGAGAAGGAACAGGTTTCTCTGTTTTTAATTCAGCCTTTTATTCGGTTGCATCCCACTACCATTCATCTTTTTCCTTTCATAGGTATTTTTGGTTCAGGAGTGTGTTGTTTGAGTTTGGCTTCCATTCCTGTTCACATTAACAGACCTTCTGACCTGCACTGATCCGATGACAAACACAAGCACAATCATTGTGTTTGTATTAAAACTGGATAAACATGTCTTCTGTTAACATCCCTAATCTGGAGTGAATATCAATAATTACCCACCTGTGTGTGTGTGTGTGTGTGTGTGTAGTCCCAAAATCACAAAGGCATATAAGGGTGAGTGTTGGTAGAAGTGCATGTACTTATCACTGGTTCACAACTTCTGCTGTCATTTCTGAATGTTTTAAATAATTTAAAAGTAGTTTGCAACTGAGCCTGTGCACAGCATGAGTTCATTTGTATTTATGAGTCAAGTTTACAGTTGTCAAAGGTTGGAGACACAGCTACAGTCAATTTAGAATAACCAATGAACCAAACCGCCGGTGTGGCTTCTCAGTCACAGTAATCCACACAAACTCCACAGAGAAAGATTCAAACCCACGACCTTGGTGCTGTGAGGTGACCATGCTAACCACTGAACCACTCTGCCACCCTCTTCAGTTAATATCATTTTTTTTAAAGTTATGAAAGCAGTGGGTACAACTTTTGGAGGACATGGATACACAAACTAATTTATATTTATCCTCCTACGACCTGGTGTCCACACATGTGGACGTCACATTTTGGGTTATTTAGGCCAAAATCCTCAATTTTGCTCTTCAAGGGCCTGATATCCACTTACGAGGACATTATGCTGCCACTGTTCTATTGAAATTTTAAACAAATATCCTCATATGTGGCTCTCATTTTTCTCAGAAACAAAAAAAAAAGGTCAAAAAAAAATCTGGTAATTCTTTGTTTTTACATTCATCAGGTGCCAATCAGCCCAAATATCAAAGAGAAACTTAAAATGCATGTTGTGGAAGAGTTCAGGTCTTAGGAGGTTAAATTAGTTACAAAAAATGGCAAAAATGTGACATTAAAATTTCCACATTTCTGTGATGCTAAAACAAAAGCTAGGGGCAAAGACCTCTACCCAGTTCTCAAGCTGGGAGCTGACTCCACACACGAGAACAACAACCAACAATGTTAAGAGACTGAAGAGAAGTTTGTTTCTCTGTCTCTGTGAATGTGAAAACGTGCGTGTTCTTGTGTGTGTGTTCACGTTCTGTACGAACAGAGTGCTCTTTGTGATCGGTTTCAGATATGACATCAGCAGCTCTTTATAATTACAAACAGAAAAGCACCCTGAGCACCTAGAGTCCCCCTGTAAGCCCACAGTGATGTCATAGCGCCCTGACCTCTGAATCATCCCAAATAAGCCGTCCAAACTGTCAGGACTTCTCTCTGGTGCACGTTCATGGAAGTGTGCGATAGAATTCACACATATGCTCTACTGGAACATCAGTAACTATGCGTATCAGTCCAACCTGATAAAAAAGTAAAGCTCAGTTAGATTTTCTATACAATTTTGAGAAGTTTGAAAGAGAGTCTATCAAACTGCTGCTTCACATCAAGAGAAATGCTTATCTTCTTCAGTAATAAAGGTCACCAAAGTCAAGACTGCAGTGAATTCCAATGACGCTTGAAACCGATCTCTTTGAATCCCACTTATTTCGGGGAAAAACACCCATGTACGAAAATTGGGGTGCAAGATAACAGTGGCAGCATCTCTCAGTTCAAATAAAGAGGAAAGAAAATCAAACAAACGGACCCATTAAGTGCATCCTTTATCTCGGAGTTCAGAGAGTGCACTTTGGCTCCGAGGAGATCTGGTTCTTAACTGGAGATTAATGGCGGTGCCTTCTTTCCTGCTCATACCTATTAGTTTCAGCTGTAGGCTCGCTAACGTTCATTCCAGTGTTGTGGTGCAGCAGTGTGCGCGAGTGCTGATAGTGTTGGGTCCACCATTCAAACTGTGCCAGTGTTTCTGAATGATGCCCAGAGGTCGAGGGCATTAAAATGACCACCTCTGGGACACGAGCGTGACGAAACACAGAAACATGTGTAGTGCTGCAAATGACTCTGGCAGACTTCCTAAGGACAAGATGGTTGACACCGAGTGAGGACCGTGATGGTTTATTTTTAATTTCTGGGCCGACGCCATGAAAATCCAGCTACTGTAACAGCTCGGCTCACTTTGCAGTGTTACTATCGTTCAGCAGAGAAGGCAGGCGAGTGCAGTTAGAGCTGACAGATGTAAGAATAAAAATAGCTTCAGGTCAAATTCAGTCTTGTACAATAAAAATTCATATGAGGAAAATGTAAGAATGCATTAAAAGTAAAGCAAACAATCAAAACAAGGTTTCAGACAAACTGCCCCAGAACACAAACATTAATTCTGATCTTATTGTTGAAATGCAGCTCACTTGACTTCACGGCAACTATATATGTTTTTATCATGTTTAGCTCTGAATAAAGGCTTTTGTCCTTTTTCCTAATAGGGGGCGGGACCCTATCTCGCTACTACAGGCTCAGAGGCAGGTCACACCCCGGGCAGGTGACCAATCTGAAGCAGGGCTTTGAGTAAAACATACAAAACTTTATTTAAACCTACCAGCTAATGCAGGGGTGGGCAATCTCAGTCCACGAGGGCCGGTGTCCCTGCAGGTTTTAGGTCTCACCTTGGGTCAACACACCTGAATCACATGATTAGTTCATTACCAGGCCTCTGGAGAACTTCAGGACATGTTGAGGAGCTAATTAGGCCATTTAAATCAGCTGTGTTGGTTCGAGGACACATCTAAAACCTGCAGGGACACCGGCCCTCATGGACTGAGATTGCCCACCCCTGAGCTAATGCCTTTCATTTAGGTTTTTGGAAATGGCACATCATTTTCTACTTAGTTTAGCACTGATTTACAGTACTAATTATCCTCCTCATGAAAGGCAGTATTCACTCTTCTTTTATCTCTTGTTTGGCCTCCACCAGCTGAATATACAACTGTGTCCTCACAGGAACGGTTCTTGCAAAACTAAAACACGGATCGTAAAGAAAGCTCAGATGAGTCCATCCAGCACTCCGTGGCTCCCGCGCCGCCACCCGCCTCGTCCGCTGGGGGTTCTGGCGAGTCCGTCCAGCCTCCCGTCTCCGCTGGGGGGCCCAAGGGGCCCGTCCAGCCACCTGTCTCCGCTGGGGGGCCCGAGGGGCCCGTCCAGCCACCAGCTGCTCCACCGGCAGCCTCATACACGTCTGCAGTAGCAGTGTCATCCACGCCGCCGCCAGCTGCAGCGCCTCCGCGTCTCCTTCCTCGTCAGCTGCAGCCTCCGCGTCTCCTTCCTCGCCAGGTGCAGCCTCCGCGTCTCCACCCACGCCGTCGCCTGGTCCAGCTCCAGCATCATCAGCTTCATCCCCGTCTGTAGCATCAGCATCATCAGCTTCTGCTTCCGCCTCGTGTGGTCCATCCTCGTCTGCAGCGTCAGCTGCTGAGCTGCCGTCTGGTCCTGTGCCCACCGAGCCTCGGCCAGTACGCCTGACACTTAAGAGCCGCCGCCGCTTTCCGCGGCCGGCCCCCTGAACAGCTCCGTCGTCTCCTTCGCCGCCGCCGTTGCCTTCCGCGCGGCCAGCCCCCTGAACTGCTCCGTCGTCTCCTTCGCCGCCGCCGTTGCCTTCCGCGCGGCCGGCCCCCTGAACAGCTCCGTCGTCTCCTTCGCCGCCGCCGTTGCCTTCCGCGCGGCCAGCCCCCTGAACTGCTCCGTCGTCTCCTTCGCCGCCGCCGTTGCCTTCCGCGCGGCCAGCCCCCTGAACTGCTCCGTCGTCGCCGCCGCCGCTGCCTTCCGCGCGGTCGGCCCCCTGAACTGTTTCGCCGCCGCCATTGCCGTCCGCATGGTCGGCCCCCTGAACTGCCCCTGTGTTTGGGCTGTTTTCTTGGGCTCCGGTGTTTGCTGTGCTCTGCTTTTGTTTTCTGTTCCGAGCCCTCCGTCCTGGGCCCCCGCCGCCCGCCCTGGGTTGTTTTCTGTTTGGTTTTGTTTTTCTGAGTTTCGGTTGTCTGGAGCCAGCCCTTAAGGGGGGGGGTGGTACTGTCACGGTCCTGGGTCTTCTGACTCAGCGTTTTTAGTTCTTTGTGATGTTTGTATTATTGTACTTGTGTGAGTTATTCTATGGTTTCTAGTTTCGATCCCTTGCCCTTCATGTTTCTCTGTGTCCCCTCTGTTCTGTGTAGTCTGTGTCTGCATGTTTGAGTTCCCCTCTGTGTCTCTCGGTTCTTAGAGTCCTCTGCCTTATGGTTTATGTCTCTGTGTTTCTTGGTTGATCTGATATCCTCGTGTTGGTGTTGTTCCCAGATCATCATACTAAATGTTGTTCCAGGATCAACATTGCAAGTGACCAATCAGAATGTTGTGACGTCATACTTTTGCGACTTCGGGAAAAACCGGCGTAAAACAAAAAACTGTACTAAAGCTGCGTGAAACTGCCTCTGTCCGCCGATCAACGGACCCTGACCCTAACCCTAACCGTAACCCTTTAATAAACAGTAAGCAGAATTGATATTGTCCTTGCAACATTGGAATTTCATAAATGCACGAATGGCTTGGCGCGCAAAAGAATAACGTCACAACAATGTGATTGGTCACTTGCAATGTTGAACCTGGAACAACATTTTCATGATGGTCTGGGAACAACACCAACACGAGGATATCAGATCATCCGTGTTTCTTAGTTGCTGTCTCCACTGTGTCAAGTTCGCGTCTCTGTGTGATACTTCCTGTTTTACTTTGATGGTCCGTGTCCTATGTGAATGTGTCCTGCTTTGCTTGTCTCGTCAGTCCTGATTTCTCCCAGCTGTGCCCTCCTTCTGTGTCTCATTCCCCTCGTTACTTCCCAGTGTATTTAAACCCCGTGTTTCTCTGAGTCAGTGTCGCGTCGTCCCTCATGCTGTGTGTGACTCTCCCCGTGCCTTCTGGTATGCATTTTAATTAGCTTTTCCCAGTTTAGTTTTGTATTGCTTGTGTTCTATTTTCCAGCAATAAAGCTGTGCTTTTGAGTTCAAGTTCTGTCCCCGTGAGTTTGCGTTTGTGTCCAATCCCTGCCTGCCACACAGCCGAAACATGACAAACACTGCACAGAGTGTTAGAAAACTAAATATATCTCAACGAGAAATGCATTTGTCTTTAGAAATCAACTTTTAATTTATTATTATAACAAGTCCAACATTCCTCAGCTGCACAACCTGATGACATTTAATATCCAACACTTCCTGGTAGCAGAAAATAATAAAATCATTACAGTTTCACAGCCTTTGCTGATTACAGTTTAACAACTTTTGCAGAGTCCATAAGTATTTGGACTATTTGACCAGGTATTTCTCCATGTGCAACCACAGCTGATCTGAAATCTTGCTGTTGAAACTGCTACATATTTATCATCCTCATGGCCAATTACAGGCAACTCATGAACACAACTGTCATGTGTCAAAGCCCACTGTCTTCACAGTTTTGAGTCACCTTGACTGGTCGCTGCAGTCTTTATCAATTTAATTCCGCAGAGAGACAAGCTGGGATTCCTGAGTCACGTGACCTGAATTCCTCCCTGCCGTGAAGCATTCCCATTTGTCTTTATGGAAAAGAAAGGAGAGCATGCAGACAGTAAATCTGTACTCTAACATCAATGACCACCTGTCACAATGTCCACACACACTCACAGCATCTAAGCCATCACCACTGATGGTGCGGCATCCAGTACTTCAATCTAATAAGAAATATCCTAAAACCCAAGTCCAAGGCCTGAGTCTAAATTTAAAGTGGGACCCATATCTGCCCCAAGGCTTGGGCAGGTCCAGCTGTCACACACGTGTATTTATAGGCCCCAACAAAGCACGTGCCTCCATTCCAAAGTGATAAAAAGAAACTGTAAAAGCTAATCAGTGGTCCGCACCGATGTTCACTTTATGGCTTACATATACCTTTAGTCCGAATGATGTTTGCTCCCAGCACGCTCTAATAAAATTTAATAGGCATAATGTTGTAGCCTGTGCCAGATACACTAATTATGTTATGGTTACACACAGAGTTAGAGTTGGAGAAAATGACTGAAAACTTATTAAATAAATGAGTCATTTATTTGCCAGTGGTTGGTCTGCTTGGGCAGATACGAGCCCTCAATCGCACAAAAGATGGTGGAAAGTCAACTACCTGCATCCTGTGTGTGTTCATTTGCAGATATTCCCTTTAAAGACACCATTAGCTGAAATAAAATTATAGCATGATAAGGTCACGAGGCTACTGAAAACTGAGCTTGTATGTGATGCTCGTATCAAGAGGTTGGGCCTGGTGGCAAAAAACTGGCATATAACCAAATTGATCTGCCGGATGAGGACGGAGGTGATGAATAAGGAAAAATGACTTTTTTGATTCGGTGTGATTTGATGTATTCACAGCACAAACCCAGCGTGACCAAAAAAGGAGAGAGAACTGCACGAGAGCATTAGGGTACCAGTTCTGCCAGAGAACACAGATAAAATGCAGCGTGCTCGAGCAGCAAGAAAAACACACCAGCCCTGCCAAGACATGAAAGCTCCAATCAAAACCGTCTCTGCGGATGGATTTCGAAGCTACCAGTCAATCCATTTATTATTGAAACTTTTGTGAGGATGCAAGGGTACAAAGCCGCAGTCTGCTCCAGGAATCCATTTTGGGAGACGGAGCCTTCGAGCCGAGACGGCCGGTGGCCTTCACGGGTCAAATTTTACATAACAGTCTTTTCCTGGGAAAACTAAAGACTCTGTTGGCAGAAAAAGTTTGGAGTGATACTTGTTCACATTCCTTAAAGATTCTGCTTTCATAAACGTTCTTCTTGTAATGTTAAACTGAACCATCAAAAAGATTTTGTGCACATAACGCGAGCATTTACAGCTTGTCTTACTGTAATCATGGCTTCTATTAATACTTAACTAATGCTGGCATAGCACACTGGAGCAAAATGTCAGCATAGGTGGTGGGTTTCATCTTGTAGTATTCTCCTGATGTCACATTAACCTGATCCCCTCATGGGAACCAGCCGAAGCTTGAACAGTGAGCAAACCGAGAAGAATGCAGGTGGCTCTCTAAGTAAGTCTTTGCTATTAGAGCAAACACGCTCTTTGCTTGATAAACACTCAGCGCAGGTAGGCCGTTAATCAGTCACTTATAAAACAGGACGCATTCGTGAGAGTTGTTGTGAGGGCACTTTGTTAAATATTCACTCAAGCTGTTTATTCACTCTTACTGTGTAAATCCACCGGCGAACCTAGCGAGATGAAACATGCTCAGATTTGGGTCATGCATTATAAACACTGCTGCACATGAAGCACACTTAGATTAGACATAGTCTATTAGAAACATAGTTTCAAACACGACGATAAACGTTCACATTTTAACGATTCCCATAGCAACGGCATTTAGTAAGAGTCACTTGACTCTTGTTGCTAAAGTCTAGCGGCAGCATCGGTAAACCAACACCAACTAATGAAGCACTAGATCTTTCTAGATCTGGTTATCATCTTTACCCTCTCTTAAGGAAGATATTAAGTTCTGAGTGTGCTATGAATAGAAACAGCAACATATGGATGAAGCACATTCAAACGTGGGAAAGAGACATAGGCTCGGCCATTTGTCTAAAATCCTCTGAATGCCAGCTGAAGTCAGCGCGGAGCAAAAAATGGGCGACTGAGAGAGAACTTAGAAAGTCATCTTAAAGCACACATCAAACGTCTGTTTGGTTTCCATAACATGTTTTCATAGCTGTTCAGAGAACAGTGTTTTTGTGCTAACTTGCAGCTCTTCTCCAACCATTAGAGTTCTGGAATTTATTGGGAATTGGACTGGTACTGATATGGTGCACTGGAGCACTCCAAGTCCTTTTCTACTGCAAACCTCATTCACCCAGTTTCATACATATTCATGCAAACACTGTTTTCTATACCTAAGAGCTTTGTCTGACAATTGTGCACACACACACTGGACTGGAGTAGCTGTAAAATAAACATCGACCTTCCGACGGGTAAGTGACCAACTCTACTTCTTGAGCCCCTGTTGATCCCAGCTGTATGCCAGGGTGGCGACTTGCAGAACAATCACAAAAACCTGGCAGGCACAAAGGCTCCTCCCTCCATTCTGTCCTGCGTCTACTATCCTCTTCAGTCACACCAACAGCACCCAGAAGCTTTTTTAATCGTTCAAATTAATAAAAGAAAATGTTGATAAAAATGTGTCACCGCTACCAAAGGTGTAAACGTAACTGTTGCTGGAGATGAAAATTGAGCTTAGCAACTCAGCGACCCAGATATTTTATCTGAGGAGGGTGTGGAGACCAAAACAGAGGTAAAAAGGCTCCAAAGGTCAGAGAGATTAAATATGTGTGGACGGGAAAACAGTGGGCAGAAATTTCAGCTTTAAAGTTTAAAGTTTGCAGCTGGCCTTCCAGTAAACCTAAGCTATCGCACGTCGCAGCGCTCGGAATGATAATGTAACACATGGCTAACCACAAATCTCCAAACTGCTACCCATTTAAGTTTGTAAGTGAGCATTTGCATTGTCTTGTGCTGGTGCCATTGTCAGTTGTTTACCTTTTTTACAGATGGGAAAAAATGAAAAGCATTGTTGCAGGTGAGACAAAAATAAACTAAAGCATAACATGTCTGTCAGAGAAGAGCTCTGACTCGCTGAGAGACGTGTGGAGTCACAGAGTGATTGGTTCAGGGACAAAGACGGCCTGTCTTAGTCACAGAGGCCAGTCATCTTCATTCTAAAGGTGCCTTCAGATGTTTTACTGTATATGCTGGTTTGTTCTCTCCTGACCAGTAATATCACTGGAATGATGAAGGCTGGTGTAACTTATCACACAGGAAATCACCAGGAAAGTCATGATTATGTCACTACTGGCAAACAGGGGAAAAGTTTACAGAATGGGTCGTGAGGTTTGTTCCCAGCTGTGAAATTTGAAATGTCTCCTGATGCAATCCATATTTAATGCCAGAGCGGTCCAGGCACATCATGGTCCAAAGATCCGAACCTAATGAATGACATCACTCGTCTTATTATCGTTAAACATCAACAGCCAGTTAACCAGTCCCCTGTTTTTAGCACGTATGCGTCGCCATTCTGACCACAACATATCAAGTGCTCTTTAGAATATCTTGGGTTGCCATGGAGTTCTGGGCTTATTTTTAAATGAAGGGCACATGAGTTATAAGTGCCGCTGTTCTGCGAAACATCCCGAAGTATCTAAACTGCATTTTTGGAATTCAAGACCAGGGGCATTTATACGACTGTAGCTGTGCATGTGTCGGTGACAGCTGTTGTCGAGGCCCCCCAGACACGCAGGAAAGACACCGGCTACTGGCGGAACAAGCTCCGCCTCCTGTTTCTGTTAGTGCACGTGTCATAAAATGAATTAGCCCACATGAACACGAACACACAAGATAGAGGTACAGGTGCATATCGATGCAAGTATAAAGAACGGTATCATGATAAGCAGCATTTACAGGGTGCTGAGGTGTCGGTGTCAACGTTTAATCCTGGAACAATGCTGTTCTGTCATGTGTACCACTGTGTACTCACTGCTAAACTATGTCACCTTGTGCATGAGAAACACCTTAAGTGACATAGAGCTCAAGTGATGTCGTGAGGTGACACACGAATCAATGCTGCTCTGGCGGAGACCCAGCCTCAGCTTAGTTTCAGTTAATCAGAGACTGCATTATTGATTTACACAAAGACTGATCCATTAACAAGCTGGGACTGATTACAGTCACAGATCTGTCTCTTCTGATTGCTCATTCAGCTGACTGAATTTCTACAGTGGCCAAATGTAACTGAGTACATTTACTCAAGTACTGCATTAAAATACATGTTCTTGTTCTACTTTAGAAACCTTTATGCTTCTGTTATATCTATTTATATATTAGGCCAAGTCTGTGTATGTTTTACATATAAAAAAAAATAAAAAGTAAGAAAAAAGAGTTAAAAACAATCCCGAATTGAATCAGCTTTATTTCTATGGCGTAAAATCACAACAACAATGTTATATTGTAAGGTAATACACTGCATGATAATACAGAGAGAACCCCAACAATCAGATGGCCTCCTATGAGCAAGCACTTGGCAACAGTGGGAAGGAAAAACGTCTTTTTAACAGGAAGAATCAAACTCCAGCCCCAACCTGCCACGGTCACGTGCGAGAGGAGGAGCTTAGCCACTCCATCAGCAGCATGCAACATACATAGTAACACTGCAGGAATAACAATAACGCACTGCAGTGACTGTGTGACCACAGAGTAGCTTTAAGTATGCTTTACTATCAATAACCCACGAAATATCATTAGAACTCCTTCCATCGGTGAATTTCACAGACTATCCTGAGAGTGTGCAGGAGTAAAGAGGACTTACAAGCACAGAAATGTTAATGAGCAATCTCTCTGCACCGGGTCTCTCTGTCCTGAGGCAGGGCTGGTACCACTGGAAGGCAGGAAGGGAGAGGCTGCGCTGCGGTCTCGAACACTCAAGGAGGAAAGAAAACCCTCGACTCATCAGCGGGAGCTGGCCTTGAAGAGACCGAGGCGCATTTCACATTTTTCTTTTCAGTTTACTGAGACAGGGTGACGTATGGCCTGACAAACAGCGACTGGCAGGAGCCATGTGTCTCCTCCTAAACACTGGTGACTTCATGTGAATGAAATGGAATTCATTTCGGTGTCATTACATCCCATAAATATTCCAGATGAAAGATGTCATCGTGCTGCAGCTCGTCGGGCCTAAGCTTCTTAATGCTGAGCAGCGCAGCAGTGAGAGCTGCATGAGGAGGCGAAGGCGGCGCGTGTGGGAGAGGTCGGGGGCAAAGGTCGACTGTGTGAATGTGTACGATATCATTCTCATTTCTTTGCAATATCTCAATAAACCACCATGCCCTGCTGTGTTGTGGGTGTTTCCTCCCACATGCCCACATTCTTTACAGTAAATGGTCTCATTCACACAGTAACAACGTGTAATTCATTGAGAAATGTTTGATTCATGACTTTCTTTTATCCGAACGTGCTGCATTTCCATTATCAGCACAGAGACTAGTCGTGTGTCTGCTCGCACACTAATTAATTCAAAATGTTTAAACGCTCATTATTTGGAATTAATCACACAGGAATGTGGGGAATAGTGTTTTCATTCACATACTGCAGAACAAATGAAGCCAGGAGACTCTTTTGACCAGTGCTCTTTACTGGCTCAATAAAACTGATGACAGCCGAGCAGCAGCAGCACCTGCACTCAGCCGTTTCATTCACTACAGCCTGAAAGCAGAACAGCTGATAAGCTCCACTCTGCTAGAACCGCATGTTTGTCATTGGCTCTTTCCCTCTAAATAGCAGAGATTTTTTTTCTCCAGCATGAGAGATGCAAGAGATGATCACTCACCTGCCGCTCTGATGTTTCCAGAATGTTTAACCAGTTAGTAAACACAGCAAGTAATCCTAGAATCAAAAATAATAAAAGGCAAGAAGGAAATACAGAGTCCACTCGTATCCTCTGGCTTGTGTGGTCCACTGGTGGTGTCTGCTTCCCTGCTCTCTCACTCTCTCCCTGCCTCTCTTCTTTTAGGTCGTCGGGTCAAGAAGGGAATGGTAGAGAGCAATAACAGAGGACTGTAACTTCCCTCTCTCTCACACACACACAGATACACACAGATACACACACACACACGCCCTCTCTCGCTCCCACAGCCTATCCAGTTCTGTTTCACATAGCAGGCTAGCACACACCTCTCATTTTCTTTCCCTCCTATCCCTTCAAGAAGCCAGTTGATGAGCGGTGTGTGTGTGTGTGTGTGTGTGTGTGCGTGCGTGTGTGTGGAGGGGGGCATGCGCTATTCTCTTCCCGCTCTGTCTGAAAGAGGCCGTTGCCTGGTGAGGTGGACTGTGATGTCCTTTGTCACAGGGCCAGATCTTTTCTCCAAGCCACATCCACCATCATCCCTCTCTGTGCTTTTTGACCAGAGTCACAAAAGCCAGAAGTATACTTCTATATTTAACTCATCCACTGCTGCCAGCACGGGTGCCACTAGCAGCTGAGGCTAGCTGAATGCTAGATGTTTTGGCCGGCCATTCAGAGAGCCAACTCTCCCCGCTGACCCTCGGTGACAGCTGAACAGTGCTGTGCCATTCTCACAGGCTGGGAAAGTCCAGTGACAGCAGCCACCCAAGCCCTAACAGTGGCCGAGTAACCGCCAATTGCCGTCTTGGGATGGTTGAGCGTGGCCAAACTCTCCAGGACTTTGGCAGCCAGGCTGTCTTTTTGGCCCTGCTTGCAGAAAACAATCTAATTTAGGGAGGCGAGCAGAATCTGAGGTGCGGTAATTGTGCTCTGCATCAATGGGAAGAGCTGCTGCCAGGGTGCTGCTGAGTCAGAGTGAGTAAATGAACCTAACCTTGGTTCACCTACCTGTTTTATATGTGGGGTAGTTCGCTCTCAAGTCCAGCATAAATAAATATATACTGAAAAGCAAAGACAACATCTAGTCCATGTAGTTTAGATCATAACTGAAGAGCTCATTACTGCTGGGAACTGTGCATCTTTACTGGTTATAAAAGCCCGGCACCAGTGGCACATTTTCTTGACACGCTGATTTGCGATGATGAAAAAGAATAAGTAAAACATGGCGTAGGATGGAAGGCTTAGAGACAACGAAATAGGTGAGTCTGAGCTGGTTTGGATCTGGGCAGAGGACATCTAAGGACAGGGATGCCGGAGATGGGGCCAGGCAAGAGGAGAGGAGCAGTACGGATGGAGGAAGATGAAGAGGATGGGAAGAGGAATGCATGATTCCCAACAGGAAGTGAAAATGAAAAGGGCACCTCACTCTAGAATCAAGCACGAAGACAGATGTGACCTATTGAATGAAAAGGAAATGCCAAAATGAAAGGTGTCTAGCAGCTCTTCTAACTCTGCACTGAACTTTAAAACTTTGTCTTAACTGTAAAATATCTAAGCAGTAAAACTATATTTAAATATTTGCAAAATCTCATCGTCTCTCCTTTCAAAACAGTACATCACATTAAGGACATAATGGTTCCTTTTCAATGCTACAGTTCATCACGGCTCATACAGATGGTTTTGTAATATCTTGCCAGCAGTAGTCCAGTATATGCTCTCAGATTTGATATCATATACGCTAATGTAAGGAGCATAAACTGTCCTTTATTCTGCATGCGTGTAAATTATGATAATGTAAACAGTGAAGTGAAAGCACTTTGCATGTGGCCCATGGCAGAGATCAGCAGTGAGTGATGGTAATGCTCCGAAACATAAACCCAGAGCTCCTCTGCTTTCTTGTCTGACCAGGACAGAAAGTTTAAAGATTTCAAATCACAGTTACGGGTGATGCACAAGGAGTCATGGCGGTCTGCGTCTTTCTGTTACTAAAGTGAAAGTCCTGTCTGGTCACCAAGGAGCAGGGCTCGGTGCACATAATGACGCTCTTATCTCTATGTGGAAACCAAAGCAAACAAAAGAGGCAGCGGCGAACAGACTCACGTACTCCCTGAGGAGTTATGTCAGATGGACACTGATGCATTCACTCCCTGTTTGTCAGAGCAGTTGCGTTCAGGAGTAGCAGTTGCTGGATTATCTGGGCGTGGTGCTGATGTCATGTTTTGTTCCATAAAGTGAAACCTTGCTGCAGCGGACATAAACCCATGCATACACTTCTCTGCTTCTTCAGATTCCTTTACTTCTGTTGTCATGAATCATTTCTCCAGGCGGCCTATCTGAAGATGCAAAATCACCTTAACGTGCACGCGCTCTGCAGCTAACCCAAAGCTTTGAACTTTTTCTCATCCTTATTTGTGACAATCAGCATGAATGAGCGCAAAGAAAAACAAAGCCCATTTGTTTGACAGGCCTCTTCCTCCTCATATATGAAGTCATTCCTCTCCGTTTGGTATCGGAGAAGAAGCTCTAGCCAAACTGAGGTCATGAGAAGGTTATTTTGATTGGATGCCATAATTCCCACACCCAGAATGAAGTCATGTGGTGGGATTCTGTGAGGAAGAGGTTTGTTATGATTTCAATCTGTACACAGAATGCCCGGAGGACGGTGGGCCCGTCAGGGCGCTTTGGGCTGTGGTTGTTATGAAACATGTGGGCTGGTGGAAGGAGCTGCCATTCCTGTACGATGTGATCAGAGCGAATCGCACTCACGTCTGATAAATACAAGATGGGTGATAAAATTTTGCTATAAGATGTCAGCTTCATGACCCAGGTGGAAGCAAAAGTCTTGGTTTGAGGTTTAATCGAGGGAAACGTAGGCAGAGAAGATAACATGACATCTGCACTGTATGATGTTACATACCAGACTCTATTATGTAAGTCTTTCATATCTCCATTTTTCACGCCGGTCTTTCCCATCCAACGGTCACGGCTGTCTTCACATCACTCCACCAGCATTAGCGAGTCTCTCTTCACTTCTACTTCTTCTGATCAGCCGTCACCTCGGCTCTCCCGGGTCGTTTTTAGGTTTGGCCTCGCTGAAGGATGCTGATGAGCTGTCCAAGCAAAGTGAGATTAGGCTAAACTGAGAAAACAGAGACAGTCGTATTCTGGGCCTGAAGCCATGAAGGGACTGAAGATGTTTTTAGATGAAGGGATGAAAAGACAAAGAGAACGGCACTGATGTGCAAACCTAAGGGACGGGAAATGCACCAGTCCTGCTTGAAAGCATTTTGAAAAATTGTAAAATAATCTACAAGACATTTTGTAACACAGCTGTGGCTCAGTTATTCAACACTGCCTGGTATAAGGTGACCGAGAGTTCCACTTTAGGCAGTCATGTGATTTATGCCAAAACTTTAATCTGCATAGTTTTTTGTTTAAGCTTTCAGGAATGCATTCAAATGACCACAGTGTAAGAAAAAAGCTGATGGTTTCTGCATGATCCAAAAAGTGTTGCCTGAAGATTTGAATGACCTGTGGCAACACGAAAAGTGAACCTGGAACGCTTAGAACAGGTGAAATTCCAAGAGAAAGCTTCCAGAGCTACAATAAAAATATTTTGCCAACTGTGTTTCTGCATAAAATTAAAAATATTTGTTAGCGTACTGCTACCTGACACATGCACATGAGTAGGCTGCTGGAGGTCACTTCATGGAGCTCTGGTTCCATGTGCTCCTCCTGTTGCCAGGTTATTGGCCTTCTACGGCCCTGTCCAGCTCTCTTCCTGATATCCTCCACACTATTGTGACTGTGCTGTGAGACACAACAAATCTTACAACAACACAGATGGATGTACGGAGAGGTAATTCCATGGAGTTCTGGCAGTGCCTCCTGTTTCTCCTCACACAAAAGAGCAGAGAGCAGTCATGCTGCCGGGTCGATGGCCTTCTACAGCAGCTTCCTATGGTCCTTCCTATGGTCTGTGGCCTCCATCTGCCAAATCCCTCCCTTTCTGCAGGTTGTCTTGTTGCTGCCTCTTTGGTGCACCTGTTGCCACTTTCATTTACACCAAAGCACATGAAGGTTTCTGCTTCCTAACTGAACAGATTGACATCCCTGAAGTTTAGCTGACTTTGAGTGTTATCTTCATTTTAATTCAATTTGATTGGTTTGGTTTAGGAAGACAATCTTTGTTAGCTGCTACTTGCTGAAAGGTTTAAAACATAACCCTTCATAACATAACAGATTGTTGATCCTTGAGTTTTTGAAATGATTAAACTAAATATGTCTGACAGACCAGCTGAGCCCCTTTGTCTCTAAGCTAACGGGTATTTAGCTGTAGGTACATGTAACAAGAAAGCAAATACATTTACCTTCCAAAATAGCTGCTTTACTCACTGCCACCAATCAAAGACAAACCTCAGTTATTTGTTAAAGGATATATAATCAGATTAACTTCCCTGCAATGACAAGCAAGCTTTCAGTATTTGAATTCACGTAGGAAACCTTTTTACAGTAAGACTGCTCACCAAACATCTTATGGTAAATTATCCAGAAAGGGCCAGCACGTCTCAGGATACCACAAAAATACCACACCACATGTATCCCAGGATCACATTCATCACCACAGGAATTCCTCTGCTGAAGTACAGCTACCTCTTTCATGTGGTGCTGTATCACAGGAATTCCAGTACGGCCGATGTTTGGTCTGTCTGTGTAAAGTCTGTTTGTATTTTTCGCTTCCAAACACAGAAATTGTGACCTGGCATAAAAATGATAAATGTAACATAATTTTTCTTTCATAAGAACAATGAAAATGACATCACGCTGCTGTTTGAGTCAAACTACTCATCAAAAGACTTCTAGAGCAATTTGAAGGTGGTTTACTGTAAGCTTGGACGTAGATCATGTTTGACACCAAATTTCAGCTCAGTAAAAACGAAACAACATAAACAGAAAATCAGCCACAGGCGTCACCTTTGCCAAAAACTGGCATTCATGCAGTCTCAGACCAAAGCGACTCTTTAATTTAAATTAAAAAAGTAATAGTAAGACCATAGCACTCAGTGGAATCCAGTGTTGCCATGATAAACAGGGTATTCATAAGAGCGTGCATCTGGTTTCACTTTTTGGGCTTTTAACCCTGCTGAACTTGTTACATCACCCGTAACACATCCAGATAAATATAGGGGAATAATACTGACTCAACTGTGAATTATCATCATAACAGAAGTTATTGCTGTACATCTCTTGTGGTTTTTGTGTTTATTGATGTGAGCCTGTGTCTAAAGCCTAAATTGGCTGGGAAATTACATGCTGTTAAGTATTTCTGCCTTTGTTTTTCTTCTCGTGTTCCCATTCTGGTGATGAGTTACCCGCTCAGAAATGTTAATTACTTATGTTTCATTTCCTGTGTGTCCTGATCACACACTATAGAGCTGCATTGAGGAGGTGATTCTCTCTCACACACCCTCCTGCTCCCAGACTGTAACAATATTCAATAAAGTTTGAGTCCAGCTCACACAAACGATTAAAAAAAAGTGATTGATATTTTCTGGCACAATCCAGTTTAAAGTAGTTTCCATAGCAGCAAACGCAGCATGACTCTCACCCACCGACACCGCCGCTGGTTTTCTCTCTCAAGGTCAGCCCCAGCAGGAGTCAGGACTGCCAGTCATGTGCCAGACTTTCTGGAGGGGAAGGGTATTTCCATATGAGGCTCAGATGCCTATGAGCCAGCGTGTCTCATGAACAGAGGAGGGAGACTGCAGGGCCACAGGGTTCATTCCAGACAACAGCTGGGCATCACTCAGTGTCACAAAATACTCAGACAATGAATAAATATCCTACAGAGCTCTAATAGAAGCATATAGCCTGCCCATCAATGGAAAGGATTCAACAAGTTAAGAATGACTCTCCCATCTTTTGCTCTTTTAAAAGCTACATTTGGATTTTTAGGGTTGTAGATTCTCTTTCAGATCTTATTAAGAGAAGAAATGGTGTAAAATTAGGACTACATGAACCACCAGGTGCCACTGTGTGCGCTGAAATGTCTCCCCCTTCTGGCGAAGAGGCGTCATTCATCAACACCAGCCGCCCTGTCAAGGGCACAGTGGAGCTCCGCCTACTTTAATTTGATTGGGTGATACCGGTGTTCGACGAAGTTTATTGGATATCTGGTCGTCAATACGATGACGAATAAGGAAATTCAAGGAAGAGAGCACCGCCGGTGACAAACGTGGGTAAACTCCTGTGTGTTATCAGTCTCGTGTACTCGTTGTGTGTCATTGTCATTTTTATCTCGATTTTTGGAGAAAACGGTCACGTGTTTCGTGTAAATTGGCGGCTTTCCCACGAGCTCTGCGAGCTGCATTTTAGACAGCAAGCTAACATTAGCTGCAAATGTTAGCTCCTGTGTTAAGAGTGTCACAGCAGAGTCAGCTGTCAGCTTCAGAGTGGAGTTCATAAGTCCAGTTATTCAGCTCCAGTTTCTCCTCCTAAGTCGTGGATTTACGTGACGTTGGCTGTCACAGTGAACGTGTTTTCATAACGTGGAGAACGGCACATAACTGTGTGCGGGTGTTTTCATTTAGTTTTCTGCTCAAAGGCCACAAGGAGGCGCACACAAGACACGGAGAAAAAACCTGATGTGCATCTGCTCCCATAGGTTTTTGGAGAGTTTCTGTAGTTTTGTCTCTGTTCCACCAGCACAGTGGATTTTAAGAATTATAATATCACGGTGTGGTTGAAGTGCAGGATTTCAGCTTTAATTCAAGGACGTTTTATACATAGTCCCTCATTTTCAGAGGATCTAAAGTAAATGGACAAACTAAAAAAGGTTAAGGGTGAATATTAGTAGTTCAAAGTGCTGGAGGCTAGACATTATGGACATCACTAGGTGCTGTGTTTCCTGCTTGAGATGCTCTGCAGGCCTTTAGTGCAGCTGCCTTCAGCTGCTGCCTGTCTGTGAGGCGCTCTGCCTTTTAGTTTTGTATTCAGTGACTGATAAGCTGCTCTCCTGGGCTGAGCTCAAGTGACTGGCTTGCTGATTGTAGAATACCCCATTTCTTTGCCTTGAGAAACTTTGCAGTTTGCTTTGGGCTATTATCCACCTGCACTGTGGAGCTCTGTCTGATCCACTCTGCAGCACCTGTCTGAATCTGAGCATAGAGTATAGCCTTGAACACTGCGCGGTTCATTCTGCTGCTTCTGTCAGCAGTCAGATCATCACAGAACAGTGACCTGTCATACATGCTCTTTCCTTCTACATCATTCTAGTAAAATTCACTCTATGTATCATCTGTCCAAAGAGTTTTCTTTTAGATGATTTTTTTATTTTTTATTTTTTTGGGAAAAAGTCGAATCTGGTGTTCGTGTCTCCCCCCAGTTGGCTGTAGCTCAGGAGGTCCTTTAGGTCTGGCTGAGCTGGTCAGTGCATTAATTTTTTTTAGTTTTGTTGCTTTTTATTTTATTTTTTTGTTCTGTGACAGGTTTATGTGGGTTTTTCAGCGATTGCCTCCTTCTCTTGTATCAACATCTTTTTGTACTTCATATTCAGAGTTCCAGTGGAAAAAGTACCAAATACAAGTTCAGTACTAGGACTCAGCTCCTGGTCTTTTATCTGCTAAACATGCCACCAAACTGTAAAGAAACAGGTCTCACCTGGTCATGAAGCAGTTTATAAGTCCATGGTTCAGTTGAGCTGAGACTAGGGGTGGGGGAAAAAATCGATACTGTGTAGTATCGTGATATTTTGTTTGCTAATAATGTATCGATACAGGGACAGCAGAAATCGATATTTTGTTACAAAAAAGGTTTTTGTGCTCTGACTTCAGATAGGGTTGCCAACCGTCCCTTAAAATACGGAATCGTCCCGTATTTCGAAACAAAAGTACACGTCCCGTATTGAGCTAATAAGGGACGCACTTTGTCCCGTAATACAGTGAGAATCAAAAGTAGTCTATAACTTTTAATGGAATTAACGCTTTGTTTGAAAACATAATTCCCAGCCCCTCTCCTGCTTTGTGACCAATGAGCTGACAGCACACTTATGACAATTCGAGTATGACAATTCAGATTACCGCTCATCTCATTGGTCGAGGAAAGGTCGCTTGCGGAGAAAATACCGGAAGACAACAGATGACCACAACAAGAAGCATGGCCAACAGGGAAACAAACGCCGACACTGCGGTGCAAGTCTCGGACGACAGTAAACCTAAAGCTGGGCAAACACTGTGCGATTTTTTTCAGTCACGTTATTCAGCTCCTGCTCAAACTGCACAATTGACTCGCAGGGTTAGAAGTTTGCAGGTCACGATGCAGGTCTCACACTATACTGCCCGATGCTCTGATGCGACCTGAGAGCTCACACTGTGCGTCCATAAAATGAAGGTTATAACAGAAAATCTGTCGCTCGCTCTCCCTCTCTGTCTTTCACTCACACAGACACACACGCCACCACCACCATCAACTTTGCTAAATTGCTAATGAAAAACATGATCAGGCAGCTGTGATTGAGCAGCAGTGTAAATCCAACTATTTTCACGGTTGTTGTGGTCGTGATAATTTTGTAAGGCCACATCGAAAAGACTCGGATGAGCTTTCCAAAGTTCTACAAGTTGTGCCTCCATCGCTTGTGTCCAGATCACACGCTGCACTGCCGCGCTGCTCCGTCTTTTACACCGACGTTTACGTGTTTGCGCGTGAGCAGTGTGAGCGGCTGTGGTGAGACCCTCACGAGCGATTGATGATCGGGAGCTGGTCGAGAGGTGTTAATCGCGTCTCGTTACCCCACGTATACTACACGATGCACGACACACGATGAAGGCCAAAATCGGGCCGATCGCCAAATCGGTCACACGACTCAAAAATCGGCTCAAAATGGGCCAAAAATCGCACAGTGTAAGCCCAGCATTACACTCACACAGACACACCACCACCATCAACTTTGCTAAATTGCTAATGAAAAACATTGATCAGGCAGCTGTGATTGAGCAGCAGTGTAGATCCAACTATTTTCACGGTTGTTGTGGTCGTGATAATTTTGTGATGCCACATCGAAAAGGCTCGGATGAGCTTTCCAAAGTTACCCCACGTATACTACACGATGCACGATGAAGATCACTCAAAAATCGGCTCAAAATGGGCCTAAAACCGCACAGTGTGAGCCCAGCATTAGAGCAGCAATGTTTGTTCCCCTCAGAGAAAGGGAAGAATGGGAAAAGGAAAACACCTGGCTGGAAAAAGTTAATATGGGCATGTGCAGTGAATATCAGCGCTATGTGGCCAGAAGTGTGATAATATAATTTATTTTGTGTAATAAACAACTGCAAGGATAGATGATTACAACAAATAGATCACTAATACATAAAAGTAATACATAGATGAATAATGATGATGAGTTAAGATGCGTAATCATGGGAACAAGCGGGTTTACAAACAGGAGCAGCTGATTAGCATTAGAAAAGCTGAAATAATACCTCAACTGAAGCCAATTGTACTAAATGCACTAAATGTGCACTGTTACAAGAATGTTTTTCTTTCTATTGTTTTCTATTATTTTAAGTTAAGCAGGACAGAGTTCTTTTAAAGAAAGATTTACTTATATTCTCAAAAGTTAAGCATGACAGGCTTCTGTTTAAGAAGGAGACCTGTTTTACTGTGTTAATGTTGTCATTTTGAGCTAAAAATAAATGGCTAAATGATCATTTGTTTCACATGTGTTCATATCACAAAGAATAAACATCTACTTAAATCAAATTCAAGTCAAATGGTTAAAAAAATAATTTCACACACAAAAAAAGAGCTACCACACTGGGAAGGGTGAAGACAACTGGGTCGCCCGGCCCTGGCCACGAGGTGTCCCTTATTTATTTTTCAGGGAGTTGGCAACCCTAACTTCAGAGCATGTTGATCCTTTTTCTGAGCAAGAATCCTGACATTCCTTCACTGTCCAAATGTGTTTAACTTTTTTTTTGGCAGCAATAAACATGACAGTTTACTTATTTTAATTTAAGACATGTTTTATTTTAATTAAGTTTAAAACTTTTTATTTAATGTAAAATTATATTTTGTTTTAATTTACTTTCAAATTCTTCAGTTGCTGAATGGGCTGCATAGTTATCATAAATTGCATAGTTCAGAATAGCTATAATTGTACCAGATGGTTGCATTCAGTTAAGTTGGACTAGACTTAGTTCTTATTTTATTTGTCCAGATTGGTCTTGACCCTGTTAATATATTAGTTTTATCATATTTTATTGAGTTATTCACCATTCCACTTGTTGTTCCGCTAGTCGGTTGTTTTATGTTTGTTTTTGGGTTTTTTATTGTAGCTGCTGTAACAAAGGAATTTCTTATTAATACTGTGAGATTGTGTTTTTCTTTGCTGAGGAGGCTCATCAGTCACATTTAGTCTCACAGCTTTCTGCCTTTGTTTCTCACAGCCTTCTCCCCAGTGATGGCTGCCTCGGGGAAGCTGGCTTCCTTCCGCCTGCCTCCCCTGCCGACTGTAGGTGAGCTCATAAAGCTGTACAACTTGCGAGCAGAGAAACAGCTGTCCCAGAACTTTCTGCTGGACCTGAGGCTCACAGGTTAGTCATCCAGCATTTTATTTTCTTTCTTTCATTCCTCCTTCTTCTTTTGCCCCGTCTGCAGTGTACCAAGACCCTTGAGGTCCTTCTCAGGATACAGTAGCGTGTTACATGCACTTGATTGCACGGTGCTGCACCGCCTTGTTTGAAGGCATCGAAACCGACAGGCTTTCTTTGTAGGTGAGGTTATGTAGATCTCCTACTAATGCGAATGGACCAGCTCAGTTGTTGTAGCCCTTGAGAGCTGAGCCTTAACACAATTATCAGCAATGCAGTGCAGCTTTGATCTGCTCTCTCGTCCTTGGACAAGGTGACTGTTAGATTAATGCTTTTCATCTTCATCACACAGAGGAGAGCAGATATTGCAGCATCACACTCTATTAATCTCAATTTGGACGCCCGACTCTGATGAAAACATTTGATTGAAGAACATCTTATAATTTATAGGCTGCACGAATTGAGAATGTATCCCAGGAAATTACTATAAATGAATATTGAGTGCTCCCTCTCTGTATTCTCAGACAAAATAGTGCGCCAGGCGGGCAGCTTGAGAGATGCCCACGTGTGTGAGGTGGGGCCGGGTCCCGGAGGCCTCACCCGTTCCATCCTCAATGCTGGGGCCGCAGACCTGCTTGTTGTGGAGAAAGACACACGCTTTATCCCCGGACTGAAGGTGAGCAGAACGGCCGGATCCAGGCTGGCTGAACGAGGTCACTCTGCACACACGGCTCAAACGTCCTCACCTGCAGGAGCCGGCTCCCTCTCTTTGCAGCTGTGGCCGCTTGCAGAGTGACTGATGAGTCCTTTTATTCTTTTTAAAATGATTGTTACCTGTTTATTTTTTCCATTTGCACAGCTGTTGTCTGAGGCAGCACCGGGCAGGCTGAGGATCGTCCACGGTGACATACTCACCTACAGACTGGATCGAGGATTCCCAACAAATATCTCTAAGCCATGGGAGGGAGGTAAGAGGATGAGCGTACGTAAGCTGTTACGGCAATCAAACTGAGGGAAATACGTGTGACTAAAACGTGTGTGTGTGTGTGTGTGTGTGTGTGTGTGTGTGTCTTCACAGACCCTCCAAACCTACACATCATAGGGAATCTCCCATTCAGCGTCTCAACCCCGCTGATCATCAAGTGGCTGGAAAACGTAGCGAACAGAACGGGGCCCTTCACGTTTGGACGCACCCGACTCACGCTCACTTTCCAGAAAGAGGTGGCAGAGGTGGGTGAACTCCACATGACCCACATAGACCCTAAATAAAGTCAAACACCCGTGTTTGCAGATTTCCTGAGCAATCGTCACTCTGCAGACATTTTTATTCATTTCATTCTTATTTTATTGTTGTGATTTAATATTGATTCCTTGATTCATAATTAAAAATACTTTGCAGCTGAGATGAATAGATTTGGGATGGGCCTTTCATGATTCAGGCCAACAGGCTTTATTGATGTTTGCTTAATTCTTCTCTGTCTGTGATGCAAAAATCATCTTTAGGACACGTTTAATATGCTTCAGTAACTTTCAGCAGTTGTTTTTTCCATCCAGAGGTTGACGGCCAGCACAGGCAGCAAACAGAGGAGTCGTCTTTCCATCATGGCTCAGTATCTCTGCACTGTCCACAACTGCTTCACCATCCCCGGACGGGCCTTCGTCCCCAAACCAGAGGTAGTGTTTAACTAATATTTGACTTTGTGACACTGAAAAAACCTCATCAGTGTGCTGCTGAAGTATAATTACTTTAGAGCTGGAGAAAAAGGTGTTGGGTAGGCGTTTGGCAAAGCACATGGCGTCTGATTCTTGACTTTGTTCCTCGTCCAGTTTGTGTACCAGCCGCTCGGATTAGGCTCTGCTTCAAACTGTAGTGGAATATTTTCGGTTTGTTTCAAGGTGCTGTTGAAGTTTGTGCTGATAGTTACGGTTTATTGGGAAAAGCTATAGCGAGCATTCAGATCCCCGCATGCACACCCTCGGGGGTGATGCTGGGAAAAGATTTCTTCTTTCAGAACAAAATGAAAGAAACGGTAAAGTATATTATTATTATAATAATAATAATAATGATATTAATCTTCAATATCAGTGAACAAGTGACGTTCCAGCTTTCATGACGTCAGCGGGACCTCACGGTGCCACGCTCCGGTCAGACCCTCATCATGTCACCCTGGCTCATCCCTCCACTCGTTCTTCTTGCTTTAAGGCTTCATTAAGACTGTGTTGAATCAGTGTTGTCTCACTTCTGTCTTTGGACCCTTTTTTTAGCTTGTAATGATGCCTGGTGGGTATTTGAGATGTGGCACGATCACACTGTGCCTTGTAATGAAGGCCTTGTTCTTTTTTAGGCCCAGTTTCTCTTTCTGCATCTTTCCACCCGTGTGTGAGCATCAGGGCCGATCGCGCATTTCGTCTTCAGCTTCAGTGTTTAACGTAGGACCAGAGGTGATGCATTAAAAAAAGGATCAATGCTGGCTAATACGCAGCTGGAGTTTATTTTAAATCGCACACATTCAAGTGTTTTAGAAAACTCAAGAGCTCGCTTGCATCTTTTGTACAAATAAAGCCATTTTTTTTCTTTCCCAGAATTAAAGGATAGGTGTTAGGTGGATGTCAGAGATAGACTGCTGGTCCCTCGAAGATGTCCTGGCTCTTTAGGAGACCCACTGACAGTAAATATTTAATCTCCCGTGTGGAGTAAAATGCAGCCGAGTGAATGGGACCAGTGCTGATTGCTCATTCTCTTAGAAGAGATGGATTCCAATGATTATTTCATCGCACTCAGCTGCCTTTCTGTGCATTTGTTTCTCTAGAGCATTTTATTTTTGTGTGTATGTCAAAGTGGAGCTTAATGGGCTTTAGCAGGCTTTATCTTTTGATGTAATATGCTCATATGGTATGAATACATTTGAACAGGGGAAGTTTCATGCTACACATGCGTGCAGATGAATCCGCGCCTCCCACATGCCCACACGGGCCATCTATTCCTACTAAATGTTTTAATGGGCTCTTGGTCAAATTGGTGTCATTAGGAGAGATGATGGCTGTTTGATGAGCAGCCCTCCTGCTGCTGGTGTCCTATAAAAGACCAGGAACAAGAGCACACAGAGTAGATGAAGTCTATCGTAGTAGTATGTCATGTAGTATAATTCATAAAAAGCTCAGTGGCTCTGCTTTGTTTACTGGTGCACACCAGAGTAATTACGCAGAAAAGCATGAAGAGTAAAAATGTCCTTCCATGGTTTACAGGACAGAGAGGCTGAGAGGAGCGGGACCGACTGAGGTTGTCACTCACGGGAATATTGACAGATTTCCTGCTAAAGAGAAGAAGTAACCGAGATATTGTAGATGTTGAATATACAGAAAGAAAAATGCTGCGTGCATAAATTGTTATGGTTGCTGTGCAGAGTGTTAGTACTGTACACTGCTCACAGTGCTCCTTATGAAGATGGCGATGGCTAAATACCCCCCTTTGTAGAGAGGAACTAATTATACTGGTGCTGTTAGACTGCCAAGTACCAAAGGTCTGTGTCTCTGTATCTTTCTTGCTTTCTTCACTTTGCGTGAGCCTTTTTGCGAACGTGTGTGCCAATCATTGTTGGGATTATTCTGCAGCGATGCTAATGCTTTGTACAGGACAGTAAAACAAACAACCACGGTAGCAGGTGCTGTGCACACATGCCAATTAGTGAAGTGTAAAAAAACAAAACATGTGAAGTGGTTTAATACTGTGAGATCAAACAAAGCGAGTCCCAGAGAGCCGCTGAAAAAGCCGTGAACCTTTCCAAATAACCACGATGAGAAAATAGCATCACTTCAAGGCGAAGGGGGGAGGGGAGTGTGGGTTGATTGGCCGGCTGATTTGAACGTAGAGGAGGCCGAGTATTGCAGGCTGATGGGATAATGAGAAAGGAAATGTTGAATCCATTTTACATCAGCGGCTGCGGGGGCCCGTATTGACGCGGGGTGGGCAGATAGGCTCTTATCCCCGCTGCTTAATTTGCCAGTCTTGTCCCTCTCGCCTCTGCTGTGTCACATTGAGTGACTGAGATTGTCCTTGAAGGGTTTCGAGAGTGGCGATTGGCTGCTTTGATGGTGTTCCCCCAGGCTCAGGGTGCCCTAGGTCCGTCCCACTGCAGATCACACCTGCCTCCTCTTCCTTATTAGTCGCTCTCCTCCTGTTAATTCTCACATAGATGGACAGACTGAGTGATGCTTGCATCGCTTCTGGGGTTCACAGCTATGCACGTATCTGAAGGCTCCCTGAGAAAACCGAAATAGGAACTGCCTTTCTGTTTTTGCTTTTGCTTTCATACACATCTCTAATTCATATTCTGGTCAGGGGTCAAGGGGTTTCTGAGTGCACGCTGACATCAAGCATCTGCATCCTCACTGCCTCCTTACATGCAAAGGAGCTGATTTGAAAAGAGAAAAGAGCACACGTTGACTCGCTCATCTCTCTTCCCCTTTCTTCTCCCCCATCTGGGTACAATGTAGGGCTGCCACGATTAGTCGACTAGTCACGATTATGTCGACTATTAAAATCGTCGACGACTAATTTAATAGTCGACGCATCGTTTGAAGCTTTGTAAGATCACAAAGGACGCAGGAATGAGTAGTAGGATTTAAGAGTGTAATAACGGACTGAAACAGAAGATGGCAGCACTGCATGTACAAGGATGCCAGCTGCCGTTAAACCCCGAAGAAGAAGAAGAAGCTGTGTCCCAGAATTCATAGCGCAGCTGTCAACAATGGCGGCAGCTAGTTAGTTTTAACTTTACTCTTATTATTCTTTCTGGGTCACAAAATAAACGTTTAACATATTTTCAGGCGAGAATGTAGCTGTGTAAACCTCAAATATCTGCTCAGTTTATCAAGACACCACATATTTTCAAAAGCGCTCCGACGTTTTCGGAGACGTCTGTTACCCACTAGCTCGTTAGCTAGGCGGGGGCAAGGCTAACTAGAGCCGTGAGAACACCGGACTCCCGGCAAATCGTTTTCAAACCCACCGCCGTCTTTCGCTAGTCAGGTTAAACATATATATAAGTCACTTAGATAACTTAAAAATGTTATTGTTTGGCTTTCTTTAGTATTTTATTTGTTCCTGAGTAAATCGGTTTGGCTGAGATTAAAGTTATAGTTTTTTGCACAGCTAAAACTGTCAAGCAGACAGCTGATTATCAGAAGTGTGAGACGCTGGAGAATATACTCCGGTGTCCTGTTATATTTTAGAAAGCAAGGAGTTCATTAAACTTCACCGAAACAATCTGCAAATTTCATTAAAAATTAATAAACTACCATCTTGTCTTTATTTTTAGTTAGCACAAACACTTCAAGCTGTAAGCTAATGATAGTTATATAAGACCAGATGCTGCTGGTGCAATAAGCTGTACGTCCAATGGATGATGATCTGATTAGTCGACTAATCGCAAAAATAATCGGTGACTAGTCGACTATCAAAATAATCGTTTGTGGCAGCCCTAGTACAATGTGATTAAAATCAACCTCTTTCCATCGCAGGCGGGTCTGTAAGTCGTGCAGTAGCTGCTCCGTCGCAAACAACCTGCTGTGTCCTCTGTAGAGCTCCTCGGGGGCTCCACGTTGTGCTAACAACTCGGGTATTTGCTGAATAAGGTGAGAATGAAATTGAGGCATGGGGTAGGGCATAACAGGAAATGGAATGAATAAAAGAAAATGAGCTGAGAAATAAGGGAATAAGGGTGGGTGATGATGCAAAAATGGAAGGAAATATTGGTGATGAAAACCAGAATAAATGGAAGCAGGGTTGGAGAGCAGATTATCGTCTGAATATGAGATTTGTCAAATGAAACAAAGCCCAGAGAGCACCAGAAGACAGATTCATGACAGAGATGGATCTGAGAGGAGAGCGAGGCGTACCTCCAAACAGATGGTTGTCTGGGCCGGTCATCAGCCCTGCTCTGAGTAATGGCCGTCACCCACCAACTAACCGAGCCTCACAGGAGGAGCGCCCTACAGATGTTCGCCTTGTACACAATAGTCTACCAAGAGCACAGGCCAGATGAGCAGAGGCTAAATTAAATTTGTTAATGCCGCATTGAACTTCGGTTGTAGCTGGCAGTAGTCAGAGAGCGATTGGACTTGAATTAAAGGTACTGTACATGTACTCCTCCACAGCTCCGAGTTTTGGAGACTTTTTCCTCCTCTGTTGAATTAATTTTATCCTTTTGAATTGAAACAGGTGGTTCACTGGGGAGCATGACCCAGCTCGGACCACCGTGGTGATGAATATCTTCTCTGTGATGTAATGTGGCCTCGCTGCCCGTCTCTACAGCAAGAGTGAATCTCCTCAGAGGGGCTGTGCTGCTTTCTCACCTCCCGCCACACATCCTCCACTCTCACAATTCATCTGAGCCTATTCCTATCCCATAAACGGGGTCAAACGCGGTATCAAGAGTATCAGGGAAAGTTATTTCAATGACTCGTGCCAGCCCAGAAAATGCCCGAAGGCTTGGTCTCAATACATCACGGACCCAAGGTAAAGAAATCTAAAAATACTCCCTTGCTTCTTCCTTCTCCTCTTCCTTCATTTCCGCTCACCTTAAACAAAACGCCAAGGTTGGCAGAGCTAGCTTAAGAACATCTCCAGAGAGCCACTGCCTCCTCCTAACAAGTAACTGTGCCGAGTTTAGCAAATTCAGCTCTGTTTGGTTAGTGAGCACGCAGCGGAGGGGGTGCGGTGTTTTAAAAACCCGGCTATCCTCCAAGGAAAGAAAGTTCAGCTACAAATGAGAAAAATCAAATTACAATACATTTATCATGGGGGAAAAGCCTCACCGCGATGGGAGGCATCAATCTATAAGCTATTAAGTTGAAGGCTTACTTGAGTGTCCAATTTCAACATCACACGCGGCGGTTTGTGACTTACTTTAAGGCTTTTTATGGCGACTGAAGGTGTGGGATGGATCCCAATTTTAAAGTTCCAGGTAAAGATTTACTGGCTATATTAACTAGTTTCACTGGTGAGGTGATGAACAGCATCTTATGATTAAAGGAGCTTCTTTTTCTTTCTTTCCTTGTTGCCTGTCTACAGTAATCATCATTTTAGTCAGGAGAAATATAGATTATCTAAAAATACAAAAACCTTCAGCACCCTTGAAGCGTTTAGCCTCCCTCACCTTCAGCTTACCGAATCCTCCCGGGCACGCGTCGTTCTGCACGCTCCAAAGCTAAAATATTAAAGGGCCTCCTTTGAACTGTCACAGCGTATTGTTTTCCTACAAGCTTCCCTTTTGTCATCTTCATAGCTTTTACTGCCTCTGTCAGCGATTTACCGAGCAGCTAAGGTCGTTGCCGTTATTCCCCGGCCTCACATGTGCGCAGGGACTGGAGGAGAGCGACAAAGGAAGGTCATCCTCCCTCAGCGCTGATGAGCGCATTATATTTCCAGTATGAACCTTCATGAGCATAACTGCTGTCCGAATCAGAGAGCAGCACTTTAAGGGTTGTGACACGTTGGTGCAATTTTGAGCAATGTGGATGTGAGCGATGGCATTTCCCTAACGTGCACCGAGTCTTTTGTTCATCTTATTACCATCCACGCCTCCTCCTCCTTTTTTTCCTGTTTGGTGATATCTGGAAAGACATTTTGCTGACCAGGAAGGTCAACAAACAAATGTGAGCTCGGAGTTGAAAGAAAAGCGCGTGATTAACCCCTGCCTGCAACTGACAAGTGCTCACCTCCCCTCATTTAAAGCTCACACTCCAGATCTGTCATAGCAGCAACTCGGGGTGAAAGCCTTTGATGAAAAATGTAGGTTAAATACACAGAAGGGCAGATCTTATTAGCGTTCCCCCACGAGAGGAGTAGTTATTTGATCTGCACTCGTATTGCATAACCAAACGCAGGGAAAGAATGAGACGGGGAGAGAGAGAGGCTTTAATAATCCATGTTTGTTTCAGGAAAGCATATTTTCACTCACCCTCTGTTGATGAGACTCCAATCAGCTGTAATGAGAGCCCGGATTCTAATGTAATAACCACCCCATCTGAAGTGTATAGGCTAAATATGACACCAGCGTGAACGTGAGGGAACGTGCTGTGCAGGATTGTGATCTGAACCAAACTCCCATCAAGTCTGAGACATTTTCACAGACATTTTCAATTTTAATATTAGACAAAGATCACAGAGTTTGTTTGTTGTATGAAGGGGAAAAGCTATCCAAACCTAGCTGCTACGGTACCTTGTTAAATCATGAATTAACCACAGAAAGCTTCAGTTTCAGGCCTGATTATAGCCAAACCTGTTGAATAACATTAAATAGAACCTGTGAAGTGAATCAGGCTAAAAGAGAAACAAGTGAGAGACGAGGTCACTGCCATCTCTCAGTCTGGAAAGGGTTAAAAATCCATTTCTAAAGCTTTGAGATGCCAGTGAACCACAGTGAGAGGGATTATCCACATGTTATCCACAAACCTTGGAATAGAGCTGAACCTTCCCAGGAGTGACCGGCCTACCAAAGTTACTGAACGAGCGCATCGACGCCCCGTCCAGGACGGCAGAGAACAACCCCAAACAACACTTAAAAAACTGCAGGCCTCACTTCTCTCAGTCTGACTCACATCCGAACGGCTCAGAAACAACAAAATGAACGTTTTGGAGTGAAATAATCACAGTCTGGGTTCAAATGCAGTTAAGACGCTTTGGCGTGGCCTGAAACGGGAAGTTCATGCCGGAAAACCCTCCAGTGTGGCTGAATGCAAACAATTCTGCGAATTCCTCCACAGTCATGTGAAAGGCTCGTTGCTGGTTATCATTAAAGGTGGCACAACCAGTTATTAGGTTAAAGGGAAATTACGTTTTTAACATTTGTTTGATCTGAAACGTGTAAATGTGACAAATCTGCAACAAATTAAGAAATGAGAAACGGGGTAAATACCATTTCATAGCACTGATTAATTATTAAAGAACTGGGACAAAGAAGTGTGGTCTGCAGCGGAAGAGTAAACTAGTCCATTTTCAGTTAATCTGATTGATCAGTTGGTCTAAGGATCCTTTTTTTCTAGCAAAAATGTGATAAAATACCAAAAAGAGAGGCGGCAAAAAATGTTCTTCTTTCCACCAGTTGGTAGAAGAGTTTACATGTCGTTAAACTCGTCGCTTTGTGCGAGATAAACCAGCCAACTCGGATAACTCGCGTTCCCTTCAACTCCCAGAAGTGTCGTTATTGCTTCCTTCGTGTATTCGCTCATGTTATCACTAAGAAATAACTGGAGGAGATTGGGAGCAGCTTTATAAAACCCTTTCTTTAAGTGCGATTTTCAGAGAATCCTTTTTATTTTTTTTATTCTTGTTGTTGGACGCACTGCTGTACTGGTGGGTGCTGCATACGAGCAGCCTGCCTTCCCTCCTGCACGCTGCGCAGCCTGTACCATCCAGCAATCTGTACATTTGGCAGGAAGATGAATGCTATCGCCGTCCCCATCAGCCACACACATAAAAGCACACAACATCCAGCAGGCGCGCTGCTTTCACAAAATAGTTTTATTGGTAAAAAATAGAACTACTTGCACAAGCACATTGAGACAACTGTATCAGAACTTGTGAACTGTTTATCATCACAAATATGCTCTGGCAAAGTAAGAAGTGCTAAAGCATCCACAAAAATAAGCTGCAGTTATCAAAACCATAAATCAACGTCTTGGTACAGGATACGCAGGAGAGCTTAACTCTTTTTAGGACCTAGTCACTTTGCACTCTGGCCATTTATAAGCTAATGAAATCGCGTGCTGATGATCAAGCTGCACAGCCACAAAAAAGAGAGATTTTTAGCTAATTTTTTTCCCTGCATAATCATATCAGACCGAAAGACTTTCCCTTTTTTTCCAGAGTGCCAGTTGTGTGATGTACTTGTCCTGGTCCAGAGAGGTTGAATGCTCAGCCATTTGAACCGAACTGCTGTCAAATAACGTAAACGTGCACTGACTAGTCTTCTTATAAAGAAGATATGATATGAGCGTGGTGTATCTTATACTGAACCAGTGTAAAGGAATCCCGATCCTTCAGTAGGAAACCTAAACGTATTAAAAATCTAGACGCTTGTGTACAGTTGTCACAGACCTGCAGTAAACCGGAATTCCTGAAACAAGCGTTATTTACTTTTCACTCGTCTTCCTCCTGTTTCGTCTCGCTGTGCTTTGGGAAATGAGGAATAAAGAGGATTTAAAATAACCCTCGAAAGCCGCACCGGACTGTACACAAGCATCCAGCTGATTCGGACGAATCACAAATCCATAAAACATTTGCTAATGTAGAATTCATGTACAAACAAGTTGTTAAAAAAATAAACAAAAAGAACTTCAGATATTATTAAAACGTGTCATCATGAGACCATTTGGCACATTCTCAAAACACATAACGTGTCAGTATTACTTGATGACTTGGCACATTCTTTACTTTGTTTATTGCATTGGTAATGGTGCCTGGGCAGTGAGTCGTTGTCAGGAGGCCAGTTCCTTTGGGAGCAGTCTGAGCTGGGCAAGAGGGCTAAACCGGGGCGGGGCAAAAAAAACAACCCCGCGGGGCCACCGGCAGCTCCCACAGCGAATCCCGTGGTGTGCCGGCAGCAGCCTGCAGGTGGCGAGCTGGGCTTAGCCATCTGCTCTCCCCCAGGAAGCTGCATTCTTATGAGAGAGAAGGAGAGAATGTGCAGTTCTATACATCACTGCCAAGGCCTGTCTCAAGCACAAAAACAATATTCCTCCCATCTTCTTACCTCAGAAAATAGAGCGCACGGTAACTGTGAAAGCGTAGCTGCAAAACTGACACGAGTGCGTGTTTGTGTGCGTCTCAGAAGGACATGCTTTCAACATGCATCAGTGTTCTCTTGTCAGGAATCATATCCTGACACAAGCAGGACGGGGAGATGGAGTAAAAAAAGACGAGGGCGACTGGTAGGTAAACGAGGACAGTCTGGTGGATGAAATTTAAGACACTGAGACCCTTCTGCAGGTGCAGGCTGGTAGTGTATGCGCATTGCTGACGTACTTGAAAAACAAGTCGCATATGGAGAATGACTCAAATCATTTTTAGCCTCTTGCCACACGACTACCCAGTTGGCTGTGACTCAGGATTCCTCCTCTTATCTGCTTTGTTTTTTCCTCTGTGCCACTGCACCATTAAACATCTGTTCATCCATGTGAGACCGCATGCACGGCATAGACACCATATAGGGGTGTGTTACAAAGAAGAGCCATTTTCCAGCCCCAGCCCCCCCCCCCCCCCCCCCCCCCCCCGGACCAGGGCTTCTGCTTCATGTCACTGGTTAATAAAGGGGATTAGTGAAAGTAGTGTGAGCAGAGGCTCTGATGAAAGCTTATGGCATGCCATGGCAAGAGAAAAAGATGCCCCCTACCCACCCGCCCACTCAAAATAAAACAACTTGACTGATTGACACACACATACCCCCAGACAATGCTTGAATTCGGTTTCCATGGCAGTGTGGAGGTGGATGACAGGAGAGAAAAGCACATGCAAAAAGCCGGCGTGTCGGAGTGTTTACTGCATACGAGAAGACGCACAAGTGCATGTGTAAATGTGTGGGCGTGATCGTCTGGGATGGATCGAGATGGGTAGCTGCTACTTACAGGCAGACTGTTTTTGTTTGGATGGAAATATGAGATGGTCCACTCTGCTGCTGAAGTATTGGATCACGCTCTTTTCAATTTCTCTCCATCTCTCTCATATTTCCACCTGCAGAGAGAGACGCAGGCATCTGTTTGCCTGCATTTTCTCTCTTAAATCCAGCCCAGCAGCCCACATCTACTCCTCCTGACAGTCCTCTTTGAACAGTTACAGCAGGGTAATGTTTCTACAGCTTTTCAGGCACAGGCATTGTGTGGCTATGTCTCAGTCTTCTACCAGGCATTCCGCTGTATTTGTACACAGGCTCCACACAGCATGCTTTAGAGGCAAAATATCAACGTCATTCTAGTAGCTAACAAAAATATGCCCATTTATTTCATTAGTCAATTCCATGTTGCATTCTAGTGGACAAGCATAGGATAAACTACAATGGCTTGCTATGTGAGGGTTTCCACCTACTGCTCTTGGGCTTTATATTGCCTGTTTTATCAAATGAGACGAAGGACTGAACGATTGTAAATAGCAGCTAAATAATCGTATGTTTTTTCCTTCAATTTAAACCTTTGGCGAGGAAAAAAAAAACTCCACTCAAGGCTTCCTTATTTGCTTAATTCATTCCGCAGGGAACTCTGTGTGATTTACTGATGAAGGATGTCTGCGTTTGGTTGGCAGCTTCCGTCAGTTCTGCAGCACCTTATCCTGGTATCCTGGCTCCTTGCACATTCACGCCGTTTGTTCCAAGGCGCTGCTCAGGGAATACCTCGACTGCTTGTGCTTGCAAAACAGAAAAAAGAAGATGGAGCAGAAGGAAAAATGTGATTTCAAAGTTGTTGCTCTCCTCTTTTTTTTTTTCCCCCTCCAACTCCATCCTTGAGTAGATCCTAGTGCGTAGCCGTGATGTTTCCCCTCGGGCTCGTCTCCCTTTGGCGTGCACAGCACTGCGTTATTACACGTAGTCCTGCAGGCTGTAGCCCGTCTTATTGTCTAATGGGGAGAGAGAGCAGTACTGGTGCTGGAGCTCCTGCTGCTGCTGAAGCAGCTGTTGTTGCTGCTGCTGGAGAAGCAATTTGTCAGGGGGGGGCAGCAGGACCAGATCCTGGGGTCCGTGTCTCTTTCCCGAGCAGGACATACAGAAAATGGACCCCCCCACAAAGAGGAAACCTGCGGAAACAAAGGCAACGTACACGGCACCTCCAGGCTCAAACTTATTGCTCTCGGGAACGCTGGAATCCAGGAAGTTGGTGATGACCTCATTGGTAAACCAAGACGCAGGCACCAGACACAGAAAGCCTGCAGCGACGAAGCAGCCGCCGCTGGCGATGGCGGCGTGTCGCTTGGAGCGCCGTCCACCTCCCCAGCGCGTGCATTTTAGTCCCAGGGAGGCGAGGCAAAGGCCCATGGCAGCCAGTACGCAGCACAGCACCATAGTGGTGCGAGCAGTCTGCAAGTATGCGGGTAGTGAAAGCACTGAATACTTAAGTGTGCAACTAAACATGCCTGTGCTGTACCATGTGCAGTCCATCCACAGTCCCTGCATCTGGGAGATAGCTGTGATGATGTTGGAGCCCACATCTGCGCTCACCTTCCAGTTAGGCAGCAGAGTGGCCACCATGGCGCCCATGATGCCCAGCAGAGCTAGGACGAATCCAAATATCTGCATGCCCGTGGATGCCATGCTGCTTTTCAAGTCGACGCCGCTGCCGCCTCAGCCGTTGTCCTCTCCGGGCAGCATTCACCCCGCTCCGGCACCGCTGCTCGTGGACCCCCGCCGCCTCCCTCCCCTCCTTTGGTGGTGCACCAGCTGCCAGTCAGAATCCCCCAGTTCCCCGGCTCCTCAGCTGCAGCTCCACTGGGCTGGAGGAGAGAGACGGAAATGAGAAATTCACATCTCATTCACCTCACACAAGCGCAGACTTTTTTCTTTTTCTTTTTTTGGCTGGAAACAAAGGACAGCATCAAGCACTGGCGCTAAGAGCTGGCTCAGGCTCACTGTAGGTAAGCAAAACACCGCCGGTCGTTGTGCATGTGTGCTCTACTCCTCTGCTTTTACAGAGCTACTGTCTGTGAGGAAGATGAGTTTGTGTTTGAGGTATTTGCCATGCTCAGTAGTCACAGTATGTGGACTCTGAGCTGCAGTGCCTTCACTCCACTCACACAGTCGACTGTATTTTCTACCACTTTGATTTCAGCGCTGTTTACCGAACAAACTGAGACTAGCCTTTAAAGACTTGCACAGCCTCATCTAAAGCTGGAACACCAATTATTATTTACTCGGTCGCAGAAATAAACTTTGAAAATAAAGCTTTTTTTTTCTCTATATTACTATTTTATTTTTTTTTATTTTTTTTATTCACATTTTTTAGTCGGACCTCCTGACATAACGGTTTTTCTCATTCACGGCTCGTTCCAGCTTGTAATGAACAGTAAACGCGGGCCACTTGTTTCCGTTTTGTTTCCCGGTCCAGTCTGAAAGAAAGCAGCGCTGTGGGAATGATCTCTTACCCCGGCTGGTGCAGAGCTGGCGCGTCACGGTGTTCGCAGTGATTCCGGTAAACACGGCAGGCTTCTGAGGGGGCGAGGAGCACGATTCATCCCGGACCGCGGAGCCGTTCGAGCCATCCATTTCCTTAGCAACAGAGCGGAGAGACCACACAGGCTCGGCCGGAGCCCGGAGGAATAACCGGAGCTCTCTCGCTCTCTCTCGCGCGCGCTCTCTCTCTCTTTGTGAGTCGCTCCTCGCCGGTTTGTGTGTCTGCGCGTGCGTGGGCTCGCGCGTTGGAGCAGAGCGGTCTCTGCCTCCCAACTTCAAAGACGGCTCAAACCTCACAGCTCCGCGCAGCTACTGTACTACCGACACCTCCTCCACCTTCGAGCAGCCAGAACAGGACCGGAACTACTTCTGCCGTTTCACTCGAACCGAACTCCTTTAATTACTGATTTCGCGTCATTTTCACTATTTTCTACATTATTTATCATTAATTTCACTAAACAATTACGTGACTAGTCATATATAAGTTATATATTTACACGTCTTAGGTTTATATACAAAAAATGACTTTTGCCCCCTAGAGAGAGCTTCAGTAAAATAAAACTGTCCAAACATCAGATTTTATCTGGTTATTTATTTATACATTATTTTTGTGAATTTGTTTTTGTGTTAATATTTTAGAACTGATTACAGTAGTGCATGTTGTTACAGAGTGCTATTTGTTTTTTGTTTTTTTATTTTACAAAAGGGTCATATTGGCATATAAAGAGTTTATGAAACAATAACAGGGAGAAAAATCCTTGTGCTATGCAGTATAAACTGCCCGGGGCTTTAAAAGCGCCTTGTTTGACAGAAACCTGTACATTTCCCGTTGTTTCTGGCTGTATAATAAGCAGATTTTTGTGTCGTGCAGGATTAACTTAAAGACCAGTTACAAAAAAAATGTGTGGCTCGTGGCTCAAGCATTTATTAAAAGATACCAGAAATCCCCCCATGATGGGGAAAAATGCTGCTAACTAACAAAATAAAATGATATTCATCCCATTGTTGCACTGAGCTTCCTAGTTAATCATAATTCAGTGCTGCTGTTGTTAAAATGTATGCCTAAGTAATGGCTGAGAGGGCTAGATAAGATTTCCAATCATAGCCTGACGGTACCATGGGGAAGGGTACTCTAATTAAGGCAGAAGAAATAGCTGCTATGATTGTGGCCAGATGAGCTGGTCAGGCTTTGGTATTGTGAGGCTTTGTTTTTCTAGGTCCAGAGGCCAGAGGAGCATGTGTATCCCGCCATGCCAAAACTGACCCTCCCCAGAGCATCATCTTCATCAGCATCAGTCAGCAGGATGCTAAAATTCACAGCTGCTCCCCTGTCTTTGCCCGTCTTTCCTCCCTTCCCTGTAGAGGACATAGAACAACAGGGGGAGTGGCTACTGGCTAGGACGGCCTTGATTCATGAATGACAAAGAGGACAAAAGAGCGAGAGAGGAAGAAAATCAGGCAGGGTTTAATAGAGCCGATATCCTGATATCCTTGTAAATGCAGATGTGCGTTGCTCTTATTTTGCTGCAAAGGCACAAAAACGTCCGGCTGTGGGAAATAGTTTTGCCAGTCTCCCAACTGCAGTACAGGCCAGGTATTGGAGACGGTGATGCGTGGTCATTACGTGGAGATGGTTTGGTAGCAATTGATTTGTTTAGCTATTGATCCGGTTGTTTATTTCTACCCAGCCTCCACTGTTTTTCCTGTAAACTACCCCTCAGAAACCCTGGTCTTAAAATGAGATGTGGGGATGGTGCACACAACATTAGCTCCAGTGTGATGCCGGTGTCGACCTTCGGCGCTACATTCTTAGAATTCCTTGTGGGACGCACCTGCAGCGAGATGAGAGATTTTCCAGTTTTCTACACGCACACTGCAGTATGGCGTGTGTGACCTGTCTCCTGGTAACTGATGAGATCTTAAGTGCTGATGCTGCTGTTGTTCGCTTAGAAGCAAGATAAATAAATAAATAAATAAATGCATTATAGAGGCAATGGGTGTAGCGGGAGAAGAGCAAAATGCAGTCAACAAATACCCAGTGGGTGCAGATGTGACGCTGTGATGTGTGAAGATTTTGTGGGCTATTATAAGCGTGGTCCCTTTTTATTTTATCACCTTACAGCAGAGCTCTCCAGCGTTTCTGCAGCGTAGCTGTGAGGCGCTGCCGGCCCAGCCGTGCTCCTTTTTGCCCGCGCGAGGGGCTTTTATCGTTCACTTTACGGTTTTTTTTCCCCGTTTTATGTCCGCTCTTGCGTAATTGGTTTTCAGGCTCATCGCCTTGCAACAGCGATTTGTTCACAGTTCCGATGCAAGGTGTCTTGCGATAGCTGTGATGTTGCTGTCACTGCAATCTTGTTGCAGAGCAGGGTCCAAGTCTAGTTTCACCCTACATAATATGTGCAAACCCGTCTCAGACAAAACATTTCTGACATTTTGTAAAATTACCAGCATATTAAAGACTCTCTTCGGGCTACACCGTGAAGCAAGTGGCCGAGCCTGGACTGACGTGTGTGAGGCTTTTAGTGTCCCGTATGAACTTCTTTTTCCCATGCTATCATCATTTACTGGCACAGCAAATTTCACATTTTTGGGCAAAGTTCAAGCTTTTCTATGACGAAAGTTTCTCTCCAAGGAGCTGATCTTGTCAGAGGCTAGGCTGGAGTGTCTCGAATGTCCTGTGTGCATGCCAAGGGCCAATTTCATGGGAAGTATGCTGGGCTGCCTGCACAGGAAGCCCTAAGCCCTTCCTTCTTAAACCCCTCAAGCAATATCAGCCTGGTATATTCAGTGGCATTGACTGCTGCCTTCTCCTCTCCGAGAGGCTGTCTGCCTCCTCTGATGTAATGGAGGTTGTCTTCCCAAGGTATTGTCATGATTAATGCAGCTCTTCCCTCTTCGGTTGCAGGATCTCCGTGAGCTTTTGTCTCGTGTATTCCCTGGCTGTATATAGCTTTCTTCCATCCCCCAGCTCTTTCTCCAAACCTGCCATTATGTAAGTGTCGGAGGTTCAGGTAGTGTAGTGGCTAGAGCCCGAGGGCCCCTGCCATCTCATCTTGGCTACGCTTAGAGGGACATGACAAATTACTGCTCACACGCAATTGGGTAAAGTCACCAAGAAAGACACATCGGAGATGGAAATGGGGGGAAAGGAGAGCAAGAGAAGGAAGCTGTATAAAGTAATAGTGCTGCTTTTGGAAGGTCAAACACATGAAATATAGTAAAGTGCAAATCTTTTCATGCAGATGTCCGATTATTGGGTCAGAAAAAGGTCTGAAGTTGAGGATGAAAGCAGACGTGACTGTTCAGAACGCTCGAACCGAATCACTGTACGCTTCATAAAAGGCGCCATTGTTGGTTAATCGGATTATTTGAGTTGCCATATTTGGAATAAGAAGCAGGTTCAGAGTTGGTGTAAATGTTTGAAGTCGTTGTTTCCCAAATGTAATCAAGTTATCTGAATTAAGTGAGTCAGAGCGAGAGGAATGTTCATGAGCTGGACTAAAGATCCTTACATAACAGCTCAAATTGGGCTAATGAGTTGCTTGTTTATTTTTCTTCTTCTCCTAAAAAAAATGACTCCCACAGTCTGGCCAGCCTGTGTGCTCTTCACAGGTGATCCCCACTGCTACCTTTGTACAGCACAGGGTGACGGATAATGGGCTCAGAGGGGGTCGGTAAGTCTGGGATATGCTTCACAGAGAGCACTGAAGGCATGTTCACAGCGCCTCGGCACAGGAGCCAGGTGACGGCACGTGATTTAAGATGGATTAATGGCAGGGAGTGGGACATATTACAGTGGTGCTACCTAGTGAAGTCATGTAGCAAGGCCACACATAAATCAAACGGGCAAAGTGACTTGGACAAGCTGATGGCTGAAATGCTGCTGCCTGTATAGTCCCAGTATCGACTTTTCCCTTGCTCCTCTCTTAAATCATGAAGTGCGGAATATAAATGGCCTAATTATTCCAGCAGAGAGTGAAATTAAAGACGTTCCTTTTTATTGCTTCTTCCTAGCAGATGGTGGTCTGATCTAGCGTCACCAAAGCACCCATACAAGTGTTTTTCCAGATACAAAGTCCTGACTGAATTTCTGTCGACACGACAGGTGGAGACGGCGCCTTTCATGATGCAGACAAAATACCGCAGCCCCGCCGCTGGGTGCCCAGGACGGCTCGTGGCCTTTGATTGTAAAATATTCTCTGTGTAAATGATAAACTCATTTTGAAGAAGATTTAAGATTAATTGTTTATACCCACGACATCCTTTGTCCCTGCTCCTTATGCTGCATCCAGTTTGAAGCATTCCCGTACTGTTATAGCGCACAGCCTTCAGGGCTGGTGAGACAAAGAGTCTCCACTGCTGCTGTCCCATTAAAAGCCTCTTTGGCAGGATGCTCAGCAGCAACCAGGCATCTCTGGACTACACAGGGATCTATAGATCTGATATGAGATAGAGCTGTGGTTTACAAGCGCTCCTGAACGCTACATCTGTTTTTAAAGAAAAACAACAACTCTAAATGGCTTAATTAAAATCCTTTGGTACCCTTGGACCACTTTAGCTTTCTTCCCCTAATTATCAACACCAGCCGCGACTCCCGGACAGCACGAAGCAGCTGAGAAGGAGAGTGAATCACACAATCCAGAGATACAAGCCACATGGGTGCACAAGGAGCTCCGCGGGGCACGTCGTCACCACAGGAAGACTTTGAACGGAGTTGAATTAGATGTCATTTTATTTTACCCCCGTTAAGCGTGAGAAGGGGGCGCTTATCCTTAGGGGATGTGTGGTTCACATGTTTGTATTGCCTCGAATCTTTAAATTAACATTGCCAGTCATGCACCAGCACGCTTTGCTCCTTTTGCAGCTTTTGCCATCTCTGCGGTTCCTCCCAGCGTATACCTGAATAAAAAGTCATGTGAAATTACAGATAAAAGCACTTAAGGACTACGAAATGTGTTATTATTAAGAATAGCACTCTGGATGTGTGTCTATGTAGCTCCCCTTTTCGATGTGCTCGAGCAGTCCCACTCAGTGCTCCCTCCTGAGGGAAGTAAGGCTATTACCGACTATGGAAAGACTGACAGGCAGCTGTTGTGCTCTGCTGCCCGTAGTCTGCCTGAGCTTTAGGTCCCCACGCAGTGCAGTATCACCCTGATTGTGCAGTATCTCCTTTAACTATAACTTACAGAACTGGCAGCATCATGTGAAATGTGCTTGAACAACGATGTCCTTCTTTGCGCTGCTAAAGCAAAGATCTGGAGATTCAGAAATAGTCTTTTTAATGTATTTTGGTTCTTTTGAGCTCATCATGACATTGAGGAGATAAAGAGAGTTAGAGGATGCTTTACAGGAGAACAAGTGAAGTGCTAGAATAGAACGTGTGTACGTATAGGTGCTTGAAAGTAAAAGATCTGAGAGTGAGAAAGATGCACTCTGCTGGCTCAGACGCGATTACTTCATCAGTATGTCATGTTAGCTTAGAGCTGACACAGGAAGGATCAGGAGGAGGCTGCCAGAGTGGAACTGGAGCCGAGAGTCCCACCACCAGTCCTTAACTGGGGTTCGCTTCAGGTTCCCGAACGGGGGGTACCTAAAGGGGGTTTGTGGTAACACTGTAAAGACTTCAGCTGACGTGAAATAAAAAAGTGCGTCCCTGGTCTCTCCGTGGGCAGCTCTGGATCACCTCCAGTATAGCTGGTCCTGCTTTCTCCTGCATCTGCGGTGTGCTGGGAGGTTCCAGATTTATGGATTTTATAGATATTATTTATTATGTTTGTGGTTTTCAGATATTTTGCTACAAGTAACAAAAATAAATTAATAGTCAGATGTATTACGGTGTAACACATGGCCTTATTCGTTTATTAGGGACTATGGGGCTGGTGTTGATTTAACCTGATTGGCTCCTAAGGTTTCAAACTGTTGCTGTAGTTTCTCCTGAAACGCTCGTGGGACCATTTGTCCAAATGTGACCTTCAAAAACAAAAACATTTCCAAAATATCTCCACCTTCCTGGGCTCCACCGAACCCTGGAGTACTTTTCTGGGACCTTCTTAAGTGAGCTGAAAGCAGGTATATGCGATTTAGTTCCCGCTGAATCATCCATGGCTGCCTGCATCGCTGCATCTATATATGGTCGGTCCTCAGTGGAAATGTTAGAGGCAGATAGTGGGATAAAGAGATGCGCTCTACGGTGAGTCAGGCTTGCAGGTATTAAGGAACTCGGTGGTGATGCAACAACAGAGACTCAGTTTCTATGGTCCATTGCACAGGTGTTACTGTGGCAACTGGAACTAGCTCGCCAACCAGCCATGCTGCGTCATCTTATTTTCTCCCTTCCCTCCTTCTTTTATCCCGGAGTGTTGAGCCCTTTCCCTCTTTCGCTCTCTTTGTCCAGCTTTGTATCTCTCGTGCCATCTGTCAGGAAAGCTTGTTTTTTTGGCACACTTGACATTCCCCCTCTGATCACACCTGACTGCTCTTTTTCTGCCACTTTCTTTCACCACATTCCCATGAGCACACTCTCTGCAGTCTAGTTTTAAGGTCTGTGCTAACCCCCCGCTGTCTGGATTTCCTCTCGTTGTAGGTTGACGTGGGAGTAGTTCACTTCACCCCCTTGGTTCAGCCCCAGATCCAGCAGCCCTTTCAGCTGGTGGAGAAAGTCGTCAGGAACGTTTTCCAATTCCGTAGGAAGCACTGCCATAAAGGAGTCGAGTAAGTACACGTTAACCTAATGAAGCTTGTAGGGCCTCGATCCACTCTTTCCCTCTTTTTACTTTTTAATCCATGCGTCATTCACATCAGTTATTCTCTCTCTACATTTTTCATGTCTGACGGCAACGTCTTCATCTCATCGTTAATTAGAGTGGCTTTATATATTTTTTATATTCACCATTCAGACAGCTTTTGAGTGTTTCTCTAACCAAATCTGAACATTCGAGTAACTTCAGAGCAGCTAGTAACAAAGCCAGACACCCACATGCGTGTGCCCATCGCCCCCGTGCCTGTTAGGGAAGTGTATGTAGGCCCGGATAACAAAAGAGCGCTGGCTGTTTGAAAGAGAGCAGCAATTATGAGTCACTGAGGTAGCATAGGAAAACGAGGAAGCATATTTTATGTAACTGCCGTGGGTCGGTGGCAGCAGCACCAAACTGGGGAGGCGGCACCAGCACTCGAGCACCTAAAAAGCATCTGCAGATTGTGTGGAGCTGGCTGTCACTCGCTAACCTGCAGCGAACGAGTCCGCAGCAACATCTGAGGCAGGGACAGCTTTCAGGGTGGGAGACGGCAAAATAAATAAAAATTAGCAATTGAAATCACAGCTGCTCTGTTTCTGATTTAGAAACTTTGTGTGAGTTTAATGGCAGCCCTGGACTATGCAGTGTGGCTGTGGAGTAAATTAACAATTCATGAGGACTTTGTGTGATTTCAATTAACTTCACCGATCTGAAATAATTGCTGAGGGATAATTTCTTTCTGTTTGAACTTTCTGATGCCATTAAACTTGCATGATCGTTAAGATATCAAAGCAGACTAAGCACAGGAATCTGTACTCTCGTGTCGTCGCTTTTTCCCCACAGGAAGTTGTTCCCTGAGGCGCGTCGTGTTGAACTGACACAGGAGATGATGCAGCAGGCCGACGTGGACCCCATCCTGCGCCCCACAGAACTCACCATACCCCAGTTCAGGGCGTTAGCAGATGCCTACGCTCGTCTCTGCGCTCACGAGCCCGCTCTTCTCACCTACGAGTTCAGAGAGGAGCTCAGGCTGAAGCACGTTGCCAGAAAAAGCAACACGGCATCATCGCCTACACTTACGGACGCACCGAGCGGCGTGGCAGAGTCCTCTGCAACCCCGCTGAAAAAATAAAAAGCATGGACACCAAGAGAAGGGGACTAATAGCTTCTGTTAGCACAGGGAGACAACAGTCTGCTCTTAGCTGTGACATTTCCACCTGGCATAACCATGCATTTTTAAAGCATTTCCCCTGCACACACACGGCAATTTGGTATACAGGAAATACTGGGACTCACACACAGGATCCACACAGGCTTTGGCTCAGCCCCTTAACCATTTCCTGGGATCCAACAGCTACCAGCAAGTCACGTGTTTTAGGGAGGATGAAGAAAGGCGGCTAGTTCGTTCCCCACAGAAGCTTTTTAAGAGAAAGCATCTCTTTATGTCCCAGTTCTTACTTCTTATCCATCTCACATAACACCTCATCCTGTGGGACTGAAAGAAACAGTGATTTCAGGGTGATTTAGACAAGGAGAACATGGCAGCTCCATATTCAGGCCACTTTTATTCCTTCCAGTGTGTATTGCTCAGTCTCTGGGGAGACGGCGCTTTAAGGGACAAAGAGTGCTGTGAATTTGTCAGCTCAAGAAAGACTTGTCATGCAAAAGGAAGATGGCTGCAATTAAAATATTTTTTTGTTCAAAACTTTTTGTGTTGCGTTCTGTGGGCTAATGGTGGGGTAAGATGTGCTTGTAGTATAACTGGAAAATGAGGCAAAATAATAAAATCTTACAAGTGACTGTTGTTTGTTTAATCAGAAGTATGAATAAATAGCAGCGTGTGCAGTGTTTCTCGGTGAAAGCATTGTAGTTTTAAATATTCCTCTATGAGCAGACTGTCACCAGCAGAACATGGCAGCGCTGCTTCCTGCCAGTATGGCAGATGGCGTGCTAGGGCTGAGTAGTTGCCAGAGTTAGAATTCACTCAGTTCTGATGATAGGTGGGTGATAATCGACAGCCACAATCAACAATCCGCATGACGTGCAGGAGTGATGTGATGCGCGCCGTTCAGTCTGCTCAGTCACCCCAAAATAAACTGCTCTTACGATAAGCTTTTATTTTGGTAGATGACGGCGTGTGGAGGAGGACTGAAGGGTGAGGAATTGCATCACGCAGAGGAGGAAGATAATTAGCCACTAACAAGATGCAAGGCTGCGGTCGTAGAGGCATTTGTTTGGTTTGTCTGATACCTTTGAGCATTAGTGTACGCATCATATCTCAAAGTCAATTATACTCTGAATAATGTACAGAAGCGGCCAATCAGGCACCGTGTCCACCACAGCTGTGTGAAGACCGTCATCCCGCAGCTACAGGTGAGTGAAAACTTGATGAGCTGGTCAGGAAAGTCACCTGTTATATTTTTGGATCAAAAATTTAGTTTCATTTGGTCTTTAATTAGTACACAGCGTCAGCATGGCTGCAGTAAACTTAGTACTGCAACATCATGCTACAGTAAAAGTAGATAAATATTTATCTAAAAAGAAATTATGTAATTTCTGCATCCAGCTTATCAAAGTTCTTAAAATGTGTATATTATTCATTTTTAAATGTGGGGCTGGCTGAGCTCGTGTTGGGCACCTGTATGAGTTATGATCATAAACTCGATGGTTTTGTTTTTGGACAGTGTCTGTAGTGCTGTTACTGTTACATCATCACAGTGTGATTAAAGTTCAGACTTTCAGCTTTAATTCAACGGGTCTAACAAACATTTTGCATGAATTGCATGCTTTTTTGTTTTTTCAGAGGCTCAAAACCTATTTGACAAACAGGATTATTGTAATAATTCTACATATAAGGATTGTTTTTAATACTAAGTAATTCCTGCCTGAAGTTCAGTTGCTTTTCCTTCTGGAGATGTCCTGCAGTCGCCTTCAGGTGCTTGTTTGTGGGTTGAGATCAGGTGATGCTGAAGAATATCTCATTTCTATGGCTGTATCCCAATTCAGGGTCTGCAGCCTTAAAGTACGCATTTCAAGGCCGATTACGTCACAGCGGCGCGCCGAAGGCTGTCCCAATTCAAAGGCTGCTCGAAATGCGGCCCTCAAATGCGTCCTTCATTTCCCTGAATTTTAAGGCTGTGGCAGTGTAGACTTCGTGGCCCAACATATCCCAGAATGCATAGCGCGGCGATGGGTGTGGATAAATTTGCACAAAAAAAGGGCGGATGAGGGGCGCCCGAAGAGTAAACTTTAAGTACTGAATATTATGTCACTTATTTATGTGCAAATGTTTAATAACGAAGAACATTAAACATTGCTGTTGGCCACATGTCGGCAAAGTTATGTGACATTAGTGACGTTTGTACTAACTTGTTTTTAAAGCCTTTACTTTAAAATGTACGCTGTAGAGAATGATCAAAGATCATGTAGAAACAAACAAATGAACAAAAGAGTTTCTCCTTCATTTCTGTCAGAGCTATGACACGTTTCCAGCTGTTAGTATCATGGTTGCTAGGCAAACTGGGCAGCGCAACGGAGGCTTTTTAAAAAAAATTTTTTTACTTTATTGACAAACAACAGTGTCAGCGCAACGGAGGCTAGACCGTCCCATTACACAAGCCTCGCACTTCCGGCCTTAGCGGTCTTTGAGTACGCGGCCCTTGAGGATTGTTGAGGCTGCGTACTTTAAGGCTGCAGACCCTGAATTGGGATACAGCCTAAGTACTGAGAAAATCTTGAGTTGCTTTTGTGGTTTTCTTTGGCTCATTATGCACGTGCACTGTGAAGCTCTGTCTGGTCAGTTGTGCAGCAAGTTCCTCTTGTAGACTCAATACGCTTCCTGCAGAGTGTTTTTGTCTTGGTTAGATGTTGTAAAGTTGTTCTTATTAATCATGGAAATAATTCTGTTATCATGCACTTTAGCTCCCTACTGTGCTCTCTGCGCTCTTTTGGTGTCGCAGTCATTGTTTCTAAGATTTAGTTTTCTCTTCAGCTTAGTGTTGTCATTTCGAGAGCTCCAATGAAAGCTGCTTAAAAAAGTTTAGCACCAGTCAGCTGCAGATCTTTTATCTTCTTTTGTCATGAAATAACAAATGAACTTCTCTCACCAGGTGTAGTATTTGTAGCATGCAGTATTTGTAGCATGCAGTATTTGTGTTGAACTCCTTGACTTTAAAGCAGAAAGTCTGCACTTGGGTTACACTGATGTACAGAGGCTAACTGGAGTGTGAGTCTATTTTCCACTGATAGTAATGTACATTAAAGTAGTAATGACACCATTAATAATAATAATAATAATAATAATGGATTGCATTTATATAGCGCTTTTCAAGTCACCCAAAGCGCTTTACAATGCCACTATTCATTCACTCTCACATTCACACACTGGTGGAGGCGAGCTACAGTTGTAGCCACAGCTGCCCTGGGGCAGACTGACAGAAGCGAGGCTGCCATATCGCGCCATCGGCCCCTCTGGCCAACACCAGTAGGCGATAGGGTAAAGTGTCTTGCCCAAGGACACAACGACCAGGACAGAGAGCCCGGGGACCGGCGACCTTCCAGTTACAGATACGCTTCCCAACCCCCTGAACCACGGTCACTGACAAAGTCCTGCGTTTGAAATTTTTCACTTCAGTAAAAGTGCAGAAGTGTTAAGCAGGCACGTGCAGAAGGGGGGGGGCTTGAGCACCCGCCCCTTTCCTGATGTGTGCCCAAAGTGCCCTTTTGTTGAGGCAACTTTAAAAATATATATATATATATATTTATAAAAAAAATTTATGTGTGTGGGCGTGCGGAGTCCTGTCTGTGCCCCTCAACAATAATGTATACTATTAGTCACAGTTTTGCTAAATAAAAGGATCTGGCTTGCATCAGTCACATGATCACTATTAACCAATGATCGCCCTTGACGGCAGAACGCGCTGGTTACGAGCCGGGAACGAGCTCACAAAGAGCACGCGCATTTTTTGCGGTCCGGAGCTGTAGGAGAAACACAAGTTAACTCAGAGACACAGACTTACTATATTTCTTCCATACAGACTGATGCGACAAAACCAGTAAGTAGGTGTACAGCGTACACTGTAGTGTATAGCACACAGGAGTATTGGCTTATTATGTACACGTTGGTAAGTTGTCTTGTGGCAACTGACGAACAGAAAGAAATGAGCGTGCTGTGTGTGCAACAACAAACATTAACTGACCTGTTATTAACTGCACAGGTAGTGTTGGTCATAGCTGCTAGCTGTGTAAGGCTGTCATGGGTCTGTAGCTCTGTCACCGTTTTAGGGAACATGTTTAGTTTTAAAGCAAGTTTCCGGGCTTTTCCTGCCTTTCTGGAGGGATTATATTTCACTAAAAAACGATCTAATATGCATGTCCACATAATTATGCATTATTATAATATTTTAAAAAAAACACATGCTTTATTTTAAAGAACATACATTAAGAAACAGATTATATTAGATTTATATTCTAAATAAGACAAAATTTGGATTTTACAGCAGTAAAATTATTGTATCTGTTTAAAAATGTAAAAAGCTTTGCCCTGCACAGAGTGGATAGTGAAACAAATAGAATCATCATAATGACATTATTTCATATTTATTACTTCCCCCTCCTCATTGCTTTATTATTGTAGCTCTAGTAATAAATAATAATGTAAGGATTCTGGATCAGCACCATGATGCCCATAGTATATACAGTATTCTGAAGAAGGTCTAAAATGTCACTGTGTGTGCGTGCATGTGTTTGTTTTATGTATATGGATTATTTTAAATTATTACTCATGATATAACATTGTGCAGACATGGCTGGTAAGGACATGAGGAGGAAACAGTAGGAGCTGTGTGAGGCTACCAAAGGCAGTGCTATAACATTTTTCTGTCATCATTTAATTTTAGATTAAGTGCAAGAGTTGTTAGGTGTGGATAATTAGATTATAGTTTATTGCAATAGCAAGTTGTGCCTTGTTCTCAGATGGACAGCAAGTGGAGAGTGAAATATGAAATGATGGGATGGAAGGAAGAAGAGAAGCAAAGAGTGATTCACAGGCAGAGCCTAAATTATTTCTCACAGTTTTTTATTGCCTTATGGTTCCAATCTTTGCATTTTGTTATTCTCTCATGACACTTGTTGAATCAGCTACCATCTCTCCTATGGACTTTTTAATGTCTACAGTCTCAGATCAGCACAACCCTGCCCTCCAGCACCATCAGCAGCAGGAGCAGCAGAAACCCCTCAACAGCAACATTGTACCCATCAGGTAAAACATAGGCTACGTTTGCTTTGCCTTGTCGCCACCTCACAACAGTGATATAGTATGATGCGATCCCATATTAGATTCTTGATGAATGTGTGTTGTTGTTATTCAGCCTGGTTCAATGTGCCCCTTTTTAACTTAAAGGTCTCTGCACGGCCCTGGTGTTAAGAGTGAAATATTAGAGCCGAGTCATGTTCCGCTATCAGTGTTACAACAGATGCATTAATAACTTCAAATTACAGCAGCTTGAGGCGGGGTCACTTTAAATGCTGTCTATTTGGCCATTTTACTTGAGTAATTCAAAAAGAAATGTATTTAATAAACTGACTGTAGTGTAGTTTAACATAACTTCACAATATTTCTACCATTGTTGGAGTACAGTCTTCTTACCTCATTATTAAGGAGGTCTCTGCAGGATATTTGACATTAGTCATTCATGACGTTATTTTGGTCCACAGTCATTTTTAGCACGCTTTCTAAGCCGTTTAAGAGCCTCTCCTAAATCACGCCCAACCAGAACCGTACACCTTGTATCCTTGTTGCTCCATCAGCCACTGAACCAGCCTCATGACGTATTCATGCCATGGTGATTTGTCACCTACTGTAAATTCCAGTAACTCTTAGGTAATAAAAGAGCACAGCAGGTTTCCTGTTACTCTAGCACCGTTGTCCGTGCACAGTTACTTGAATGATCGGCTGTGCGCTGTATCATTAAAAACTCTCAGTGAAACTCTGCAATGGCCAAAGTGCTAGAAGAGTCTTGCAGCGTCCTTTTTTCCCCTGGTGCTGTTAAAGCAACAGTATGGAACTTTTAAGCAGGAAATGTCAGATTGCTTCACCTCATATTTTCTTGCTGGACCTGTTCTGGTGTGACCAATAACCTTTTATTGTGTCTAATATCGGCCAACTCCAGCTAGAGTTTAACACCTTCAGTGTGAAATATTTTCACATCATTATCACTTAGAGGCTCGGTGGTTGTTACACTGCAGGCTTTCCGTCTGCTTTAAGCTGCTGGATTTAATTCCACATTCTCCTCTTGTTTGGCAAATGTCTCAAAAATGAAGGATCTGTCGAGCTATGCATTTAGGGCTACGTGGGGGAAATTAACAAGACGAATGAATTGTGCTTTCGGTGATGCTAAATAATGAGCAAACAAATATTTTCCCATCACGGAGATTAATTGCCTTTTGCCAAGTCTTTCTTCGTGTAGCCGTGGCCCACTTCTGTCAAGTAATTATGTATTCTGAGGAGACACCGTATGCTTCCAACGTCAGGATCATATGACAGCTAATCGGGGACCGTCCATCAAGCCCAGCCCTGGGACTGAGCCTAAGATGAAACATAAAGGACATGCAAAACTGAAGTGGCACGCTTTGAAGGGCAGCCTGGAAACACTTTCCCAGATGGTTTTCACAGATATACTTTTATTTATAAAACAGTTCCATCAGAATGGAGCATTCACATTCATTGGTATGCTAGCATTAAAGGCATGGTAGAGTTCAGCTGAAAGGGTAAAGCATGTAGTGGTTTGCCTTTTTTTAGTACAAACATGTACTTAATGTAATGGCAAACGCTCTTTACAAAAATATCAACTGTGTTACTGCAAGATCCTGTTTCGTTTCTGTACAGTGTCAAGTATGTATGAGTATACATAAACGTATCAAAGATAGAAAAGATTATATATACAGGATACATACAAACATTAAAATCATCGGGTTTTAAACATTATTGCAGTTTAAATCGGTCATCTGAGTAAAAACATGGACATCCCAATGCAAGAAATTACAATCTGGAGCGAAACACAACCAAATCCAGTAGCTGCATTTAAAAATGAAGTGATTAACTCTCAAACTGTTCTCTCTCATTTAAGAGTCGACCGAATCTGTAGCCTCGAGTTCAAGCCTTAACCCAAAGAGGATAAAATAAACATAATGAAACCCAGAAATAAATTAAAAACAGCAGTAATAACAATACAACCTGTACAGATATTTCAAATATGTAGGCAAACAGTGTACTCTTAGTGCACAAAATACAGCAAAAAAAGGCGTAGTTGATGCCTCCTGTTCTCAGGAAGTCTCACTTGACCGTTGCAGCTCTGTGGGTGCGTCTGTGATCACCTTTTTCTTCTTCAGTGCCTCCTTTCATATTTGTACTAAAGTGAAATTCGTACAACGTTCGGTGTATTAATCGTTTTCTTTTGGTTTCACAGAATCGATACAAAAGCCTGTTGCCTGGCAAGCTTTGCCGAATTACCAGTGTCTGCCTGAGAAACTCAACTCAGCGTCCTGTGGATTTCACCGCCTCTCAACGTTTGGGAGTGACAGACGAGGACATTCTTCGTGAAAAAGGTCAAGAACCGAATAAAAACTGCCAATCAGCAGCAGCTGCGGGGCAAACTTGAATGGAACGCGTCGCACTGATGGTTTGTGGGGAGGAGGCAGAGCCCAGAGAGCTGAGGACGATGCAGACACACATCAGTGCTTGGCAGATTCATTGTAGTCATCATCACTGCGCTTTGCCTCTCTAGGGGAAGAAAGCCACAGTCCCAGCCGACGAGCTGCCATCAGAACACGTCGTTTGCATCTAACCTTGTGTGGGCGAGTGTGAGACTTAAATCTGTAAGGCATTGAAGTTCATGCACAGCTTCGCAGTCATCGCCTCGGTGGCCACTAAAGTAGCCCAGGTACTGTATGCCCCGTCTATGCTGACACCTGAGACGAGGCGCCGGTGGCACCGCTCTCAGCTGGGTCATAGAAACAGTCTTCGTTCACTACTGAGGTCAGACTCTGGACGCTGAACTCTCTCTCCAGCAACGTGTTGAGGTCCACGGCTCCACACGGCAGCGCTGCATCCGTCTGGCTGTCCAGTGACCTGCTCTGCTCCTTCATCTTCAACAGGGCTCCCGGGCTCCTCCTGAAACTGCACGGTTTCCTCTTAACGGCGGTGAAGTGGCCTCGCACTAGTTTGGGTTGCATCTCCGGGGTGTCGCCAACACCCTCGGGCTGAACGCGGGGGGCCGGTGCACCTTCTGATGCAGAATCCTCCGACAGTTTAAGTTGGAGAAACTGAGCTTCAATTGCGCTAGTTGGGGAGCTGCTGTCTCCGCTGTCCCTCCTCGTCCCCCCCTCGCTAAAGCCGTCGTCGTCGTCGTCGCTCAAAATGTCAGACTCTTTCACAGAGGTGGAGCGGGGTTGAGAGTTGGAGCAGTGTGTCTGAGACCAGTTCTGCTGGACTGGAAAGATGGGCGAGTCTGAGGACACGCGGGCTGGAGGAGCCCCGGACAAACTGTAGGTTCCACTGCTCAGGCTTCCCTCGTCAGAGTCTGGCCCGAGCTTCGGAGCCTCGCCCTGGGTGGAGAGCTCTGCAGGCGGCTGCTTGCACAACCAGGAAGCTCTGGAGGAACCTAGAAACAAAGGTGGGGATGGAAATTCCACTGTTATCTGAGCTGAACACTTGCAGCATAAGCAGCCGAGTGCCAGCCGAGCGTTAGGCGGCCAAATGACTTCAAATTCCAGTCGACAAGAATTATTTTTATAAAGAGATGTTTTTACAGGAAACCTTCCCAGGAAGACGTGCCTGGTACTAAAAATGAGTGTGGAGTGTTTCATACAACCTAAACTGGATGAAAGATCTCCATAAGAACGCTTCAGAAACCCACCTAGCCTGGCAGAGGAAGGCAGGGTGCTCCTCAGAGGAGCCAGGTGCTCCTTACAGCTCCTCTCCAGCGTGCCCTCGCCCTTCATGTTCCTCCTCACGTTCTCCCTGAGGATGGAGCGGATCACCTTGATGATGCTGACCTTGCTCTCAGGCACACTGAGAAGAAACCAGAGGTATCGCAGTAACGTGAGAACGGGGCATGCTCAGTTTGATTTCACAAGCTAAATATAGATTAAGATTTGCGAAGGGTTCGTTGTGTCCCCGGCAAAATTACTGATGTAATTTATTAGGACTGATCCCGATTTCATAGTATGTAATGAGAATCACCGATTTAGTCACAGGCTCTCTCGCTACAGTTCCCATGTAGACTGTTTGTATGAAATGGGTCTTTTTGGGGGGCAGAGAAGAAGTAGCTTTATTTGATTATCTAACATTATGGATAAAATGTTCTATTAATAGAAAACTTAATTAACCATTTCCAGCCGATAGACTATATTCTTTAAGAATTCTGGGTCATTATTAATGTGACAGTCGTGTGAAATATGTGACGGCTCCTAAAAACCAGAGTTTATCCAAACATCTTTGGACGAGAGGCCGACATTCAATGTGATCTACAAACTGCTCATTGCAAACATCATGACAGTTTGTATCGACTAAACTAGTCTGCAGAGTTTTCCTTTGTGTTGACGACCTGTCAAAATATTTTACTGCTCGTATTTCTTTTGCTGTCTGACTTCGTTTTCGCACCATGTCACGATGCTCCCAGTGTAGCATTAACTTAAAATCGGTGCGTTTTTAGAAAGCTGTGATTTCACCTAAACGCTGAATCTCTGACCTGCTGCACAGCTGGAAGACTGTCTCTGGTCTCCCCTCCACTTCAGACCTGGAGTGAATCAGCTCCCAGATATAGCTGCTCTGCGTACCTGTTCCTAGGAGAGCCGGGAAATAAATGAGAGGCCTTTAATCATGTGGTGCGTGTATGGTTTATGGTTTCAGAGGGAGATAAGAGGGGTGGAAGCTGAATAGAAATGTGGGTGTGTGGGTAATGCGAATGGGCTGAGGGAAATATGAAAGGAGAGAGATTTAGTGGATGTACTTTGTGAGTGATTTGTTGGGGATAATTTGGAAGCGTGTCGGCCTCTTACCTGCAGTATTTCCCAATCTGACCTGCAGAGCCGAGAGCGGGATGAGCCAGCGGAACTTGAAGGGGTCCGAATCTCCGTGAGAGAGCGCCGAACGAGGGTTGGCCTGGCATTACAAGAAAAAAGAAAAATGGGGTAAGAGAGAAAATGTAACGTTTCACACCAAACGCACTCGATGTGGGAACGTGACACAAACATACCATTTTTTTCTTCAGCTTGTTGTTTTCCCTGCAGACCAATATCACTGCTTTCTTGAACACTGGTGAGAGAGCGCGAGAGAACACATGAGCGTCTTGGATTTGACTGTGCATGCCTCTTGGGGAAAGCCGACTGAGGGAGCGCAACCACAGAAGCATTTTAAATGCCAGCTTGAAGCCTTAAAGCATATATCAGCGTTACAGCTGTGGATATTAAAATTCTGTTCCTGCACACTATTCTGTGCAGCAAACCCAATACAGCTGGTTTATATCGATTCACTTTCTCTGATGCAAACATCCACGAGTGACAATTAAGGGAAATGGTGAAAAATAAAAAGGGCTGACTCACCGAACACGGTCATTTCGGGGTCTTTTCTCATGCGGCCCAGCGACGGATGAGGGTTGAGCCAGACCACAGAGGAATGCATGAGAAACTCTCCCATAGAGATCTCTGTGACCTGAGAGAGGCGTAAGGGACGGCAGACAGTTTAAGAGAGAGTCGAGGCAGGCGCTGAGCTTTTTACGGCTCAGGCTAAGCGTGTCTGTGAATGGAGTTGCACTGCACACTCGGGTTTGTGCACAGGCTCAAAGCTCAGGCAAATTTAAAAACACTGAAAGCATACGTGAACATAGAAAACATGATTTGGCTTTGAGTAAATATTACATCAATTTATAAATGTATTCAGACCCTAGAGGCGTGCGCATCACCTAAACTGCTGCGCTCTGATGTACTGATGGAAACTCCACCAAAAATACACTAATTCACCTCTTTATCGTGGCCAGTCTGCTCGGCAACAAGCTGATCGAACACGGAGCCGTAATCCTCGTAGATCTTCTGCATCTCGTTGATGTGGCTGGCCACCTTCTCCATGGCTTTCAGGGCCTCTGCAGACACAACAGAGTGTTAACAGGACCAAGTCGTGACCCTGTGGGTGACTGTGTTCACCCTGTACTGGAAAAATGCCAAAGGTTATCACTTAATGTTTCCACGTGCGACTAACGTGACACCGAAATGCCGAGTGTCAGCACGGCCTGTTTATAGCACAGCGCTTGATTGCACGCAGCCTTCCTACCGGTGAGGTGGTAGTGTTCCTCGCTGTCGCCGTCGGTAAGGGAGACCAGCTCCCTCAGCAGCAAGGGGTACTTGAGCACCCTCTGCACTGGTTTAATCAGGTAGGACTCCAGGGTGGAAGAGTGCTGCTTGGTGGGGTTCCTGGCATCGAGGAATTCTTTGAAGGTCTGATCCGTCTTGGCTAAAGGAAAGAAACACTCAGACTTAATCTGGATCTTTTTAAGCCGTCTGTTCTCTTTGCTTCTGGTCTATGTTTCGGACCGTGGCTACGTTATTAAGCTCTAACCTACTAAAGCAAATGTGGGTCAGTGCAGAATCGCGGTGCAATAATGCGTCTCCAGCAGGGGGGAGTGTGAGCTTCTCCACCTGCTACGACCACTGTGGTATCAAAGTGTAAATCTTTGATGCTGTAACATTAAATCTGGTAAAACACCAAGTTGGGGCCGCATGGTTAACGTGAAACAGCAGGTATAAGACAGAGCAGGCCTTCGGTAAAGGTGCTGACATTTTCCCCGAGCGCTATGCTTCCACAGCGTTACCGAGGGGGGCCATTAAAGTATTAATTATAGCACTGCCAGCCACAGACGTGCAGCCACGTCGACGCCTCGCAGAGTAATTGGCAGGCAATTAACGAGTCGACAAATAAACAGAAACTAAGGCAACCCGGGCCCCATGGCGTGGCAGAAGAGGAGGGGGGATGAAGATGACAGAGATGAGTATATAATTACTTAAAGGACTCACAACAGCCGCAGATTTCTGTGATGTGTTGTGGATCAGCTGCTCGTGACCAGAGGTGCGCTGGGTGTTCTCGGTTTTGCTGAGCCAACTAGAAACTCGCACGCCGTCACTTATGTTCTACTCGGCTGTTTTATCCGTACTAAGCAAATATTATGCTTCCTGCTCAAATATCAGTTTGCAGTCGTCAATTGTGAGCAGCACAACCCGTCATTTAAAGCTTTGGCTAAAAGAGCGGGTGCACAAACCCGGTGAATATCTGGCATCTATTTCCCTTACTCAAACACTTGGAACCATTTTGTGCCAAGCTAGCACCGCCCGCATGCTGAAGCACTCAGGAATAATCACTACGCCAAAATCACAGATGCTTATGGGGGGAAATTTTTACCTAATACATCTACATATCTGAACAATTGGTTAAAAAAATAATCTGCATCTTCAAAAAATAACAGGAGGCTTTACCTCTGCAGCAAAACATCTTTTTATAGCCTGCTTTTAAGCATATCATTAACATAATTTACAAGATCAAATCATTTTGACTGTTCCTAAAACGCTTTCAAGTGTTGCTGGTTAACCATCCTCAAGGTACTTTAGTGATTTTGTCCCATCTAATCCTATTAAAGATCAGCCCTGCTGCTTCCTTCGAGGAATATCCCACACAGCCTCCCACACAGCCCCGTCAGCTAAGAAGCCAATCTACTTACACTCCTCTCTCTCTACTGGGCATTCATCCCAAATAGTGGCGGAAAGGCCAACATCTGAGGAGGCATAAATCAACTTTAAAATTTCTCCAGCGTCACATGCTGTGGGAGAAGCGAGAGTTATTGTCACGGTCACACATCTGCTGTTAGAGGACAAGGTTATCCAAAGCCAGAATATTTATATGTGCATGTATTTGTTTAAACATCATCTGTTTGAGGAGAAAAGGGCGATAATGCTTTGAAAGTGTCGATCACAAACTGAAAGGTGGAGAGCAGTGTGCTCCTTCGTGCGTGGTGCTGGAGATGGAGCGGGACTGGTGCTAAACTGGAGAGGCATCGCTCACCTCGCTTTCACCCACCGTCTCACTCTGGGACATTTACTTTCATACATAATTGATTTGCTTCCCAAAAGAGAAGACCGAACCTTCAGCCGTGAGCGGCCGAGCTTCCTCTGACGCAACACAGGAGCACGGAAGCTAAATTTAGCGGAGGTGGATTAGTTTGTTTTTGCATGCTGTTTCTCGTTACTATGCAGAATATTAAGATGTGTGTTGTACCTCTCTCTAGGACCTTTTGGACCTTGATGTGGTTGGCACAGAAGCCGCTGTAGAGCTTGAAGTGATCGGCGTAGTAGAGGAATGAACCCCCGAGGGAAAACAGCAGCTTCTGTGAAGAGATGGGGGGGGGGAAAAACACCAGTGTGAACACAAAGCACGAGAGAGGATTGGAGGGTGTGAACATGTGAAGTCACGACTGAATCACCGTGCCCTCCCTTCAAAATGCCCCCTCTGTCCTCTTCCTCTCACCCAGCCTCTTCAGTACACTGGCTTTCAGCAGCTCACAATCCGACCAGTGAACCGCCGCCGCGATCGATAGACCTCACACCACCTCACACTGAGGCCATAAATCAGCCGATGACGCTTCTGTTGCACCACCTCAATTATTTAAAACCCAACACCTGAAAGATCTCTCTTTTCTCTGTAGCCTGTGTGGATTCGGGACTGAATCTTTAGATATTTAACAAACAGCGTGACGTTTCTCTACCTAACGGAGTAACGGAATACACGTACCAGCGTTATGCATTTAAAATACAAAATATGAGTAACTGTATTCTGTTACAGTTACCGTTTAAAAAGGTTCAGAATACAGTTACTTTGTTGAAATAAATGGATTACAGTGTGGTCGTTTCCTGTTTCATGTTAGGCTATGTCCTCCCTATTTTTGGTATTTGGTGGAAACCCAAACAAAACGCGCATTAAGAGGCTCTAATGTCTGTGTCTCAATCTCGCAGCCCATGTCACCTCTACTACACCCCACATAATGACGGGAAATTAAGTAATGGAAAGTATTCAGAATACGTTACAAATACATTTTGTAATCTGTAGTGGAATACATTTTAAAAGTAACCCTCCCAACACTGCTTACCTTGAACTGCGAGGGGGTCTCCAGGGTGCTAAAGTCAGGTGACGAGGCAATTCTCTCCTCCAAGGTCTGCAGGAAGACCCTCTGGAAGTCCAGCATCTCAGGCAGGCTGCCAAACAGACTCTCCATCTTTGAGGAGGCAAAAGGGAAGTAGAACAATAGTTAGAAAGAGGAGGAGAAGGAAGCGACACAGGTGACAGGTGAGGACGTATGAAAGAACATCAGAGGGTGAGAGAGTGTGTGGCAACGAGGAAAAACAGACAGGATAGCTTGTAATTCATAGCAGACGGCACCCCAGAGTGTTATAACAGCTCCACTGTGATGGCTCCATCTCTGACAGAGGCACTTAGGGACAAGCTACAGCCGCGCACAAATAAAGCACATATAAATGGACACAGTAAACTTCAGCTGTGTAACAAGCGCTATCTGACACATCCAGCCAGGGTCGCCACTTCCTTTCATTAAAAGCTCGCGTGCCCTTGTCTGTCCTGTGTCCGGTCACATTCCGGTGTCCAATAATGGCCTCTTAATTTGCCCCGATGCTTAGAGGCCCATCAGCTGGTGTGTCTTGGTAATACTTGGGAGAGATGTGCTACGTTTGAGGTCACAGAGCTGGAAAGTTGCGTGCTACAGCAACGATATATGCTGTTGAGTTGTTAAACGGAGAAAAACAGTCCTTCTTTAATGAAGAGTACGTGCAGTGGACAGCCGTGCCGTGGCATATTAAGCTGAGGTGGGTTGGCTCTTAAGCAGCCCTTTATTGGTGTGGCCCTCTGAGACGCCGGAAGGTCGGCGGACGAGAATGTTAATTTGTCCTCCAGGCAGTTGGAGCAGTAATGAGGGAGATTTGGCCCAGCAGAGTTCATCGATGGATAATAAAAGCTCCACATATTAGGTGTCCAACAGAGTTAGCATACGTAAGTTTTCTTAGGGTGGCAAAATCAAACCACATGCAGGTGGTTACAGATGGTTACAATGATTCAAATGCAGTAAGTATACATGTTTTTCATATAGTCTATAACTTAATTACTTTCTGTAGCCCACATAATTAAACACTTTAGTTACATAAAAAACGTGAGTTTTGATTTTATGTACTATATAGTCTGTATAATAAATAAGTCTAAAATCCAGAAAGCTACACAACATGGGGCGGTTCATCTACAAACACACGTCTAATTTAAGTTTCACTGTTTTGACCGTGGCTCAGGGGTTGGGGAATCGCACCTGTAACCGGAAGGTCGCCGGTTCAATCCCTGGGCTCTCTGTCCTGGTCGTTGTTGGATTAACCCTCTGAGGTCCAAAATATAACCGGACATTTTTGATAGCGTAGTGGTTTGACTACACACCTTTGGAGCGGAGGATCACAAGTTCGATTCCCACCTGGGGTGTCTGTATCCAGTAAGGGTCCAAAGGCTAGTAGACCCCCCCCCCCCATGCTAACCAAGCCTACAGCAGATTAGGCTGAGTGAGGAAGTAGGTATGATATAAATGCCACGGCAAGGGGGAGCCAGGACGCCAGGTCAGGGGAGAGATCACCCCCACCTGATCGGGGTGGGGTGATAGGAGAAGGATAGTTGAGTGCGATAGGAGGATAAATAATTCTCCACCTACCTCATCCAGTGTGAGGAAGGTTTCGTTCTGTAGAGGTTTCAAGTAGATCTCAAACAAACAGGTCAGGTCCTGAAACAGAAGTGGTCAGCACTTAACCTTTGAACCTCTTATCAGATCACCACCACAGCCCCTAATTCCCCCACTCCTTGCGGGGACTGTTGTACTCATTAAGTTGATATATGGGCTTTCCCCTCCCCTAGTTGCATGGTGAAGATGCCTAAAATCAGGCCACACTTTGAAGACAATCCTCTCCCTCAATTGCAGGCTGAAGAGGAGGCGTGTGGGGGGAGGAGACTAAATGAAAAATGGTAGGTGGGGGAAAAAAGGTTATAAAATGACTGGCCAGACAGGCTGAGTGACTACTCACAGCTAACAAATTCTTCTGAATGCTTGTTTTATGCTCCTGATCTCTTGTTCATCATCTATTAAAGTAACCTTACATAAAAAAAAAAAACCCAATTTACAATAAGGGCACAGCTTTCTAAATCATGATGTGAAGTTTAATATTAGAAATTCTTTGCTGGTCTCACCTTCACGTAGGACTTCTCCGTGTCCACCAGCTCCTGGATGACCTTGCGTAACCTCTCTGTGGCCGTCATATGCTTGGGGCAAGGTCTGAGCAGGGCAGCGTCTCCCGTAGGGCTCGAGCCCAAATCCCCTCCCTGCCTCACCGAGGGTTCCCCGCCGTGATCCATCAGACCCCCGCTGCCCGAGCCTGACCCTTCCTGGAAGGAGTGGTAGAGAGTGCACACTGTGTCCACGCTCTGTAGGGGGCGACAGAGAGAGAAGGTGGTGTATGTAGGTTAGGCAGGATTATTATAGTCAGCTGCATAAAATAAGAAGATATTGCACTGTATGATGACACGCACGGCCTGAACACAAGCTCTCACGGATCCATTTAAAGATCCCTCATTTAACCATCCACAGCTAATGACTGCAGCCCCAAAGCTGTGTAAAATAACCACGTGGATCACTCCACCCTGCGCTTGGTCAACGATCCCCCTGGGTACAGTAAGAGTGTTACTGAGATTTAGTTATGTACTCTGTGCTAATTGGCTTTGCATCAAAGACTTTACAGAATTAGCAACTGGATATCCCAGCAGATAGCATTACAGCACATTTCATTATTCTCCATAATCCATAATAGACAGTTATGCAGCTTTGTGTCACGTCGATTACAGACAGTCTGACATGGCAAGAAATCCCAAGTGGTCGTATATTAGTGTGAAATATTTGGTGTTTGATGAAGAGGAAGTCTCAACCTTCCACACATAAATGAGTCATTTCTTCCAGCTTACACCTTTGATGGGTGGAACCCCATGAAGAACTTAGCGTCACAGCATTTACAAAAATATTCTACAGAAGCAGATCGCTCGCATCCCATTTTAGTGGACTGTACCGCCCGGGGTGGGGAACTTAACATCAGCCGTCGGCAGCGCGCTGTGAAGTTTTGCCTGTGGCAGGTAAGACTTTCAGAGCAATCGTGTCAGAAAGTGAACTATTAGGAGCTGCTCTGTTCTACGGAAACAAGAAGCAAAAGGGGGAAAAAAACCCTCTCTGTTGTTTCCAACTTACACCATTGTTGCAATGTTTGGGTTGCAGTTTGCATGTATTGCAGTGCTTGCTAACTATGCTCAAGTAATCAAAATCCTACCTACTAATTTCTTACCTGACAGGCGTGTCAAGCAAAACACTTCAACTGCAGCAAGCTTTGCTGCTATCAATTACCTTTGATGCTTGTGATAAAAATGGCCTCATGATGCCCAGACCCCCTTATTCCAAGTGAATGGCATGATGTAGCATTGTAATCTGTGGCCAGTCACAAAAAAATCAGCAGGAGCTGATAAATGCCAGTAATAGCAGGTTCCAGTCCGCTGCACAGCAACACAGCACGGCGGGACAGCCAAGACGCCAAACAAAACAGCTGCTCAGCACTCTCTGCCTCCTCGTGCATGTGCTGCTATTTAAAATATTGCATAAGCAAGCAGTCAGTCGCAGCTCCCTCTCAAAACTGTGCAGTAACAGACGTGGATCGATAAAACCTTCATTTTGTCACTACAGAACAGATACGCTGCCAGGAAGTGTGTGAGAGCTCACCCGAGTCACGCATCTTCTCACAGTGTGTGTGAGGTACGACCCGTAACCCCCCAGCACCACCTCCGCCCATTCCCAGGGAGACCGCAGATAATAAAGTCTGCCATTAATAAGCTTGCGACTCATCAGCTAGCTCATTATAACATGGTCACTCCAGAGACGGCCCTCCAATACTCCAGCAAAGACTGTGTGTGTGTGTGTGTGTGCGCGCGCGTCTGTGTGTTCGCGTGTGCAAAGATTGAAAAAGAGAGAAGAAAAAGGGAAGGGGGAAAAATTCCTCTCCATGCCCTTTATGTATGTCTGGGCTAAGCCTCTTTCAAGTGATCCACCTCCCACTGTAGCTCCACTCTGGAGGTCTTTGAATGTGGGCTGATAATTATGAGGGGACTTGAAGTCTCCCTGTGCTCTGATGTAGGGACTAATGTTCCTAGTGGAGAGCACAACACAAGATGCACTCATGCTGCAGACATACCTGTATAAATGTTTGCAGTGAGAACCACAGCAACGCAGCAGTAATGCTGCTCACAAATAGCATTTTTCTTTAGCTAAAGCTAGCATCATGTCATATTGAGCATGTTTGAGGTGACAGGAAACATTTAATGCGACTGTGCGCGTGTCATTTAGCATTTAAACGCTTTCAAATCTGAAGCGATTCAAAGAAACACGAGGATATTGGAACATAAGTAGAGCTGTTGACACAGGCTATCCCTTTAAAGATCATAAAATCCACCTCCAGCACTGATGCTGCTGCCACACACACAGCACCAGTCAGCCTTCATTCACTGATACACGCTTTGGGAGAACTCCATAATGCACCATGGAGGCAGACGGTGGGGGGGCTGCCTGAAGGAAACACAAAGGTTGAAGGATATCAGCAGGACATATTCATCAAACAGCCCGCTAGTATCTCCAGACAGGAGAGAGCATCCTTGTGCAGACAGATAACTGTGTTTTATTTCAGCTCTGGCACCCGAAGGTGAGGTTTGCCCAGGTCTTTAGAGACCTCCATTCAAGTGCCGACTTGATTCTTGTTACACACCCACACACACAAACGAGATGATGGAGGAGCCGGGTGAGGTGGGGGGAGGAGGGGAAAACACTTTCAGCTCTCACACAGGTCGCTTAGTAAGATTTTCATCAACGCTAATGACGGACGGAGCGTGATGAGAGAAGGAAAGCTGGTGGGTGGACGCCACGCAGTCATGACTCGGGAAATGCATTCGCCTCACAACAATCCCACCGACACAGCCTGACAGCTAGCCCAAATAACCAATTAAGAGCTGAGGACGTGAACCAGCAGAGGCGGGAGAAAAGCCAGGGAGCGCCACGGAAAACAAGCGGATCTGACAGCGCTGCTGTGAATTCCTGATCAGGTTTTCTTGCTGACAGGTGTCAGCCGGGGATAGTGTTTCGACTTCTGCTCAAACCAATTTGGAGAAGAATTCTTCTTATTTTGTCTGTGATGCATTTCCAGCTGCATTTCTTTTTATTTCCGCTCGTCTGCCAGCTGTCCGTTTCCTAGATCCCCGAAATCAAAGCCAGAGATTTTAATTCCAACGTCAAGTCAAATAAAAACACTTTACTGTCAATCCAAACATCCCAAACACAACAATCAAGCACAACCTACACCTAGTTTCCTTCTCCAGCGAAGCCAGACTACATCTGTTTAAATGTTTAATCCTGATGGCTCTAAAATCTCCTACTGAAGCTCATATTTTAAGGTTTAAACATCCACTACCTCTCCCAGTCTGCGAGTCACCATGACGAGCAGTCTGTAGAGCAGCCTCCATGCTGCCGTGGCCTGCTGTTGGGTCCTGCGGGCGAGCGAGCAGCTCTTCCTGCGTAGCCGGCCTCCTCTGGACATTGGCATAACAGCTCGGAGAGAGTGAGCTCTGAAGTTTACTTGACCTGCCTCGATTCTTTTTTTAATTCCCTCTGATGATCAGTCAAATACCCTCATCAACTTTCCTCCTCCTTCTTCTTCTGCGGTTTCTCTTTAGCTCGCCGTTGCCCGTCTCTCCATCAGGCCCAAGTCAGAACCCTCAGACTTCAGTGCACCTCAGCCTCTGGGGCGGAGTGGCCACTGGTCTGTGAGCGTAGGCAGAGAAAAAGTGCTTGCTGCCTGCTTGTTTTGCATATCAGTCCGTAGCAGATGGTCTGGCCACTTGGCCTGTGGGGGAATTTCTCCTCCAGGAGCTATTACTCTCTGTCGCCGCGTATCAGCGTTGCTCTTCCGATGTCTCTACCGCCACAGACTGCCATCCATCCTACTTCCTTTTGTCCGTTTGCCTCCAGATATGCCTCCTTCTTCTTCCTCCGCTTCTTCCTCTCCTGTTCGGCTCCAGGTGACCTCGCTGGTGTGATTTCCAGAGAGCTGAATTGAGAGGCTGGGGGCTGTATCTGGGTCCAGTCTCTCAATAGCGACAGTACAATGCAGACTGTTCTGGCTTGTTACCTCTACACACACAGGAATGGCTGACTCAAAACTGGGAGGCTCTGAGCGGGTGGGGGTAACAGTGCAGGAATGTTAACTATGGCCTCGTACAAGAATAAAACATGACATGCATCGCTCGCTCGCGGGCTACTACATGTGGACAGAAATAAACAGATGCTGGATGGTTTTAACAACAAACTATAATGGAACCATTTTTCTCACCTCACTCGGGTAAATAAATGTAAGGGATTACAATTAGGAAGGTTAGTTATTGTCCTATAGCTTCCTGCTACTGTTCTTTTACTTCTACTTGCACTGCAGCTTCCTGCCTGGTTGTAAAATGCTGTGTAAATGCAGTATAGACGTGTAAGACACCAAACTGCATCTAACACTGCAGACCTGCGTTTCAAGTTCTGCCAGTAGGTGTGTGGAATCACAATCAGTTCTCAGGTCCTCGATGATTTTGTAGTAAACGTGACATGAACATCTCATTTTGACTCATGGTGGCGGCGCACAGCGGGAGGGGAGCGGTGGAGGAGAAAGGGAACGGCATCTGACAACAGTTCGCAACCTGATGCAAACCAAGGCTGTGGCGCTTCCTCTTTCGCAACTTAACCCCCAGCTGTTGCTCGTTGGGCAAGTTTGTCTGCAAAGCCTTCACACCAAACTTCCCAGTTTTTTTAAGCAGGCAATCATCATCAGCTAGAGCAGAGCTTCTAGATACAGCTAATCACCTGCTTTCAGTCCTCGTCTTATATATTTGCACCAGACTCAGTGAATGCATAATAACAGACGTCTTCCTGCCAAGCCCAGATTTGAGCAGGAGCATCCTCGGCTTTGGCATATCGGGACTAAACTTTACAAACTGCACCAAACGAGATTAAGTTCTGTTTAAATTTGGACTCCTCTCACCCCGCGGTCATCCGTCTACGTCCTCAGTCTCCTTAAAGAGACAGTGTTTTCAGTTCGTGTGCACATCCACATGCACGTACAATATTTTTTATATTGAGTAAGCTAGTAAAGCATGCCGCTGCATAATTAAGTCTCACTTATTTTCTCCAAGTCTGGGCAAAAACACTTGGAGAAAACAAAAGAAAAAGAAAACACAGCTGAGCTCTGTCAGAGTGGGAGGATGCAAGATAAACACTAAACAGCATCTCTATCTCCCTTTTAATGCTCCGATGGAGTCATTATGTACAGAGCTCAGTCTGCCTTGCAGATGAAACGTTGCTCAAATCAAAGGAGAAGCCTTGCGCTTTACCGGCGGAGGAGCCCCATCTTTGCAGGAATAAACAAACAAATGCGGGGAGAGAGGAGATAAGGAGGAGGGCATGAAAAACAGCCGTGTCCCCCGGGGCTGGCGTCAAGCATGACAGCCTTGTCATGACACCGTGAGGCCGAGAAAGAGAGCGCGCGAGAAAGAGCGGAGGCCTGTGGCCGGTGGGCAGGCCGGTGATTCATTTGCCGTGTTAGTGGGCTATAGTGCCACCATGCCATCTTCTTTTCAAAGCTCAATAAAAGAAGACGCGCACTCATAAATCAAACAGAGCAGAGGGGAGGAGAGAGAAATATGAGCGGGGAGGGCCGGCCCCGTCGCGCTCCGCTCGAGCCCATTTACGCCTTTTATTATTCATCCTAAACAAATATTATTCCGCCAAGTCTCCGAGGACTTTGAGAGAGGAGTGTGTTTTAATAATGAAGCCAGCTTCACATTAAAACACCCGTTCTGCTCAGCCCCCGAGGCTATTCACATGCACTCCACTGCATTAAAGCCAGAAGACAAAGTAATGCCACGACTCTATGCTGTTCCCTCTCAAAGGGATGCCCACAACTGAATAAAAGGTTAAGTGGCGATGCTTGTTGCTGATGTTAAACACCTCTCGATGACAAATAATTCACAGTAATGGCAAACGTCGTTCTCTAGACCGCATCCGACCCAGAAAAGACTCTGTGTGAATCAGAAGCAAAGGATCCACGATACAGCAACAAAGACAGCAACTACTTATCAACAAGTAACACTGCAAGTACACTCCCAACATAGCATTAACGCTGGGAAGACACTATCCCAGTGTATCCCAACACTATGACTCTTTACCTTCTTCCACCTGCCGTCACCACGAGCCTAAAACAGAGCTGCAAGCACACGTTGTTTCATTACTGCTAAGAGCCTCTGACAGTAAAACTACTCCATGCTTGCATTTGTTAGATTATTTTTACTGCACACAGAGGGATGTGGGCTGGTTGTGTGAAACTTTGCAGCTTAAAGTGTGAAGAGTCTGTACTATCAGCCATCCCAGCCCCACACAGAAAACCACGAGCCCATCCGCCCACAGTTACCGGCTGTTTGCCTTCCTTGGAGTCTCTCTGGCAGGACAAGCAGGCGGTCAGGTCCTGGACCACGCAGGACAGCTTGTCTTTCAGGAGCCGTCCCAGCCTGAGAAGCGCAGATCCTAAGAACGGGGATTTTTCCTCAGCTTTGCAGCCAAACGGCCAGAACCAGCAGCAGCACATGGCTGCGACTGCGCCCAAGGCCTGAACCAGCGACCGACCCCTCTGAAGCAGCTCAAATAAGATGGTGAGGCAAAGGCATGGCCGGGGATCCTCATCCTTTTCTGCTAATGCCATGGCCATGCTGGGTCATTGTGCATCGGGATCCCCGTTGCTTCCTCCGTCACTCAGTTTTTATCTCCACGTCTGGAAGTTCTTACTGTGGAGTGGACTGAGCAGGGGAAGGCTAGCATTAACTGTGCTGACAGCAGTAAGCCTAGATTATTAGTATGCTCGTGGCCAGATGGCGGCTTAGTCATAACACACAAGCACTTCCACAAATTACCCACACCTACCCACCCCTCACACACACGTCTGCTCAAGTTTAGAGGGGGGTGACGGTAGCTTCAAGGAAAACAAAATCATCTGTGAAGAAGAAGATACAACCTCACATCTGCAGGCATGTGCCAACGTTTTGAAGTTTGGGATCCATGATAAGAGGGGAGAACTGAAACATCCTCCTCACAAGCTTTTAAAACATATTAAAACACCTCAGACTCGTCCAGCCCGCAGACAGGTGCCAGAGTCCAGAGAGCTGAAGAGTAAAGATGTGAACAAACGGTGCGAGCCTGCTTATTACTCAACTTAATAACATCACTGCCTGAATCAAGCCAAATCTCGCTGCACTGACATCCAGACAGAGCATGGCTCCAGTCATAGCGCTCTTCATAAGTCCATTCAAATGCTCTTAGTGAAATGTCTCGTCTGGACAAATGCAAAGAAGCTTAATATGTCTGTCCGCTGTTTAACCTTTAAAGATGACTGTCTGCTTTGCTTTGCATTGCATCAAACACAAACCGCAGAATTTATTATGTCATCGTTCATATACAAGGACACATATACAATACACCTGAGCTCAAAGCTGCACTGACTGGTCCGTTTCCTTATTGATTATTTTAACCGCAGTTTTCCCAATAAGTGAAAGAAGTCGATTAAACCCTCAGAACAAACTTGGGAAACTTGAATTTAAATGATTTTAATCAATCACTTGCATGCGGACTGGTGTCATGTGGTGAAACCAGATTACTTCCCACGTCCTTCCATCTGTCTAATGGGATTGCACAGCATCCTATAGATGCTTATGTTCTAGCGCAGCAGCGCGGCGGTTAGCGCCGACGCATCACATGCAGTCCGGGGCCTTTCTGTGTGGAGTTTGGATGTTCTCCAGTGGGGTTAGGTCATTCTCTATTGACTGTAGGTGTCAATGGTTTTCTGCGGCAGATTGACTACCTGTCCTGCGAGAGCTGGGATAGGCTCCGCCTCCCCCCTGCAATCGTCTGCAAGCAGAAGAAACTGAACGGACGATGTGCGAGAATCTGCCGATCGAGGCTCCGCTCACGTCTTTCAGACCACTTTAGTTCACTTCGTCTGCTGAGTGGCTCAGCTCATTATGGTACAACAACACTGTTAAACCGATTGCAAAGGCGCTCACCATCCAAACGTTTCATTAAATAATAGAAACAATCATTAACTCAACGGTAAACAAAGCCGTTAACTTTGCCTGGTAAGCGTTTCAGCTCGCTCTCTCTCTCACACACACACACACACACACACACACACACACACACACACACACACACACACACACACACACACACACACACACACACACACACACACACACACACACGTAATAAGCACAAATTGGACTGCAATAGACTAATTAATCAAAAACGATCAGTCAGGTTGAGGCAGCTGATCGCATGTGTGACAAGAGGCTTGAAATTGGTCCTTCCCTTCCATCAATCTCTATCGACTGTGCATGCACGTGTGCAGCTCTGTGCTGATGCATGGCCGGTTTTCTACCCGGTGACTCGATTTCTTTCTGCACGCCCTGGAGAACAAACTGATGGCTGCGCGTTGATTAAATCCTTCTGTGCGCAGCAGCAAAAATCTGATTTACCAGCACCGATATCTCACCCTGTATTTTATTTCTTTTTAATTTCCTTCACAGTGGTTGATTCCCACCGATGCAGAGGGGGAGCCCTTTTCTCCTTTTTCGTGGCAATGTGCACACATCCAGTGGCACGAGTGACACGGACACGCACACACTCATAAACCTCCCTCTCTCGCGCACAGCCGCACACCTTCCCATCTTCCATTCGTTCCTTGGGAAAACAGAAACGGCAGGGAGCTGAGCAGCAGTGGTGCAGTGCAGATCCCAGCAACAGGACTGACTCACGTCGCCGGGCAAACAACAAGAGACGAACAGAGAGGAAACGACAGCAAGAGTCCACCTCCCAGCTGACCTCGGGTCAAACACGTGGCAGCTACGATTAACGTTTTTTACAAACATGTCGCCTGTATCGCCATCAATGATGCCTGCTCCCTTTTTCATTTAGTCTGCATTACATAATGAGCAACTTGCCAAACATGCACTCGCAATCGCAGCAGCGACGACTATACACAGCTTTGAAGGGCATTAAATATTAGCCGAATGATGCAAGAGGAGGTGAACATGCACGAATACGTTTAGGCTTCCAGCCATGGCTGCATCATTAACACACGGCTTTTTGCTGTGACCACACACACTCATTACTGCCCTCAATAAACACCGGCACACAAATCTTCCCGTATTACATTATCACATCACTGAAGCGTAATTCCCAGCGGAACAGGCTCGCGGTTTAATGACTTCAATAAAGTTGGTTTGCATATCAAAAACCTGAGTAGATATTGAGCGACCAATAGGACAGAAATAGGCGCACAATCTGCCATAACTCAGAAGGGACAACTGTTTGGCACATTTACAGATATGAGATATTCCTCTAAAGTGGCCTGAAAGGAAGTGTTGCATTAACTGTAGCGTGCTTAGAACAAAAACAGGACTCTTACGGCTAACGAATGCATGACGAGAAGGAAAAGTCTGCATGTAACAAGCAGGGTAGCTCTTAATAAAATGGTGCATGTGCACGGTTAAGTGAATGACAGGAGAAGCGTTCTCTTCAGAGGATTTGGCTTTGCCCCCAGGCGTGCTTGTCCTCATGTGCATGTAGACACATGTGAGTGTGTGTTTGTGCAGGAGGCAGTGGGAGTGTGACACAGCCTCCCCTCTCAGTCTGCATGCCGTCTGCGTGACAGTAATAAGCTGTGTTTATACCGGTGGCTACGATTGAGTATCCTAATTATGGAAATGCTGAGGATTGGTGCCAGTCTGGTTTCTGACAGCCCCGCAGCTTCTGCTGAGAGTGGGCACAAACACAGCACAGACAATTTCACTCACACAGACCTGGAAGGAAAGACGGGCACAGAGTGTGGATGTTTACACGTCTTTTTTTCGCACTCGGGCCCCTCCTACCTTGCTGTGCTGAACAGGCCTGTGTGCGCAGTGGGAGCGACCATCCTCCAGTCCTACGTACAGAGATTCGCCACCGCCAGCTGCAGTACAAACATCTGGAAAGAGAGATTTTGGAGAGACAGAGAGTCAGCATGCGTCTATTTGTGTTTGATGGTGTTTTAAGCTCATACCGCCCCTTGAAGCGCATCCTTCTTCTAACCCACAAAGCACAAACAATGCAGACGAGAGTCGGTCTGAAACCACTGTGGGCGACTTTGTCGTGTACACAACTTAAATATGTCTCCAAACTAAAAACACCAAGGGCATTCAGTTACCCAGAAAAGCAAAAAAGCACACGCCTGGAAATCCTAATTAAAGACTCAGTTATCTCTTTCCTTGCTCGACTGGGAAAAAAAACAACAACTCTGGAGATAAAGTTTGCTGCTAGTCCAGCCTGAAAAATGTCTGCAAATAATATTTGCATCATTACAGCATGACAAACAGATAAACAGTGTTTTGAAAATAATTTTTCAGCCTCCTTCTGGTTAAAATTCAAGGCCTGGAGGACATGCTCTCTAGCAGCTGGCACATGCAAGATTTCTGATTGTCGACCGGGAGGCAGGCCAAAGTGTCGGCGGGAAACAAAAGAAAACTTCTGGGCCTCCCATTGAGCCGAACTTGGCATTTTTTAAGCCGGCAATCATCATCAGCCAATGTCTGATAGCTAGGCCGCAATTTCTAAATATATCTAATCATCTGCTGTCGCTTCTCTCGTCTCGTACATTTGCATCAGGCTAAATGAACGCCAGATGACAGACGTCTTCCTTCTAGGAACGCCATGGTGAAATCCTTTTGTAATTCATGTCAGACAAGTGTTAATTCCCCCACTGAGGGCACATACCTCCCTGCCTCCTTATCAGCCTGCCTGGGATCATGTGCCCTCTAGAGACGGAGCGGGAAAACTGCAGGCGCTTTGATGGCACCATTTGCAGTAATGAGGTCTTCAAGTCATTAATCCCTTTGTGTTCAATTACGGCCACAGTGGAGGAAACGCTAATGAATTATTATCATTAAGATGACACTCAAGACTGTTTTTGTGCAATGAAATGCAATAAAAGCGACACAAAATGATATGCACATCTTAAAGGAGGTTTTGCTACACAACTTCTTCTTTTGTCTTGCAATGACTGCAGTTTTATTACATATGACTCAAAATAACATCAGCCATACTATTTCTTTATTATGTTCCTTACCTTGAAATCAAGAGCTGAACAACAATCGGATATTTTTCTCTTCCAGCTGGGGATCAGCTGTGCTGACACGGACGCCCTGCTCTGCTCTGACACCTCGTCTGCACCGTGAGACTAAACCAGGCTGACAGCACTCTATACATCCACAGCAGTAATGAGCCCTCTGCGGTCAAAAGCCCCTCCCGGCCCTTCCTCTCCTCCAGAACACACAGAGCTGTGAAACATCATCTAGAGCCCCCCCCTTTCTACTCGTTTAACTCGGGGAAGTGGAGCTATTAACTGAAACGGAAACGTAGTGACAGCACTCCCACCGCTTACTGGTAACAACAAGCAACAGCTCACCACTAATAACTCTGAGGTTCAAATAAACAGTAAATTCTAAAGAAGCATGGATTCTCGGATGTCACAACAATAATGCTGCCTAGATGATGGATTACAAAGATAAGAAGCGACTGTAGAAAAAGAGGAAAGAAAAACTGGAACTTTGCGGTTTCTGAGTTCTGCACAATGACACCGAATGTTTTTAGCAGAAGTAACATTTGCACATTCATACTCAGAACTGTGAAAGTGAAACTGTACGTGTCACCCTTCAACTTGTGCCACCATTTGTGTCACATAAGGTTTCAATACCAGCGTCTCTTTCTATTCTACTGTTAGCTGTTTGCAGTAAGTAAAGCTAATGTCCGATAATGACTCCATCTACATGAACGTGTGTGTGTTCAACTGTACGTTTGCGTCTGATTAAAGCACCTGAGGACGACTTGGCTCGGTGGTGTTTACTTCGAACTTCCTGGCTGTGTTTAGTGGGAGGAGCCAGATGGTCAGAGGTCACAGGTGGCAGCACGGGGCCCTCCCGCCTCAGGCTCAGGTGCACAGTTTGTTCAGCAAACAGCATTTGGATCAATGCCAGGTCCAGACCGGGGACGCACCGACCATTCAGGACCAGGATCTCATCGCCAGGACGCAGACCTGCTCACACGGGCAAACTCGTTTCAGAAAAGCCACGCCGATCTCAAACGTGACGCTCTTATTGGTCATTTCTAGATCGGCACCTTCATTGAAGGCCAGGCCATCAGGGAGCACTTCGCTGACAAAAACCCTGCTGTTCTTCTGGCTGTCTGCGTATCCTGTTACTGCAAAACCTGCCAGGAGGATTCAACCGGAGGATTACATAAAGGATCACGACATAAACTACAAACACGATTCGCCCAAACGTGCCCGACTCACCGAAGTCGCCGCTGCCGCTCTGCCTGCTCATGTGCAGCGTAAACACATTAGCCGGGACCACCTCCAACTGATCATTGACCTGCGGGGCAATATTAAACAAATCGATACACATTATAGAAAGAGCGGATAAATGAAGTGTTCGTGTGGGATCATGCGTGTTTCCCCTTCTCACCACATCACGGAGGAGCTCTCCGGGAGCCACGTATCGAACCTCCACGTGCTGCCCCGCTCGCCTGTGCAGTCGGAGGCAGTGCGCGCCCGGGTCCAGCTGTTTCACCTGTTTACACAGGAGCCTATAAATGCTTAGCAGACGGCACGCACAAAAATCATCCCACATATTTCCGCACCAGTACTTCGCCACACAGCTGCTGTGTGGCCCGAGGTGGGAATTACTCAGACTTTCCATGTAGTGATGGGAAATTTGCAGTAAACAAAAAAAATGTTTCGCCTAAGAAATTGCATGCATGTTGTTTTTGCATGTGTGAGCCCATGCATCTGCAGCCATTCAGGGGGGGCTGTGTGAAGTGTGTAATGAATTGGTGTCATTTCAAACCCTCGGGGACATAATGCAATCAAATCTGCTGCAACAGCTGTTTGAGGCCAGATTATCTGACCATTACTGAGGCTGTTCTCGATGGAGCTAAGAAGCTTTGCATATATGAAACATTCAAATGTTTTTTTGCTAAAACAGTCACAGGAATATTATCGTCTGATTTTTGTCAAATGGCATAATTTCTTTGAAACTCAACCTTGCACGCTGCACAGAGAAGGTCAGCAGCTGCCTGGTCTCTTCTGATGGGAACTTGGACCGTCAGCCCGTCTGGCATGTAGACACACATCAGCGCATCTGCGGCACTGCTGACGCTGTCCCAAAGACCGCCCTCGGGGGGCGACATGGAGTATATACTCGTTAGCACGTCCAGCCTCTGTGTAGGTGCAGAGAGGGGCATGAAGGCAGGATGCAGTGAGAGGTGGGTGAGGACCGTTAGATGGAGCAGAGAGGAAAGAGAATACGGGGGAGAGGGAGGTAAACAAAGAGAGGAGAGAGAGAGGAGACTTTGAGCAACAACACACAAATCAATACAGGTCCATTAGTCTAAATGCTTGGCTGTGGATCAAGTGGCAGAGCAAAGATGTCATACAATTAGCCTTTCAGAAATTCATCTGACATCACAGACGGCAATTGCTCCATATAATAGTCATCATAATGACCGTGTACAGGATTGGCAAGCGTCGAGTGCTGGGTCTAGACGTCCCGATGATATCGCCGCAGTTCTCCCGGACTTTTTCTTCTAAAACAACCACAGGAGTCATTTGGACTGAGGTGAAGTGCGGGGGGGACAATTTATATCGGAATCACTCAAACTTTCAGGAGGTAATTATGTGCTGCATTATTTGCGGGATTAAGAGTGAGTGGGGTATTAAGGCGGGGGCGGGTTGGCCTCACAGGCGGCCATTTAGGGGTTTTGGTCGCGACTCGGTGTCTCTGGAGGAAAAACGCCACAGCTGCGATGTGGAGCTGCGGGGCTGTGGGAGACGCCACGGTGCAGCCCGAGACCACAATTATCAGAGCTCTGGATCACGAGCGACGGCTCAGTCGCAGCAAATGTAGTGAAACACGCGGGTGGAAGAAGCCTGTGATTCAGCACTTCTGACACAGACGATATGAAACGTGCTGGTTAAACTCAGACATGAGACCAAGAGGGATAATTGCTTTAGTGAATAGGTTGGGATATAAAGCGCAGTTTCAGATGCATTATGGCATGATAAAATAAAGCGTGGTGTGTGCCTGTCTGAGGCTTTCTGTCTGCTCTGCATGTGTGTGAGCTTTTCAGTCCGTTCCAGAGTCGAGCTGCCTGATGAATCACCTCAAGAGGAAAAAGACCTTTTTTTCCTGCCAGACAGAAGGCCTAAAGGGACGAGCTACAGTCTCTGATTCAGAGCATCAGTTTGCTCCACACACACACACACACACACACACACACACACAGACACACAAACATTTCCACCTTAATGTCCTTTTGACTAGCCAAAAAAAAAAAAAAAAAAGAGCCACCTGTGTTCCTCCTAAAAATGTTTCCGTCTGCATGAAGGAACACAAGGTGCTGCTTCAACGCCCACTTCTGTCTGCAGCTTTATAGATGTCAGGTCACACTCACAACCTGAGGATGGAAAAAAAAAGGCCGACATGGTTGCGTAAATGTCCCGTTTGTGTCCCGGTGTGACTGCAAAACCAAAAACTCTGTCGTCCCGATCAGAGACAGACTAACACTGAACACTCATTCATGGTCAGAGTGCGTTCTAACGGGCCGACGGTTGCCTGGCCAACGCTCCGTGAGCCGCTGCCAGACACGCGCTGCACTTCAACAAGTGCCCTCTGTGGCGAGTGTGCGCGTGCTATTTATGTTTGCGTTCAGCCAGGTCATTCGAGCCAGGGCTTCAACGTTTCCCCTCCAGTGTGGAAATTATTTCGAAGCGAGCGGTCCTCCACCCGAACTTCTAAAGATGGAACAGAGTGGAGTAACGAACGTTTAGTGATGACCGCTGCTGCAGAAGAATAACCATCTCTGTTCCACTTAGCAACATTGTAACACAAATATTACAGTAGTTCCTCAAACAGATAGGAAAAGACTGAAAATTGCCAATCAGGTCTATTTAAAGCGTATTACTCCTTATTTCCTTAAAGCTCCACCCAGCGATCCCCTCCTTTACAGCGCAATGCCACCAGTTTCCACACTCATAACACTACTGACTGTTTCTTAACCCGAATCTTATAACTGAAGAAGGCAAAGACTCGTTTCATTTTACTCTCTTTCACCAGCAGACCTCTCAGTCTCCCTAATAAACGAAACATGGCTGCAGCTGACTAGCTGAGTCTTCATCATCTCACGGCTCTGCATCGTTCGCCCTAAGCTCTTCTGGTCAAGTTGCAATAATGTGAAAGCGTCTTTTTCAAATTCATTTCAAAGAGAATGAAAAGAATAAGTGCTGTAATTCCAAAAACATAACAACTCAACATTCCCTCTTGGTTTGGCGAGAGCATGAGACCAGGGGAGCACAAAACTCTTTCGAGGTCGCCCCTTTTCCTCGATGCTGTTCGTGATATTTCAGGCGAGCACCTTAAGGCACAGTCGGTGTGAGGGGCTCGTTTTGAAGATAATGTGGTTCTGTTAGCGTGATAATGATGCGACCTTCAGCATGCACTGGAGCAGCCTGCAGCCAGGTGAGAACAACCTGATATATTCGCCTCCAAGTCAGTTCTTTGCTATTCATTTGTGGACTGCACCATCCAGGAAAAATGAAACATAGAAATGTAGCGCGAGGTGAAGAAGACGCTGATGTGGAAAGCAAACCTTACGCTTCTGATTTACCTGGTAATGTTTGTTCCAACCTTCAGCCTTTCTGCTAATAAGGACTGAAATATTAGCCCCGCTATGAACGTTTGTTATATTTCGTTCTTCCTGTAAAACAGAGCAACAATGTTTTAAACACAGCTGTTCCAAACATCCCAGTTTTACTTTAGATATTTACATTATTTTACTTTGCACATTAAACTTGGAAACACACTGATAACTTTTTATGTCCTGATTTTTCAGCATCAACAATTCCTTTCGTCAGCTCACATCTTTGCTGAGGTTTACACTGTGTGTAATAAAAAATGAAAGCACATCATTGGTCAGTCATGATTTGTGCTGTGGCTCAATCAAAGGTCAGTTTTTCAGAGGTCTAATAATATTCACCATCATAATTTCTGTTTTTATCAGATTATAATTCTTTTATTATGTGCAAACATAAATAATCTGTGCTGGGGTGGGCGGGCTCATGATTCTGTCCTAATCTTTATAAAGAACCACTTAGCAGACAGAAGTGACCCAAACTAGGACAAGAAAGCTTTTTATTCCAAAAAGCAGCAGCTGAAGTGCTTTGGTTTGATTAAACAGCTTTCGGGAGTTTCCCCAGGAGGAAGGTACCAACCTTATTTACGAATAAAGCGTCAGGATGGATGGAGTGTGAAAATGCATAAATGAAGTTAAAGCAAAGCTGTTTTAGTAACATAAGAATAAGTAGCAAGGAGTTTTTCCTCCAGCAGTCAAAACACATCAGCTCGCTCTGCTGAGGAGTCTTAATCCACAGCAAAACAAAATCATCCCTGTGCCGTTTTCCACTGCTGGAAGCAGAGGATGTAAGGAGCCAAGCTCTGCTATGTGAGTTTTAACTTCACACCATACCAAGGCAACTCCAGCAGTGGCAGCTCGAGCCCATACAGATGTTTATCTCACCAACTGAAGGCAACAGCTAAACGTGACCTGCAGAAAAAGCTGGATGGAAAAGACCCACACAGAGAGGACACGACACGCACAAACACAGCAACACAAGGAAGCACAAGAGCGACGCACACCCTTCACTTGAAAGGATTAGTGCAGGATGAGTGCTTATTAGAGTAATTCGAGGGCTTTGAGTCCAAAGCAGCACAATAGGTGCAAAGTCATCAAGACGGAAATGAAGAAGTGTGCATGTTGACAAAAATCAAAGCGGCTGCGCAAACCTCTCTCTTTTCTAACTTCCCACACCGTGAAGCCTTAATCCCCCCGAAAAACAAAACGGATCCCTGCGACGAGCCGCTTTCCTCATTTACGTCCAAACCTGAGAGACTTTGAGTGAAAAGAGCAGAGAAGCTTCCAGCAACATGCATGAAAGCCAGTGTTGTTTCCCCAACACGCTTCCTGCTCAGAGTCCCTTTCTAGGCCCTTAATGAGGGCCGTTTTACACTTGCCACATTGACCACAGACTAATGCTATGAATCACTACATCCTGTGAAACACTGATCTTTATAACACCATTCGTCCTCCGTCTAACGCTATCCATTATACCCATCTGTCAGTGCCACATTTCATCAGGCAGGAAATATTTTGGCTTGCTGGAGCCATCAGGAGGAGGATGGACTGACTCATTACTGCTGCACTAATCTGATACTGTCACCACGCCACCAATCAGTGACCACGAATGTTTAGCTGCGTTTTTCAGGTCTGTTTTGGCCTAAATGAGCTGCTTGCTAACTTTAGCCTAGCCTAGCTTATAAAAGCTTAAAATCTGGCTCCTGTATCTGACTGAAAACTACAACATGCAGTCCAAAAAATTGAGACACAAAACAATGAAATAGAAAGTGAACAATGCAGAAATGGGATTATAATAGGTGGCGTATTTGGATTCTATTTATATTCATGTTGGGAGTTTTAAACTGAAATGGGAATTAAAAAGAGAAGAACATGTGGAAGTTGGAGCCCGGCGAGGTGAGGACCTCAAGCTCGCGCTGCTATTTTACAATTACAGCCCTCAATAACCAGCAAACGCTGGCGTTTTAAAGTCTGGCTGCTCAGATGGCCTGAATTCACACTTGTCAGTCATCCAACGCTTCGCCCATACACACACATACACATTCACATACGACACCATCCTTTAACTCAATTATGGTGTGAATTGGACCCCTGTTCACGCCGGTTTTTCACAGGGCTCCATCCCTCCTGTTAGATATGCTCTCCATTTGTCTTGCAGACACCTGCAGATCAGCATGAAAGGAATCGCTGCTTTGATCCTGGACGTGTAATATACTCAGGCGGACACGTGCGCCTTGTGATCCCAATGTACGCACGCCCAGCGTGTTCAAATATCTTTGCACAGCGAACCATCAAAGCCGCGAAAGACGGCAGAGGTTAAAGTAGCAGCAGACCCGTTTCAACTGCAGCTACTTCCAACTTAAACTAATAATAGTACAGATGAAACTGTGCAACAGGATGCCCGCGACAGATGGCGGGGGAGTTTTTAGGAGATTATTTAAAAAATAAGTTACTGAAATCGGTGACTCACCTCGGTGCTCCTGGGAGGCAGGGCGCACGATTGACCTCCAGCATCGCTTTCAAAGACCTGAAACCCAGAGACAGACAGTAAGAAGTACAGACAGAGGGGCACCACGCTGACTGACTCATGAGCCATTAGCACCTAGCCATCTCAGCAACACACATATTAAACACACACGGTGCTTTTATGCAGTTAATTAAAAACTACGCATGGCGAGTGCAGCGCTTTGATACTGCTTCCAAACAGGGTCTGTGGCCTTTGAAGGTGCATTGGTGGAAATGTGCAGTGTGTGAGTGAGTGGAGGAAATGTGTGTGTGGACACTGAGTGTTTTCTGTGTAGCAGAGAGATCAAAGGGGGGTGTCTGAAAGCAGAGGGGAGGGCCAGCTCCCACCTATCCGTCTCCACATCTACAAAGTTCTCTGGCTCCTCGAGTCCGTCCTGCCTGTCTGTGATTGGGAGGCGTGTTGCTAACCCTGCGGCCTCAGAACATTTCAACAACTCTATAATACGGCCGTGACAGAGCTATCCGTTATGAGGGCGTGCCTCGAGTCCTCGTTTAAGTGGACTGCAGTTATCAGGCTGTGCTCTGACAGTCTGTCAGCAGGCAGCAGAGACATGACAAGCAGCACAGCCGGCAAATTCAATTCACTATTTTGCTCCCCAAAAAGCTCCGACATGAAGTCAAAGGTGTTTGTTTTTGCTCACAAATTAAAGAGCTCAAGCGGACTTAGAGGGTCTACAGGACCAAGAAAATGTCTTTACAATCACAAAGAAACTTCCAGCTCTTGTTCTGCTAATAAGACTCTGCGTCTCTCCGCAGCATGAGGACGTTTATAAAATAGCTGTAAATGGTGCCGCTTCACTAAAAAAGCCGGCTTATTTTAGAAAGCTTTAACAACTCTTCCACAAATCCTCGGACCTTTCTGGCCTACTTCCCACAAACGACTGGCGGCCAGCTCCTTATGATCCAGAGCTCCGCTAAGGCGGATGAGAGAAGAGAAAAGGGGAGAGCAGGGGGGATGACTTTGGGGGAAGGTTGTGGAGTGTGCCATCAAAGTGGTAAATGGGATTTAGGCTTAGTCAACACACATGAGTCAGTATGGAGACTGTGGGAGAAGCACCGCCAGCTCTGATGTTTATGCTCTGAGAAATGGGGGCGGCTGGAGGGGGGAGAGGGACAACAAATGGTGATAGAAATTAGGGAACCGCACAGTTTAAGAGATGGAATAAATTAAGGAGCTTGGAGAGTGTTTTTAAACTGGTAGATGGAGAGAAACCCTTGGAGATGGCACGTTTGGGAGAACCTGAGGAGCGTATGAAGACGTATCACTCGTCAGCCCAACTTGCGGAAATAGCCAAGGAGCCGATGATGTCATGTTTGTGACAGCGACAGTTGAATTTCCCACAGAGAATCACAGAAAACCAAAACTCGTGCCGCACTGACCCCCTCGCTCTGGGAAAAAGATTAAGGAAAATAGCAGATGTCCAGGAAACCCCAGCATTCAGAAAATCCCTCAGAGCGCTTAGCAGCCATTAACTGTTCATGATTAGCCTCTAAGTAAAGACGAAAACACCAGAAAACACTAAAAAAAGAGCTCGTGGGCAAGAGGAAACCGGGGGAGGGGGAAAAAAAGGAGGCTGTTTAATATTTAGCGTCTTTACACCAACCATCTGCTGGGCTGAGGGAACCGTGGAGAACGCCATCTACCACATATGGCTTTTAATAATTCATGTGTGCTGCAGCGCCACCTCGGCCTCCTGCACTGTGAAATGTAACTGGGCCTCATTAGGCCGGCTGGCTGGAGTCCCCCCAGAAAAATAATAACACATACACGCATACCTAGCCGGTGACAGACGTGCGCAAATGCACGAGCATAAATATCACAGAGCAGGTGGCGGGATAGATGAGCCCGACGAGAGCAGGTGAAACAGGACAGGCGGCGTTTTGCTCGTAGTCAGGAGTCGGGGCTCGCCTACCGGAGAGCCGCGCTCGGGAAACGTTGGACGCCACGCTGACATTACGGCACAAAGAAACACAAAGTTACATTCCTCTGCTTTATTAGAGTCTCGACTAATGAACAGGGGTCCATAAAATTACACAAGTGTTTCCTTTGGTGATGCTTAAAATAGACCACCAAGGCTCGTCTCCAGGGCCGTATCTGCAGGGTACAGAGCGGTGGATTTCTGTATCAATAAATAACCAGCTTGCATGAGTCTAATTACTAACCTGAGAGGATTTAGATGCCCCCCCAATGCACCTGGGTGAGGAATGCTCCCTTGTGTTTACGTTGATGGGAGGTTTGCGCTCAGCCTTACAGGAAAGCAGGAGGGATGTGAGCTTATGCGCTTTTCATTTAATAAAGACTCCTCTGGGGGAGGAGGGGAAATGTGCAGAGAACGCTGCGTGACTAAAACAGTCTCTAGCTATTTCTTTCACATTAACAAAGGCACTGCACATGCGAGCGAGCGACGAGCCAGCATGCTTTCAGGTTGCTCCATTAACGAACGTGCACACTGTGCATCGGGACTCTTTCTCCTCATGTACAGTAGACGTGAACACTGCCTGTAATCATGCACGTTCATGTCGTTTATGAGGTTTTTTAGTGAATTTCAGATAAAAAGAAGAATCAGTGCATTAATGTTTAACCCGTTTAATTCTTCCTTTAAACACAGAATTTTATTAAAACATCTTCAGATGTCTGTGTGTTCGTGAATACCTGCGAGACAGAAGGTCTCTTGTCACGGCCTCTCCTCGTGAGGTTGTCGAGGCCTTTCAGGGAGGAGAACAGGCCTCTTTTGCGCTGTCTGTGAGTCAGGGACAGGGAGCGCCTCCTGACTGTGGCTTCGTCTCTGGAACAGATCTGAGCAGATACACTTTATCAGCACTACGATCATATTTCTCAACAGAAATTCCATCTAATCAAACCATCTTAATTAAGTTCATTTTCCTCCCGTGATGCACAAAACGAGCGTTTGCACGCTGCAATATACTACACTGAATAAAGAGTTTTCAAGGTTACTGCTAGACATCAAGTAAATCCAAACGTCCCATTCAGAAGCGTCAGAATCGCCTCTTTATGTATTCCTTACCAGTGCGTGAAAGGAGGAGACTGAGAAAATCCCCAGGCGTCCCAGGGTGGTTTTGGTGGGGCGGCTGGCTATGGCGAGCAGGCTCTTCGGGTTGGGCAGCTCTCCGCCCTGCAGACTTGCGAGGTAGCAGCGCATCCTGAAGAGATCCAGGTTGAATCTCTCCAGGTTCTGCTCCCACTGCTGGATCTGAGGGAAAAGGAAAGACGCGCTTGGTACAAGATCTGAATTTGAAATTGGTGTTTGGTAGGTGAGCGAGCAGAAGAGCGCTGGGGGAAATAATAATGGAGGGAGTTGAGGGGCGGGGAGGGAATGAAAGAGGGGGATCCAGGGTCAGTCTGGAGCTTTTCAGGGAGCTGCGATTGCTTGCAGATGTTGGTGGAGGGTAAAGGCATAAGTTCTGTGGAGGTTTGATAGTGAAGGATGACTGCATATGGAGCAGACGAGAGTGTGTGTGTGTGCAGTAAATTCAAATGCCCGTTTTTTATGGACGACTTGAGAGGCTGATGATGTTGCACAGACCACCAGTTAAACCTCCACACACACACGTACAGTCCCCATGTCCCCGTTTGCACTATGTAAGCTATAAGAAAGTGCTTATTTTGTTGGCTGGAGACCATTTTTAATGAGAACACTCAGTTAAACAACGCTCCATAACAAACTGACTTTAATGGGTCTCGTCTGCACTGCGAGTTCATTTACAATAACGCACCCTATGGCGCGCTCCCATTAGGTCTCGCTCACATTGACGGCATTCTTTCGGATTAGGAGCAAACTGAGAAAGGGCACGAGGGTGGTGTTTTATGAACCCTGTGACTTCACAAACATCTTAAACACAAAGGTTGCACAGAAATTGCCGAGAGGCCGACTCGCCGCTCTGTGAAAAGCTCGGCTGGGCTAACGTCCTGAGAGCCAAAGGTTCCTGTCTGAATCTTAGAAAGTCTGGAGATCAAGTCAAAGTCGAGTCAAAGGAAAACATTTTGACTCGGTAGTCAGTGTTAAACTAAAAAGTGGGTACTTCTGTGCAGATAACAGTGGCTGAAGGTGCCATTTCTATGGCGAGCACACCAGAAACCTGTGGATGGCTTTGCTATACTCATCCCTTAAAAGGATGCGTCAAACAGCTTCCTGTCTGCTGCGGCTCGTGCTGTTACTTGAACACAAGTTGGTTTTTTTATCCTGCTATTCTTGGGTCCTTGTATAAAACGCAGTGTACCGTAATTTAATTCCCACTGAGCGGTTTGAAGATGACTTTAAAAGGGGGTGGGAGGCATCGCCGCCGAAATCAGATAAGCTCTTTCCTTAAAACCTGCAGGGCCGCTGCTTTGGAAAAATCCTTTTTATGTATAACATCTGACAAGATTTGTGCGAGCTCCAGATTGATGTGCCACGGATCGGTTTGTCAACAGTCAAATATCCACGTCTTTGTGCCGGGACGGCCTAAAATAGTCCTGCAGAAAATTCGATTTGATGAGTCATGCTGGGGCGCGTTACTGATGAATAGAATTTTTATATTAATGCTTGATGCATCTAGCAGGCTTGAGTCAGCGCAGGATAAAAAATGCACATCAGTGGAAAGCGAGTCATGTTTGGTCACATCTGGCCGGCGTGCACAACTTACTTCCATTTCAGAGCTTTTCTGTTAAGAGATTCTCTTTTCTTATTTTCCCTCTTTAACATCTGCCTGATCTCTCTCTACACATCCTTCAATGCTGTTTCACTGCACTCTGTGTGTGTGTGTGTGTGTGTGTGTGTGTGTGTGTAGACTTCAAACATGCTCTACTGGCACCATAGACATAGGTGGGGGTAGGCAGAGACATCAAAGTAGTGCCCTGTTGGTGCTCCACAACTCCCCCAGAACCTTAAATCTATCATCAGCCTCATGGCGTCTTTATCAGTCCGGTCCTGACCCCATCATTGACTCCAACCATGTCCGTCTTCTTGTCTTGGCGTACCAGCTAATTGAAAACAGACCTGAGGACAAAGTTGGGCGGTGACATCTCCACGGATCAGCCCTGCAGTGAGCTTTTATCAGGTCCTCGTGTCTAATGTGGTGCAAAAAATGAAACGGACTGACCACCCTGTCAGCCACGACAACAGCCTGACGCTGCAAAACAAACTGTTTTCCCGTCACAGTGTTTTTCTTCCTGCTAAGCTACAGGTTTGGAGCTTTTTCCAGCCCTTTGTGATCTGCTGTATATAGGCTAAAACAGCGCTGGGTGCTTCGGATTCTCCCTCCGGCTGCGAGGAGGAGGGAGAGGATAATGCATGTTGAGAGCCCATTACCGGGAAACATCTGGAATCCCAATCACATGTTTGGGGAGAGAGCTGCTCCTCTGGGCCCCTCGCGACACGTTTGGGACCGAAGCATTTAGGCCACTTCACCCACCCGCAGACGAAAATGAAACACAGGCTCGTCACCGCAGTCCAAAAAAGAAATAATCAGAAAAATGAAGTAGGGCACATTGTGTGGTTTCACCATGAATTATGCAGGGTAACGACACGCAGATGAGTTTAAAAACTGAAACATGAAGCGAGCACACGTTACGCCACTGAATCCGTTTATCACCGCTGCGAACGAAGCAGATTTTCTCTGAGAATTTGTCTCAATAGCAGGAAGTGTGCGAGCCCTCGTAGCCAATGTCTCCCCGCAGACCTCATCGCCACCTGCTCACCTGGTTTTCAATAGCTTTGCGGTTCTTTGGATCGCTGACTACGGTCAGCTGCAGCTCGGCCATCTTCTTCATCTTCCCGTCCATGTCGATCTTCTGCAGCAGAGCGCGGACCTGGCTCCGCAGCAGGCGCACCGTATCCTCCTTCCCCTGGCGCTTGGCCAGCAGCGAGGCACTTGCGGAGTGGATCGCCGTCACCCAGTTTTCCAGGTCGGTCTGGTTGCTGGCCTGGAAGGGAAATAAAGAAACGAGGAGCTCAAAACGCTGACCAGTATTTCCATTACATGCATGATAAAGTTACTGTACCATTTATCTCAGAAAGATCATTAGGAGGCAGCTGAAAGACTCCTGCTTAAATCAAGGTTAATGTGCTCTTTTCATCCTGAGAGGAGACTGGATGAGAACTCAGTTGAGCCCTTTTTAAATGGGACTTGGGCTCTAAGGTCATTTTATATGAAAAAAGAAACCAGCGGGTGTGTGCAAAGACTTTCTGAGAAATCTTGAGTCACAAGCACAGGAGTCAGGTGACTCTTCACCTGGAAAAGGTAGACGTCTCCATACGAGTTGCTGAGGCAGAACACGTTCTCCTTCTTGGGATGCTCAGGAACAGCCTGGACGATGCTGTCCTCGGCCAGGAGGGCGTAGCGGGGCGACAGCTCCTGCTCCGGAGAGCCTTTACTGTAAGTTTCATAGAACAGCAATGTGCACCCTGGAAAGGGAAGGAAATGCTTTTACCGTGTGATTATTGCAGACACTGTGTCCTTGTTCAACATGAAAAATAATCTAAGCAATGAACTTCAGCAGAATTGGAGTTGTTGCTGTGACATTGAGACATAAAAGCACAAATCCTGCACAGAATCAGAAAAATGGCAAGAATGCGTCACTTCATATATTTTATTTTCTCTTCTGATATTTCCAACTAACCCAAACTGTGAATTCTTCATCTGAGTTTCAAGGACAGGGCACCGAAGCTCACCTTTCAAGGTCACCCAGTACTGCTTCCACTTGCGCCGCGTCACCAGCTCCAGCTTCCTGTCCTTGTGCAGAGTAACGAGGGGTTTGAAGGAAAGCCAGCCGGCCCGTCTAACCACCCCCTGCTCTTTTTCAAACAGCAGGTCGAGCTGCTCGAGCGAGCCTTCGGCAGATTCGCTGCTGCTCTCGTCTTCCTCGGTGCCGGTGGACGGCACTCTTCTCTCACCTCCTCCCTGCCCGGTACCCGTCTCCAGCTCCCTCATGAAGTTTTCATAGATGTTCTGGCGAAGGGCATCGTTGGTCGTTTGGTGAATGGCTCCTGAAGATTGGGCCCTGGAGGCTCCGGGAAACCAGAGGAGGCTGGAGACCTGGGAGGGGGAGCTGGTGTCTGCAGTCAGACCATCCACCCCACTGTCAAACGTATCACTCAGGTCCTTGTACCGGGGTTCCTGAGGAGGCACAAAAGGTGAAGAAAGTGAATGAAGAGTGTGAGAAAAGTCAATTGGAGGAAGATCAGAAGTGTGGGGCTGGCTGCAGATTACAAACTTGGCTCTGACCTGCATTGTTCCCATCCACATTTAGGCAAAACACAGCATGTTTGCCCTCCAGGTGTACAGACTTCTGTAGGTACCCGTGAGCTTACAGCGGGACACAAATCAACTCTGCTTCTTTCAATTAGCCCCAAGGCACTGCGAAACTTTTGAAAAATCGAGGCAAACCACTCGAACCTACTTCAAAGTCTGCATTACAGTCTCGAAATTCTTCCTAGGCTGAAAAAGTGGGACAAATTTCCTGTGATGGCACCTGAGAGGTTGGCACCCTCCAGGCTCAGACAATTTCACGTCATTTGAGGTCTGCTGTGGCTTCCCAATTCCCCAAATGAATACTTGATGGAATTGCACCCTTTCATGCCTAATGACAGCCTACCTACACTTCACTAGATTGGAGCATCGATTCCGCCCCTGGCAACAGAGCGGAGCGCTCTCAGCGTGCAGACGCGCACGGCGTCACGACAGAGCTCTGTCTCCATCTTTTGTTTATTAATGCGTTTCACTCCAACCTGTCTGCGTCGTCTCAGTCCTTAATGCGCATTTCGTGCTGCATCCACACTCACCCTTCTTCATATTTAGCATGCAGTTCTGCCTCCCTGCGCCCTGTAACTAGGCAGCAAAGGGTTCATGTTTAAGTTTCACAGCAGGACTGAACCCGGTGAACTCGGTGCTCACTTGAGGACAGGCTTTGTTTACCATTTCGTCCTCTTGTAGCAACCATGAAATCCACCGTTGTTTAGTTAGTAGCTGTAGATGCACACTGTGCAGAGGGCAAGCTTCCTCTAGCCCAACTCTATCCAGCCTCTCCTCACCGTCCTCCATCTGCTTTTCATTACAAGCAGATTCTTGGTCTTTGGCATCAGGGTCGCTATGTGACCTTTAAACCCACGAGTCCAGGGGAACCAGAGCTGATGACCTGCTGAAAGGAGGCACTGTGACCAGCCCGCAGAGATATTGCACACCGAAGTTTGGCATCAAAACGGCTCCCAAAGGAAAGAGGAAATACAGTTTTAAACAGCTCAATGAATTTAACGAGAACTTGTTGCATGCCCCGTTGATTACGGAGAAAGGAAACCCCCGTGCATTAATCACTGACTTGTTTGTGAATTTGCCTGATTGGTTCAATTAGTTTATACCAAACTGCACCAGAAATGCAGACTTCGTAAGTATTTATGTGCTTCACACAATTACCCGTAATCAGCATTGATTACCAGACCTTGGTCCACTTCTTTGAATTTTACTTCTGGACGAGGAAACAAAACTGGAGCAGATCGATCCTGCACCAGCACGTGGTTAGAAATTAGCGCAGCAGCTTTAGAAGGAGGCATTTTTTTAAAAACACTCAAAATGAGTCGAGTAAGCACAGGGTCAGAAAACTGCGTCACAGCAAAGCTTCTTGCATATTTCACTGAAAATAATCAAGACGTTTCAGCACGAGAAGCAGCTTACACAGTCTCCAAGAAGAAAACGCCTTCTCATTTGTTCTTCTCTGTCCTTTGTTTCGCTCCTAGACTCAACCGACTGAACACCAATCCCTATTAGCAGATTTATTCTCCGAGGAACGTGAGGGGAGACCCGAAAATCTGAACACAACAACCAGAACAAACATAAGTCACTCATTAACGTTAGAGGAGGGGTGGGGTTAAATCTTCAGCTCGGATTTAGCCTCACTCTACAGATCCTCTCAAAGGCTTACAGCTATTCTCTTGGCAGCACCCAAACAGCGTTCTGAAAACTTTTACAAGGCACAGCTAAACGAATTAATGCAGGAACAATTGCTTTTAAAGCCCTCAAAGAAGGGAGGGACGAGAGTTCAGGCTCAGTTTAAGCAAATGTTTTAGGTCAAATTAAAGCTTATAAAAACCTGATGTTTGTACAACCAAAATCAGGCGGTTCCTGCGTCCACGTGCAGGCAGCGGGCTGACAGGCTGCTCTCCTCACAGCACAGGTATCGTTTTACTTACACGAAGATCAGCTGTCCACTCAAAAGTCAATGCACCTCCCACGGACATCTTCAGTAACACGATTAATCGATCCGACTTGTAAACGAACGAGCTAAATGTGTAAAAGAAAGTCCTGCATGTTGCTAGAAAACAGTCAGTGTGCAATAATACTACTTAGATTTACCCACCCAGTAAAAGTATTCGTGATATCTGATTACCAGCCCCACACTCCTCTTCGTCGGAGCGTCGTCCATGCTTCGGCATTGTGCTAAAAGTCACTCCCATCCTTGTTCCCTCCTCACTAGAACAACTAGACCCAGCCCTGGCTGCTTTACAGATTTCATTTTGTGTCACCCCGCTGCGTCCTGTCCTCAGACAGCTGGTGTTGTGTTGCTAAAGGACTAGAGGACGGTGGTTGGTTCCCAGCCATGCCAGGACAACCACTGTGGCCCGCAATCATATAAATCTTGCCAGGAGGGAAACTGTCTGATGACCACTCCCTTCTTGGGCTAGATATGAAGATACACTAAGATTTTCAAATATAAAATCTCTATAAAATATAAGGCATGGCTCTGTATGCATCCTGTGAGTGATAAAAAGAGTGTAATTCATTAAAGAGTAGTGACTAAACCCCAAAGCCCATCTTGTGCAGGCTCACCTGAGACTGAGACTTCCTCTTCTTGCGGCTGAGGCTGCCCGTCCAGTCACTGAAGCGTCTGATGCGGTTTTTGATGGAGTCTTTCTTCTGGAAGATGAAATCCGGCCCCACCTGTTCCTGCCGTTGCCCCTGGTCACGGTACTGGTCCAGGTTCTCGCTGACGGTGTGCGATTTGGGCCTGCGACAGGGCAGGGTGTACGAAGAGTACTGGCGGGGCTCTGGGCATTCTTCTTCCAAAGGAACGTCCAGGACGGACGCAAAGGACGCTCGGTGTGGCCTCTGGCCCGGTGGAGGCTCGTGTAGCTGGGAGGACAAGTCCCTGGCTGTGGGGAAAGTCGCAGCCATTGTGGGGTCTTTATACAGATCTGTGATGGACAAAGGGGGGGACTGTTCTGCAAAGGAGACAATTTGGTGAATGGGGGAGTGTGCTAACGTTCTGCTGGCAGAGCAAGGCTGGTCCTGCTCACACAGCTCTGTGCTCGGCCCCCAGGGGGAGTCATACCAGGAGCCGTCAGAGCTCAGTGAGCTGCCTTTGCTGGTTCTGGCTGTGGAGGAAGTAGAGGCTGGAAGCGGAGCGCTGTGATGACCATCCTGCCTGCTGCCACTGGACCCAGGCAGACTGGGAGTCGATGCCGACTCCACATTGGGGGAGAACTTGAGGAGTTGGACCGGGCCAGTGGCCCCATCCAGGTGGAGAGGATTCCCCGAGGTGTTGGTGAACTCCACCCTGAGCGTGCCGTCCTTTTTGATCACCACCCGCGGGCTGCTTTGTTCCCCTAAAACCTCGTGCTCGTCATCATCTCCGTTCAGGGCGTGCCCGTTGAGTTCGACCCCGTATGGATTATCATCGTCTGACATGTGCCGCTTCCTTATGCCGCATCCAGGGGACCGATGCCAGCGGTGCTGAGCCGGGCTCCCCCTCACTCCTTTGGAGACGTAGTCACAGAGCCGGGCAGAGTAAGGCTGTCGGCTTTTAGTAGGCGACAGACAGCCACGGCCAACGCACCTGGTCTTGTACCCTGAGCCTACCGGAGCATTTTTCCACCACGAATGAGGAGACAGAGCATCACCTTTGGCTGAGCCTAGCTTTAATGAATATGGCTTCTGTTTCCCGGGGAAGATAAAGCTGGTGCCTTTGGGACCCTGAATGCTGTACTGGCTCTCTGAATTTCCCATCCTGCCCTGGAAAAAACATAGAAAAAAGGAAACAAAACCATAATGTCACGACTGGAAAATCCGTGGTTCTTACACATTAGACATGGTATGACATAATGCTGATTCATCAGAGGCATAAATTTAACTTATTACTCATAAACAATAACGGATACACACAGTCATCTGAGCTACAGTGACAACAGCAGCAGGATTAATACGTCGCTGATGTCTTCCATAGTTTATTCTGCTGCATCGGGTCACTGATGCTTAATGATGTCTCCCTCTCACTTTATTATATTCTTGCAGGAGCAGATAACTGACACCAGCAGGCTTTAGTCTGTCGTGGTCGTTATGTTGACAATTAAAAACTTTTAGATGCTTCACAGCTCTCTTACATTAGCATCAGAGAGCTGTGACAAGACTCCACACTGCCGGTAAGACTATTACCGTGTCCGCCGTCGCCCATGATGTGATTGCATAACAGGTGGAAGTAAGGCCAAACACTTCTAACAGCCTTCAAGTCTTTGAATTAGCAAACCGAGACGATCAGGAACTAAAATAAAGCCCTGCATGACGCGTGGGAAGGATGCAACACTTCAGGTCTTTTATAAGATTCAAAATCTCTTTTTCAAGAGTGACCTGGCTATTAAATAAAATGAAAGTTGACCAGATAAAGAAGACAGAAAGCTGAGGGGTTGAACTAAAGCATAATGCTGACCCTGGTCTGAAGGCTCCTTACACTCACCTCTGAAGCCTCGTCTCAGACTGGAGCTTCTATGTTCGCGCCACTCTCCGCCTCATTTCTCAAAATAAACTCATTCCTCCGTCGTCTGGCTCATCTGAAACACACAGGGAGAGGTTGGCTTAGTGCTTTCCACAAAAATGTAATTTACTTTGTGTAATGAGCAGAGGACAGCATTTGGTGCATGCACGTTTGTTTTTTCATTTTGTAAAAATGATTTAGGACCGTGTCCTCGAAAATGCAAAGTACAAGAAAAGTTCCTTCCTGTACGAGGTAGCACGTCCAGCAGTGCCACACAGACGCTACAGCGCCCCCCCCCCCCATCAGCCAAACCAAACATTTGATGCATTTTTCCACCTCCCTCCGAGTAAATGACGTCGTCTTTGATCGGGTTTGGGAAAGCATTTCAAAGCCAGCTACAGTTTACCCATCTGTTTATTTTTAGACCTTTGAATCCTCGCTCGCTCCTTTTTTCAGCCATCATCTCCAAATTCGTCCAGGGGGCCGGGATCCAAAGGAGAAGAACGAGTGCACCACGTGTCTCTGCAGGCAATGTGACTGCCTTGCGTGTATGTAACACAACACGCCTAAACGCATGCAGTAATGCAGTCTGAGAGGGCTTTCAAACGGTGCTAACTCTGCTAAGCCTCGCAGCATACGTACAGCATGTGTACAGCATGTGTACGGTTACAGTAAAAACAAAGCTCACTGCCAAGTGTCACCTCAGGATTAAGTGATCTGCAGCATTAAGAGTTTATCTGCTCCTGCTTGGGTGCACCTTGACTGCGAGGTGAGATTAAGACGTGTTGGCGGAGTAAGTGAACTAAAGTTAAAGAGCGCATTTAATACAGGGAGAAAGGAATTCCAGGAAACATCAACATTTTAAATAGAAAGAAAAAATAAAAGCCACTTGAGGAAGTGATTCTCTTCTTCTGCAGCTGTTTAGAACGAGTGTGAAAAGTAGCAGCAGAAAGCAGAGTGGAAACTTGGCTGTGGAGACGAGCAGGCCCGGTAATGAACTCGAACCGCGAATCTGACACGATCAGGGTATTAACTAAACATTTGCTTCATTTCACAAGAGTTATAAGGAGAAGATGTTGAATATAAGCATGAAATATAATCCTGAGTTACTGAAGCAGCTTTTCTCCAGGAATACATTTCCGGATATATCATGAGATGCTTTATTTATCCCACAGTTGGGAAAATTGCTGCCATTATTCTTACGAACCCTGGAAAAAGTCAAGCTGGGAGCGTTTATGGAGTATATGGTCAAACCCTCGTCTTCAGTAGTAATCTGACCAATGATAGCCCGCGTTACCTCCCAACTTCTGTTGTTCAAGAGCCAAGCAGAGCAGAAGGAGCTAAAAAGCAGAGTTAGCCTGATTCAGATGCTTTCTACATGAATGGAGAGCAACTAAACTATTCTCTTTCAGGAGTAAAAGACTAAGGAAGCAGCTGTCGGGAATCAACATAAAGCTGGTTGTCAAACTTGTCACAACGACGGCTTTCTTCTAAACGCTACCACTGATGCTTTTCTTGCAAAGTTTATTCAGGGGAGAGCAGAGCTGTGGGTATGAAAGGCTCAAAGGCGTGCCAACACACAAACTAAGGCACACGTTTGCCTTCTGCTGCGCGCCGAACTGGAGCATTATGCGAATGTTTTCGGAGAACAACAAGACAAGTCTTCCTTTTTAGCTGCGAACCGCTGCACCCGGTCGTGAACTCTCCCTCCCTCTTCCCCTTCTTCCCCTTCAGTCCTCTGTTCACGTTAAAAGGCTTCCTACAGGCCATCTGCTCAAGGGCAAAGGGAGCATTGCCACCCCGTTGCTCCTCGGCACACACCCCGTGACCTGGCATTCTTCTCAGCCCGGCCCTGGGTGACTCCTACGTAAGCTCCGTGTTTAGTCTGGCACCGTGTGTGTCTTGGGTCTGCGATTCAGGATAACGGTGAGGAATGAGCCACGCCTCATTTTGGTGTAAACACAGCAGGTATGTGAATTGTCGAGGATGTAACTGCCTTTTTTTTCCTTTCACCAAGACCACCGTGCATTTGTAGCAGAGAAGCTCCAACCTCTAAACTCAAACCCACACGTGCAGAGTCTGGATTTCCTAACCTGGCCCTTCGTGTGCTTGAATCTAAACTATAGAAACAGAGCAGCAGGAAAAAACTCCAGACACAGCAGTGACACACTCCCTGAAGCCCCACGGTAACGTCACGCTGCTGCTAGGGCAGCTTTAAACCCACTCTGCCACCACACAGGAGTCCTGCTGAAAATACAGGCAAGGTTTTGTTTGAAGAAAAGAATATATCACAGTGAAAGTGACAAAATAACCTCAAATATAATAAAGGATACCAACAAGGTTTCAATCTTTCTGAATTATTGTGCACTAGGAGCTATGAGGTCATTTGTTATTGGTTGTGAGTGTTAACACAATCGCACCGCTTTCCTCCTGTCAAATCACAGCCCGTGGGACTAGTCTCTTATCACTTTCCTCTGGCGCTGCGACAGCTCGGCTCTTAAAGCAACAGCACGCGTAAAGCTTCTCTCTCAGACTCACAAATTAAATTCAAAGTCATGCAAAACACCGTCGTTTCTTTCCGGGCAAAGAAAAACAACAACAGGAAGTGAAGAAGAAGAGAAAACAGGGTGGTTGAAGCCAAAGACCACGCCGTCTCCTGCTGACTTTTTGTCATACGAATCAGATTTAAAGTATCCTGCGGTTGTTTGCTTATGAGCAGAAATGTCCATCTATGAATCACTTGCTGAAAGCCCGTAATACTGTGCGGTGGATCCAGCCAAAGCCACCAAACATCCATCAAAGTGCTTGTTAAGTGTCTTTCTGACTTTTTCATTATACATTTAGAAGCTCTGAGCCTGGCTGCCGACCAAAAATGTCATGGCAGCCTGCTGAAAGATTTATACGTGTATGCCACCGCCATTCCAAACTAATGCCAAGAAAATGAAAATGTTTCCAAACACTTTTTGTACAATCGTGCAAACATCTAGAAACTTCACACAAAGTTTAGACAAAGGAACAAGTCTGTCAAACAAAGTTGTTCTCGTGAGTCAGACGAACGCGACGACCGGCAGAAGCAATAAAGTCTCAGACTGAGAAAGATGACCTTGTTGTGTCTTCATGTACAAGGCTGCAAGCTGGAAGCAAGTACATAGAGTTAGGCCGGATACAAGAGATACAAAGCGAAGCTAGCAGATCCAGGTGGGAACTAAACAGCATTCACACATGCAAGCACACAGTGTAAACCACACCTGTGCATCTGATAATGGGGAGCACAATGCAGCCTCTCCACTCCAGGCTCTTCTTAATCCAGTAAGCAGGAGAAACAAAGGGAGACAAAGATAAAACTCCAGTCCAGAGCAGACCTTACCTCCGTGGCCCGGGCTTTAATCTAAAAGCTCTTTGAAGAGCTTGCAAAGGAGAAATCTAGCTGCTGTTCTCTGATCTGGATTCACTCTGGGGAGGCTCGTTGAGTCTTAAAGCAACACTCACACACACTGCATCTGACTCACACACACACACCCAGGCACACTGGAGGACATGTGGAAACTCCCTCCCGGCTTTGGAGGAGCAGCGAATCACAATCCTCCGAGGGTAACCCTGGGTAACGGAGCGCCAAGAGGAAAAACCAGAGAGGAAAAAGTGAAAGGTCCTCGACAGAAGAGCTCTCTCAGGAAGAGAAGCGAGGATGTTTTATAACGCTCATCCAGCGCAGAAAGGCTCCACTACTCCAACGTGTTGTTTTTCCTACATCCAGCTTTTCCGTTGGCAAGGAGCAGGATGCAGGGTCCGCTGCAGCCCAGGCGGTTTTCCATAGCAGTCTGAGGGGATTGGCCGAGACAAGCTGGCGTGTAATGGCTGCAGCGCTGCCTGGGAGGCACTGCTGAGGGCGCAATGACTGGAGCTCTTGTCTGACCCTAAATACCACAATGACCCCAAGAGGAGGCCAAGGAGGCAGCCAACCACCCCCAAGAGAGAGATGTGTGCATGTTTAGTGTAGAAGAATATAAAAAGAGCGGGACAGCGACATGCCTGAGCCTTTTGAACGTTTCTGTTGGCCGGGAAGGAAGTCCTAATTTGAAGGGAGTTGATTTAAAAAGCAACAAAAAAGCAAAACTTCCCGGGAATTCGACTTTCTCAAAGTGTTGTGACTAAGCCGTCTCCCAGCGGAGACAAATTTGAGACCGCCGTCGGGCTAAAAACACACGCATGCCTCCATTTCTCTATGGTTCGCATAACTGTGGTCAGAGTCAAACTGGACCCATTAACAAAGCCACACCAGAACACAGCACGACATCAGAACTGGACCCTGTGTGCCAGACGGCTCTCTCACTTTATTTCAGAGTAACCGAGCGAAGATTACTGGATGTTTGGGGACGTATCAGCGCTTATAGCACATATAACAAGAACGTTCAGATGGATTCTCCTCCAGAAAATCATTGTGGTCTGAATGGCGATTCAAAGTCACGTCCGTGCACGCTGTACGAGCAGCTGTGGATAGGCTTCCATCAGCCAGCTGCTTCTGCTTGACACACAGACATCAGCTCCGGGACACAATATCAGCAGCGTTCACCAGAGCTAAACAACATTGTTAACAGCACAATGGTCCTCGTGGCCCAGTCTGAGCTGCTCTCAAAGGCCTTTGTCCGGCTATAGATGGAGGCAGCTAAAAGGTTGGTCAACAACACACTTGGAGTGACTGGGAGACGTGAAAAGAGCGAGGCAGCGAGAAAGACAGAGGAGGCAGTAGAGCTGGGCGATATATCGAGTTTTTAAAACATATCGATATATTTTTATACGAGATATAAGATGTGACAATATCCTTTATATCGATATAGTCTATGTTACGTTATAATTATAGTTGTGGAGCCGCAAGTTTGCCTCTCTTTCGTCCACTTTTGTCTCTACGCAACGTTACTCCGCCTCGCCTTCACTGAAGACAACTCCCCCTCCTACCCCATCGCTTCACGTGCAGGCAGCGACAAGACGGACACGGCAAATCTCCGTTAACGAGTTACTGCGCATCGCCCCATGCGTGGGGCTGGACGGCGTCAACGTGCTAACGAGCTAAACATGCTAACGAGCTAACCGCGCTAACGAGCTAACCGCGCTAACCCTAAAATCCTTTCATTCTCTCAAAAGTTGATAGCGCGCCTTATGTATGAATTCTGGTTGTGCTTGGTGGCCGCGAACCGATTTTATGTGGTACACGGCGTTCAGCAATCTGTCAAAAATGTTTGAGTACGACTTTGGTAAGCTACGGAGCTGCACCGCTTGATAGATTGTCGGCGCATTACGGCTACCGAGGAGCTTCGCGGAGTGATACGTACTGTGCATCAACGTAATATTACCGTATTGTGTGTGTATAAGGACCATAAATGGCACCTGTAAGAGACGTGGTTATGAAGCGGATTTCAAACTCCAGGCTATCAGTCACACAGTAAAACTTGGGAACAGAGCAGCTGTAAAATCTGTCTGTCTTTGTTATTACGCTCAGCGTCTTTTAGTTTACATTTTGACTGCACAATTGTGAGCTCTTTGTTTAGCACAAAAACAACCTTGTTTTCTTTTATTTATGGAGCATTATTATTTAATGAATGCTCATAATTTAATTTTGAGTAATTTTTCATGTACATCTGTGCTGTATGTTAATAAAAGTGCCTGTGTGACATCTGGGACACAGCTTTGACTAAGAACTCTTTTTGTTCTTACTTTATGGCTTAAAAAAAATATCGAGATATATATCTTTTATCGCCATCCAGCTAAAAAATATCGAGATATGAATTTTGGGTCATATCGCCCAGCCCTAGGAGGCAGGCAGGGCCGCTGTGATGCATATTCATACAGAGCAGGTGCTCGGTCTAATTCCTCCCGGCCAAATGCTCTGACCCCTAATTACGATGAATTAAGGCTCCGACAAGCGCCGATCAACACAGCCAGATTAAATCCCCACACGTGCTCAAATCTCTGCACGATTTCCATTCACATCTCCAAGAGCTGAACTAGGTAGTTCATGGGGACTGTAGGTCACACTGCTCTACATGAAGACGTAACTCAAGAAAGCACCAACGCAGCTCATGTGCGCAGCAGCGCAGCTGTCGTGAAACACAAGGGAATGACGTAACTGACAGGAATACAAGTCAGCAGAAGTTTGAGAACGAGCTCCGGAGGACCCCGGATGGCCTTTCAGGCACCGGGCTCAATAATAAGAGTGTGAGAGAATCTGCACCCCCTCACCCCGGATTTAAAATCAAAGTTTAAACAATTAACCCCCCCCCCCCCCCTCCCTGGGAAAAAAAAAAAAAAAAAACATATGATGCACTCAAAAGCCCATCTATAATATCACATTTGGACAGTTCATCCCAGCAGTGTGATAAATTATTAAAAAGAGCAGAATTTGCAGCAGAAATTGAGCCTTATTAAAAAAAAAACTGACTTTAAATACCTTTAAAATCTATTTTTAAAATACAGATTTGTTGATTTGCTATTTATCAACGTGTCTTTACAAAAATCAGACATCAGTCATCTCTCTCATAAACAGCATGCTGGAGCCATTCTCGTGGCTGGAGGCCGTTTATGGTTTGATGCCATTGATTATCCCGTTCACTGGGGACTGCAGTCTTCAGCAGTTTGTGAGTAAAACATCCACTGGGAGGAAATAAATAGAGCTTAATTGCTCATTTTAGCAGCAATTAGCACACAGCCTCACATTGAAACATCAATTTGGAATATTAAGAGTCTGGATTTGCTTTCAAAATAAAGCCTAGTGGGACGGACCGGGCGATGCAGGGCGGGTGTGTGTTTATTGTGTGTGTCTGGGGGATGTGCACTCACACACATCCCCCCACATAGGTGGGGTAGACTGAGGGAATTTACTTAAGCTGGGATACTTTAAGCCAGAGTGAAAGGTCAGGTCTTTTGTGCAATACCGTGTTTCACCCCAAAACATGCTGCTTTTACAAATCTATGACTGAAACAAACAAATGTATCTTTTATGTTCATTTCCACAAATGTAAAAGTCTGAAAATATCATGAAGCGCATTCAAACTCATCTCTCGGCTTCTGTGTCATTCAGAGACTCAAAGGTTATCCCTCCCACTATTAATCATCTGTTCCTCATCCCTCTGTTCCAAACTGCGATGTCCGTTTTTCCCGCCAGCTTCCCTGCTGTCAGCTCCTCTGCACAGTGGTGCTCCTGTCAGACGAAGCAGGCCTCTGCACCGAGAGTTTGGCACCAACTTTAAATAAACCGGGATGTGTGCGCCCGGGCTCTCAGCTAACAACACTGCAGGGACTGTGCTCTGTGTTCACACTGACGGTGTTAAAATCTAATGTGAGAAATGTTGTTTAAACATCTTTGGGGCCTTTTCTTTAGAGGGGACACGGGCTGAGGACATCCTCCAGGGTGTGTCAGCTTCCATCTGTTGCACAAGAGTGCGCATGTTCACATGAATGCGCACTTTTATGTGCATGCTTGGAATGGCAGAGGGACGAATAGGTTACAGGCTCTCAATCAAGAAGACTGTGTGTGTGTGTGTGTGTGTGTGTGTGTGTGTGTGTGTGTGTGTGAGATAACAAACAGCTGGAAGACTCCAGGTGCAAATCAGCTTTCCATCAGCTTCTCTGCTAATTAAGCAGCTTAATGGAAAGAGGAAGGTCATTCAGAGGTTTGAATCTGTAAAGGAAAAAGACACGAGATGCGCACACACAGCGTGCACTTGAACGTTTTCCAGAGCTGCAGTATCTGGCATTCAGGCTGATTGGTATTCTCACGATTTAGCTGGATTGATTTTCCAGTGCAATCAGCATGCTCTCACACACGTCTCAACATCTGTGCTGCAGCAGAACATCTCAGCCGAGCTGCTCGATTCTCTTGTGATCGGCTCGCAGCAGAGCACCATTAGAGACTCTCTGTCTTCAAGTTATGGAGAAAACGCCTGGCGGTGAATGGAAGTAATAGCATGAGTGGCAGCAGTGCATGCAAAACATGTGGAACAAGGGCGAAATAGGAGACCCTGAGGCTCCTGGGAGGACGAGTAAACAGCCAGCCCTGCCCATGAAGAGCGGGAGAAGCACAACAGCTGACAGATATCTACACATCACATCGCAGCATTCAGTGGTAACCTTCAGGAAGGGCAGAGGCATCATCAATAAAGACAAAGTTCACAATGACTTTGTACGTCCGAGTGCAAATGTCTGCATAAAACACCGACATTAAACCCACCAGCAAACTCTATTATCTCCACTCGAATCAACTGCCGCTGTGCACGGCGAGATAATCCGTCACACGCTACGTTTCATAAGCTCTAGTGATTAATACAATCAGCCTGCGACCCACTCACTCATTAGCACTGCAGTGGTCACTGTAGTGTACTGTGGCAGTCATGTGAGGCACACTTCAGGATCCCCAAGGTGATCCATCAAAGATCATTGACCGCTGCAGGACCGACTCAGGTGCACAGCTGTTGGAGGTCACGCAGGAAACGATGAGGCGCCGCGGATCGGGGGGAAGAGAGACGCGTGCACGTACAGTAATCGATGTTCTCGCATAGAAAGCAGAAATCACTACGGCGCACATTCAGCATCAATCACCGTACCCAACAGGAAAGAAGAAGCTATTGAGGGAGCGGCAATCGATTCATCTGCGATCTGAGAAGGACAAAGTGAATTGTTTAAAAGGCCCCAGAGGTGAGCTGGCAAGATGAAAGCTGCGCTTTCAAATCAAAATGACATGCGGCTGGTGGCTACCGCTCTATCTGGGGTAGTAGGGCAAACAACCACGGCTGGCCTTGTTCCAGCAGACACACAAGCCGCGCACACACACCTGCTAAGCTGGCCAAACCATCTGCATCCAGATGCTCTGTGGGTGTATGTCTGGGCGAATGCGTGTGGAGCCTCGTCCGATCCATCACTGCCACAGGCATGCATTAATCCCCCTCTGCATTCTTGAGGGGCTCTGACGCCAGAGGGAGTTTACCCCTGTGGCCTCCCCCATCCTCGTTTTAGAGAACCACTCACGGCTCTCTCAGTCACTTTTGGATAAGGGAAAGCCCCGATTCAAAAATCTGTTGCTGTTGGATCGCTCGTGTCCGATTCAAGCTCGAAAAAGCAGAAAAAGAAATCGTAATTCAAACTTTGTGTCCCTGTGCCAAACTGGGCCATATGTTCAGGGTGAACTCGTGCTCTAACTGGCAGCGTCTCGCTTTTAATGGGCAATTAAAGGGCTAAAGTGTAGATGCAGTCAGGCCAGACGGGACACGAATCACTGATCAAGTTATCGAGCATTATTCTTTTGTCACACAGGTTAGGACATCATCTGAGCAACAGCACAAGAAACTGACCTCACTTTTGATAAATAGGTGAAAAAAACCAAAACCAGACAACAACTGGCTCAGCACTCACCTCCATTCATACATCACCGTCATGTCTGCTGAAGCCTTAAACTGCGACACACTGACAAGCCAAAGCCAAGACGATGCTCCAAGTCTGTCAGAGGTGGTTAGACTAGCCTGGGCCCGTCTGCTTGGTTTGCTCACTGCGGTGAAGGTTAACATAGGTAACAAAGGACCTGCCGCTCAGTAAACTGTTGGGAGTCATTACCTGAAGTAATTAATGTCCTTATTACAGACTCTCTTTGAACACAGTGGCAGGTATGAAAGACTGTTTGTTTACCTGGCGGAGATGCCAGCTCATTTGACTCACCACAAAAATGCTGATGTGACATAATTAAGTGCAACTCTAGCTGTCGTGTAGAAAACCTTTCTTAACACGGCAGCACTGATCTGTTTTCCCGGAAACAAGTGAACTCCAAACTCCAAACAAGCAGGATTATCCCTCTCCTCGTGAATGGGGGATTAACTTGTTTGAAACAAGTTTCGGGCCTGCACTGCTTTTTGGCACCGACCTTTCTTTGCAGCAGCAGCATGCAAATCCAGACCACATCACAAATGCACGACTGCAGGGATGCAATTCTTTCAGTTTAAAGTGATGATTCACCGGAGAGATTTTGGTATTCGCGTCACGCTGCCGAGCCAGCGTGTTTCAAATACACATCCTCGCCTCTACCCGAGCCGAGAGGAGTCGGCCGGCCGGCTGTAGATGGTTTGATAAAGTGGTGGAGAAGTCGGCATCGTGTCATGGACCTACATCAGAGGCCTGTAAACACAGGACCACAGGCTGGAGGGCTATATAAACCATCCATCAGGTGAAATCAGCTCTGTTTAGACATGTCTCGCTGTATTTAGACCCTATACATGTGCAAGTTTATGCACAATCACATTATTCACCATATAAACGTCCTTAACCAGTCTGCTGCCTCTAATAAGGACATATCCCACAGCACGGCTTTAGTAAACAGAGCTCACAGGCAAAGAAATGTAAATTACCGCATAAAGTAACCATCCTCTGACATCATGCTCCTCACAGCAACCGACTCTTTACTGAAGAGGAGAGCTAACAATCTCTGTTGAACTCTCTGCTGATCAAACAGAGCTGACAATAAACAAGTTATGAATCAAAGCCAAGTTGGTCGAATGTTCGGGAAAGCAGACCCACGAGTCGTCCGGTTATTAACAACCTGAACACGGAGTTTTATTGGAGGCCAAAAACAGGCTAAAGAGAACTTACAGTAACTGTTACTGTCCACGGCACAGATAAGAGGAAACAAGTGTGAGCTGGACTGTCTGCTAAACATCCTGGAAGCACTGATGATGGGTGAGACAGCTGGTAGGAGCCAGGCACACACACACACACAGACACAGATATTTTATTGAGGGCGTTACAGACTGCATGGCCCAAAATGCCAGCAATCCACTTCCTCCACAATCGGCGAATGCTGTTAGCTGCACATTGCATATGGTGGATGGATTCTTGCATACGAGCCGGGACTGTAAGATGTTACATGTTTACAGGAGATGCAACTGGGGGCAGTATGAATTTCCTTACACTTTGAGAAAGTCTAAGTATCTGCAAATGAAGGAATGCAATGTGAGCTTAATGCAAAGTCATGCAGTCAAAGTCAGATTTTTATTTGCTTAAAGACTTTTTGATTAAAAGGAAATCAAACAGCCAATAAACAGCAACACCTGGTGGAATAAAAGCAGAACATGAAGCTACGATGATTTTTGTGTGTGTGTGTGTGTGTGTGTGTGTGTGTGTGTGTGTGTGTGTGTGTGTGTGTGTGTGTGTGTGTGTGTGTGTGTGTGTGTGTGTTTGTGCGTTAAGGCCACAGTGCCGGCTCCTGCAGCTCAACACCTACGAACAGGTTTACCACCTGTGGTGAGCATGTCCCAGTGCATGACACAGTTTCTGTCCAAAACTGTGTCAAGGGCTAGCCTGATTCACTGGAGCACAACACTGTGTGAAAATGTGCCTGCTAATGCATGCGAGCAGACATGTGAATTTTCCGCCTCCTTTTCACTCTAAGCAGGAACAGATTTTGAATCCCAACATCAGGACGTGGGGTCTGCAAAGCTCGCTGAAACGGCGAGGGCCAGATTAGATCTCACTGCAGAACTATCTCAAGAAATTAGCCTTTATCGACCTATAATCCACAACAGGTGCTGGACAAAGCACTCGAGCGGCACCTGTGTTTAACTTGCAAAGTTAAAGAAAGGCAACAACAAAAGAGTGACCTGTGCAACCAGTCTCACAAGTCACGGCGATGCACAGGCACGTGAACCAATTCGATGGCTGTGAAAAAGTCAGAGGCAAATCTCCGCAAAGCTAACTCCTTTGTCCTTCTCTGCAAAGCCTTTTCAGAGAGGAATGTGGTTCAGAAAGGCCGATAACACAAAACAAGCCAAAGCGGGCACCAAACACCACCTCAGCGAAGGGCACGGCGAGGCTCGGCTAAGCACCAGCAGCTGTGCCGCATATGTGCCGCTTTTACCAACATGATTAAATTAAGGCTCCTGCCAAACTCGTTATTATCCCATTCATATAGGGTGGATCAAGAATGTCAATGAGGATCATGCTCATTATGCAGTCGTCGTGCACAATGCCCACAAAGAAACCAGCACTTTCACACGATTACACAGTAAATCTACACCATGTTTCAGCTGGCGGCCATTCTTTTACTGACTTTGAAAAATTACAGTCCGACTCTTAATTTTTATTCAGCAAAACAAATTCCTCAACTAATCGAATCACCGCTCACAGGCAGATGTGAAAGCCCGGCGATGTCCCACGGGACGGGCCGGAGAAATCGACAGGCAGATGCTTCGACCGGCAGAGGTCACGAAAGGTCAAGCTGTTCCATTATGGGAGTACAAGGGTGGCATTTATTCACAGGCTTTCCCTCCTAAGCTGGCGTGGGCTCAGAGGGAATGGAGATGGATACTTAACCCTTGAGGCAAATAGCCAAGTACCAACAATGCAGCGTTTCTCTCATTGCTGGTGGAGATAAAGGAGCGCTCTGCCCGTGCCCACCACGAGAAAGGTATTAAAAAGAAAAGAGCGAGACATGAAAAGAAAACCAAAAACTTCAGACTTGCTCAGATCTTACTGTGCTGCCATCAATGCATGATAACAACAACAAAAGGAGCTTTTCTGACAGGACTGATGCACTGCAGCCCGCTTTAAGCAGCAGTAATGACCACAAAGGCACACAGCAGAGGCACTTCAAACACTCCGGCCTGATCCGACTTGTCTGTAGTGCCGGTGAAGCTGTTTCGCTTCACGCTACATCAAAGCGACTCTGCTGCGTGGCTGCACGCAGCATCAAGACGGCGATACAACAGTTCTTCGATGTTTTTTTATTCCATGTACAGTTAGTGGTTAGCTGAATGCTTACTGCACCTCGAGACATTAAACGTGACGGTATGGATGCTGGGAAAAGATCGGAAAAAATGAGCGCAGCTTTCCAGCTTGTTAAAATACTTGTTGGCTTAGAAAAGCCCGTGGCACTGTATGATAGAATAATTAGCAAAAGCAGCAGGCACGTCTGGGATTAAACATGAACACTTAAGACAACCCCCATTAGAGAGAAACACACACATCATCACTGCCCACTAACTAATGGCCTGTTTTACTATTCTGTTTTACTTAAGGGCCAATTGAGTGTGGAAGACAATGAAAAACAATATGTTTCCAATTACTGGAATCTAAATTTGATCAAGTACAAACGCATACATGAATCACACAGACGGGGAGGAAAAAGGGATGCACGAGGCTAATAACACAATATGACTGTAAGTACAGCTTTCGCAGCTCCTTGAACTGCAGCAATCATCTTAACTGTCAGGAAAACCCAGTTCCTGGCATTTCTCAATGTTGTTATTATTAGCTTAAGCCCGGGCATGCCAGCGTGCACCCATGTGCTGTAATATATCGTTATCAGTATAAAAAAAACTGGTACCCGCAGGTTTCCAGTGAAGCCGATTTCTCCACGCGAGCAGACCGCAGGGCTTCCCGCTGGAGACAAAACCGCTCGCTCACAAAATTACTACAGAGGAGCAGGGCAAGCGCCTAAAGAGACAAAATTACTGTAATAACTGTGATATGTTCTTGAAGTTATTCTGCCAGGAAGAAACAGACATTTGGGACTCGTCAACAAAAACCTGTCCCCTCTAAAAGCCTGAGCAAACGAAGCCTCCTAGTAGCTGTTTGCAATGACAGACGAGATGAAGCGCAGTAACCTGGAGACCAAACAGTATCTGCTGCATGTCGCTGGGCCGAGTGACACAACATCAGCCGCATATTAGTCACCAGTCAGGGTGTGCTCCTTGGATCACTAACCTCATGAGACTGTGAATAAATGATTTCACCCTGCAAAGTGGAAATGATTTATAATGAATGACTTCACCTCTGTACGCATTCACTTTACACCGGATCCTGTCACATGCGAGGGGAATAGCAATGAGGATATAAAAGGCTGTTTGGCGGATGTAGAAAAATCTTTAAAAAGGACTTTTTATGTTCCTTTGATATGCTGGAAGCAGGATTCCCACCATGAAAGCAGGTGAGATAGAGATCAAAACTCACAGCCGCTGAAAACCAACAGGCGCTTCGTACGCAGCTACTCCATCAACATGGATGTTGGAGGCTTTGAGAGAGCTATGCAGAGTAACACAGACTTCTCATTATTCAGCTGAGAAGAATTTGGGCAGAAGGGCTGCTGCATAGCATGGGAACCACACTGGCCTGGACACACATAAAGAGGATGTGTATTGTATATCGTCTGTAGCTGTGAGTCACTCGTTCCCCTAAACTGCAGCACACATAGCCTCCACATCCAGTCAGATCCATCCAGAAAGGCCAACAACGGTCCCGCTGAGTGCGACAACCCACCTGGGATGTTTGAGTGGTTGTCAGAGATAACCCATACAAGCTCCTGCTCTGCCCGTGGTACGGTGTGTCTTTAACCCGGACTCAAAAGGCCTCAACAGAGGCAGAGTCATGACCTTTTCAAGTTTGCCTTCACTCCGCGGCGTTGAAAACTCTGCAAATAAAACACCAAGAAACTCAAGAGATTTCCCATTTAGAAGAAACAGCTGACCTTAAAGCTTATTTACTTTTTTTGAAACAAGACAAATGGAAAGATTGATGAAAATGTCACAACACAAGCTGGAGCTAAGAGACAGATGGGTCAATGAGCTCTACCTTTTAAAGACAGGAACTTGGTTAAGCATGAAGCATGGAAGCCGAGAACCTGCCTTAAAGCCCTCCTTTGACTAATAAAGGTCCAGCTACCCATCCATCCAATTTCAGCCAATTATCCGGGTCGCGGGCATCAGTCTAGACTGTAATCGTCTAGCTCTTCTGTCACGCTAGCCAAGCGGCATAAACCCTCCCCATGCATGAATGTCCCACAGTGGAAGGGTTTGCATGCCCACGTAATCCAAGAGCTAGATCGTCAGGCCAATTTGCCCCTGGTAGGGTCTCCAAAGGCAAACGCTTCATGGGCGAGGGGCCAAACTAAGAGCAATTCAAAAAGACTCCATATGAACAGCGGTCCCCAACCCCCGGGTCACGGACCTGTATCGGTCCATGACTCGTTGGTACCGGGCCGCGAGAGTTGAGGCTCGGGTGTGAAATGTATGGTTTTCAGGGTTTTTATCGCTTTTATTGTTAACTCGGTTTCTCTGGGTCTTTTCCCGTGTGTAATGAATAAATCTTCTTTTTTTTTGGTTTTATTTTGTTGTATTTATCCGTGACACCTTAAAGGCTGGTCCATGAAAATATTGTCGGGCATAAACTGATTCGTGGGGACCGCTGCATATGAATATTGAGTCAAGAAACATGGCTGCCCTGCTGGATTTCCAGAAGTTTGTACACAAGGACTTTTTTTCCCCTTCCATATCCTCCAGTGAGTTCATTATAAATCATAAAAGAGCCACAAGATTGCCTCACTGCAGAGGTCAAAGGTTTGCTTTAATGTTTCTGTATGTGAAAGTGGAATCAGTGCACTTAAACTAGGTAAAAAACTAAATAAAAATATTCCCAAACAATGTTTAATTAATTTTTTTTGATAAGAGTTTTTTGGGTCAACTTTATCTGTGCTGTCTGACGTCTTTTCTAATTTAAAGTGCACTGCATGAACAGAGACACCAGGATCAATGACAGTCCATAAACCCGGCGCTCTAGCACCTTAAATAACACGAGGATTGAGCAGTAGACAGGTTTGGAGCTCCAGTGACACCTTAATGTCAAATACCTGTAATAGCCTCAGGTATCCCCTTCACACCTCCTTCCATCAGACTCAGACCATCGCCGCATCAAGTTTTAAAGGAAGATTTATGGATTTGGTGATATGAGTGAAGCTGCAGCAATGAGGGTGTATAGTGTCGCCTGCTCTGACTTCTTTGAGGGAGGGAAGTGTATTAAATCTGCACAGCTGTCCCATATTACAACACGCTGGACTGCAAACCGCACCCTGTAATCTGAATGACTAACCATGGAAGAAACAGCCAATACCAACCTTGACTTTATCTAAATGTTGTGTCTTTTGTGCATGTCAACTTGCCAAGGATGCATTTGTGAGATAAGCACTATGCTTGGTAGCACAAATATCCATGAGGAAATATCCTGTGTTGTTGGACGTAAAGATACGCGAACAGCGGCCCTGCTCCTCGGTTCAAGTGTTTCTCCTCTAACGGAGTCTGTACGGTCTGTACTTTCTGTGTAGATAAAGCCGCTTGGTGTTGGGCACCTGCAGCCATCAGGTGTGAAAAACCATCCCGGCAGTTTCTTGTGGAGCCAGAGTGTCACAGAGAGCCAGCCGGGCAGTGGGTACGTTTGTCACTCGCAGCCAGGGAAGCCCAGCCCTGCATTAAACGCCTCTTACGTAACAGCTCAGATCGTGTCCTGGCACTAGCCGAACACAGAAAAGTGGAGCTGGAAGTTTCTGGGAGGGAAACCCAAGTGTCTAAACTACAGTTTGAGGTAGAGAAGGGGTGCCATAGAAAATAAGCACACACAGGATCTCCTACAGCAGCCTGGCTGATTTACCGCTCGGCTTAGGTTGAGGATGTGAGGCCTGTCTTACACCATTTAGCCACAATTTCACATTAACCTGATAAAATGTTCTTACACACTCTGTTTCATTGCTCTTATTGTGGCACAATGAAGCCCTTCACTTCTACATCCTTTTCCTTCGAACAGACGAGGCCCGTGAGCCGAACAAGCCTGGATGATGATATCAGCTCAGGAAACAGGTTATTTAAAAACATTTACCTCTTCGGAAAAAACAGGATTTTAGAGGAATCTTTAATTGAGCGTGTTCCATGAGTGGACGTCAGGATTGCTGGTTACCTAAAGCAATCAGGACCCCGTCTGTGTTTACACTGGCCGCTCGCCAACGTGACAAAGGCTGGAGACTAAGAAGTAAAGAATAGAGCTTATCTATCTCAGAGATCAAACCGCCAACTGTTAAAGCAGGGAGTGGGCTGGACGGGCAGAGGGGTGCTAATGAGCCTGAAAATGTTCCTCAACATAACGTGAATGCAACGGCTGCCAAAGACCCTCGAAACACTTTGCATGTTTCACAAAGCCCAGGAAACTGGAGCGAGCTTCTGAGCGAGCGAACGAAGCGAAGCAACATCAATATCCTGCAAGACTGCAGTTGTGCAATTGTGATGATTGATATTTGACTGCTGAAGGTAAGGCTGGGATGAATGGACTACCGGATACAGTTGCATCCATGTGTGCACGATGATGGATTTATGAGCATCTTAACTTTATTTCCGACGTTTGTATCGCCCAGATTCATCATTTGTCATCTTCTGAAAGGATCCCATTGCAGTTGGGTACCTGTTAGACGAGTATGACAAGAAATGTGGTGTCTTAATTAACTATAAAAAACAAATTAATAATAAAAAAAACTATTTAAAAAGAGGTGAGGGCTTTTTAGTTTTCTTTAAAACAAAAATAAAAATAGTTTACATCCACCCGCTGTTGAGCAGCTGGGACGTTGTTGTAAATGTGTACCCAGAATTTGCTCCATCCATCATGGAGGACAATGCAAGACGCACAGCGTCAGCTGAACATCCCAGCGCCGGGCACTCGTTTAGCCTGTAGCACCAGCTGTGTTTGCCTTTCCAATAGGGCCCAGATAGTAAGTGGGACCTTATGGCTACTGGACTGAGGTAGGACAGATCAATCACAATTTCTATTGTTATAAACAGGCTTGTAGCCAGTGTGTGTGTGTGTGTGTGTGTGTGTGTGTGTGTGTGTGTGTGTGTGTGTGTGTGTGTGTGTGTGTGTGTGTGTGTGTACACAGACTGGGTTATTTCCATACAAACTGGGCTGTTGATTGCTTGACAAATGAGCCAGCACGCGTCATCTTTTAAACACAAACATCATGTAAATACAGACTTCTCTCGTGTACGCAGTAGAGACGTGATGCAGCTCGACTGCTTCCAGTCTGAATATTTACAATCCAGACCTCAAACAGGGTTTACACAGAGAGCTACGCTCTGGAGGAATATGCTTTGAGCGAAGACGATCACACGCCCTCCGACTGAGGTCTCTGTAGCCGCCATACTGTCAGTCATTTCATTGTTCACACATTTAGATAATACAAACTACTGCTTTTATATTCAAGGCCTTTAAATCACTTGGTCCGCTTTCAAAATGCTGAAACAGCACCATTACCAGACTGAAATATTGCACGCCGTCTAACAAGCTTACAAGAATTACATGCACTGCTACTCAACTGCTGCCATGGGAGCTTTTTCCCTCGTGTTCACCAATCGCTGCATGATATATAAGGCCATCAATAAAAGCGTAGTAACAGCCTAACAGTTATTTCTTTGGGGTTAATGAAAGTCTGAATCACACGTGAAGAGCTATGCCATCCTCTTCTTCATTTGCACCCCAATTGTTTACATGCCTGCCTGCATTTAAAACCTTACTGCCTCCCTTTAGCAGGTGACCCAGACAGCATGAAGCTCCGTTTAGCCCAGTGCATTAAATGAATCTCCTCAAAGAGAGGAGCCAGTGTGAGGAGGAGCATGAATGGGCCGGTTCATCTCACAAAGTGGATGCACGCACGCTTGTGTGTGTGCGACCACCAGCCCAGTATCCACTGCAAAACAAGTTAAATTCAGAATCTCTGAATTATGCAGCACTCAAAGTACTCGGCGGCTTCTTTTTGCCGTTTCAGCGACAGGGTTCGGTTATTACTGTTGTCCAAGCGTCCGCTGAAAGCCAAGAAGGATAACCTCGGTGTTGTGTCCGTGATAGCTCTTCGACCTGTAGCTGCGTGAATCCAAGAAGGGGTCAAAGCCAGCCACGTGTCTTTTGGTCAGCCTCTCGGTGAGCGCCGTATGAAATGAGAAGTCTTGGCCAAGATGCTGTCAACAGCAGCTTTTAGATCACCTGCTTTTTATAGCAACCACTCCAGACACTGCTGGCAACGGGCTACCAGCAAACACTCTGAAAGCCAAATATAAATTCAACCACAGCAGCAAGAAATAGAAGCACGCAGGCCACCATTATGCTCGCCCGACTGTGCAGCCCGAACAGAAGCCTCAAAATGGCATTTCACTGGAATCAAGAAAGCGAACGTGCCGAGAAACCGAAAAGAAATCAAGTTTTTGCTCATTTAAATGTGATCCTTTCAAATCCTTTTGTCTCCTTCGTGTGGAGTCCCTGTGGTTTCCCTCTGCAGGGCCTCTCTACCTAGAGACAGTGAAAGGCCCTCATCCCCGTGTGACAATGAGCACAGATGTTACCCGTGCACCTTATATGGAGAAAAATGTGCAGAGGAGAAGACATGAAACATTGGCGTTTCTCGGCCAGTGTGTGAACACTTTGAGAATTAATGATGACAGGCGCAGTCAGGGGAAAACACTTCCAAGTTTTTGTGCCTGACCAAGGCTGCTTTTCACACGGAGCATCAAAAAGAAGCAAAGACGAGAGCAGTCGACAGTTAGACGGCTGTTCTTAAAGTTACTTGACAAAGTGCATCAGCTGTTGATGTACTGACTGCAGTTCCAGTGGTAATTATGTCACAGAGTCATGCTGTTTCTGAGCCTGTGACTCTGTGCCACCCAAAGAGAAGCCAGCGTGGCCTCACCCTTTTATCACTTGTAAACAACTTTGACGGCCCTGCCAGATGAAACTCGCCCCTCGTGCCACAGAAGGACAGAACGAACCAGCTAAACTATCACATGTTTTCCACTAAAAGGAAATTAAGGGCCACACTCGGTCAGCTTTGCTCTGGTTCAAGACCCCGTTCCAATCCAGGGAAAAACAGAATAGTAAAAACAATATGTTCCTTGTGGCGGAGGACTTCTGTGCCGCAAAAATGTGAACCACAGAAGCCAAAATATGCACACGGTGCTTCTAACCCAGCGCTATTCTTACTGATCTCGCACAAAAAGAACAGGGAACACACATGAGATCAACGCAATTATGTAAGTAAATAACTATTTCTGGATAGTCCATTAAAGAGGCAGGGGGGCTGATAGGCCTGATGAAATATAAACAGAGCACGCAGCATGTTCCCCCTGCAGAAAAATAAACACAAGGCATTTGCTGAAGTTTTTCCTCCTGGGCATGTTGGGCTCAGCATAATTCCTGGATAAAAATGACCGGAGTAAATGATTTACATTTACAGTGCAAGCACATATCCAATCTGTCTTGCTGCAAAACACTGGACAGACTCCAGCCAAAGCCATCAGACAGATAAATGAGTGACCCGGGCGGCTGTTTGAGTCAAACATTAGCCACTGTTTCATTCTCATCTGTGGCATTTAAAGGTAGGAGGACAGTAAGACTGACACCTTCCTGTGGGTGTTTCCATGACCATCCCAAAAGGCATGCCGGGCTCTTCCTCCTTTAATCCAAAACTCTGTTTGCTCTGGGCTGACCCTTCACTCCGGGGGTCCCGGGGCCCTTTTGTTGCCTCTGTATGTGGCTAGAGTCCTTCCACCCCAGCACAAACCCAAACAACAATGCAAGTGGCAGGTAATTCACATCAGTATACATCCTGTGTGTCCCACATCTCCCAGCCTATAAATGAGAAAGAAGTTCAAAAGCTATAAGCAGCCTGTGACACTGCTGCGAGCTACAGCATGAAACAGCCACGCAGATACCTTTAGTGGGACTTTTAGATCGTGTCCAGGCACAGTTTGTGTTTATGGTGCTTCTATTTATCACCCCAAATTCTGCTTCACAGCGCACAATAAAACATAACGATTACTGCTTTTCAGGTAAGAAAGTCCAACAACATCCACAGTGAAGGCTTTAATACGTGACAGATCCACAGACGGAAGAAAGGGGAGACCGTTGTCAACATGAATAATTACACGACGGCAGAAAGCCTCAGAATAAAACAGATATCTCTATGAAATCATTCAAATTTAAAATCACTGGATAATCGGACGTGCTGCAGTTGGATTACATCGCTGCCTCAGTCACTGGTCGACTTACTGGAAATTCTTTGTTAAATTGTTAAACTTTTTCGCGCAGAGTGGGAGACGCGTTTAAGCTGAACGGCAGTCTATTAAAACAGCGTGACTGGGAATAAGTTCGTCTACAACTTACCGGCTAATGCTTCCACCCGTGAAACACATTCCCCGCAGCACTCTTGCGTCCTCCTCTCTGAAAACTCTTAATATACCAGCGCTGCATTAAAAAGTCTGCGTTTCTCGGAGCTAATTCCACGATCCCTCCGTGTCCACGCCAAACGATCCCGGGTCGGAGCGCCAAGAGACTGCGGACTCCTCGCAATGTGGGGTTAAACTCCTCCTTCCCACGGACATGGAGAGGGGGGATGGCCGAGAGCCTTGAATAGACTACAACATGGAGTACCGTGGAAGGAAATCTAACCGTGTGACGAACCAAGGTGTTTCAAACTGTGGTTCGTGGACTTTTTAGGGGTCACGAAGAAGGACTTTAGGGTCCTCAAAAATATCAGAAAAGTGTTCCTTTCCCTTTATTCAAAAGGACAGATTTTACACTTTATTCATGAGCACAGCTCAGCCTGTGAAGACAGTTAGCTTCCTGTAGTCAGACTGAAAAGAGAAAAAGACGCTGAACTTTATTTAATCTGGCTGTTCTCTGATTGTTAAATAAACTTCAATTAAAAAAACTTCTTGGGTGTCCTGGGTTAAAGCCTAAGCTTGATTTGAAGTGACTGCTAAAACCTTTTGATGGAAAGTTGGTGAAAGTAAAAGAACTGTAAAGGACCACACAGATAAAAAAAATCAATCAATCAAAAGACTTTAAAAAAGAAGGAAACATCGTCAGCACCAAGATTAAAATGAGTTTGGGGATGTTATGATATAATCTGTGAAAATGATCATATTTTATACTGTGTGTTTATAAGCATCTTCTTGCTTAATGCAGTATTTAATTACACATAGAAAGCTGAGAATAACGCTGATGTAAGGGGGGCCGAGGGCTCGTCGGGGCTTCAGGTGAAGAAAATTATACTGCAGTTAAACATATGCAATTATAGATTTAATGTAAATAGCTATTAAATGTGTAGACTATATTTTAAAGTTAACTTATGGGTTGTTAGTTAGTTATTATATAAGAGGAGGTATGGGAGGCAATCGGTGTGAGAATCATCCTGATATGAATCGCACTGATTGGGTCACTGACACCAAACTATTTGTTTCCATCTGCATTTATGACCACAGTCAGAACAGGCGTGAGCATTTCACTCTTTCCTCTGAACTCTTCAATCATTCTGCAAAGGTTTAAATCCAGCATTAACGAAACTTTCTTGGGGCAAGTAGTTGAGTTTAAAGCCTTTTCTCCATGACAGTCCTTCACCTGAAGCATGTCCTGCCTTGGAAAAGGTGAAGAAGGCATCTTTTACATAACAGTGACAACCCTGACTGTCACGTGGTCTGATGAACTGATAGGCAGTGTGATAGGGAACAGGTTTGTTTTCCTCAGGAACTCAGAAATCATGCGGTAGCTGCCACTGTCGCTGTTTCTCTTGGACTAAATTTAAGTCCTTTGTTCCATTTTCTTTCTACCCTTCTTTGTCGAGATGTCTCAGATTACTGATAACATGACCGTCACGGCCTTGCTTCCTTAAAACTCCCTCGCAACTGGCACAAAGCTTGAGTTTCATAACGTGGCTCTTTGGCCGGGTGTGCCAGCCCAGCCCGCCCTGTCCAGTCTCCATATCAGCCAGTTTACAGCTGTGGCCACGGTGCCTGTCGTAGAAGCAGATACAGTATTTCTACTCCTTTCATCACAGTCTGATCAGGATCTGTCATCACAACAAGCAGCCTTTCATCCCCCTTGGTTGGATGTACATAGCCTTGGGGATTTTAGCTCCAGTTAACCAAGCATGTTGTTGTGAAATCAACATATCTTAATATGCATCTGCAGGAGTGTCAAAGGATTTCAGAGACAAATTAGGTTGTTAGGGAATGTGAATCATTACAAATGGAACTTGTTGCGTTTGAACTGATTCACATCTTTTTATTGGTAATCAAACGTAGTGCAATAATCAACTGGGCAACCATTATCAGCCTTTCCAGTGACATGCTACCAATCCCAGCACACAATGTTTCCAGGGCAGAATCCTGGATACATTCGGAAGCTCCCTGTGTCATCTGGCAGCGTTCGGGAGCTCTGGTCACTCCACATCTCATTAAACGTAATTGGCTCTGACGGTCATCCTGCCGCCCATCATCCCCTCTGTGTTTGTCTGTCGGCCTGGCACAAGATGACAGTCCTGACTTTGCCACTCCTGCGAACACACCGAGGAGTGAGGACAGGGCCGGTGAAATGAAATATTGGTATTGTCAGTTTATTGCTTTAAAACACAACGGGGAGCAAAAAGCATTGAGCTCAGCCAGAAATGTGGGCTTCCACAACACACATAGTGACACACATCCACACCTCAGTCCTCCTTCCTCGCCTCAACACCCCCGGTCCAGCTATTCCGACTGTCATCGCTTTGTTCTGCCATTATGGCTTCTCTAATAGGATCGTCACAGTTCGTGCATTTCTATGTGAGTGTGTGTTACTGTACGTGAGACGCAGGGAGGGGGCTGCAGATTCCCCGATAAGCGATGCTCACACCCTTCTCATAGCTGCCTTTTGTAGGCTGTGATCTGGCCATTATTACCACTATATGAGGTGCTGAGATGTGAGAGCTGGCCTGTTCAGCGTCCATGTGTAATTACCAAACTGATTTGAGATGTGAGCCCTAATGGTTTGCTGTGGCTGGAAGACATTTTTCTCATAGAGCTGTCTGAAAGGCTGGCAGGGTTAGGCAGAAGGTGCTGGGAACACGGTTTTTGTGTGCGCAGCATTCATGAACACAAAGAAGGAGATGTCATAAGGTGCATGTGAGACAAAGGGAGGGCTATAATCAGAGCCACCACTGCCACACCCTGAAACAACTCCTTACTTGTTTCTAAATATGGCAGCCAAAATGAAAGAGGCCATGGCAGCAGCTCACGCAACAGAAAAAATATGCACTTAAAGATAAGGTAGAAAAAAGCCAGGGTGTGTTGGAAAGGCTTTTAATTGAATACAACAGGGCTGATCCAAGTGATAGCTTGTACACTCCTGAGGGCCTAACTAATGAGAAATCAATGGCTTAGACAAGCAAAGTGTGTCACAGCGGCCACCCTTTTGCAGCAATGTTATTAGGGTCTTCAAAGGACAGACACAGCACTTAAAGCCCCTGATTTACATGCACTTACATTATTAAACCCTCAGTTCTTTTAGTGTAATTCTATTTTTTTTTTGAGTCGAGCATCATTTAAAATGCTTTTCAAACTGTGGACGTGCAAGATATGTGTCAGAGTTGAAGATGATGAATATACTGTTTTTTGGCTGATATCAGACGATATATAAAGCTGCATGGATTCAGCGGTGTGGGAAACGACATATTTGACAGACGTGTCCTCCACACGTTGCATCATGTGTTTGTTTGACTGCCTGTCTGCAGCACGATCGTTCGTTACCGAGCAGTGAGGGGAGCTGGATGTGTTTGCTCATCACTTGAGTTGTAGGTGAAGAAACTATCACGAGATTCCTACAGACTGATGAGCTGAATTACTCTTTTGTTTGCCTGCTTGTGAGAAAAGATTGAGACGGCCGTGTGATAAACAGGATGGGACTGTAAGATAAGTATAGAGCTAAGTGTCGGCACCTGAAGCCAGCATAACAACAAAAAGTAATAAAATGGTTCTTGTTAACCCAGTTTTTAAAAAAAGGATCTAATCCATGTTAGTTTGCAGAATGTCATCACATACAACTTCCCTAAAACTGCCTCAGGGAAAGCATAGTTTTCTTTCTGTGGTTGATTGCCTGCCTCCATCCATCTATACTTGCACTCATTACCATCTGCAAAATGAATCATTTCAAGGTAAGTGCAGCGAAGTTGTTAAAGGATATCCACAACTCCCAGAGCTTTGAAGCAGGGATTATTAAGACAGCATTATGTTATCCATCAGTCATCATTGAAATGATTACGGATTCTGCACACATACGAAATGCATGAGAGAATCACGCGGCTGTGATTGGTTATGATACGATGTAAAAAAACAACACAATACAAAGCTACAGGTTGAAAACATATAAGACATTATGTCATTTTAAAAGCCCATAAACTGCTTCAAAAGCTTACAGCTTATTATAGCATGAAGATAACAAACCTCCTGACACTATTTCACAACTGATGTTATTCGTGCACATCACAACTCACATGACTAGTTATGGTAAATACCCACAACGGCATCAGATGAGCAGCAACAAAAATAAAACACTAAGAAAGGAATCAGCCAATCGGGAGTTTTAAAACTGTAGAACAGGAAGTGATTTGTTGTGGCCATGTCATAGTAAAACGTGCACAAACCCCTCGTCAGACTACTTGTTGATGTAACATACTGTATGTACAGTATATCCAGCGTGTGGTATAACGGGATGCGTGGCCCTGTCTCAGACCTGATGAGCATCTTAAAGCTGCTCCATAGTTTGACCGTCGAGGCTGCAGTGCTGCACAAGGAGAACTTTGTGAAATACAACATCTTCTTTATCCCTTTAAGCCTCTGTGTTTGATCTAAACTGACTTTTTTCCTGTTTACCACTTCCTCTCAGGTAACCATGCCCACCTGCACCAGCTCCAAAACATTCAGCTCTCGCTTGCTTTTACAGTCAGCAGCTCCGGAAGAAAACCATCAGACCTGAAACAAAAACATGTTTGTCGTCCAGGCTACGTCAAAGTTGGTGCATGGTGGCACCGTACCATGTCTAAGCTCATGGAGGGCATGACTGATGGAGGACAACCCGGCGCGCGGTTAGCGTGACATCAGGCCCTGGTCTAAAAATGCACCAAAGTACACACGGCTGTCCTTTTCTTTGTCTGAATGTGGGGCAGACTCGACACTGACAAAGTTAAGAGCATGTTAGTGGCTGAATATATATCCCACATGAGAGAGCAAAGAATATAAATGATTGAGGGACTTTGGAGAGATTACTTTATGAAAGACAGATCAAGACTGGACAAGCCTCATCTTTTATAGACTCAGTGAAAGAGAATAAGGAAACAGTCTGTAGCTCTGGGCTGGCGTGACAGTTTAAGCTGCTTTAAACCTCTTCACTCCTGCAGCCACAGTCCTGCAGGCCAGTGGAGGGGAATCCACAGCAAACGCAGGGACGTTTTATTGAGTTATCGCAAGCTTACACAGAGTCAAATGATCGAACACATTACAAGCCAACAAACATGCCTAAAAATCAAAAGCTTCATTCAGTAAAAAACAGTAAAGGCTGATTCCAATGAGCTAAATGCAATCATTCACTCTGAAGTGTAATGTGATTTGTATTGGGCTAAATTCAACTTGCTCAAACTCAATAAGAGCAACGAGACGAGCTGAAAACAAGCTAGACGCAAACAACATCGAGCAGAAAGTCTCAGGATGGATCTTTATCGCAGCAAATCTCACCCAAAAAATTAGTCTTTTGCTAATATATGAAGTAATTAGTGTGTTTTGAGGATGTCTGCTGCAATGTCTAAAGCATGAGAACCAAACTGTTGTTGCATCATTAGGACTGTGACTGTCCCTCTGCCGTGCCCACTAAGGTAAGGTTCCCACACCCATAACCTCCTCACTCCCTGCTGACAAATACTTTCACACCCATGTGAAGGGAAGCTGGGCGCTGTTACAGTCACCTTGTTAAAAACCTGCTCATTTCACCTCTTAATTGGAAACAGATACAGTGCTCTGGGTCTTTAGCACAATATTATTAGCTACTAGTGCGATGCACTGTAACAGAGGGCACCAAAGCTAAGGGAAGGGCAGCTGGGGGGAGGGGTCTGTCTGACATGTCGTTATTAGACAAAGCAGGACCTGGAAAGCTGATACCTTCCTCCAAACCACTTGGACTGGTTTGTTTACAGGCCTTGTGGAGGGAGACATTTAGATCATCCTTTGTGATTGTAAGATTACGTTAGCATGTTTGCGTCTTTGTTTTCAGCTTATGAGCATTCAGGGATAAACTTCAGTTAGTTCAGAGGAGAAATCTGTGAAGATAAAGTTCACTAAAAGAAGAAAAGACTGCTTTGCTTTTGCCGATCCCTCCAACGAACAAGTCACACTTTGGATTCTCTACCTTAAAATGATGTGTACAGACAAGTTCGAGGCCTGGATTTATTCTGCTGCAATGGTTAGCATTTGTAGCTAACTAGTTACCTTTATCGATAACTTTTAATGGAGTAACTTTTATCCAGTGCCAGAGAAGACTTCTTTATCTAAGTGAGTTTGTGTGGTTGCAGGTTCGTTCTGCGTTTCACAAAGCAGGATTATTTATTCAGTGGTGAATGAACTCTAAGTGACAAGTCATTAGCCAATGAATGTGCGGTTTCACGGCCAAACAGGTGGTGAAGGTGGAAATGTTTATCTGGACTACAGGAAACAGGACCAATGGCTGAAGTCATGGTAGCTTCATCCATCTTTTATGCCATGTATGCTAAGGACTTCAAATACACCCAGGATAATCCTCCACTCGGACTTTTAATTGTCCAAAATGGAATCAGTTTTGTATTCACTGTGATCCAAAATGAGCAAAGTGTTTCCTGAGGATCATTTTTCCATATATTTAGGATCTGCAGCTTTTGTCTCCTGAGTTGTCATTAAAAAGTTTCATCAGGTTGACCTTCACTTTTATACACTATCATCACCATAGATTCTTAGCATTCATCCCGTCGGGATGCGTCAGCAGCACCATCAAACTGGGGACTGTAATCAAAGTATTAATCTTACACTGAAGATGGTACAGTTTGTCTGTGAGACCGGGATAATAAAGATCATTCTAGAACGTCTTACAGCATTATTCTCTTAGTCTTTCCAGGTGGAAATGTTTATTTATAGTGAGGCCAACCACTGTTCTGACTTGCAGGAGCTTCGTGAACAAAAAAGCACTCAGGACGTTTCTGTTTTGTAGCTGGAGGTCTCCCCAAGTGCTGCGGTGTGCAGACCTGGCCGTGTCCAGCTTGTAAAGCATTGTGGATGAGAATGTCAGGTCAGTTATGTGAGCCATTTGGGAGAAGAAGGAGGCGAAATTCTCAAAGGTGAGTGGTAATTATGTAATGACATCGAGCTACCTAAAGTTCATCCGTGGGCTGTTAATATTAGGGTCATAGGAGCGTCGAAGGACTGTAGAGACGAGCAGTAATAGTTTGGTAGGTGATCTTATGACATAAATCTATTTTAAATCATTTTCCAATGTCAGGCGAACCACTCATACAGATTAAATAACCAACAACTGACAGCCAGAGCTACAGTGGAGAAGGAGGGGCTGGTGTGATTTTGTCACTACATTTCTACAGCGTGTTCAGGTGCAGAGTGTTTGCGTGCAGTGCCATGCTCTACACTTTGTTTAGCAGCTGCGAACAAACCGAGAAGCCAGTCGTTAGAGTATCTGATCGATTAACTTCCTGACATTTGGCTAAATAAACCTGATAAAAATGACTAGCAGGCAGTTTTCGCCTCCAGGTGTGACTTCCAATAAAGGAGTCACATCTCTGCCTGTTGGTGTTTGCCCTAAGTGAGCACGCCCAGAACTTAACACTACAATCAAGCGCTTCTTGCTGTCCCTCTGACATTTGTGGTCTCCGTAGCAGCTCTCTGTGTGTTTACCTATTAGCCTATTTACCTAATAATAGCTAATGGATGTGTGTATGTGTGCATCACTTTTCATTTGGGCTGTGAAATCAGATTAGTTCTCCTGTGTGCTGTGTTGCGTGTGCACACTCACATGTTTGATTTGAGCACAGTGTGTGTATGACGTGCACGAGAAAATCCTCCATGCTCCACAGAAACGCTTCTAGCTGGCTCCGCTTGTTCTTGTGTGCTGTTAAAAATACTAAAGCACATCTAAGTGGATAATGAAGCGGATATCTGCAGGAGGGAAACGCTCCAGGTCTTAGGGAATACGCAGGACACCCCAGACAGGTTTAGTGCTGTTGAATCACGAGGTCATGGGAACCATTTGGTTTAATTCTTGTTTTCAGTCATATTTAGTTATTTAAATCATTTTTAGGTGCGTTTATGAGACCATTATCATCTTAGCGAAGTTGCCCACATGCAACACTAAGGTTGGGATTATACTTGCATGTGAACAGACTTCTTTGTGGCCCCATAACTCAACGAGGCCTTGAAAGACAAAAGCTACTGCTTTGTCAACTATTAAGTTCAAGTGTAATTAGGTTCATATACTCGGACCGGTGTGAAACGTGGGAGAGAAGAAAGGCAGATTTATGTGGGCTCAACTTCTCCCAAGGTTCTTTGCACGTTGGTCCAGCAGCGTCATTAGAAATCTATTAAAACCAGCTTCTCTTTGCTAGAGTTTGGTTTGCTTTTGTACTCCACTAATCAAAAATAAGATCATTATGAAGCACGTGGATCTATGGCAGTGCAGCTGGTAAACTACTACTTAACAAGTTAGCTTGTTGCAAGTACTCATTAGTGACAGGGTCATTTCAGCAATCGGGTTTTGGGAGAGTTGAGTCGATTTGTGACGGTGTACTCCGATCCTGCCTTCAAACACGTGTAATGAAAGTATCGAGGCGTGGCTATATATAAACTGTGCTTACATCAGCTATACTGTATCAGCTGGGCAGAAAATTTATGAATCCATATCTGATAAAGTATAAACCACGACACAGCTCACCCACACATGAAACACTAACTGGCTCAGAGGTCACTTTGCTGATGTTTCTGACTATGTTAATTATGATGATGGAAACTAAAGTCCTCCCATAAGTAATGTTTCTGTTATTTTGGCCAGCCTTACTTGCTCAATATGACTTCATAAGGATAGGAAACCTTTACACGGTACATGTGATACCCAGTTCCCCTCTTTTCTCTGTGCAGTTAAGGTTTTGCCACCCCCCAAACCAACAGCCAGACCTCACTGACACTTATTCTTCCTAACAGAGAAACTCTTTGAGACGAGTGCAAGTTTCACGTTTCTCATTTTCTCCCACACAACAACACAGAATGTGTGTGTGTGTGTGTGTGTGTGGGTTGGCAGTAGTGTACGCTGTCTGTTTACTCATTAGAAACAAATCCCTCTGTTACCCTGTCAAACATGGTGACCCTCCTCTGCCGACTCCCACTGACGCGTTTGTTCCTGTTCTCGTCTTCGTTTCCACGTTCAGTTTTCTGCTGAGTTTAAATTCGTTTCATGAGTTATCTTTGTGACTCAAGCTGCATAAAAGCCTCATCGGATGTTGTGCCGGACTGCATTATGCTGCACAGACACTTCCTGTTTTGTCTATTGTCTGATTTTTATTTTGTTTTTTTACATGTGCTGTGCTGAAACATTGGAAATGGAATAGAAACCCCCTTTAGATTAAAGAATCAGACATTTTAACATAGAAAAGGTTTTATTGTTTCGACTCAAAAGCCTGTAAACTCCCACAGACGAAACAAAATCTAAAAATCTGATGCACATCTTCACATGTATTCACGTAGTCAGGGTATAGCATAGTAACTAAATGCAAATTAGTCAGAAAAAGCAAAGCAAATGGAAACATTTTTACTTTATATTGACTATGTAAGGTTTTTGTAATGCCACGGTCGTCTTTAAAACGCTCAAGCAATCAAGAGAGCGATCAAGCAGGGATTCATGTGCCTTCTTTGCTTTAAGTGTTGCCTTCCTCTGTTTGGTGGAGGTTAGAGCTATAGCCTGAAAGGTAGCTTTCATATATTTCACTTTTTCTTAATACTTAATATTCATTAAACCCCTTCAGTCAAGATAACACAGTAAACTACAATGTTTTGAAAGCAAATACAGCAGTTATTATAAAATTAAAGGACAGCCTTTGAGTATTAATTGTGATATTACTTTTTTATAGCATTGATATTTCTACACATCTAATCAGCCAATCACGTAGCAGAAACTCATTGACTTTAGGCATGTAGACATGGTTACATCAGCCTGCTGAAGTTCAGACTGAATGAATGCACGTGGCGCAGACGGGCGGTCTGAGTATTTTACAAACTGCTGATCTACTGGGATTTTCCTAAACAACCATCTCTGTTTACAGAGGACAGTCTGAAAAAGACAAACATGAGGTCATGTGGTACGAGGTCTTCAAGATAAGATGAGGCTTGATTGTTATTATTACAGAGCTTGGCCTTGTGAGGAGAAGGATTTTAAATGTGAACCTGAATTTAACAGTGAGCCAATAAAGAGACATTAATATGGGAGAAAAGTGATAAATGCACAAAGTAGTTTTTCAGCATCATTCTGAGAGGCGGTCAAAAAACGACTCCAAGGCCCGCCGCAGAGTTTTTGGAGGGAAAGGTAATGTCATCTGGTTGGATTGTGTATTTCTGAGGGTTTTAGAGCCGAGAACAACAACCTCAGTTTGATCTGAATTTAGAAGCAGGAAATCTCTTTATTGTATCATCTGGCTTCGTGGATAAATAAAGATGGATATCATCTGCATAATAATGAAAATGTATGCAGTGTTCTCTAGTAATACTAGCTAAGGGAAGCATGTATGTAAGTTTGCCATGTCCATCCCTTCATATGTATGGTCATAAAAGGACACACACCAGGTATCCAGCAAGATAACGTCACAAAACTCAAATAATCTCAAACTGGTTTCTTGAAAATGACACCGAGTCCTCAAACGGCCTCCACAGTAACCAGATCTCAATCCAGCGGAGCCCCTTTGGATGTGGTGGAACGGGAGATTCACATCTTGGACGTAACCAACAAATTCTCAGGAATCGTTTGTGTTCATTAGGGACACCTAGAAAGGTGTCCCTAATGAAGTGGCCAGAGTGTGTATATATCAGTTTTTGTTGTTGTTTCTACAAATATTTGGTTAATGCCAGCATTTTCTTTCTAAAAGCCAGCCTTCTACCTGTTCTGTTTTTCCAGTTCAGATCTACTAAGAATATGAAATCATTTTAAAATCTGTGTTTATATTTAAACCGGTCCAAAAACCAGCCAACTGCTATTTTTTCCACTAAAAGCCTGACTTTGTTTGAGATCAGTTTCCTTAGTTTGCTCTTCAGCCTCACTCACACAATGCACAGCTTTACAAACTATATTTTAAGCGAGTTTTATGATGTGGGTAGCATCTCCCACTGAGAGGCTCCGTTACCAAGAAATCTGACCAGACTGTGACACGCTTCACTGGGGAGAATGGAGAGTGGAGCACAAAGATGGAGCTGCAGAGAAGTAAAATGAGACACGACTGGCCAAAGGAGTAAAAAAAAGGATAAGGGGAGGCAGCAGAGCACAATAATAATGAAGGTATGGAGGGAGACGCTCAACCACACAGAATGAGACGGCAGGCTGTGAGCAGTGCAGCATCAGTGCGCTTCTGCTCATCACTCATTTATCATTTCATTTGCAGAGGCTGTGGTGCAAAGTATGTCGTTTTTATGAGTATCACCTAAGAGGAGGGCACATCTCCGAGTCTCCGAGTTGAAGAGTGAATGATGAAAATGGTTAAAATGCAGAGATGCAAATAAACTCAAAGGATTTTCAGCCACACAGCTTTTATTGAATAAAAATGGCAGCTTGGTTTCTGCCTGCGCAGCCGCCTGCTTAGAAATGACTACATGTCTATTTGAGAGAGAAAGGAAGAAATAAACTGGGAGTGCGCTTCCTCTAAAGCTTCTATAGGTAACAGACCACTCAACCCTGCACACACACACTGGTGTGTCTCTGCAGGAGTCGGCCATCACAGATGTTCTCAGTCCATCCCTCCACCCATGGGAGAGGCTGGCGCTCCAGAGAGACACAAAATCTGTTCTTTAACTCTTTAACAGGCCAGTGGATCGATAGCTGCACACACGAGAACTTCTAACCATCAAAAACGCTTGAAAACAAGCAACAACAAAGGGAGGGGTTCATGAATATTTAAGCCACCTTTGCAGGTAGCTGTGTGTTTATTATTCTGTGTGCAAGTTCTTGAGAGAAAGTGCCAGAAATCGTGAGCTTTAGCTTGTCTGCAGCATGTGTGTGACAGCCTGGAGACCCCTGATGCCTGCTGGTCATTAATAAACATGATGATGAATGTTTAATCCCCATCAGCGGGGCGGCATAGGAACCGTCACGGGCGATATCGACAGAGCCGCACACACGCCCACAGACTCGGCAGATTGGACAAACGGCAGGAGGGAAGTTTGAGGCGCTGAACACGGGGTTAACCACTCAGGACTCAGGATCTACTTTTCTGTGTTTGGAGAATTTCCTCTTCAGTATTTTTTTATGCATATTAACAAAAAACAAAGGAATGATTGACGGCAAACTCTGATTTCCATGTTTTTCCTCTGTAGTTACTGCTTATCCATCTAAAAGGTTTCAGAGACATGTGGCGTAAACATGTCTGACTCCTCTTCAATATAATGGAACTAAGTGGCACTATGCCTATGAAAAAATATATCGGAATAAAGAAAGTAACAACATCTGTTTCCAGAAATCTTGTTGTGAGCAGTTTCTTCTCCTTATGAAACTACACCTGCCAACTGCACCACCGTGCCAAAGGGAGCATGCATTTATCTGCGATGAGATGCTTGTGGTGGGACAGCGAGACAGAACGTCAGCACTGATGGTGACCGCCCTCATGTTAGCTGGCCACACCCCAACCTTTGGAGGGGAGTGAGTTGCATAGAAACAGATGACCACATGAGTTGTAGAGAGAGACATAACCAGATAGTGTTTCAAATGCATTTTTTGCACTTTGAGCAACACAGTAGCTCCAAACCTGGGTAATTCTCACCAGACCAATGTAGATGGATGAATAGCACCACACCCTGAGGAAACACGCGCACATTTTGATCTTGGGTTTAACTGAGAAGTATGAACAATCCATAAAAAATAAAACATTTTTTAAAAAACCCCCACAAAAAAACCATTTGCTTCTAAGGAGCTAAACTGAGAAGAATTCTCTTGGTAACGCAAAGTGTCCCATATCTGAACTTTTTTAGTTTTTCAAAAGACGTGCAAAGGTTTAACGCATCAGGAGATTCTAGCTTCTAATATGATCCCATAAACAACAACACGTGACATCTTACACCCGGGGTCTCAAACTCAAATGAGCCTGGGGCCCCTTCTGGCACCGTCATCTCACTGGAGGGCCACTTTAGTGTTCAAGTAGTACAAGAAAACAAACAAGAAAACACCCACTAATATTTCCTAAAATGTAGTGTTTTCTTTGTTCTATTTAATTTCAAATAATGTTTAACAAGAAAAAACTGCAAACATGAACGCAATTTTTTCTCACTCTTGACTACCTGAAGCCTTTCATTGAACTACCAAATAAACAGCTCTTTCTGGCCAGACACGTGGCAGCACTTTTGCTATAATTTTGTTTGTATTTAACAAATATGCAGGCGTAAGTATGGAAGCCCGTTTCCGCCACTAAAAAAAAGGATCCATAACTCAAAATTTCGAGTTATTTTCTCAAAATTTCGACATATTAACTCGAAATTTCGATTTATTAACTCAAAATTTTGAGAAAAGTAACTCGAATTTTCGAGTTAGCGCTGCCAATCAGTAATCTACGTGAATGACGTCATTTCCTCGTTACCCGGAAGCTGAAGCCCTCAGCTACAAATGCTACAGCTAAGCTACCAGTATTACATCCAGTCGTGAATGCACAGATTGCTTTGTGTTTTCAGCCTGGCTTCACAAATGATGAAATCCTTGCGTTATTAGCTGAATCACATGGTGTTACTATCAGCAAACGTACTCGCGAAAGCGCCAATTTGTTGGGATCCGTTTTTGAGTGCGCGTTCCTCTGCGCCATATGCTTCCGAGTAACAAGAAAGCGACCTCATTCACGTATATTTTTGATTGGCAGAGCTAACTCGAAAATTTGAGTTATATTTCTCGAAATTTCGAGTTATGGATACTAGCTTTTTTGTTTTTATTTAGTGGCGGAAACGGGCTTCCATACATAAGCGTACACATTAGTTTTTGAGTCAAGTGAAAATTGTTTTCTTTCCAAATAAATCTCTCACTGAACTAACACAGCCTTCAACATGTTTGCACTCTGTTACCTCGGACAGGTCCGCGGCTCCGCGGTAAGGAGACCTCCGGCTAATACTTCGGGTTCCGTGTCGGGCTCGTAGCCGGGAACTCACTTTACTGTCTGGGTCAACTTTGCTAGCGAGAGGCAGAAAGAAGCGTTGAAAGGCTGCTCCAGCAGAACTTTATTGTTTTGGAGAAAAACACGAACACAGTGTACAGTCGAGTCTTAATAGCTTACTTCCAACTGGGCTGTCAGGCTCTCTGTTTGGCTGCAGTGGTTATTATTATATTTACATGCTTCCAGCTCCCGTTTCTGCTCGGTAGCAACTCCTCGCGCTCACACACGGAGGGGCGCACGTTCTCCCTGCAGCGAGGACTACACCGCCCATGGGGCTACAGTCTTAAAGGGCCATGTCTGTAACACGCTGGTCATATTGCCTTCTAATTAAATCATTTTTCGAATAATAATTTTTAAAACTATTTCTTCATATCAACATCCGGGCTGCAAGTAGAGGTGACGTGGGCCGCGTGTCATTATTCAGGAAGAAAACGAGTGAAAAGTCCACCCTGTGATTCTGTAGCCTGCAGAATCTCTCTCAGCTGCAATAACTTGAAGTCATGGTTCTCACTCCACGAGCCGGTGTCCACCAGGCTTTAGCTGTCAGACGGATTTCTTCACATTTGACTCTGGAGTACTTTGGTATCCAGAGGAGTTTGTGGTCAACCCAACAAACTGCTGGGTGCCCAGATCATCAGCCCTCCACCACCGTGCTGACAGCCGGTCTGAGGTGTTTGTGCTGATGTGCTGAGTTTGGTTTTGTGCTTCATGGACGAGCGTCTCCACTTCGCTCTCGTCTGTCCAAAGGACATTGCTCCAGAGGTCTTTTGGTTTCTTAAGATGTAATTTTGCAAACCTAAGCCATGCTGCCGTGTTCTTTATTGAGCCCTTATAAACAAGCCAAACATGTTCAGTCCTTTCTTAATCATATTATTAACTTGAACCTTTAACATGCTATCTGAGGCCTGTAAAGTCTGAAATGGAGCTCTTGGGATGCATTTCCCCAGCTTTTTTAATGTTTACACTTGTGAATAATCTTTCTCACTGTGGAATGATGAACTTTAAATTGTTTTGGAAATGGTTTCACATGCCTTGAGAATTGATGGGAAGGTCCTCTAAGATCATTGCTGATGTCTTTCCTCCTTTGGCACTGAGCTAACACACAGCTCAGAGGTGCTCACACCAATGCAGCACCCTCGCAACTCCCATGGAAGCAGTAAAGGTGTGCTTTATGATGTCGTCAAGGACAAAACCTTAGAATTAAAAAGATGATGTACTTTCTTCTCTTTTTTCTGTCGTACGTGAACAGGAACAAAGAAAATGAACATCTGAATAAACCGAAAGAACTGATCACAAATGCTTGTATCGATTTCACGAAAATGTTATTTGCTGTATTTATTATTGTGAAATCAGACTGCAGCATATTCCATGATACCTTGTTTTTTAATTCAGATATTTGCTGCTGAGGTGGTAGGGATTTCTACATGAATGGTCTATTGCTAGAATACTTCACACACCTGGAAAAATGTTCAAAAGTACAACAAGTCGGCTTTCTTTGATAAAAACAAGAATAAATACAAGAATTTGATATTTTAAAGAATATAAATAATAAGGTACAACTGCAGCAGGCCTTTGACTTTGACATTATAAAGTAATAGATTTATGACTGTGTGGTATTCTGTGGGGGATTTGGAAAGAAGACAAAGAAGGTGCTATTCCTGATCCCAGAGCTGTTTCAGGAGCTTTGACTTTATGTTGAATTTGAAATATACTGATCCTAGCGCTACTTTCAGCCTTCAAACTCTCCATCAGGTCTACACGTTCTAACATCTACGAGTGCTGCAGTCTGTCCATGAAACACATTACCAGGTTTGATCACATGCCACGCACCACCACCATCACCCCTCGCTCCGGCCTCATTCTGGTGAGTCTGGAATTTCCTCTTTTTTTATACTTGACACCGTCTGCTCCGTCTCTTGTGCACACTTGTGAGTGACGCCTCCGACTCTCAGGAGGGAATCTGCTTCTCACCAAACAAACAGGCAGACAATGAGGAGGCCTTCAGGGCTAATTACCAGCTAGCTGCTGCTTGGAAACGGCAAGGAGGGGTGGTTAAAAAGAGTGGGGGTTAAAAGGGCCCGGGGTGGGGAACAAACAGCGACTGTTTATTCATGTGTGGGCAGGTAGACGCACACTCACTATCCTCCTTAATGGAAACAATGAAGCTTGTTTTGGCGGTTTAAGAAGCAGGTGTCACATCTGCAGGAAGAAGCTGAGTCAGCCTTTAATAAGCAGCTTTTATAAGGTCGTCTTTCTCAAATGATGACAGACCCGTGAATGGAGGCAACACCCGGCGCATGAGAGTAAAACAAATACAGAAGGCCTGCAGTGTGTTAAGGCTGCACGAATGTGTGTGTCACACACCTCGTGTCGCTGCAGACGAGTGCAGAAAAACGAGAGGCGGCTTCATAATGAGAAAACCGATCTGGGATTTGGTTAAAGAGTGCGTACGACATTTTAACGGGCTCACCCTCGTGTGTGCACCACTAATGTCAGAGTGATGGGGGCTGCATCCAGTACCTGCCTGTCTTTCCTGATACACATCTCCCAGTTTCCCCCATTCTCAGGCACAATGTGCTGCGCTGTCAAACAGCCCGCTCCCTGCTTGCTCAGCATCTTCCGCCTCATCCCTATTGCATACTCCCCAAGCACACATATATGCATATTCGTTGTCTGTGTTAGCAGATTTAATAAGCTCCCCATCACCCAGCACAACACTGTGCCTGCTGTGAGCCATGGTTGGACAAAAAACAAAACAGAGAGGGGGAATCAGGTGTTTGTGGATTGTAATTGCCTCCATGACAACTCTCATTTTCCTATAGTCCTCCTTCTGTTCCCAACAGTGGCGCCCTTTAACATCCCCTGCCCCGATGACCCCACGTTCACCCTTCGAGAAATGCAGAGACAGCTGAAGACGAGAAGTAGAAGCACCAGCAGAGCTCGTGTAATCGCTTCAAGGCAGCCACTTTTAGCAGATACATGATCTGTTTACATGCACCTATGTTTACTGATATTTGTGTGTTTTGAAGTGAGGGTACGGGCAGGAAAGATAGGACCGCTGACAGCGTGCACGGAGGTAAGAGCTGCTCGCATCCTAAACGGCGAGGCCCGTGTCTCTGCCCCGGTGTGTTTGCACCAAGTCGTCACACTGACAGCTCCAGCACGCACACACACAGACACATACAAAGGATGTGAGTATAGAAAGGTCTTCAGTGACGAGCGTTTAAACCCCCCCCCCCCATCACACACACCTCTTCAGTATGCAAATACACACTGACTTGGCGCAAACAGGCGCTCTCTCCTCCTCTCAGCAGTCTTGGGGGGAAAAAACAGACTGCTTGCCATCAAATTTCTGTTCATCTCGAGAGAATGACACAAAAAAGTCTCATCAAAAAATGAGACAAAATGTTCCGTGAGAGGGAATCATCAGCCTTATCTAAATGTGATACATCTGAATTTACTGAATATCTTTTATTTCCAGGCTGTCTCAGTCCAGGTGAGGCTGATGGGTACAATTGCACAGACGTTTCTATCACGACGCGAGCTGTCAGCATCAAATGTGTCCGAGTAAACAGCACGAACACATAACCGTTCATCCAATTTGCAAAGTACTGACGTGCAGTCACCCGAGGCCGTGTTTTGTCTCTCTCATGATGAATTCCATCACAGCCTCGGCGTCGTACTTTCAACTTTTCCTTCTTTAAAAGCTATAAAACACAAACCCCCACCTCCCCTGTGGCTCTGCACATTAAAATTCATGCTTAAAAGAACAGAAAGCTAAAACCCGAAGAGCTTTGCTTATACCTGTATGCTGCAAGTACAGGCACTGCTGATGTGGCCTTGAGCGAATCTCCTCACCAACATCCAGCTCCGGTGCTGCTCTAACTGCACGCACACTTCCTGTGGCACAGTGGGACAGCTGTATGACTTTGCTCTTTTGCAGCGAGCCCAAGTTCCTGGGTGAGGAGAACTTTGGACGCCTCCCAGTCTAGGAGTGTCTGCTGGCCCTGATAACGGGAAGCCGGGCGGGCAGTGGCTTCTTGAAAGCAGAGGAAAAGTTATGCGCACTCCCACAGAGCTGAGTAATTACTGTGGCTGCAGACTGTGAGCTGAGATAGGGGATTCCTCTCCTGCATAACTAGGTGGATGGGAGATAGATGGCTCTGTCTCTTGCTCTGACTCCATCTCTGGTGCTCATGAATTTGTGCGAGTGGTCACACCAGCAGAGACGCTCTGGCTCTCTGCATCTGGCACAGGCTGCACAGTGAGTGAATATGATATCTGGGTATCTGGCCATGGCAGATAAAGGCTCATTTTAGTCTGGAGGCTTTAGGAGGCCTAATCAATAGCTTTAATCAATTAAGAATGCAGCAACTGGGAAGCTGCAGAAATCAGCCAAGTCTCACACTAAAAAGACCTCATTCCATTTATCACAACACGTCTGTATTGATCCCAAAAAGGTATGGAATGAGTTCATTTCAAGGACCTGGCACAATGAAGGTCCCGTATGGATCAGTGGTTTCCTTCGCCCGTATCCTTACATCAAGGTTACTGTTGTTTCAAAGGAGGGGGATTTATGTAGAGATATTTTGCCACGGTGCTGTTGAGATGGTGAAGAACAGAAGGTAAGAGAGGTGAGCACTGCAGATTTTGAGCCATCACACTCAAAGAATCCGGTCTGCACTGAGCACAGTAAGGCCGGCGCACTGACAAGTGCTGCAGCACCACACTGACCCCAAATGGCCAGACGGAGTAATGGCACTGCTATAATACTAAGGCAGCAGGAGCACCATAGCGGTTGTGAAAATGGACCTCCAGTGTATCGCGTAATTGCTGAGAAATCCTCTTTATAGAACAAATTAGGGCTTGAAGTTTAGCCATTATTAGGGTAGGAAATGTTTATGATTCTCCCACAACACAGTAAAAAGCCTTTTACAAGCCAAAAGCTAGCACTGTGTCTAATTAACTTCCTCACAGCAGGGAACTTCTGTGTATCTGACCTGCAGTCAAAACCACACATTAGCGCTTCTGCCAGGGTACAAACTGGAAATGTACCATTATTCCATGCCATTACAGTTTAGTATTTAAACTTTTCCATCTGCTGCCCTCAGGGAGAAGGTACAGGTCTATACAGGCCAGAACATCCAGACTGGCCAACAGCCTGTATCCACAGGCTGTGAGGCTCCTGAACTCTCTGCCCCCCTCTCACGGACAATAACCATATCCAACTTCTTAATAGCAATGAACTGGTCTGCATTGGTGCATCATATCTTTATTCTCTTCCCCCTCCTGCCCCCCCCTCTTTCTTAAATAGATAACTATCATATCTGATATCATATCTCACAGTACAATAATATTGAATGGGTTGCATTGTTGTATTTTGTCATGTTTCTCAGGTCTTTGTCTGAATTTCTACGAACATTATTGCTAAGGATTGTCTTATTGCATTGGAGTCACACTGGGTTAAATATGTACACTTGGGTTTTAAGGGGTATTTATTATTTTCTTCTTTTTTTTGGGTTGTATGGAAGCCCCAAACGCAATTTCATTGTTCTTGACAATGACAATAAATAAATAAATACTAAATACAGTTTTGGTGCCCATGCTGGGCTAAAAGGTAAAGGTCAGGCAAAGAATTTATATGCAGTATGAAGTGCGCATGGGTTGGCACAGTAAACGGCATTAGACTCAGATCGGAGGCAGGTGGGACAGCGTGCAGAGAAAGGAAACCTCACATAGGCTAGTATCCTAAATCATACCCGGGACCTATTTGAAAGCTGCAGTTCCTAAATAAATCACACTACAGTTGTGGCATGCCCTTTACCCAGCCATAGACATGTAACTGAAGCTGCTTGACCTCCGTCCAGCGAATATTTATTTTTATTGTTGTGAATGGAAGACCTAGCCAACTGTTGTGCACATGTGTGTCTGTTTGAGTACAGATAGCCATTGATTGAAAGTTCCAGGCTGTCTAATCTTTCTTTCGGGAGGTCAGCAGGAAGATGGACCTGGCTGACTGCCCAGGCTTTGGGAGGCAGGTGGGAGCTAGAACTTTATGGACTGAGTCATAGACACACAACTGGATATTCTTACCAGAACTCGGGTCTCTACATGCAATCTATTTTTGTTGACTATTGTTTGGACTAAGAGACTAAGCTTAAGTGGAGGTAGAGACATTAAGCAGCACACTGCACTGCTCTTGTCCACCATTTCTCTATAACAATAAAAAGTGCTGAGATGGTGCCAGGAGACACGCTGATGGAGGCGATTGTTTTAATGAATCCTCCAGCTCGTGTTTTTTCGGACCCTAGTGAGGCCATAAATGAGCGCAGAGGAGCTGGGTGCTAGTGCGTGCTGAGTAAGCACATCGACCAGATGTAGCAGCCAGCTCTCCGGCAGGGTGGGGGTATTTTAGCCGGCCTTCTTTATTAGTTTCCTTTTGTTGTGTGGATTTTTTTAAATTATAAAAAATATAAAGGGCAGCAGGTCTCGTGTGGCGTCTGCTTGGATGTCTGTGTTGCAGTGTGGAATTCGCCTTTGTCCAGTCTGTCGGGTCTCAAAATGCTATTTTGGTATTTTGGTTCTCTAAACTGATTTTTGTGATAAAAACAGCTGTGAAGAACTCAATTTATATGATTTACTCAGTTTAAACGACTAACACGCATGAAACTATTTGTCTTAGCTTCATGCACGTGTTGGATCCATCACGGGTTGTGGTCACGTGACCAAACCCAGGTGAGTTCCTACTGTTTGATGAAGAGCGGGTGGGTGGTGCTTGAAATGTTACAGACTATTGAGATGCAATCCAATCCCGTGAATTGGACTATTAATCCCAAAATAATGATTCTGGTCAGCCTGAATGGGAATTCATGACAGTAAGGAGTGAAAGTCTGATGCACCTTGAACTTTTATTCAACATCACAACTCCTGTAGTAGACATTTGGTCTGAGAGAACAGCAGACTATGGATATCTAGAGGTACGTCTCAACAGAAAACCACTACAGGTATGAAATGAACAAGAGAAGACAGAAGGTTAAAACATGGCTACAGGCCTGCATGCACAGAACGATGGAGGATATATTGTTCTCTAGGTAGGCGCTGCACAAACGGCGCAGCCACCGTTCAAACTGTAGGTCAGTCAATTCTGTGCAGGGAGCGTTCTTTTCAGTGAGCTGTCTAAAGCAGAGTTGCACGCACAGTCTGATGTACATCGCACAGTAGTGTTGGATAGCATCGTGAACGACAAATCCAGTCAAAAAGGCACAATCCCATCCTCAACAGTCACCCAGCAAAAAGCTTAGGGAAACATACAGGCTGAAGTCCTCAGACTAAAAAAACTACAAGTCCCACGGTTGCATCCAACAAAGTGCTCTGTGGATGGATGGTATAGCAGCAACTTGAGTTACAAGAACATCAAATCGACCGAAGTGACAGCACACAGTGTGTGTGTGTGTGTGCGCGCACGAGTCTGTAAAGCATTTTCCACTGGTCCTGGGTCAGAAAACAGTCCTAAAGCAAGTGTTTTAAACAGACAAAGCATGTTTATTTCAAACTAAAACAATATGCAGCCGACATCAGAACATCCCTCTGCTCCTTTTTCTTTTTCTTCCCCCGGGCATGTAATGTTCTGTTTGTGTTCACTGGATAATTAGAAACAAATTACAGACATTTATTTTGGGGATACAACATTTTCATGTTTTCTATTTAAAATGCTCATTTTTTTTTCCAATTATAAGCAGCTGTTCTGGTTTTAATGTATGGAGGCCATTTGTTCTGCTCAGGAGAAAAAAAAAAGAAGAAGAAAAAAAAGCATTGCAAGACACCACAAAAGCATTCATTGAAAACTTTGCAGTAGCATTTTAAAAGAAGAGGAGACAGAAATTGGGCCAACAGCTGCCATTTTCAAGTATATCAATCCGTTGTCGAACAGCCAGGATTTCTTACTCTCTTCCATAGGAAGGTCAAAGCTAAATTTCCCCATATACAATTGAAACATTTTGGCAGGCAATTTGATAAAATTCACCAAGCTCATAATTAAAATGGGTGGTGTGGCATTACAACTTAAAAAAAAGGAAAAAAGGAAATAAAATACAAACAAAAGTCTCTAACCATAAATCAGCTAATGAGCCTTCTATTTAAGTACACTGGTTTCTGTGAGGATAAAATCATTTGTTATCAGACAGTGTGAGTCAGTATTCGTCATGTCCCGTGTGGTGGTGGTAGTTTGCTGACATGAGTACAGAGAAGAAGAGACAACTTTACAAAATGATCTTTTACCTACTGAGTGATGATTATGTCCCCTCAGTGTCTGTGACAGTGTCTACCACTGGCAGACTTGCAGCATCCTCCACGGGCTCACTCTGATCATTGTCCAGCTCAGGTCCACTGACCCCCGGCGGTTGGGGAGAGGAGGGTCTCTCTTGTGACTCCTCCTCATCCTTCTGTCCACTTTTCTGCTCCTCCGCAGAGTGAGTCGTATCTTCGGGGGGGCTGGCAGCTTGTGTGAAGGCCATGGATGAGTCCTGGGACGATGCCTCAGCAGGTGGTGAGGCATGGCTAGGGGTTTCACTGTCAGAAGAAGCAGTGGTCTGAGAGGCGGACTGGGCTATAGGCTGGGATGGTGAATCTGTGCGTGGAGAAGTCTCTGGTTGTGGCGACGACTCTGACTTTGGAGGCGCCTCAGTCAATGTGCTCTGACCTTCGCCGTCAGATGACGGGTCGTGCGAAAGCGTCGAGGGTGTCGGCTGTGCCTGGGGGGCCTCGGATGGAGTTGGGATTTCTGACTCAGGCTCGGGCACGGCTGCTTGGTTCTGTGATGGAGGAGGAGACCTGATCTGAAGTTGAGGCGCTGCCTGATTAAGACCCAGCAGAGGGAGCTTGCCCTGAGCTTGAGGCAAAAGCGGGGGCTGGAATCGTGGCTGAATCTGAGGGTTCAGTTTAAGCGGAGCAAGCACTTTGCCTTGGTTCAGTGTCAGGTTAGGATTGAGAGGTGGAGTTGGTAGAAGAGGTGTGGGCAGAGGGAGAAGGGGTGCTGAGCCTCCACGTTCGCGGTCTCTCTCTTTGTCGTGGTCTCGCTCGCGTTCATGTTCTCTGGTGCGGTCGCGGCCCCTGTCTCTCTCGCGCTCCCTCTCGCGGCTGCGGCGGTTACCATTCATCTCCCTCCTGAAGTCAAAATCTCTTTCATCTCTATCTCTTTGCCTGTCCCATGGGCGTCTTCTTTCATCTAGGTCTTGATGGAGCTCGCTCTCAAAAGGAGCTGCGGCATTACCACTACGGTTCCAAGCCTGTGGCCCCCCAACAGCTCCAGCATTTACAGAAACACCGGCTGCTGTCCCGGGACGGTTATCAAAGCGGCTGGGGAAGTTCTGCCCAGGTGTGGGACCAGCCTCCGGGAAGCCCTTTGGACCACCTGGGGCCTGGGGGCCTCCTCGCATGCCATCACGTTCATCAAAGTCCCCTCTGGCTTGGTTCCAGCGGTTATCGGGTGTAAACCCTGCAAGGGCCTGCAGACGGCCTACGAGGCTTGATCTGGCTGGCTGAGTACCTGGGGTCTGGAGCAAAGGTGGTCTCACGCCTGCTCCTGATCCTGCAAGGGGCTCCCTATGCTCTGGGGGAGGGGTCCGCAGCAGACCCGTGCTCTGCTTTTCCATCGGAGGAAAGCGGTAGTCCTGGTCTTTGCCCTCGTCAGCTCCAGAGGACGACTCATCTTCTGTTTTGGATACATTTTCACTGGTTATGTTGGGGGGCCGGTGGAAGGGGTCCAGTTGAGGGAAGGGAGCCCTGGGGCGGGATTGAGCTTGGATTGGACTGTCTAGGAGGCCAGGGGTTTGCTGGGCATGGGCCTGCTGCATGAGCAGCGGGAAGCGAGCAGCGGCTCCGGGTTGGAGCAGGTTGGGGCGCACATCCAAAGGCAGCAGGCCGGGCATCCTCTGCCCACTCAGTCCAGACTGATGCAGGGGGTGGGTGAGGGAAGCTGTAGGGTGCATGCCCAGCAGACCCATTCCACTGCGGACAGCATTCTGCATGCCTGGAGATGAACACAAGTGCAGACAGAATTGTTAAAAAAAGGAGACATAAAAATGAATACTAGAAATAAAACTATTCAAACACATTAACGATGTGTCACCTTGCAGCGTGAGCTCTGCAGTAGCATCCATGCCCTCTGCAGACTGTGTTTTCTCATTAGCGGCCTGCTGAGTTTGCACTCCCACTGGGTTGAACACGCCAGCTCCTGGGATAGCCGAGGGCATGAAGCTACCTGGGATGGTGCTTGTTGGAGGAATCATAGCACCGAATGGTGAATCCTTGACAGCATCTTGGCTGGAGCCCACTGAAGGCTGAACCAGAGCTACAGGTAAAAAAAACAAAACAAAAACATATTTAAACCTGACAGTCTAATAGGGAGCTCCACTTTCAAACTCACATCCATGTACTGGTCATAGGTGAAGCATATAGATACTCACAGGCAGATGCTGAGGCCATTCCTGCTGTCTGAGCAGCCTGCATGAAACCTGGACAAGAAAGAATCATTTGTGTAAGCTGGTCAATTTTTCTTGGCCTCATCTTTTTACAACACGTGCATCATTTACCTGGCGGAGGTTGTGAGGCATTGAAGCTTGCCCTTATGAAGGGTGGCGGCGGCCCATAACCTGGCGGAGGTATGCCCATGGTGACAGGGAAGGCAGGAGGCACCAAACCGACCGCACTGGGAACTGCCTGTGCAACCGGAAGCTGAATACGAGGGATATAAGACTGTGTAAACAAAACGCTGTTAAAAGAAAAATAGTGTAACCTCCCAAGTTTTATGATACACAAATCCCTTAACATATTTCAGCAACTCAAAGTTTCTTAATGGTTTACAACAGTGTAGCTAAACTAATCAGAATCAAATCATGGAGGTGTACTCCTTTTACAGTTTACAGGCAGACTGTACCTGCACTGGCATCATGGTAACCTGCTGGTTGAAGGTCTCGGTTTGGGTGTTAGATGCTGCTGTAGTCTCAGTGCTTACTGGCTGACTTGCAGCTTCCTTGGCTTGTTCAGTATTCTTGGCAGCTTCCCACTCTGCAGACACAGACCAAAAAAACAAAAAACAAAAAACAAATACTGTTCAATTATTTGTTTGGATTAAGGAGTTCAGTTCTTTCTTTCCAACTCAATCTTATTCCTCACCGAGTTTTCCAGTGGATAATAAATAAAGGGAATGGAGCAGAGAGTAAATTCACTTAGATGATGAAATGCCAAGATTTGTCTGCCTGGATAACTGTTTTGTTTTCATCATTTGTGCACAAACTCGCATGTTTGTCCTGCTTTTATTTCAACAAACACCGCCACAGAATTAACAGAGCCTGAGTCTGTGCCAAAGAAAGGCTCCTTTCCTCTTACCGTCATTGACAGTCTCCTGGTCGATGATTCCTCCTTCGGCAAAGCCATCCAGGTCATCCAGCTTTACCTTCTCCCAAGGTATGTACGTGACACCCAGGTCCACATCCCAAAACTGCTTGTACTCCTGCTTTACACCTTTGTTCAGAGCCCACGCAATCTGGATCAAAGACGCACAAAAGGTCAAGATAACAGATTATTATTATTGTTTTTTAATAGTAGCTTCCTGTAATATACAACCATGTGCACCTAAATCTAAAGCTTCACCGTGTAGAACGAACAAAGAACACAATGGAATAAACTGTATAGGTAATGTGGACCTTGATGATTTTGGAGCCAATCTTAAACGTGCCGGTGCTGAGCTTCTGACGGGCACGGTATGCATCCTGCCTGTGGACCATACAGATGTAGGCACAACCTCTGGGAGGGATCATCTGCAGAGAGACACGAGGACAGGGGAGGTTAAAGAGAGCAAAAGAGTGTAGCGGAGAATACTGGCAGATTTGTGTGTCTGGTGAAAGAAGGATAGTAACACAGGCATTTAAAAAACACACAGGACAGATCATTAGGAACAGCTACAGTAATGACAGGCTGGGGCACCGTCATTACGTTTCTTGTTAAGAGATCAAAACTACACACTGCAAGAAAATTAGAGGGTAAAGGAGGGAGAGGTCTGCTTACATTGATGGACTCAATCTGGCCAAACTCTTCAAACAGATTGGTGAGGTCTTGCTGAGTGGCCTTTTTATCCACCTGGCCCACCCACAGAGTTGTGCTGCACACTAGGTAACGAGATGGGGAAAAAATAATGGGACTTTTACTCATCAGGGGAAAAAAAAGGTTTGCAGGTGGTAAACTTAAAATATTTAACAGAACAGAACAATGACTTCCTCTTACCACTGAGAGTCTTGGACCGTATGGGAGGAAGTCCTTTCTTTTGCCGCTCCTTCTCTCGTTCTCGGGCGCGTCTCTCACTAGAATAAGACCGCGAGGACTTCCTCTTGCGATCTCTAGAGCGTGACCGCGACCGTTTTCGATGCTTCCGTTTCCGTGAGCCGGAGCGCGACCTAGACCGTCTCCTCTTTGGAGACCTGGGGAGAAACAATGCCAAACCTTTTGGGAATTCTCTCCATACTGACTTTTTGTCATGCTAATATTAAACCCTGAGCATGTTCCTTTTAAACATCAAACCCATGTATCAAAAGTCAAACCAACCTGGAGCGTGACCTTGACCTTGTTCTAGACCGTGTGTTCAAGGTCTTCTTCTCTTCAGCCTCAAAGATTTCCTCTTCCATCCCATCCGGGCCTTCATCTAGATCCATGTCCTAGAAAACCCATGGGTAATTTCAGGTAAAGCCCATCTCTAGAGCTAACTAATCATTTAATGCAGTCCTGCTTTTAGACATGCATTTCTTTCCAAATATTAAGTGCATACACCAACCTCTAAGTTAGTGTAAAGTTGCAGTAATGGCCCACGGGCATACCTGCTGCTGGTTGTCTATGGAGTCGTCGATCTTATTCTCTGGCTCTGGAAGCTGAGGCTGGCTGCTGCTCTGAGCATTCGAAACTGAGTTCTCTTGCCCAAAGATCGAGTCCTGCCCTTCTATGTTCATTGCCTGCAAAAAAATGCAGAATGCAAGTTGTAGCAAATCATAAATCCAGAACAAACATAATGTTGAACAAGAAGGCCGCTCTGTGTGTGTGTGCTCTACCTTCTGCTGATGCTCCAGCAGCTGCTTCTGAAACTGCTCCAGGTTTTGCTGTTGAAGTTGCTCAGCCAACTGATGGAAGAGGGAGCTGTTAATGGGCTCCGACACCATGGGCCTGGAAGCAGTCAGCAGCGTGATTAGACACAAACTCTCAGGTGGAAGCAGCAGAATCACTATTAATGAAGGACTAAAACAAACGTCAAACACACTGAACTCACAGTTGAGATGTTGAGCTGTCCTTTTTAGATTCTTCATTACGCTCTGAATCGTTCCCAAAGTCAAAAGGACCCAAAAGTTTCTGCAACAGAAACAAAATGTGAGTAGAAGTAAAGAGAATTCAAATGAAGCAAGGATGCATGCCTTCAACAACATCCATGCACACAAGACCTTTGACTGTTTACATACAAAATTCCACTAACTTTGTGTTTTAACTCTTTTATAGATTTCTGTTTCATTTCTTTCTCGCTGGCCAATGAATTCTTACAAAAAGAAAAGTGTTTTTTGTTTCAATGAATGCAAATGTTTTTGCAAATACAAAACTCCAATAAAACCGAGATGTGCATATATACATGGACCCAACTCAAAAACATAACGCCTCCAGCTCTGGCTGCCACAGAAGCATAAAAATAAACTCACAGCTGCTGACTGCAGCATTACCTTATTAAAAGAGGAGACCCTCTGCTCCAGGGGGTTGAGGCTGTTGGCAGTAGCTGCCGCAGTGAGCTGAGCTGTCAGAGCTTGCAACTGCACCACTAGGCCAGCATCCAAGGCCTGCAGCAGGGACGGTTGGGGCTTCTGCTGCTGCATCTGCAGACTCTGCACCAGCTGCTGGAGCTGTAACAGGCGACAACAAAGTAAGTTAAACACCTTCTTACTCCGACAGCTACACATGCTGCTCTGATGTAAACACTTTTTGGGAGGATGTGTTCACTTACCTGTTGTCCCTGGGGACTCTGCAAGATCTGGGCCACAGCAGCCACAGTGTCGGTGTTGGTAATCTGCGAAGCCCAGTCAGGCAGACCCTGCACTATGTTGGCTGGAGTGGCCGGTGTAGCCGGGGTCCCTGGATACACAGAGAGAATCACAAGGTTGCCGTGTTCAGATATGTTAAACACCACAGTAGCAGTGATTAGAAGAGCAAATCTGAACTTTAATGTGCTTCTACTGACCGGGTGTAGTGTTGTTGACCGGGGCAGCACTGCTGGGCATGACGGGTGTGACACTGGGAGGAGGAATCCCCGCTGCCATATCCAACAGAGGCTGAATGATGTCACTCTTGAAAACCGCATTCTTTTGCCACAGATTCAGGACTCTCACAATCTTACTCTGGAATTTGGATGACACAAAAACAATAAGACAAATTATTTACTCAAAAACCTTCTCTCAGACACATGATCTTTAAATATTTTTGTGACCGATCACACACGAGACATTCATACTCATTCACAAAACAGATCGCACTCATTCGAATGCCCTGTATGTCACAATAATGTCCTGGGAAACCGAGAAATGAGAAGCCACAGAGAGGAACAGAAAACCTATTAAAAATGGTCTAACCTTATCATCTGAAGGGCAGCGATAGAGGTGCTGGAACGTCGAGATGATATTCTTGCTGAAGCGCGGGGCAAATACGTCCTTCTCTGTGCCAAACTGGTGTCGGGACTGTCTGACGATCGAGTCGATGACATACAGCCCTGGGACTTTGTATTCTGGCTTGCACTGTCGAAGAAAGACAGCTGGTGTTGAGATATATGAACAGCAGAGCAACATACGAATATCTCTGCACCTGCCTGGATGTGGCTCATGGTTCTAATTAAAGCATTAACTCACCTTCTGTATGAACTTCTCTACACTCTGGACAACATGCTTGTAGAACTGAAAGTAAAGCAAAGAGAAAAAAATATTTTGAGTGACTTGAGCAACAACATCGCAGAGCACAGTAACAAAAGGGGAACAGCACTGAGGGTTAAAAAAAACATAAAAGAGACTGGATGGAGGCTCTTAAGTAAATCGTCTTATTTCCCCGTTCCTCAGATTTACAAATTAATGACATGCACAAAAAAGAAAATAAATAAATAATTGCTTTTTTAAAGCTTAGTTCTGTTAAAGGAGGATACAACAGACATGACAGATGGAGACAGCATCATCCCTTTCTTGTGGATTTAAACAAGAATTCAAAAACTAAAAGGGCCAAATAATTAAAAAAAACAATTATTTTACTATCTGCAACAGTGTGGCTGTTATTATTCATGTCTGTGAACAAACATCGCAATTACTGCACGATATAAAGTCATGAAATTTAACAGCTTTGCAGACAAGATCAAAATTACGGCTGAGGGCGGGAGTGAGCAAACTCATGAATACAGATTAAACACTGTAATGATCACACCAGCCTGCAGGACACTCTGGAGTTAGACAACTAGTAGCACTACTAGTATAGATATTCTTCTATAATTAAAATACAGGCAAAGTGACAAATTAAACCCTAAAGACTAAAAGAGCAGAGTAACAACAAATGTAGATGCTTTCACACAGTCCACCGTATGGAACAATTAGGCACTAACACACTGAGCAGGAAGACTGATTTTTTTTGTCACGCTGGAAAGACAAACATCTCAGTGATTTCAGAGGTTCATCTTCTTCCAGCACAGACATAAACCATAAACAGCTCCACGTTCTATGACCTTGATGACTGTGCATTAGTGTGATATGCAAGAAAAAGCAGAAGAGCAACATTTCCTCAGGGGAGAGTGTCAGTGCAGGGCAAAATAAGACCGCGTCAGCAAAAACACTCCAACACCCACACAGAGGAATATCGCTCATGTTTCCCACAGGTTTGAATTCTATTTCTGGCGGTGCCGGTGTTGGGGCAGGCACACACTGGTAGGGAAACGCAGGATGGGAAGAGCCGGTTGTAGCGGGTTGAAAACAGCCAAACCTTTCAAATAAGACTCAGGGGGCTATCCACTAGCAATCGATCTCTGCTGCTGTTGTCTTCGTCTCCAATACGTGAAAAAAAATAAAAACACTTCACTGCCCAAGCAGATCCTGTGTGCGAAACAGATTTATAGCAGAGCTATATATAGACTGTCTAGACAGGTGTGTTAAAGTTTAAGTGTAGCTATAAATTTATACAAATGTGTTCTTAGTGAGTCCCCTCCTCATCCTACGTTGGAACATTTAGATCCTGAGTTGAAGGGTCTCTTCTTAGATGACGATGGATCAACATAGGGCTGGGCGATATATCGAGTTTTTTTAAAAATATCGATATATTTTCATACGAGATATAAGATGTGACAATATCGTTTATATCGATATAGTCTATGTTACGTTATAATTATACTTGTGGAGCCGCAGGTTTGCCTCTCTTTCGTCCACTTCCGTCTCTACGCAACGTTACTCTGCCTCGCCTCTCCTTCACTGAACACAACTCCCCCTCCCCCATAGCTTCACCTGCAGGCAATGACAAGATGAAAGCGGAAAATCTCCGTTAGCGAGTTACCGTGCGTGGGGCTGGACGGTGTCAACGTGTTAGCGAGCTAACCGCGCTAACGAGCTAACCGCGCTAACGACATGCAGCCAGGAGGGGCTGCACGGCCTAAAATCCTTTCATTTTCTCAAAAATCGACAGTGCGCCTTATGTATGAATTCTGGTTGTGCTTACTGACCGCGAACCGATTTTATGTGGTACACAGCTCTCGGCAATCTGTCAAAAAATGTTTTAATATGACTTTGCTAAGCTACGGAGCTGCACCACTTGATGGATTGTCGGAGGATTACAGCTACCGAGGAGGAGCCTCGCGGAGTGATACGTACTGTGTGTGTATAAGGACCACAAACGGCACGTGTTCAGAGACGTGGTGCAGCTGTGAAATCTGTCTCTTTGTTATTATGCTCAGCGTCTATTAGTTTACATTTTGACTGCACAATTGTGAGCTTTTTGTTATGCACAAAAACAACATTGTTTTCGTTTATTTATGGACCATGATTATTTAATAAATGCTGATAATTTATTTTTGAGTAATTTCTTCATGTACATCTACGCTGTATGTAAATAAAAGTGCCCGTGTGACATCTGGGACACAGTGTGACTAAGAACTCTCTTTTTGTTCTTAACTTATGGCTTTAAAAAAAAAATCGAGATATATATCTTATATCGCCATCCAGCTAAAAAATATCGAGATATGAATTTTGGGTCATATCGCCCAGCCCTAGATCAACATGAACTGAAGAATGACATCCTACTTTGGAAAATGTGTGTCAAGATACACTGAAGAGCTTCTGATGGCTTAGTGAGATTTTTCTTTGGATTTATCTCCCATCTTTATTTTAACACTTTACTAGTTTACACTGCCACCCATGGATGGCAGAGTGGATTATCTATGCTAGACTTCAAAAGTCCCACATACATTTCTGTAAATTAACATAAATCAAGAGCTAGAAGTAACTTAGATTACTTAAACTAATCCAAACACCAGAATGTCAAATACTTGTACTACTCTGAAACTGAAAGGTTCTTCCTTATTTACAACTTACACCACTTAGCAACTCTTAGATATTTTGGCCTGCACAGCTGACATCTATAAAGATGTGCCAGTGTCTGTTATATATGCAGGCCAGAGTGGGGTTTTTACTCCACATAAACAAATATTTGCCAAACAAAAAAGATTTCTGGGTTTACTAAAAAAAGTAACAATTTTTTAAAGTGCTATTTAGTTTAGCCAAATACAAAATTCAGGTCAGAAATATCAGCAAAATCCAGAGTTTTCTGTTAAATAAGGTAAAGCACACTGCTTGAATTAAATGTATGCAGACCAGTCCTGCAGGTATACAGCACAGGTATAACAACAAGAACAGCAACAGTCCTGACTTGTATGGCCAGTACTGCTTTTGTATGACATGTCCCAGGTTTGTGCCCCTGTGAACCAAACTGTTTAAAATCCATTGTTTATGTACTTGCATTCAATTCCCCAAAAACTCAGACCAAAAGAGCAACAACTCAAGCTACAGGACCTTACCTGAGTAAGCAGTAAAGCACCCTGGTAACTAGTCAGGATGAGGACAAGCCTGTCCTGGCTTCAGTAAAAGGATTCAGATCATGTTTTTTAAAAGACAGTTTGCCAGTCTTGTTTGTAGTCTAAATACAGGCCAACAGTTTTGGTCTGTTGATGGGATGTCTTCCTGCGTTACCAGCACTAAATTCTTTGCCTCCCCGCAAATTAACCTGGACATTGTGAGGGTTAGGCCCCTTTTCCCTGGAGTACCTACTCAGATTAACTCGCCACGACTCGACTTGGATCGACTGCTTTTCCATTACAATAGAGTACAGCTTAAATGTGAATGGTCATCGTCATAGCAACGCTGCTGAGCGTCCTGTGACGCATTTAGTATGCGATACGAACGCTACAGCAAAGGTGGACGTCGATCACTGCTCGGTCTGTGGCTTTTCGTCAGACTCGGGGACCACAGCGTTGTTTCAAAAATGGCGGTTTTGATTTTCGGAAACGAGAGACTCATGACTCATCAAGTGACACCACTGACCAGCCAATCGGTGGCATGCAATCTGATGACGTCACATTTTAGTATCGGATCACTTGGTAGATCGGCCGAGCAGTACTATTTTAGTACCTGGTACTATGACCTAATGGAAAACCCCAAAAACTGTGGCGAGTTAAGCAGAGTAGGTACTAATGGAAAAGGTGATTTCATCTCACAGAGGAAAAAACCTTATGGCATGCACAGAAAAACTATTTCATAAATAAATCAGAAATGTCAGAAATAGGCTTAATATTGAGAGAAGAGAGATGGGTATTACAGTGTTAGGTTTAGTTTGTTTAAATCATTATGATTAAATCATTGTACTTGCTTTCATGGACATTTTTTGGCTGAGCACTTTACACTTGAAAGTAACAGCCTCACAGGCTTTTCTCATTTAAACAGGCAGCATTTCAGCGCTTTGACAGTAAAAATATTTGCCAGTTAGGCACCTTCAAATGTACTTTTGAAACTCTGTGCAGCACTAAAAGTGACTTAGTTTCATACAGAACTTTTTGGTAGACATTACTTTTGTGCACCCATTTGCAGCAAAATCTCTTCATATCACTGACATCTAGTTTAACTAGACAGCTGCTAATGCTAATATTGTACTCATGAAAGTGCATTGACGAAGATTAAACTTGAAGATTTTTTTTTAAGCTTTCTTGTGAGGTTTAGATACACAAGTGCCATGTTAAAATACAAAATCCCATCAGGAAGATCTTTGCTGGGGCTCAAAGATTTATTACTGACTAGGGCTGCACGATCAATCGTTAGAAAATCGCGATCTCGATTCATACTTATGTGAGATCTCATTTCCAAATGACAACAATTAAAAAAAAAAAAAAAAAAAGACGACGATGATTGTACCGCATTTTGATTTTGATCCGGGACGTACTCTGCATGAAAACAAGCGCTCACTCTTCCTGCTCAACAAATGACAAGGGCGGAGCCTTATACCACGTGATACAGAAGCTGTGCCGTGTGATGCTAAAATTAGCAGGGAAAAAACAACGGAGAGCACGTCAGGGATGACGAGAAAGTGACAGGAGAAAATCCGTCCCGGTCAACCACCCAAACATCAATAACGGGAACCTTATACAGCGCTTCCCTATACCCGTCGAACTCCCGCAGGCACAAAGAAATTACGGAGGCTATCACTTATCACCTGACCAAAGATATGGCTCCCATCAACACGGTGCAAAACGAGGGATTTAGGAAAATGATCAACACCCTAGACAAACGCTACGCAGTGCCGTCCCGCAACTATTTTTCTATTGTTGCACTACCTGCTCTATACACGCAGCGTCGAGCAACGGTGGAGACAGAATTTCAAGCAGTACAACAACAAAGCGTGAGACATTTGTTGTTTTTATGTTCAGTCTCAACTGTTACGAAGTTGATGTGCAGTTAATAAGTGCAATAAATATTTATACTGGAAAAGTAAATCGTGAGAGAATCGTGATCTCAATTCTAAGCCAAAAAAATCGTGATTCTCATTTTATGCAAAATCGTGCAGCCCTATTACTGACTCAGTCTTTTGTATATTTGTACAAGTGCACAACAGCAATGCAGTTGTGGTTAAGCAAATGAAAGGGAGCCCTTCACCACAAGTATTTACACAGCCTGCTAAGAAAAGTCAGAATTTCTAGTTGATGATGCAATTCTGCAAACAGCCAGCAGATGGAGTCAAAGTACAACAGAGGAGCTGGTCTGATGATGTTTCTTTATCACAGAGAGGACTGTGGAGGAGTGATTCCAATTACATAAGTTCAGCTGCAGTCAAAGTTAAACTTATCTAAGGTAACATATCATGTAGAGCTTTTTCTAAAACTGCCAGCATTTTTTTTAAAAGTCATTAGATATGATACAAGTGAAGCTAAACAAGTAAAGCTGGTGGTAGTTTTGAAATTTTGCCAACACATGAAGCTGCAAACTACAATATATACACATTATACATATGCAAGGGAAAGTGAAGCTGAAATAAGTCCACTAGAAATTTTCAAGACAAGAAATTTACAGCAGAAACTGTAAAGTATGAAGACTTAACATGGTGTGACTGTGAGAACTGCAGTATGCCATTTACAGACTCAAGCTTGCAGACAAACTTTAGTAACTTTATTCATTTACTTTAAAAAGCAATCGTCAGACTATTAAATAATTAAAGTAACTGCACCCTGGAAACAAAGCATGTCACCTTTGTTGTTTATCTTAGATTAATAAATGTGCACACTGAGCGACAACTTACGGCAAGTACACGTAAAACTACGAGTACTGTAACTCAACTACTATTGCCATTGTAACACTGGGCACACAGCTTTCTGGGGATAACAGAGGGCTTCAAGCCCTGTTTGAAATGATGCCACTGTTAGATCAGCCCTGCAGAAAGACCAACTATTTCCTCCTTCAGAGTTCTGTCTCTTGCGATTATCTACTACAAGAATTAAAACCTGAATACATAAATACATAAAATAAGCTCCTCCAATGATCCAGCAACCTGCTAGCGATGGTTCTTCCCTGTGATCACTAGGATCATAAGCTGAGATGCTGTGTTCAGCTCTGTCTGTCAGGAATTGTTGGCTCTTGAGTGGACCATTTAAACTGTTTAGAGGTGACTTGTTTTGTGATGTGACGCCGTAGGGAGACTGAATGGAAAATTACACATAACGAACTGAAACAACACTGAATACTGGCACCAGGACACATAAACAGTCCTTTAAAAGATTCCATTAGAAAGGAAAACGGCTTGGTGAATAAATTAACTGGGTGTTTCATCTTCACTCCATTCGTCTGCTGACGATGTATTTATATATTTTTTTTACTTTTGTATTCTCCCTGTGCTTTCCTTTAAGGTCTCTTCCTTGTACAGTAAAGGCAGACACTTCCTCTACGTGACCCTTAAACTGTGATTTAGCTTTAACAACAAAAGCAGCAGCAACTTAACTAATGAGTCAAGTTGGGTCTGGGTATGAAAAGCAAAGACAACTGTCGTGAACATTTAGCAGACAGTCTTCTTCACAGAGATTCTCCACCCTTTCCAGAAACCCTACTGAGCACATACTTTCACACCAAAGAATTAAAAAAACAAAAAAAACCACATGCTCATACATCACCTGCTGCAGTGTGGACCAGTCTCCAGGCAACTGATCACACACTGCACAGGCTGTGTGTGAAAGATATGCACAACACTACCTGCAACTGTTACCGAACTGCACTCATCCTTGTACTTCTAGACAGAAGACATGAGCAGCACAGTAGCATCACTGTGATTATGGTGGTTTGTGTCCCTCTATAGACATTTAGAAAGCACTGAGTAAGTAAAACACACGTGCATGTTTCTGATGAACAGATTATGAATTTAGGCAAGTATGCAAACACTGTAGATAATTATGTACTACTGTCATAATACTGTGACCCCCCCACACGCACATTTTGAAAATGCTCGATGGAATAGACAGAAACTGAAAGGAGCAAATTACAGACCATCGTGCGATCAGACTACACCCATCTTCACAAGTATTACAGCAACTACTTTAAAAGCTTTTCTTCGACAGCACATGATGATGTGAGAGTGAGAAGGACTGAGACAAAAGCCAGAGGGTTAACGTCCCACTGTGCAGCTCATCCCTGCCATTCATGTTCAACCTTATCCACATATCACATAATCTAGTCTACCACTATCCATAATCAGTGGACATAAGTGGATAGATACGTTAAAGCCTGCCTCGTTCTTTCTTCACTTTTTTAAACCTCTAGTTCTACCTGAGCCGTTTTATGTTTGTAAAGCTTGATAAATAATTGTGAAGCACTTTGTAACTCTGCTATAACAAAGGTTTTATCATTTATTAGTAACTTTGGTAACCTGCGGATGTCATGATGATGACGAAGAGTGTAAATGATTAGGTTATATTTAATCTGGCAAATTTCTTCATGAGACAAAGTGATAAGGTGGTGCGACAGAGGGATCATTTAAGCAAAGCTGCAATCTTCACCACTTTTAACAGAGATGCCGTTCTTCACTCGAGGCACCAAACAAGCATCGGCCACATGCTAGCACGCGTGTGGCATTTCACTGCAGATATAGAAACCAGGACATGATCAATTCATACTTCCTGAATGAAACGTCTCTCTCAAACCGACGGCTCAGCAGAGAGCTTTGTGATTTTCTATGTCAGTCAGGATCATTTAGGCTGAGCTCAAACGTTTCACAGCACTGAAATGTAGCAGCGGAAAAAAAACAAACTGAATTAGTTTATTTTGTTAATGTGTAATTACATTACACCAGCAGCCACTACATGCAGTCCTCACAGAAACACCACCTTAACTTCTGCAGACTTTTCTGCCACTGCAGGGTCTCAAATATTGCAAAGTGCAAAGTGTCGCACTTTTCAGCAAGATTTAAAACATAATGCATTTAACATGGAATGTGATGAATGCTTTCATGTAGCTCTTAAAATAAACACTAAATCTTTGCTTGGCCAATTTTTTGCTTCATTCGTGTAACATGTGTTCAGATTTAAAGGGTTTCTGTCAGACTACTTAACCAGCCTAATTATTTTCTCTCAACCTGCAAATACTTCCAACATATAAAGAGTAACTTCATCTCTTTGTATTTAGCAGTCGGACTCAAACAGACTTTAAGTAAATAAACAAGATAAAACCCATTTAAAAATAAGTTACATATCCAGCAGTATTTTCTAACTGGACTCTGGACTTTTCAGATTAATATCTTTAAATTTCCACACTAACCTGAGATGATACGTAAGGGACATTAGAATCCACTGTTACAAAGGACCATCGTGCCACATTTATAAGTATAAGGTAAGGAAATTTCCTCTGCTCCTTTACTGTCTAACAGAATTGTTTTTAAAAGCCATAACTGATCCTAGATCAGTGGATCTATTACACATTTAGTCAATGAGGCTCTCTGCTGTGTAGAAAACATCTGTTTCGAGCCTATTAGGCGACACAAATCCCTTTGAGGTTTGTGTCAGTGAGGGCATCCGGTGTAAAAGTCTGCCAAATCAGACGTGCACAACTACCTGCTGTGGTGGCCCCTGAATAAGGGAAGAGCTTCTATAACTGGTCCTCTATTAGCTCTCATAAAAGTAACCATGCTGGGTACAGCTCACTGAGCTATGCAGCTTAAGGGTCTGAATCTGCCCCTGTTTGTTTACTGTGTCTCTCCCCCAGCCTTCCTGTCCACTCTCAAACTGTCCTGGCATTATACAAATATTCTAAGAATAATAAATATTCTAAGAAAGTATCCGAGTCCCTGTGTGTGACTCTAGCAGCTAATGGCGTCAGCTTCATGAAGTAGATGTTAAATTTCTCGTTTGATATTGCAGCAAATGCAAAAAACATAAACGAAGCAGCACGTTTAAGTTTAAAACATCCATTAAAAAAGGAGAAAATAAAAACGGCATCGAAACAGTTGCCAATAATTCCTAATAAAAGTTTTCAATACAAATTCACGTTTAATAATTAATCTTACAGCTTTCATAGCTACGTACATCTGAAGTATCCTGTAGAGTAAATCTGTTACACACCGAATGTGATGTGAAAAAACAACAACACGAAATTCAGAAATTTCCAGATCCAAACTTGTCGTGTAACATATATACACACCGAACCGGTCGGATTTTTGCTAAAATTGGTTAAAAAAATAAACAAACAAATAAATAAAGGAGTAGACATGAAGCGATCATAAGCTGGTCTTGATGTTTCCAAAAAGAAAAGGAGGAAACAGATTCTGTCTGCATCCAGTTCTCAGGAGCAGCAGCAGCATTTTAAATCAGGGGCCTCGAGGGCCAGTGTGCTGCAGGTTTTAGATGTGTCCTTGATCCAACACAGCTGGTTTAAATGGCTAAACTACCTCCTCAACATGTCTTGAAGTTCTCCAGAGGTCTGGTAATGAACTAATTGTTTGAGTTGGGACCTTATCTGAAAATGGAGAGGAATCATTTAAGAGAGAGCCGACTGACCTGGAGCAGCATCTAACCGTGCGCCTGAGGTTAAATAGGACTATTTTACCATTTCCATCTCATTGTGTATTCAGTAACAGTGCGCGATTTGAGTTACGAGCACACCTGTTGCGAAATGCAGTGATCCAATTGGTCAGATCTCAGGGCTCGCAAAATCGCTAGCCCGATGTCCCACAACTAGCGATATCTCCGGTCGGGCGACCAAAATCTATCTCAGCCCCGCCCGTCGGGTTATAGCCCGATGGGCGTTTTGGATCTGAAAAATCTAAAAGATGAAGCCCGATTCAAAAATAAATGCAGCAAATTCCTCCAGTGAAATTACAAGGCTGGAAGTCAGTGGCGGTAAAATGACTTAAGATCGGGTCATTTTAGGTCAGTCTAAAAATATTTTAAACTCACAAAATATTTGCATGGATTTTATCGGTTGTATCCTGTAATAACTAATCACCTACCCTGTGTGTTGTTTCCTCAGACTGCAGAGAGGTTCCTAATTATTCCTGATCATTCATTACCTGACACACACTGTTATAGCTGCTGTCAGGTTAGGTTACTTTTAATATTTAATGTCTTTTTGGTTCAAATAATGGTAGTTTGGTGACAACTGTAATTTTTGCACCAACTTATAGTTTAAGCCAGTGCTAAAGGTTGCTGTTACAGTTCTCGTATTGCTACCTTTTAGTACAAACTGAACTGTGAATGAGAAAAATATAGTTTGTTGCAAAAGAAACCACTTGCCTGTGGGCCACACAGACGCTTGGAATTAAAATAATCCACTGAGACCAATTCATTTCACAATAATCTTCACAGGTAATTTTAGGTCTTAACGGATTCTGTGCAGACGGGGATCAGTATCACTTATTGCATGGTTTAAAGGGGAATGTTTCAGAGATTTTTTGTGTTGAAAGCTGTCCTTTTCCTGGAAGTACAGGCAGACTGATACACACAAACAACACAAAGAAAAGAGCGAGACATCTACAGCTGCTGGTGGGCAATGCCAAGTGGGTCAACACGGGTAAAATATAGGCAACCTACAAGCGTACCCAGACTGTGTAAGTGGAACCCGGCTGGTTCAAAACCATGTATTTCTCTCCTACTTGTTGCTAGTCACAGACGAAATGAAGAATGTGGCAAAAACGCAGCATTCGCTGGTTTGTAGCAAGTCGCCGGTAGCTGTGCACCTTACAGGCGTTAACGGTTTTACATTAATGCCACGCTTTCATCAATTTTTAAATAACTTGGCTGTGAAAATAATTGTCTGAACATGTGTGAGTCTGTCAGGCTGCTTCAAGAGAACATTTTAGAGCGCAGCTGATGATCATGAGTTAAGGTAACTTTTCCTTTTTTAAAGTGCAAGACTGTCTCTTCTTATCCAAACTCAAGATACGCTGAAAGACAAACTAAAATCCTGTCTTTAATCATTCATCCAATTTCAGTATATGGAGAATAGTAACAATCCAGTAAGGTTAAGTGCTCTTCAGATGCAACCTTACTCTGAGGCTGTACTGCCCATTAAACCAAATTAAAGATTCGCTGCTGTGTCCACAGGAACAGTTTTCTGTGCTGGAAGTTTCGATTTTACAGTGAAGTCCTTTGTACAAAAACACTTGAAGTGCACTGGGTTGGAAGATGCTAAGTTTCTGTAGCACTGCTGTTCATTCCTCTTACAGATATCTACACTAAATAATAGCAGAGAGTAATCTAACTCTGGCAGTGACTAAAAAGACCATTTCTAATCTGGCTATGAATGAAAATTACTTTTAGAATCTTCATTCATTTTGAATGGCAGCATAAAAACTGCTGCCTGTGGACATCAGTCTCTTAGAAATTTGTGCTGAATGGGTAACATGATAACAAAGCATCTGACATTACATCTCAGATGCTTTGTTGCACCATCCCGGCTGGTCACATATGCATCGTTTTCCATTTATTATTTTTGTTTATCACGTATGTTGGCTGTTTTGAAATGATCAGCAACGTTACAGAGAAACTTCTAAAATCATGTGCCGTCCTATCCTACGGATCAGCTCCAGCACTGAAGCGCCATCATCAATCTAGTTTAAGCTCTCTAAGCTCTCCTCCATCTGAGCACGACTCAACAAGAAGCAACAGCCCCAACCTTTCATTCAAATCACCATCTGAAATATGTAGATTCAACTGGATTTCTCAGTTATTGATGAAAAAGGCAAACTTCCTGCGTGTACAAAAGACATCAATTACGACTGCTTTGCCAAAGCATGGATTTACAATTTTTAAACTGTGAACCAGACAAACCTCAAGCTTCAATGAAATAAATCTAAGATTCTAATAAAAACTTAGTCTTGACATGCAAATCTGAGTATTGCTGGAGATAAAAGCACTAAACGTGTATATTTAATGTTAAAGGACTCATGCAGTTAACTGTATACTCAACATTTAATAAGTCACTGATGGCATCTTAAACCCAAAGCTAACACATTTCCGCTCCAGCTCCATCCAACATGAAGCAACACAGAAGACTGACTTTAATTAACTGCACCAAACACAAATATCTTCAAATAACTCATGAAGAAAATCAACAAGACTGCAACTTCAATTTGAAAAACAAGAGTTCAAAGCCAACATCGACCAACGCAAGACAACCAGAACAGCAAAAGCTGTGCATCTCTGGGTGTGTGGGAACAAATTCAGTTCAATTATTTTAGTCTTCTTCCATCTTCCTTGTGAAACAACCCATACTCCTACCTAAGCTGGTTAGGGATTCTCTTATCTCTTTGTAACTCTCTCCACCCCATCCTCCTGCTTCACTTTCAGTGCTTTGGGGGAGCTGGGAGAGCTGCTGAGGGAAGGGGAAACGGGTGTTATTCACAGGTAACACAAGGCATAGAAACACCACAAGAAGAGCAGTTCCTTTAGAGTGCAAACAGGACAAAGAAATATATCATGAGAGGACTTTTGTTAAAGGCTGGTGTCCTGAACTCAAAGTGTCAGGCCCAGAATTCAAATGACTAAAAAAATAACTGTCATTTTATAAAGAAGGAAACTGTGTTTTGGTCCTTGAGTATTTCATAATAAGAACAACTTTAAGCAATGAAGTCTAAGGAGAATTTGTTAGTGACTAATGATCAGCGATGCAAAAGACCCCCCGAATTATAGGCACAGTGTGCAGGATACCAGCCAAGCATGCATAATAAAAAGCACCGTTCTGGGAAAACACTTTTTTGCCCACTTTGAAAAGTAAAAATGACCTTCACCTTTTATAAATCATCTATATATAAAATTAAGTAATAAAATTTAATTTTAAAAAAACAGCAGCATTTCTTTGGGTTTCAACTGATTTTTTTTACTTCTAAAATTTCTCCAGATGTAGAGTCTCATTTTCTGCTTGGGTTTTTAAGACACACAGATTTTGCTGTGTATTGGCTACATGCCATGTGTTAAGGCCCATTTATCCCCATGAATCATCATGTGTTTATGATACACTGACAGACCTGTAAACAGGAACCAACATGCAAAACTACTAAAATATAACGGTCCACCTGCAACATGAGGACGCACAGTTACTGTTGAGTAAGCAGGGTGAGACTTTTATTGCTATTTGTTCATTTTGTGACGTTAGAACTAGTTACAAATTCAGCTAAACTAATAATAGTCAAGTACAAGAGCTTAAAGCATTTAACAGCACGGAAGAACAGAAATGGCGCCAACTACTTTCAACACTATAACAGCTAACAACTATACAGCTACGCATGTGTCTGCACTTTATTTTCAAAATCAGAAAAAACTACAAAATAAAAGCGGAGGTCGGAACTCACTGTAGGATTTTATCTTTCCTCCATCAAAGTCATTCTAGGAAGTTGTCCATAGATTCAAAATCAGACAGCAGTAAGATATATTTAAAAAGCTAATTTGGTTGCATCCCGCAATGTAACTCACTATTTCCATGACAACATTACACTCTGTTTCCCACACATGGAAAAGTATTCAAGCTCAGTCTCAGTGGGCAGAAACGCCTCCCAAAACAAATTCACTGCCATGTATCCTTTAATTTAGCCAGATTAATAACCATCTTTATCAAATTTAATTTCAGCCTAATTATAACACTCGGCTCTTGTTATTATGAGATGTGAATATTGCAAACAAAAATTTAAAAAAAAACAAGTACTGCAGCTTTTACACGTGTACCACTGAACATAATCAGGTCAGAATAACAACTGGTTGCGTATCATTTTTAATCAGAGGATTTGCAGTTATGGTGCTACATCATAGGAAAATAATGATCAAAAACCAAACTAATAAGGCAGATGATGTGAAGCTGTATTCTTTTTAAAATCGTCCACACCTTATTTGATGCTCACGCAACACAAACTGCTGACTGAAGATTGTTCTGTTTGTTGTAATTGTGTAAAATACACAAAAGACTCCAATAGGACTGGTTTATACTGGGATCAGTCTAAATCTGTTACAGTGGTCAGATTAGGCATTTGTAGAGCCTTGACCGAGTGATGCATCAGACCACAGATCAATCAAAGCCAGCAGAAGGGACGAATTTGCTCCAGAATATTTAGCACAATCAGTAAAATCTGGAGATTATATGACACAACCAGGGTATACTAAACTTGTGATTGGCAAGTTGTTGGCCAATGAGAAAGTTCACAGGTTCACAGTCAGGTCCTGCTCTCCTCATTCATCATTTCGGGTTTTAAACCCGTAAGATAACAAAGGCTAAAACGCTCATTTTAAATGATGTCACAGTGGCAAGCTGCCGTAGTCTGAATGTGGCTTAATACGCTGTTGGCACCTAATACATTTACCTTAATGTTTTATGTCTAACATCTGTTTTATTTAGAATTCTAACCGATTTACTCAAGGCATCCCATCTATATTTTCCAGACCACAAGAAGTGCTAAAGCCGCTGTGCACTGCTGTTGGCTGCTGATGTGTTAATATACGTAAAAACTGATCAAATGCAGCCTTTTAAAAACTTTGTATTCACAATAACGTGTGTAGAATTTCCAATGTATAAAAGAAATCTGTTATCAGTTTGTGAATTCAGCCATGATTTCAAATAACAGCAATAAAACAATTATCTCATATGTTAAAATAACTTTGATGAGTTACAAAGCAGACTTGTATAAATAAAAATAATGACTGTTACTTTAATTCCCGAGTTTCTGGCACTGTGCACGCTGGCTCACTGCTCAGGAATGAAGCTACTGTTATACTTGTTACTAACATCTTTGCCTTTTACACAACAAAAAGTCAGTTTTATTTAAAAAAAAACTTCTATAACTAAAACGAAGAGACTTATAAATACAGATGGTGAAAAATGTCTCTTCAAGCTTGAAAATGTTATTTACTAACAGCCTAGCACATAAATGAACTTTGTGCAGTAACAGGCAACGTTGATATGTAGACATTAACTGAAGCAGGCAAAAAAACCTCAGTGTGATGTGATACATGACCTGTTTTTGAAAACAGAATAACTCAACATCACTGGGTTCAGTTACTTTTCATACACTCAAAATGTTAACTTTACCATGTTCAACACATAACAAACAAATGTCTGATTAGAAATATACTATAAGAAAACTACATAAATTGATAAAAACCTATAGATTTGATTGGTGTTCGACTTTGCTGAAACTCCCTGTTAAACTGGGATGTTTGGCTAGCGAGGTACTTCAGTCTCACTGCACCCCTCTAATCGTCATATTTCCCGCACATATAAATCAATAAAGTCATTTCTATTGCATGAAAAAAAATCAATTAAAAAAAAAATTGCTTATTGCCTGAAGGCTGATGAGAAACCATAAAAGGTAGCAGAAGAGCAACACCTCATATATTTTTTAATTCTTAGGTAATTCAGCTTTCCTGGGCTTTTATTAAACTGTTCTATTATTAAAAGTTATGCAAACACCACACAGTTTTACAGCAGAGCAGATGAGTTGCACACACTGCTGTTGAGTTTATATAACCCTACATTCCTTTGTAGTTTATCCAGTAAACAGCATAAGATTAGCATAAGATTTTTTTTTTTTTTAAAGCAGCTTCTTTTGGCTGCTCCCTCATTCACACGTGGTCATTACAGCATATTTGATTTGGTATATTTTACTCCACATGCTGTTCCTACGCACAAATGTATTACCGTATGTTTCCCTTTGTCTAGAATTGGAGGTCTTACGTGTGTTAAGCCAAAGGGCATACAACCACCTGCACTGCCATTGTAGTAAAAGTCAACATTTATATTTTCATCTTTATTCCTTTAAATACCAATAACCACATATTGTTTTGGATGCTTGATTTAAAGACCAAACCAGAATGTGACTGAAGATGAGCTGAGAGTAAAAATTCAATTTTGGTCCCACATTTTCTTTACCATCTTCATACTGGATAACATTAACATACCACAACTCTAGTGGGCTGTGACCTAAATTGAGATTTAAAAATTACTTGAGGTCTATTCTACTGTAGGAGCAACTCAACAAAACTAGAATAATGTTGGTTGCTAGACCATGCATATGTTTATATTCATTGGGAGCCAAGGAACAGTTCTCTTTAATAATCATGTCTTTATTCCTCTATTACCTGCCTCATCCTATAACACTGCATACTTACTTTTATAGCCTTTATTCCAGACTTGGTGATCTGAGTCATCTTGGCCTTGGAGATGGGGGGCTTGTATTCATTCAATGAGTACAGCTGAAATATGAAAGGAAAAAGACAGAGAACAGCTTGTTTAAATACTGAAGTGATCCTATAAGAACCGTAAACTGCCACCCAATAGCTTTCTAAATGAGTACCCCCCTTCACCAACTACAAACTTTTATTAACAATTTAAAGAACCTTGGCTTTCGCTGTCATGGGGCTCAGAGAGACCCCAAGTTCACAATAAAGCGACGTCGGGGGCTTGCCTCTGACTCAGGTATTTGCGTTAGTATCGTCATTAAAACAAACACTCACAATTCGATTGCGGTCGACAGCGGATTGATTTTTTACTAGGATTAAATGCAGGTGTTATTTACAATGATCATCATGCTAAAGCAAAGACTTCGTGTTATGTAGACAAATGACGGCTGCGGTCTCCGCTTGGAGGCTTCAGATAGCTAAGGCTAAACTTAACAGTGTGGATATGCGCTGCTACTTCACATTGTTTAGGTTGCATATACCGGGAAGCTAACTGTAATTTGGAAAGTACTGATTCACAATCATTTGTTGTTTCTTTCCCAGGTGAATGAGCGCTACTCTGCCCATGGTCACATCAGATAGTTAGCTCAAGCGGTTTTGCTAATTTGGAGCTAGCTAGCGAGCTAGCTATTTAGCGCTACTGGCAGCCGCTGGGTTATATTTGTTCACAGAATTTAACCCTGATTAGGGCTGTACTAACAAATTAACTCTCTTCTTGCATGATGTGTGGCCAGTTTATACGAAGTACACACTCACTGACTTTACGTTACCGCTGCACTGCTGTGCAGAAACAGCGGCCTTGCCAAACACTACCCTCTTCTTTACTAAGATGCTAACGTTAGCCGACTAGCTACCGCGACTGTGAATTAGACAACATATCCTCAATATACTCAAATCTTTTAGCGAGAATCTCTTACAAACCTCATTGTTAAAGGCTTTGACCGCCTCCATAGTGTTGTATTTCGACTGGCAGACCACAGTAAATATTTACAAACGTCTCCTCGATAACCGGTTAGAGGCGTGCATGCCCGACGCTTGCTGAGATGGAGGAGACTGCCAATATGGCGCATAACCTCAGCGGGGAATGTGGAGAGAAACCGGCGACTCCTAGCGTCAACGAGTCGTATCAGACGGAATGTTGGTGTATAATGAGACCTGATATGATGTGTGGTGACGGTGGCACTGACAGAAAGACAGGAGGCTGAACTGGAGGTGTTAAGATTTTCATTGTGACTGACCACAGTGGAGAAGATTCGGTTAGTGCATCAGGGGGACAGGTTGGGCGGTTTGGAGACAAAGTTGGGGATGCATGGCTGAAATGGTTTCAACCGATGATGCTTTGAAGAGGAGAGAAAGTGGTCAAGTTGGACAAAGGATGCCGAGGATGGAGCTGCCAGGCAGGAGGAGAAGAGGAAGACCACAGAGAAAATATATGGATGAAGCAGGACATGTTTAGTATGACAGAATGCTGCAGATAGGGTGAGATGGAGGTAGATGATTAGCTGTGACACGACCCTTAAAAAGAGCACCATACAAAGAGGCTGGTAAAGTTCACTTTTCTGACTTTATTTCCCTGTATACAAACAAACACATTCATTCCAGAATTAAGAACAAACATCACACATCCCTTCACAATTATTTACATTTTTTTTAACTTATACAACAGATGATACATAAGGGGGAAAATGCCTCTGTATTCTGGTAGGTCCTGTCATATATTAAAATCCTGTTCGGCCTGAGGTGTCCAAACCTACTGTGCAGTCACATAATGTCTGAATTTATTTATAACCATCCACTTATCTAACTTGTACCAGGTCTTTCAGACTTGTTTGTATGATTCCAGGAGCGTTTTCCTGAGAGTTATCCTTAATACTGCTAAATCCCCACTTTACTTCAATATACTGTATGCACAGATGTTATCAGTTATAAAGTCTGTCACATTTTAGACAAGATTTTGCCTCATACTGTCAATGTTCATGGGCAGAAATGACCAAAAAAAAAAATAAAAATCAGTGTAGCTGAAATAATTTAAAAAGTTTGTTTTGGTTTAGAAGATTAAAAAAAAAATCTTCCACAAAAAACGAGGCGATCGCTACATTTCAGCAGTAAATTACATTACAGTCACATGAATTTGACACTTTTGAGTATTAAAAAAGAAGAAATTCTGATTTGAGACCAACATTTATTCTGTTAGTGCAGGCCCTAGTGTTCAGTCAGCAAAGTCTTCCTAATAAGCATGAATATAGGGCGACGACATACACACATTATTGAAAAAGCTTCTGTAACACATGTGTAACAGGCACTGAAGGTGCATGGCACCAATAACTGACTGTGAATAGTTTAAAAACAACAAAATTCACTACAGATAAACAACAGAGACATTATTTCCATGCACTCCACCGTTCCAAATATACAGTTTATACATAGGTTCATAAAATTATAAAAACAAACAGCTGTAAAAATTGCTAAACCTACAAATTAAACAATAAAAATAATACTACGACACATTTCACATTTTAATGTGTGCTGCTTATCATACACCGTCTCCACATGGAACTAAAAACAACAGTTCATTCATCCAACTACTAGTTGAAAAGAACTTGAATATAAACAGAGTTCTCAAGTGAATAACCAACAGCAGTGTGTGTGTGTGTGTGTGTGCGCGTGTGTGTGTATTTGATGTATGTGACTGTGAGGTCCTCAGAGTCCGAACACCATAAAAAGTCATGAAGAGTCTTTATAAACTGGTCTCTACCACAGGAGCGGCTATGACCGACGCTTCAGCCTTTGCGGCCTCTGACGCCACCTGCTGGATGTGTGTGACACAGATCTCCTGCACCAGAGGTCCGTTGGCCTCCTTCCACTCTCTGAACTTGTCTGAGGTAAGCTCCGGGTCAGACAGGATCTGTTCTATTGCCTGCAAGTCCGCCTCTTTCGCCTGGGCAAAAAAAGTGAAAAACTGAATATGCATAAATTATTTAACTGTATTTTTTTGCTATTCGCAAACTAAAAAACTAAAAACTAAAAAGGGAGGTGAGAAATGTACCTTTAATGTGCTGTTGAGTGTCCTGATAAGGTGCAGCTTGTCATTGACAGCCTGGTTTTTGCAGCGTCTTACGAAGGAGGTCCTAAATTCCTTTTTCGTGGATGGTTTACGTTCTCCTATCGGCGACAGACTGGCCTCCTTCAGGTGAATATACAGCTTCTCCATCTCATCGGAGCCGTTCTCATGATTGCCTACAACAAGACAACACACTTCATCATCATCATCATCCTACATGCAGTGGTTGCATTGAGTAAATGCCTGCTAAATTAATTCAAATGGCATGCAGGTGAGTCAATTAGATTAGTCACAGATAGAAAGCTCAGAAAAGGAATAAGAATGTTAACAGTCGTATATTCTGTTGATCACTGATGCTAATCAAAGTTCTGAGAAACAGGAAACGTGCTCTGCTTCTTAGAGCTGGAAGTGGGCCACGAGAAAAAACTGCATATATTAAATATTCACCTTTATTTTGCGTCCTTAAAACTTCCCTCTGATCTTCCCCCTCAGCTGAAGGCGTTTCCTCATTAGATTCAGTGCCCGAGGAGTCCTGGGTGGCCAAGTTCTCCAGCCTTGTTTCCTCTGCCGTCTCCTTTTGTGGAGGCTGATGCGAGTGGACCTGGGCTGAGCACACCACTGCTGTTTCCCCAGCAGAAGGAGATGCCTGCGAGACGAGGTCCAACCAGGACTGTCTTTGCTTGGTGAGCGAAGAGGCGGAGCTCTGAGATGTGATCGTACTGACAGGTGAGGAGAGCGAACCGTTAGCTTCGCTGGGGACTGCAGAGGAGTAAGGGGGAGGAAGGGTACCCTGAAATACAAATACATTTAAGTTAAGAGTTTTTTCTATTAATTAATCCCATTTGGTTCCACTTGGTTTTATTTACTTGTAATAAAACATGTAGTGTCCCTTAAAGACACAGCTGCCTTTGCAAAAGTTGTGACCGTGTGTTTAATCTAAACAGAATGTAAATCTTTGCTGAACATTAACAATTAAACTGCAGTTATATGCTCATTTTGAATTTGGCTGCATTGACTGCATTCAGGCTGTTTATTACCGTGACCTCACTTAGTACAGAGTCATTCTAATGTTCTCAAAGTAGCATGGCATCTTCTTGCTGAAATAAGCAAGCATCCAGCAACATGCTTGATGGTAGCATGTTTCTCCAGAACCTGTACAGGTTTGCAGATGCCTTCACAGATGTGCATCAAATTCAAAATGAGCTTATATTAAATGAAAAGATAAATGTTGGCTCTTATGGATGGATGTGCATCCAGCCAGAACCGTTACTGACCTGATGTGTGCTACCAGGCGGACCGGAGGCATTCGAGGAGTCCCGCAGGGTCTGTTCAGAGTACGGTGGAGGAGGTATCTCTGTGGTTTCAGCTTCTTCGTGATCACTGGCTTCACTATAACACTCTGAACATGAAACATGGAGACACACAAGAAACAAAAACTTCAAACATGTAACCAACAAATGTAACCCAGGAAAAATGCCTGTGGGGCCCCACAGTGGGTAGTTGTTGGTGAACTGTGGGGCTGTAAACCCACACTTACCCCAAGTGGGCGTGCCCACCTAGATCCTGCTGCAGTTGTGCCCTTTGGGGACCTTACATGGGTTTTCTGTGGGTAAGCCCACGTGGGGCTTACAGCAGTTTTGCTCTTTTTGGGCCCCCGAGAGGGAACTTTGTGGGCAACCAACAGTTGTCTTACAGGGACCCCGAACGGCAAAACTGCAGCAGGATCTAGGTGGGATTAGTTTGGGCTTGCCTTGCCCACACAGCTCCACATTTAGACACTGTGGGCCCACACGGGCATGTTTGCTGACACATTATTTATGATAAGGAAGCATCAAAAAAGAAAATATATTGTGGAGAAGAGACAACCATAGAACATGTTTTATTACACTGTCAGAAATATGAGGCTGAGAGAAAGTGGCTGGTTCAAAACCTCAGTACAACGGAAGTTAAACTGGGGTTACACTGCAAAAGAAGTCAATGAGTGAAAGCTATAACAGGCCATATTTGGTTTAATAAGACTTTAGTGTTTCATTTTTCTCCTCTGAGAGCAAGTGGATCCACAGTGTAGTACAGTTTATCTGATCTAAGGATCAAGTGGTTTGAGAGTGAGAGATATAGATCCCCTGAGGGTTGTGCCAGGATGAGCATCTGCTGTAAAAATCTGTGGGGCCCAGGTGTGCCATACATTTCATATTGGTCTGCCCATAGTAACCCCACACGGGGCTGAAGTGGGCATGTTTGCTTGGAAAGTACTGAAGAGCTATATGACAATTAAAAACAAACGATTCCGTTGCTGATTAAAAACTTAAATAGTAAATTTCTTAAACTAAAACCCAAACAAAGTGAGATGTTGGAAAGCTTCAGTGACAGAGGCGGGGAACTGAAACAGGTGCTCACCGGCCGAAGCGTTTACTTCTGTTTGCTCATACTGAATGGAGGCCAGCCCAAGCTTATTCACCCACCTGAAACAAAGAAATGATCCAACTTAATTGCAATTCTGATAAAATATTATAATGCACATAAAATGTATACATTTCCAAACACTGTTTTAGTTGACATGACTCACAAGTTCATGTCCTCGTAGCTCTCGGCAGCAAAATAAAACATCATAACTTGCGGGTGACAAGCTTTGAATGCACTGAATAGGGAAAGACAGACGAACAGCAGTTTAGTGTTTCGAGGGTTAAAAAAAAAAAGAAAAAAAAAAGACAGTTTTACTGTTATAACTGTGATTTCATAGATCACACCCAGCACTGTTTGTGAGGACTCACTATTTCTTCTTGCACTCGATGGCTCTGTCGATCATGAAGTTTGTGAGGTCGATGTAGCCTTCAGCTTTTTCTGCCTGCAACGCACAGATTGAACAACAGTGAGTATTAGAACACAACTTTCAAACCACTTCCCCACACGGACGTGCGCGTCTGAATTGCAACAGGCAACTTCTTTAATTTCCTCGTACTGAGTGGTGGTGACGTACAGCAGGTCTGACTGAAGTTATCGTGCCAGTAAGTCAAACAGATGTAGATTAGACATATATGTAGCAGCGGGCTATTAGTGACACGGTCACATTCAGGAAGCGCAGTGTCACCAGCGCTCGCTGATTCCTGCAGTGACAGACTGGCAAGGAGACAGCTGTGGAGGAAACCAGTATGACTAACCTGCAGCCCTGACTGCCTAGCGCACATCTGTGACTCACCCAGTGTTAATTCTGTGGTCTGTTACTTAAGCTGTAATAAAATTTAGTCATGTTTCATCTTTTGCTATTGTTAGCGTGAGACAAAAAAGCATAAAAGCAAATAAAAACACATGAAGCCACATCAATCACCGGATTACATGTTCAGTCAAAAACTAAAGTACACATTGTGTATGTGCCACCATCCTGCTGCTGTAAAGAGTGATTACAGCACTTAATCTGCAGCTGATACAAGTTCTCAAGAACTACCCCGATTATTTTTAACTATTTTATGATGATTAAAAAAAAGATCATCAGACAGTTTTAAGATTCTTTTAAGGCGTTTTTTTGATGACTTGGGTGTAACACTGTTGTACTTTGTAACTTTTCCTGAAATTAGCAAAAATAAAGAAGATATGCAAGATACTCTTTAAAAAGGGCAACACAGATAGGATGACACACAAAATATTCCAAAGAGTGGTGGAAAACCAAAAGAAAGAGGTGCAACTTTAATAGCTTCCTTATTTTTTCCTCTCTCTTTTGATATCTTATAATCTTGCAAGATAAATTGAAGAAGTTGAAAAGCATGCAACTGATATAGAGAAGCAGACTTATCTGTGTTAAATATTTTTGTTATCAGGGATTGTGCAATTGTACACTCGCTGTGTGCAATCTCTAAATAGCAACCAGCTAGTCTAAAACCCACATTAGTCTTCTAGTCAGAGGGTGTTTTACTCACCAGCTGGTTGGTATACCAGTAGAGAGCAGTCTTCTTCAGCACAAACCAGTACTTCTTCCATTTCATACCCAGAAAGCCTTTGCTTTCTTTCTTCCTGTACAGCCAGCCCTGGTGGTCTGGCTGGCCGAGCTCTTTGACCGAGATCCGTCTTCTGCTCATCGTACCATTGCCTTAACCAGACAACAGCGCATTTAGTCACAGCATCAGAGGAAGCAGAACGTTACAGATTTAAACATCCAAACACAAACAACCAAAACGTTTCCATTTCAGTCTAAAGAGCTCCCGGAGTTTGGTCGATAACCAAATGGACCTCTAAAACTAAGAAGCGCGTGAAGCATCCTGGAAGAGTCAAATCAAAAGTGCTATTCTACCTTCATCCTACCCGTTACCGATATGAGTCAGTCAGCAAAAACAGTATATATACAAATTAGTTAGCGTCTCAGAAGAACCCAAAGGCACGGCTACACAGAGCCAAGAAATAAAAGAAGTGAAGTGAAAGTAACTGAACTCGTCTAAAATCCCTCTGCACACGCCAAGTGCACCGCTGCTTCGCATCCACCCACTACGCTTTCTAATTGCAGCTGTAGGCTGAGATAAGTGACAAGGTGATAAGGCAGGACTCACCTCCTCGGCTCTTCTTCTTGGATTTGTGTCGGAGGGAGACCTTTGAGAGGAGTGCAGAGGAGGGGTTGGGGGAGGTCAAAAAGAAAAAGGCAAGGGGGTGAGCAGCAGTTTCAGACCACACAACTGAGAAGAAGAGGCTGTCTGAAACATCCTGTTTTCACACTGAGTGTCATGTGCATTTTCTCTATCTTTCTACATGCTGTTTAACACCTCCATTAGCATCTGTGACTTGTTTCTTATTGGTCTCCTTTTATTTGTAACTCTCTTTGCTCCCCAGTGAGTCAAACAAAACATCCACCTGGTGGTGTCTAAACTCTGGGTGTATACTGCTTACATTCAAATTAGTTACTGATAAATAGGGAAGCAGAAGTTTCTAATCCTTTAAAGAGAGAGCGAGTAAATGTTAGAAAAAGACAAAAAAGAGCTACTTACAGGGTTGTAGTCATCGGCAGCCATTGAAGGAGTCACGGATATGGGGAAAGCAGCCTGTTGAAAGAAACACCTTATTCAAAATGTGTAGGTTGGAAAAAAACAAAACAGAAATGAGCAGAAAAGGAGAAAAAAAATTTCTTCAGTGTGACAAAAGGATGTGGCGTCACGGGTACAGCAAAGACAATGTTTCCCAATCAGCTTTTTTTTCTCTCTTTCTTATTGTTGTTTTGTTTTTCAGAGGATGGAAAAAACTGAATCGAACATGCTCAGAAACAGCAGAAGTTCTGTGGAAGCAGAAGCTCAGAGAAAGGTTAAAAACGTAAAAAGTTAATGCTCATGATCAGCACTGAGTCACAGCACAAGTGTCACAATGATCAGTGTCAGCAGATTTGTTTAATATGTGACACACACAGAAAGTTGTCTCACAGCAAAATGAAAAGGACTCTTCTGCAAAACGACATCGTGCAAAAATCTATTTTTTCCCAAACAAAGAATCAGAAAGATTTTTCTCACTTTGCAGTTCAAGCTCATAAATGGACAGTAACGTTGTGAAATCTAAGTTGCCTTTATTGACCAACTTCCTCTAGGTTAAGTTCCTTTTTTTTGAAATGCCAAAACTGTTAGAGAGAAAGAACATCAGAGACAAAACTAAGCACCGTGCTGCCCCACTGGGTGTGAAGTTAGAGAAAATGAGAATCTACACTGTGGGTTACACGTTTCAGAGTACTCTGAAACGTGTAACCCACAGGCATTTTTAGACTCGGTGGCAAAACCAGGCGGCGAGTTGTTCACAGGGTCCTGAGCCCTGCTGCAGCTGTCCAAGTTTAGCCACTTACCGGTACCACAGCTCGCCAAAGTCCCCAGCTAGAACAATGAAGAGAGAAAGACTCATACCTGGTTCTTTAAAAGGTTCGTCCAAACAGCTAAGTATCCTCTGTGCCTCTGACAGTGATAATAAACCATCACTAGAAGCTCTCATCAATACTTCTGTACATTTGTGCCTTGCACAACACAAATGTATCATCACTTTGCTTTCCGGGTGTCAGAGCTGAGAGGCTGAGTGTAGGAGGTAGATGCCTATCACCACACAAACCACTGCCCAAACCTGACTGAGAGTGACTGCCTGCCTGTGTTTAGTAACTAACTTCCTCTTGGAGTTTTCTCTTTTGCACATGTTAAGAACCATGTGTAATTTTAGTGGCAAGATCCAGACTGAACAAACCCATCTGCAGATTTACGCAACTATTCTTTGAGGTTAGATGCAGCAAGAGATGAAAAATGAAATATTCTCTCTGTATGTAAGATGCTCTTTTATATCACCATTAAAGGAGGAAGTTGACACTTCACCTAAAAATAAGATTTTTCTTCTGAAAGTAAGCTTTCGGGAGAAAAAGAATGACGCAATTTCTCGACCACTACCTGAAACAAATACCTACAATTTCAAAAGAGCGAAAAAAAATCTGCGTCTTACAATGAAATGACATTCACAAAGAATAGAGGGGAATGTGACGTGTTTACAACCAAATACTTTTCATACTATTAGGACTATTTTGCGAAGTTTAAGACAAATTTGGTTAAATGTTAAATAACGATTTTCTGACTGTAACTACTGAGTGTAGTTCAGCAGTAGCCTGACTGCTTGTTGTCCAGTAGCTTAATGGCGAAACAAAGTCAAAGAAGCCTGCGGACAAATGAATTAGTCCGAGCTGCCAGTAAAACAAACACTGTACCTTCCACCATAACCTCAGAGAAAGTAGTCTGTCTCGAAACCTTTGCTCAAAGGTTGACCAAACTTTGCCAAACATGTCAGGAACATACGCAGAAAGCCAAAGAGCACGTTCAAAGAGACGCCGGCTGGTTTCAGGTGAGTTCAGGTCCTGTCTGGGCGTTACCCTCCAAAGAAGGCACCACCCAAACTGAAACTGACAAAGTGACAAATATTTTTGACTCCCCCCAATAATTCAGATATAACTACAGGGCTAATTTTTCGCATTTCATGTTCCCCCCACTTTCCCCACGCATCTTTCATTCATTCATTAAATTCAGTAAAATCCATTCGTTTTCGCAGTTACCCCACCTGACCGCAGGGTGTCGCTAAATCCCAACTGTGTAACAGCCTTGGAACCTCAGTGAGAGCGTCATAAAAGCATCATTTTTACCCAACACACACATTTGTCTTTACAGCTGTTGTTGTACTTGACGCGTAAAATGTAGACGGGACTGTTCCACAGACTTGCCTGTGTAATTCAAAACACATCATTGTATCATTGTTTCAAACAGCTGTGACATTCACAGTAACTCACGCTGAGTATGAAAAGCAGCATTTCACATGTGGTGAATGCAGAGGAAGTCCTCACTGATGCTTACAAAGCACTTTTTTTAAAAATTTTTTATTACTTTAAGAGAAGTTGATAAAAATCACCAACAACCGCCTGCAAGAAGAATGAGAAATATAAGCGGTTCAGTTTACACCCATCCACTCGTTGCTTAGGGAAGCTGTTCCATGGCTATCAACACCCTTCGCTGCCTCAGTGGGGAGCGAGTTTTTAGCCACAGCATCACTGCCTGAGCTGTATCTGTGCAGAGGCTTGGATGTTCTGGGCCACGTTTGGCGGTAAACCAGCAGACACATTCCTGAGTCCTGCGTTATTATAGTCTCCATTTTTACTAAGCCTAAATAGACAGGGGCCTCGTATTTCTTTCCACTTGCCATTGTACAGTAGAAAGTGGTGTGAAGTGACGAGGAGGCCTTCTTTATCTCGCTCACATTCGCGCAGGCTTGTGGCTTCCTCTTTGCTTCGCTGCCACCCTATCTTTCTCATCTGTATCAAGTGACTTCCTCGATTTGCCCTTAACCTCGCAGAAGCCTTTAATATTTAAATTAAACGTGCTGAACTAAACTTAATAGCTCATGATAATTCACGCCCGTCTCATTTCTGTGCATTCTACTGGAGCTATGTATTGGTGGAAGTGAGATAATCTGGCCTGCGACTCATGTCAAAGGATTCAAGGGAGTGCTGATTGGTCACACCAACTCAATCTCCCATCATGATCCGTGCTGAGAATTGTCATGGCACTTACTTACCCCCACCCAGAAACTGTGTGTGAGACAGAAAGGGGGGGCGGGGGTCAAACAGAGTGGCTATTATTTACCAGGGGACTCTCACACAGTGTAAAGGGGGAAGGGTGCAGTGGTTGGAGATGATATCAGATTCTCGCTCGCTCAGTTTGATGGCGCTGCATGCCCCTCGCCGGCTGTTGTTGACTGTGCAGTTGCCGCTGATCATGTCCTGAATTTTGATTTTGGTGCACAAAGCTCTGAATTCAAGACTGAAAGAACTTAAATCAGAAGTTGGTCTGCAACATATAAACCTATATAGACACAAATAGTCTAAAAGGAAGCGGTTGATGGCCTCCCATATACCACGCCTGCATCGGCGTGGACTCCCTGTGTCCAGCCATCTTACCCCTGTGGAGGATTGACAGTAACCCGTGGTACTGGGGTGTGTGGTTTCACTGTGTGCGTCCTCAGTTAACCCCTGCAGTCATCTCATTTCCACAAATGCTAAAGCTAGAAGGTGCACGATCAATTTTCTACTAACAGCACATTCAACAGAGAACGAAGAGATGCAGTCTTCTGCAAAGTGATACTGCTAACACATAAAGATGATCTGTACCACGTTAGTTTAGAGATTTAGCACAAATTTTAATTTAGGATTTTGTAGTTTAATAAAAAAAATTAACCCGTCAAGGACACGATTTATCCCCAACATAAATGTCTTCACCAAGTTTTACGTAAAATACACTTTTTGAATTTTATTTCATATCCCAAATGTCAAATTTAAGATGCAGGAAAAATCGAGACACTTAGAAAGATCCATCCATATTAATAAAAAACAAAGAGCTTTGCAGTGCAGACTAAGCTTCGTGTGCAGTGTAACAGGTCAATCATTGAAGCTCCAGGCCATTCCTCACAAACACACATCATTCAGGTGCATGCACTTCATTTTTTCAGTGAGAGGAGCTGATTGTTATTTACTTACTGCTTGAGAAAAGGACCACGATCGTAAATGTGGATGATTATACCTGTAAGAACAAGCGAGAGACACGAAAGCCAACACATTAATAACTGAAAACACACCACATGCACTGATGTCGAGCAGTGCTTTCCAGCAGACTTATATCATACACCAAAGAGATTCATCTCACATTACCGCAGTGTATTTTGAACATTTCCAACACATACTTATTGCTTCCCAGCTAACTGCTCATTATCTTTATCTGTGTTCCAATCTGACTCTGATTTGGCAAAGCAAAAGCAGACACTTACGGGTTGGGATTTATTTGTGAGTGCTTCTGATAATACATTTGGAGACCAGTCACAGGAGCATGCTGGAGAAGAAGGTCGCTCCCAATGTTCTGACTGTTCTCAATACTGAATTGCCCTCTGCTGGGCCTAAGCCAGTGTGTTTTGTAGGCTGTGAAATGGATTAAGGCTTGCTGTCCTTCCCCTTTAATTGCATTTTTGTTTTCCTCCCTCTCAGATTATTAAAAAAGATGATGATAAAGATTGTTTGAAAAAATGGTTTTAATAGATGACAAAGAGAAATCTGATGCACCGTTACATTCCTCGCCTCACCGTGAGAAACACCCCCCCCCCTCTTGCTTTTACAGATTGACCAGCCTAAAATTAATATGACACACGATTAAATCCGCTGTCAATCAAATTCCTTTCCCTGCATCAGTGGCACATGTTCATAACCGCCACCAGCGATGAGTCAACTACGTATCTATGAGATTTACAATAGCATCTGTCTATATATCCTAATTGTGAGTAATGTTTTTGATCAAGCGTGCAATAGACCGGATGCAGTGCGCTTGTGTGCGGCTCTTAGAATAGAAGCACCGGGCTGGGGGTGGGGTGCAAGGCGTTTAGTCATCTATTGGGGTGTTAATGTGGGGAGTCACACTTCCCCAGGCCCTGCGTCCAAGACAAGAAGAGATCTATGGGCAACGCATGAGGAGAGGGAACAGCAGTCCTCATATGTCATCATATTTGGTAGTGGGATGGAGTTATTTATAGTTGGAAGCGGATTTAGCATTCGTCATAACAGTGACATTTCTAAAGATCTCTGGGGGATCTTGGGGGTGGATGGACACATTGCTGTGTGGGACATGTTGGATGCTGAGGTGCTGAGACAGAACTATGTTAAAAAAAAATAGGCCACAAATACTCTTTCAGTTTCATTATAAGCTCTAAATTAATTAAGGAACTTCAATAATGGAAAAAGTCACGTTGTATCGATAGAAATGACTAATGCTCTGCAGAGGACGTTTATCAATCTCTGTAATTAACATTCTGTTTTACCAACTACCCATCAGCCACAGCAGTAACCTTCACTTTGGAGGTAGTTCTCTACCGGGGAGTCAGTTTGCATAATCGTTCTCCAGGTTGTACTTAGACACTTTCAGTCTGGCTTTACGTTGCCTCCTGTGCAGAAGTGGCATTTCTCTGATACCTCACCCTCCCTGCAGGGTTCTCATGACTACAGTTCCCGACTTGGTTAAGTCTGTGAGGCTTGTTCTGCACTCTGTGGCTCTTGATAATACTTTACACTCCAGTTGTCCACACTTGCAAAATCTGTGATAACTTTGTATATCCATCTCCTGCTTTGTGAGCATCTAAACTAAATGGATTTCGCTGGTTTTGCCACGATGCTTTCTCATGACACAGATCAAATCCTTACTGAAGTTTTTATACTGTGTGTAAATTAGAAAATAATTATAATCATTGCTCAGCAGTGGATGGTTTGTTTGTGATGCTCAATAAAAAAGTCAGTTTTACAGGATGCTAAGATGCTACCTATGCTTTCTAAAGTAAACTAGTATGTGTAGAAATCAGAAGTTGGTCTGCAACATATAAACCTATATAGACACAAATAGTCTAAAAGGAAGCGGTTGATGGCATCCCATGTACCACGCCTGCAAATAGTATGTGTAGAAATGCTGTGCTGAAAACCCCTTACTCTGTTAGACGAAAACTTTAGATTTCATTGGAAGACTAATAATTTGGCCTTTATTTGTAAATGACAATAATTTCCGGGGTATATTCATATATAGACATAGTATGAAGAGGTCCCTTTTTCAGTAACCATCTCTCCTCCAAATAATTCATTTGGCTAGTTGAAAATCTGGAGCATTAGCTGTTGTGTGCTTGCTTTTTGTCTTAAAATAGCCAGATGATTCATGGTTTGAGAAACTAAGGCTATTCTATGGGGTGCAACAGTTTGTGCAACACACAAAAGTGCACGCAAAACAGAAGTGAGAGTGCCCAGTGAACAACTGAGTGACAGAAATAGTGTGTCAAAGTTTCAGATTTGGGAAACTGTCTGCTCACAGGCCAACAGTGAAGAAACAACTTCCAGGAAGATTTGCAAAGAAAAGAATTTTCAGAGACGGACAAAAAAAGGAAAATATTAAGATGGGCAAAAGACCCCAAAAGTGAGGGTTTGGGGGTATTTGGAGAGTAGTTTAGTAGTGACAATGTAGGAAATTTGTTCACTGCCCTACGACATGTTATAAATATTTAGAGAGCAGTCAGCTGGTATACTGCCTGCACACAACACAGCCTCTGGATCTGAGTCTTGCTGTTGTGGTGGGAAAAATGTTGGACGTAAGAAGTGCCCATCAAACCATTCCACATTGTGGGCTGCACTTCATAAAGCATGGGCTAACATTTATCCAAGACTGCTTTAAGAAAGTGACAGTAACAATGTAAGAAGTAAGGTCTGTAAAACTGTGATGGCTGTGATTGGAAGAGTCTCTGCAGACGTTTATTTCTAAATCGCTTTTTCAATTCAGAGCTGAAGAGTAGCTGAAGCCTGCCACGGCTGACACTGGGGGAGAGAAGGGGACACGCTGGACAGGTGTGACTGCTACATGATTGTTAGGTGGCTCAGGGGAGCAGGTCATCTACTAATCAGAAGGTTGGTAAAAAAGTATCCTCAGCAGGTCACGCAGCTCCAAGTTGCTCTCAGATGTATCATCAATGTGAAAGGTGAAGATAAAAGCACTTCTGTGATAATGTGTGAATGACATATGGTGTATGAAATGCAAAGCCAGTCCTATTACAGCTGTAGCAGCACATACACTGCATCATCGTACAGGACAACATGTCCACCACAAGGGAGCCACACAAAATGATCATTTCCACTAAAACGGAAGTATTTTACTCTCACTTTGCAACTAATTTATTTAAGATGACACAGACCTTTGACCAGCAGACTGTGTGTGTGTGTGTGTGTGTGTGTGTGTGTGTGTGTGTGTGTGTGTGTGTGTGTGTGTGTGTGTGTAGGAGAAAGAGGGAAGGGAACTCACCGGTTGAGGAAGTCACTGCTAGAGTGCCAGCTGGATCCCTGTGATAAATAAAGATTTTTAAGTTAACGCATGTGTTCTCAAAGCCTCAGTCTGAATGTTGAGACGCTCTATGTTGATTAATATTCCTTTAATGATTTTCTTTAAAGTGACTGAAGATCTGTGTGCTGCGTTCTTGCAGGGCACTAAATTATGCATGGATTAAGGAAATCTACAATATTTGCTTGGTAAGCTTTGCAGTAAAATAAATGATTCTGGCAAGAATAGGAAAAACAAACGGAGAACAAAAACAAGTAATTGTGATTTTAGAGTTAATAAAAAGAATGCAATTATATAACAAAGGCAGAATTTTTATTTTTGTTTTGTGACATGCACAAACTAGAAATACTTCAGCACATCGTTCCCTTGTAACCATTTGTGATGTGTAGGCATAAAATGTTAGTGGTTAGCAAACGTATGCAGTGGGATAAACAGAGCGCAGGTAGTACTTAGGCAGACCACAGCGTCTCAGAAAGTGCAAATTAGTGAGGACCGCAGGCGACTACAGCTCAGCAAGCTTGGGCAGAGCAAGATTTTAGGAGGAAGAAGTGAAAGAGAGATAAGAAGACAGGCTCCTCTCAATCAGTAAATGCATGCATGGTGAAAACATGGGCAAAGAGAGAGGTCAGAGAGGCGGGAGTTCTTCGTGGCTGTCAGAGCTTCACCTTCACGACGAAAGCTGATGATCAGTCCCAGGAAAACGCTTTAAAATCAATGAAAGTGGCAAAAGCCATCAAGTAAGGTAATCCTAACCTGCCGTTTTAATGTTTAAAAGGCAACATATGTGCCAGAAAAGAGATGCCCCAGTGGAAAAACCTGCTTTGACCATATGGCTCCCCAGCTGGAATCAAAAGTTCAAAGAGGGAAGTGGTTACATAACCATCGCCATCTGACACCAACAAAAGGTAACTTCACGTTAGCTATCCTGTTGCACTGAGGCCAGGTTCACCTCAAAGGTCAAAGCAGGTTAGAAAGACAGCTGGCTCTACAGTTTGGTCCTGGCGTGGAAATTAATATATATATATATATATATTTTTTTACAACCAAACATGCCATTTAAAGTGTATAAACTGAGGCTGAACGGAGCTCAGCAGGGTTGCAGGAGAAGATGCATATTACAGTGAGACGTTTAGCAGCCACTCCACACGCACCAGTAAAATAAAGACAATACAAAAATTGACTGAAATAAACTGCAGTTTTTAATAAATCGCTATTCAAATCTTACAAAAGGCAGATAAAGCAACAACAGACACTCATTCCCTGTGGCTTCTTAAATAATGCCGTCATTCTGCCACTGTTCAAAAACACTGGCATAAAAGACCAGTTTACTGTCAACCAGCTGTATATAGAGGCCCTTTAGATGGGTGCTTGAGCTGAAACACAGGTTATAAAGGTTTACTGAGTTGAGTGCATAGCCTTAAATCATGCACAAATGTTTGCTAGTGACAAGATAAACACCTTTAACAGCCAATGCAGCATTTTTCCACTAAAGTGACAGTAAAAATCGTATGCATAGCTTTACAAGAGGCAACCATTGGCAGAAGTTAATGTAAGCAATCACAAAAATGAATTTGTTTAAAAAAAAGAAAAAAAAGCAACATGACAAGAAAAACAGCCTCGCTAACAGACATGTGCTGCTTGTCTAACTTATTCTTTTTTAATAACTTATTTATGCAAATGAAAAGCAAATAAACAGAGAACCGAACTGGTCGAGAGCTTCAGTGTATTAAATAAGCGACGTGAAGAACATCTTAGCCGAAACATTACATGATATGTACAGAGATGTCCATGTACAGCAAACGAGGCCCAAAAAAGCCTAAATCTGAACACAACTGTGTCCTCTTGATGCTGAGGCTTGTGTCAGAGATGAGGGTTGTGTTAAAGGAGCGATGACTTAATGTAGTGAGTACTACAAAAGCAGGTTTGGTTGAGGAGTAGCAGTTGTAGTTGGTAGTAGTAGTAACACCAGGGAGGTATGGGAGAGAGGAGTGTGAGAAAGCCCGAGGACGTTAAATGTCAAAGGCACTGAGGAAGACAAGACAGGAACAGGAAGCCCCGGACAGGAAGCGCATCATCAGTGAGTCAATAGCTTAAGCCGCGTGATCCAACTGACCAGTAGTGAGCGCTCTGCCGTCGTGCGCTTGGAGACGGGAGCTACCGGAGCCTTTTTCGTGTCTTCCTGGTAGGGGATGGTGGCACTGTTGTGGAGGTCTGAGTTGGAGTAGTAGCGGCTGCCCCGGATGTGGTCCACTCGGATGAGATGCCGTTCCCCTGCAGGCCTGTAGGGTGGAGACACCGAGGGGACCTCCTCAGCAATGGTGGGGATCCTCTCGTTACTCAGGTATCTGTACAGGAGATCCTCACCTAAAGCAAAGACACAATGACAGGTTATTCTAAAGTCTCTAAAAATGCTTTGCAAATCTTTTTTAAATATTTGACTTGTTTTCTTATTGAAATTAACTAAGCAGCAACTTAATGGGCTGAAAAAATAATGATGTGCGATAAAGTGTAGTTCCACTAGTGGCCACTTGAGGCTGCATCCAATTGTGAGTCAATAAATTTAAATGATAAGTTGCACACACCTTTCCTTCCCTGCGCCCAGGGCTTTGCGTAAGGATCAACCACTGACAGACAGGTGTCTGCAGGCATGGACAGCGGCCGGGGCTTACCTGTAGACAAAAGTTTCAGGCTTGTTAATTGTTCTGAAAACACATTTTCTGAGTTTCTGTCAGAGGAATATTTCTAAACCACTGCGATGAGAAAGTACTGACCACGCGAGGGTTTATGCTCCCTCATTCTGGGCTGGACCACCTTTGCTTCGATGGGACAGCCGGCGCTTTGCTTGTCAAAATCGGTGCAGTGTCCTCTGCTCTCCTTGTCCAGGAAGGAGTTAGGTGACTCAGAGCCCTTTGGTCTTTTACTGATGCTGGAGAAGGCGTCTGTTCTCGCCTCTCTGGACGGAGGAACAAATGTTCATTAACTTATCTCCACAGCATGAGGAGGTGGAGGATAAAACAGTCGTAGTGTACGGACGGGTGGGAGCTGAGTGGGCTGAAGACCAGCAGAAGAGAAAGTGCAGCAGGAGGGGGTGCGAGGTAAAGTGATCACGAGCCGGGACCACACTCATTATTCATCAGCTTTAAAGCTCTGAGTTAGGCTGTAGCAAAGGTTGACTGGGGGTGTCTGAATCCCTCACAGCGGGGGGAGCAGGTGGCCTCCAGCCTTCTTGTTTTAGTACTTTACTACTTTTAGAGCTGAAGTTTCCAGTAAATTAATAATCGGTGCACATGAAACAGGATGGCTTACCGCGGCGTGTACGGCATTAGAGGAGGAGGCGGGATGTACAAGTCCAGGATAGCCGGCTTCTCCTTTTTGGTTGATCCATTAGCTGAACTGGAAGGAGACTGGGTTCTAACGAGGGACGAATTATTCTGAAAGAATACAACACAAGCGTGAGTGCCTGATCTAATCTGGAGAATAAAGTCTTCTCATTCCACCTTATCTGACTGCATGTACAGATCAGTTTGTGTTTCTGCTTATTACTGTTTCGGCTAATAGTTTTTTTTCCTCAGCCTTAAATTAAGACTTAATCTGACTTGCTGGCTAACGGGAGGAGTTTCCCAGATGTGGTGAGACATTTAAGTTCCTGTATGTCGGGCCTTCTTGTTTGAGGCATGGAAAGCTTCTGAGTGTAGTCCAAAATAGCCTGAGACACTTACCACAGTTATGTTTCCCCAACATCGTCCTTGAGTGTTACTCTGCTATTCTCATCAGGGAAAAATTACACATCTGCTGATACAGCATTGTAAATGTGATATATGGCAAACTAAACATCCGACTGGGGATCTCGTGAAACACTGCTCTCTGCGCTTCTCCAAATAGCTCAAATAGTACAAATTATATACTATTACAAAACCAGTGTCATTCATTCTCGAGTCACACCGTATGATTTGTCTCTGTTTGGCTCTTCGGAGCCTTGCTATCGCAAATAAACTGAGACGCCTGGCTCTGATGGGCCTGGCTCCGATGGGCCTGGCTCCGATGGGCCTGGCTCCGATGGGCCTGGCTCCGATGGGCCTGGCTCCGATGGGCCTGGCTCTGATGGGCCTGGCTCCGTGTTAAAAGAAGATGCTGGTGGATGTGTAGACATTGGTCACCTTTGTGCACAGAGCCTCTTTCGTTGATTTGAGGAACCCACTCCTAACTGATATAATCTCATCCTGTCTTCTCCGGCTATAAAAGAGGCTGCGCACACGATGACGCGGTGCCAGAGCTTCAGTCTTGGTATCTACGTTTATGACAGGCTTGCAGCCTCCTCCTCTGTCAGTGGGGACTCACCTAATTTAGCGTAATGTGTTCATTTGATTATGAATCAGCTCACACATTCCCTCACAGGCTCGATATTTATCCCATTTCCCTTTAAGCTTTCTTTAACACAAACAAATGATTGTGTGTCTGTTGTTTGCTTTAAACCATGACGTTGGGCCGTCTAATAAACTAACCATTCTGAAACACTAAAGCTCGGAAGCTTTATCTCATAGACTGAATAACATCTTGGGACTTTGTTTGCCTCTTTTGTTGTGCAAGAAAAGCTGAATGCTATATTCACTTGAGCCAGCAGCACTCTTTCAGGGTGGCCCTGTCTGGACTTGCTGCTTTGGAACCAACTCCCTAAAAAGCTGGTAATTGTTTGACAATGATTAGACGAGACAATGATGAAAGGAAGCGTGCATGCAGGTGTGCATGTACCTGAGGTACTGGGGGCTTCCAGCGCATGTTCTTCAGTGGGGCAGGGGTGAAACCTGTTGTGCCCGTGGGCCTCTTCTTCAGGAGTAGAACCACACCTTTAGGGTCCTCCCTCAGTTTAAAAACCAGGTTTTTTAGCTGCCAGCCCACCTGGTTAACAGGAAGCGAATGCACATGATGCTCATGCTTTTGATTAAAGATTTCCAGTATGTATTTAACTTCCCACACAATCTGGGATTCTTACCACAGTCTGATGGTTGACCTGGATCACCTCGTCCCCAGCGTGGATCTTCCTCGTCAGGTCTGCGGGCGACTAAACATAATACATAAACAGCCAAGGTCAAAACCAGATAGACCGCTTTTATTGAACTATTCTCAAAATGCTGTGGAAACTGGGCGGCGCTCTGGTACCACTCGTGGCTGATTTCTGCACCAGATGGACACTCAAAGATCAGAATCGTGAGAAAAAGCCTCTCAGTGTGTGTGACTATCAGCAGAATTGTTTTTCATGTCACGAAGATGCCAAACGAGATAAACTGGTCATTATAAACGATGATTCAGGTTGTGATTCAGGAGTGGGGACTGGAGGCGTGAGGATCCAACGGTGGCTGTGATGCACGTGTGTTAGTCACTGACTGAGTGTGTAAGTGTGGTGAAAAGGTAAAACTTGTTTGTGTGGAGTGCAGAAAGAAACTATCCCCTTTGCACATGAGCAGCTCTGAACTCCCTCACATGATGTTACTCAGGGTGCCCTCAGAGAGGAGGATGAAGAGGAGGAGGATGAAACTTACAAAAGCTTGTTTAAGAGTACTGGCAGCGAATGAATGAATTTCAGCACTGAAACTGGATAAAATTGGCTCCTGTCCTACTTACATGTTCTGTGGTTCCAGTGATGACATGCAACCCATCATAAGTAGACTTGATGTACATTCCCTGGGTTTAAAAAGAAAAGAAAAATGGTGGATAACAGCGTATTACCAGTTCACACATCGAATACATTCCCAGACAGACAACCCAAGAAGCCGACCACAAGTTCGAGGTTCAAAAAAAAGAGGAAAACAAAAAAATGTTCAAGAATCATTCCTCACCAGACCCTCGCCTGGATTGATGTTGGTCAACTGGACTTCTTCCAAACAAGCCGACTGGCTCATCAGGGGGTCAGAGGTGGTTCTCACGGTCTGATCACAGATGGTGTTCAAAATCTTTGACTGCAGAAGAGAACGCAGTTAGGTTACATTCCTCCTTTTCATACTATATGCAAAGACCTGTGTGCCTGACATTAACCTCACTACTGTGAGGTTTAATGCTCTGCGAGGGGTCATTAATGTGCTTTTAAGTGGAGCGACCTCAACGCATAGGACTGAAATCAGTCCTTTAAACACACCTCTTCTATGTTCCTTTCTTGGTTAATGGCAAATACTATAATTTCTCATCATTAGAGGGTTTTATCGTATATACTTTATGTAGAGTTGATCTTGAGGAGTATAAAGGCAAGAAATAAAAATAAATCGGACTCGTGCCAAATAAAGAATAGAAAAAAAAGCTGGTGACAAAGAGGAGCAATGAAAGAAAAGTGAAGAAAAAAGCTTTTAAACAAAGACGTCTGTAATATGAATTTCAAAGAAAGATAGAAAATGGTAGAGGAAGCCCAGTGTTAGCCCACAGAGTCTGGAGAGTGTCAACAACAGGAAACACTGATTGATGGCAGGGCCATAATAGACCCACCTCCTCCTCTGGTCTTCTTGTACACCCGCCTGCTCTATTCACTCAAAAATCTGACCTTGCTGCTGAAAGCAAGTCTGACACAATGCCCAATTAAAAAGACTTAAAGGCCCATTCCCCACAATACTGGAACTTCCAGGTCAGTTCTTTGTTTGCAAAGAGATGCAGAGTACTCACAACTTCCAGGATCCTTTCTTCCATCTCATAAACACTGCAGTCCTGTTGCAGAGAATAGAAACAGGGAAGAGGAAGAAGTTAGTCGATGGCTCGAGAGCGAAAAAGCAAAAGCATGAAGCAGGGTTTGGGTAAATGGGATATAATCAGAATCCTACATATAGAACTGAGAAAAATGAAAAAAGCCACAAATAAACAGCTTTTAGCTTTAAATGACCGCTTTGCTTAAATTATGTGGATGCTTTAATTACATAACACCCTTTGTGGTTCAGTTTACTTATACTGGAATGTAAATACCATAAGAACAGTCATACAGTAACTATGCGCAGATGACATGGTGAGAAACAGTCGGGAAAACATGTCATCGTGCTCAGAAAACCCTCTTCCAAATAGTCTGCTGGCAGAGAGCAAATATTTGGACGCACGGCCGCTTTCTTCGTTGCGACTGGGTGGGCTAGTGGAGGAGGGGAGGTCCTCTGAAGACAAAGCTGTGATCTTTGCAGATTTTATCAGCAGCTCCTTCACCCAGTCAGCCCAGTCAGCTGGGAAACTGTCCACTGGCCCTCTCCAAGTGTCAGCTAGACAGGACACAGCTGTGGCAACAGCCCCACTGACAACTGTGTCGCTGGCGGGGAAAGAAGGGGGGGGGGGGTCAGTCTAGAGTAACCCCCCGAGGGATAGCATCCAACAAATCACAGGTGACATGCTTCTGTCAAAACCACAGAGCACAAAGGTATCAGTGTGAGGCTCGTTCCCCCAGAACGCTCACAAGCTACAAACCTGTGGATGGAAAATAAAGGAAAACTGTTGTGATGTGCACAAAGCCAGCTCTGTTGCTCTTTGTAAATGCATTGTACAGACAGCAAATAGGGGGGTCAGCCATGTTTTTCCATATTTCCATAGCTTGCACATTCCACTGGGATAAAGCGGGGCATTTGTTTTCAAAACCATTGGCTTGTTTGCACTAACGAGATTTGCGCGACCGTCTGTGGCCGTGAGCGATGGCTTCGCATCAAAGCAGAATGCATGCAGTGCTCCCTAAATATTCCCTTCGATCTGCGTTTTACCGTCTGTTTGAAGGATGAAACTCATTCGGTGAAGGTTCATACATGCGGCTGCCATGTTTCCCTTACTTTGGGGAGGAAAATGAAAAAACAGTATAAACACGAGGTAGGAATAAATGCAATTATAATACATTTCCTGTGACATATATTGGTCCCCAAAAAAATCATGTTTCCAAACAATCTAATTCCAGCCAGGAATATATGGCGGTTTCAGCAAGAATTTAGCTGCTCTTCCATAAACAAACAGCTGCATATTTCTTTTACAGACATGTTTGGATCGCTGCTCTCTTAACTGAGCCAAGAAGGATGAACTAAAAATACATATTTCAACGTTTAGAGGTCATGAAACAAAACAGCATGTCATTATCAGCTGGCACGACTCCCATCAAGCTTTAACATTTACAGAACTTCTCCATAGTATCAGATCATGAGAAAACGATATCATAGACTTAGACTCCTGGCTTTATTTCTCATTTCTGAGAACTGTTTGTGCTTCCAAAGTAATCCCACATCTTTGTCAGGACCAAAGTAGTCACAATAGACGAGGGCGAGATGAGAAAGAAAGCACTGCGGCTGAGGACAATTTCCTGGGTGTACTGATCCCTGACATTATGGACTTGATCTCACAACCAGTGTGGATCAGATGACTCTCTGGGTGCAGCTCTCTGGGCCTTTGATCAGCCACCAGAGAAGATTTGCATGGTCGGGCAGTGAGGTGCATGGCTGAGAGTGGAGCGCTGGCACGGTGCCGAGCCTGGACTGACTTCACACCTGCAGGAAACCAAGGCCACGGACTGCAGCATGTCACACCTGGGCTTCTCACGTGATGACAACGATGGACTTTATCGTTTGCAGAGAGTTGAACTTCCTTCGTCATCCAGCGGGAAGCGTAAACTAAAGACACGCGGGATTGATGAAAAATGCATACTTTGACAGAGAGTGACCTCCACGCTGACGGGTCAGCCAAGAAGGACGATGCATCCAGTGTTTTATGGCCTTGTCCCATTGTGTGTGCAAACACAGGCTTCATTCAGGCAGAACACATAAAGTGCGATCTCAAAAGCCCCGATTTCTGGGCAAACCTCACGCCGTCCTCCCCCATCATAAAACTAATCACCGTGGCAGACTCCTGTGCAACTCATTTTATTAACCAGTGCTTTCCATGCTAGCCCACTTGCTCTAAAGAAACAAGGAATCCAAACGATTCAGACAAATCGGAAATGAAACGAGGATTTCTCTGAGCCTGTGTGCTTTTTTATAAACTCGATCATGGGATTAGTTGGAAATCGCCCATCCTCATCAGCTGCTGCGAGCTGGCTTAAAACTAGCAAGTCGAACGGCATGTCTCTCCAGCTGCGAGAGGAAGCTAATCTCTCAAGCCTTGCAAGAACCTTTCAGCACCTATCAGAAGTTTATTCTCCACCATAACCTCTCCACTTCACATGGCAGTGTGAGAAATGGATACCCCCACTCCTCCTGGATGACCATGACCGATACACCCACAGTAAATCACCAGAGGCGCTGAAATCCCAGACTCTGGCGAGGAAATAGGCACTCTGGGAAAGGAATTTATTTTGATGCAATAACCCTCTGAAAAAAATGACACCTGCACTCTCAGGAGCCACTTTCGCTGGCAGCGTAAAATGAGTTTCTTATCGGGATAACCCTTGAGGGATAAAAGACAAGCGGATGAATTGATAGGAAAGAAAACCCAGTCAAAAAAAGTCTTCCCCATATGCATGAGCAACCACTACTGGTTTCATGAAACTGGCAGAAGCAGGAATAACTATACTGATGCAATTCAAGAGCAACCCTCTGCAGAAATATAAAAGGGTGGTTGCCGGTGCTCTGCGCTATCTGTTAGCCATCTTTCCAGCAGTCTGAAGGACCACCTCCTCAATCCTTCCACTAAACCTACACACAGGAAATGCTTCCAGACGGTTTGGTTTCCCACTGTGAGCATCTCGGAGAAGCAAAAACAGGAACCACATGGCCCGAAGGAGTACAGCAGCCCGGGGAATGTTGGCAGCCACCTCTAAAAGAGCGCTAGTGGGTTTTATGAAACTGGAAGCACAAAAGCAACATTTACCATTAAACGTCCCCACACCGAGGGGGTCTCCTCATTAGCCAGCACGTGGGGGAAAAGATCCCAAGAAAAACAGCAGCATTTGCAATAATGTGCTGAGACTGCTGGCTTCAGGCTCATGTCATGGCTGCCAGACCACATTTCCCATAACACTCTTCTCCTACACATCTGTGCCCCTGAGCTGGTATGTGCTCAGTGGAAAAAAGCTATTGTGTGTGTGTGTTTCTGCTGAACTAACTAGCATGCAGACCTGCTGAACTGTGGTGGTGAGCTCCAGGCACAGCTGAATGATCTTGTTCTTGGTGGCTGTGAAGTCACTGATCCCTGTAAGAGGCGTCCTGCGAGCAGACAAAGGAGGAAAGAGAGAACATTGGAAACAAGCGATGGACTGCAGAGATGAGCTCAAGTTTATTGTACTCGCTCAGATTGCTGTGTTTGGCCACCGACAGGCTTGTTACTCGTTTCTCAAGTATGCAACCATTCTGGTGCCAGCTTGTACTTTTCTGTCTTTTTCTCAACTCACTCTATCTGAAACATGTGCTTCAAAAACCAGTTTGTAGTCCTTGGAATATGTCTGACTATATTACAAATCTTGAAACAAATAGCACTTACTGGCCAGTAGCACAAAAAAATAAGGATTACTTTATTTGTGTGCCAGAAATACGTCTCTATATATTTTATTGTTAATAAACAAGAAACTTGATGCAAAATCATTAAACTGCCGTCTGACCAGAAACAGATCTAATACCAAATGTGCAAAGACTTGTTTGCTGAGCTAATGTGCTGTACAAATACATTATTATTAGAGTCAGAGAAGCCTAATGACCTACAAACCTGAACCATAAATTTTCTTTGGCTCTGCTTGCACTTCAGCATCACAACAACCATTTAAACAATGACATCAATGCACCACTTTAGCCAAGCCTGTCATAAAAAGGAGAAGCTTAATTTGAGCCAGCTAACACTTAATCCTGGCAACCTGCTTAATATGCTCGGCTTTTATGGCGTAATGTGTTTTGGAGCAGGTCAACAGGAGCGCACAGGACACTCTGCCAGCTGGATATAACGATAAGCTGACATGCAAAAGGTCTTTATAATGCTGAAAACGAACTCTTATGTCTGATCATAAACAGACTCGTTTTTTGAATATCAAATTGCATCTTTATTTCAAACTAGTGTGATCGAACGTGACACTTCCGCCTCTCATTAAGGCCTTGACAAAGTGTTACCTGTCGAGCCACGCCAGGAGGCTCTTTGCAGCACCGATCAGCTCCACCACGGAGGTAAGAAAATCGTTAGGTGGCTTTCGCGAGGCGCTTCCATCGTAGGCGGGGCTTTTCCTGCGGTCGGCCGTGGCCATGTGCAGACTGTTGGTGGCAGCTCTCATCCTCACTACCAGATTCTTCAAGTTATCTGACTCCACTCCGTAGTTCTGAAACAGCAAATTAAACATAACAGAACGGTTTAAGAGCACACTCATCATCAATCCTTCTACATAGTCTACCTGCGAGGCTTATGGTCCCACCCTGTCAAAACAAGTTGTGTCCCGTCCACTGAAAGGCTGTAATCATTGATTTGACAGATATGCTTTGAGTTCACTTGTCTGTGAACATCGTGAACAAGACATCACTCCCACCCAGCTCTAGATTTGTTCTGGGGTGTGAGTACTTGTGCCATCACCTGATTCTTATCAAGCGGTGTGAAGTTTTCATTCCTAAGTCTAAGCTGTTTCCTGCATACATTCCTCTTATTTAGAAGAGGAATGTATGCCGGTCTCAAAGATCAGGGAGTACACTATAAACCAGCTGTGAAGTGAGCTGCTGCAGGAAACCTGGGCAGCAACAGAATTCACCTTTTATCAGAGTCGGCAGTGTTTAAACTTTTGCATTCTTGCAGCTGAGAAATTGGAATAATGTGTTTTTTCCATATGTACGCAGTGGAAGGGCAGCCTGGCTCTTGTCCTGGTAAATATCAGCTTACAGGATGTTGCATCGCTGCCAGCAAACGCTGCACTCTGAGTGACATGCCAGGAGCTAAATATGCTTTGCAAGGAGTAACACGGCACGTGTTTGGCAACCAACAAACGAGATCTGCAAGTGGTTAGCGTCTCCTTTTATTCCACCGCCCCTCGCCAACATGGGCTCAAAAACATATATTTGACCAGTTTTAGTCTCCGGGGACACACTGGAATAATCAGACTAGTCAAACAGTAGCTGAAGGCAGCATTATTCACGCCACACTTGGCATGAAATGGTTTGTTGAAACACCATTAAGGAAATGCAAACATGATCAAGGAATATGTGAAAAAAGAGAGAAAAGTCACTTGGTGGTTTTATTCTCATTCGGTGTAACTTTAGCACCAAGGCAGCGTGGCTTTTTCATTAGCAGGCTAATCACACCGTCGCAGCGGCTCTGACTGGCCCACAGATGTCCGCTGAGCTAAAAACCACGTCTGAGCAAAATCTGCGTTTTCACTCAACCCATTTTTCATCCTCACAACATTTCAAGTCAAATTTACATTCTTGCAGTGTCCTTTTTCACCACACCAAGCTAAACAAAAACCAAGATGGCAGATTTTATTTTTGAAGTAAGGCCTTTCTGGGGCTCTTTGAAGACGTTATTCGCTGACTTTAGGCTCCTCAGGAGAAATCAAGAACGGTTATCACAACACGGTGCTTCCTCCCCTCAGACTTGACTATAAAGGACATATCTTTAAGCAATAGTACAAACATTTGCAGCAGGCCCATGATGAAGCCGTGTTCAATGGCTGCAGCTAATGCTTATGTGATGATAGAAGTGTTGACTTTCAGCACCGACTCTGCAGAAAGCATCAAGGCTCGTGAGAAGACCAGTAAAATGAATTGATGTGTTCTTTCTTTGTCTCTAGACAGCAGTTTGGTCTTGATCTCCTTTGCACGGATGGAGGACGAGTACGAATGCTTCCTAAAGGTTTGCAGCGCTGTATGTTAGCTCATCTTTCATCATGATTTAAGTTTGTAACTATTAACGAGACAAAGATGTGCACACATGCATAAACATTTAAAAAGCGAGAGCAAAGCCTTGCAGCAAAGGGCCTCTACGTCAACAGGAAGTGTCTGACCTCCCAGTAAATTAAAAAAAAGAAAAAAAAAAGGGGAGAAAGTGGGTGAAAGTGTGAGAGTGTGTGGGGGTTTCGGGTGCTGCTGGGCTGCGTTCCTGTGAGTAGTAGTGACCTTGAGTAAAAGCTAATTGAATCGGGGGCCTCACTTCCTCCCATGAGCCCAGTGGAAGGTTGAGGCCCGCTTCTTAATAGGGAAACCCCAAACGGACAAAAAACATTATACTTCAAGGCTTCAATCAGGGGTGAAAGGTTAAGGACAGTGCACCAACTACCAAAGCACAAACTGGCAGCATGTTTTACCGTAAATCTTAGAGCAAAAGCACTTGAGATTCCACTTTGTCAATGCAAAAGATTCCAGGGATGAATCCAAATCTGGGCCTGGTTACTGGGATAGTGCAACACATGGTGCAAATTTTATGATAAATAAATCCAATAAAAAAAACCCCAATGAATACGTGCTGAATGCTTCCATCTGTTCAGTGCGGTGACTACAGGTAGAGCACTGATAGGAGGCAGGAGCTTATCGTGCATTGATGGAAAAACTGTCAAAAACTGTGTCAAAGGGAAGAGATTAACATATTTTGCATATCACTCACAATTAAACTGATAAATAGACAGGTAGGACATGAGATTAGATACTTCAGCGTCCTTCCTGTAGATTGTGTATATTAATAGCTCAGTTCATGTGACTCTATTCCAATGCAAAGAAGCTAAGGAACGATAATAAGATCCAAGCTAAGCGCACGTACACTTGCTTTATTAAGAATGCACGAGAACTCAAATGTGGCTTTTGTGCGCTAAGAAAAAAAAAAAAAAGTAAAAGTAGCTCCAAATCTATTCTACCCACAATTTTCCATTCCACCTCATGCAGTAGAAGATTTAACATTTAAATAGCTTTGAGCAAAAATAACCATGCCACAAATGATTAATGTAAAGTGTTTTAAGAGCGCACAGAAATGCTGACACTGATCAAAACGCGGGGACCACAAGCTTGGACTTTTATGGCACAGGAAGTGATAAAACTCCAAATCGATCCCATCTGCTGGAGAACCTGTTTCTCTTTCAGCTGGAGCGCGGAAGGTTTCATCACTCTTTACTCGCCTGCAGGTCTCAGCCAGACACATTTTAGCTGGAAGCTGTTCTGGGATCTGTGGTGATGGACAGCAGATCAGCGTGACTCAAAGTGAGCAAGAGGAGCCAAACATGGGATTTTGATACTGAACCGGGAGAGATTCAGCATGGAATTAGGAGTGAAGATGATTGCAGGAGTAAGCACGAAACCAACTTTTCATTTCCTTTGAGACTGATGAACAAACAGCTTAAGTACATATGTATTTGGTGCACATATAGCGAGAAAGGAGGAGGAGCTTCTTATTTTATCTGTCAAACACATCTAACTGCCACTGCTAGCTACATGTTGCCCATTAGGATCAGCTTCTGTTATCTCCCACATCTACAAACTGCCACACAGCTGTGACACCTGTGACCTGCTCTTCTCCAGTGTCCTCAGGCTGCTTCATGTGTCGCGATGCGTCCACACCCTGCTGAGATGTGTGGGAAACGATGAGCTCTTCTGCATCGCTAGTTCCTTTAGCTGCCAGACCAGAAACTACCAGTTGAGTTTTTAGTGAATGAGAGCGAGGGGGGAGGGTCAGGGACCAACAGAGCCTTCCTGAGGTACAGCCTATAAAATCCTCACATAGATTCAACCAGAAACAGATCTACTGACCAGAGCGCATAGCAGGTCGACAGCCTCCAGCACCAGCTCCTGGTGGCCAATCCTGGCAACGCCGAGCTCTTCCAGGTCCTGATGTGTGATCTTCAGCAGCTGCTCGCCACTGATCTTCTCCCGCTCAAAGTTGCTAACGTACTGCTGCAAGCTGTCATCCAAACCTACAACACACACAAGAAGGAAAAGGGAAAAAAAAAAAACAGCAAATGAGGATAATCTTACCAAAGTATGTTGATGTCATTCACAAACCTTTTTGTCGCCATGCAAAACAAAACCACAAAAATCAGGTGATGTCAGGTTTTTTAGCACGTTCCAAGTGTGCGTGTGCACTGTCCAGATAAGGAGCAGGTGGGATGGCTATCTTTGCTAGATAAACAAACCATAAACAGAGTAACGGTTGAGAGCGCTCAGTCTGTTAGACTGGTTAAACAATGGGTGGCTGTATTTGTGTGTATGCATGTTAGGTCTATGTGGGTGTGGGTGTTTGCAATAAGTGCGTCCGCATCATGGGTGTCCCCTTGCTTCTATTCCAAACTCCACTAACAAATGACTTGGACTGTGACACCAACTGCTACAGTCACTGAACTTACAAGGATGCAGCTCACACAGCCTCCTCTCACACTGCATATGATTTCAAAGCTGTGCATTATAATAAACAAATGCACAAAACATGCCCTCCCTATGCATGCAATGCACCCCTCAGGGGACCAGAAAGTAAAGTTCAAACAACAGAGGAGAAAATGAGCCTTTGTGTATTTTGTGAGTGTGTGTAGCTGTGGGTGTGGAAGTAAACGCCATCGCCTCTCGCCATCAAAGAGCGTACACAGAGGCGGCAGCTGCAGCTACATGGCCCTGCGCCCCGATTCCCTCTGAAAGACCCGTCAGCTGCAAGACTCTCCCACTCTTTCAGACCTCAGCACATGCACGAAGCACAACTGACATTACTTAGCGTGGTGCATGATTAGGTGATATATTTTAAGTGGGGCATCCAAGTTCAAAAGCGACTTGACAATTTTAGCCTGGCCACGTGCGACATCTGCAGATGGGTCCTTATCAAACGTAGAGGTATGAGTGAAGTCCTGTGGGTTTATTCTGTGGTTGCTTTTGTCTTTAAATGGCACCTCATATGTTTATGTCCCTGTGGGGCTCAGTTCGTGCACCTGTTGCCGAGAGTTTGCATAAAGCAAAGACAAAGGTGTGCATGTGACAGTCACTCCTGACCAAACAATACTGAATTGCATGCAAATACTTGTAGCATGCATTCTGCATTAAAACGCATTAAAGCATGAATACAAGCACAACAGTTTAAAAAAGCCATAAAACATATTTTCAGAGTTATGGACTCAGACTGAAATTAAACCATTTTGGTGTTGTGGGCAGGGCTCAGTTTAAAAAGTTCCAGCCACCAATCAGACGACTGTCGTCAGGTGACTCAGCGAGCTCTGCAGCCACAGAGTTCCCATGAGGTAAATACTGTCAGGAGACCTCAGGACATTTTTATAATCACTTCTCATGATGTTTTTTTTAAAGTTATGTCAAACTCTTTAACACCTGTTGCATGTTTCATGGTAGCATTCGACTTTAGAGCGAATCTTTCTGTTCACATGCCTATAAAAGAGCACCTTTCAGACACATTAAAACCTCATTATGGTATCAAAGTTCCCTCTGACAGCAATTTTAATCCTTCAGAAAATATAATCCATGTGTGAGAGCTCAAGTCGTCTCCACTGAATCACAGAGAAAATCCATCACGACTCGTTAACCATTAGCCTCCATACAAGTCAGGTCCAGTTAGGCTCATTACATTTTTCTCATTCCTCGGCATGCTAATCTTAGGCAAGACTTTCAGAGAATTTTTAGGCTTAACCCTCGACTGGCCGGTGTTCTGCGAGGGAATCCACTTCGCATTGTAGGAAAGGGGCTGAGCACTGGCCTGAGCCCACACTGACATGAACACAAGCCAAGCACAAACACAGGGCCAGTCACTTAATGCGATTAGATGAAAACAAAGTCGTGGGTCTGGACGGGGCAAAGTCTCCCTTTCCTGCTGTGTTAAAAAGGCATTTCCTGTGGAATGGTGCCACCGTCCTTCCACCAACAAGGGAAAGTTGTGGTTTAGGCTACAAAAAGAGTTGAAGGGGCTCCAATTGCAGGATCTTAACTGTTTGAAAAACACAGAGTAGATATCAGAAAACACTCTGGAATTAATTGATTGACTAACTGATGAGGGGCTATCCTCTCCTTTAGCTTGTTTTCACTTTCATTCTTTGGCAAGAATTTTCCTAGAAGTTAGAGCTGTAGGCATCAGGAAAATCACTCCGTGATGTTCTGGCTTAGGTTTAAAATGTTTTTATTTGTGCTAAATACAGAAAGGGGACATTTCCCCCCTCTGACACTTAAAAAAATAAAAACAGTGAGGCTTATAAAACATTTATTGTGCCTCAATCAATGGCTGTTAGGGCGTGTGTATGTGTGTGCGAGACTATCAATTTTCATTAAAGGGCAGAGAAACCAGTAAAAGAGATAGAGTGTCACGTTATTGTGAATTGAGTAAAGGGGGAAGCAGAGGGGAGGAGTGTGTGAATGCTTTTGAAAAGCCTGCACAGGATGAAATGCTGTGGAGGTTTATGGACTCTGAGAACCGCTTGGCAAATGTCCTCAAACCAGAGCGAGTGCATGTAAACCGGGAAGCAAAGCACCAAAACACCAGACAATCACTTACCTCCTTCTATTTACATCATCAAAAAGTCTAAATTACTGTGTGCATTTTGACAGCTGGTTCGTGCTTCATCATTCTTTAGCTCAAAGTTGTCCAGTGTGAGATGTGACAATCTGCTGTTTTCCACTTCATATCAGTGTAAATGCATTTTGCAGGCTAACTTAGCATTCTGAATACTTTAGCTTAAGCTGTGAAATAATAAATCTCACTTTTCTAAAAGTAAACTGAGTTTGCTTGTCAAAGTTCTCACATTTCAAAATCTGAACCAAAATCTCGCAGCACTAAGAACTCCTTCATCCTGAGTCTGCAAATAAGTGCTTCATTCCCAGCCCACAGAGGCTCGATCATCCAGGTAAGGAAATCCCAAAAAGTTGATTCTGTTCATCCGGGAACAATCAGAGAGAAGGTGTGAGAGTACCAGTGTCACAAAGAGTTTAAAAAGGAAGAATGGAGAAGACAGACTGTAATCACTGACAGTGCAGAAGATGACTGACAAATGCCAGGGTTAGAGGTTAGAGGTTAGGGGATCTGGCTGTGCCTAATGTGGCACCTGCTGTTCAATGTGGGGTCTCACCACCACACACTGTTTCGGTAAACAGTGATTATGTGCCAAACAGGTTAGCAGCAAAGGTTTAGCAGTACAATGGATAAACCTTCAGGACAGCAGGACAAGAGCTGGACAATCTGGACAACATAAATGGAACTAGACCCGCCTAGTGGCCTTTAAGCTCTGCAGCCTACTTAAAGCCTGTGTAAGCACACAGTTCTGGCAATATAAACAGAGCACATCCTTTTGCAAAAGGTTAGTTTATTCTTATCCTAATCTCAACAATTGGCTGTTTTTTTGTCTAAAGCACAAAAGAGCCCAGGACTCTGTATTTGTGATGAACAACATTAAACAACAGCAAACAGGATTGAACAGGATTTCTGAAACAAGTTCACATCTTTGTCCCAAGGAAAAAAAAAACAGATCAGTTCAGATCCATAATGCTCTTCAGTGCAGCTTTTGGTTGCCAACTTTTCGTTCTCAGGGGTTTGATTACATTAGTAAAAGAGCACGCAGTCTTTCTCCCCCAACAGAAAGAAACAAACAATCTCCCTCCCCCATCTTTCAACCCCTCCCTGTGCTCCCAGTGGGAGCACTTGCCACCATGTAACACTAACACACACACACACACACACCAGTATCCCCACAGGGGTGGCCACTGGGAAAGCTACTGGGTGTAGAATAGCTAAGCCACTGTAACTCCGCTGTCTTTATTTGTCAGCCGGGCCTCTGAACCTGTGGGGAACGGTCAGGAATTTGATTCATTGTTCTCTGCAGAGCAGCTCCATTGTGGGAACTTGCAGCGCTTTGGCACAATGGTCTCTGGCAGGACCAGGCCGTGCAGTAATTAAAAAGAAAGAAAAAGCTCCTCTCGACTACACAGCTAAGCTATCCTGTAATGCATGACTTCACAGGACAACAACAAAGCCTGTACACACACTGGGAGCTGGGGATAGAAGTTACACAATGATCTCCGTCTCTATTGCGCCTGTTGTCTCTTCTTCTGCAGACAGTACAAAATGTTAATATTAATATAAATAATAATATTAATCTGAATATATATTAGATGCACGTTTTCCTTCAGTGCTAAAACCTAACAGGCTAATTCATTCCTGGGATTTCCTATCTTCTGATAGCATCGATTATACAAGCCGGTATAATCCATGCTTTAATCTTATCATCACTTCCTCCAGCTAACAGAGTGTTTCACTTTATGTACCCTAATCTTAAAGACAGACAACTACAAACTGGCAGCTACATGTCCCAAGTGTGCTTCGTAAGGGAGAAAAGCAGCTGAGGCTGGCCCCTCCACAGAAGACAAAAGCAGCCCTGTCTCTTACCGGGTGATGGACGATGACTGATGAGAGCTGAAGGGTCAGAGTTCAGGGGGCTGTCGTGGCTGAAGCGCATTCAGCGAGCACGAGTGCCAGCCCCCTTAGGTTCAGTTAATCCTCACCTCTAGCACAGCAGACCGAGTCACGTGACTGCTACCTTTTTAGATTTCTAAGGTTGAATGAGCTGGAAGGGAAGGAGGATGTTGGACAGCTCAGTTAATATCGACTAAGGTCTGGAGGTGATGGAGGTCTGGGCGGAGGAGAAGAGGAGGTTTGGAGAGGTATTTTTGGTCGGGCTGTTATGTGATGACTTCTGGTCACAATGACATCAGAAGACAGAAGAGAACAAGAAACAGGGCAAAGAGATAAGCACACTGCTGCGGGCGCATGAGTACGAGAGTCTTTGTAAACCTGCAGCAACAAAAACACTTGTTGCCCAATTTAGAGGCGTGGGATAAGACTCTGAAACTGACTGGGTCACCGAGTTTAAACCTAAAAATTCCTTCCTTGTATACGGTTACTCAACGCCACACGTGGAACCTCTAACAGCTGCATACAGTAGGCCTATATGCAGGTAATATTAGGGATTCTTGGGCAGTTTGAGTGAGCTACACCTGCACCTGCGCTGAACATCATTTTTGGGTTTAGATTAGATTAGACATCTTAGATCTGAAGCTTTGAGAAGTGACGGGGACTATCCAGTTAATCCTGATTATTCCGATTAAGCTCAGGCAATTGGATGAATAGACTGGCTATCTGTGAATGGCCAGGTTCATTATCTGTTGGTGATTTACTCTGCAATATTTAAGTGATTAAGAAAGGACAGTAAGCAGTCACTGATTGGTGGATTTTTCCCATCAGTCATTATTATGAACATGTAGGACAGGCAGCAACATGGAAGTCTCCATTCTTGTGTTCAACAACTTTCTGAGTCAATAAGCTATCCTGTATTATTGCAGTGTGTTTCAGCTGTATTACACTCTTTTAATTTTCAGTGCATGCAAGACATCTTTAATCGTGCTCGTGTCAGAAAAGTTAGCTAATCAAATGTTTGCTAGATGCACTTTTGCAGTTGTTTGTAAGTCACGAGACTTTCTAGGAAGATCAAATTTGTGTTCAGGAACCATTTTATGTGACCTTTTTATTGATTAATGAACAAAACGCTGGTTCTAGAGCTCATTTCTTATCCTGCAGAAGTAACGGGCTGCACACCAAACTGCTCACGTCACAGGTTTAGAATGAGGACACCGGACTGCATCAGCCCAGATACCTTAAATTCATCATGCAACACATGAGACAGAATGTAGTAGATGATAAATCAGGAAAGAGTTTTCTATCATTCTAATAAGGCTCAGGTCTGTGTGCGTGGAAAAGACGTCGTGTGGCTGTGCCACAGACTCATGCGTTTCATTTTTTTGTCGTTGCAATAATCTCATAAATATTTTCTTGCTTTGTAAGAAACGATCTGACTGTAACTCCACCGTACATGGAAAACGTGTTCATATCTGTCTGCCTGTCCTCATGCTGGGATCCGTTTTGGCCCAGTCTGCTGTTTGTTTGCTGGGTTTGCAACAAAAACCATTTGGAGCAACAAAATCTGCGTCTTGTTCCTGTGAGTAATCAGCTACATGCGTTTCTGTCCTGGGTGATTTCTTTTGGAGCTATGCTAATGAACAAGGGTGCAAAATCAATCAATAAATAAATATGGGTGCATGGCAGAAGGTTCATCAGGCTTATAAAAGCAGATAAACTGCTTGTCTCTTGAGAAAAAGATACGAGGTAATAGTTTACGCAGGTAAGCGAAGGAGTTGGAGCAATAACCTCTCAGGCCAACATAAATACCCATCGCTCTCCAGTCGGCCGCCTGGCCACGCTGCAGCTCGTTACCGCAGGATAAACACGTTCTAAAGAAAGCAACAAAGACCTCAGAAATATCTCAAGCCGCCCCCACCTCTCTCCTGTTCCTGCCTCTCCGCCCACCACAATATTTCGTCTTCCTGGCCCCACCAAGGCTCATATTGTTGTGCTTAACCTGTTGACAAACATCAAAACATAGTCACAAAGCTTTAAAGTCACAACACAATTGCCGATTTTATCATTTAAGAGCGGAGTGTTGTAGTTTTGATCGCAGCAGGTGATCAATCAGACAGAAACGAGGACGCTCACTCCGTGAAGCGCTGTTTTCGTGTCAACGCGACTTCAAAAACACTCACTTTGTTACAACCTAAGCATCACTGTCCCAAGAAAAAATCTATAATTAAAGACTGTTGTGTTCTGCAAAGAGACAGTGATGGAGAGAAAGAGGCAAACGTGAGGGAACAAATGTCAGAGACAGAAGCTGTAAATGAACACTTTTAAAACACTGCATCCAGAGCAGGCCTGAAACACGGCTTCAAAGCCAAATGCACTAAGACACAGGCAAAAAACAGGGAACTCGGTTTAGTGTTTTCCCATTACATGTACGGTGTATGACCAGGGTGGCCCTCCATGCTGATTACAGACCAATTTACCAGCGCCATAATAGCTGCCTATGGAAACCACAATAAAGATGAGCCATGTTTGGGGGAGGAAATGAGTCCCACTGATTTAGTTTGCCATGGGAATACTGTGCTAGACGTCCTCCTGACGCTGCATGTGGGCATATTTTCTAGCAGAGACAAATTTAACTTTGCATCCATTGTGCTGTTCTGTTGCATGACAATGCTTTCTGAAACAGACAGACAGACAGAAAGAGGCCTTTAATTAAACTAAAGATATCTTCATATTGCTCCAGTGGCTCATGTGGTTGAATGTAGTCCAATCCTAATTTTGGATCGACGAAAGCATCTTTGGATAAGAACCTGCTAATTGACATAAATCTATCACAGGGCAAAGCAGTAAAAAGATCGACTTTGCTGCAAAGCCAAGCTGAGCGTTTACTCGATCTAAGCCGACAGGAGGTTCATCTCTGGCCCCGACAAGCTGGAGGTCCACAACCCTCCACAGCACAGCGTTTTACTGCGGCAGTGCAAAGTGCTGCTGGTGGTCAGCCCCCTCAGCCACAACCAGACTGGCCGAGGCTGTAAATAAAGTTAAGGTTACTATAGTGACAGGGGAAGTGGGAAGAGGTCGGCGACAGTGGAGGGTGGGAGATTTGGGAGGGTTTTGAGGGAGGGAGAAACCTGGCTCATGGCCAGGTCAGTGGAAGAGGACACGAAAAGACCGAGAGCATCATTTGTCTGTCTGACGTTACAGGCAGGCACACGTTTTAAATAGAAACAGAAACATAAGCATGACTAGAAGCGATCGGCTTTCCCATAAATCAATTAAAAATAAAGGATTAATCGTGACTAATATTCTCTTTATGACAGAAAGGAGAACTTCAACAAATTATGCAACGCAAGACATCACTAGGCAGCCTACAGGCAGTGGGCAGCTGATCCTGTTCTTCCTGCTGCAAGGGGTGAGGGAGAGGGAGGGTGAGTCATCTTCAATGAAAAGATAGCACTGAATGACAGTGTGTCACCCACAGGCCAGGACAGGGCACCCGTGACGCACGAACACACAGCATGTGATCTGTGCTGTCCTGGCTTTGCTGTCCCTACATTCTGTTTTCTTGCTGTATGAAATAAATGATAGCTTACACACACTCACACACACTCACACGCTACTTAACCGGTGAGCTTTGTTTCGAGTCTTGCCAGCACCTGCCGTGCATCTTCCTCACAGAAAGAGTTGTTCCTACAAATAATAAATGTGCTGTTGACTGGAAACAGCTGGAATAGGTTGTCATATACAAACAGAGAGGAAGGTCACGTGACAGAGTTTTCCCAGGTAGGCTGCACCACTGGAAACAAAAGGGAGGATCAACAGAATCTCCCCTGATTGTTTCTTCGGGTCCACAAATCTCTCAAAGAGGAGCCGCCACTCCCTGTCCAAACAGTCGAACCAACATTTGCTCTAAAATCTTTTGTACAACGCTCCGAGTTTGTGTCTCAGACAAAAAACAATGGTTAGTTCAGTATGTGGACTGGACACAAGAGGATGAGTTAGAAGTATGATGACTGTTGGGTGACAAAAATAGTTGTTTTTCCCCCCCATTCTGGGATAGGGAAGCCCGGGGAAAATGTGCAGCGTCAAGTGAAACTAAAGTCCTCGTCAGCTGGTGCAACATGTATGACTTCACTAGCATGTGTTTGTGGAATGTTTTGAAGACTCCTGAGGAGACTTTCAGCCACGATAAAACGAAAACAGAGGTTTGTCACCTGATTATGAGCTTTTCTTAATAGAACAATAGAAATCTGACCTGAAAATTACGAATAAACAAACACAAAGACTTTGTGTTTTTCGAGGAACCTTTTGTTCATCAACCCATTCAGAGCCCATGAAGCCACGCAGATAGTGGGGCTCATTAATGCTTTAAAAACACAGACTGGCCCATTAATGCTGCCTCATCTATCGCCGCTCTCTTGCGTAACCAGTGAATGAGAGCTGACAAATTAAAAAAAAACCATCACAGGCGAGTGAAAACACAAACACGAGCACGGAGACCTAAAAAAATGTGCGTGGTGATACTAGCACCTCTGTTGTGCATATATAAACAACAGTGGATCAGAAAAAAGATAGTAAGCAAATTAAAGCTTAGTCACAAGAATGTATTTCCCACAGGAATGACAATTTTATCCTGTGGGAACAGCTAGACAGGAATTCAGCCTCCACGGAGGACTAGTCTGAACATGCACAGATCTGGCGCTCGCCCAAGTGCCCGGCTAAACCCCAAAGTAGGCGACAGTTCATAAAACTACAGATCACTTTATAATCATAATGACATTACACTCCATTAGAGTGTAAGCAGGTGGCAGGATGAAAGAGCTTTGTGTGTATTTGGTCAGCGAGGGGGACCGACCTGACAGGCTGTGGCATTTTTAAATCCGTTAAAAGCAACTGGTGGCCCCAAATGCAACAAAGGACATGTGTGACCTGTTTGGACTGCTCATTCACAGAGCCGCTGGTTTGGTTTAGCAGGAGGGAGAGGAAAAAAAAAAAAAAAAAAAAAAAAAAAAAAAAAATCACAGCACTTACATTCCTCTCATGTTCGGAGTTTATTTGAGCATAAATGCATTAGCGGTGCTTTGATAACAATATCAACCCAGGCACACACTTCCTTTTCCCTCCTGCACCAGCGCACACAGGTCCGGTAGCATTTACAGACATCACCGGGAACAATCGTGACACATACCAGCGAGTGCACGGGAGCATTTCACATCCCTGCACGAGAGGTCGGTCAACATGTGACGCCTAAATACACACTGGCCTGCTGCGTCACCTCAGGTTGTTGCTTTCAGTCCCGTGACTTAAGCATGGCACTTCACAGGCCAATGCTCTTAGGGCAGACTGAGGCCAAACGGCTTGCAGGTCCGACTAAGCTGAGCTCATCAGGGAGATTTGCAATGCACATTTTAGATTTGAATGAAAAGCAAACTGGTGTAGCTTCGGGTTAGCTTGGACGTGGGATCAAACTCGGGCTCCTCTCTGCTGACATTGTGAGAATTAGTTATAATGTGCTCTACATGCAAATGCAAACTGATATCAGTGTGCTGATAACAATCATTTGACCTATAAAGCGCCATACGCAAGAAAGTATACCGTGTAAACACAATGTGCCGGCTGCTGGTGAAGCTGCGGAGGAAAGTCATTTTTAAGGTTTTATTTATGCAGCTGCCTTTTATTCAGACCAAATCAGAGTGTGAAAAACCCCGACGCTGACTGTGTCCCCCCATGTTGGAGCTCCTGATGCTGTCAGGCTGGGATTCATGTGACAAAAAGGCCACAGAGGCCATGACAGCAACAAAACCACAGCAGTGCCTTTGAGTAACCTCTCCCCAGGGGGAATCCTCTTACAGCACTTCCCCTAAACTCTTTTCTAAAGAAACATTGTTATGCGCGCATCACTAGAACTCAACAGGTTAAACTTAAAGATGCAGAAAGTGTTAAAAAACAAAGGCTGGACTTTACGGGAATTAAACAGTTTCACTTGAATACATCATCCCATCCTGTTACTTCCTTTTCTGAGTGAGGTCGTTAGACGGAGCAGACAGATTTCTGCAGCTTACAGAATATGTTTGGATTAATCTGACACTTGTTCTCCTGATGCATATACACACAGTTGCTCCAGCGTAAGGCTTGCTAAAAATGGATTAATGATGCTTGTGGTGGCTATCCAAACATAGACTCTACTTTCCTGATAGAGCCGGCACTAAAACAGGGGTAAAGGATGCCTTAATAAGGGTGAGGTGTCTGGACAATGTCTGTTCTTGCTCCCATATAGGAACTCTGTTTCAGTCAGATAAGGATCATGAGCCATCATTGCCCTCACCTTCCTATCCTCTCCAGAGATAAGGTTGCTGAAGGCACCCGTCAGTGAAGCTACTCAACAATCCTTTTATTTTTCCCAGGTTCGAATTTGGTGAAAGACAAAAGCACATTGAGCACGTTTGTCACCTTTCTGACAAGATAACCGACATCTCAGCCCTTTGGTGGGAGACAGAACAGTGCTTGCACATGCTTGTCATTAAGGACGTGTTGATCTGATATTTGGATAAGATATCCAAGTATTAAGTTGGTGGTGTTTCACTGCAGCTACACCCACTGTGGTCGAAGTGAACGGACGCACCTGAAAAGCTCCCACAGCGACGATGCTTTCACTGTCTTGGTCTCGCTTGGTTTGTGTTCGCTTCGCCACTTCTTTGGAAGCTCTTGCTGGACTTGATTTCACTTCAGCTGTCTCCTGTCTGCTCCAATCCACACTCGATAAGTGTGTGTGAGGAGCAGGTAAAGGATGCGCACTCAGACTGAGAGGATGTAAAGGACAAACCAGCGTGAACGCAATTAACAGCAACCTAATGACGCTCACGCTGAGCTGAAATGAGACTACCGGTAATGAAATTTAGGTGAATGAAGCTAAGGAAGCTGAGCTGAGGCATAAAAGAATTGGTCTCGGTCTGTTCCACACAGTGAGGATTTACATCTTACTAATGTAACCTGGTTATCAGATTTTTGGGTTCTGGATCGGATTGGAAGTGGAAAAAAATTGGATCAACACACACTTGCTGCTACTCTTCTACCTACTATTGAGTAGATGAGCAAAGCTTGGTAAAATAAGTCCATCACTGAAGTTTACATGTCCAACCTGCTTTACAGACACAGAGCTTTGAAATTTGATAAGCCAGGATACATTTATGGAAAACACTGCAGGACATTTCGGCTGTATTGCAAAAGCAAAAAAGCAAAAAGCCACACAGTAAGACTGTATTTACAGATACACTGATTCCTCCCAGCAGCTGCAAGGTGGAAAAGAAAAATCTGAATTACATCCTATTCAGGTGTTTGTATATATTGAATGCCACCCTCACCATTAAAACACTGCTGTTGTGTATTCAAGACTATATTTGGAAAATGACTAGCAGCATGTCTAAGCCTTAATTTCAAAATCATCACAATGAGCTAAAAATGCATTTACTGAAAACATGGTGTGTTCTCAGGAAAGTGCGGTCAGTTCCCCGGAGGACGTAATCCCACACATGACATATGGCATACCAGTCACAGAGCACTGCAGGTCCAGCTGGGAGATCTTGTGGTGAAGCAAATGTGCTTCAGGACATTTCCAGTCCCCACACATAGAAAACAACAACAACAATGTTTGAATTGAAAGGGATCAAGAGTGACAATAAACATCCACCAGCGACCACTTGATCCGCTGCAACAATGGAGGTGTTTAACAACAGCTTCAATACACAAGAGCAGCCCCTGTCCAGCTCGGGGAAACAGCCCGAGGCAAACGGGAGTAAAGGTCTGCACAGAGTGCTTCCTGAGACTTTCATTTGGCTTCTGTCACACGCACAGCAACTCTGCAAACAGCCGTGTTCGGTGTTGGTGCGAATGGTCAACAAGCGGCCGTGACCCCGCTCCGGCTGTGCGCTTTCCTTCAGTTTGACGCCGTTTGGCTTTGGTATGAAAAGATTACACAAGGTTTCCTTCAGTCAAACAACACGAGTGGTTACGTGCTGTGTTATGGCTGTGGACGGTGCAGCGGTCACTGAGGACCGAAAGAGGCCTTTTCTTCTCTGTGAAAACTGGTGGTGGCTTTTGGCCCTCCTTTAAAAAGGCTCTTTGCTTTTCTTTAACAAAGAAAATGTTGGCGCATGAGCACAGCCAACCCAGGGAGAGGTTTAAATGACCAAAGGAAGAAGTGCAATATCACAACGCTTCATTTTTTTGCAGCTCTGACTGCTTAAATGCAGATCCACCTGCTTGCAAAGTTATTGTTGTCTACACCGACGACAGCACCTCTGTGCAAATGTGATTCAGCAAAGCCAGAGCAGTGACCCTGGAAGCCTCTCAAGTATAAAAACAAAACTTCATCAACCGTTTTTCATGCACCAGCTTCAGCAGGGAGCACTTCCCTGAGCGCGTCAGTGCATTTCACTCAGTTCTTCCCTTCTGATGTGTTTGCAGGAGTCTGCAAATCCAGTAGCTGGGACCTACAGAGACAACTGCTGAGTCAGATTTTCAGGTCACTGACAGTAGTGGGGCCCATACACAACTAATCCTCCATCCACAAATGCCCGGTCAGGCTCTTTTCACAGCACACATGGAAACTAACCCCTGACAATCCCCTTTAACCCCCAACTATCGATGCGCACTAGCAGGCACGCCTCATTCAGCAGTTAATACACCACCGCCTACTAACTGTTACACTTCCATAAAAATACAGAAGTTAGCTTAAACTTACAAATCAGTATATGAAAAAAGTTTCCAAATGTCCTTCAGAACAAAGACAGACGCTTTGATCCCATCACGAAGAGCCTGCGCTTCTTTTTCCTGACTGATGACCACAAACTTCAGTTTCTGAGTTTGGCATCTCTGCAACTACTCCATCCACTACGTAGCTTCTTGCGCCGCACGCCATGCATACCTATGCTGTGACTAAAGTCTGGTTCAGAGAATATTTATGCCACTAGCATACCTCTCATTCCTCTCAGAAAATTAGAAATAGAATTTATTTTTTAATGGAGAAAAAAAGATCAGTGCAAACTTACAGACAAATTATTCGGACTTTCTTTAGAGATTTTAAAGCTCCAAAAGTCCAGAGTACAGTGACTGTTACACATCAATATCACTTTCTTTAAACAAATAAAAAAGCAGCAGCAAATATAATGAGAGACACTTGGATACTGTTTGTTTCTGACTTCGGGATTTGTGACACCAAACTTAGGACAGTCAGTGTATTTAAGAGCCAATCAAATACATTTCCTTTGTTAGCACAGTGACAAAATAAATCTCATTATCAAGTGTTATCAGTAGTACGACTGGCATGTCAGGGGACTGCTTACACAGCCAAGTGTCATTTCTTTGTCCTTCTTGTGTAAGTGAGAGTCAAAGAAATGTAGTCCCATTGTTATGCGCCTCAGTGAAGGTATGCTGTCACGCAGTTTCTACGAAACTAAGAGCAGATAACCGAGGAGCGACTCTGCGCTGGGGCACAGAAGCCTTTGAACAGCTTCTCTTTTAATGAAGTCAATGAGATTTTTTTTTCCAGACTAAAATCTAATCTTTTCAAAGTGCCTCACTTACCTCTCATCCAGTCGACAACTTGCTTTGGCGTCCACTTGGTTATCGGCTCCATGGTGTGCTCAGAATAAAATCAGAGAAAGAGAAATGAGCCGAAATGTGGCGGCGCTGATGAAGAACTCGGAGAACTGTTTTCTGTCACATTCTTCGCTCCAGCTTCGCTCTCAGCGTCTGTTTGTGTTCACCAAATGAACAACTGTGCGCACACTCGACCGGGAGGCTGGACTGAAATCCCTCTCAGGTCCTCACCGCTCGGGTTGGGATTGATGCTGCATTCACGTACTGCCGGGAATACTCGGAAAAATCACAATTATTCCTTAAATGCCCAGTGAGCCCCGGTGATTAATAAAACACTGATACACTTAACAAATATCACAGTTTATATTTTCACATAGTGCAGATGCCTTCATAATAGTGCTTACGTATCAAAAACTAATACCGAGATATGAATTTCGTTACCATTGCATCATGTTTTTCTTTCTTTCTTTCTTTCTTTCTTTCTTTCTTTCTTTCTTTCTTTCTTTCTTTCTTGTAATAAACCAATTTTACAATTTTCTAACCAAAAACCACCAGAACGCCCGAGTGGTGATATGAATTTACGGAGAGTACCTGAACGCAGGTTTCCGTGTGTTCGCCGCCCTCATTTGAAAGTGGAGGCGTGAAACAGTGCTGACCGGTTTGTGTTGTGTTGCTTCAGGAGAAAAAGGAAAATACAGAACAATGTGAACAATCATAATTAAAATAGAACATTTTCCTCCGTTTGTGTTGAGCACTTGAAAGGCCTCATAGATATGATTAAGCTATTGACCTAATGTGACACTAGCTGAATTTGTTCTCTTATATTTGAATGAGCAGTCGTCAAAATACAACATCGTGAGACAAACAGGAGCAGCAGAGCTTTGCTTGTGCTTTCCTGGAACCTGAACATGACTCGGCACTGCTCTCTGCTGGTGTCTTGCTTCTTTGCAGCGTACACTCTGCACGCATCTCTTTATGCACACGCAATAATATAAATTAATATTCCCCATTAGCTCATTTAGAATGGACACACTTGTGCAGTGCAGAGAAAATGAAGTGCAGGCTACGTTGGGTCTGATGAGGGAATCAGTTACTTGCGATATTGTTCTTTTTCTCTCAAAAATTATTTTAAGAGCAGAAAATGACTTTTTAAAAGGGGAATTTAAATGCAGAAAAATATTATCAGGACTATGCTGAAGGTCTTCCTTTAAAAATCTTTATTTGTGATTTTTTTTCTTGCATGACAGAACTGGGACATATAATAGGTAACATGATGCAGACTGGGATTGGACAAAGCAGCTGGTTCAGTGGGTTTACAGTGCTGCAACAGGTGGACACTGCACAACAGCACAGAAAGCGTAAAGGTCACGTTATGGGGAATGTGTATGTTTAAAAGTATGAGCCAGGGGATATATAAAATTTGACCTTTCGTGGGAAAAAAGGTGCAGCATCGTGGTGGCTGCAGTACAGTGTTGCTTCTTTGTTGTGAAGTTGTGTAACCCTTTTGTGATTTTTTTTTTTTTTAGAAATTTATAAAACCTCTCAGTCAAACTCCAGCGAGCGACCTTACAAAGAAAACAGCACTGCTCGCTTCTTTGTTTTCTAACCGTTTCAAACACACCTAGAAAGAGTTCGGGCCCTACCCATCAATCCACTATCGTGCAGCTGCACACTCTGCTCTCTAATCAGCTCAGATTAAAGCTCTGCTGTTATTAAACTGGGGCATTCATCAATTTGCTGTCACACATAAACTGGATGCCACAATACACTGTTATACAACTCTCGATTTGCCTGGTCTTCTGTTCTTTGTTCAGACGTGCTGCTTTCCAAAATATAGTTTGAATCCAACCCCTCTCTTTGGTTCACATATAACTAAACCTCTTCATCACCTCTGCATCATAAATATTTCTGCCTCCAGCAAACAAAAACCTCCTCGAGTGGTTACATGCGAGTGGTCCGGACTGAAGAGGATTTAGATGGTGTGGAATTTGGGGAATGGCCTCTTGATAGGATTAGGGGAAAGACTGGTGAAGCCGAGGAATCAAAAAAGTGATTTGAAAAGATGTTGGACTGGAAGGAGAGTCAAATTTTCCTTGTTGCAGGTCAGAAATACAGAAATGCTTTAGAGGAGGAGCTGCAGTACGTACAGTAGTCTGGATCTGCTTAAACACAAAGTTGTCAAATGATTAAAAATCCTGCAAAAAACCAACTCTCTCCTTTGTTTTCTGAATCAACATTTATTTCAGTCTCCAAATACAGGAAGTCCAGTTTTGGCAGAGTATATTATTCTGGCATTTACATTAAAACCAAGCTAATAACGTCATATAAACAAAGACAGGCACATGAAACACCAGCACAGGAAGTCATCCACTTCACCTAAGATGAGAGGATATAAAAGGCTAAAGATGTTGTTTTAGTACAAATTAACCACACTTCCTGCTACTGACAGGTTTGTTCTCTAAACACCGAACAGGTTTAATATAGGAGGGGAAATTTCGCACAGTGTGGCATGTGTGTCGCCATATACTCAATATGTTTGGTAGCAGCTGTGTGGGTGGTCTGACTATATTTCTCACACAGCATGCCCGACTGGGGATTCTGAATGTCATCAAATGACTATAAGCAAGTGTTTGAGGGCATTCCAAAAGCAATCCATAATGAAATTATCTCCAATTTAGATCTTAGCGGCTTCATTTACTTCATTGTTACTGAGAAAGTGTGTAAAATGAAAACTGTTTTTAACACAGCGCTGCTCTTATTTCGACTTTTTGAGGCGTGGTAAAGATCCTCGATGTTAGTGTTGGCGCTGAGATGAATCCTCGCGGTATAAGGAAGGCCTTTGACTGATACAAAGAGAGCAGTGTTGCAGAAACACACTGATGGTCCTTTGTGCTCGGATTGTTGCTGGGGGCTTGAAATGAAGAAGCTATGAAGCCTTAGTCTCTCTGATGAGCCTCATCTTTCATTTTACACGCATACAACTTTCAGACTTTCAAAATAAAAATGCAGGTTAGATCAATATTTCTAAAGATCATCTATGGAAAATGTTCTCTACAACAAGCACTCGTCTGATGCACACAATTTAACCCTTTTATCTCAGTCATTAAGTTAAGCAGTACATATGCGTCTCAGTATATAAATAGAGGTTAATGCAGTGAATGCTCTGTGTCTTTAAAGTGGCAGCTGAGGATCTTTACTACAGTGAGACATCAAAGGATGAAGGGTTTACAGGGAGCTTTAGGGGGCATTCTGTGGATTTGAAGGAACGGTGGGTCTGGCGCTGAGGTACTCCAAAACAAAAACCTGCAGGATCTTATTGAGGTTCTCAATAGTGGAACGGTCCAGGTTTTGCTCGTTGTCATCAAACGTGTGCCACACAGACGGAAAGGGGGAGGGGATAAGGTGAAGGACCCGAACACCTGGCAGAGAGGCACATTATGAGGATCACCAAAGAGAACAACACAGTAAGGGCAACTGCTGATTTAGTTGTTGTGTTGCTTGAGGGTCATACCTCTGTTTAGGAAAGGTATATGGTCATCCAGCACATGGCCCACGTGGTGATTTGGCCAGAAATACTGCACGCTGTTAGGATGGTCCACCAGCTGGCTCATGGAGTGAAGACGCTTTTCTAAGTTTAGAAAAGGCAGAGCAGAAAATAAAAAGTTCAAAGGTTAGTGAAAACACCTCACATGTTAATTATTAATAGTAAAAATAAATAAATAAATAAATAAACAAACAATTTGCTGTATTTTCTTCTTTCAGCTACTCATCTGCCTCTGTTTCCTCCTCAATTCAATTCAATTCAATTCAATTTTATTTATATAGCGCCAAATCACAACATAAGTCGCCTCAAGGCGCTTCATAGATACAGAGAAAAACCCAACAATCATATGACCCCCTATGAGCAAGCACTTTGGCAACAGTGGGAAGGAAAAACTCCCTTTTAACAGGAAGAAACCTCCGGCAGAACCAGGCTCAGGGAGGGGCGGCCATCTGCTGCGACCGGTTGGGGTGAGAGAAGGAAGACAGGATAAAAGACATGCTGTGGAAGAGAGACAGAGGTTAATAACAGATATGATTCAATGCAGAGAGGTCTGTTAATACATAGTGAGTGAGAAAGGTGACTGGAAAGGAAAAACTCAATGCATCATAGGAATCCCCCGGCAGCCTATGTCTATTGCAGCATAACTAAGGGAGGATTCAGGGTCACCTGGTCCAGCCCTAACTATATGCTTATCACACCAACCTATCACACCAACCCTCTGCATCTCCTCCTTCGATACCTCCTCTCAGGTCTTCCTCTTTTCCTCCTGCTCCATATTTAGCAACCTTTGTCTTTTATCTCTCCTCTGCACATGCCCAAACCATCTCAGCCTTGTCTCTCTAACTTTGTCTCTAACTCCTCTCTCCCTGCACCAATCAACATGGCTGTATCTGTCAAGGTACGGCTGGGTGGTGGCAGGATGTAGGACCCAAACACAGGATTTACAACACGGGAAGTTAACTGAAAACGGCAGCTTTATTGCTGGAAATAATTCTACACATTTACAGAAACCATCCCAAAAACAAGGAACTGGAAACCAGAGAACTAGGAATTTACTAGGAGCACAGCGGCAACACGCAGAAAAAAGGATTTATGACATGACAAAGACAGAAGAAAACACAGGGCTTAAATACACACGGGAGTAATGAGGGAAACAGGAGGGAAACACGGCTGGGACTAGTCAGACACAACGAACGGGGAGGAAGCAAAACTGAATACACTGAACACAGAACAAGAAACTATCAAAATAAAACAGGAAACATGAGATCTTCACTGTGACAAGGAGACATGACTGACAAGGGGAATCAGACATGAAACATGGAGACAAGAGTAACTAAACGTGGAACACAGGGCAGGCATAGCGACGGAAAACTAGAGACTAGAAACTGAGCATATAACACACACAGACACGACTTAAGGAGACACAGCTGACAGGGAAGACAGATGAGTAAACATGGAGACAGAACAAAACCTAAACTATAGACGTGGAAGGCAAAGAAACAAAACCTACGAACTTGTAATCACAAAGAACTTTGGAAGCTAGAAACACAAAAGACTAAACCCCGGAAAGCTCTAAATCTAAACACTGGGTCACCAGGCCCAGGACCGTAACAGGATCCATGCAGGTTAACTAGTTTCCATTAACAACCCTTTAAGCCACAAACCCATGACTGTTATCACATTAATTTATTCATAATCTCATTGAAATGTTGCAATTAAAGGATAATGTGTTACAAAGGTGAATAGCTTCTATATGGTGATGACTAACAAGACTCATGTAGCTGCTAATGTTTGGTGATCACTCAACCTCGCTGCACCAAAGACAGCATATTATACATAAAGCATTAGTGAATGATTATTCACCGATGTGCTGAAGTCTGGAGAGCCAGGCTGTTGTGCTTGGAAACTGGTTGCCAAAGCGAGGACTGGGAGCGCCGATCAAATCCAACAACACAAACAGATCCTGGAGGAGCAGAGACAGGACGGGATGAATGATGCCCATCTCTCATGAGAAACTCTGTCTACACACCCCGGCGGTAATTCCCCGTTAAGCAGCTCATTCCCATAATAATCACACCTCAGCGGTGCTGCTTTGAGGTGATTACATCACGTGCTCCACGGTGCTGTACATAAAACACACCAATCTGTCTTTCTGTCTGTCTACACGCATGCACACACACGCTCACACACCAGCAATGTTGGGAAACTTTATCTCCCCAGTTTTTGGATAACAGTTATCTCTTTATAGCGTGGATACGGACATATATACCGGGTACAGTGACATCATACTTTTATAGAGCGTGTAATAACTTCTGCTCCATATAAAGCCCTCCGAGCCTCCCTGGTGATGAAATAAGTGGCTGTGTAATTCTTTCAAATACAAAACTATTTAAGAAATGCACTTCAGTTGTTCGAGTGTGTAAGAGGAGATCAGGGCTAAGCAGATTGTACTGAAATTGATGTTGGCTAACAAAAGGATGATCTTGAGTGTGCTTAAGTGATTATCCTAATCCTCCGTGATTTGGACAGAGAAGAATTAGGAGAAGTGATGTTTACAATGCCGTGCAGTTGGTTGGTGTCTGCGGCTCCTGGAGGATGCGCGGTGGCCTCCATCTTCTGGGCAAGGTGGCGAGAGCCATACAGGGAGTCTGTGGCGGTCCACTGAAAAAGAGCCTCCTCCCCATCAAAGAAGAGTAACTGCAGGGTCAGGTTGGAATTTAAGCTCTAAACAGTAAAAACAAAAACCAGTAGAATTACTTTTTATCCAAGAGTTTTGCTGCCATCTAGTGTTGTTTCATAGTACTTGACAGAAAACTAAGAAAAATGTTTTTCAAGGGAAATATTCATTTTATTCTTTTGCTTCATTGCTCTTTTCTAGAACAGATTTTTTAAACACACGATTTATCAGCTCTCATATTGATTATGTGTCCTCTCGTCCACAGAATGCATTTGAATTCAGTGTGCTTCCTATTTCCACCGTGACCTCTGTGACAGACAGTTGAGTGTGGAAAACACGTCCCCTGGCTGATCTCTCTGTCACAGACGATGTCACTGTCCGCCCAGCAGACAGGAGGCTGAGCTCAGCTGTGGAACAGGAAAAGGGCAGAGGAGCTAGCTGCATGAATGCTAATGTTTTTTTTCTTTTCTAATGCATTAATACTGAGCAGAACAATTAAAACGTGTATGTACTAATTAATTTAAAACATCCAGAATGTAACTTGAAATGTTGCTCTTATCCCGATCTTGAGTTGTAGTGTGGACGCCTGCAGGTTCACAAATGAATATAAAAAATATTTAGTGTTTGAAATGTGTAGGCTACATTTGAGCAACATTTAAATGCCTTTTTGACATCAGGCATAGAAAGCCAGCAGTGCTGGAGCAGTACCAATAGCTCTGGTCTCACCTAAATGGATTACAGCCTTCATCAATGCTGGTTAACTCAACGTGTCATATCTCTGCTGTGAAAAACGTCTGCATCCTCTTATTCCCTGACTCTGTGAAAGCTCTTAGCAGACGGCACTGGGCAAATTCTTATATTTCCATCATGTAAGGATCAATACGAGCAGTGAATTGATCTTAATAAGTGTAAAACATAGTGTAAAACATAGAGCCAAACTCTCGTATTTTCCTTTTTGCAAGAGATCCTAACTGGTGTTTAAAATGCACTGGTGTACTGGTGGGAGCTGTATTACCACACAATGATGGGCAGCTACGTCAAGTCCTGTGAAACAGGTTATAGCACCACCTGTGGCGGCAATAACATGAAGTCTGTGGACATTTATGCACAACTCACCGATGGTCCCACCGGAGCATTTCAGTCAGGCTGAGTTCTGGACTTTGACTCTGCCGTTGCACAACCTTGATTGTTTTCAGCCATTCTGTTATAGATTTGCTGCTGTTCTTGGGATCATTGTCCTGATGTATGCCCTAGTTTTGGTTGAACCTTAACATTTTACATGATAACTGAGGCCTGTAGAGTCTGAGATAAAGCTCTGGGGTCTCTCTGGCCATTACACGGTCTGACCTCGGTTTGAATTCGGTGGGATGCTCCCTGCTGGGAGGACCGGCAGCTGTTTTGAATGTTTTCCGCTTGTCACTGATGTTTCTCTCTGGAGAATGATGGACTTCCAACTGTTTGGAAATGACCTTGTAACCCTTCCCAGATTGATGAGCAGCAACAGTTGCTTCTCAAAGCTCATCGCTGATGTCATTCATTCCTGGCATTGTGTTAATGCACACCTGAGTCGCTCACGCTGATGATGATCAGCCAATCAAGTGTGACTGATTAGCAGCGCCTGAGCACTTGTCTCTTAATTCCTATATGAGGACGTAGTTTAAATTGTTTTTCACAGTGGTGCGAAATCTTTTCCTAATAACTACAGAGCCTGGGTGTTTAAGATAAAAATATATTATATCAAAGTGCTGCAGGTAGGAAAATTGAATGCTCTTGGTGTTTTACCTCTGGCCAGGTTTCCTTTCAGCTTTCATTTGTGTTGTTGTTGTGTGATGTTGTGTTGTTCATCGTGATTCATGACCACAGTCAAGTCAGTGCTGATCACAACCTCTAAAACACCAAACACATTACAGACTAGCACCAAAAGGCTTGGGTTTCAATGAAACGCCTGTTACTAATAATGTATAATGTACCATTTTAGCTTACTGTGCCCTGCAGCTGTAAATCATGACTTAGAATTATACCTTGTGAGCTTTCAGATCCAGATCCAGGGCTCTTGCCAGCTCCAACATCATGGCACAGGGAACGGCAGAATCCGTGGCTCCTTGGAACTCTCTTCCGTGCCATTGTGGTGGGTAGTACTTGGAGTCGTAGTGACAGGCTAGGACCAGGCGGCGTTTGGCTGATGGGTTCAGGGTGGCAATTAGGCTGGTGAAGGGCAGAGGTCCATATGGTGTTTGTGACACAAACTTGTCCTCTGTAACGTCCCACTGTGCTCCGAGCGAACCGAGGGTTGTTTTGATGTGCTGCGGACACACACGCAAAGGTTTTTATGTAATTTAGCCTCTCCTTCATCTTATCATCTCCTTACTACTTAGCTAAACCACTGAATATACTGACCTGATTCCTGTTTTGCAGAATTAAACAGCATTTTATTATTACCAGTGGAATTGCATTTACTACAAATGTGGAAAGTGTCCTCCCAGGTGTAAAACATTGTGGTTTTTTGGAGGAAATATAACATTATTTTTACATTTTTCCTGCCATCCAGACGTGTGCATGATAACACATGATGATAGTAAAGATGACTGTTCCTCTAGTTAAAGACACAGATCTGGTATCAGATCAACTTACGTCCTGCACAGCCTGGCTGCCAGCAGACCCTGGATACCTGGTAACGAGCAGTGGTCTCAGGTCCCTCTGCCACATTTGCTCTACATCAGTGTGCGACAGGGCAGCGCGCATCTCATCCTGTGTTAGCGTGACAGCTGTGTGGTACAACTGGACAGGACCAAAGAAGCAAGAGATAAAATGAATGGATTCAACTGATACTTAAAATAAGTGGTTGTCAGAAAAACAACAAAAAAGTATTGCTCAGCAGTCCTACGGCTTGTTTTTGTTCATCACTGCAGAGCATAGAACACAACAAGCAATTCATAAACATCTGTTTTCACACAGCGTGTGCAATGGTCCACTTTTTTCCTCAGCAGCTGTTTAATAGTAGCAGAGAAGCCTGTGATGGATTCAAGTTAAGTAACTGTGCGGATGACGCATAGACTGCTGTTGTGTCATAATGATACGTTCATCCTGTCATGTGACAGGAAAGAGCGCTAAGATTACAAACATGGGGAATTTGGATGTTTCATATATGCAGGAACTTTGGGGGAGGAAAGAATAAATGTAGCTTTTTTAACAGAAAAAATAAAGGAAATATGAGCTATGAGTAACTTGATCATATGGTAAAGCTGTTAAATAAAAGACAGTGTCCTTAATAAGCTGTGAAAAAAGCCTGTCGGGACACAAGAGCTAATTAGAGCTTTGAGAAGAGACACAAGTTTACAGAGTGGCTCCTTTAAAAAAGCAAGCATCTAATGAATAGACAGGAGGCAAAGACAAGCATAGTTGTTAACATGGAATTACTCTTCTTTAGTAAAATGCCAGTTTGCTGTTTTGTGCAAACTATAAGAGTCAGTTCAATGACTGCTGATTCACAGTCGTGGCCTAAAAAACCGCATTGATCTTCCAATCAGTCCTGTTTCATTTGGTCACAAAGTTCACCTGCTGAGAAACACTGTTGTCCTGGTAACAAACAGGGAATCGGGGGGAAACAGCTGAGAGTAAATATCAGAGACCAATCAAAGCCCACGTCTGTGTGCGGCTCCATTTTTTCTATTAGGCCCTCAGCTAGTACTTAATTGGGAATGTGGTGGAAACGAGCAGCACTCCAAGGTTATAAAATATTTATATAGATTCAGAGCTTAAAGGAATAATATTAAGGTTATTATCAGTTGATGTGGTCATTATTCACTTAATGAATTAGTCATTTATATTTATGTTATGTTTGTTGGAGTTGGAATAAATGGCCGAAGCAACAAACTGACAGATTAACTGACTCTTTGCTTCGGCACTGCTACATCTGCAGAACCAACAACAACATTTGCTCTTCTTTGCAGACAACAACAGAAGATACGTTCCCCAGGTCTGTTTATTTCAGCGGAGGCACAAATATTCACTTACAAAACCTGCTCCCAGTACGTCTTAAGCCCATAGTGGCTGACTCATACAGCAGGCCTGTGTTTGCAGAGGGAAAACTATAATTATGTGGTCACACAGACTGAATACAGCCCTTCAAAGAGCTGGGGCTCACTGAGCTCATAGAGGGTTAAAAGGGGGTCCACTTAAGGTCTATAAATACCAAGACCCACAATTGGAGGATCAATGATGATGGCTGTGCTGCCATAGCAACCAAGCACAGGGGAGAGGAGAAGAAGAATATAGATGAAGAAGATTTATGTCCAGGGATACCCTGGTGTACCTCAGGAGAATTACACAACAGTGTTAAAAGCGCAGGGGATTGTTCTAACGTCATGAACACATATTTCACTTAATTATAAAGATGTATCCGATTACTTGAGAGCCTCTCTTTTTCTCTTATGGAGTAATGTAACAGCAGTAACGGTGCAGGTAACCACAAACAATATAATCACAATATAAAGACATTAACATGCTAAAATTACTATTATTTTTTTTCTACATGGTTAATTATTAGTCCCAAAACGATCAAATCATTCAGCACAGATGCTTTTAAATGATAAAAGCATCACAAAGACAGGAAATAATGACAGTAAGCAGTCATGCTCGTGTTGAAAGCAGGTTACTGATGGTCAGAGTAAACACAGCACGTGGTAAGTTCTTATTTTAATGGATTCATATTTGGAGCAGATTTCTCTCAGCGTTTAAACACATGACTGTGAAGCAGTACCACGGTGCATTCAGGCCCAGAACGCGAGCAGATCCTTTGAATATATTTACCTTTTCTTCTGTCCATGGGATTCCGTTGGTGTAGTGGATGAGGGTCACGCAGACAGCCACAGTGTGAAATAAAGACATTGTGGAGGCAGCGTGGCTTCGATCAGCCACTGATGTAGTCGCTCCTTTGCACATTCCTGTCTCTCCTCTGTGAAAGCTTTCAGATCATGTGAAGAGCAGGAGGGAGGACTCTAAACCGCAGCGCGTCACCGTCTGTGTGTGTGTGTGTGTGTGTGTGTGTGTTTTTTCCACTCCCAGGAACCGCATGGGTGCCTGACACAGTGACCCCAGAGTCATTTGATAGGTGCTCATTTTGAGCAGCAAACCGCACATTCTGTATGTTCATAAGCTGCAGGTCACAGCGTAAAGCCCAGCCACGTGAACGGGAGCTTTACTCTGGTGCACCCTCCTTATTGTTTTATGCACACAATTTATCGTAAACACATAACAATGAAGTATATTTATGATGCTTAAATGATGTTTTAGTTTTCATCTTTTTTAATGCATTATTTTGTTGCTCTCTGTTTTTTGATGGGATTATGAAAGCATTGCCATTTAGAGATGCAGCTGCATTGTTCCAGTGCAACTCCTGATCTGTGTTTATGGAGTCACGAGCTCTGTGCGCATTAAAATCGTTAAACTCACGTGCTTGTGTTTGGGTTTTCTCTCTTGTAGATAGGATTTCCTGGGTTCCTATGAGCCCCTCTATAACCCCCCCCCCCAATAGCACCCCAGTGAAAACCCGGTATGTTCAGGGACATATAGGAAATGAGTTATCAGCCACTTGTCACCGCACACTGGTACAGGGGTGTGTAGGATTAGCATAGTGAGCTCTCATAGCAACTTTACATTTTATTTTTCCTTCGCTTTCGAGAGGACACGTGAACCCAAACCATGACGGTAAATTGGCACTCACTGCATTAACAGATCCTTAGGCTCCCCCCCTCCCCAATAGGTTTCTATTTATTTTAATTAAATAAATGCATAATTTTTCACCTATAATGTTTTTAAGAATACGCCCTGGCAAAAACAAATAAACACAAAAATATTTGACGAATTTCCTGTTTATATTATATTAGTATTATTATTTCTTAATCTAATTAAAATGTTCTATTATTTAGCTACTTTTTGATATTTTTTCTGACCGGCGCTCCAGACGTCATCTACCACGTGGTGTCTTTACCACGTGACCAACCCGGAAGCCTGCACCGTGTGTTTGGCATGTCAACATGTCTGAGAGGAGTCTCCTGCTTTAGAGCTTCATTTTTCTAACCGTAGGGTTTTTTTCTTTGCACCATGGCGCAGGAGGTGTGCGGCCTGAAGGCGCAGCTGCGGGAGAAAGAGGAGGAGATCGCAGCTCTGAAGAACAAACTGGCGCAACTGGAAAAGGTGCGAAAGTGAATTCACGTCTGTGTATCGGTGTGTTTCGGTGTGTGTATGTGCCTGATTTCTTGTGTGGCATTAACGGTGCAGTTATAACGTGAGCATAATGGGAGCTTAGTTTAGTGACGATATCGGGGAAGGACGTTATGTTACTCCAACACCTCAGAGTTTATCCGGCTATCACAAGGTGTCGCCACAGCAACCAGCTGCATAATTAATATTAAATGCATCATTGAGACAAGAGTTCATATTCACCTGATCCTTACAATCTCAGAGTTTAAGATGAAAAGTTTGCATTAATTCTTATAAAATAAGATTCCCCATTGTAGGCGTCTAATTATTATATTATTACCTGACGTTTTTAAACCTTATTTTAAATAAAAAAATCCCTAATATATTCATTTATGTGAGCCTACAATTTGTTTTCTCCATCTAACCATGTTTATTGATCGTTTATCTTATCTTCTAAATATGTCACCTATTTGTGCTTTACTTTAGCCTGCCTGTTATTAATTATTATCTCTTTCTAACATTTAATCTTTGACCTTTGCTGGTCAAACCTTTTTATTTCCTCCTGTTTTCACATGTTTTGAGTTAATATCATTCAATCCAAAATCATCCATTTTTTAAGAACATTTTCTGTTCGCCCAGATGATCCAAAGTTTGGACATGATTTCTTTGACATTCCAGCTTCATGGATCAAATACTTTCCTGGATTTTTTTAAAGACTCATCCAACTCACTTTCTGACCTTTTTTCATAGACTGAAATCTTTTGAACATGAATAGCTGGAAAGCTGTCATGAAAAAGAGTGAAATGTTCAAGTGAACCAGGATCTGTAATTTAATATAAATGCATAAAACATGTCTGAGTACTGGCTCTTTAACATAAGGAAAAATCAAAGTAAAAATTCAATGAGAGTGGTCACATGGTGCAGCTGTAATCTGAGTGCAGCGATACATTTGTACATCAGAGTTTATCGAAAAACACAAAATACTTCAAATCCTTAAAAAACACATCTGGATTGATTTTAGAGGGAAACTGTGGAAGACTTTGGTGAATAAAAACTATGCAAATGTATTTGGTGTGACATCAGAGCCGAGCTGCATCGGTGGAGCTACATCAGAGAGTGACGCCCCTTACTCCGCTCACAGGCAAAGCGGCTCTCACCAACGAGGACATCATGCGGTACAGTCGACAGCTCCTCCTGCCCGAGCTTGGTGTGCAAGGTACGGATGGCTGCAGATTACACTCGTCTGATGTTCAGAGCATTGTACCAAGTGAGGACTGATTATCTGCAGGTCAGCTGAATCTGTCCAAGACATCCGTGCTGATTGTGGGCTGTGGAGGACTGGGCTGCCCCCTGGCGCAGTATCTTGCAGCAGCAGGTGTTGGTAGGTACGCTTGTTGATTAGAGGACATCACCACCAAAGTAATCAGCTCATTAAAAGTGGCGTTTACTTAAAATAATGTTGAGCCATAAAAAGTTAATTTTTGGTGAGTAAAACGATTAAAGCTGAAGAGACAAGAAAACGTACGGTATAACATTTAAGATTTAACATTTAGTGAATTGAAATAAGAGAGAGTTATACTACCTGTTTTCTCAGGTGGGGTGTCAGGCAAACTTTGGATGCATAATTTAAAAGTTTGTACCTTATGAGTATACTCATTGGTATCAGTGTTTGATGAGTTTTAAAGCCTTTCTTGCCTCCCCAGGTCGCCTCGGCCTGCTAGACTACGATGAAGTGGAGCTGAGTAACCTGCACAGACAGGTGCTTCATGGGGAGGAGAACCAGGGCCAGGCCAAGGCGCTCTCTGCTGCCAGTGCAGTTCAGAGGTACAGACTTGGTACTGTTTTATTGCTGCAATCAAGTGTCTGCATGTGAACAACTGCTAATATCTATGCAAGAAACCAGAGACTGGGTATTTCTCTTTTTAGTCCTGGTCACTTTAAGGAAGCCTTGGTTGCATGCAGGTAAGCGTGAAGGACTAAAACATAGTGCAGTGGCCACAAAACCACCGTCCTTCATCCCAGCACAGTTTAAACTCTTATTCTTCATTTAGTTCCTACATTCAACAACAGTAACGACATCTTACTTTGACATTTGCTGTCAGCCCTGCAGGCTCAGTCTGACACGATAGGCGACGGCTTCCCAGATTGCTCTCTGTGTACACTGCGTATAATTCGTGGTATGCAGATGTGTAGAGAATACCAAAATCATCTAGGACTTCAAGTATGATAGATTTTTTGAGTATACTGTTACTAATCTGTCTAAAAATGCCCTCCCGCCCCGAACTGGAAACAGAGACCTTACTGTTTGGATATTATTAGTAGATGTTCAGTAACTGTGATAATTAGTGTATTTTATGCTTTGTGCAAACATTGGGCTGCGTTATAATGCACACCGGCGCTTTCCAGTCTCACCACAGGTTATATTTGGTTTTGTATTTCACCCCAGTCTACAAATATTTTGTAAACATGTTATTTTAGAGACAGCTGTTTTTGTGCCTTTTTGCCACACAGTAGGCCTTCTGTGGTTTCGCGCACACGTCTTTAACCTACGGCCACACGAGGGCGTCAGTTCGCTGACTAGCAAAGAACTGAAACATCAATTTAATGCTGGGCTGCACTTGTTCCCCAGTTTTATTGAGCCTTGTTGTTAATAATTGCTCTTTAATGATCGTTTCTTGCATGCACGATGCAAATGACGTGCGACTGTAATGTTTGTCAGTGTTTTTCCTCTGCGTTGGAAGTCGAGATGGAAAAGATGGAGAAGGAAGGAAGCACGAGCAGGTTTCCGACAGGTCTGCTGCCACAGTCGGGACTCGCATGTTGCGTTTTTTTTGCTTTCTTGGCTCTCGTGCTGCTGCAGGACAGTTAAGGTGTTTGTATTAAATGTGCTGTTTATGCAGGACACAGACTTTATAGGGAATTACTTGAATCTGCATTTATCTCTGCAGGTTAAATTCCACTGTGGAGTGCATTCCCTACCACCTGCAGCTCTCGCCGGAAAACGCTTTACAGCTTATTCAACAGTATCCTCTATTGCACAGACCTCTACTTGTAAAATCATGAATATGTCACATAGCTGCTATCTGCCAAGTCTCGTTCTGTGATTACTTATCAGCGCACATGAAGAGAAATTCAGAAGAAGCTGTAAGTAATGCGTGTCTGATAAACCGCGAGGACGCCTTGACTTCACTGACCTCATATATGACATTGTGGCTGATTGCTCAGACAACGTCCCCACTCGTTATCTGGTGAACGACGCCTGCGTGCTCAGCGGCAAACCTCTCGTGTCGGCGAGTGCCTTACGGATGGAAGGGCAGGTAAGGTAGAAGGCAGACCCCCGTTTTCCTCATCGGTGCAGTGGGTACAGTATGCGGTATCTTTTGTGTGTCTGCAGTTGACGGTGTATAACTACCGTGGAGGCCCCTGCTACAGATGTCTGTATCCAGTGCCTCCACCTCCAGAGACGGTGACCAACTGCTCTGATGGAGGAGTGTTAGGAGTGGGTGAGTCTTGTTCCCTCACCTTCCCAGAGGCCACAGTCGGTGTAAATGATCGTTCTTTATAATATTTCCCGCTTGTATTGAAGTTCCAGGGATAATGGGCTGCTTCCAAGCTTTGGAAGTCCTCAAGATTGCCTCTGGACAGGGCTGTATCCTTTTTTTCTTCACCTTCTTGTTATATATAGTTTAGTTATTGTGCTTCTTTGCATCTGAGCTTTTTTGCTTAGTCACCAGAATTGATTAACAATGAGCTGCTGAATGATAAGGAGGGGAAGGGAGATTTTTGTTTGCATTCTCTGAGTTGACTATTTATTTGCCATTGTCATGTTCTCGTGCTGGTACTGAGAGTCACGGGAGAGAATAGACGCACCCCGTCCTGCCTTCTGTATTGCATTGTTGTACTGATGCTAACACCTCCCGTGATGCGTCAGCCGGGAAAGTGTTGCACCATATTCCCAGCAAAATCCCCGAATGTTGCTATGGCTTTTAATGTACCAGTGGGAGACGTGCCAGACTCTGAACCTCTGAATCGAGCGACACGGTGCTTCTCAGAAGTAAGTAGCCTTGTTAGTAACCTTGACCGGGCGTGCCAGCTTCCTGCGGCCAGCAGCTGGTGATGTTTGACGCCCAAGATGCCAGGTTCAGGTCGATCAGGCTGCGGCCAAAGCAGGCCGGCTGTGCTGTATGTGGAGAAAACCCCAGCGTGACCCGGCTGGTGGACTATGAGGCTTTCTGTGGATCTGCTGCCACAGACAAGGTTGGTCATAAGAGAAACTCACGGAGTTCCTCATTTTCTGCAGTCACGCCCATTTACGGAGGAATGCTGGTTTTTGAAGGTTTCAAACGTGTTTCCTAAATCAACTTGATTTATATTAAAGTGACATTTTTAAAAGTGCAAATAATTATCCCTAATTCTCTGAAAATTCTCTTTTCAGTGCCGCAAACTAAACCTGCTGTCCAAAGAGCAGAGGATCACAGTGCAGGTGGGGATTATATAGTGCAGAGCGCTCGGTCATTGCGTGACTCCCTGTATTTAGTGCTGTTTATTATATGATTACTCACAATTTTCTCAGTTTTCATGCGCATTCATAAACTGATTGCATCTTGGTGCTGACCCAGCCCCAAATGGGAAATGACTTAAAATGCGCCTGTAAATTTTCTATGGGAAAGAATAACACGTTCTCTTTGGCACCGAGCGCAGGAGCGTGGATTGCATCTGTTTATGTTTCTGCAGAACTGCTGCTTTGAAACCCACTGAGTCATTTAGCACAGAGATGGGGATCATGATTGATTGGGGTGCAGCTGAGATTGTGCAAGAGGCTGCAGTTAGAAACAGTTTTGCTTCCTGTGAATTAAGGAAAAACTGTTAAAACGTTCATATTACTCTACAATTACGAGTCCAGGCACATGAGTAATTTTGGTTTCCCTGCTTACGTAGAAATCCACGCCTTTCCCCAAAAAGCGAAGCCGCACCTCTGTAATTGTAGCAGCTGGTAGTTTAAGTGTATTAAGGGCTGTTTTAATGTGATTCCAGGACTATAAATCGATAATGGACAGTGAAGAGCCCCATCTCCTGTTGGATGTACGCCCTCTGGTGGAGGTGGATATATGCCACTTAGCCTCCTCTCTCAGTATCCTTTAAGACACAAATCGTTCTGGCTGCACCATAATCGTGTATTTTCTCTTCGTGCGAGCCTCGTGTCTGTGTGGCTGTTCGCCTTACATTGCTGCCAGATATTCCACTCTCAAGTCTGGAGGAGAGGAAGAGGGAACATCTCCAGTTACTCCGGGAGAGAATCAGCCAGCTGAAGCACCAGATGGCAGGTGACTGCCAGCCGCCAGGTAACACAGCAAAAACACCATTTAGGGTGTGTTGTTTGAAATGAACGGGCACGTACAGTCACTTGTGCATATTCAGAGGCCACTGTGTAGTCTCACACTGCTGGGCCAGAGGCTTATTTTGGACAGCTAGAAACAGGTTGTAATGGGGTTGCTATGTGAGGCCTTTTCCAAAACAAGTACAGTCAGCCTGTGCAGCTGGCCCGCTTTACAGAAATTAACATTCAAAACATTATTTTGGTGACGTTCTTTAATCAGTGAGATAAATTTAGCCTGGACTTTACTCTGTCTCGATTTTTAAATATTCACCTGCTTGTACCTGATGTTGTGTTTCAACCAATCAAACGTAATGAGTCCACCAGTCTCTCTTGACTTCTCTCTCCAGTTTACGTGATCTGCAAGCAGGGTAACGATTCTCAGAAGGCCGTGCAGATTCTGGAGAAGATGAGTGGATCAGAAGTGGACCGTGTCACCGTAAAAGACATCTGTGGGGGCCTCACGGCTTGGGCGAGGGGAATAGACTGCACTTTTCCGCAGTATTAATGCATTTATTATGTTTTTACTGTTAATAAAGGCTGCTTTCTGTTTGTTTCTCTGTTGTTCTTGGCTTTCTTTAAACTGAGCATCCTGATTAGAGAGAGGCTGTTTGTAATGTTCTCAAATGAAAAATCTCACAATGCAGTGGAACTGTTGGACAATTTCCTGAAATTTGTTCTGTAATATTCCGAGTATTAGTTAAATAACATATTAGCCCTTCAAAGTTAATCTATTCATAGACAACGTCCCTTTATCTTAAGCCGAGCGCACTTTAGGTAATAAACCTCGACTTGTATGAACTCCTTCAGTGTCCCCTTGCGACTCTTGCTTCCTACTTGGGAGAGCCATTTATTACAATTCGATCCGGGTCATGTGGAGTAAAGTTTTTTTTTCTTTTTTTTTCTTTTGGCATGACCAAGTTGAAATAACGGAAAAGAAAAGGCACATGCGCACTGGTTCGAGCTCGAGCGGAGGCGCCATTGCTTCACATGGTGTGTAGTTCAAGTTTTCCTCCCCACTCATGGAAAGTCAGTTATGCGGACATAATAAAAAGACTCCAAGCCCCAGCGACGGTCGCTGCTCTTTTTCTCGTCGAGCAGGGGGAGTAGTCACAGCTGGAAGGATAATAAGATGCGCATGAATTTACAATCTGGAATAAAAGATAAGAGAAAATTAATGCACGGAGCGGCTCGTCTCAGCGAGACTCGCTGCAAAACTAAAGTTAGTATGTGTGAGCTGTGGGCTGTGCCGGAGTGCTTTCTGTGTGACTTGTAACAAAGTGCAGAAGAATAAAGTTCCGACTGTGCTTCCCTCACTTGATGGAGTCGAAAAGTTTCTTCAGCCCTCTCACAATGGATCGAAAAGCGCCCTGCGCCGAGAGCGAAGGTAAAGTATCCTGTAAGAAACGTTTAACTCGACGTTTGGCTTTAACCCGACTGTACCGGGAGAGAGAGTGTTCAGCGGCCAGGCTCAGAAAGCGCAGATTCGGGGCTTGTATAACTTGTTTTGCTGGCATTCTCGGCTCGGGTTGTGTTCTGCCAGCGAGCCAATCGAAAGTGGGAGGGGAGCAGATGTTCAGAAGCCTCGGTTCCAGATGTTTGTGGGGTTTGAATCCGTACAAACACACAAGTGATGCCCTTTATCGACGTTTGCGCGTCTTGTGGCCTGCTGTTTTGGCGTTTTACGCGCTCGCGTACAGTCGCCTACTTACAACTTTCTCACAGTTAGCACAAGTCGAGAAATGTAGCGAGAAAATTTAAAATAATTGAAATTATAGACAAGCCCCAAACTTTGGGGGCGTGCTTTGCTCCGAACCTTGCAGATAATAATAAATGACTTTATATTTGATTTGAAAAAGCTCTGAATAAAGATTTGTGACAAACGTAAAATGAAACGTCCTCTTAGTGAATCCAGCTCAGCGTCTTTACACTGTAAGAACAGCAGCTGATTCATTCATACACCCTGAATGCTTTTCACAACTGTTTTCAGATATGAGAATGCTTCTCGTTAAAAAGTAGTGTGTGTGTGTGTGTGTGTGTGTGTGTGTGTGTGTGTGTGCGTGTGTGTGGTGACAGGCTTCCTGTGGTCAGAGTGGATTACTGACTTCACTAAGGAGAAGGAACAAAACTCCAGGATATGAAGTGTGTTGCTGTGATTTCACTGCAGAGGCCTGCGTATTGTTCAGACACTTCTCCTCCATCACCTGTCAGTCTGGTGACAGAGCTCGGGCGGTGTGAGCTCCAGCGGGTGGATAGGCTGTTAGTTTGAAAAGGACAGTATCATTTTGACAATAAACTGACTGTTACTGATGAAGACCAAAGATTCCCCCTACCAGGAGTTCATCCACAGAAACCCAGCTGTGCTTTTTTCTGCCAGCCCTCACTGATTCCTCCACTGTTCAGACGTTTACGTTGCAACTGGAAGAAACCCAATGTCTGCCTCCTCTCCCCCATCCTTACCTCGAGCCTTCCTCCACTCTGTCCATCTGCACCACCCGTCCTTGCCATCCACCCCGTCTGGACCCATCTACACACGGCTGTCCAACGGCAGTCACAACGCCCCCAGCCCCACCAGCTCCCGCAGCTCTTTCCATGGGGTGTCCTTCCTGCTGCAGATCGGACTGACCAGAGAGACGGTGAACCTGGAGGCCAGTGACCTGTCGCTGTCTGCTGTGAAGGACCTGGTGTGCTCCATAGTGGATCAGAAGGTAGGGACGTCTTCATTCATTCTTTATTATACTTAACAGTCTATTTTCTGTCATAAAGGACGTGCTTCACCTTCATTGTTTTCTTTAATCTCTTCTGAAATGAAGTGTATTGCACAAAAACAAGCTCGCTATCTGCAGGGAGCTTGTTTTTCACAGTGCAGCCGTGATATCAGAGGCTCAAGAGGACCAACGTGACGAAGCACCAGCATGTGTTTTGCCATCTCCTACCATATTCATCTGTTTTGGTTTTGTTTTCCAAAGCAGACATCTGCGCCATGTGGCTCCCAATGAGTCAAACGCCGCAGAAGCATGCACACAACAGCATCGACGCTCCTCCAGTTACGGTCTACTAGCGCCTGTTATTTATGCTGCTGTGTAAGGTCACTGGACACGATGCAAGTGCAAGTACAAACTCATATGCACGCGCATATATGAAGTGGTTTTGTGCCCGCTGTGCATCTCGAAGCATTTTTTTTCACATGGTATTGGTGAAGGAGTTCAGCCTCAGCAGAAGAACCGGCTTTAAGCACAAGTATAGGTTGCATCTTTCAACAAACGAGTGCTGTGGCGCGTTTACCTCGCCTTACTTTCTATGTTCTTGTTGTTTTGTGGTGAAACTGGTCAGAAATTTATAGTCATACTGCATGTGCGTGTGTGGGCTCTTTTTATAATGTGTGAAGTAAGAATGAGGGTTAAACACTTTAATTTCCTTCATCTGAAACAACCTCATATTATAAGCACAGCAAAGCCGCAGTACCCCAGATGTTATGGCCGTCATGTGAAGTGGTTTTCTTGTCCATAATCATATAATAATTACAAAAAGGACAAAAATAGTATTTGGTATAAATTGGAAAGTTAAACACTGTATTTGCACAGTGAAAAAAATCGTAGTTCATATCTATCTGCTAAATGTGTGGCGTTTCTAACCATTTATAGGTGCTCTTATAGGTGCTGTACTTAACAGTTGTGAGGGATTAATAGTATGCAAAGCCTATTGGAATAATGAAATGGCTTCTGTGTGCATGCACATGTTTAACCTCTTGCAAATAATGATGATTACTCCATTTGTGTGTGTAATTATCATTGAGTGCATAAAAAGAGAGGGTGATTAAAAAAAGCACTTTCATCAGCCACTAGAATCTGAACATTTATGTAGGTCAGAGCCGCGCTGGTCTTTGAAGTCATGATAATTACAATTAAAAGGGAAAAAAAAAGGAATTAGGAGCAAATTTGTGTGGAACAAATGGGAGACTGTGCGGGAGCTGTGTGCGCCGAGCCCGCGTCCTTTGCTTCGTGTTGTCCAAGTTGACATTCCAGAGGAGCAGGGTAATGTTGTTGTTCTTTACGAGGTCTGCTGATTCTCACTAGCTAGCTGGTTATGAACAGTTCTGGTTCACAGAGCAGAAAATCTCATCGCTGCACAAATTTGCATGGATCTCGTAACATATTGGTGCAGAATGTGCAACAGGAAAAGGTGAGGAAACACGATGCTTTAGAAACACACCTTAAAGAAAATCAGTGCAGCGCCTGCATTTTGAGTTGAGATCCAACCGAGATAAGGTCCGGCTTTATCTCTGTATCACATGCGTTCATTCAAAGATGGCGGGCAGTCTGATAAGATGTACCAGGTGATTATAAAATTTATGGCCAGCAGTCATGCGAGCCTATAAACATCTGACCACGCTGTATATCTTTTCATCATAATATACTGTACATCATCACCACAGAACACATCCAGTCTGTTCATCCACATTAGTGTGCAGTGCTTCTATTAAACACTGCCAGAAGCAGTGCACTGCTTCAACTATTTCATGAAATCCAGCCATATGGCTTTGATATCAGTGGAAAATATGACTGTAGGCCTTGTGTGCTTTCAGTCCATCCCTGCCTTCTTTTCTAGAATATGCATGACAGCGGTGAGCGATACAGAGTCCGCTCATCCCGGCCAACTTTCCCAGCTGAGGATCTCTGACCTTAGCCGGTCTAGCCGTTGACAGCAGTCCCAGGATGTCTCCAGTCAGCACAACTTCAGGTGTCTGTCAGCGCGGCCGAGGCAGGAAAAAGCGTTCGACTTTATGTTGTAATATCTGCGCGGAGATGGAGTTTGGATGGAAGCGTATTCCCCCTCTGTGGTGCCGTTTCCTCCGCTGAGAGCTGGCCTGCTTCACCAAGTGACTCACCGCTCAGCCATGCAACAAACAGGGATGCTTATCCCAACTCAGATCTGTGCAGTTCAGTGTCAGCCTTTCTGCTGTGTCAGCTGTTGTGAGCTTTCAGTGTAGAATCTGGTTGCTTACAAACCACAGCGGATATAACATTGACGTCTTGTTAGTCGATACATTTGTATTCAAACGGCTGCACAGTCTGTCCACCTTTGTGCTGATCATCCAGGTCTGGCCGCTGTGCCAGCAGGGCGGGATGGCAACTTGGATCCACTTTTCTTTCTCAGCGGTGTCCTTGAGCTCTTTTGTTTAGATAGCATAAAGAAGTCGATGCCCTACTGTCTGCTGTCTGAGCCAGGGTTTTTTCCCTTTAGACAGCCAGCTCCTATCTCCCACTGACCGGCTTGATTAGTAAACCAGGACTTAATGAGTCCCACTAACAGAATATCTTTTGAATTATTGCTGTTATTACAGGTTGTTGTGAAGGTTTTATGTGATCTGCCTCTTTAGACACACATATTGTCTCTAATCGGTACGTTATGTGCTTTAATATTTAAGATAGAAAAATGCTTGCAGCGCATCGCTCTGCACAAACACTCTTCTGCTGCAGTTGCTCTAGGAGGGTATCGTGAAATCTGCAGTCACATTCCTTTGGTATCTCCTTAAAGCTTGTGATCATAGCTTAAGGATGAAAAACTTGTTTTCTGATCAGCAGAGTGCTTTACTTTGCTATAGTTTTCCTTTTGAGCTCACTTTTATCTGGAATATACTGTATTTCTAGTCCAGCTGTGGCTCTGAATCATGCCTCAAAGGTTAATATTTAGTAAACTATCCTTATAGTATTGAATGAGTCTCTCTGTTTCACATGGGGTCGTGCAACCTTTTATAATAGCTGCGCATTGTATAGTTTTTCTTCGGCTCATTCTTCTTCCTGCTAAACACCCGACCAACCACATGACTTGGCTGCTTCTACAGAATAGATTTTCTTTCTGTTCTCTGTGTTGATGTGAAGTTGGTTTTGATAGTAGCGGTTTGGCTCGTAATTACCAACTTATAGTGGTTAGGTCAACCTTATTCTTGCGCACCCTGACGCTGATAAGTTCAGTCTTTTAGAGCAGCTTTTGTGGTCACTGCTCTTGCGATCTGCTGAATGCTTAAAAGTGTAACTTTTTTATTGTCACCACTTGGCACAAGAGCATCAACCCTAAGCCAGGCTCCTTGAAGACTGTGAGAAAGGAGGAGGGGAGCCAGCCGTAGGGTGGAGGAGACCAACCCCTGTCAGGGTACGAAGAAGCCCAGATCTAACCCCGCGATGGCTCCCTGATCACAGCCTTGTTTCACCAGCCGGGTCCCGACTCCTCTGGTTTTGGGGGTTTGATGAATGGCGTGAGATAAACATCCAAAGCGTCCAGTTGTTGAATGCTTCCTGTTTGGTGTCGCCCAAGTCCTCTCTAGCAGCCAGCAAAGGGAGCAGCGTCGGGACAAAAGTTCACGACTCCCAGTTAGCCAGCTGGTCAGCCTGGTGAGCCAGTCAGCTACAGAGCATTCTTCTTTGCCCAGGCATTTTTGGAGGATGATGTGATGTTCCTGGGTATGGGTGGGATTCGAGTGTTATGAAACTCAGACGCGTGAGGCTAAATTCTTGCTGTGGTCGGAGTGAATATTTGACAAGTTGTAAGGAGCGCTGTAATGCCGATTTCACGGTTAACACAGATTAGTTTTCATTCCTGTTCAACTGTATTTAGTGCAACAATAGAATTTTCTGATGAATGTCGGCAGCAGCACGTTTGATATGTTTGAATTTACAGGGGAACTTGGCATCAGTTAAAAGTTTCTCTATCAAAGGCGACGATAAAGTTTAGCAGGAGGAAGGAAATTAGATTTTATTTGGCACTGGAGATGGAAAGAGAGCATGTTAGCTTTATGAATACTTTAATTTAGCCCTTAGGATGTTGATGCTTTTTCACTACAGCTGAAAATGCAATGAAAGGCCTCAGCCGCAGGTTCCCCCATTGGTTTTGTCAGCACTGTAACTCCCAGTCTCTGGTTCAGAGCTCTGCAGCTGCCTCTGTAATTAGCCAGACAAAGACCTTTTTGAGTCAGAAATGGGCCGTGTTGGACAACACACAGGAAAAAAGCAAAGTATTATAAAAACAGAAGGGTTTGGATCGCTCTAAACCTTTGAGTAATATCACTTACATGATGCAAGGTAACAGCTGGCGGAGAAAACAAGATCAGCTCAGAATTCTCCTCCAAGATTAATTAGACTGAGTTGCAACAGTGCAGAAGATTTGTGTTGGTCTGCATTCGTACGTGTACGGGACAGCGAGGCCTGGGAATGGAGCCATTTTAATACCCGCGGGCTCCGCGAGATATAGAATCTGTCCTGTGCTGAGCGCACAGGAGGCCCTGTAGGAAGCATGGGCACATTATAAAAATGCTGTGCAGTGAAAGATTTGAATAATGACTAAAACTGCTGTCAGCAAACTGAGCTGGAGCTTTACAAACAATAAACCGAGCTATTGAACGTAACATGACGCACTCATGACAGTGACAAAACACTGAACAGGTTCCTGCCTTGCACTTCCTGTCAGCACTGCACAGATCTACAAACAGCTGTCTATGTAGCTCCCCCTGTTAATACTGAACTTTTTCTTTGACTGCCATTAATAATTAAGAATTTTTTAATAAATCATGCTTTGATAATTGTTTTTTTGGTGGTTTTTGTTTTAAAAACACCTTTTCCAAAGGAGCTGTTTTTTTTCTTGACCAAAAAATATATATTTGTGCCTCACGGTGAAAGTGAAACAGATGATTACGTGTAAATTAGTGTGTCACCTTTGCAGTTCAAACCTTTCAGCACTGTTTAGCACTGTTATTTAGAACTTTTTTGAACATGCCATGCTTTTAGAGCCCAGCCGATGAAGCATTTTTGATTTGTTGATTTCAAAATCCGATATTCCGATATACCAACTGGTAGTTTTCTTCTTTCAGACAGATGGAACATAAACATGTTTTTCACTTAACTCGTTTACACTCGGATCAGCTGGTTTGGACAAACATTTCAAACACGTGTGTTGCTAACAGAGAAGTTATGGCGTGCCTCTGAGTGACTCGAGTCACACTGATCGATCACCAAATAGATGATGTTGGCTGATAACACTGCAACAGAATCACCATAGAGCGCTACCAGTGTTTGTGCATATGACTTTTACTGAAGCTATCCAGCTAACACATCAATGAAAAAGACTATAAGGCACATGTGAAAACATTTTAAAGTAAGCTAGGCGTTTTTTTTATTTAAAAACCCACAACGTTGGTTATTTCTATATTCACATTCACATAACTGCTTGAAAAAGATGCTGAAAATGAGTAAAGAGCTGCATGTGGCTGACCCCTGTGACCCCGGCCTAGCTGCATTACATGCCCAGTGAAGTTTACTGCAGGTCTGGTGACAACAGCAGGAATTCTGTTGTTTAGGTCAGCGGTCCCCAACCCCGGGCCACGGCCCGGTACCACTCCGTGAGTCGTTTGGTACCGGGCCGCGAGAGTTGCGGTACGGGTGTGAAATTTATGGTTTTCAGCATTTTTATCAGTTTTATCGTTAACTCGGTTTCCCTGGGTCTTTTCCCGTGTTATGAATAAATCTTTTTTTTTGGTACTGGTTTTACTTTGTTGAATTTTTCTGCGACACCTTAAACGCCGGTCCGTGAAAATATCTCGGACATAAACCGGTCCGTTGGGGACTGCTGGTTTAGACAGAAGCTACAAAACGATCGTATTAATCTGCAGTTTTTACTTCCTTGTTTGTTACATATTTAAAAACTTTCAAATGAAAAGAAAAAAAACACTTTCTTTCTGTATCTTTCTGTCTTTGATACATTTAGGATTACAGCTACAGTAATAAAGTACAAATGTGAGACCTGTTTATTTTATTTGCTTGTATCACTAACTCATAAATACCCGTTCTGGAAGAAAAGCATTGACAGAAAGGCAGAGGAGACATAAACAGGTTATAAGGGGAAGGAAATAAGAGGTGAAAACAGCATCAAAGAAGTGCACAGATGGAAAATGGAGGCTGCAGTTCACATCGACCAGCGCTAACCGAAACACATGGGAAATAAATCACCACCGTCTCCCTCGCTGCTTTTCTTCGACGCTATAAGGCCACATGTAAATGTTCCTATGAAGCTAGCTGACATGTTTCGCCCCAGAGGACGTCTCGACATCACACGTGTGATCTGCATAGGGCCAGACGTTTCCTGGAAAGCACATTGAGCTTCTTCTCAAGGAAAAACGAGTCTCTCCAGTGTAAAGCAAACTTTTGGCTTTTAGCCTTTTCCCCAACATTTTGGTGTTCGTTTGAAGGCACGCTATCGTATTCCAAAGCCATAGAGCCAGCTAAATGGATATCAGGATGGGATTGCCGAAGAACAAAAGTCCTCCATGTACAAATCAAAAGCCAACGTGCACGAGGAATCTATCAATTTCCCCAGTCTTGGAGTAATTTGTGGAAAAGGGAGAGAGAGAAGAAAAAGGAAAAAAAATATCTCTGAAGTTAAGTGAGCTAAGTAATTTCTACCATCTGCAGTGCACATTTCTACCGCCTTGCTCTCCTTTAAATGTAAAGTGGCAAGGCAGAGCACGGGGCCTGGCCGCAAAAGTCAGTGAATGACAGAGTGGAGAAGCGTGGTCCTCTCTGGGGAGAGGGGGCAGGGGAGGCTGGGACAGCCCTTGGCAGTCCCTGCTTGGGGTGCAGAGGGGGTTGTGGGCACTGCGTGGCTGATGTTCTGTGCCAAAACCATCAGTAGAAGCCACTTCTGCCACCAATCACGGCTTCGCCTTGGGCTGTCTGTGCTTCTTGGTTGCTCAAATGTCCTTCATCATATTTTAGCCAGTGGTGGGAGATAACGTGGCATCGCTCCAATCCCCGCTAATACGGACTCAAAGAGCTCCATCGCAATTATATTAACGTGGCACGCAGGAGCACCGCAGAGCTATTTAATGCTCGTACATGCTGGTGACTTTGTCTTTGCAAAGCCAACCACATGAAGTGATTTAGGAGCACTTCCCGAGAGATTCCTCGAGTTTCCATTCATAAATTTGTTACCGTGGCATAACGGATGTCTTACTTCACCTATTCATGTATTCATTAACAGGCCTTCCTCTGTTGACCAGCTTCTAACTTGACTGCACTTGCTGACAATGTCAGCATACTTAGAGGACTTCAAGCATGACAAATGCTGAAGAGAAACAGATAAAGCCGGTGTAGTGACGAGGACTCTGCGCTACACCACATTTGTCCGCTCGACGCAGTTAACCACTAATGTCACTTCTCTGACTCGAGGAGCTCGTAAACTGAAAATGCAGAAAGTTGCTTGTTTGTGACCTTAGCAGTTAACATCAGAACCGTGTGCACGTCACTGACTGACACGCAGTGGCCGTACAGTCGTATCACTTTGGCGTTATTATCGATCCCTGCAGCACGAGCACGTCACAGAGTGTCTTGTTCGCTGCTGTTTTCTCAGCGCTCTTTGCCTTTCCTGTCTCAGTGCAGAGAGTGATCTGTCAGACTGATAGGAAGGTGGCAGAGGAAGTGAAATTACATGTTGATACAACAAGAATACAACAACAAGCTCTCCGACTTACAATTGGGAAACGTCTCAAGAAATGCACATCTATGAAAAAGCAGCACCCCAGGCAAAAGGGAAAGAAAAGTTTGGTTTGTTTGAACATTTCTGAATGCAAGGGGAGCAGTCAGCCACTTAATTTGGGCTCCTTTTGTCACTCTGTCTCGTTCTTCAGCCGTGCTTGCTGGTTAGTTCCCCTCAGAGCCGCTCCCTGTTTCCATATTCTCTCTGCTCCTGCTCTCCAATCTGCTGTGGTCGGCAGAGCAGCACAGCCCGTTCACTTTGTGTGCCTGCGTTCAAATGGCTTTTCTCTACCCTGCACTTGCTATTATTCTTGTCTGCGTGTTTAAACATTTAGAGAAATTGCCTCTCGGTGGCTGTTTTGAAGGAGGTGACAGCTAGAGTGTTGGAATTCGGCCGGACTGCTTATTTAGCTTTAGTTTTCCCTTTTCAGAGGTACATTTACGCGAAACTGTGTGAAACAAAGGCATGTCTGTAAAAGCAATTCTTCACTGTTACTCGGGAATAAAGTAAAGCTTATGCAGCTAGTCCTGAGCTACTTTCTGCTGCAGAGCCCACAGCAATTATTAATGCTTTTGTTGAGCAACAGCAGCCTGTTTCTACATCCTGCCATTATTGCACACCTTCTGACCTTTTGCTCTAGCAGAACAAGAGAAAGTGCAGTTGCCATCAATCTCACAAAAATCCCCCCCAGGTTCACCTGTTTATTTGCCCCCTGTGGAGGTGAATCTGGCGGCCCTCTCTCGCTTCTCCAGGTCACAGAGAGGAGATGGAGTATGTGCTGCAGTATATCTTTGGGGTGGAGGTGCTGGCTGAGGATCGCAACGGAGCAATAACTCATCAGTGGCGTGCGGGGGCCTGGCCAAGCATGTCTTAGATCACACTGCTGTCTTCCTGCGAGGCCTTAGATCCTGTGACTCAGCCTTCCTCTCCTATGCCTGGCCTCTGGGCGCTGTTGCATATAAAACCCGCACACAGAGATGCTTGCTGGCGCACACCCACACGTGTTGGAGATGCGTCACTGAAGAGGGATGAGGCAGGTTCTGTCATGCATGTATAAAAAAAACTTGGTGTTGTTCGGTTGGAAGCCGCCTGGCTCTCGTCGAGGATACAGTGGCTAGTAACCAAGCAGTGACCTCACCACCATTATCTCGACTTCATTGCAGCGCTTTTGTTCTTAAGGCCAAATAACGATAGAAGGGCATTGTTCCTCCACATCCAGAAGAGCCTGCTGAAATTACTGTAGGATTTTCTTTGGAGTGCTTCACAGCTACGTTTGATAAAAGCAGGAGGACGTTCTGCTTTTGTGGTTGATGTAAATCGGGTAAGGGGTATAGCTTTCCCAGAGTCTCTTGGTGATTGAAAGAGGTCTAGAATGACAGGTGTAGAGTTTTCCACTGTGCTGTGGTCTGGAACAGGCAGCTGACCTAAACTCAGTGGTTAGACTTGCAATTCCTCCTAGTCCGGACCAGAAATGTAGATGCACACATGTTCACATAGATACACAGATATACGCACACAGCCTTCCACCTACAAAAACAAGAAAAGCAGCAGTGAATTAATTGCATCTGTACGTTTGGCACCAATTCAGACCCGTGCATTCATCATCTTGCAGAGCGTGTCAGCTACGGCTAAACCAGGCGCAGATTTATGTGAAAGTACACAGGGTGAAAAGCTGTTTAGTGTCCAGAGACGCTGGTCAAACTGCGGCCGCACAAAGAAGCAGAGTGAGTCTGTCTTCTGTGCAAAGTGGGGGCTGCGAGGGCTTTGAAGGAGCTGTGTTTCTGTGTCATGCATGCTGAAATTTGTCAGATATATTTAAACAAAATCAGGCATGTTTCTATTAATATGAAAAACTTGCTGCTGTGTTCCATGATGACACAGCCTCATGCAGTAAAAGCTATGAATGAACCATGAGTCGTATGCGACCACATGGAAGAAAACACGTTAGTCAGCCTCTAGAGTGAGAAAGTCACAGCTTCTCTTGCTGCTAATTCACCACGTGAGTTTCCTTTCCGTTGCATGCGGCTGCTTCTGTCGATTACCCCCAGTGAAGTCTTCCTTTTGCAGTAGAAAAGGAGCGGACGTCGCCAACACATCGTGAACATGTTATGGAGAGTGGTGGGATCCATTTGCTTAATCTGAAAAAAATGTGCAAAGATTCCTTCTTGAGTGTAAACCATTTGAGGGGAGTGCTTCTTCAGTCAGCTGCACGTACCTTTCAAATCCCTTCCAACCCACTTTTACTTCTGCCTCCAGCTGCAGCGTGTTGTTCTTGGCCTGTGCATGCAAACGGAGGAGCAAACAGTTTTGCTATAGAAATCAGGCATGCACTCGGACGGTTTCGTGCACTCGGACGGTTTCATGCACTCGGACGGTTTCGTGCACCGGCTGCAGAGCAGAAGCGAAGCACTTTCTGTGCATTCGCCTGATTCATCGTGGACCGTTTATTCGAGCTCAGTCGAGTCATGCTGGTTCTGTATAGATGACAGAGTCTCTGAAACATGTAGAAATAATCCTATATGAAAATGTTTTGCCTTATTAAATCGGTCGACTTTATACTCGGTCGTCTCCAGCTTTATTTTGAAGTTGCCTGAAAATCAGTGACGTTACAGCTTTAAGAGATGAAGCTCAGCCTGGACAGATCCAGGCTAGATTTTTCCACCTGATTCCGGTATTGAAAGTATCAGGATGGGATGTCGATCTGTTCCTTTAATACCGTGATATCAAAAGCGTCACGCCTCCTTTCGTGCAGCCAAAGGGTTTTCATTCCACTGCACTTGCTCCTTGTGTGTGACATCACTCAGAGGTGCAATGCAACATGTGTCGTTCAGCATGTGAATTTCATTCATGTGTTTGTTTGTTTATGTATTGGTGGTTATGGGAACGCTCGAATTGACTCGCAAGATCTTTTCTTACTTCCTGCATTTAGTGGGATAGACTTTCTCTGCTGCATAAACCTGGTAAGAAGCACGTTACTTAATTAGCTTGATACTGTGAGGACATCTTCACCATCAAAGTGAATCCATTCAGCTAAAGTGAATGGAAACTGTTACTGGAGGAGCCAAAACACATAATGTTACAGAAGACAGTGGAAAGCCAGAGTGTTTCCAACATGCCCTCTTCTGACGCATCCGTCCAAGTGACAAATTCATTATTTGGCTGCCGTCGTTGCCCACATCTAGCGCTCTTGTAATTTGCAGTGCATGAGTGACTTGCGCCATGCTGTGTGGAAAAAAATTGCCTGGTATTACATTAATAATGTGCAATGAAAACAAATACAATTCCACTGTTGACTTTAATAAATGAACAAAGTTTCCACATCGCGTTTGATGTGACTCGAAGAAAGTAATTACACAGCTTTCCTCCAAGATTCGTGTGAGCACATAATTGGATTTTCCAATGCAGCCGTTGGACTAGTTGAAGTATTGAAGTGTATTTTCCTCTGTTGTGGGAGTTAAAAAGCACGTCAAAGTCAAACAATGGTTTCCCCATTGTTTTGACATGAAAACACTGTTGTCCTATTTGTGAAATCCTCACTACAGTCTGTCGGTTTCACAACAGACTGCGGAGCTCGTCGGCACAGCGCGCGCTGCCTTTTAAATGTGCAACGCATCAGAATGAATCAAGTCAGGATTGTAGCTGTTAACCCAGTTTGAACAGATGCCGTCTTTTCTTATTGGCCTCTCATTATGATGCTCGCTCAGATACAGAGCAACAGAAAACATCGTCTTGTGTCTTCTGGTTCGGTGTCTCTGGGCCACAGCGATCTGTGCCTTAGCAAGGTTATCAGTCAATAGATTTATTTATCTGCTGAATAAAAGCACCTTGTATCATGCCGATCTTGTGACAGTGTTTATCTTGCCACCTCGAGCAAAATAAACAAGAGTCTTTTACCTCCTGACTCTGGTTAAATGTTTCACAAGGATCCCGATGAAACGTTTTAGGTTGTGTTGGAGGTTAGATAATCTTTTACCCTTTGCTTCTGTAATGTTTTTACATATCTGTGGTTCAGTATAAGAAAATCCATTAGTTTTCACATTTACACCGGAGAACGCTGCCCTGGCCTTTAAGTACATATCTGCTCAAGGACATTGCAGAGGAAACATCTACAGTTTCCAAGCTGGATGTAAAGTTTTCCGTGCGCTCTAGCATTTTGTTTCTCTTAAGGTGACCATTTGATTGAAATGCTAAATAATAGTAACCGACTTCAGTCTCATATCTCATGTAGGGAGGTGAAGTTTGACTTTTAGAAAAGCAGAAAGAATCTGGACACCTGGAAGACCTGGGCTCTGTTTGCTTTTTCTAAACTATCCTGCTTCTGGCCATATCTGATTTAGTTATTTGCAGTGTTATAAGGAAAAATGGCACAATCGTTTGAGTCAGAGTATCCAGAAATATTCACATGACCATGGGATGCCAGATGTAACAGGACCTTTTTTAAAATTTTGGCATTTTATAATCCTTTTGCCAGGAAGAGTATTTAGAAAGCTTCTCGTGTCGGTGCCCTGAAACGCTGGAATGAGAATGAATGAAATTGGCTATAATAATTATAATGTCAGCTATTCCGTATTTTACAGTTCTACAGTTTTCCTGAGTATCCGTACATTTTGCAGCGTCGATGAGACAAATATGCGGTTTCACGTCAGCGTTGTCAAACTTTAGCCATACTTTTCTTACTTTCCATAAACCACAGCATCAAAGGATTAATCAAGAAAATGACAACTAGATGAAAATAACCGTGGTTTGCAGTTCTGCATTCTTGTGCAGTGCTGCGTGTTGCACACGAGCAGCATTGTTTCCATCGTCCAACGTTTATCTCCGGCGCTGCGATGATGAGCTGGACGTTTAACTGTCGCTGTCCTCCACGTCTGTCTGGCCCGCTGCCACACCAATAAAGGTGTTAGGCAGCCCGAGGTCAAGCTGCATGCTTTTCCTTACTGCGAACACGCGGCCATCTGTCAGAGCCTGCGCGATGCTCTTAGCGCCGCTTCACCCTCACATGCAGCGAAACACAAATGTTTAACCACATAATCAGGTGCACGCCATCCTGTTTCACAACAAACTCATTGTCCTCTGTGACTGAGGCCCTCGTGCAGGAATTGTACAGCAGCCGCACAGAATACATGAGCTACGACTTGTGATTCATTTCACTCATTTATCATTTTGTGTCTGATAGGAATAAGCATCAATATTCCTCAAAGCTACACCTTTTTTCTTTTTCCAGTCAGATCATTTTTTCTTGGCCGTCTTGAGATAATTTGTTTTTGGCTTCTAATAAAATGGGACCATATTTCAAATCTGTCCTGCTCTTTCCTTCATCTCCTGCCTCTTACCCTCTTTCCTTACAGCAGGATTTAGCATATCAATGGCGGATTAGTTCGTTTAACAAAAGCTTGTCTTTGTCTTTCCAGCCTGACTTGTGGACCTCACACAGCTTCTCCTCGCCGGGGTCTTTGGTGTACGTGTGTGGTCGCGGCTGCTCGGCTGAATGGACTCTCGTTCGAAGATGACAAAAGACGTGCTTAGTCACTACGGGCTTCGGAAATGTATGCAGCAGCATGTGTGGGTGATGGTGTGTAAGGACGTATATGTGCACAGGCACACGCTGGAGGTGAATGGTTTATTTTTACATGCGGGAAGGAGAGAATGTATAAATGCAGTGCTTTATACGTTCATCCACCCGCAGGTCGGCCTTCGGCTTTCCCTCTACGCCTGCGATCAGAACAACAAACTGTTAAAACGTTGTCCTAAACCTGCCAGTCTATTGTTCTTGTACCATAGGCTTCCTCTTACTTTAGTAGGGCATGGAAAAAAGTAATGTCCTCTGCCCTTGGAGCTGCTATGTTCTTGCCTGCAGATGCAGATGCTCTGGAATGGGACTCATTCTGTACAGTGGAAAGTGCTGCACGAGGAGCCAAGAGGAGGTGACTCAAGCTGGCTAGATATGGGCATCAACCTCAGCTTTTGTGTGTGCGTGTGTTTGTGTGTCCAAGTGCAGGCGTGTCAGGCGGGTGGAGGAAAACCCTACCGTGACACTGCAGCCGGCTCAGGAAGGATGCCCCCCTCCTCCCGCCTTTGGTGCTGATGGTTTGAGCCATACAGCATTAATCACCTGAAAGCGTGACAGGATTAGGATGTAGATATGTCAGCCGAGGCATCGAGCTGGAAAGGTTTCGTTCTACAGTCGCGTGCCTTGTTTTTACACTCTGAGCAAAATCAGCTTCTCATGCAGTTTGAATATAACTGAAATAGTCTTCATATATGGATTATGTTGCCACGTAGTTGTTGTTGTGAGGTCAGTGCACAGGTTTACGTCATGACTGAGCAGGAGTAGGGATACAAATAGAAATACATTTGTCATTCATGGAGTCATGGGGAAAATTAGCCCAGCGTGCAATAAGGAGGGAGGCGTCTGTCCTGACAGGTAGTCAGCCAACGAGAGTGTTAACGTGTGAGCAGCAAGCATTTTGTGCAAAAGTGGAACATCTGGAGAACAGGAAGAGAACATCCAGGCTGTCGCTGCACATGCTACAACTTCTTTTGTTCTGATGATTCCCAGTTTGATCAGACAGGTTCCAGATGGTGCTGCATGCTGGATCAAAATCTAATGGTGCTTTTCTACGCTGATAAGCCCACCTCCAACACCACGGGATGAAATGCAGCCAGAAACCATGACAGCGCCTCCACCGTGCTTTACAGAAACTGACTGTTGTAGCTCTCTCCTGACCTCCCCTTCTACTGAGTCGTTTCCGATGAAAGTCTCATCTCTCAGGTCCCGTGTCTGGTCTTTACTGGGCTTTATTTTTATTTATTCATAAGCACATGACCTTCAGATACTGCTGAGCTGCTGTAGGTAGGTTTTTAAGCCTGCCTGCTGTTTCATCTTTTGTCCTCCACTTGTTGTTTCCTTTCATGTTTTTAAGGACACATTTCACACCATCCTGAGATACTCCAGGTTTTCAGCAAATAGCTCCAAAAACTATTTGTTTGACTTAAGTTGTGTTATCTTTATCATTTTCCATAGATTCAGATGAAGACATGAGAACAAATGATGCGTACTAAGTCCATTTCTTGATTTAGGCGCTCTTTTTATGCTCGAATGATTGTGTGGTGCTTTAACAAGGAAACCATAACGTTCCTGTGAAAATGGACTGAAAATGGGAGAAAAAGCAGCCAATGTCATAATAAAATGAAAGGGAATCAGGGGTGGCTCAAGACTTTTGCACACTACCATATTTGAAAATTTTTGTTATTAGAAGACATTTAATTTTTTCTTGGAATGAGCCTGTTGAAAGTGCATGAATGCTTTTGTAAGCACCCCACTGTTGGGCCTTTCAGTGGAAAAAACCATTGCCGTATAATTTCCCCTGGGGGACACTGTTCCCCTCCACAGCGGGAGTTCCGAGTGCATGTTGGGGGCAGGGGTCCAGCTCCTTTATTACAATGCATCTGTATTCCACTGCTGACTGAAGCACCATCGGTTATCGGTTGCTTTGCAGAATTTACATTTTTACCTTTAGGCATTTCATCCTTCTGGCTTAGTTGACACAAGTCATGTGATACACTCGTGATTTCCCCAGGCCATCAATCTGTCTCGCTTTCTCTCTCTCTCTGTGTTTCTTGGCAGTTATAAGCCACCAGGTGTCTTATGTGTCCTGTGCCTAGACACTGTACCAACCCCTGGTACTCCCAGGACACAGTGGCATTGTTCTGTGTGGCCCATTGAATGTGACCCTGGTTCAGGGGGAAACAGCTGGTGGATTCTTCAGTACCAACCTACTTGGCATCAAGGCTGGGCTCTTGCCTTGGCGTTAAACTACAGCGTCACAGTTCCCAATCCGTGTAGGGACAGCTTTGAAAATTCATTGAGGGTCGCTGGACTTTTTCCGCCGTGTCAGGTGTGCAGATGTGTTGTTATGCTGCGCAGGTTCCTGGTATTCAAAGCGCATTTCTCCTTTGAGCTTTGAAAAGTCTGAGCAAAGAGGAGAGATCCTTGCCAAGTAGATGTTCAGTAAGTTTCACTTTGATTTGACCTTTGATGGCGTTTCCTCCTTTTAAACACGACAGACGTGCTGCGGAGCCACAGCACGACAACACTGGGCAAACTCTGCCGTTTCGCCGCATGGACAGTGGATATTTTCATTATAGGCCTATCCCTGTGACAAGAACATGGCTTTCTAAGAGGTTATGGGCTGCCCTCACCACAGGAAGTGACTCAGTATTGACTGGCGCTGCACTTCCTGTATGCTGATTCTTCTGAACTCCTCTCAGGATGTTTACCTTCTCCTTCTCCCCGTCTACCTCTCCCACCCTCTACCCCGCCCCTTTCCCTGGTCATGTGACTTTATGTCGCACACTCAGCTGCAGTTCACGACCAGCTTGTCAAGGTTTGTTTTGGTCAACACGCTGTGAGCGGTGATAGCTGCTGTTGGGCGTTTTAGACACGCTTGAATAATGGTGATTCATCTTATAGTAGAAAGCTGCTCAAATCCAGCGGAAACACTTCAACAGCTAAAGCAGACACATCATCGATTCGTCTTAATAGATGACTCAGAAAACTCAAAGTGCACAATGCAGAACACACGGGTTTAAATGCAAGCCACTCGTTTTGAATTAGTCTGTACTGAATTATTCCAAGTATATAGTGTCGATTACTCTGAGGGAGGAAAGGGGCTCTCTTCCTGAGCCACTGGGTTCACAATACTGCACACAAGCGGTGATGTAAGCTGCTGGAACTGACATAATGTGAGTGTGTGCGTGCTTGAAAAAGAATCAAGACAGCTGGCTGATCCATACCTTTTTAAATGCTCTGTATTAGATTTGAGCCACTGCAGAGCATAACCATAAATGTCCACGTACTGGGCATCGCGTCTCGGGACATTTAACTTTACCGGTATTCGTTATGCCTACAGTTAAACTTGCTTATTTCTTTTTGTTGTATCTCCCTTTCTCTCCAGTTCCCGGAGTGCGGCTTCTTTGGCATGTACGACAAGATCCTGCTATTCCGCCACGACTTAAACGATGAGAACATCCTGCAGAGGCTGACTGCAGCTGAAGACATCCATGAAGGAGACCTCATTGAGGTGGTGCTTTCTGGTATGCAAAGCAGTCTGATGTCATTTCGCACCTCACCGTAAATGTGTTTGTACAGTGTATGCACATTTTCCATCCTCTAATTTAAGAGGTCAAAATAGCATTAAGTGAAATGTTAGTTGGCATATTTGTAAAGGAAAAAAAGACATTCTAGAGCTGCGCTGTTGAAGAGTAGAAAATAAAACTTCCCATTTCAGATTAGTTATCCAGATAGTTTAGCTTACGGCCACATTCAGGTGAGAGCTACATGTGGACTGATTTTAATTAAATGCAGCTGCAGACAAAGAGTGTTACAGTTTGAGCCACTGATGATGACTTTATGCAAACACAGTTTTTTCATGCAAAAGCACAGATATTCGATGATTGGACTTCTGCTCTCAAACATAATTATTTTACTGCACTTCTTCTGTTCGTTGTCTATGCAGAATTAATGTATAATTATTGAGCTTGTGCCTGATTTGCATATTTAGTGATCGTATTTAGCCTTAATACGATGATGCTATCTGTTACTTACATTTTTTTTTTACCTTAAATACTGCTTTTAAGAAAAAATGTGTGTAATTTTACAGCTCATAACTCTAAATACAGAGGCTCATTATCCAAGGCAGATATCTCACATCCATCCAAGCTCCGCAGCGTTATTTCTGTTTATATTCTCGGGATTTTGAAGGGTTTGTAGAGCTTTTATTCAGAGACGGATTCACTGAACATTCTGTTCCTAAAAACATGGTGGAAACTATTTTTCCTGCCTTTTGATATCATTTTTTATTTATGAGCGATAAAATGAGATTTTTTAAATCTTAAATTCAACAAAGGAAACAAAAAATTTTGAGCTTGGCTTCATCCAGTGTTCATATTTCTGTTTTAGGAAAATATCTAAACGTGTCTTGTTTGCAGCTTAGACATCAGCGTATTGAGTGGTTTTAATAGGACGGATGATTGTCTTAGCATACGTGATAAACTGCTTTACTTGTGGTATATGTTGGAAGTTGTGACCCATTTACCTGCAGTGACTCCCCTAATATAAACCCAGCAGCAGACTTGTTCATGTATTTAGAGGATTATACTATAAACCAAATTCTTCTAAATCTGGCAGCGCACTTCCTCCAATTTGCCCAGTTTTTTCAGTCTTTTCTTATATACAAACTGTGATACAGTGCAGTGTGTTTGCTGGCACAGTGTTGCTGCTGTTTTAGACTTCTAGACTTCCAAAACAGGAGAAAAATGAATATAAAACTCCTCCGAGCAGTATAAACCACGTGTTTGCAAAGTCTAAACAATTGTCTGAAAGTAATACGCTTCAAGTATTCGAGTCAGCTTATTTTTTTTTAATTTTGGGCCCAGCCGTCGTTGCCACACCTTCATAAACACGGTCTTTTGTGTCTTGTTCGGGGGTCCTGTTGGGGCTGAGATGCTTGTTGTGAGCGTCCGCTGTGCTCTCCCAAAATAAATATTAGTCTTGAGCAATTTTCTGTCATTAGTGAACGAATACAAGCAGACAGTCCTCTCAAACACTTGCTTTCTGTGTGACGTTTGAGTTTTTTCTTTCCATAATTTTCCACCTTTGCAAAACTACACAGGTGCTCGGTTTTTCTTTGTTATTTCCTGCGATGAATGAGCCGGCTTCCTCTGCGGTGCTGAGACCAACAAATGGCTTAGGATATCTGTTCTGCTCCAATCTGTGCTGCTGCTCCATCTGCCTCCACTGGGAAGCACCTGACACCACCTGTGCCGAGTTCCCCCCTCTCTCCTGGGCTGACAGTATTGTTTGCAGGGATTTAGTCAGGGGATGATTGTATAGTTTCAGGATCTGAGGATACTTCAGGCTGAGGAATGTAGACTAAAGACTGGAGAACTTCCTTCTTTTTGTTTCTGTCTGTGTTTGTCTTGTGCTCTCTTTTGTGTCAGTCTCTGTGGCTCGCAATTCCCTCCCCGCTTTCTCTCGCTCTAATCCCCCCCCTACCTGAACAAATCCGTCTGCAGGTGTTAGCGCCAACAGTGGAGCCAGGCGATTTATAACCTGAGACATACCTGCTGAAAACGGCTGTAGAAGATCTCAGATTTGCTACACATGGACACATGCTTCATCTCACAGTCTGTGAACGCGACCTTCTTTTTGAGAGGCGCTTTGCATGTCGGACGCTTGATCTTTGCGTGTGAAACACAACCTTTTCCCACCGCGCAGTTTCTCTCTCGTCCTCGTCTCCATTCAGTTTTTCCTCGGCGAGCTTGTTTTTGGATTGCGCGGCTGTGGGAGAAGGACGGTCTGAATATCTCCTTCTCTGCAAGAAGCAGGCAGAAGTGGCTTTTTCTTGGCTGCGAGCTCAAAGAAAAAGGCTTGTTTTTCCTGCAGTAAGTGATTGTAGTAGACCCGCGGAGTGTAAACACGCTCTGATGTGCGGGGCGGCCCTATGCAGCGGACGCTGCGCAGGCCATCTCAGCCCATGAGGTTTGAGGTTTGGCCTGACCGAGTGTCCCTTTGTTCTGTTTCTCACTCCTCCTAAATTCCCACCCACTTTCACAAGCCCCTTATTCACCGCCACGGGCCGCGTGAAATTGATATTTTACAACACCTTCTGCTTGTCATAAATATAACTAACTTGTTTTTGTGAGATGGAAACTTTTGACTCCGAATGGAAACTCGGTGCCTCCGAGCGAACAGATAGCACATTCATGCGAGCCCCGCCGCTCGTGAGAAGCGCTCTGAAAAACAACGTGTCGAGTTTATGTTTGGAGTTGTTTGATACTTATTAGCACGATAACCATTACGTAACACTGTGACTGCTAAGAAGTGGCCAGTTGTTTTGCAGACGCGTGTGCAGAAAGCTCATGAAGGCTGCCTTTCATGTGTCTGTGTGAGAAAGCTGCGCGCCTCTCGACATGTGACCTCGCTGAGCTCTTTCTCCTCTTCTTCCCAAACTGCCAACATCACCCCACCAGCCGCTGTAGTTCTCAACAGCCGCCCCGAATTGTCTCAGATCTTTAATATTCCTGCAAATGTCTGTAAATATTTTCCATTCCAGGGATTATGACATCAAAATGTTTGCTTTCCCATTTGACCTGTCCTGCATTCTTTGCTCAAATTAAGAGATCGGATTCGTTTAACCAACTGCCTTTTTGTTTCCTCCCGTCTTTACTCATATCAGATGCTGCTTTTAAGCAAAGGACGTTTCACATTTGTTTTTTTAAGCTGAAAATGCCTTCATCGGCAAACACAACGAAATGGCGTTAGCACATTTGCTGCTTAACCCAAGAGTAAATATTAACCGTCCCCTCGCTGGTCACTGCTGCCACATAAGTGACTGCATAGGAACAGAGGAGGCACAGTCACACACTCAGGGATATTTGGCAGCATGAGCCTTATCTTACTCATCTTCACATCTTTGATGATTCACAGCCGTGATTAGCCAAGTCTTGTTGCGACAAACTCACTGTGTCTCATTTGACACAGAAATGTGGAAAAGATGAAGACAAATAAGAGAGAAACAGAAAGAGAGACATATTCACGGCTCTGCTGATTCGATATTCGGTTCTTAATAACAAACAGGAATAAAATGCATGTCTCTGGTGTCTTATGGGCGTGCCCTATCACTCGATCACGCTCGTGTGGTGCAGATGTGATGCCCTCTACTGCAGCAGTGAGACATAGCATCCGTGTTTATGTGCAGAAAGTGGAGCGTGTAGAGTAGATCTTCCCTGTGCAAGCTCACATGCACCTACTTACTTACATTAAAAAAATGTATTCAAAAATATTTATTCTTCATCTTTAATGATTTTCTTTAGATTATAAGTTTCTTTGTGAACTTTTCTATTTTCTATCTTTACTCAAACAACCTCTGCTTTTTGTTTCTAGCTCAAGCCACAGTTGAAGATTTCCAGATCCGACCCCATGCCCTTTACGTCCACTCCTACAAGGCCCCCACCTTCTGCGACTACTGTGGCGAGATGCTATGGGGTCTCGTTCGGCAGGGGCTTAAATGTGAAGGTTAGACGCTCGCGCACACAGTGGCACTCACACTTGGATCAATTCTACCAAATTCCCAAGAACTTGGCCTTTATCTGCACCTTCCTTTTTATTGCATCCGCACTCAAACACAGATCCAAAAACACACCACATATCTGACCTTGTAACTGTATCAGGGAGATATAGAGGCAAACAAGAACAATGTGGCGCAGGCACAGTAGCCGTTGAAATGCTTGACATTCAGATCCCAGTGGACTCATGTCGCGCTCGCTTTCCTTACATTTTTTCACATTGTTGAATCATACTTGAAATATGTTCTTGTGTTTTCGTGTCAAGTTCTCCGCTGACAGCGAATTAAGTTTAAAGAGAGAAGATTTATTCACCAGTGAAACATTCCTGGCCATAAATTCTCGTACTAAGCCTGTTTATCAGCAGGACCATCTTGTGGCTGATTTGCAAAATGAGACGTTTCTTCACTGCATTTCTTACGATGATGTCATCTTTCCATGAGTTCGGTAACTAATGTGATCTGTTTTTTTGCTTTATTAAGGATGTGGGCTAAACTACCACAAGCGCTGTGCCTTCAAGATCCCAAATAACTGTAGTGGTGTGAGGAAGAGGCGACTGTCCAATGTTTCACTGCCTGGACCATCTCTCTCTGTCCCCCGACCTTTACCTGCTGAAAATGCAGTGGTTGTCCTGGATGAGGTAAGCTCGGATTGCTGTGAGTGTGACTGGATGAAGGTGCTCGGATAGAGAAAGAGCAGCGTAGAGGAATTTTAGTAGCTGCGAATTCTCTGAACAGAAGGGAAAATGTGAGGATTACTGTTTTATCCATATGTAAAATGAACTCACTGAAGCGTTGTCTTAAATGGAAAAAATGAAGACAAATGAGGGAGAAGCAGGAAGAGAGACATATTCGGAGCAAGTATGTGTGGCAGGCAATCCACATGCAGCTCACAGGCTCTGCCTCCACTGTTAAATGTTTCTAAACTTATCAAATGTGGCTCTTTTCCACGAGTGAACCTCCTGGGCCCTGTTGTAGAATACCACTGATGCAGAAAATTGAATTGTGCTGCACAGAGCTCTGTGGAGAGATCCTCAGCGAGGTCTTACGAAACCGTTTTTGCATAAGCCCACACTGAGATATTCCCCTCTTGTCTTTGTCTCTCCAAAAGGTCACCAGGAAATGTAATTATGTTAATGACATTAAAAGTCCATAGAAGTCCAAGTTTATGTATCTGCTCACTTGTTGGCAAAAAGTGAAGAAAACTCCATTCCTGACAGATTCCAGACTGCTCCATTTATCCACCAAAAAATCACAACTAAACTCTAATGTGTGGCAAGAGTGACAAATCTGATCGTCTGTTTGGACCAATAGAAGCGCAGACACTACTCACTTTTTTCTTTGATGTCTTTTACTCACATGTCATTACTCACTCTCTTTGTCTGTCACTCACATACTCCCTCTGAGGCTCTTCTACCTCTGTTTTTATCTTATTTATTTATCTTTCCTCTTTCGCTTCCTTCCTGCATATGGTTTTTAATTCTTCCGAATACCCCCCGTCTTCCCCTTTTCCCATCCAACCCCAGCAGCAGAGGTCCCATCAGGAGGCAGGGAAGCGCATCCCGTCCTGGAGCGGCCGGCCTATTTGGATGGATAAGATGGAAAAGACACGGGTTAAGGTGCCACACACGTTCGCCATTCACACCTACACTCGTCCTACTATCTGCCAGTACTGCAAGCGTCTGCTCAAAGGTCTCTTCCGCCAGGGCATGCAGTGTAAAGGTAGGCTGACCAATGAAGATTCCGCTACAGAGGACGTGGAACAGCAGCGCTTTACCATAACTATCATAACATTTTGTTTCCTAGACTGCAGATTCAACTGCCATAAGCGCTGTGCTTCAAAGGTACCAAGAGACTGTTTAGGTGAGGTGGACTTCAATGGAGGTAAGTTCTACATCATCTTTCAAACTGACAGTTGTTTATTTCTCATATTTGTAATTCTAATAAAAGTTCTTGTGCAGAGCCAGCGAGCCCTGGGCCGGACTCAGACACTACCATGGATACAATGGAGGTAGACAGTAATTACATGGATTGTGGCAGAGGGATGGATGATCCAGATGAACCATCCACTCCGGATGAGAGGATGTTTGAAATGGACTCGCCGTTGCTGGACAGGGAGAAGGATGAAGAGCCCATCAAGACTATTAGGTATGAACATACTGGTTAATCCAGGCCAGCTGTAGCCCAAAACTGCAGTCGTTTACATTTGATGTTCCATGGAGACTAAGAGGCACCAGTGACACCAGGGACAAGGACGACTGCTTAACTCTTTCCTTCATAAACACGACATCTGGCGACCTCACCTGTACGCTGACCAGTTTTGCCACCTGAGTTCATGTCAGTAAAGTTGTTGTTTGGGGACCGTTAGGATAGTTTGTGGGTTTTTTCAAGGGATAGAAATCAGCCTCACTAACTTCTTTGTTCTCTAGGCAGTCCTTACATAGAACAGACACCGCTCAGTTCAGAAAAGAGCTTCAAGGATTATTCCTAGAAGACAAGTCAGACACGGGATTAAAAAGAAGAGCTAGGGTGGATTGGCCAATCAGGTGGCTAATCTATCAGCTGATGTGGGATGAATGTCAGAGTTCATGCAAACTACCCAGTCCTGGTTTCTGATGTCATTTTTGTATTTTTGTTCTACTCTACTGTAATCGAACAATTGAGTAAAAAGGGATCAGAAACAAGAAGAGGAGGGGAAGACATTCAAGGTTGCTACTCTGATCTAAACTGGGGAATTTGGGGTTATTTTTTAACTACTAGGTCTAACGCTCCAACTCCTCTGTTTATTCTCCAGCTGCAGCAGCAGAGTCTGATGTTTCCTAGAGTGTTACGTAAAACATAAAAAAAGCGCTTCACTTCGTATGAGGGATGTCTCAGGAAGTACCTGCTGTGCTCTGAATAGTGTTTCGTTAATGAAATCATAACTCTGAGTTACGGTAATTGTGATAATCATCACTAAATAAAAAAAAACCTCCTTTTATGTTTGCAGCCCCTCCACTAGCACCAACATCCCTCTGATGCGGGTGGTCCAGTCCATCAAACACACCAAGAGGCGGAGCTCCACGGTGGTGAAGGAGGGCTGGATGGTTCATTACACGAGCAGGGACAACCTGGTAAGACTGATAACCCCAAAGCCCAACAGAGGAGCTTAGCCTGAAACGGCTCTGCCCTAAATGTATGCTGGGGAAACTGTTCACATGTGCTGAAATCAGCACACGAGGTATTTTCCTTGTGAAATAAAATTTTGAACTTCCGTAATATTGGTAGGTGGTCCATATTTTGCCACTAGGACTAACTCGGGGTTTCCATTTAACAGCGGAAGAGGCATTACTGGAGGCTGGACAGCAAAAGCCTGAGTCTCTTCCAGAACGACACCGGAGCCAAGTTCTACAAAGTAAGATTAAAACTATTATTTCTGCCGTGTTCTTGGAAAACCACGGCTTCAGCTCGATCTGGTGCGACGAACTATTATTCATAAGAATATCAGAAAAGCTGCAGCGTCCAGTCTGTGCAGAGTTATATCATGAAAATCCCCACAGTGCTTAGACAGAATTCACCCGCTCTACTGTCTTATGATTCAAACGTGTCATTTAGGAAAGATCTGTTTTCATATTCAGGTATAAAGGCTGTCTGTCATGCTTATGAGTGATATGTAAATAAAATCTACCCGGTGGCAGCCGCGTGACTCAGCTGAAGGCTGCCGCTTCACAACTGTAAACTACCCTGTGGTCACTTCGTCCCACTGAAATTCCCCCTGTGGTTTTTCACAATGCCGCCTGGTCTCTTCGCTGCTTGAAGTGAAAGGGTCGCAGTCTCGGAGTTTCTGCGTTTCATCATCCTCAGTATCACTAACAGCAGAGATGGGACATTTAAATGGGGTTTTGAAGAAAATGTCAGACTGCGTCTGTCACACAAAAGAGTTTTGATTAGCTCTTATTTTAGGGAAGGGAAAACATTTCTAAAAAGTCACGCTGCGAGCTGTTGAATGCTGGCTTTGATTCTTTTTCTAATCCTCAGTGTTCGCTTTGAGTGAAATGTGAAGATTTAAACGTGTAAATGGAGTTGAGGAGAATATGTGTGACACTTCCCTCTCGGTGGCAGCGCCGTAGTCAGTCATTACGCCGCCACAGGGGCTTAATAGCACAGTAATTACACAGTGAGGCCTGGGGGAGTGAAGTACAGGCTGCAAGGTAAAGACTTCCACATGTGTGTCGTGTGTGCTGTGTAGGATGGAGTGTGTAATTATCTTATTGTTCTTCTCGCTTTGTGCGTTTTGAGACTTTAACACCTCTTCGAATTGTGGTCAGAGGTATGTTGCAACAGGGCGCTGAGTAGGACGCGGCAGAGTTTCCACTTCGGTTGAGCGAGTCTCAAACAGGTGGTCTCGCTCACAGCTCTGCTTATTGTCCTGCCTGCCTTCTTTTTGTTTTTTCTCCGTCCGCATTTGTTGTGAAGCAAGTTTTGGAAAAACTGTATTCCTTCCCCCTTCTCTCCCAATTATTCTGTCACACCCTGCGTCCCCGGCCACTAAATCCTCAGAGAGGAAACCTCAGCGGGGACCGACTCCTCGGGTGTGTTTACAGGGCAGCTTTATGTGGTTCTTTATTATCAACTTGGCACTCAGCTATGTTTAAAAGCTTCAGGAGGCTAATTGAAGGCTTGCTGTAAATCTCCTTTTTATGCTCCAAAGTTTGGTCTTTGCCTCTTGCTTCAGAGCAGAGGATTTTTATCTGGGACAGATAACATGAAATTATTTCCTGTAGTATTTTGGGGGGAGGGGGTCTTCTACCGAAACCACTGCTTCTCCATGAGCTCCGCTGGTATCCGGAAAGCCGTCTGCCTCGAGCTCTTTCCTTTCATTCCTCCCCAGTTTCTAGCCTGCTGCTCATCAGTGTGTGGCCGCCGTCCTCCCCACTCCCCTTTTCTTTATACCTCCAATCTGATTAGTGGTGGTCGCGTGGTGGCTCGCTCGCCAGGCATGGCAGCCATTTTCACCATTTGGAAGCCATAACAGCTCCTCGTTTGAAGATGAGACCCCTGTACTTGTGGCTTTCTCTGAAGAAGCTTTCATGGGGTGAGGGGGCTTCTCCCTGTCACAGTATCACACACGCCCACTCACAAACGACCCCGTGGAGGAACGGTAGTTGCTTGGTCTTTTGTCTTGGTGGCTAGTGGTAGCGCCAGCGCCTCGTGCTCAGATGGGGCCTCTTGCTGGCCCTGCCTTGTAATCAGGGAACCGCTTGAGCCGCCGCAGAGCGCGCTCACGTGACCAGGCCCTGCTAACCACAAGCACTTCATCTGATACTGTGTGGTGAGCCACGCAGAGCAGACGGCGTGCGCCTCTTTGAGCCCCCATTGGTTGGAAATTGTCTGTATTTGTAATTTCGGCCCTCCCTCCCACCTTTGATTTGACAGTGAGTTAGACGGGCGAGGGGGGGACTTTTAAAGTGTAGTGCAGCTCCACTTTCTGTTTGTGCTCACAAGTCAAGCGAAGAGGAAGGCAGAAAGTTAGAGCGGGGACGACTGAGTGCGGCGTGTGTGTGAGTGTTACTTCCTCTGTCTTTACCTTTTGTGTATCATTGCTTAATTGTGGATTTGCTCATTTAGTAGCATGATATGTTTTTGATTGAAGAAAGTATTTTTTCATATTCTTCTAGTTTACAGCCAGCATCGGCTATAAGAGATTTTTATTTCTCCACCACTCCATCCCAGCACTTTATATGTGCAGCACTGTGTGGAGGGGGAGTGTATCTGTTTGTTTTGGTTCCTTCAGAAATTCATGTGCTCTTGGACTTGCATAAATTGTTTACTGGCTGAAACATTAAGAAAGACAGAAAAGAAGACTCTGATTCTTGCTTGAGCTTTCATTGAGAAATGCAGATTGTGCTCTTTTATGTGTCGTCTGCTTTTCTTATCAGTTCTCCTTCACTGCTTCCACAGGAAATCCCTCTGTCTGAGATCCTCCAGGTAGAGCAGTGCAGAGACTACAGCAATCTGGCTCAGGGCAGCAACCCTCACTGCTTTGAGATCATCACAGCCACCATGGTCTACTATGTAGGGGAGAACAACGGCAGTCACTACCACAGCCCTGCTCTGGCCGCCTCTGGAGTCGGCATGGAGGTGGCTCAAGGCTGGGAGAAGGCCATCAGACAGGCCCTGATGCCCGTCACGCCTCAGCCCAGTGTAGCCAGCGCTGCCGGCCAAGGCAAAGATCACAGTAAGTAGAATTTATCAGAACTTTCTTGTGCTAAAAATGCTGCTGATATGTCTCCGGATGAAAAACTTGTTTGTTTTTTTTATCTTGTGTTTGTAGGAATGAAATCAGCTTGCATGTGTCTTTGGTTAGCGCATGAAGCAGGCTTGTTACCTGTCGCGGCCGTGACAAACGAGAACTGTTTGCTCATATAGAAAGAAAAAGGCTCTCTGTGCCCCGTCGTAGGCGATTTTTAAACTACTTTGATGACCTTAAAGTTGATGTCCTCGGTTAACTTTTGCTAGCCTGGGAAAGCCCTGACTCAGGGTCTGTAGGCCAAAGGAAGTGGGGCTGTGAAGTCACTGTTTGGGGATGACAGTAGTGTAAGTAGTGAAGTGACATAACTGTATGGAAACTGAGCTTTTGATGGTCAGGGCAGCGATAATATCTCCCAGTCGCCGAAAAAAGAGAGAGAAATGAGAAATGTGCACAGTTTGAGGTTAACTGATAACGAGCGTGACATGAGAAAACCTGAGAAAAGACGCTAGAAGCCAACCTGATAAGATAACTCAAACTCACTACATAGATGTGAATTCATTTACTAATGAACTAAGCCGCACTTTACTATCAGTAGATGAAACGTTTAATCTGCAGATGACAGCGTGATGTACTGTATGTGTTTGTCTCTGTTAATTGAAAAATCAAAGCATTGTCTAAGAGTGAAATTCCATCTTTGTGTCGAGCATTACCTCACAGAAAGTTTTCTGCTGGCTTTTATCTCCGGCTTTCTGTCCAATGCCTAGTATGCAGAATTAGTTTCTGCGGCTGTCTGAATCCCCAGTTTTGAAATGCATTGCATACTTTCAGCATTCAGTCACAGATAGCTTTCCAGATCAATTTTATAGCCAATTCATTGTGTAATAAAATGCTTCATTATGTGGGGCTGTGAGTTATTGCGTGCAGCTGTGATAAGATTGCAGGTTTTAGAAAAGTAGAAATACTGGTATCTGAGAAAGCTCTGATTACAGTTGCTTAAGAATTTAGTGTCTGCTTTGTGCATTGGCAGAGTGATGTTGTGTTACTTGTTGAATGTGGAAATATCATGTGTTTCCCTCTGCAGAAGAGCTGTCTATTAGCATATCTGTGTCCAACTGCCAGGTCCAGGAGAATGTGGTAAGTGGAGCTTCTTTTTTCTCTTAGATGCTGTTGCACAATTTCCCAGCACAGCTCGCAAATTTATGCATTCATATGCTATTAAAATAGTTGCTGTGGTTAGATCAGAAACGGTATCCTAGTGCGCCTGTCGCCGAAACATCCAGTGGAAGCTTTTACGCTGCAGAAATGGGGAAGCTGCAGACTCATTTTTTGGTCATGGAGTTTTCGTCTCAGTTCCACTTCTGCATTTAGTGAAAGTTGCCTATTTGGCAATACCTGAAAAACATTTTGGAAGGGCAGCAGTTCTGCCAAAACCAAAGATGATGTAACTGTTGCAGCATGGAAAGTTCACTTGAATGTTTCCACAAGCAGAGGAAAATTAACGGTGTAAATTACGCCCGTGTAGGATATTGCCTCGGTGTACCAAATATTCTCCGATGAAGTGCTGGGATCGGGCCAGTTTGGCATTGTGTATGGAGGTATGTTTGTGCTTTAGTTAAAAGGAACATTTTATATTCAGTGTCTGTGCTGTGAATTGATGTTTTTTTCTGTTTGGCAAACACAGGCAAACACAGAAAGAGCGGCAGAGATGTGGCCATCAAGGTTATTGACAAGATGAGATTTCCTACCAAGCAGGAGAGTCAGCTGCGGAATGAGGTCGCCATATTACAGGTAATCACTGATAACAGTTAAGAGAAAATCCCGCTCATTACATTTGTCACTGGTTTACATTTACTCTTAGCGTATTCCTCGTTTGAAGCCTTTGATCTGTTTCTCTGTAGAATCTGCATCACCCGGGTATCGTTAACTTGGAGTGCATGTTTGAGACGCCTGAGCGGGTGTTTGTCGTCATGGAGAAGCTGCACGGCGACATGCTGGAGATGATCCTGTCGAGCGAGAAGAGCAAACTGCCTGAACGAATCACCAAGTTCCTCGTGACGCAGGTCTGCACCGCTGAAACACGGCTCTCTGCCCTTTCACGCAGCCTTCTTCACCCCTCAGTTCTCAAATCAAGATTCTGTCCTAACACTGAAATAGTCAGATAATGACAGTCACTGAGAATCGAGCAGCTTTGCTGCATGTTTCATCCTCTTAGTCCTCTTAGTGCTGTGTCTTCCTTCCCTTCTCTCTCTGTGCCCTATTTTGGGGGTGTAATGGGTCTGTGCTCCAGCTCTGGGGCCTGTTTATTCTTGTGGTGAGCTGATTGGAGGGAATTGTTTACGGGATTTGGTCTGTATGGCATCACGGCCTCCTCCCTGGCTGTGGATTACAGCCTTCAGTATACTGGTGGCTCTGTGGCCTGATTAGAGGAGCAGCAGGCTCCGTGGATCTCGGGTACCAAACGGGAGCGGGGCCATTAACAACAACCCCATTAGCTGCGGCAGGCTCGGCTCAGATGTGGCCAGGAGGGCCTCTGCTAAAGCCAGGGTCAGGATCGGCGAGCCAGGCCCTCTGTGGTCTTGGGGCAGGGCCATGGGCAGACATGCATGCAGCGCTCACTTACAATAGGCCTTGTGAATATAGATGAGATGATGAGATGAGATCATGTGTCCCTTATATGGCAGTGCTGGTAAAGATGCAAGTATTTAAGGGCATTAGTATGTTTATATTGCTACTATTTTTCCACATGGCAGCACCATAGAGTCTCCTCCATACATTACACAAACAGCACTCTGTTCATAGCGTACGGTTTACAGACTTTACAGTGTTTTGATCTTTTTAGCTGAATCTGTGCTTATGGGACTTGTGTGTTTGCAACAGATCCTTGTGGCCTTGAGACATCTGCACTTCAAAAACATTGTTCACTGTGACTTGAAGCCTGAGAATGTACTGCTGGCCTCTGCAGAGCCTTTCCCTCAGGTGAGAGCATATATATTTATGTGTTTTGCATGTGTGGAGCTGTGTGTCCGCAAGCGTGTGTACGTTAACACGCCGCTTTTCTTCTCCAGGTGAAGCTGTGTGATTTTGGCTTTGCCCGTATCATTGGGGAGAAGTCCTTCCGGCGGTCGGTGGTAGGAACTCCGGCTTACCTCGCTCCAGAAGTGCTGCGCAGCAAAGGCTACAACCGCTCCTTAGACATGTGGTCAGTGGGAGTGATCGTGTACGTCAGCTTGAGCGGCACGTTCCCGTTTAACGAGGACGAGGACATTAATGATCAGATCCAGAATGCGGCCTTCATGTACCCTCCTACGCCCTGGAAGGACATCTCTGCAGAGGGTATGAAGACAAAGAGCTACTTGTTTGTTTGCTTTCAGAAATGTTTGATCTAATCTGACCTTCTCGTCTGTGAGCCGTTGGCGGCCTGCTGCACCTGTAACTTAAATGATATTCACACATGTAGCTCCTCCCCACCCACACGTCTGGGTCATCTGAACTTTATGTCAGCTTTTTTATGTCTGTGGTTGAAATGAATCACTTTCAAATCTCCCCAACTGCCCAAGTTGCACCTCCTCCCACTCACTGTATATAGTATATTATGCGGTAAAAACACTGAATATATATATATATTGATAGATATATCTTTTTGCAGGTCTTGTTCCCTTTAACTCAAAACCACCTCTGACTTATCTTGTTCACTTACACTTCTTGTACTCTTAATTCCTCCGCAGCCACAGATCTGATCAACAATCTCCTCCAAGTCAAAATGAGAAAGAGGTACAGCGTGGACAAGTGTCTCAGCCATCCCTGGTTACAGGTATGACTCATTTGCTTTTTCCTCTCTTTAAATTGCAATTCGAGCTAATTCTCGGAGTCATAATTCTGTCAAGTCATCAATTCCCTTCATTGAAAATAATCTACAGATGAGTTGTGTGAACATTAATAGTCAGAGCATGGAAAACATGAATAGAGTTAAAGGTTCCGCCCACTTGTGGTTATGTCACCATTAAACTTCCTGGTGGTGAACTAGAAGTCAAACAACCACAACAGCGCTGTCCCTGCACATCAGTACACTGTGTCAATAACAGCGTTTGGCTTACGTGGCCAAGACCTGGACCGGGAAGCCCGAAAAGTAAAGGGAGTGAAAACTGTGTATAAATGCTGTGAGCTGAATGCAGATTTACCTCTGAATCAGTTTATGTGAAGCCGCTTCTCCACAATGAGCCAGATTTACTGACAGTTTCATGTCTGTTTTGGTCAGGACTACCAGACGTGGTTGGACCTGAGGGAGTTTGAGACGCGGCGAGGCGAGCGCTATATCACTCACGAGAGCGACGACGCACGCTGGGAGGAGTACGCGGACGAGCACAGTCTTGTTTACCCTAAACATTTTATCATGGCTCCCAACCTGGACGACATGGAAGAGGACCCCTAGTGGAGTGGGAGACTTGCTACACCACATGTATCTCACAGAGTTTTCATGAAGCTTTGAAAGTGGCAGGTTTTCCCTCCAGAACTCTCGAAACAGAGATAAGCCAGTCGGGTGGAGAGGCTGGAAAAGTGGGAAAACCCAGCAGAGGTTGTAGTGTGAAGCACCGCTACAAGCAGGCGGAGATGCGTGTCACAGAAACGCATTAAGACACTGTCACAGGAGGCGAGTGCTCCCTCTTCCTTGGTGTATAATAATACGAAAACATTCCATGAATTTGTTCAATCTTGGTTCATTTTTTAAGGACTAGCAGAACAATGTTTATGAACACGCACAGTTCTGGATGAAGGCCGTGCTCGTGATGTAAGAGAGGAGTCGCGTGAAGCGCTTACGCCGGGATTAAAGGGCACTTTTCGCAAGGGATTTACAGCCTGAGAATTAAACACACGAGTTTGTTCTCATTTCTAAACTGTTTGTGAGACTGTCCTGTGGCATGAAACTGGAACTATCACGCAGATTTGTCTGGGTTTTTTAATGTATTTTAGTAATTGTGGTAGGTTTTTGCACTATATTACCAATTTCCATAGCAACTGAATAGAAAACACTATTCACTGCTACAGAACGCAAACTGTTTTTACATTTCCCGTCAATATTCAAAGTTAGAAACGGTGTCACGCAGTATTAGCTCCTTTGTCTCAGATCCCAGCAGGTGTTTTTAACCTACGTGTGTTCAGAGTGTGATCTGTTCATGGCAGCTAGTAGTGTGCAAGTTTTATCGGCTTGCTCTCGGAGAGAGAAACCAACAAACCCTGACCAAATATGTTACATTTCATTTCGCTGTTTCCTTTCAACTGTTTTCCTTTTTTGACTTTGTGAATCTTTTGTGAAGGCCGTAACCCTGAAGTGTAGTTGAATGCAATACAACAAGGAACGGACTCTTTGGTTCGGCATCACATTTTTGTACTTTCACTGTTTTCTTGAATGTGACCGTTGAAGCGCTCCAGTGCTGGGACGTGTTCTTTGATGTTCTCTGGGGTTGCGGTCGAATAGTCAAAAAGTCATGTCCTATGTTCTTGTTTCTCTAAGAAAACATCACAAGGTGAAGGAAAGGTGTGCACGAGAATTCACAGAGAACCTGGTGTGTCCACACTAGGCTGTTTAGCACTCGATGATGAATAATGTTGATTAAGATCAAGTTCACCCTTTGCTTTCATGCTGGCTGTATAAACATAGAAAATCTTTCCATCCATCCGCCCACTGGCTGCTCCTGTTCTGAGTTTGGGTTGTGAGGGGCAGTCTAAGGAGAGCCCAGACCTCTCTGTCACCAGCAAGCTCCTGTAAGGGCTGAGACATGCCAAAGCCAGCGGAGAGATACATTTCCCCCAGTGTGCCCAAAACACCTCTTCTAGTAGGCACTAAGAAAACATCTTAGTTAGAAGCACAAACCACCCCAACTAGCTCCTGAATGACCAAACTCCTCACCCATCTCAGGGAGAGTACAGCCTCCCTTTGGAGGAAGCTCATTTCTGCCATCTGCGATCTCATTCTTACCCAGCTCGTGGCCATGGGTGAGCGTAGGAAACGTAATCAACAGCTTCACTTTTACACTCAGATTTCTGTTCGTTACAGCAGATTGGTACAGCGTCCTCATCATTGCTGCTACCACGTCAGTCTGCCGTTTCAGCAACCAGAGATCGACCCTGTGGCGCCTCCTTCGGGCGGTAGGCTCACAGGGCGGCGAGTACACGGCCAGACCCCATGGGCTCAGGCCTGAGCTCTTGTCCCATGATGTTTGTTTCATAGGGGTAAATGTAAATCTGTGCTCTTACCAAGAACCTATTTGCCTTGGGAGACCCTACCAGTGCCAAATGCCCCTGACAACACAGCTCCTGAAATCACATTTGATGAATAATATTTTTTAAAAATCGCAGTTAAACATCGCAGTGAAAAACACGTTTGTCACGTTGAGAACGGTTACTCGTCCTGTTCTCCTTTTTATTTGTTCTTCAAACTAAACAGATGTTCCAGTTTACCTGAGCTGTCTTCAGCTGTGAAAGCATTAACGCTCAGTCTGATGATACACAGTTAATAATTTTAGTCTATTCTTTATTTTCAACAAACGCTTCAAACTCACGTTAAAAAGTGCTTTACCTCTCAGCTTTAGCTTTAATATATTCTTAAAGATTCAAAACATATAAACATATTAGGATGTTATGGCATAAGATGATTTTTGATCTAATGATGCAACGCTTTGAATTATGGGAAGCCGCCGTGTCCCCACATTTCTTAAATGAAGGTCAGCGTGTGTCCTAAACGTCACCTTTCCTCAGCAGAGAATTCAACCAACACTTATCACACCCTCCTTGAAAAAAACGACTATTCGACCTCAACCCAGCTATCTGAAATGTTTCATCACCAACGTGGGCGAAACTGGCTTTTAAACAGAACAAAATATCAGGAGTTCCACGTTCATTATGTTGTCCAATCATTTCACACGGGAGCGAGTTTATATTTGCTCCGTCGGTGTGTTTGGGAGTATGTTCCAGTTTCCTTTCTCTGTCTTTGTTGCCGCTGGATTGGCAGGTGTCAGTGTTTTGTATATTTCAGTACATACCAATGAAATAAAAAAAACCTAAATGAAACATTTGGTAAATTTCTGAAATCCTCTCTGTTCACACTGCTTTCTTTAGTGGTGTATTATGTTATATACCTGCTGTCTGGAGATCACGGCTCCAGGTGCAATAAAAGATAAAGACGGGCTTTGGATGTGTGCGCAGAGGCAGCAGTGGCTCGTAGTTTTCTGTGTGATTCATCAAGATGTGCGCGTGCGTCGTGCTTTCACATGTCGGATCCCGTTCACAGCAGCTGGATGTGATTGTTGCACCACACCGAGCAGTTTACTGAGCCAGCCACTCGCCACAAGAGAGTAATGACATAGTTAAAGAGGGTGGTAGTGAGGAAGGGGGTTGTGGAAAACTCTGAAAACACTCAGGATGAAAGCTATCACAGATCCCTTCGAGTATCAGCTCCAGTGTAATGGATGGGCCTATTGTAAGGTAGGCCCACAATAAACTGCTACAGGGAACAGACAGCTGTCAATAATTTAGAAAAGTGTTTGAAGTTTCCTTCACTGGATATAGACTGTGAAGTAATCACAACTATCCCTGCTGCAGCTCTTTTTTCCTCTCTCTCTAAGGATACATGATACTGCTCACCTCTATCTATTAGCATGAATGCTTTCAAGATGTGCACTTCCTTTGCAGTCCTTATGACCCCGTTAACCTCTGAGGGGGGGACACGGAGGCTCTGATATGCTGAACAGGCCCGAATACAACAGGACCGTTTAAATCTATTCTCTTTCAAAACGCATACCGTACCTCATAATAAAGTGTAGCTCGTCTTTGTTAAATTAGAGGATACGGCGTAAGAAGAATCAGGCAAAAAACAGGCAATGTCTCCCTCGTCTGGTTGCCCAGAGGTGTAAAGGTTTCAGTCATTCATGCGTTCCTTTAACCTGTCGTGGCCCCATGCAGCACCAGCAAACCTTTGCTCTTATCGAAACACATTTTACTTTTTCAACCCTAACATTTAACCGTGTTACTCCTTTTTCTGAGCTCAACTTCATTATTTTGTAGAAGCCATTCATGGCCCTGTGTGTAGCTTACAGAGGTGTAATAAGGAAAGTACATTAAACTTTTTACAGAAGCTGGATTTTTTTGAAAGTTTTACACTGTGCTTTTGAATTTTTGTTGGAAAAATCAAACCAGAAACAAATCATTTACTCAAGAGCGACGTGCCTATAAAGTGTCTTTAAACACTTGCTGTCATATTTATTGTGAAACTGTAAGATGATTTTAGCATCAGTTGCACAGTTCTGATGGGTTTTCTCCAGGACACAGAAGTTACGTGGATGACGTTACTGAGTATAGAGTGCTAATCATACAGGGCGGTGTTATGAGACGTTATCAGAATGGAAGAACAAGACTGTTAGATAGTCTTAAGCAGTGTCAGTATTTTTACTTTGTCTGTATCCAAAGAGAAAACTGTTCTCTTTGCTGCCAGGAGGTGTCACTCTCTGTTGGTTTATCCACTCAAATTTGAAAGGAAGGCTGGTTGTGGCTATTACTGAAAACAGATGATCCTGGAACCAGCAGATTATTATTTCTTTACAAATGAGAGAAATATATAATCAATGTATTACAGTCTATAACATTAAAAATTTGCCTTTGCATATACTGAAAACTACAGTGTTATCAGTCACATATCACAGCTGAATAGAAGCTTCTTTTGGAGACTATGACACACATCTGAAAGGCTGATATAAAATTTACACATGAAGACCGAGCTACAAGATCCCTCACAGAAATAACATCTGCTGAAGGATCAGAGACAGCGATCTGTCTTTGTTGCCTTGATCCTAGCGTCTGTGTGTATTTGTTGAGCAGCTTTGCCTGGTAGCTTCTCGGCAGGTCTCTCGTCACCTCGAGGGGAGGTCCGCGTGTCACGCACCCTCGCAACCCCCATCCACGGCCGCTTCTTCTCGCTTCTGCTCCGTGTCATCCGTTCCTCCGCTTCTCCTCTCCGCTCCATGCTGGGTATCCATGAGCTTCAGACCAAACAAGCAAACAATCAGAACAACAGAAAAACCCATCACCCGGATGAGGTCGGGCTGGGCTTGGGGGGAGAGATGGGGATGGCTCTTGTTTGCTCTTTGGGCCAGTTCTATTTCACTGTGATGGCAGAAAAGGCCTCCCAGGACACTACTACCCACACTTGTGTTTGACTTCCAACGGGGATCAAGGTGGTCTTCACTCTGCACTGACACATCATCTTCTGATCCAATACACAGCTGGCTGCAGCCACAGGCCTGTAGCCTTTACCTAGGCTGGTCCTGTACTCGTTAGCTGTGGTCTTGGCCTTTATCTGAGGGACTTGTTGGTGTGGCATTTCGTCCTCACACAGCTGTTTTTCAGCCATGGCCAGCAAATAATGAACTTTAAGTAAATGTTGACTGTGATAAATAATCTAAAACACAAATGCCAAAGAAATGATCAAGATAGGTGTTTAATATTAAACTGATTAAAGTGAAATCTTTTCCTGTTTCTGCATTATGTTCTTTGTCGTATTATCAGTCAAGTGCACTCTGCCTGGAAGAGGCTGTAACCCACACGTTAGCCACGCTGCTCCGGTTTTCTTCCCGTGTCCTCTGTAAAGGGCATCACTCCCAAAAAGCACTCTTCCCTCTTCTTTTCACATTAAGACCCAGGTGGTAAATGAATGCCTCCGCAGAGAGCTTTTTACCTTGAGGCCGGTGTGTATTGGAGACACGGGTGGGGAGTGCTTCACAAGATCAACTGCATGTTTACCGTTTGACTAATAATTGAAATTTACCGAAAGGTTGTATAATACGTTAATTAAATGCTTTGGCATCACTTTAGACTGTATATTGGAGAAAAAAAAGGAGGTGAAAGCCGTGTGTGTGGTGGCTTGTAAGGACATCCAGTCATCCTTTTGTTGTAAAAGCTGTGGAGAGGAAATGAAAGCCGGGAATGGTTTCCTCGTCTGGGAAAATGCAGATGAGCTATGTAGGTATGTTTGATTTGCTGACTCCAGCTGTGCCTGGAGAATTCCCCTGACCCATCCTAAGATCTGGTTGTTGTGTGAGGCAAAATGTAGGCTGCCCCTGTTGCAAAGCAGGCAGGCGCAATACGCAACCCCCCTGAAAGGAACGGTCATTGAACTCTCAGGCAAGTGGCAATATTTGCTCACCTGAAATACTCACATCATAGCAATTGGGGTAGGGGTGGGCTCAGGGGCTGGGCAGGGCCTCCTCGAAGCAGCTGTGGCCAGACCGGGAAGTTTTGTGGCTGGAGAGGGGAAGGGGCTTTCTTGTTGGGGGGTTGTTCAGATGTGGCCGCCTTATTATGTCCTTAAGGAGGCAGGCACCATATTTGTTCGAAGCTGCAGGAGGCTGATGAGGTGCTAATCTGTTGAGTGGCTGTGTCATTGGGGCCCTGTTCCCAATGGCCTGTTAGCTGTCAGAGCCTGTAAAAAAGGCAAAATTTATTGGCCCCAGGCCAGGGCTCAGCCATCGGTGTCCACGGGTAAGCAAACACAGATTGGACACTTATGCTGTTGCTCTGGTACAGCTGGCTTTAACACCAGGCTCCTGGGGTGACACGAAGGCAGCTCTTTCAGACCTCTTCATGAGTTGTCAGCCCCCTCTATGCTCCTCTGTAAACACTACAAATTAGCCATCTGCATATGGATGGGCCCTTAGTCCATACAGGAAGCAGACAACTGCCTGCAAGAAGGCTGAAGATATCGACTCTCTAACAAATAACCCCCCGGCCCCCCAACGCCAGCTTTTAATTTCTCATGTATGCAAAACAAAGCGTGCACAGTCAGTGTGGTAACGATTTCTTGCTCGAGAGAAAGATTTTGTTGTACGGAGCCTTGGAGCGTGAAGATAATGAAAGCGCTCGGCTGGCCGGTTGCTTGTGATGGGTTCGGGTCAGCAGTCAGAGGTAATCCCAAACTTGAATTTCCCCATCAGCCTGGAATACAGATAAGACTGCAGCAGATCTGAACCTCACTCTGACTGACTGAGTGATTGATGGAAAAAGGAAATGGACCACTCAGATTCAGAGATGTGTTTTCTCGAGAGGTCTCCCAGCAACAACTGCAGTGCTGCAGGTTTGAACATCATTCACAAATCAACGCGAGATTAAAATAGTTGATGAATTCATTTAACTGTCACGGAAAGGACGATACCAGAGGTCTGTCCCCTGTGAGACGCTGAGGGCACTTAGGATTAAAAAGACCATTACTGATACGCAACTTTTTAATCACGAGGCCAGGTTTGCCCTCTTGTCCACACTGACAGGGATCTGACAGCATGGCGGCCGCGTGTGAACAGCAAGCTCTTGCACGGGCTTGATTGTAGTGATATTTAGACACAGTGCTTCCCATGGGAGCCTGGCACTTTAATTAACATAGCACCAGTGGCTCTCCTCCTGTTCTAATTGCCTTCAGTCTGTGATTAAATGTGTATTGACTCTGCAGTTGGTCCACTAATGAATAACAATGTGCTGATTTGGTGATATTAAATCTTCTGGCTCTAATACACAACCCATCCACGTTTTGTAGAAAGTTCAGAAGGCACAAGGAGTCGTGGCATCTGATCAGAGTGTGGGTATATATCCCCCCCCCTACCCCCTCAAAATAAGTATTTTAGCCTTTAACCTGCAGCTTTATATCCAGCAACCCTGTAAAGCCTGAGCAATTAAATAATTGCCAAAAAATGCAAATTTATTTTGAAAATTAAGTTTTTATTGAACCTTCTGACAAATTCAATATCTATTTGCATATATGAGTTTTAATTTATATTATATTTTTGTTCATCTGGCACTTTTTGTTTGTCAGTTTATTACTTAAAATAATTTGATCAATTTATTTTGGTTGGGGAAAAATAAAATATCACACTGATGATGTAGAAGTCTGAAAAGCTCTGAAAAGACATACTTGGTGTTACAGGGTTCAGCCTGTACTTCTTTCAGTTGAGATTAAATTGGGTTCATTTAAATAACATAATTTAAGCCCACGTGTGTCTCAGTCTTATATGACCCACTAAGTGTGCGGCTATAAGAACTAAAAACACTTAATACAGCAGTAAGTTTGTATTATTTTGCTGCTCTCACAACCTGAAAACCAAATATAATCTAGAAGGTTTTTGCAAATCATGTATTAATTACAAATAAAGCAGCTTTTTTTTTCTCGGTCAAATTAATTTCCAGACCTGTCAAAAGAATAAACTGCAGCAACATTAACACTCAAAATTCTATTTCAGTGCATTGGATCCTTCCATCTCTCAGGATTTCATTTTCCTCATTCTACTCCTGTGGTCCAATAGATAAACTGTCACCTTGTTTGACAGATGAAGGCCGGAGGTAAACATAGGTTCTTTTTTTAACATGACAAGAGGAAAGTATTGCATCTACAATGCCTTGGATACAGTCAACATAAAACATATCGAATGGCATTCCTCACTGCATTCCTCTCAATATCAAAAGGTGCGTGTTTGAGGACAGCCTTGCTGCGTTTACGCCTGTGTTTGCGCCCTGACCCACTGGGGCCAGTGCAATAACTTTGGACTGCCTCCCACTGCATCTCGTTGCAATGACCACTCTCAGTTTTTATTTAGCTAGGTTGTGTGCCTTCCCAGTCCGGCCGCTTTTCAGATTCATTTCCAGGTAAACACAGTGTGGCCAGCCACAAACCTGCAGCCAACAGGCGTTGTCACAGCTGTGGCAGATAATGGCAGGTCCAAACTCCAGCCCGGCTCTGGAATGTTTACTGTCACCACAGGCAAGTTGGCTGCAAACATTTTTTTTCCAGCACTTTCCAAGAGGAAGACTCTCTTGTTATTAATTTTATTTTGATGAATCACATGCTTAACCCTTTGCCCTGTGCCGTTTTGTGTGGCTCGGTGTACTCAGGAGGGTAGAAAGGCACAAAAAGGTGCATTCTTCAGCAGAGCTTTTAATTTCAGTTGAGAAAGAAATCCTTACTTTGAAAGCCGAAACCTAAAGCTAGCACATAACTGCCAACAGCTCCTGGGTGTTTGAAGGAATGTTCCACCTTCCTCTCACCGAGCAGAGATCTATCCGTTTCCATCCCCCTGCCCTGCACCCAAGAAAACTTCCTGGTGTCATTTTGGGGCCACGTGTGTGCTTTGCTTTCACCTCTTTAACTCAGTCATTACTATTTTCACCACTTAGTGGATTCCCTTATCATAACGAGTAAATGAATAACACCCAAATGTGTGAAATGTAACACCCATCATTCTAAAGGCTAATTAATCAAGAGTGTGGCAAATCTAACTGGAGGAGAAAGAGGGCTACACTGCTGCTTCAGGTGCCTCAAGTAAATTTTCACTGGAAATATATAAATTTTATAACAACACACTGAGCTGTGTTCTGACTCAATCTCATGAGTACAAGTCAATGCAGTCCTGGCCTCATTTTCAGTGCACGCCGGATTGTGAAAGCTTCAGCTGGGAACAGAAAAACTGCCAAGAAACGCGGCAGCGGTTTGTACATATTGCAGCAATGACCGTCAGGTCATTAGATTCCCTGCTCAGTGTGTTGAAGTGAACTATTAAAGTGCATATTTAAAGCTGGTGTCAATGGAATAAACCAGAGGTTAAACTGAAGGGAACACACTGCCTGTATCTGACCCAAAGGTTTACATGGTCTGAACCTCAATCATAAGCAAAATGCATTACAGTATTACTTTAATTTGAGTGTGAAACAACACAAAGACTCTGAAATCTTTGGATAAAGATTTTCATTTTATATTGCGGCTTTTTTTTAGTCCCGTTTTACATAATTACGCTAGAAGAATGGATACTTGGCATATTTTTTATTCACTAACAGACCAGCTTACAAGTATATACATGCACGTGTAATTAACCTTCTGAATTTAAGCCGAGTGTAACGCAACGCAAGATTTTCAGTCTTTGGTGATTCAATCATCTTTTCTGTACCAACCATAAAGAGGCAGTGATTAACTACTCTGGCTTTTAAAATTCAAATTAAAGCTACCACGGGAGGAACTTGTTCTGATTCTCTGGAACATTTAAACTTTGTTTCGGAGCTCACATTTCTGAAATTCTCCACATTTTGTCACTACTTTGCTGACACTTTTTCTTTACTTGTTTTTTTTGTGTGTTCTGTTTCTAAAAACTGAAGTCAGCCACCATATATTAAATTTACCGTGTGATTTCTTTGGCTACCTCATTCCACTGACACAGTCAGAGTGGGTCATAAATAAAAATGTTGCAGTTGTACAGCGTGTGAGATAGAGTCAGAGTGATATGTAGTGTCTGCTGTGGAGAGGAGGTAACATTTTTTTTTGTGAAAAGGCCAGTTATTGTTCTGGGGTGAGGATGCAAACACTACACCAAAGAATAATGAAGAAAAACAAAATACACTGAATAGAAAATACATCTGCATAAAGCCCTGCACGAGTTTTTTGTTTTTCCAAAATGTGACCTTCACTCATGTCAGAGGACTCTGGAAAGTTGATGATTAACCATGGATTTAGCTTCACGTCTCGTTCAGGAACATAATGTTACACAGGTCAAGGACCCTTTTAAAACGCTCACGGTTTTTTGTTTCTGTAATTTTATAATAAGCACTTCATGAAATAATATTTTTGACTCATATATAATGGATTTAGCGGTACCAGAACCAATCCAGGTCCTTTTTAAATCCGTTTTCATACTTTTTTAAAGAAAATATGCAACATTTTTCACATTCAGCGTCACCACATCGTTGCGTAACACACACAAACATACCTGCTGGCCATGCAAGCATTCACGATCAGATTTTTTAGCACATTTATGCAACAGAAATGCGTCAGAATATTTGTAAAACTCTTTAAAAATTATATTTTAACATCTACGAAAAATGTCTTCTCTGAAATCCAGTTACTCCATAATGAGCTCACACCGAAAATATTCAACGCGCCTAATCTTCCGCCCTCAACACTTTATAAAGGCCCTATTATATACAAATATTACATGGCTGTTTGTTTGAAGCGTTTTGTGATTTTGCAGCGACTGTCCCTTTCAAAAATAACATTTCACAAAACTTATTGTTGTTAACTCAGTCGAGCCGGGAGAGCGCAGATTTGACCATCTCCAGCTTTCTCCATTTCCACCTCTCCGCCGGTGCAATCCCAAATCCTCAAACACACAGAGCTTTTTCTCATGATCTCATTTCCAAGTTAAGCAGACTGTGTTAGTCCCTCGTCAACACGACAGGTTTACTCGCCTTTACTAATGGGGCTCTATACTGATAGTTATGCTCTTGCGTAAATATGCAGTCAAATAGATGTACAACTACTGACACGTGGCTGGCATCGCTCTGCAGCCTCACCTTGATGTTTGTGTCATACAAATACTGTACGGGTTGCGAAAATGAGAGGCCCTCAACACACAGGCCTGCACGTCTGATGAAAAACAGGAGTTTCGTGCTTTAAAGGTCCCCCAACAAGCAAAATCAAAAAAGCTGTCTGCCTATACACCCACGCGCACTCTCAAACGACCTATTTAAATAAAAGAATGTGGGCTGTAACGTCATCACTTCCGTGTTTTTCTTGATTTCGGTTATTTTTCATCTCTTCTTTTGAGTCAACCTAAAGAAAAAACACGCAGCTTTCTTTTTTAACGGGCGTTTGAGTTCAAAGGATGACTTTACGTGCCACAGAAAGTAGAGCCAGTCGGAGGTGGCATCCGAGAGAGGGCGCTCTGAAGCTGTGCCTGGCGTATTCGACACTAATTAAAACATTTAGAAACAGTAATTCGGTCTCCCAGGTTAAGAAATCAGGTTAAACTGTGCCTTTGTGCAAATATCACCTACATTAGTTGGGAAAGAGGTAAGGACTTTAGTACTGACAAAATGTAAACTTTAGCTTGTAGGAAGTTTTGATATTGTTTAAAATGACCAATTATATCAAACATGCTGCGGTCATTTACACGGATCTCGCTGCTTTTTCTGTGGACTAAGCAAAGCTGAAAGAGAAATCCTCTTCAGGTGAACATCAGAAAGGTTTAAAACTGTGTCTTATCATTTATGTAAGCCATAAACACGTGTTCTTGGATTTATATAGCAACAGAGCTATGGCAGAATAATATTTAATCCTGTATCAGTTAATGGTTTAATCTGCCTTAAATCTCTGTAGAGATTTTTGCTGAAACGAGATTTTACTTCATTTCTAAACGTTTTCGTGTTCTTTGGTGTTCTCGGTGTAAAATAGTCAAAATTTATATGTAGGCTTAGGCAATAAATTCCTTGAATGCAACGCAATAAAATGGATTATGATTTGAGCTCAGCTGAAGTGGAATAAGCACTTTGGAGTATGTGCGTAATGAAAAGCGCACCAAGGAAGAGCGCCAAACATTCCTTTTATAGTTCTCCCCCCCCCTTTTTCTGCCCCAACCAAAATACAATAAGATTAGTTTATAATGAAGCTTTTCATATGAAACTGTTCTTTTCAGTTAGCGCAGGTGTACAATTGGGGTGGGGGGATGCTCGAGGAGTCTCACGCCTAGGTGCGAGGAGATTATTCAAATAGGGCCCAAGGCGTAGAAGTAGGGATTGGAGGCTTGCCTAGAGCACAGAGCTATATCACAGCGTTAACAAGCAGCACGGAGCGTCATTTGAACTCCAGTCACTGACAGACGCATTTCACGGCTGGCTCCATAAGACACACATGCTCCAGTCTTCGACGAAGGGACAGACCGACGACCTAAATACACTCAGTGGTCCCCAGTTACCTGCTATTAGAGAGACTTTCGGCTTTCCCTCTGCTGGGAGACGCTTTGTAAAAGTCCTCCATGATGCTTGGAGCAGTTAAAATGGAAGGACACGAACACACCGACTGGAGCACCTACTACGGAGAGCCCGAGGTGGGTACCTTAAATATATATTTTTTTCTGTCTAAAGCCGATCCCATTTTATACAACTCAATATTAGCCCTGAGATAATATTAACTTTGTGATCAAATATTGACTTGAGGCGCCTCCAAATCCTCCCCCATCTCCACGCAGCGCACTATCCTAACAAAGTTACTTGACACGTAGGGGAAGAAACTTTTCGCTCGGATTATAATTTCATAAGTCTCTACGTGTTTCTACTAAATCGGGTTATTGTTGGTCAGGTTTCCACCCAATAAACACGGGTGCTGTTTGATTTCGGGGAGATTTTTCAGTGGACACACGCACACCGAGTAGTATTTTCATCTAGGCTGCACATTTTAAGAGGAATAGTCACCTCAATTTTATTTATTTATTTATTTATGTTTTGTTGTAATACTGGCGTTAAATATATTGTTAAATATACACACCCCTGTTTTTCATTTTTAGGAAATACTTCGCGCGAGAGCAAACGCCTACAATGCCACTTCACACTTACGAAACCGGGAAGCTTTAAAATATAAAGTATTATTTATGGAGATGAATAAGGCGATTTTTATCAGGCTCAAATAATAACGATTCGCCGTGTTTAGAAATCACTGTGCCGCTTTATTCCTCGCTGCAATGCCAGATGAAACTCACGAATGCCTCTTTCCCTCACTGACAGTGTTACACCTCGGTTGGCAACATGAACGCGGGCCTGGGAATGAACTCTATGAATACCTACATGAGCATGTCCGGCATGAGCACCACTGCCAACATGACGGCCAACTCCATGAATATGTCATACGTCAACACGGGCATGAGCCCCTCCATGACCGGCATGTCACCTGGAACCGGCGCCATGAACGGCATGGGCGCAGGGATGACGGCAATGAGCGCAGCCCTGAGCCCCAGCATGAGTCCCATGACCGCACAGCCCGCGTCTATGAACGCCCTCACGTCGTACTCAAACATGAACGCCATGAGCCCGATATACGGACAGTCTAACATCAACAGGTCCAGAGACCCTAAGACCTACCGCAGGAGCTACACGCACGCCAAACCCCCGTACTCCTACATTTCTCTTATCACCATGGCCATCCAGCAGTCCCCGAGCAAGATGCTGACACTAGCCGAGATCTACCAGTGGATAATGGACCTCTTCCCGTTTTACCGACAGAACCAGCAGCGCTGGCAGAACTCCATTCGCCACTCTTTGTCTTTCAATGACTGTTTCGTCAAAGTGCCCAGGTCGCCGGATAAACCGGGGAAAGGCTCGTTTTGGACTCTGCACCCGGACTCCGGGAACATGTTCGAGAACGGCTGCTACCTGAGGAGGCAGAAACGCTTTAAGTGCGACAAGAAGATGAAGGAACCGGGCCGCAAGTCAGGGGACGGCGGCTCCTCCAACAGCAGCTCGGAGAGCTGCAACGGCAACGAGTCCCCGCTCTCCAACTCCTCCTCCAGCGACCACAAAAGGTCCCTGTCGGACATGAAGACGAGCCAGGCCCTGAGCCCGGAGCACACCGCTGCTAGCCCGGTGACGCAGGGGCAGCACCTCATGTCTCAGCATCACTCGGTTCTTGCGCACGAAGCCCACCTGAAGCCGGAGCACCACTACTCCTTCAACCACCCTTTCTCCATAAATAACCTCATGTCCTCGGAGCAGCAGCATCACAAAATGGACTTAAAGACTTACGAGCAGGTGATGCATTACTCCGGCTATGGCTCCCCCATGGCGGGACCTCTTTCCATGGGCTCCATGGCGGGGAAAGCCGGTCTGGATTCTTCATCCATACCTGACACAACTTACTACCAAGGTGTCTATTCCAGACCAATTATGAACTCCTCATAAACTCTTTTATTCCCTCATGTAATGTGGACTTTCTTCCCATTCACTTTGTACATTTGTAAAAGAAAAAGTATAGACTTTGTGTACAATATGTATTTCAGATATTTTTGACGTTTCCCACAGTTTTAGTTGTCGAGTTTGTTAGTAGCCTAATTATTTTGAGAGGATGCTGATATTAATGATTAAAAACACTGATAATGTGACGGAAATCTGCTCAGAAGTTGGTTTCAGGACTGGACCCAAAGACAACCAACAACAACTTGCTGTAAAATAGCCTGCGTCCGCATAACTGGACTCGTAAATGACTCGAAATGCCTCGCTGGATTTGTTCAATCATTTGTGTAATTCCTATTTATGGCTTGTATATGTGTATTCTTGTAGTGACAAGAACAGAATCTATATTAAAGTGTTATTGGTTTTGTTTTCTGAATGTCACGGTGTTGGGCCATTTATTATTACTATCATTCTTACTATTATTATTATTATTATTACTATTATTATTATAGGAAAAATTAGATTTTATCCAAAAAACGAACTTCAAACGGAGAATTTGCAGGAGAAAGATACAATTTGAGGCGGCATTAATTTAGTCCAATTTTGGTTTATATTATCATAACAAAAACGAATCCATTCATCCATCTTTGGGATCATAAAATACGTTTCTCACGATGTATTTATTTATTTAATTCAAATTCTGGAATTTATTCTTACCCACGTAAGGCTCACAGTCAGCTTGGATTAATAGCTTTGCTGGATAAAACCGGGAACAATGCTCCCAATTTGTCATTCAGGAAATGTAAACAACACACATATATGCTCATTAATCCCAACCACAAATTCAAATATTTATATGAAAAAAGGAGATGTAGCCAGTGCGCCACATTCTATAATATTTTTAAACTAAAGTGAGGTAAAAGGAGGTTTGAAAGAAAAAAAGCGGCAGGATAATTTAAAAATATATATATTAAAATGTTTTTTTAATTAATTAATTTTTTTTTTTTAGCAAAATTGACCCCACACAGTCGATCCAAAGGCAGAAATGCACACGTTCCCATTTAATCTCGCAATCTTCAGCTGCAGTTGGTGAGATTATATGCAGCCTACATGCATGCATTATGCCAGCTATTAAATTCCCACACATACACATACTCTCTCTCTCACACACATACACTGGCGCGCGCGCACGCACGCGCACAGTGCAAAGTTTGGATCACTGAATAAGATTAGTGTCATTGTCACATAAAACAGCCTCCCGTGGCGCAGCAGAATAGTTGCAAAAGGGGCCTGATTTGGGAACAGAGCCGGCTCAATGCGATGCTCTAACTTTTCTCCCCACAATCTGGGGGACCATTGTCTTCTGCCTATTTTTAAAGTAGTGGGACCCTCCCCACTTGTTAGATAAGATAGGCTAGTTGTCATCCAAATGACTCCAAGTCCCCTCCTGAGCTCAAATCCAAGGCCAGGGAGTTTGGGAGCATTTCTGCTCCTCTTATAACCAAATGACACCCCTTCGACTTCTGAACACGTAGGGCCTAAAGTGTGCGTTTATTCTCCAGGCCCTCTTTACAGATCGTACTTTAAACAGCGTGATCTGCGAATAAACAAAGCCAGTAAACAATAGAGTGTAGGCTATGCTCACATATAGGAAGAGTACACACACAAACCAAATTGCACAAGTGTAAACTTTGAATAGGACGCCGCAGCTCTGTAAATTTACACAGACATTAAATTTCGTTCTATTCATTTTAGACATATAATGCTAAGCTGATTTTTTTATAGCACACTGATCGATATCTCTGTAAAATAATCATTTTTTTAAACTAGCGGGGCAGTGAAATCTTTGCTTTGTGCTAAAGTCAACAGTGACAGAGTTTGAGCTCAAATAAATGCCGTGATGTCTGGAGCCCTTTGCAGAAGGCAGAAGGCGAGCTTCTACAATGGGCTCCTGTGTGGCCTGCCAACAACAAGCAGCGGCTATTTTGCGCAGGTATGAAGCTTTTATTTTTATAAATCTGTCTTCTTACATCGTTTTTTTCCTTTTACTTGGAGGGATAGACGGTTTGACAGCCGTTCCCGGGGGTGCATGGGGTGGAGGGGGCAGAGGCTGATTTCCTAAATTCAGTCGAAACGAGACGTATTTGATTTCACGACAGGGTGGTGCAAAGCTGAGAGGATATGCAGGTTGTGTGATTGCTGCAAGTTTCCCTGTCTCTGAGTTGCATGTTGGAGAGACCTTAGCGCACTGCAAAAAACTGCCACGGACACACTAGGTTGGCTTTACTCTTTCAACTGCGTAATTTTTGTTTTTAATTAAAAGTTTTCAGTTGATTAGATAATTTCTCTCGCCTCAATTGGTGGTTATTTCGCAAAAGTAAATCATCCAAATAGATGAACTCTGTCCACAATTGTAACTTGTAGCACATTAGAGAAAAGCGACTGTTTAAACTGGAGGAAACACACGAAACCAGCGGAACTCTTTCCTTGTTCAGAGACATGTGAGACTGAGTGCAGATATTTTTTGCAGTGTGCGGCTGATTGGTATCAGTGTGGCTGCTCTTACGTCCTGAAAGCGAGCTTTCCTGCAACACTGACTCTACGGCTTTTATTATTTGGTACCGGTATGTAAATACACTGAATCGATTTTTATTTTCCAGCACCAGTTTTAATCAAAAGTAAAGTAATATATGAAAATAAAACGCGTTTAATAAAATATTTTAAGAAAATTAGGATAATACGTACTTTATCTTATTCCCCCCCCCCCCTTTTTTCCTGGATTCAAAAACCGGAAGTCTTAATTTTAAAGCTAGAATCTTTACCGTTTTATTAAACACAAACATGTAATAATAATAATAATAATAATAATAATAATAATAATAATAATAATAATAATAATGATGTTCAAGACACTGCATCCAAAATACTGATTCTTTAAAATCTGAAGTAGATGGAGAGCCCTTCAAATTGTTCCTCGGCCAATATATAACAGTTATATTCCAACGCTGCTCTCCTCCGACCCTCAGAAGGCGCGGTAACCCCAGTCAAGCCCCTCTCGCGCGCACTGAGCCGGGAATGGCCTTGTGGAGCTTTGCCGGTTCAAAGGTAACCAACCTCAATCTGTACCGGCACACAAAAGTGCGCCGGGGCTCATGCATCTCCTAACTTTATTCAGGTTTTTCCATCGGGGAGGATACCTCTGGAGCTCCTGGCCGCGCCATCATAGACGAGCACATCTGTTGTTATAGCAACTGAATAAAGGATGGCCCGGCCTGTTGATCCTTTTTTTTTCTTAGCCCGCTAACCTGATTTCTCTGCTTTTTTTGTGAGCGTATTTGCATATTTCTTGATTAGGGCCTGAAAACAGGACCCCCTTTTTCTCAGAGGCACTCATCTCTGGCAGGCATTCTGACTCTCACTGCAGGTCGTCGATGGGAAATCATATATCTTTAAAAAAAATCAGCGTAGCTGGAAACAATAGACCAAATATCATTGTACTATAAAGTCTTCTGCTGTTTAATTCAGTCTTTTTTTTTTTTGGGGGGGGGGGGGGGGGGGGGGGGGTGAGGATATATTTACTGCAACAATAGACGATTTACCTCCTTTTCTTTTTATCACTTTAAATAGCGTCTAATACCAGACCTCCAAAGTGAGACATTTTCCCTACAGCGACGTATTTTAATGCCTAGGCGAGTTTGGGCCTCTGTCTTCAATGAATGACTCAGTACCCTATAAGCCATATGCGCATCCACCCATGGGCGTCAACTGAATAGGCTATATCAGCCTGATGGGGCTCCATTTACACCATCGGTTTACGCATAAAAGAATTGAAATAATATCAACAAATTATTGGAATTATCGTATGAACACTGGCCTCGGAAGGGAAGAACAATAAGAAGTGTGTGCGCGTGTGTGTGAGAGTGGGTAGTTTTGTGATCAATCCTCCAATCGGCCTTCTAATACAGCCTCTTCGATTCTTGCCCAGTTCATCAGCCTGTGTCTGTAGGCTATATTAAATCTGGAGCAGTGTTCTTTCAAGAGTCAGATGTGTTATATACACAGAAAGGTGTCTGGCGCACCTATAGGCTCTCCATGCGCTGCAGCCCGCGGACTGGAACACCCAAGTAGATCCGTCTCCATGACGACGGCGGGACACCGGTCCAACAAGCTGTAATTCTGTCTCAGCCTTTTTCAGGGGAGGGACCGTCCACACTAGCCCGACTTAACTCCTCTTTCACCAGAAATACTCCTAATCCCATATCTTAGCAAGGCAAACTGCCGTCCCTCAGTATATTAAAGAGGCCACAAAGTCAAAACTTAAAGCCACCCATGGTTTCCCAGCAGGCGGCCCATCCCGGTGTGAGCGTCGCTGCCCCGTCCCGTCCCGTCCGGCCAGCCACTGTACGTGTCTTCAGTTTTCTCAGCGCCTATTTACAGAAAATTAATACTTGTAATCATAACTTTTTATTATGTGATTTCGACAAATTTGCGCAAATAAACCCAGAAGATTTAAATATTAATTCAACTTTAAATAAAAGAATAAATAAATAAATTGTAGAAAATAAATTCTGTTATGTTGATAAATTAATAAACATTTTACGGCTTATTTTTTCCAGAGGCGGCACTGCGGTTCGGTTTGCGTTATTGTCATTTCTGAACGTCTGCTATTTTCTATCGTTGTTAAACATTTGATTTAACAGGAATTTAAAATGAGCTCATAACCAAAATATACATTTAGAGTGTCCGAAATTTGAAATATTAAAATGTATCGAAATCACATCTATCAGTTAACCAGCTAATTTGCAATTGAAAATGCATTCCTTCTGTTGCCGTTTCATAGGCTGCCCACACGTTTGTATTTAAAAGGATATTTGCACATAAATACGCACTTCTGCAAACATATTACGGATTTCTAGCACAAAAAGGTAGAAATGAAAACAGGATTACTGCAGGGAAGAATGATTTATTAATAAATTACATTTTAATTCCACATAAGTTTGCGTTGCAGCTGTTGAAAACATTGTTTTATTGTGTGTTTGGCTTTCTAAAATGACTTTTGAGCTTCGTTCTTTCCTGTGGAATATTTGTTTTTAATAAGACAAACTTGAAATATTAAAAAGTAAAATCATAAAATGAATCTCAGGCAGACCTTCAAGCAAGGAATTAACTATTTGGCTTTTATAAATAATTTTCCTATTAAAACAGTGCAGTTAAAGTAAATGGAGTTTCAATAATTGCAAATGTTCCTTATTTTTAAAAATATATATATCAGCAAAAAAAAAATTGGCTTTTTAAAAATGTTTCTTTATGTAATTTGGGGGGTTGTGGATAATTCGTACAAACTGCATGAGACAGCAGGCAGAAACTATTTTATAGAAAAGTCTGTTTTTCTCCTCCTGACCTGGAATATAATAATATCATGAGGAATTTACAAGATGTGCATGTAAGTGAAACCTCAACTTTTATCATTTCTGACTAAAATTTGGCTTTAATTTTGCTCTGTCCCTTTTTAAAAAAATCTTTACGTATACAGATTATTTGATAAGGCAAAGCAGATTTATTCTATATTTACAAATCACTTTATTGTCATTTGTAATGCTGACATGTTTCATCTTAATTTTTTGCAAAGTCTCAGAGTTACAGACGCAGATATTATTTGGTGACTCTAGATGAACGCAGATTTGTTACAAAGATGATGAAGAGCTGGGTGTGTGAGAGCGAGCGAGAGGCAGAAAGAGAGAGGAAGGGATGGAGGCTGAGAATGCGGACGCTAACTGTGATGTGTCCGCACTTTCCTGACAAGACTGTGTGACATTCCAGCGCAGGACTCCATCATGTTCTCAGAGAGAAGGAGAGAGAGAGAGAGGGGTCCGTCAACAATGCCCATTGAGCACTGTGAGGCAGCAGCTGGTGGGACATGCAGTGACCTAAAGGCAATCTATTCAGTCCAGAACGGGGTGCCTCTCACTACCCTCCTGCTTTTATAAGGCTGGAAGTGGATGGATGGTCAGTGTTTATCCTTAAATAGTATCGCAGCACAGGTCTGTCATCATGAAAATGGAAGAGAAGCAGTCCGCACCTCACCAAACCAATCAAGTTCTCGTATGGGAACCGCTAAATATCAAGAGTGTGGAAGGTGATGTAAATTTCTGAAGAGGAGCTTTCCGTCTTATGTCGGTGGAATCGAGATAAAATTGAGATGACCATCAAAGCTTTTGTTTCTCTTGAGCGCTGACGTGAGGCTCAGCCCAGCAGCGGAGGGGAAGATTAGGTTTTCAAAGAGAAACAGAAAAAAGAAACAGCAACCCTCCACATAAGATAATAGAAGTGTGATCATCCAGGCAGAAAAAAAATCATATTGGTTGGAGATTAGAGATGCTTACAATGTGAAGTTAGATATCAGTCAGGCTGACTGCTGATGTATTTGTGTACATGCACACAGTCGTGCTTTTAGCCCTTGTTGGTAATTCCTCAGACATTTCCCAGGAGATCTTTTAGCTCAAACCTTGTTGGCAAAGCCGCCATGGGCGATGTGTCGGTCAGCAGTGGTAAAGGGATGCTTGCTTGGCTGTGATTGATCTGGTGTGGAGTCTTTATTCCCCTTGAGACCATGCACCTCAATATTTTAGACCCAGCTCTTGCAGTGTTGATGGGAGGTATCGCATATAGTGCCATGTTACATCCCCTTTTCTGAACCACTTCCACACACTGTGGCATATTTAGCCATCGCACGGCCATAACATGGAAGCCAGGATGCTGCAATATCTCCTCACTTCCCCCTGAGCTCCAGTTCCAGGAAGTGAAGGCAGAGCTTTGCCAGCCAATCGCAACGAAGGACACCTAACTCATTAAAAGTTAATGAAACCTATAAACGTGGTGCGCCAGCGATTCATTTAAACCCCCAATCCAATCTCCTCTCCCAGCAAAGGCAAACAAGCCTGTGTGCCCCCAGCGCTGTCCTCGGAATAACAAACTATGGAATATTTTGTCCTGCATATGTTCTCCTATGCAGACATGTGCACATTGATAGGCTATCTTACAATGGGACTTGTCCAATTTAGAGAATGCCAGGATGGTGTTCTGCAGGGGCGAATTCTGTAATGGGCATCCGAGTTGAATTTAATGCCTTTACTTTACACTGCATAGCTTGTCGGGAATGGCTGTTATAGATATGCCATTTCAACATTCATGAGAATCACTGACATTCAAATAATGTGCTCATTTTAATACCATGTGAGTGAGAGCCAAGTCTGTGTGAGAAAACCTCTATATTCTTCTTCACGGTCAAGCGAGTGTCAAAAACTACTCTTGATCCACGCAGACAGACAAGGTGAAATCTGAGCCCTTTCCTCCAGATAAACCCGTCTCTTGCTGTCCAGTATGCTCTATCTGTTTCAGTGCCATCTCAGCTAACAGCAGTGCTGCTCTCAATTTGATAACAAACCATCAACAGCAATAAAGTGCCACCTTACAAGTGTCCAAATCTAAAGAACAATATCCCTCCTTGTCTTTCAGACCTCCATTTCAACACAGCTCCAGCGCCTCACAGTGCTTCCCTTGGGGGATTCAAATTAAATTCTCCCCGTGTATAGTGCCACTGTCAGCCCGTTAATGAATTCCCATACCCTGACTTGAATCAAATTAATCCCCAATTTAATCCCATATAAATGGCTGTGTTATTTATAATGGAAAGACGGATGCTCCGTTGAAGGATTGAGGAAAGCTGGGAAGTGTCTATAGGGCTGTTGAGCAGATTATTGTGAAGGATGAGGCCTGTATGTTCCCCCACTGCAGAGTAGTCCCCTGATACACACTATTTAACCCTCGCCTGCTTGATGCTGACAGCAACATCATGGTGTTTGTCACTTAATATCCTTTTAGATTAAGGAGTCAACTGGCAGATTTATTGGTCAGAGTCGGGTTATTATGGTGGAGTCTCAGCAGAAAGAGGTGTCGTAAAGCATTTGTGAAGGGCCATGGTTACAGTTAAATTTGCTGTGGGTTCAGACTTGTTACAAGCAACCACTGTTTGAGGTCACTGAGTCAGAGACAGCTGTATTTATGCGCTGATGCAAATTTCCCACTGAGATCCCGTCATATGCAAATGTTTCTTTGGGAACAGCTCCCTATCAGCATGTAGATCAGACGACGCAATCCTTGATGTAGACAGTGAGGGATAGATGACAGGTAATTTGTCAAAGGGCTTATTTATACAAATAGTTTAATATCATGCAGCAAAGTGAAAAAGGACTTATGCCTTTTTGGACGCAAATACAGTGGGTGACGACTGGTAAAAAGAAAAACAACACGCACACAGTGGATCCAGGTTCAGTTATTGGTGTGTAACTCCAAGGACTGGAAGTGTCGGATTTCCCGTTGCTGTGTTGTTTTTGGCCCCAAAAAGTGAAAACGCAACATCCAGATACGCCAACATTGTGTGTTCATAAATACCACAGCATTTTTTTTAATTCCAAAAATTATGCATAGAATAATTGGGATAATTGAGATAGATACACCAGATTTAAAACAGTGAACGGAGCCAAATGTATCAACTGTATCAAGTGTTAGCTACGAATGCATTCATTGCAGGCAAAATTCATTTTAAAAAGTGGTTCTTTGAAATGAGCAGTTTCTACATGCTGCTCGGTTGGATATACGGCTTGTGGTCACTCATAGGAGTTTTTCACCTCCAAATCTATGATATACAGTGTACAGTTATTTAGCTAGCAGTATCATGGGATGGATATGAGGATGACAGACGGTTCCGAAGTCAGTTTGGCAGTTCATGGGACAGTTTGGAGCCTTTAAAGCTCGGTCCACCAAATGTCTGAGCAGCTATGTTTTATTGAGGCATCTGTAAGCTTACTAATTTTATTGCCAAGCTTGGCTCGTGCACCTACCGTCATGGAGAGGGAGAAAACACACACACACACACACACACACACACACACACACACACACACACACACACACACACACACACACACACACACACACACAAAAGTTTTCTGTTCGCCTTCATTCCACCAAATCCTTGACAGCCGTGCTATAGCCCATCACTATTCACACCATTGTGCTGTCACAACAACTAAACACATCATTTGTGTTGCAGAAACTCATCCTGTATGTATCCAATACCAAATGTTTGGCGACTGAGCGAGGAAACGGTGGGGAGGGGGCCGCATAATTTGCTAGGAAACATTTTACCGAACATTTGGTGATAAAAACGCCGGCGTCGGCCCCAAGGCTTAAAGCAATTAATTCAGGATCCTGACATAAACTCTCCAATCCTTTGACAGCTTGGAGCTGAAATAAAAATGCTAGTTCTCCTGGGAACGGCAGGAGATAGCTGGCTCTTTTCTGGACTGTTTGCTCACTGGCCCTGAGAGCAATCTTCCCCAGTCAGAATGAAATGCAAGGACACAAACAATGTACCAGCGAGAGAATGGGAGATGGGGAATGAACAGTTTGGACTATTTGCTCAGCAGAAGGGCAGCCACAATGGCTGGCCCATGGCTTTCCCATGCATCAAGCCTCTTAGTCTTAGGCCTCCCTTTGTTGCCTGGTTTCTTCTACCACAGCCAGATAAGAGCACAGCTGCCCTATACTTTTAATTCCCATTGTACGCCATACTGTATGGTCATTTATCTGTCCGCATTCTGCCTGCCTTAATGGTGTTGTCTAATTGAATGAGGTATCACTCGTGTATCTCTGTTCACCTTAGCATGTGTACTCGTTTTGGCCTCGATTTGCTCTCTCTTTACCATAAAAGGCAGCTGAGGCCTGTGGGAGGGGGATAACGGGTGACCCCTCTTCTCGTATTAGAGAAGGAAGCACAAGTCAAGCACCGACTGTGATAACGGCGCTTAGATGGTTTTAGCAGGAGGCCTAGTTTAAATAATTTTTGGGGATCTAGATTTATGGCGCAAGGAAAGCTCTAAGACAGGAGTCGTGCTTGTAGCGCCCAACAAAAAGTCCTTTTCCAGTCAAAGGCAGGAAGCTGCTGAGGGCACTTGATGCTGCCATTATATGACCTAATGGCGACTCCAACCAGAAAAGAGGGCAAATAGAGCAAGTGTAGGGGCTCTGGCAGAGAGAAGCATATTGTGCTCCTTTGTTTTGGTGTGTCGGTTGGTGTTTGCATTTACATTGACCAGTTCTCTGCTGAATGTGTATTCACACACACTCGGCCCGTGTAATGCTGCCGGGGTGGCAGGAAATGGAAGTAGCGTGCTTCCCCGCGGAATCTGCAGGGAATAAAGTAACAATGGTAAATGAATCTGAAACGCACACAAACAAACAAACAAACAGAAAAGAGCAGGAGTGGGATGTCACCAGAGGATCAATACACATAAGATGAAGCAGCATATTCATGCATGTGAGCAGACACTTGCCTAAACACAAACACACACACACACACTGAGCCCCTCCCCCTCTGTAAAGGTTGTGATGTCAGGGACCCCCTGGGTGGTCAGACGGAGGATAATTTCAACACAATTTGACATTGTGAAGGAAACGTTTAAGAAAGCTTTTCACTGGCTGTGTTTGTAAGGCCACTTTTATACAAGTGTGTGCATCTTTCTATACAGTCTGCACCCAAAGATATGGCATGAAAACTGTTCTTTTCTTCAGCCGAGTGAAAACCCAGCCCACGACGATTCCACAATGGTTTATTCTAATGGATAAGCTCTTAATCTATCAGATCAGATTTCAAAGTGCCAGTAGCTGTGCCAAGACAGGCCCCAGGAAGGAAAACCCTTTTGTTTAGGCCAGAAATTTTAAATTCAAGACCTGACTTTATTCACAACAATAAAAAGGGTATCACCTGTTACGGAAGCAATACCTCAAAGAGCAACACCATTAAGAAACAGTAAGTGCTTGTTTTCACATCCACCTTTGGTGCACCACCAGCGTTCTGCCAGCATGTCAGACCTCAGGTATGGCAAGATAAATAGCTGTCTTATTTGTGGTTGTGAGAGCCAGGCTCCTTGTGGGGTGGTGCTCTCAGCTTCACGCTCCAGCAACGCTGAAATAAAGCTCTGTTCGAGGCATTTCAACACTGCTTAAGGTTGTCCGTTACCGTGTAATTTATGAGTTGAGAGGACTTCGTTTTTAAGTTAACTACGACCTACAATCTTCCAGCATTCATGGGTGGAGAAAAGAGCCTTGTGAGTCATAGGAAACTTACAACACTCCTCCAATTACCTTAAACAATGCCAGTCTGAGTGAAGTCTGCAGCTTTCTCGCGTGTGGTTCAGTCACTAGACGTGGACGCGATGTGACCTAAAGTAATTGGGTGTACAGGCACTATAACAGGTTAGCCATTTTGTCACCTGTGGGTCAGTGTGGCGAGCTGGTAGGACACGGTTAAAGTCATTCGCTTCATGCCCCAAAGCACTCGGTGGGTGGTCACACGGACAGACAGAGAGGACTTACTGAGTGTTTGCTCATGGGCACGTCTTTGACATTTGTATTTGAGACACAGAGTAAAAGACCTTTTCCAAATTTAGTATTTTCAAAAAGACGTCAGACAAAAATACAAAACATTATACAAAGAATAAAAAAAAGTTAATTTTCTATTATTTTCAAAATAAACTCTGTTCTTCATTCAGTCTCCATTTATCTGTTATAAATAAAAGTGTTAACAACCCATATCTCACCAACACGTTAATTAAAAGAGCTGGTGTTAAAATATAAATAGCATTTTTTTAAACTGTGGAAATATGATTCATAATCACACAGTTTTAAATCACTAAACATTTAGATTCACATATCTTGTGTTTGCCTTGTGTTACAGCGGCTGGATATATGACTGCATAATTGGGTTTTATTGCCGGGGAATCAAATAAGGGGAAATTAAACCACATATTATCAAGTTCGTTTTATTAGCAGATCAACATGTTACTTAATCATAAAATTTACTACTAGAGTAATTATACCTTGTTCATATTTTAACCACACACATATTTAAAAAAAAAAGCAAACAAAAACATAATTTAAATGGAAAATGGAAAACACCCCCCCCCCCCGCCCCCTGCCCCCCACTTTTGAAAAGACAAATGTAAAACAATAAGAACATAAATTAAACAAAATTAAAATGAATATGCCATGACTTTGGAATAAAAAGATGATGCTTAATTATGATTATGTAGAATAGAACAACTAATATTAATATAAATAAAAAAAAAGAGAATTGTTTCATCATCTTTGGCTGCACTAAAAATCTTTAATTTTAAACAAATATATTTAATTATTTAATTTATCCTATAAATTAAAAAATGACACGAGAAATATTCAAATATGTTTTTGTGTCACTGCATCACTGAGTTAAAAATGTATCCAGCGTGGGGTCAGTGCGATCCAATACTGGGTGAACCAGTACCGAGCAGCTGCGGTGACACCGCGCTGATGATATTTACATGCTGGATTAATGTTGGACTGCTGGATCAAAACAATCTTTTGCGCTGACCATTTTTTACCTTTGAGAACGGGGTCGCATTTTTGTGCTTCTGCCTTATCGAGTCAGTGCTGTGTCAGTTTTTATTTACTGAATTTTAGCGTTAATTCAAATATATCTGAAAGAATAAATGAATTAAATATCAGGATAGAATTTCGAGCAAAAATAAATATAAAAATATGACATTATATAAATGTAATTTATTATTTAATCTCATGATTTTTTTAATGAAATTAATAACTTGTATTTAAGGCTTTTTGGTGAAAAGGCTGCTGTGCTAACGATTGCAGTTCCTTTGCATTTGTATTTCATTTTATTAAAAATAATTGTTTTTCTCTCTTAATTCATATGCAGCTGTTTGTTTTGGGAACATTTTTCCTCCAGATCTCTTTTATTACTTCTGTTAAAGATTCAGTTCAGCCACACACGGCTGTTTCACTGACAACACTTCTCTTCCAGTGTGTGAATGTCAGCACCCTGTAAACACCTTTGACACACATGCTTGAATGCGACGGGTGAGTTAACTAAACATTCCTGGGTGTTCCCCGTAAAGGTTCACCACTCATCCACCAGACTGCACTGACCCATTTCCAATGCTCCAAATTGCACTCATGGAAAAAGGATTTGGAATATTTGCCCCCCTTTTCCTTTTATTTATTTACTTATTTTTTTGGTCTTTTTCACATTTTCCCATCACACACACTAACACACTAAATTACAGAAAACAGCAGTTGCAGTCATTCACGATCCTATACCATATGGCAGTTTTTCTTTCTATGTAAGTGCTTTAAAATGCGATGAAACAATGCTCTATAAGGATTTGGGAATTTGGGAGTATAATTCCAGCCCCGTGCTTATCTGTGCACCCAGACTATTTGAGTGTTTTGAGATGCGGGCTCCCTGAGGACGGATCGAAGGCGTCCTAGTAGAACTGCACATCAAATAAATAGGAGGATGGGATTTATATGGAGGCTGAGTCTCTGTCAAACAGGGCTCTGCTGACTGAAGTGATCCCCACGGCCTGAGAGGAGAAGAGGAGGGAGAGGAAGCCTCAGAGGGAAGGCTGTAGAAGAGCTACACTGATGCGCTCACACACTCAAACACTTGCACAATGTCCCTCTCAGTCCTGGGTTTTGACCGGCCCATGGCATTGGCCAGGTATGTCAACTATGTTTGCCAAGCCATCTATCAGCCGTGCACCTTCCCTCCTAAAACAGGAACTTTTGTTTGAAACATGCACTTGTTAAGCCCATCCTTTGACTGTAGTCAACCTGATTTATTTTCTTATAGCTGAGACAGAGGATTTATTAGCGCCTCTGTGTTTTTCCTTATTGTGTGTTGTGCCGTGCAAATGAGTTAAAAACATGGGTGTGTTGTTACTGTGTTTGTAGCAGAGATTGCGAGCTACAGTTTGGGGACATCAGTACCTCTTATCGCCGGTGACCAGGGTTTGCAAATAAACACGCTGTAGTGAGGTCAAGCTGCACCCAAGGAAGGGAACAATTTATGGCTGCGTGACGCTCACACATGCCAAAGGAATTGTTTTTACTTTCTGCTGGCGTCTCTGCATCATGCTGCAGTCATACTAGTTCCATACACCTGAGTTCAAATAGTTTTTGTGTAGACGGAGAACGGTTTCAGGCAGGTCATTAATAACAGAACAGGGAAGTTTAAACTGCATGATAATGGAAAGGCTGAGAGGTTTCCATTAGAGATTTCAGGAAGTGTTTTAGTGATATTAACACAAACATAAACCTGAGTCATTTCGCTTTTGGTGGCCAGCTATGGAACATATTATCTAAGAGAGGCATGAAAACCATCCACAAATATCTCAAAAGAAACCTGCTATGTTTGCCAAACAACCCAAGTTGGTACGCTGGAGCCTTACATCATTCCCTGAAACACCACCTCCATTTATCTTTTGACTTCTACTTTGTGAGAGAGAGCAGATATCGCTAAAAGTGCCACGTTAATGATTGACTCTCAGCACACCAAGCATCCTGCATTGAGTGGCCACTTTGCCTGCTCTTGTGCTGCATTTTCAGCCGTAAATGTTTGTGGCCCCACTATGCTCTCCAAGTCCCATACAGTATTATTAGCACCGGGGGGGGGTTAAGGTGGGGTAGGCTCTAACTTTCAATAAAGGACTGTTGGCATGCTGAGGTAAATGGAAGATAAGAGTTTGTCTCTGACCCTTTTAGGGCTTTATAAGAACGTAATCTCTCCTCAAGATAAATTTGGCCTTGCTTTGTGAAAGCAAGTTCACGCATTGCGTTTTTCTTCTATTCTAAAGCCCACTTTGACAGGCATGAAATGAGCCCAGGACTTTTCATTGACAGTTCGAGATGGTGAGCAAACTGAGATTAGGGCATGTTAATTAATTGTGGGGTTGGTAAAACAGCCTTCAGTTCTATAAAAGACCCGTTCTATTAATTGCATTCCTGACGATCACCGACAGAGCCGTAATCATGAAGCTTGTGGCCCTTACTTGATTTTTTGTTGGCAGTACTCACTAATTGAGCTCAATAGCATTTGCTAAGCTGCTTTACAATTACTGTGCAGTTAATTAAATAGTAAAAAAAAAATCCTACAGTGTTATATAAAACTGACTTATATGTTCTCCTTGTCCTTTACAGATCCTTTTTCTTTGTAAGGAAACTCTTACCGTCATCAAGCGGCCTGAAAGCGCTTTCCTGTCCATGTACTTGGCGATATCTACGACTGACCTGTCTGCTATATGTAATATCAAAGCCTCTGTCAGCGTGGAACTGAATGGGGACAAAAGAGAGGCCTCCATTAATGATTAACTGTTCTAAAAGCCCTGGCTTTTGTATTCCCATGGTGCCCAGGCTATCTGGCCACCATGTGACATGCTCACAGCATTTTTCGAGCAGATTGGGGGAAAGCTAGTGAGCAAACACAGGTGCTTTGGAGCAGCGTTGCCGACGCTGTCAGGGACAACCACAAACAAGAGCAGCTATGCCTGGCTAAATGAATCCCCACTCCTCCCTGCACCATCAACACCCCCCTCTGTTCTGTCGCTAGCTTGTTTGCTAGCTCCCTATAGCTTTCTCCCTGCAAAGCCTTCCTTTTGGACGGTCACCACACCCCCTTGCACAAGTCCAATGTCTGCTACAGCTGGGCTCCACAACTTCTGACACCCTCCAAAGAAACAAACAAATAAAAGTGAGGACGGCCGACCACTTCTTTGAGGTGATGGCATTTGCTGCGGTCATGACTAGTGGGAGAGCAAACAAATTAACGGTGTCCGAGTTTTCACTTTCCAAACCAAACTAAAAGTCTTTTAGTTCAAGTGGGGCAATTCCACTGACCCTGGTGTCAAACGCTGCATAAGGGTTGCACACTCTTGCACTTGAAATCTTGAGAGGAGGCTGTAAGAAATTAAACAGGCTTTGAGTATTGGCCTACACGAGCCTGATGTGGTGAGGTACCTGAAAGCGGGAGAGAAAAGCAACAGAAAACATCTTGAATAAGTTGTGTTTTTAAATGCTTTTCTATCCAAGTATTGTGGCCTTTTTAACAAGATGTGTCTACAGAACTTAACCTTTTCATCCAGCTCGACTGATTGTTCAGAGTGTCTGGAGGTGCTGTGTCGCTCAACTTTGATAAGACAATCAGATGATAGGATGGCGTTATCTTAACACAGCTTTCCGGCCGGGAGACAAATGAACAGCGTGTGATAACAGGAACAAAAGCTTGGCTCTTATTGGCCGGCTCCTCCAAAGAAAGGAAAAATTATCAGAGTGGAAAATTTGCAACAGGCGCAGTTTATTTCATTTTCAATTTTCTGCAGAGGCCGGGTCACAGGAAACGCACTTTTTTTAATCACTCAAATATTTATATTGTCTCTTATGGGCATTTTGGTTTGACAGTCTGCAATTACCTGAGCCCGTAAAGCAGTTATCACTGGAAAGATGATAAAAATATTTTAAAACAAACACTTAAATCAGCAGGAGAGGAAATTAAGTTGTAAAAGTGAGAAGCTCAGACAGGAAAAAAAAAGGTCAGACAGGAGGTGCGAAAGAAATCGAGAGAAATTGGAGAAAGGAAAGCGTGGTGCTAATGTCTGTGTGAGGAGGGAAATAATGGGTAAAGCAAAAAAAAATAAATAAAAAAAGGTCAAAAGTAGTTTTCTACTGATCCATAAAACGCCACTTCTGTCAGTATTTTCTGACTTTTGCAGCCCAATTCTCAGAGCCAGAGAGGGGCGTGTATACTCAAGGATTCACTCAAGGCTTTGTTTGCTCTATTCCTCAAAAAAATGATTGGAAAAAATATTGGTGCCCTGCTATGACATTTTTGTTAGAAGTAAAAAAAAATGTTGGAGCTGTTTAGAAACCGCATGAATAAAATATTTTTAAGGAAAGGTGTCGTGCTTCATTACAAATTGTCTATTAAAGGATTTTCATTCCGACAGTGCTTTGGATATTTAAGCCTGCTAAAACTTGCATATTTAAAAAGTTACATTTAACCTCTTCAAGCCATTTTTCCAGACATTATCACAAAGGGGTTTAAAATGAAATGGGCAGGGGATGCATTTGGAGAAGCTCGTCTCATCTTCTTCTCCGACACTGGTACCCTGCGGGAATTTAGCCTCTACTGGTCGTGAGCTGAGTTTGATCAGAGGAGTTACAAATCCTTATTTTTAGGGATCTTACTGTAATTCACCGGCTTTTTGGCCACAGTAAAGCGTGGAGGCCCAGCATCTCAAGAGGGATTTGAGACAACATCTTTGTTGCCTCCTCATTGTATTATGGTGAAAGTCGTCCAGGCCTATTGTCTGGCCAAACTCAGCTCAGACCTCGGCTCAATCAAAGAAAAGTTTTCCAGTAATGAGGTAAGACATGAAAGCTCACTGACAACAGCAACATGTTGAAAGGGCCGCTTTGATCTCACCGGGCACAATGACTAAATTTGAAAAGAGCAAAGTGTGCTTTAAGCAGCAGTGCACTGCATTAACCTCCTGCCTTTTGACAAGCCCACACCTAGAAAGACGTAATATCCAACTCTATGGAGGATGTACTTGATGAGTAATGACCTCCTAATTCTACCTGCTGCCTTAGTGATAGGCAGAAAAAGAAGAAAAATTAGACTTTTTGGCAATATAGCAACATTTCTGTCTGTTCTTTAAGTTTTATGTATTTAACTCTTTTCTGTAAATATTTCTTAGGTCTGATAATAAATGTGATGGCCACAAAGCATCATAGAAATGAAGGCAGCCTTTAATAATGACATCACAGTACTTAAAAATTAACAGCAGTGAGGGCAATGCAGGGCCACGACGGCACAAACGCTGCCCATTAGCCAGCCTGACTCCTTAAAGTAAAAAAAGAAAGAAAAACAATATATACATATATAAGTGTGATGGCTCTGTTCTACTGAGTGGGAATCTATTGACATCTGTCTGTTAAAACACTGTAATACACCATAGTTTAGAAATCTTTGGTGGGTTGATGATTTTCAGGTAACATCTCTGATAGGATCAGAAACCACAGAGCAGGTGTTTGTTGGATTTAAAAGGATAAAATTAAAAACATTCTCAGCTTTTAGCCCCCCCCAAACGCACACATACAAACAATGCTCGCGATGCCTGGTGACCTGAACCGTTTCAGCTTGTATTCATTTTCCACATGGAGCTATAAGACAAAGGAGGCTCGCTCAGGTAATGGAGCGACTCAGAACAAAATGCTGCTCAGGTGGAAGACCTCAGTCCTGCCGTGGTCATGCCTGAACTGCAGTCAATGACAGACATACAACCTGACGCTTCTCTCAAAGCAAAAAAGCGTGTCGATCGCGCTGCCAGGAGCTTCTCACGACCGTTCGGATAACCCGGATTCACCGAGTCTCCCTGCTTCTTTTATGAATACAGATCGTGTCCCTCGTGTTCAATTACCTGAGTCAATACGAAAGTATTGAACCCCAACATATGAGTCAAATCATAAAGTGTATATACAAGCACAGGGATGTTATGGCCATCTCAGTGGGGAAGTGGAAATTACACTGGTGATTTGCAGCCCAGGAAGTAAACAAAGCACTCATATACGAGGGTAATAATGCACAAATATGGATCCAGAATGAAGAGCATCTGGCCAGTCGTTGCTTTTCACCGGCTGTGTCGAGTTTCTTTGCACCATCCTCTAAACGGCTGTTGTGAATCAAAAGTGCAATAAAATAAAAATCTATATGCCACAATAATGCCCGAGTGAAAGGGTTCACATGAGAGTGCATTGCGTGTATGAGACAGCTGCTGCTTTTTGGCACACTCACACACACACACACACACACACACACACACACACACACACACACACACACACACACACACACACACACACACACACAGAGACACACAAATACGCACACACGCACACAAACAGATGCACTCAGGTAGCAGCTGGGCAGGCTCACCTGTCATATTAATAAAACTAGACAATCCCTTCCATCAGCAGTGCAGCGGCGGCAGAGGCCGAAGCAGAAAGAGAGACAGAACAAAAGAGCAGAGAGGCGGAGAGCCGTGAGGGAGAAAATGAGCAGGGTGAGAGGAGGAGTTTACATTTTCTGCGAAGCCTATCTTTAAAACGCCGTCTATGTAACCATTAAAAGAGCTGCTTTAATATCAACAAAAACAACACAATGTTATGTCTAATAGTTAATTATGGGGAGGTGGGTGAATATTTAAGGGTTTTTTTTCCAACAGTGGCCTCTCATGTTATCACAGCAGTATGTTTGTATACGGGTGATACACCTGGAATTTGCTTGGATTTTAAATCCATGGCATCTGCTTTAACTATGAATGCAAAAATATGAGGATATCAATAAGAGAAATTTGTGCAAAATGAACATGCGTCTTATTATTACCAATGAGTATATTGCTCACACATGTGATGATTTAGTAGTGGAGGGAACCCACAGGCCTCACAGCATATCACAAAAGAATAAACTCATGTTTTTACATATTGTATCATTTGTAAGGACTTGGGGAGTTCTTCTTCTTCAATTAAACATTTAAAAATAAGAACGGCCAAAATTCAGTAATTTATCAATAAAGAAACACAGTAATAACCTTTTTATGGTTTATTTAGGTGTCTGTGTCTATAAGCTTAAGGTACAACTACACATATATCAAACAGGGCATCTGGTGTAAAGATGTGCCAAATCAAATATGCAGAGCTACCCGCTGCGGTGACCCCTCAGCTAAACGTAGAGCAAAAATAAAACTCGCGCATTAGAATAAGTTTAAACACTCCTGTAGATTTGTTCTTTCATAAACAACTTAAAGGCCTTCTTGTGCGCCTGCTTTGATTACAAATGGTGACTTCTGCATTTTTGAAAAAAAAAAAAAACCCAAACAAACAAAAAAATGTTTTCTTCGTTTCTGCAAACTAATCTTTGATTTAGTGAAATTTCAAAGGTTTGGCTTATTTCAAATCTTCTAAGTATAAATTGCATCCATTGTTTGGGAATCACTAGGCAATGAGACAAAAGGACCGGCTGTGGATGATAGAGCGATGACAGTACTGATAAGATAAGAAGGCCATTTATTGACTTTCTGTTTGTGTGAGTCTTCTGTGTCTTGGACTGCTTCTGTCTCTGTCTTTATGAGAGTGTGTCAGTGTGAGGGTGCATGTTGCTGCTTGCTTGTGTGTGTTTTCTTGGCATCAGAAAAGGCCTTGGACAGAGTGAAGAGAGGGCCCAGGGGAGAAAGAAAAAGAGAGAGAGAGTCGGAGACGGAGACGGGGGTGGAACAATAAGGGCTGGTGGAAAATGACAAGCCTGGTAAAGGAGGTCTTCCTGAAAGCACCACATCTAACACAGGCGGCTATGCCATACAGACAAGACTGTCCGCCTCCACTTCCATTAACCCATAGAGTGCCTGGTTGCACAGGTAGAGCTGATTCATTGAAGCCACTGACAGCTGCTCCATGGGTGGGATCCTGTGTGTTTACTTTTACCTGTAGGCTCAGAGGACTGATCCTAAAGCCAATGATAGCTCCAATGTGTCATAACTGACAGCAAAATGAAAACACTCTCACGGGTCTGCACGATCATCTGGCAGCCAGGTGAGGTTAATTAAGTTTGATTAATCAAAATATATTCCCGCCATCGAAAATAAAAAGGCATTTTTATTCTTTCCCCTGTTATTGCAATAAAAGAAACGCACGGAGCATCCGCCGTGCACCGTCCTAGAAACTTGAGCTTCACAATCACCTACAAAACGCATCCAGGGAAAGAAGTAGGAAATGCCCCATAAAGAATCTTTTGAGACAGACTGACACGGCCCAGTGAGTTAGCAGCGATTTATGGATGAAGGCACAATAAAGAAAGTTCCCACTGTTCATCGGAGGCCAGTGAATCCAAAATGAACTCTTTTTATGAGGCTGACTTTGCCTCCGTGATGGTGCTTGCACAAAGCAGCCAACAAAGGGTGGCAGTAAAGGGGGAGTTGTGACAAGATCGGCGCACAATGAGAGAATCAACTTTCACGTGGCTGAATGCAGGCAGAAGCCCAGCCCAGCTGTTTTTAATGGCGATACATTGACAGGAGGGCAGGCTATTTTTAATTGTATGCACTTCTTTCAGACATGCTCACAAAACGCCCCTTTCACCAAGCTTTGTCAGTAACCTGCAGTGACCTGCATTCAAGGCTACGTCGGGGTCCCCAGAACAAAAGGCACTGGGAGACAGGGGAGTCTGCAGCTGGATGTCCAGTCCTGAGTCTGGAATTCCTCAGTAGACCCTCACAGACCTCTGGGATGGACAATACTTTGAAATCAAGGAAATATTGCAGTAAAAATAAATAGGTGACATACGATTACGTACAGAGGCATGCAAAGCAGCACTAACTTTGTTACATTTAACGCTAAATGATTGTCTGTTACCTCTCTGCAAACATGCACTTACACTACCGTTCACGTGCGCGCACAAGCGTGCGCAAAGAATGTACAAACAAGTCAGAAAACAAAGGGCTCTTGTAACAGGGCTTGGGATCTTGATGAAAAATTCAAACAATATTAAATGGGGAGAGTCAACAGCAGACACACTTCTGCTGAGGGCCCTTCAAACAGACAGAGTAACTCGGCACACACATTATGCCACCACAGTTCAGCCTCTTAGTGTAATGATGATGGCAGCTTTAGCTGGGGCACAGCTTTTAAAACGCCTCTCTTGCAAACACTCGCCTGGAATGGGGAGGGAGTAAAAGGAGTCAAGGCATGCCATTTCCTTCAGATTTACCTGCCGGTGAACGTCACGGGCCACCTGGATTCCCTGCACCTCCTCCCTCCCACTTTAGTGACCACTTCATCAGGAGTCGCACTTCTGAAAGACATAGATTAAGATATCAGTGTTGAAGGATTCCAACTGTCCTCCTGCACAACACGGAGCAGTAATGCCTCCTGACAGGAGAGCTTTAGCGCCGGGCTTCAGATTCTCACATCCATCGATGATCCTTCACCAAACAGCTCACCTAAATATGTGAGGAAAATTTCATGACGCATTGGGAAACTAAAACTCTCACAGATTCCACCTATCCAGTTGAGTTTAGCTTTCCTTCTTACATCCATTTTATTTTTCTGCAATTACTTTATTGCATTTCAGGATTTACAGTTTATATTTATTTTTTTGTGCAAAATGAGCAAAAAAGGCAACTAATTTAGAGCACCACTTAAGAAAACAAGACGAGTTCATCGTACTCTTCAGGGTCATTTGCCAGAGCATGAAGTCTGGCATTACTTAACTGTTCTCACAGGCTGAGTTCCCCTTTAAGGCAGTAAATGGAATCGGTTCCTTATTCTTGGATTGGAAGGGGAATAGAAACAGTTAATCCTGAGTAAAGAACATGGCCATTATGAGAGCTGTTGGTAATTGTGTGTATCCGGCACCACTGCAGGGTCAGCAGCTCCACCACCACCTGTAGGCAGACAACTGTGCTGACTAGGAGTGGCTTGCCTTGCTGTGGTCAGACACAGGAAGCAGAGACAGCAGGTGCACTGTTATCACCTCCATAGAAAGGTAATGAAACCACACCACAATCAGCAGGAAATGAAGGGCACAGCTGAGCTTGATTGCCTACTCTGCTGCGCCGAACAATATTTTAGTCATGTACACGGGTCTACATACGATGGGGCGATCGATAGCGCACAAGACGACTCCCACGTCGAACTGTTTGAAGCCAACGCTAGGCACTTAACTTTCTCAATAAGGGAAATTTTCCTTAACCCTGTTCCCTGGCTGTAGTATCCCTTTTGTTTATGAGCTCTCCCTAGACTCAAAGTGGTGTGACATTTACGGGTGCCTGCTTTGAAGAGAGGCCAACTGCTCTCCGTGCTGTAAAAGAGCCACCTGCCTCCGCTCACCTGCCCTTCTGTGAGAGCTTAGAGAATAAAAAAACGCCAGAGTTGCAGTGACAGCTAGACCCTGCCTAGTAGCTACTGTACAGCGCAGCAAACCCCCACCCCCAATTTTGGCTCTTGCAGGAGACAGAAAAGAAGATATAAAGAAGGAGAGCTGTTTTCTTTTCAGTATCTCCCCTCGGCTAAGTCTGGGGTAAGCCCGCTAATCCTTCTTGGTGTGATGACTCACAACGGGTGTGTCCAATGTGTTCCCAAAGATATCTTTTCCACAGTGTGAATATCAATAGGAATGTTTATGTTGGCTTTGTGAATCATGTTGTGTGGCATTTAATAGTTTCTAATGGTGGATGAACACCTTCTCTCGTGTGTATATTTATATACCTGACCCACAGAAAACAACATTTGAATTAGTGATATGATTTTTATTATATTTCTTTTCTTTTTTTGTGCTGTACGAGTGTGTGTTTGTGTGTGTGAGTGAGAGAATTGGCCCAGTGTCCCACCTAATTGTTATTGCGTCTGTGTTTGGCCTGGAGACAGTCGATAGGAATCAGCAGTGAGCCTGGTGGTGGGGTTATGGAGAGCTGTGTCTCCCACTTCCCAGTGTCTTAGTTGTAATGCATCCCTCCACTAACAGGGATCAAGGTATTAGGGATTCAGGTTATTTGTATTGATTTTATGTGCTGTCATGTCGGGCTCGAGGACGCCCTCATATTTGTGGAAATTGCAAATTCCACCTCGGAAATGTCACCAGCGTTTAATCTTTTCTTGAGTGGTCAATATCGGACCCTCGCTCCTCGTCCGACCACGTTTATTAAACAGAGCCCAAGCGTTCCCACGGTTGCCATGACACCGAGCAGCACAGAGTGGGATTTGTCCAGACTAGATGGTAACTTGGGAGTGAGGAAGCACAACTTCAACATGAATACTTTTTGATAAGATTTGTGTCGATGGAGAGCCGACTCTGGATTAGCGCAGAGAGGACTGATCATAGACGGGTGTAATCAGAGGTAAAGCTGGAAACTGAAAGTCAGGGTTATTCACAGTATTCTGCATTACCAGGCCTTGGATGTCTAGAAAATTTGAAAAAATAAAATTGCACAACTGCAGATTACCAGGAGCGCTAAGGTCAGTGTCAATATTCTATGAGGGCTCTTCAAGGTCCGTAAAAGCAAACTGCTTTGTTACATCTGCCAACATTTGCATGCTATTATCATCTTTGCTTTATCCGTGTCATAGCAAATGTTTCTCTTTCTCCTGTGTTTACAGGAATGGCCGAAATCACCCCTCCTCTCTCCAGTCGCCACAATCAAATTTACTCTGGCTTGAGTACACGTTTAGTGGGGACCATTTGTTTGAGGCAAACACTTAGGGCCCTCGTATGTCATTGACCGGTGTCCGCAAATATAATCCTATCAAGTTCAATCTTAGGATGTCCTGTGCCATTGTTTTCCTAATGCAATAAATGAAAATAATCCCATCTGTCTTGTTTTAATGTTCAATTAACTCCTTTTTTTGAGTGCGTTATGAAGTCTTTTTGCCTACTTGTTTGAGCCGGTATAGCAAAACATGTCAATGACATTGTGATTGTTTCACAGAAATACTGCTGTTGACATCCACGGCACTCCAAGTATTTGTAGTAGAAGTAAGGGAACGGCACAGCTAACAAACACGAACCTGTCGGGGTGGACGGCATGCGTGAAAGCACCCTTTCTTGCTTGTTGATAAACCCCTGCTTCTTCCAGAAGCCCTCGGTTGACATGTACCTACAGAGAAAGCCTTAACAAAACAAGCTGGACCCTTGTAAATATGCAGTGCCCAACAGTGGCACACGCAGTGTTGGCTTACATACTGCTAGTGGTGTTTTTCTTTTTACCTCCAAATTTGCTCGGAAAACTAATCATGGTCTGATAAAGCCCACGGTAAATACGGGAGAGATTGACACCCACATGTCAAAGTTTACATAGCCAGACCAAGTGTACATATAGGGCAGGGGAACTGTGGGGCCAACTGGGACTGAACTAGGCTGACCTCCGTGAGTCTGGACTGGGGAAAAAGACACTTTGTGACCGAAGCCACAGAAGAGGAAGATTGCTTAAAAACGTGGGTCAAAAAGGAAGGGTGGCTGACTATAAATATAATACTTGCATGATGTGGAAAGTGTATGCACAGCATCTGTGGCACATATAGTGTAGGGTGAATTTTTAAAAAAAAGTATTTTGACATCTCTTTTAATATGCTGATAGTGCTTGTGCCATTTCCCTTCACCCCTCGCTTGAAATGCGTTAAAACAAAGAAGAGGGATCGCTTCCTTCCTGCAAGCCGCTGTCAGCTTTCCAAATGCTTTATAATCCACAGCAAAGACAGTGCAGGAAACAGAAAAGGTTAACCCCTGACTGATGTGTCTGATGTTAATCTATAGATCAATTAGGTAGAGGCACACTGGGTCAAGCTACAGATATTGCAGTGGCTATTAGTTCCTCTATCTAGCCATTATTACACAGTCACATGCTCAAACATTGCGCTGGGTTGGTATGCTAGGCACAGATGCCTAGGGTAAACAGACAGGCCTACAAGGCTTGCACAAAATATTGATCTGACAGCAGATGGGAACCTTGATATCAGCCATTCACTTTTCCTGTGTCTGTACTCTTAGAGCTGGAACTCTTGTGTTTAGGAAAATATTTAAAACCATATTTTGTGTGTTTGTTTTGCCTGAAGTTAATCCAGAATATCTCACATCCAATTTCAGTCTTTCCATACAGTCTTTGTCCTTCCATCAGCAGTGCAGATGAATGCAGATGGGCTGACAGTTTACAACATTTCATTTGAAATAAAATGATTTGCAAGCTTTGGTGGAAACTTCCTTTTTGTCAGTGCTGAGATTAAATCACTAATAATATTATAGGTCATACATCAATATTTTCTGCTCGCTGCTTCAACTTGCAGAGTACAAGTTTGATTTATTATTAATTTATTTTTGCAGCCTTGTAACCCTAAAAAGCTCCTATAGTTAGATAAAATGACATTCTTGGACTGAGACTGAATTTGAACTTTGGCTCTCACAGTAATCCAAACCTGGAGGCATTTTGTCTTCTGAAAAATACCAAACAAAGCATGAAACACATGCATGAGCTTCTTTTGTTGCATTAAGCTGCATTTAAAGGAGGGAAGGGTTGTCAGCGAGAAAAGATGGATTGAAATTTTCCATTACTTCATTCAAAGCTTCTCTTTCAGTTTCAGTGAATTACCTGACGGCAAAATGACGGGAGATGAACTGATCAGCAGAATGAAAGAAAATTTTCCTAAATCCCCTTTCTTGGGAACTGAAATATTTTGGGTGATCAAAATGGCTCACGCTGGGAAAAATGTCAACAGGGCTGACCCGTTTATTGGCAAGGGATGGTTCTTTCTTTTCTAAAGCTGGCAGTAAGATTGAAGCATCACGTCATAATGAAGAAATGCAAGTGCTCTCAGTGGTTATGAATAGCCAATCCCCGTATATGAAATATTGATTTCTCGATAGGGTTAGGCTGGGTCACATATTTTTTCGGACTATCCCTGTGCACCACAATGCAGCCAACTTGTCCAAATAGTGCCGATGGGTAATCCAACATTCCTCAATCCTAAAATCTCAGGATCATCACAGCAGGGGTATGGAGGCATATTCATGACTAATTATGTTTCTATATCTTTCTTCTCCGCCTCTCTGTGTTCGGAGCTCTGTGGGGATCAATCACTCTGAGCTGCCTAGCCAAACACCGTTGACAAGGCAGACGCAACGTAAAGCTGGTCCAGCGCCTCCATGGCATGCCACCATTCAATTAGTCTTGGTCAGTAGGAGGCATGATTATTCCAAAATTAGTGATTATTTCCCTGAGTAAACAGGCCAGATTGGGGTGTGTCATCCCTTGTGATCCTTGCTGGTCACTGGGCTTCCACAAAGGGGGCTGAGGCCTAGAAGAGAGGCCAGGGTACAGAAGACCGCTTCCCCTGAAAGAGCAACCCGCTCCCCCTTTCTCATTGCTAGAGCCTGCAGCTCGACACAGCCCTCCCTGATAAAGTGGTATTTCCCGCATACAAAGGAGGCATCGGGCTTAATCCTCAAGCAACCCACACCCCCTTCTTTCTTCCCAGCAAGAGAGCACAATGAGCACGGACCTTTTCTTAATCCAAAGGTGGGTTATCACAGTAATCTGATAATACATGCAGATCAAAGTCCATTCAATGCTAATCAGGACAACAGATCAGCTTTATGATCTAATTAGGGGACGCCTATGTGCCACTGAAGTGACACGGGAGACCATTGTAAACACTAAAGGTTGGCACTGAAATCAAACCGAAAAAGGCTGAACGTGATGAAGGGGCATCTTGGTTTGACCCTACAAAAAATACCAGGAAATACCAGTGTGTTTGAAGCCTGTTAAACATTGTAGATCAAGCAATATTTTACAAGCAGTTTTACAAATGAAAAAACGTTTATTGATACTGGTTGTATTTTATTTGCATGTAGTTTGGTGCAAAGGCGGTGAAAAGGCAAGAACTGAACTAACGGCCCTCTTGACAGTGTTCAGCATTCTGTACTTGATTTTGCCACTCATAGTATGCTTAATTAGTCATGAGCTATTAACAAAGCACCAAATCAATTACCCACTTGCCCTTCGGAAGTTGTTGTTCTCCTCTGGGAGGCGCATCAGTCACGCCTTGCCTGCAAAGTCATCCCCTGAAACTCCAGAAATCTGGGTGGCCACGGTGCTTTCAAAACAGCACAATACAGCTCCTACATTTGGATAAACTAAGTCTACTACGACAAGGCTCCTAGCAATGGTTAATCCTATCAAAATGGACTCCTTTTAGAAAAACAATAAAAGCAAGTGCCCACTAACAACAGTGATATGTTACGCACGGAATGCAGGAAAGACAGAAATCAGCGTGCAATGAAAATTCCTCTTTGCGGCAACCAACATCCCTTCCACCTGGGACTAAAACAACAAAGCCGTTTTCGGATTCAGACCTGTTTAGATACTCCTTAGCTACGAAAATAAAAGCCAGATGTGCAGGCAGGAGCCTCGTGTGGCTACATGCAGGATACTTGTGTGTGACGACGCAAAGGCAGCCTTGTCGACAGCCACTGCTTTGCAAGCCGACTTTCCCTTTCACTGTACAAAGAAAGGTTTAAACCAACAGTCCTAACAAAATGTACAAACATCGCTGACAGTGTGGGAGCTGAACCTGGCAGAACTTCAGATAGACGCTGTGTTTATGTGTTTGATAATAAACAATATCTATTACATTTTTCAAAACATCAAATTTGCAGCTTGGTATTTTGGGATGGCATGTCTAGACAACAAAGCAGATTAACTGGATTAGCCATTGTAAAATCTAAATGAGTAAAAAAGAAAAAGTGTCATGACGACTAAGAGACGGCCCAGCATTTCAGTTTAACCCCTAAGCAGCTTCTTGAAGTTTAAATTTTGTCCTGTGCGGGTCAGCTCAAAGCACTGCCCCCACCCCCAGCTGTAGCTCAACTCCCACACACAGGCAGGAACAAAAAGACCCACCTCAGTGTGGCCCTATCAATGTCACAGCTTTGTGTAGCAGTCTTTCAGGGTACATGAAGTGTCTTTAGCCACAATGAGATCAATAGCGCGGCCAACTGTGCAGCAGCTAGTGGCAGCAGCAGCCGCTCAGGAGCTGCAAGACAGAGAAGATCGGGCACATTGTCTGATCTGGATCTTTGATCTGCTTGCACGCACTTTGCCTTCACACGGAACTTTTTTCATCGCATTTGTTTCGCTGAATATGAAACACTGCAGTCGAGGTGCAGTATCGACGCACCATATCGCCATTTAGACGAAAGCGTCCCAGAGGACCTTCTGAAGTTTTCTGTGTACTTTGCTGAGCCAGATCTTTCCTAACAGTGACCTCCGTCAGCTTATAGGTACACTGGCTTGGACAGGTCAGTGCCATTGATTTCCCATTGCCTCTTGGCACAATAAAGACTGTCAACGAACCACCGAGACGTGTCCTTGACTAAAGTGTAACCCACGCCGTTATATAATGTCTGCTTTGATGCTTTTAACTCAATAAAGGCCCGTTCGCGGTGCAATAACGTACAGAGTGAAACGCAGCCTTAACTGTCCGTGGCTTTTGCTTTGATCGTTCCCTTCTGTAATCACGTAAACTGTAGGTGAATATATCATTATGAATAAATGGAGACCACCAAGTTAGACTTTAGAGGTTTCTCCTCTTTTTCCCCAACAGAAAGCCTGAGCCTAATTTGCCATCATCAGCTTCTTTTGTTCAAACAGGGGCTGGTATTTGAGAATAATCCTCCTTCCATAGATGAAATAGTGTCTCGACAGGCAGCGGCAAGACTCTGTCAAAACCTTTTTGAGGGGTGACTCTTTGGAGGATCTGCAATGCTGGAGGCTGAAAAAATGTCTCTTTAATGACAAAACAAGTGATGTAAATGTGCCACCTGGCTTTGAACACAGGAAATGTGAAATTAAGCAGAATTGTAGGCAATCTTTGCTCTACTGCGAAAACCTAGTTTGCATTTGTCTAAATGACTAATGTATATAATTGCTTTCGTTTTTTTGGTTGCCTTTATTTTATATTCAGTGTATAGTTATCCTTGCAAAATGCCATGTGTAATGTCATGCAATATCTGACAAAATGACCTTAATTTAAAGGGCTGCCATTGATGTCAACAGCAGGTAAATACCAAGTTGCAAATGTGCATTGATTGTTTAGATGCTCTAGGTGACACCGTGCCAGCAGAGAGAACTTTTGTTTACATCTCAAATTTCACAGAATGTTGAAATGGCACTAAAAAATTATTGACATATTGCTAAAGTGTCTGCGCTGATAAATAAAAATTAGAGTCAAGCGCACTTGATGTATAAATTTTAACGTTTAAATAAATGATGTACTTGAAATAAAAATATCTATCTGTGCATCTCTTGCTTTACGTATCACCGATGTCTAAACGGGCCCGAGTGTACAGAGTTTACGGTGCGATTCAATGAGGAAATTAGATGCAAATTACTCCATACATCTACAGCATATTTTAGGACTGTTAGTGGTTTGATCTAGACTATCCCTTTGTTAGTTAAAATGTGCAAACTATTCAAAAGATTTCTTTTGTTCTTAACCTTTGTAAGAAAGTGGAGGAAATATTTGGAATGCATTAAGTTCTGAAAACCGCCTGTCATGGCTGACAATAAAGGGTGGTCTAATAGATGTTAGCATTGGTGGTAAAGAGGACAAAAAGAAGCGTCTCTCTGTTGTGCACAAACTGCCTGGTGCAACTAAAAATGAATCCATTTACTTCACTCTGTTTACTTTGTACTTTTGGCAAAGAAAAAAAAACACAATTCATGAGGTGCAGGAGCCAAGGCTTCAACTTCTCTTTCACGGGCCACGTTTTTTCAGCTTTTTAAAACCTCACACGCCAAGCGCCCTGGCAGCCAGCTCTGACAAGATGCGGGGGAGAGGGAAAAGACGGAGCGAGGAGACAAAACCAAACACAAAAACAGTAACATCTGCAGCCGCTTCCAACCAGACAGTTTGATGTGAATAACTCAGCACTTTGTGCCCTGACCTTGGCGAACAAAGGGGGGGGGGATGCCTCAGGAGTGAAGTGCGACGCCCTGGGAGGCGAGCGTCCAGTGAGCACCCCTGCTCGTTTCGCTGAGTTGGACTTATTGTCCTTCGGCGGGGCAGAGAGGTGCCACTGGGGCACCCAGGCACTGCATGCCACTTGGACTGTCATAGTTTCAGCACAGAGGTGGCTGCTTGACAAATGAAGCTGAGCAGTGCCTGAATAAAATGTAATTTTCCGAGTGGTTCACCGCTGAGGTCCCCATGCCATATGAATGCAGATCAGGGTCAGGCAAATAACTACAGAAGTGCCTTTAAAGCGACTGGTAAATGTAGAGATAAATCAGTCCAAAGGGGACTAGATGAATATTTATCAATCCTAGCAGAGGATGCTAATATCCACACAGATTTATTTCACCTCAGTCCAAAGTTAGAAAAGGCAAATTCCTCCCCATCGAATCAAAGAGAAACACAACAAAGCAACTGTGTACTTCAAGACTTAAATCTTACAAGTTCCTAATCCTACTGAAGTCCACACGGGACCTGTGGTCTCCATGGCAATGGCAGGGCATTCAACCAAGTGATTGCCTCCAATGAATTTCAGATAAGACAAAATGGAAGTGAATTGATGTGATTTTAATGCAGAAGTGAGCGCTGAAGGGGAGGTCCACTCGGTTCATATTTGAATAAAGCAAACAGAGCAGACAAAAGGCTGACAGCCGTAAATGACATTGTCAGAACAAAAATTATCAGCCAGTTTACAATCTGTTTGCTCATGTAGAACAAACAGAATGTGTGTGGCATCCCTGGCTTTGTGAACGGCAGGGCCGGCAGCCGGCGGCAAGAGAAAAGCAGATATCAGCTCCCCCTGCAGCCCTGCAACAATTAGATAGCAATTTGACAGGCACACTCAAAATGTGAGGTTTGTTGTTCACTTCCAAGGGCACCTCATCTTTTCTTTTTAAATCGAAAAGGAAATACATAATTGAGGCATTGAAAACAAAGATAAATTGTGTGACCTATGGCCAGTGGACTCGCAGGGTGGCGTATCACACGCACAGGGGGACACATTCCAAACACGAGACCCTCAGTTACCTAGCAAGGACTCGAATCAAGGTCTGCTTTTCTACCCTGCCTTCCTTTGGTGGTAGGGGACCAACAGGGAGCTCCTCCTTACAGACAGCCCTGTTCACTCCTTGGTGTTCTTTGTTGCATCTTGTCACTTGTTTTTGGTGGGAGATTGTTAGCTTCTCTATAGCCACACGGACAAGCAGCAGCTGGTGATCTTGCAGTGGCTGCGAGACATCAATTTTACCCGTGGGACAAAGCCAGAAAACAAGCCAGGCAGGACCTTGAACCTCCTCCCTGCAATACTATCTGTCCAGATTTCTATGCAGCGATAAGTCCAGCTTACATTTGTGACCAGAGAGATGTGCAAAGGTGCCACACGACCACAACAAGTGTCACCGGCCTGGGCAACTTAATATACTGACATTTATTTGCACTAAACCTTACATGCTGATAACGGTTCACTGGAAGGTTCTGACCAATCCGACTCAGTGTGGAAACACGACAGCAGCGTGGTCCTCGAAGCACCAGGCTGAATTCAACTGCAGCCAATAAAGCAGTTCTGGAAGACGTCATTTGAGCCGAAAAGTCAAATCCGGCTAAGCTGAATGTTTTCTTGCTGATGAGCAGTAAGCAGCCCAATTTGAAGAGGCTGTGGCCCTGTGAGTCACAGCTTGCTTGACAGATCTGAAAGCAGCAAACAAAGTCAGCTGACTGCTCTTGATACTGTGTCAAACTTTTCAGTGCAGAAAAACAGCATGTCAGAGTGTTAATTGATATTCATCCCGAGATTCTCCTCGCTGTTCTGTGAAGCCCCGCTCTGTTCTCCGGCTGCGGAGATGCCGTTTGGTCTTATTAAAAAGTTGTTTGATTAGCCGGCCCTGGAATGGAGGCAGTGGAAAGGTCTGGCAGCAGCAGATAAAAGGGGAATGATAAATAGGCGAAAAGCCAGCCGATTGCCAGTCAGCCACTAGAGCATCAAAACACATCCATTTCTCTGCAAAGTTGATCCAATTATTGTCAGCCACTCACAGATAGCTACTATGCTTTACTCCTTTCATTCCGGGCTAAATTGCTCTTCCCCTTTTTTGCCGATACGGCAATCGGTCATAAAGGGCCAGCCATCATTAGTGCTGTTTGAATTGGAGCCCTGTAGTGTTTGGTTAAGAGGGTAAATGCAAATTTGATGAAAGAATAAGGCTGCATTTACATATCAGCCTCAGCTCACATGGGGAGGGTAAACATTCTGTTTATCTCAAGTGTCATTTTATGATTTCGCTCGAATATAAAACCGACCTTGGCCCAGTCGGAGCAAAAGACCAAGGAAATTTACTGTTGTTTAAACACAATTTATTCAAGTAGAACTTGTCAACAAATCTTCTTCAACTCAGCAAATACGAGAAGAATATCAGGAGGTTTCAGTCAAAAAGCAGCAGAGATTACCTCATCAAGTACAATAGGTGATTTTATTATTTAAGTAGTAATTTAACAGTAAAAAAAAATAAAAATATTTAGGCAATAATCCCGTAAATGGGAAAATTAAAAATGCGGCACCTCTAGACAGACAGCTGAGTTTTATAATGTGTTTCCCTCTTTTCTGTTTATGTACAGTAAATAAGAAAACTGTTGCAGTCATTTTAAAAAGTACATTAGAAAATGGAAACAAAAAAAGAAACAAAAATATGGGAAAAGCTTTAGGCAAAGTGCAAATTTTAAAGGTGATTGTAACAATATGCCACCTGGAACTTTATATCATAAAGGATTTGCTTAAATCTAGAGATTCATCTCCAGTTCAGGAACAGATCAGCCAAAAGTATTCTGTGTATACATAAATGTATTATATATATATATATACTGCCACCAGGAAGCATATTACACAGAAACAAAATTTAATTTCTGCACAGCCACAGAACTCAGTGGGCTGTTAAAAATAAGGCAAAACACTGCCATCTATGGCTATGTTCCTAGGACTGCTGAGGTCCTGTGCACCCAGCACAAAGGCAGTCATGTATTGCTAGGAGAAAAAAAAAGTATGGCTTGTTATTTGTAAATAAGATTAATAAAATATAATTGTAATCATCAAATTGCAAACAAATGTCTGACAATTCTCAATCTAGTAAAGTAAAGAAGTGCTCTGGAACAGTGTTAACAGCAAAGTTTCTCGCATTGCTCATGAAGCTGACACGTTTTTGGCTTCTGAAATTGACAGATTAGACTGAAACCTAGATTTTCATCCAAATGGGCATCTGGTGGCCATATCCTTTAAGCAACACAATTCTGCACAAATCAGGGGTTCTGTCAGAGCTTTTCGTACCACCTGCTGTGTATCTTCCCTTCAAAATGATTGAGCCTGCCTTTATTGTCTCATCATAATTTTATCTTTACAGTTTGTTGGCCAAAATGCAACACACATTGCACATTTGTACATAAATGGGCAGCATAAAGATACTGCCAATGTCATATACTGCATGCTGTTGTAACTCACCATATATCTTATGGTAGATACTTCATATAAAGTAGATTTTTATTGGCAATAAAGACACATATCAGGACTAAATTTTGACTGTGATTCAAGAGTGCATTAAGGCACAATAATGAAGTGCATATAGCTGCCAGACTGGGGTAGCAGGTTGGCGGTGAAACATAGAAGAAAGCCAGATGTCAGGGCTTCTATAGCTTAGGCCTTGACCAGGCCTTCGTCTGCGGCGGCCCTTTATGTAGCTCTCTGTGTGATGCACCGGTCCCCTATGGGAGCCCCGAGGCTTTACTGGTGATGAGACGCGATCTGTCCCGTCTGTCACCTCTCTCCAACTTATTCATACACCATCCATACAGTCAGTCCTCCAAGGCCTCTAATCCCCGTCTCCCGAGGTGGCGTACAGACAGGGAAGCAGACAGGCGGGCAGGTTGCAAGTCTGTTCATAAGATGTTTAACACGCTGAGCATGACAACGCGTTTCACATTTACAAAATTTCAGAAATGTTATCAGCATGAGGATGCAAAACAGTGGGTTATTTCTGCAAGCAGAATTTGTGATTCATACAAAAATGTGGAAATGCATCAGTTAGAGAATGGCACAGAGAGCGCCACCTGCCCGATTTTACAGATGCTGTGAAACAAGTTAGGACTAGGTCGTTACTTCACATTTGGACTCAACGACCAAATTTTCTTTGGGCTGTTTTTCCCCCTTTTTGAAAAAAGTACAATTCTATATTTACAATTTTAATCCCTCCAGAAAAGTTGGATTTTATTTTGTTGAAAATGTGCTGATCCATATAGTTTTTTCATGTCTTCAGTTTATGAAAACTGAGATTTAGGGAAAGCTGGAAATGGTAATATTCGGGCTGTTGGGTGGCATTATGAATTGGAGCTACTTCAGCACCCCTGTGACCACACACGAGAGTAAATTTGCTCAGCACGTCATCTCCTGATGTTTACAAACAAATACAGAAAGAGTTTATGTAATGCATTTATTTAAACAAGACCTAAGAAATGAGCAAATAGATCATTCTTAGGGATTCTTTGCTTTGCAAACACACCTATTATAGATTAAAGTTTGACAGTATGCCAAAGTTATCAAGGTAAACTAGAGCTGTGACTGACAACTGAAAGTGGTTTCTCTTTGTTCTCGTATGTGAGCGAGCGAGCGAGAGAGACACACACACACACACACACACACACACACACACACACATACACACACACACACAGTATAAAGAGGTTCAGCAAGTCTTTCTATGTGGCACTTGTTTCACCTTCCTCCTTTTGGGAAGCACCATCAATTTGCCACAACTTGACCACTCCCTTCAAGGATCAGCACAAAAAGACTGATCTGGGACAGCCTTGTAGAGTTCAGCTCGGAGCCCATTAATCAAGTGTCGTGCTTGTGTGTGGATGAGGTCAGATCCTGGCATGTCGTGTCGCAACTGCTAGGTCATGTACGGGGCACTGGATAAGACGCACAATATCTTAAAGATGCGAACCCCCCCCAGAAAGTATGATTTGTGTTCCTGTTTTCCAGTTGAATATTGATTCACTATGTGTGATCAGGAATGTTTGTCAAACTCAAATAGTATTGTTTTTCCTGCAGAGATTAACCTGTTTAATGCAGAGAGCAATCATCCATTGAGGTTGCACTGCAGTGCGTTTGTGCATTTAGAGTGGCTGAGTGTGTTGTGGCGTGCGTGCGTGTGCACGCGTGAGACAAAGACCACCTGTGCAGTGGAGGGAGCCAGTGAATCTGGAGCCAGAGTGCGCTCTGTCAATTGGCATTTGATTTGTCACTCAGCAGACCGGCTGACTCACTTAGCAGGCCACACCCGCTGTTCTCCATCTTTCTCTCTGCCTTTCCCTTTTCTTCCCCCTTCACACAAGGTGTATCTAAGAGTTCACCTCCAGGCCAGCGCTGTTGACACACATACCTTATTGCGCGTGGCTCACACCCATGTCTTTCAGTGGCTGGTGTTAAGCAGCAGTGAGAAAAAAAAATCATCATGTAAACTGTTGACTGTCGCGATTAGATGTTGATGATTTCTTTGGATAATTTGAGTGCAGGAATATATCTGAGAAACTTTGAACTGCCTTCAACCAGATCACAAAGGTGTATCGTATGTTGCTGCGTGCCGCCATCTCATCACCTGTACTCTGAAATGTGCTGAGACTAAAATATTTATATTGTGTACAAATCACGAGAGATTGCATGGTCCAAAGCGGGCTTTTAGTTTTAATGCACACCTACCGACGTAATGCACGTCTGAGTCTGAAATGAGAGGACCATAGCACAGGTATTAGGAAAAGCCACATCTGAGTGGCACCACAGGGAAGCAGGTGGCAGACAGTAGCACGCTCAAAAAGAGAGCTGCATGGATAGCACCGCCAAAAAAAGATCAGATGCACATGGAAGCCTTCTTATTGTCCACACTGTGCCTCTGAGATCACTCTCTAAATAATCTGAAGGCAGAGGTAGATAACCTAGTGTATGTTACTTGAACTAATAAAACACATTTGTCCCTTTATGAACACTGAAACACTTTTTCTTGTTGTAACAATGAACCCTGTCCATATTAGCCTTTAAAAAGGTCCTAAAAGATTCCTAGTCTGCCTTAATCGGAAACAAAATGCACAGAGCTTGCATAAGAGTATTGGCATTTTAAATATGAAATATTCTTGTTGTTCTGGATCACTAAAGGTGACAAGTTTTGTGTGAAAAAGCTGGGAACTTTCATCTAGTTTAAGGAAAGAACTGTGAATTTTGTTCACTTTCATTTTAATGCACTAGAAAGGATCATATGATAGTCAGTTTGAACTATGAGTGCTTTTTTAAAAAAAAAAAGCAACAAACACTTGTGCTTTTCCATATTTTATGACATCACAGCTAAAACAGCAGTGCAAATATATTAATCTTTGCAAAGACAACAGAACGGATTTCAGAAAATTCTTGACTGAAGCTACATTTTCAATTTGCTTCAACAGGTTCATTCATGAAGCCTCTGAGAGGGTGTGGAGCAGAGCATGAGGCCAACCACATCAAACACCTGATTAACTGACAGTGCAATGCCAGAGGGTGTGCAACAATTGTTACTGCGAAACTTCTCGCTCGGTGACTCCTCTTCTCCTGAATTCTGTCTGAAAACCTTCATCCCACACAGGGATGCATCAAAACCGAATTCCAGCTCATAGTACAACACTAACAAATAGCCCACCACTCCCTGTGGTAACAAAGCATATCTGTCTACAGAGCTGTGTGACAAAAGGGACAAAGCTGCTCGGCACTGTAGCGATGGAAGTCAGAGGCGATTGCTGAAAGAACTGAAACCTCCCAAGTCAGGTGAGTTTGGTTTCCCATGACAGAGAAGTCTTTGAAGACAAGTTTGGAAGCTTTAGACAAAAGTGTGAGGATTTTTTGCTTGTTGCTTGAGCTCGAAAAGCACAAGATGCAAGACAGAAAATCTTTTGCATGCAAAGCTCTGGAGGAAAAAGCAGGTCATTTTCCATTTGTGGAGCGATACGTGCGGAAAGGTGTCCACTGCGATAAGCAGCTAATTGATACGCTGGCTCAGACAATAGGAGGGTGCCACCCGGTCACATTCCTCACATGCCAGTCAGTCTGTCAGTGACCCTGAAACTGAGCCCACTTTCCCAATTAGGGTCATTAGTGTGAGCCACTAAGTGCCCCAGTCACACATGGCTGCAAACCAGGCCCACTTTGGCACCAGTGAAACACCACAAGCAAAACAGCATGGAAAAAAAGGCCGTCTCAGGACATCTTAGACAAGCAAGTGGTGCCTAAGATGTCCATCAAGGCCATTAGATGTTTTTAATGTAAATGCTAAATTTGATCTGCAATTCAAGGGGATCCACACAGTCCTGAGCTGCTCAAAAAAGTAAGTGGCTGTGGCTATTCCTTCAGAAAGGAAGGAATAATTCAGTCGAATCTAATCGAGCTTGTAAAGAATGAAAATGAAATAGATGCTGGCAGTTGTAAAGCTGCTTAACAGCTGACTTAAAGGCAATAGACTGGCAGTTGTGGCAGTTGCTTAATTTCTCAGTGATGTAGAAAATAGCAGACCACATGATTCACTTATGAGTTTCTATGGATGTGAATAAGTGAAACACCTCCTAACCACCTTTCTTTTTTGGACTATCTGTATGAGCTTGTTGGCCTATTATCATTCTCATGTAATATGGAAATAGATATTGATTCCGTGAATGATATTTTCCTATTCCTTACAATAGTCTTTCTAATGTCGGACCAATTTTAAATCCCAGAACTGAAAAGAAAAGGGAGGCATTTGAATCTGCGGTCACGTCTTTTTTTGTGTTGTCTCTGGAAAATGTTTCGACGTTAACGTATAGCAGATGTTGTTGCTCATTTGACTTCTAATTTGGCTAAACAGTTTAGATGCTGCTTCGAAATATCCGTTTATGGATATGAGAACAACGACGTTAATGGGCCAGCATCATCACATGTGACTGACTGTGAGACAGCTGCGGTGCCTCTTGTTTGGCCTTCTGACAGCTACAATTGGTGCTCGTTTTGAAATAAATAAATACAGAACAGTGCACCCTGGAAGAAAGTGTTTTAATGATAATGTTGGAGCATCATATTATTTGTCTGGCAGTCAGGACTGCTTTTCCCTTTGCTTTGATTTCTGTAGTGGCAGTTTTCATAGAGCATTTCACATATTGGCTGCTCGGGCTAATTTAGTTGTAATTAGCAGATTGTCCCATGTTAAAAAATAAAAAAACATTTTATTTTGTTAGGCTGCATTTCTTTAAAGTGCACAGCTCGATATCTCCTTGGTTTTAAGGATTTAGCATACACGCTTCGCTTCTCTCCGCTATAATTTGAGCACTAAGTGCACCTGCATTCAATTCAACCATTTACAGGCACTGGGGTTTTATCTCGAGATAAGGTACGCTGAGAGATTTGAAAGGTGGCAGAACAGTAAAAAAATCAGTCATCAGCTTTCACATTCAAGAAACAATAAAGCAAAATGAAAGAGAAAACAGAGAGCGAGAGAGATTAGTGCTAAAGCTGTTGCTAGGCTGGAGAAAAGAAGCCTCTCAGCTGTGCAGCAGGGAGTTGTGCAGATTCATCAGGTGAGCCTGCTAGCAAGGTGCTGAAAGGTGCTAAAGCTCACGCAGAAAAGATGGTACCTTTCAGTGTGCTGTAAAAACACAATGCTTCTTAATGCCACGAGTGTGAAGAAAGGAATAAAGGCGGCAACTTAGATCTTCTGTCATAACTGAGGAGATGATGCTGAATGTATATTAGCACCAAACAGCAGGGTGGTGAAATGCAGGCAGGTTTCAGAAAACACAAAAATATTGCTGTAAGGTGAAGATTATGTGCAGCACAACACACAAAGCAACTACATCAGCACTGTATTTATTTGTGCCAAGCTGTAATATTATACTAATGTCAATAAATTCTCTAATAACACAAACGAGATGGTACACAGTGAGTGTACTCAGTGCCTCTAGTGTGTTTGTTTGATGAGTTGTCTGGCTTGTAGTGTCTGAAGCCGCTCACCTTGCTCTCTGTCATAAAGAGGCTGTTTGCACAGCGATCCTCAGACTTACTGCACATCACACTGAAAAGTAGAGCACTCAAAAAGCTGGCTGTTGATCTGCTGATCTCAATGGCATGTTGGTAAAGCAAAGCAAAAATAATCAGAAAACCCTGTTTGTACAATTGCTAAGCCAACCACCCTGTGCAAGTGGCTGAGTGTTGTCCACAGCTCCAGCTGTGGTACCATTCAGATAATCTTGCAAAACAAAAAGAAAAAAAAAGTGAGCCATATTTGTTTATTGCAACCATGTGCTGCAAGAGAGAAGCTGTTCTTTGCAGTTCAGAGCTCCTTTGTTTAAATAGTACCTTTAAAAAGTGTCTGTTCCTTTGAAAAAAACTAAAATAAATGTGGAAAATATTAAAAGTAGAAATCAAACCAGTTTTTAAGTATGGAAAAAGGGTTTGCTGTTATAGTGAGCACCATTGCCCTCTAGTGGACAGCTTTGGCTTCAGCACAGACAGAAGGTCTTGCAAGGTTCAAGAAATTCACAATGTATCTCTCTCTCTCTCTCTCTCTCTCTCTCTCTCTCTCTCTCACCCACACGCACAAAAACACACACTGCACTAAACCAACATGGCCATAGTCATCAAAATATTGCACTTTACTATTATCACAGCCAAAGCCAGAGCCTGGCAGGCTATCGCTGCATACAATCCCTCTTATTGTCTTATCGTTGTTCCGACAGGTGGTCCTACCTGGCTGCGGCTGGGAAGTACACAGATATGAAGGGGATGTGTAGGGCAATAAAACCATAACTGCTTGGTTGTACTGAGGGGACGTTACGTACAGAGCACCACCTGCTAGATGTGAGTGCTCTTTATCACCAGCTGGCCAGTGTTTTATTGCACTTGTTTTTACAGTGGCTGTGATTAGCAGAAAAGGTCAGGAGGAAAATGGAGAAGCTGTCTTTTCATCTGGACGTGTGAAACAGAGTTCATATCTGTTAAACCATGTTTTAATCTACGTGAGATAAGAAAGTCGATAAATTCTCCTTTTGTTTTCCAGCACGTCTTCCATTGACTAAATGAAACAGGGCAGCATCAAATCTTATTCTGCAGCTCCACCTTGTGTGTGATGTAGTGCACTGCAGGAGTCCCCCTTAGGATCTGAGTCCTATTACAAGCTCAATCAGAGAGAAATATATGCACGTATATGTTTTTATGTACCAGACTGCAGTTAAATAACAGCAGATAACCTGTGGAGATAACGGATCCAGTTTAAAGTAATAGAGTAGCAAACCTACTTAGATCAGAGCAACTGCCAGAATTAAAGTGCACAAGAAGCACTAAATGTAAAAAGGCTAATTTACACCATTAAGCTCTACTCTCAAAGACTGACATACAGTAACCAGGGGAGGATCTGCTGTGGTGGCATAAAAACTCCAGTGCCACCCTAGTTTTGCATATGACAATGTTGTTTATTAAAATAAGCTAGCATTAACTTTGAGCCTAGCTACAATTCACACTGAATATAAATTCTAAAACTAAATATACTGCGTAGTGTTAAACCCCAACCCCCAAATCAAAACACAGTTCAGCTCATAGCACTGACGGCTTTATTTCTTGCTGTCATCAGCAGCTGATGCCTATGAATGTGCCAGAGCACATTTTGAATCAACCCAATGGGCATTTCAACACATGTGAGTGTTATTAACCCAAAAAAATCAGGTTTGAAATTTTAGTGAAACATTTGTTCATGACTTTCTAACATTTTCTTTAAATTTAAGTAACAATTTGATTATTTTTAATAAAAAGGGCTTGAAACGTAAGTTAGACTTGTGTTTCAAACTGATACCCTCATGTTGTGTAGTTTTCTGGATTTTATACATGCTACATGCTTATCCATTATAACTACATATACACTACAAAAAAAAAAAATCAAAATTCACATTTTTCTTATATAACTGAACTGTTTAGTTATTTGGGTTAAAACCGATAAGAAAGTTACAGACTATGTTTATATAAAACATGTGTACACTTACTGCATTTGATCTATTTGAACCATATATAACACATATTACAGAATGCAACACCTGCATATGTGTGAAATAAAGTGGCTTTAATTTTGCCACCATACTTGATTACTTTAAAGCCACCCTAAGAACATTTCTCTGGATCCGCCCTTGGATGTAACTGGGTTTATGAAATGAACGCTTAAAGCTTTAAAAACATGTTTAGCGCCATCTTCTGGCAGCACAGAACATTACGTCACTGGGTTAATTAAATAGACTTATACTAGTTTACCTTAACCAGCTAGTACCAGAACCAATAACGCGGGAAAATAAGAAGGCTAAAAGTAAAAATCAGTTGGGGGTCACTTCTGTGCTGTCCTTGGCTGTAACAACGAGTTTTATGTTAAAACAGAGGGTATACTGCCCACTTTCACTGTCTGTAGCAGTCAGTGGTTCTTTGTTGTTTGGCTAGCTGCACTGACTGGGGTTTGTAAAGCACTTTATGAATGAAAACTGTGCGAGTCTGAAACTCCAGCCTTCCCGCGACAGGCCAACCAGCTGACAAAGCACATGTTTGTAAAATGGCATCAGCTATTTAATGCAATAAATAAAATATTCTGGCGTTTCCTAAGTGCAAACAAACAGTCTACAACATCACAGGTACTACATACCAATCACACCACAAATATAACAAAAAGAAAAAAGAAAATCACTTACATTTGGGCTTCGCTTTTCCTCACTTCTAATCCATCACTGAGATGACGTGAGAGGGAAAAGTGTGCCATCTCTTCCTCGGTGTCTTTCTTTTCCCTTAGTTTCACCTTGTCCACCTAGATTCCCTGCAGGCGTGCTCCGGTAAGAAACACGGTTCCCGCCTATGGTGTGATGTGAAAGTGGACAGAACAGCCTAAGTTTTCACATAAAAGTCGTTGTTATAGCGAGGAGCAAAAAAGTGAAGCCCTTAAACTGATTCTTACTTTTAGTGACCTTATGTCCCCGAGTTATTGGTAATTTCTTTATCAAGTTAAGCTAATTGTTTACAAATGGTAACATAATGACATGCCAGTATTATTACACACTGTAATTCTTATATAAACTGGAAGAGAAACAAAAATGACCTAAAATGAGAACAGACTTGACAACTTATTAAAATATAACCATTTAATCATGATTTTAATCCAGGGTCAATGTGAGCCTCTCCCAGATTGCCAAATGTTAGATTTGGTGTATACCAAAGACAGGTGACCTGGACCTGTCCATCACAGAGAGACAAAATTGAATCAACAGTTAACCAAGCACGGGACCTTCTCTGCCTGAGGTGACAGTGCAACATGCTGCAAAGTGTTTCGGTATAAAGAAACCATCCAAAGAAGCCTCTGTTTTCCATTAGAACATGGATCAGTCTGCAATCATTATTAATGGAATTGTTTTGCAGGCCCTCTTGTAGCACTACAGTACGACTGGTCACAGTTAGGTTGTGGAAATCACTGCAGGGAGTTATGAACTTTCTGAGACCCCATGTTAGGGAGCATAGTTGGTGGATCCATGAATGCAAGTTAAATTATTCACCTTATTTCATCTACCAAATCATGCAGGAGAGGGATGATCTGGAGTGTTATCGGCACACATTTCAAAGTCAGCATCTGTACTGAGGTGCTTTAGTGAACGTGACATACAGTGCTCACTTAAAACAATGCAGTAATTCTTGCAGTGCAGTAAATGGCTCCAAAGCCACATTTTTGGCCCCACTACTTCCCATGCAGCTCAGCTACACCCTTGCAAAGTTTTGTGACTATTTTTTTCACAGGTACAACACCATCACACTGTCAAAATCTGTACACATATGAAAGATAAACACCACTGTGGTGCCTCTGCAGATGTCTCTAGGACAACATTTTCAGATGACACATGGACTCACAAGGGGACACAAGAGAATATTAAATATTTTTTGCTTCTTCGACAGGCGTTTTCAGTGTGATGAATTAGATCTTCTCCAGAGTTGACTAGCTCCAACTCTACAGAGGATTTGTTAATGCAAACAAAAAGAACCACTTAAATCAAACACGGTTGTGTACTGAAAAATACGTCTGAACAAATGTGAGCAAGAAACAGTAACATAATCCCAGTTAGCTGTTATAGTCTGTGTTATAGGCTGTACTTATATTAGGCCGGGCCTTTGCTCAGCTGTCTGTCTCCCCCTGCTACAGCTTTATTGAAGTGGTTTCAGTCATACCTCTCCAACAGATCTTTTAGCGTTTTTGCGAATCGGTTTATGTCACATTCTAAGGATCTGACATGTGGGGTACCGCAGGGTTCAGTTCTGGGTCCTATTCTTTTTCTTTTGTACATGTTACCTCTAGGACTTATAATTAAGCAGTTCCCTGAGGTGTGTTATCACTTCTATGCTGATGATATTCAGCTCTATTGCTCTTTTAAGCCGATGGAAGTCCATAAACTGTCCTCTTTAATTAAATGTTTAGCTTCCATTGAACAGTGGCTTGGTGACAACTACTTACAGTTGAACTCTGAGAAGTCAGAAACATTAACTATTGCCCCCGATAACCAGATATCTCTAATCAAACAGCATCTTGGCTCTCTTGGCTCATCTGTTCACCCGAGCCTCAGGTACCTTGGTGTGATCTTTGATTCTGCCATGTCCCTAGAACAACACTCTCGCCAGTTGATTAGGAATTGCCTTTTTCAGCTAAGAAACATCTCCAAACTGCGAACTTTGCTGTCTGAATCTGAGTTAGAAATGGTTATTCATGCTTTTATTTCTTCTCGCTTAGATTATTGTAACAGCCTTTTTCTTTGTTTGAGCAAAAGGAATCTTGACCGTCTCCAGTTAGTCCAGAATGCTGCTGCAAGGCTTTTAACTAAGACACGAAAAAGAGAGCACATTACACCAGTGTTAAGCTCATTACACTGGCTTCCAGTACATTTCAGAATTCATTTTAAAACCTTGGTACTGACTTTTAAAGCTTTGAATTGTGATGCCCCTGCCTACATTTCTGATCTTTTAGAACCCCACGCTCCCTCTCGCAGCCTGAGATCATCTAATCAAAGGCTGTTGGTAGTCCCACGAACACGTTTAAAGACTAGAGGTGATAGATCTTTTAGAGCGGTGGCCCCCAGGTTGTGGAATGCTCTAACTCCATCATTACGATGCCTTGATTGTATTTATTCTTTTAAAAAGCAGCTTAAGACTCATTTATTTAGATTGGCTTTTAATTAGATTTGTGCTGTATGTTTTGATAATTAATGTATTTTATGTATTTCTGTTTTATATTACTGTGAAGCACTTTGTGGTTTTTATCCTGTGTAAAGTGCTATATAAATAAATTGATTTGATTTATCCTTTCTGCTTAGGTCTGTGTGTTTGTTTACTTTACATCAAACATTCTTTTTCACTCCTTCACCCTGAAGGGCGGAGTATGAAGCAGGGTTAAGGAGCGTGAGAGCCAGATCAAGCTTAAAGCCAGAGTTGTCACCGTCACAAAGGTGGCTCTCTTTTTACCCTAGCTATATCACCATGGAAACATATGCTGAAGACATAACCTGGTCGGGAGCAGATTATGTTCAGGTTTTCAGTTTAAAGTCATGTTTCCACACTTTATTTAAAACACATTTTAAGCGTGACATAGACTCTTTGGTGGGTGAATATGTTTTATTTGTGCAATTTTTGAAGCTATACTTTACTAACATCATGAATGAAGTCAACTGCAACAATGCAATGCACTGGTAAAATTTTGCACCACTTTAGGATTGCTGAAATTTATTTAAAAAGACCAGAGGACAAATATTATAATGAGTGGATTTACTGGCTTGATGTTATCACTGCAAAGCATAAAGTTTGCAGTGCCATCGGCCATCATGGGGTGTATCTGGGATGATCAGGAAGAGGAGTACAGAAGTCTGGTGAGGAACTTTGTCGCATGGAGTCACACAAACCACCTGCAACTCAACACCTCAAAGACTAAGGAACTGGTTGTGGACTTCGGGAGGTCCAGAGAAGGTCCACTGCCGGTTCAGATAGAGGGGGAGGAGGTGGTCAACAAGTACAAGTACCTCGGGCTGTGGGTGGACAACAAACTGGACTGGTCATGCAACACAGAGCACCTGTATAAAAAAGCCCAAAGCCGACTGTACTTCCTCAGGAGGCTGAGGTCTTTTAACATCTGCAGGAAGCTCCTGAGGATGTTTTACCAGTCAGTGGTTGCTGGAGTACTTTTCTATGCTGTGGTGTGCTGGGGGAGCAGCACAGCAAAGAGGGACTCATCCAGGCTGGAGAAACTGATCAGGAAGGCTAGCTCTGTGGTCGGCATGAAGCTGGATATCACTGGATATCCTGAATATCACTGCACAAGCAGGATTCACTGCACTGCTAATGTTAGCTATATTATATTGCTGCCTCTGTTCGGTGGTGTCGAGCCAAACGGACTTTAACGTGTGTTTGAACGAGCTGACGATGCTTTAATCACAGGAGTCACACATGTCTCCACTGTACCATCTTGTTCAGCACTCGTAATAACGCAGCTTATCACATTAGATTTTTCATGTGTGACAAGTGTCCAGAGTGAGGACAGACTGAGGGACCCACTGTGAGGCTTTGCACCCCTGATGATCCACCAGGACAAACTCGGCAGTTTGTGAGGAAGAGGAGGAGGAAGAGCCAGCAGCAGCTGACAGATGGAGAGAATAGACCAGGGGTGAGCAACTCCAGGCCTTGAGTACCTGCGTCTTGCAGGTTTTAGATATCACCTTGGGTCAACACTCTATGTGAAGGACTGCTAGAAAAGTTTAAAATGACTAATTGTCTGTCCTTAATCAGTCTTATTAGGTAATGTTAAAAGAATTTTATCATTAAAGTGTTTTCAGTACTCTAACACTATGAAAACTCTATGAAAGGCAGCAACAAGTTTAATATTCAGAAACCTAAAGTATGTATCAGCAGCAGAATGGAGCTAAAAATAAATGTTTGTTTCAGTTCTATGAAGCTTTGAGTATTTTGGATCAGTAGTACTGCTGTGTTTGTTGCATCATATTGCTGTAATGGTTTATATGCTTTATATATTCTGAGGTAAGTTGATGAATATGTTACATCATATTCTATAAGGATGTTATGTGTTTGTATACTTTCTGCCCAGTTTGACCCATTTAGCAGAAGTCAGCCTGTTTAAGGCTCTGATATCTATTCTGTATGACTTAAAGCAGTTATGACATGGTCTGATTTTCCCACCCAGTAAAAGAATATTTAATATATCAGTCTACTCTTCATTCTATCATAAACGGTTATCACAGCTCATACATTGTCTTTGTACACATGTAAGCATTGAGCCAAGTTTAGTAATGCCAACATAATAAAATAACGTGTGTGTGTGTGTGTATACAGATGTTGTGTGTAAAGATGCTTGTCTTTGAGTGAAGATTCAAGGTGATAGGAATAATAAACAACTGCCCCTCAAGATTTGACACAGACTTCAGGCTCACTGCTGTAATAACTAATAATGATAAATATAATGCTGACTTTAATATTGGCCATATTATATTTACATGACCAAAGTGAAAAGCGGGGCAGCCGAGTAAAAACAGATGATCAAAAAAAATGTCTCCTTCATTTCTGTCAAAGCTGTATGAAACGTTTCCAGCGGTTAGTATCATGGTTGCTAGGCAACCTGAGCAGCGCGACGGAGGCTAGACTGTCCCATTTCGGAAGCCTCGTACTTCCGGCCTTCTCGGTTTTCGGATGACGCGGACTGCCACGGCCGGGTCCTCCGAAGGATGCAGACCCTGAATTGGGATACAGCCAATGAGATGTGCACACCTGAAGGGTGAAAAACCCAGGCAGAGAAAAATGACCCCAAATCACGCCCTTATGACAGGATGGTACCTTTTGATGTGATCCATCATTGACTGTGAACATCACAGCCAACTTTACTACCGGTCATGGTCCCTGGGTTTCTGTTTTCTTTTGGATTTTATGATTATTTGGAGCTCTTGGTATTTTTTTTTTAAAGACTGTATAAGTTTTCCCAATATTCCCACTAGTGTAAAATTGTTGTGTATGTGTTTGTCTTAGCTTTGTCTTTGGTAGTTAGTTCCTGTTTTATTTTCACACTCATTTGTATCCTGTGTCTTGCATATAGTTATAATTTCCTTGTGTTTTAGTCTTAATGGTTTCATCTCCATCTCGCTACCCTCCTTCGTTCAATTCCCCTGATGGCCCTCGTGTATATAAATAATGGTGGTGTCCCTGAAGTCCTTGCCTCAGAGCCTGTTTACCTCCCCAGTGTGTCACCTGTCTGCCTTAGTTTGCCTCTTTGTCTGCAGGTTCTTTGTTTTTGTTGAATTCTTGAATCAGCCAAAATAACGGCTCACCTTTTGTTACCTTTTGCATTTGAATCCACTTCCTGCAGTCCATAATCGCAGTACAAATTACAACAAATTAAACAGTTTAACCTGTGGTATCTATACCTACCTGCCAAGTATAGTATTTTCATGCAACCTTTGCATAACATTAAAAAAAAATAATTAATTTCTCACTGACCACTATTTCACTGAGTCACGACCTTCCAGTCAAACTAACCTTCATCAACCGGGTACAAAACATTGTTGTGTATAGCTGAAGGATAGTTGTACCAAACATTGTTTTGTACCCAGTCAAACTGAACTTCAGCAGGTACAAAACAATGTTTATATGACGGACCTTTTTGTACAATGGAAGGTCATTTGGAAGATCAGTAGTCTAGCATACCCCCAACCTGTTGCTGAGCCTGGTTCTGCTGGTGGTTTGTCCTCTTTAAAGGGAGTTTTTCCTTCCCACTTTCACCAAGGGCTTGCCTGTTTGGAGCTATGGGATTGTTGGGTTTTCTTTGTAATACTGTAAAGTCTTTACCTTATATGTTATTTTTTTGTGCTTTCTGTGAAATATACCAGCTGTAGACAAAGATACAGTTGATGTATTTTATATTATTTGCAGTGTTTGAAATGTTGTATTTTACAATATACTTAAAATGCAGTAAAGTGTGGTGACTTTAAGAGAAAGGAAAGGAGAGATTATCCCTACACAGAGAAACAAAAAAGATCTTCCTCCACTATTTAGCAATAATTGGACAAAAAATGGATCAGATTAAAATAAATTTGTGCTGCCCCCAAATCTTCTAAATACCATATTTTATTTGCAATAAAAAGGCAATAAAACATTACGAAAACACGTCATCACACATAAAACTGTATTATTTGAAAATTGAGCATAAAGAATCGAATTAAACCGATTATTCTCCAAAAAAAATGCTCCCCATCAGCGTCAAATGTATTAATATAACTGCTGCATATGCTCCACCATTTTCTGCTTTACTAAACATCTTCTCCACATCACACATGTTCGCCAAGATGTTTTGCAAGATGAAACTCTTTGGGCATGATGATAAATCACTGAAGCTCATTTATTTGCTAATGCTAGCTGTGTTTCCATATGAAGCACAAATCCTAACTTGTCTCAGAGCATTGAAAGCGGAGCCAGTGGCAGCTTGCTTTACATGCTGGTCTCCCATCAGTTTGCTGTGAAACCAGAGGTTTATCCACATGCAGAAATCCTCCCCCCGACAAAAAAGCTGCTGTCCTCTCAGCTTGCTCATCTCCAGCCACTGCTAACGGGAGAGACTCATATGACAGAGAGAGCTACGGTTTCCTATGATTGTGAAGCAAGCGTATCTTTCAGTGAAAATAGCTGACCGTGGCCACAAGATGGCAGTAATATAGGGGATGTATTACAAGCTTTATGGTGGATGTCTGAGATGAAATGAGAGAGACCAATTTACGGTGGTACCACTGATTTTATGTCTACTTTTCGATTTGCAGGCACTGCTTGCCTTGCTTGTCTTAATGGAACACCACTATTTAAATGTTATTGCTTGCTTCTCCTCTGTTGTGCCAGCTATATGCTGGAGTACTGCAACCGCAGCTTTATTTACAATTGTACCATGAACACACTAGTATGTTGAGGCTGTAAGCAGCGCGTGGGACACTTTCTAATTACCAAGCAAATATCTCCATGCTCTCACTGACAGAAAAAAGCACGCGAAAAATCAACTCATTCCACAATACTAGCTATTAACCAACCCATCGGATTTAATATCTAATTAATTGAAGGTGCTAATACAACACTGGTCCACTTAAACAGTAGCAAAGAAATGCACATAATGTTCAAAGGAAGCTCTTACAAAGTCACATTACTCCCATGCAGGTACTTTCAGATTGGACCTATCATTCGGGCCCCTCCCATACGTACCGTCCAGTCCTGAGATGATGTGTTTAACCAGACTTTAATTTCAGTCTGTTCATTTTCCCTTCCTAGTCACATTCACTACATATATTTTTATTCATGAACAAAAATATGAAGCACCCCAAAAACACTTGCTTCCTAAAAACTCCCCATATCATATTTTTCTTTCTTTTTATTAGATTTTCAAGACCACATTATTCGCTAAAACCTGTCAGCTGAAGTGTGAATACAATCATTTGTTAAGGAGCATCTGTGAATTACAATCAGTAGGATGCAATTAAAAAGCTCTTTAGCTCTTCTCCCATCATTTTTCCAACAGCCATGTTCTGCTAATAGCTTTGGATCATGGCTAAGCCTTACTGCAAATGGCTCCTAATCCAGTGGGCCTGCGTTTGGTTACCTGAGGGAAATACTATCCAGGCTTGCTGCTACCCCCACTGCAAGCTTCCAGATTAGTCCAATATATATTAATCCCTCCATTTATCTTTGTCAACTAAGGACCAAAAATAATTTAAGAGTGAGTAAATAAAAGCCACTGCAATAAAAGAGGCATGCCTCAGACAGAAGGCAGGTGCTTGCCACCTCACGCACCTCGTCCCTGCCACTGACTCTCTAATGAGCTTCTCCGTATGGTAAATATGGCTCTGCTCATTTTCCTCATCAACATTTCATGGGTTAGGTGATTATCCTTTTCAAGCAAACAGGGGATGTTTCAGAGTTTCTAAAATGGAAAAATAGTCATCAAAAACACATGACGCCTCACAGCCTTCGTGTTTGTTTAGAAGATGAAAAGAATGAAGAATTTTAGAGAAAAAAAATGTGATTTCGAATACGCTCGAAACTTGTTTAGAAGAAAATGGAGGCGACACTTAATGACCTGTTTAAAAATAGAAGTAACATCACATGTTTTCAGCGGTTAAACCTTTAGGTTGCCTAAATTATTCTCATGTGCTTGTAGACACTGATCAGCTGAACCCCGGAGAACACGTCCAAAGTTTGACATTTACTGTCAGGTGGGCGACTAATAAATACAAGAGTAAGGGTGTACCACAGAAGGAATGTGTCTGAAGTTTTTTCTGAAGGTCCAAACATGATTTCAGTCTGATTTCAGGAGGCTACTAGTCCCAAATACTTTTTAAAAGAAGCAGTAAACTTTGGAAATAGGAGGGACAGTCATCATGACATTTTTTTTTTTTTTTTTTTACAAGAGAGTGACTCAGCAGAAATAAAAGTCTGAATCGATCTGTAGATTGTCCTTATGTCCTGCTAGTGGAACTCATTACAAGTGGCACAGACCAACAGGCATGCTGTGCAGCCCCACCGTTTCATAATAGGGTGCAGATACACCATCAAAGGTAGGGTTACCTGTGTAAAAGACCTCATGAGGATCACGAATGGTGGTGGAGTCTGCTTTTAACGTTTCATGGGCTTCAAGATTTTTTTAAAGGAAAAAAATTGAAAGTTTTTTTTTTCTTCTTTAGCAGATGTTGCTTAATGGTTAAAACAAATATACAGGAAAGAAAGAAAAAGAAAGACGGAGCTTGTAGGACTTGATTACAGGAGGATGCAGACTGAAAGAGACTAACAGTGATATATCAGTGAAAGTGTGTGGTTACTGGGCTGATCTGCTGGTAACTTTGAAGTGCTGTGAATGTCAACACAAATATAGACAAACGTCATGTGTACACAAGGACACACTCGGTTTGCAATAGCAAAAGTGATCTGGCTCTTACGACTTGGCACTGGTCAGTGGTTACGATTGTGAAGGGGGGTGTTTTATCCCCCAAATCATGATCTTTTTCTAAACCCAACCAGGTGAAAGTAAAAACTGAGTGAAAAAATCTAAACAGAGTAAAAATTAGATTTGACAGATAGATTTTCACAAAGTGTTTATATACACTCAACAAAAATATAAACGCAACACCTTTGTTACTGCTCCCATTCCCCATGGGATGGACGTAGAGACCTAAAATTCATTCCAGATACACAATATAACCATCCCTCCCAAACAGTGGTCACAAATCAGTCCAAATGTGTGGTAGTGGGCACATCTGCTATATTGAGATAATCCATCCCACCTCACAGGTGTGCCACATCAGGATGCTGATCTGACATCATGAGTAGTGCACAGGTGTACCTCAGACTGTCCACAACAAAAGGCCACCCTGGAATGTGCAGTTTTTTGCGCTATTGGGGGTCTGGGGACCCAGAACTGGTCAGTATCTGGTGTGACCACCATTTGCCTCATGCAGTGCAACACATCGTCGCATGGAGTCTATCAGATTGTCAATTGTGGCCTGTGGAATGTTGGTCCACTCCACTTCAATGGCTGTGCGAGGTTGTTGGATATTCGTGGGAACTGGTACACGCTGTCGTATACGCCGGTCAAGCACATCCCGAACATGCTCAATGGGTGACATGTCCGGTGAGTATGCTGGCCATGCAAGAACTGGGACATTCTCAGCTGCCATCTGCCCTGAACAATGTGAACCATGATTCATCCGTGAAGCGCACACCTCTCCAACGTGCCAGACGCCATCGAATGTGAGCATTTGCCCACACAAGTCTGTTACGGCGACGAGCTGGAGTCAGGTCAAGACCCCGATGAGGACGACGGGCATGCAGTCAAGCGTCCCTGAGACGGTTTCTGACAGTTTGTGCAGAAATTGTTTGGTTGTGCAAACCAATTGTTCCAGCAGCTGTCTGGGTGGCTGGTCTCAGACGATCTTGGAGGTGAACCTGCTGGATGTGGAGGTCCTGGGCTGGTGTGGTTACACGAGGTCTGCGGTTGTGAGGCCGGTTGGATGTGCTGCCATATTCTCTGAAACGCCTGTGGAGACGGCTTATGGTTGAGAAATGAACATTCAATGCACGGGCGACAGATCTGGTTGACATTCCTGCTGTCAGCATGCCAATTGCACGCTCCGTCATTGCTTGTGGCATCTGTGGCATTTTGCTGTGAGACAAAACTGCACATTCCAGGGTGGCCTTTTGTTGTGGGCAGTCTGAGGTACACCTGTGCACTACTCATGATGTCAGATCAGCATCCTGATGTGGCACACCTGTGAGGTGGGATGGATTATCTCAATATAGCAGATGTGCCCACTACCACACATTTGGACTGATTTGTGACCACTGTTTGGGAGGGATGGTTATATTGTGTATCTGGAATGAATTTTAGGTCTCTACGTCCATCCCATGGGGAATGGGAGCAGTAACAAAGGTGTTGCGTTTATATTTTTGTTGAGTGTATATAGGTTGTATAACTAAATAAATTAATAAATAAATAATCACATTTTCATTCTTTTCATGAATTCAAGCTACCACTGAATTTTTCCCCTCACATTACCAAAAAGTGAACATTACACCACTGTGGCAAATAAATCCCAAAAAGCTATTTTTTGTTTGCTTGCTTCAAAAACTATTTATTTTTCGATCCAGGATTTATAATCTACCATCTGGAAAGCTCAACTGGATTATTTACCCACAGAAAATATGCTGGTGAAAAATTCATGTCTGTGTGTCAGTCTGACCCTTGGTCATCTTCTGTCTCTCCCAGAAAAGCCTCTCGGTGCTGTTGAGTGAAAGATTTTGGAGAGGAGGGTGGCCATGCTGTCATCTCTCTGCAGCCTGTGCCTCTCCTCTCCTCCCACTCCTCTTTTTCTCCACATGAGAAAGAAGGACAGCTGCTGACAGCTAAACTTGTAGCCTCTGTAACACGCAGGAGCTCAAATGACCTTTAGTGGCAATATTTAATTAGGGTCAATATGTATAGCTATTTCCCTCCGTCTGTACATCCATCCATGGAGCCTAGCAGCTGCCATATTGTGAAAGTAGCTATGTAATTTAAAATAATTAGATATAAAAACAATTGATGGAAAAAAAATCTGTTTTTGAACACGATGAGTAGTTGAATTTCCCTTCTGAATTGTAACACCTGTCAAAAATCAAGTGACTACCCCATGTTATTGATCTCATCCCAGGATGAAGGCTCTATTTTAGGTTCTTTGACATCAGTTGATCATAAAAAGATGTTTTTCTTCATAGAACAATAAACGGCATTCATGTGGATCCACCGTTTTTCTCTATAGTGGAGACAGATGACATGCAGAAAACCTTGGGACCTCCAACTAACATTAACTGTCAAGTTCATAAGGAAGTCAAATATTCAGTGTGAGGATTGAAACGTAGCCTTATCCATCTGCCTAGCTGAAGGGGACATTTCAAGCTGCCAACAGATTTAAGTGGTCACCGAAGCCCGCATGAGGTGCTCTGTGTATTACATATGACAGCAGTATTTCCATAATCCTACATCTCTGTTAAACACTTGTCTAAATAGTTATAAATCATCACAGGATTCCAGGCTTTATTTGGAAGGACGTAGATTTCCACCCTATAGGCCAGAAACAGTTCACTAAAAGATCTGCTTTGAAGCAAAAACCTTTCAATCAAGTAAACAACAAATGACCACAATATGATTTTAATAATTACAAAGTCCAACTGTCTTGTTTATCACTATGTAATGTCTTGGTACACATCAAACATGTGCATGTGCATACAAAGACAGAGAGCAGAGGATTCTGTAAGAGAACTTACAGTTCTAGAGTAACTGTTAATTTCCTTTGGGGAGGAAATCGGCCACCGGTTAGAAGAGGACTTAGTGAGTGATCCATTTTCCCTCCCACAGATGAGAAAGTTAATAGGTTATATCCTCATCCTCAGCTGGGATTGTCATTTCCTCTGCTGTTGACCTGTACATCAGATGGTAGACTCTTACAGGAATCAAGGTGAAGAAGAACAAACATGAACGCTGGACTCTGGAAGGCTAGGGCTTGCCTGAGGTCTGGGGCTGTGTGCTCTGCTCCACTCTGCCTGCCAGCCTGTGAGGAAAGATTGGAAAAGTCATCAGCACGCCGGGGCCCTGCTTAAACACGGGTGGCCACCACACAAAGTCTCCAAACAAATGGCTTTACATGATGGGATCGGTGTATTATGTGCTGCAAGGGGAGGGGGAAACGCAACATAAATGGCACTTTCTTGTTGAAAGAAAAGTTATGGATGATGTAAGAACGCTGTGTTTGAGGGTGGCCAAAGAAACAGATGAACAGGGCTCTATTTGTCTGCTGCTCGGCCTGGGTAGCTTTTCTATGTCCACAAAGTCAGCCATAAAAATCTGAGCGAGGTGAAAGAAGTGACTTTGGCGCTTTCTTCATGCATACTGACTAAAAGGGTCAGCTAGTGTAAGGGGGTGCAGGGCACATCTGTCAAACTAAACTGCAGCATGCTGCAGAATAAATATGAAGCCCATCCACTATACATTATGTCATTCTGCCATTTGGAACAAAAAAAGCACATTTAACAAACTAATTTATGCAATTGGATCATTTGTCATCTGCATGAATGATGCCAGGGAAACAAGGAGCAGCTTGAATATGACTGTAATAAATATAATGTGTACTACTGGCTCCAGCTCACTCCCTTTCAATATGACCCCCGCTACAAGCTTGACACAGTTCCCTACAAAATCTAACAGTGACGTTGGCTTTGTGCTACAAACTTTGACATCGCACGATTTGTAAGCAGGGGTTGCCACAACTCGTGCACAGCATGCCCAGTATCATGTGGTGCTGCATATTTAACCACTGGTGTAAACCAGTTCCATATGGCAATGTAGTATGAATAGCGACCACTAGAGGTCGCCATAGTCACACCACTGATCACATGATGCGTGAGCAGCAGACGGGCCTGCACAGTGTACTCCGTTTTTATCCAAGAGCAGTGATTTCACCATGTGAACAAAACACACACAGACACACAAAAGTTTATTTCAGTGAGTATTGATGTAGATTAAAACATTTAAAATTAAATAAAAATATCTGTGGTTTTCCCTCCTCTGAGAGGAACCCACATCTTTCACCTTCATAGACATGTTACCCCCTCCCCTACAGCTCAGTCCCTCTATAAAGTCACAGCCTGCTCTTTGTGGTTCACATCCTTGACTTTGGGTCCACAGGTCAGACCACCAGTCCCTCAGGAGGAGTGTCCTAACCTCTTTCTCTTTAAAATAACAGCAGTGACTGGGTCAAGCCCACGTCTTCTTCTTCTTCTTTTTCTTCTTTTTCTTCTTCTTCTTTTTTTGAGTAATATTTCCTCAAGATGGCCACCAGCAGAAACAGCTGCAGGTAGAGAATTAACCACAGCTGGCGAAATGTTAACACCATCACGTTCTTAAACATTTGTAAAAGTATATTTTATCCCTTTATCCCCTCTTAACATCTAAAAAGGCTTTACTAAGCCCATGTGTTACAGCCTGTATGGTCAATATAAAAGCTTAATGAGAGGGCTGGATGACTTGACTCCAATTTGTATGTTCTGTTAAGTTGGCGAGTTGGTTTACAGTGAAAGGCTCATTTGTATTTTTAGTTATTAGTGTTACTGAACAAATACGGCTTGCTGTATCTGTCTGACCCACACACACACACACACACACACACACACACACACACACACACACACACACACACACACACACACACACACACACACACACAGACAAATATGCTCACCCTGTTCTTTCTTATTTTTGGAGGCCCAGTGAGGTCTTTAGCCAAATACAGCTTCATACTGCCTGGTCTCCAGTCCAAATGGCTCAGTAACAGTTAAGAAACCTCCTGGGCCCACACAGACCAAAAAGAAACAGAGGAAAAAGTGGAATTGGCAGCCAACCCCACATATTCACTGAGCTCATCCCACCAGGCAGCAGTAAATCATTATGAAAGCAAAAGACATTGTGGTTGATGCTATCATCTAAGACCAATAAAGCAAGCATTTGTAGGAACAACCTCCTCGCAAATGACGGTCAATGTTATGTCAGTAGCATTTCACTCTGTGGCTTTTCACTGGATAACAGAGTTTCAGAAAATGTCTCAAAGGTGCGAAAGGGTTAGAACAATCCTCATGTACATGATGGGGAAAAAAGATTCTGGTTTGTCTCTAAGGTCTGTCTAAGCTTTGTGGCACTGCTTGACAGGAACTGGCCTGGAGGACAGTTTCAGTGTTCCCACAAAGAGATGATTCATTTTTCCTAACAAATCGGGAACCGGACTCCTAATAGTGGTAATAATCAGCCTTACAGTTTCACAGAGTGAAAATACTGAGCTGCTGTTGGTAGAACACAAATGTGGTTTTCAAAGACCTCCTGTAAGAGGCCAATTGGCTTGCTCTTTTCCATGCTCCTGGGATATTATTCCCCCTTGAAAGGTTTGATGTCCAAATAGCCCAAATAAACAAAAAGAGAGGATATGATTAAGGAGCTCTGGTATGTAGGACACAAGAGATTTGCTTGTTAGTTTACTTGTTTCGATTCAGTATTTTTACGCAGATTCTCTCAGACTACTTGAGAAGGAATCACTTGATTCAGAAAGGATTATCTGAACATGTGGTACTCTCCCAGGATGAACTCTGCCTGATGTCCTGCATGAAAGGGAAGAAAACCAAGGGCGTCATCCTGTGACAGGAGCATCTGTTGGCACCTCATTCCTTCTGGGCCTTGCTTTGTGTTTGGCTCCATAGTGGCATAAGTCTTGTCTTGAAAGACGCGGTGCTCTGCCAAGTTCAACCCAGCCCGTAGACATTGGCCACTATTAGCTGGCTTCCTTAGCGGGACAGGGAGGGCAGATAGTGGGGGATTCACAGCAAGACTAGAGGCTGGTGTGATTGCTTTGAATGTCTTCAGCCTCTGCCCTATAATCTGGAGACAAGCTGAGATAGCAGAGCCATGCCATTTGACCACAGTTTATTCTATGAGGGAGGGGAACGTGGCCGTGCAACAGTATTTACTTCATCACTGACTTCATGTGGGTGGTCCCCCCCCCCCCTCCCCTTGCTGGAATACAATAGCTGAACCAGACACTGCTCACTCACATACTGTCCTGCCTCATTGGAAAAGCCATAAAACACGAGTCATCCAGGGCTCCCAGGCTAAGTTTTCTTTCCTCACCGGTTACCATACATGTCTTGGCTTTCTGACATTTTATCGCTATCTTTTTTTAACAATAAGTATTTTTTTCTACAAGTGTGGTCTGACAAAACAGCTCAATATCGCAGTTCATAAGTAGATGTCTATCATTTAAAAAGCACTAATTGGACATTTTAGCAGCAGCTTGTCATTACTCCAGTTGACTGCTACATTAACCTAAATGATGATGAGACACAGAGGATGATACTGAGAGTGTGTCTGATGTGATTAGAACAGAGAAACTCTGTTGAGCGGTCTATCTATGATCTTGCTACATGACCTGCGGCCCTGGAAATGAAGCAGGCCGACTTTGTAATTCATTTAAATTGACATCTGACCAGAGAGGAAATCTGGTGAAGTATGGCTTAAATTATTTCATTTCCATTTTTTATGCCTCACTGGAGATAGGAAGCAGCAAAATAAACCAAAGACAAATGATTAAAGTGTTTGCTCATAAATGTTAAACATGTCGGAGTGACTTGCTGTCACTTGCATGTTAGATAAGCAATAAAAAAAGGCAGTGCACACGTAATAAATTACACTACTGATTATAATGTTGATGGATGCTCAACAAGATTCTTTATTCAACAAACGTCAACATAAAATCTAATTTTTTACAGGCTTCTACCTCCTTTATTCTTCAACTTCACAAGTCAAACATAGAAGCATGTGCATGTAGTCGTTGCGCGCACACAGACACACGCAGTAATAGAGATATAACTGGAAGAGTTCTAGCAGCATATGGATGCCATTTGCAAGCTGCGCTGAGAATGTATAGGTCAGTCTTACCCTTTGGTATCTCTCTATCCATCTGTTTTCACATTACTTGCAAATTATAGTGTCCTCCAGACCCAAATGAACATAAATCAGGCCGGTGAAAGTGCAGAAGTTTTCCCATCTGTCATAAAACAATGATTTAATGTACGGGTTGTCAAAATATGGCGCTGTGAATTCGCCCCGCTCCCCAGCAGTAGGAACACAAAGGACCATCTCATCGGAGTAATTTATGGCCTCTGAGGGAACAGTGGGTGATTAGGGCTTAGGCCACCAACAGCCAGAAAAACAGTAGGAGCTCCAGTAAGGATGGTTGGAAAACCTAGACCAAATTTATCAAACAATTCAGCAAAATCTATTTCTGTTTGGAGAAGAGAGCAAGATATATGGCCTGTTTAGTATACTGGTACATCTTTGGAACGTTTGGTTGCACTGCATTTGTGAGTTTTGGAGATTCTACATTAAATAGTTGCAGACCAGACGTGATGTATTGGTCAGCTGAGGGGCCTGAGGCCAAATCAAATATACAAAAGACCTTGTTGGATTTTGAACAACGTATTCGTGTAAATGATGTCACTGCGTCGCTATAAAATTATTTCTTCTTGAAGGTGGAGTTTTAGGGTGAACGCGGCTCTGTTCAGCAGCGGGTGCTGGCATCCAACAACAACTGGACTAGTTTGAAAATGCTTGCGTGAACTGCCTTTACCTTAAATGGCCTTTAAAGCCTGAAAGACATACATGGTAACTATAACTGCACAGAGGGAAATGGCTTCCTGTATGGTCAGTTAATATATTATGATTAGCTCCCTACCCCAGTCAGGTTGAGGAAATGCAGGGGTATGGCGGCTGGAATAACAGAGTAACTGTTGAGGGGAGGCTCGTTGGCTCCCAGTTACTACTTAGGGTTATTATAGGATTATTGGTACTCACATCTGCCTGTAAATAAATACAGATTTCCTGTGAACCTTAAATGGGAGCAATAAAATCAGCCTAGGTGGTCATGCTGCTATTAGGTAGCTTCATATCAACACAGTCGTTTTTTCATCTCAGAGATGCGAGAAAAGACATTCAGGCTTCAGCAGCTGCAGTTTGATTGCTTGATCTTTTGCAGATATTTAGAATTTCATATTTACCCACTCAACTAAAAAACTAGTTCATCTGCAAGGATCCATTCAGCCCACGTCACATCGATTCATTTTCACCTGTTTTTTCTTCATGTGCGAGGGAGACTTCTTTCATTTCTGGGCAGGTATTTTGTTTTCATCTGTTTTTACAACTGTTGTTTTTGGTCCCTGGTCAGTCGTTGGCTCTGTGTGGGAAGATTCATGCTTCTGGCCCCCACACGGTGAACAAAGTTCAGGGCAGGTGTTTGCTTGAACCTGATTCAGAAATGAAACTGTTGTCATTATATTCCCACTACGAGCAGCAGCCAGGAGTTTTTTATAGCACTTGTAGCATCTATCATTCATATCACGTTGATGTGAAATATTGTAAATATTGTTTGTGGTATTGAAGAGACTGTGAAAGTGAGGCTGTAGGGAGTTGGGGGCGGGACACTAATGTGCATCTCTTGTGAACTGCTGCAACAGTAGATGTTCTCTGTAGTTTGTATACTCAGCAAGGGCCTGACACACATTAAGTAATTCTCCACAAAGCTTATTTGAGTTAATTGCGCGGCTGCCTGGCAATCTCCTGAACCACCCAAGCATCCGCTCCCTGGAGAATGTTCTGCATGTCTGCTAACCAATCAGCAAAAGGGTTCTGCATCGCCGCTGGCGGTCCATCCCGGGATCCAAAGGCTGTTCTGGCCAGATAGTTCGTTATTTCTCAGGAGAACTGCCAAAGCCCTCGCTGGGACTTTTAAACATCAGAAGTGGAGCGAAGTTCAGGGGCCTTTCCAGCCTCGGCCACACAGGCCCGCTATCTGTTTAAACAGCAGGTAGTCCCCAACTCTCCTCTGTTTGTGTCCGTGGCTTCCTCCACCAGTTAGGGGGGATTTTCCCATGCAGTCCAGGGCCCTTGAAGTATATCTCTTTTCCAGGATGGAGCTTGATTGAAAGAAAAACACAATTTACAAATTGCACAAGAATATAAATTTCACTTATACCCTTCCCCCATCGCCTTTTTTCTTTTAGCAGAAATAGTTCACAGAAATTCTGTGTTGTGTTAAAAAAAACAAAACCAAACTCCAAAACCCTCCTTATGATGTGTTTTCCCATGTATTGTCGACTCAAGCAAAGTCAGTCCTATTGATTTTACATTGCTTAGGTCTTTTTTTGCCAGTGAAGTAAACAAAATAAGACTGTAGTACTGTAATACTGTAGGAACTGGCTGGATTTGGCAGGAATGTCTCTCAGAAGCTTTATTTGACCAGCAGACACATATGACTTTTACTGGAGGTCAACTTGCAATCTAACATATTTGAAGGTAAAAAGTTTAGCATTTGATAACAAGTCTCGCAGGATATCTTTTAGCACAGTAGTGCACTGAGCTAACTAGCAAGTCAACACATTAAAGGAGCGACTTTGAGGTCTCAGTCTCCAAAAGGCAGCTGGTGGTATTAGAAGATTAAACATTAAAGAAAACAAGATGAATTTTGGCTTCTAATACTTTCCATAGCTTCAACTCTGGAGATTAAAAATGCAGCGCCCCTCATGCCACCTTTGTACTATAATCTATACAGAAAGATGGAAAAATTGCATAAGTTTGTGCTCTAGCACCTTGATGGACTGCCAGTGGCTATAATGGATAATGAGCTGTTTTATTTGCTCTTGGTCTTAATAATGGTTAGGGTTGCATTGAATCTGTTTACAATCCTGCATATAGAAAAAAAAAGTACTGACTGTGTTTAAGTGCAAGGTGTCCAGCCTATTTGTTCTTATATGAGGAGTGTAGAGTGACACCAGGCTCTAGTATTGAGTGGGATGTGTAAAAGATGGGGGCTAATAATAAGTCATTCATTTAAAACAGATTTGGTCACAGAACTGCAAGTATTTACTGCAGGTATGTAGGTGATGTAGGAGTCTGACAATATTTGGGTCTATATTGATAATTTTGTTACATGACAGTAAAATGAGGAAGAGATGGAGAAGAAAAAAACAGAGTGAAAGACATGAGTGGGAGTTGCTGTCCACACTTTAAAAATAATCTGAATGAATGCACCATATTTCCATCTAAAAACTTAAACAAAATACAACAACCAAACTTAAGTTCTATGAACATGACACACATTTGTTGGTTAAATTTCAGTCAATTAGCTTTTTTGTAGCTTTAATTTATTGACCTTTTTTAACCTTTCATTCCAAATACTTGGATTTAGTAAATCAAAAAGTTTTTACATTCATTTACTCATAAATCAAACACATCAGAGCAACAAAATGTTGCCTTGTTATATAAAACTATTATGTACTTTGTGTAACTAGTGTGTGTTGTTGAATGAACTAATACATGGTTAGAAAATATTGTGAATATTAATCTTATTGTTTCAATTCAAATTCATTTATTTAGATAACAAAGTTTACCACAGATAAATTACATTATTAACACATCCAAAGAAATGTAACTTTTTTCTGTAACTGGCAGCAATTAACTACTGTTACTGTTGTAACTAGTTCTTCCTCCTTCTTTTATGCTAAACTTTCTTTAGGTCTGTGTACATCCCCACAAACATGTGACACATGGCTTCATCGCTGTTATCTTCATCGTGCCTTTAGCCATGTGTGTATGCTCTTTGATTAAAAACATAAATCTACTGTTAAAAGAAGAAGCACATTATAAGAGTAAAGACATTTCAACAAACACTTGAAGGCAAGACAAAGTTTTCCTATGAATTCTCCAGAATCCCACAAATGAAAATACAGCTTTAAAAATAAAAAATACAGTTTTAACATCATAAGCAATATAATAAATTTAAAAATTGCACTGCAAGAACACAATTCCCTTATGAACACTCACACTCACACAAACACATATATATTATACTGTACGTAAACATGTCATCCAGTTTGGTTACTAATATAGATCTAACCAGACTAATACACCCGACCAATTTGAACCAAATGAAACTCTCTATTCATATCTTTGATTGGTTTACTCAAGCTATACCGTTACATCGGTATATCATGTAAATGCATAGTAATTATGTATTAGTTATTGCATATGTTATTGTCACTATGCACTGTGTACAATATCCATCCAGGAATAATAATAAGAAGCTTACTCTAAGCCTTAGTACATACATGTGCATCGTCTTAGAAATGCGTAAAAACGTACTGTGGATTAAAGAAGATGGGCCCACGAGCAGATGAAGGGGGCTGTTTTATTTTGTGATGTGCTTCTAGTAAAGACAAGAATATTACAACACATTCTACTTACATTTCCACTGTAAAACACACACAAAGAACCCTAATTTTAAACTGGTTGCATCAGTTGTTTAGTTATTAACCAGTCAGAGGAGAGAAAATCAGAATATTTTCACGAATATAAAGGTAATTAATGATGGTAAAATGTCGACAGCAAAACTAATGTGCTAACGCAAGGCTGAATACCCCCAAAACAAAACCACTACTGCCTTCTAAAGTTTTCAATATAAGAGTAAAAATGTGCAAATGTCTTCAACTAAACAGACATGTTCTAATATTTTCTAGTTGTGTTTGCATTGTTAGATAAGAAGTGTAAATTTGTGTCAGTGTGGCAGAAAACTTGGACAGGAATGACAAAACTCACTGCCTTCTGAGACCTGAAATTGGCTGTTTTATATTGATGGAAAGAAGATGTCAGAAATACATATAATCAGGTCTACTTTTTTGCATCTGTTCTGCAACTGTTAGCTCTGAAGATGTGTTAGTTTAACAGCCTTCTGACATTTTTTCCCACTTGCTTGGATTTGAACGTTTTCCAAGTGTGGAACATGCACTTGAAATTGTCACTGCTTTGAAGTAATTAATTGTCATTGGATGAACACATATAGATATAGTTGATCTGAGTTTTCTTAAGATACAACCAACAAGAAGGAATCATTTAATAACCATGAACACAATATATTTATATTCATTAAGCATTTTTATATCTAAGCAATCAAACAAGTGCCTTAGTTGACTTTTCTGAGTGTACACTGCAAAGCCAAGCATGTCTCCTACATCAAGGTGGCCATAGCTGGGTTTCTATTGCATCCCACGTCAACACCACTGACAGCAAAAAGCACTCAGGGGCCGACAGATCACTTTACCATTCCTGCAGCAGGAAGAGGAGCCTGGAGGCGGGTGGTGGGGGGTTGAGAAAAAGGGCAAAAGGACTGCAGGGGTGTACACTAATAAGCATTGGCCAGTAGGTGGGAGTATTGATGCTGGTTTTGCAGTTCCAACAGGGGGGAGGATAGAGGAACATTAGCAGCTAGAGGAAGGGAGTCATTGACCTTTATTGATTTATTCCCACTGCTGAAAACCTTCTGCTAAATATGATAATTATGATTGTGTGAAATGCTTCTCTGTGATCGATGACAGTGTGTGTGGTACACATTTAACTTCAGCTTTTAAAGTAGGCTGCACTTTTGTTCATCTACCAGCATTTCTTTTCTTCTGGCATCTTCCAAGTGAACAATTTAATTTCTAAAATTGTAGGTTATTGTAGGACACAAGTGGAAGATATTATTTAATTTTAATGCTTAATTTGCTACAAGATAAATACAAAAACAGCAATTAAAATATTTCCAGGCATGTAAAAATTTGGGTTCGAGTGAAGCAGGAGTTTCCTAGAACGGGACATTAAATTTACCAGGAAAAAAGTTTGTTTGCACATATGCATATGTATCTTTAGACAAAAAGGTTCTGAATGACAATTTGTTCAGTTGCAGTTCTCCTAAACTGATTATTAAAAGCCAAAAATATAGTGTGCCAAAATGTAATAAAGTTTGGATATTACTGCACTGCTAAATACACACTGTAGTGCAATAAAGCAGCATTCTTGCCAGAGCAAGTCAATTAAACCAAATCAAGCTAAGAATTTCCTGAACTTTAAATATTTATTGGATTATTTGGATCCTGCTCTTCTACCAAATCCTATTTGTGTGTTTGCCTTCAGCAAGCAGGGTCACCCTCAGTTGATCTGACCACGCTGTATAATTCTAACAACAGCTGGCCAAAGTCAGTGGCCCGCAGCCCACCACTCCCTCCCTTTGTGGGTTAGCAATGGCAAGCATACTCCCTGTGGTAGGGCACATATACTGTACATGCACAAATACAATACAGAGTACAGTATATACTACCCCTACAATCAAATACTGCATGGAAAATATGGAACATGGGAATATAATAATTGTATTATTGATGCCTATACACTGAATTATAAATTAGAATCAGACTTATAAGTGGATTATACTGGTGTGATGTAGCATAACTTAAGCAGCAAGGAAGGTGATAAGTAAATAGCATTAGCAGACAATTGAAGTTCTTTTTAAGCATACTTTATTGCTAGCATCTCCCTTTTACCATAAAACAATCAATCAGGCATGCAAAAATCCCACTGGCTTTATACAAGACTTTGCCCACACCTGACCTCGTTAGCCCCTACCATTGAACAAAATAGGTCAAACCAAATAATACAATTCTAAACAAAGAACAGGAATAAAGTCATGCATGAAACTGACAAACTCATTTACTCAACTAAATGGTTTGTAAAGTAAAACACTGCATACAATATAACTCAAAAGGCTACTTTAAAGAAAACAAACAATACTATACAAAATGAAAACCCTCCATTTGGTTACACCCAGTGATCCAATCATTGACCTCATGACCCTATATAAACAGGAAGTAGTGGGCGGCCCTTCCCATACACCCGTCTCACATACAGGACCTGAATGCACAACATGGACACCATGGTAAGTATAACCAAAGCAACATAAAGAAACATAATTTACTAGACATGTGCCTGTAAACAGAAGAAAATTCAGATGATCTGATGGTTAGTAGTGTTTGCTTTAAAACACATGCATGGATGTAAAGAATGTAACTACTGCTACCACAAACAAAACCCGGGATATTGTGTGTTAAGAGAAGTTACACCAGCACTGTCTAAATTAAAGCATTATGGCTGACTGTAAAATAACAGAACACAGAATAACAATATACGCAAGTGACAAATGGCAAATGAATTCTGTCCTAGCCACTTTGTCACAACTGGCAGCTTTAAATTTAACACAAATAACACAGGGTGTTGAGGGACTTTGGCACTGAGCAAACTGCTGAGCTGATGGAATATATTTCCTGATGCTCAAATATACAGTAATTGTGTGTATTTAGCTACAGAGATTGCTGACCTGACGCTGGTGAGGTTATGCACTCAGGTGAAGCCAGGCGCCAGTCGAAGTGACACAGTCTCACCTCTGAAGACGTCTTTTATCGTGGGGAAATGTGGCCATTCATGGCCAGCCGAGCGTTTCAATGAGCCACATTAGCTGTTGCACCATTGTTTTTCAAAAAGGCAGCTCTGAACTTGCTTTGATGGCGGGGTAGCGGGCCCGTGTTTCACTTTGTCATTCTGATGAGTGTCTCGTCATTCGGATCTGCTGAGTCTTGCAACCTTCATGATATTGTAAGATGAACCAGGACAGGATGTGATTACGCAGTTTTAGTGAAGGTGTTTTAATTGGCTTTAGCTGAAGGCTGCTGTAAATGATCTTTAAGCTTATAAGAATCAGTTGCAAAGAAAACACATGATTAATGTATAAAACTGAGTTTTTAAAAACATACTCCAGTGGTAGGGGATGCCAGTGCATGTGCTTTTATCTCCCTTTGAGCAACATTTATACTCCACAAAGAGACTGTTGGACTTCTCTCATGTCCTCCGTCACTCATTCACAGCAAGCCATTTGTAAGTCACACTTTGGCTTTGAAGGGAGTCAGGCACACACCAGAGAGGAATTCCCTCTGAGGGTAAAATCCTCTGGAAGAGACCTGTGATTATATCTATATTAATGGTTCAGCAAGTCTAGAAAGTCTGCTAGAAGCAGCAAATTGTGTTTTTCACAAAGAAGAGGGTCATCTTAAACTGATTAGGTTGCAGAAATATTATGTTCTTCTTGAAAGTTTGTGCTGTGCCTTTGGTCTTGTTGCACAGACCCTGATGCCAGATGCAGTAAATTATTAGTCTAAATCAGAACAGAATGCCAGCTTTACATCAGGATTGTGATCCATGTCAAGGAAAAGAAACGTTATGTTTGAAGCAAAGCAGCGCCCCAGTGTCAGGGTCTATCCCAGCTAAGTCCAAAGCTATTATTCACTATTTTATATCTCACATGGATTTGGGCTGTTCCTGAAAGAGCATTGCACGATTGAGCTTTGTGGGGACTTGTGTGATTTAGCGTGCTTTATGCCTTAGCAAAAACACAGGACTGGCCAAGCAACTCCTGAAATAAATACACTAGTGGTTAATAAATCACACAGTCAAGTGTGCGTGTGTGTGTGTGTGTGTGTGTGCGTGTGTGTGCGTGTGTGCGTGTGTGTGCGCGCGCGTGTGTGTGTGCGTGTGTGTGAAATGGAAAAAAAAAACTGGTAAGCTGCATTGTAAGATGAAAAAACTGAAAAGTCTCAGAAGGAAACATTTAAGTTATTCTCACAAAGATTACAAATAAATGTCACTGTTTAATTATATTATTTGGACAAAGATGAAGCGCTTCACTGCCAAGATATCTTCTATTTACTATAATCATATGGGATTCCAGGGCCTTATCTAAAGCCCTGTCATCATCAATACATTGCAGAGCATTTTCCACAGCTGGAGTGGGAAGACCCTTTGTAAGATTCACATTCTGCTTTCCTTACAAAATCTATTAAAACCCTTTGGTTTGCAGTTTTTTTATTAAGCTTGTACCAGCTGATCAAACCTTTAAAAGCACTCTAAGCCAAATAACGAAATGATTTCATCACAGTGCTAAACCATACTGTGTGTGCATGTACTGTACATTTTGAGACTGACGTGTCTGCTCAATGTGTGTTAATGTGTAATGTGTGTCTAACATTACTGCTACGCCAGCTTGTCTTTGTAACAAAATACAGTCGTGCTGGCTCGTGTCTCGGGCACCACGCCTCTTTCATTACTGAGTCAAACAGCTCATTACAGTTCAGTGACAAGACACCACCACTTCCTTCTCTCGAACCATGAGTGACTAAATAGGAGGCCTATACAAACTCACTTCAAACTGGGTGTCATCTCAACGAGCAGCATGCGAAACACAGCAGCTTAGTGCTTCCTGGATGTACCCATGAGCCCCATGGGAGCTGTCAGAGGTCAGTGAGGACCAGGCAGGGAATATATGAACAAGATTTCCAATAAAATAAGGTAACCCCGACCGGCATTCAAGCTGCAAAATCAAAACCAGGTGGGCTGCCTATGTTCAAAACTATCAAATGAACACCAGATCATGATGTCATTAGGGTGTTTGTCTTCCTCTCGCTGTGCTACTAAAAAGACACAGAAGTGATGGGCTGTATTAAACAAACACCCTGCCTTGTAAGGATATGTGAACATGGGCACAGTGTCCTCTCTCTCAAGCAAAGCAGTGAAAATGCTCAGAGCTACACTTATTATTTATTCTAAAACAATATATCATGTTAAGCTTCTGGCCTTCAGACATTTCTGGACATTTGAGTTGTGCGGGTATCACTTGTCCCTGTCAGGAAAAATGTGATTTGAGTAAAGTGAGGTGAACAGTTTAAGTGATCGTGCATTTGCCATGAAATATGTCCTCATTAAGGATGAAAGATTGGGTTACCATTTTGCGTCGGGAAAATTTCTGCCAGGACTGTAATGCAATTTTCTGCACTCTGAAGGGCACGCTGAGAAACAAGCCTGAAGACATGCAGAAAGGTACACACAGAAAGTCTTTGCTCCCGGTCAGGAAGGAAGTACCTTGCCACTGAAACGTAGGTTTGGAGTAACAGAAAATACAAAAACACTAAAAAGAAATCTATACGTGAGAGAAGCAGGGAACTGTGGGAGGCTCGAACACTGTGACTGTTTTTTATAAACCACGCTTATTTGGAGACAAGGTATTTAAGAAAGTGAAACTATCATCAGTCTGAAGTAATGATGAAATCTTCTAAAGTACTAAGAGAGAAGAAGAAGCTGAAGGAGTAGCGTTCGTGGCAATGGCAGCGGTGCTGACAGCTTTTATTAATCTTGCCAGCTAGAAAATTATTTAGTTAAAGAAAAAAAAAATGCTCAGAGTATCCTGGGAGAGGCAACAACCTCTGCAGCATAAACGGAGGGTTTTATGGAAGGTTATTGTTACGAGTACTCGGCGGCCTAACTTGTGTAAGGAATTATAATTGGTTTATGGCAGGAAGTGGTCTGTGGTGCAAAAAAGAATCAAAAAAGAGATGACTGACAGACTCAAAAGTGGGACACACTTAGCTACTGTGTGTCATCACACTTCTAACAAACTCACACTGAATTAGCTCTACTGCAAATTTTAGCCACATCCAGTGAATATTTATAGCCTTGGTTACATGTACTTCACGTTTACTACTCTTTTCAACTTTTTGATTTTCTTTCATTGTACCTTTGTCTTTAAATAGCGAGTACGCTGTAATACTAACAAAACAGACAGTTACTTCCTGCTACGGCTAAAAGAAGAGTAAACATTGGTCCCACAATCATCAGACTCCTCTGTGTGCTATATGTGAAGTACATATATCTCTGTTTGCTTTCACGTGTTTGCTTACTTTGTTTTTTGACATTTCAAAAACAGTTTTTGCTGAACTGTTGATTCGCCGTTGTAAGATTTTATGTAGTAGTTAGTTCTGTTGTTTTTGACATGCTAACACCCTTGTTTACGTTGGAATATAGCCTGTGTAAAGATCACTTACACAATTTACTGACTGATCAAGGCATCACCTAGTGTAACCTAACCTGTGTGTGCATTGTGTAGTAGGAATGTATTTGTATATTGAATTGCTTTCTTACAGGATGTAGGAGAGATGCCCTAGAGCAAGGTGAAAAAAGAACAATCAAATTAGGATGTGGTGACATCATCACAAAATCCGCTTTCTCATGGTTATTACCACGCTGAGCGACACAAAGCGTTTGAGTCAAGGACATGAAAGGCCTGCGACAGCATTTTCTCATTTGAAGTAACTTAAGCTAAACTTTCACCTCTCGCTTGTGCTATCGCCTCTTCACAAATACCTGTTGTGAGAAGTCTGGCACGGTCTGTTAGTGTTTAAGTCGGCCATGAGTCCCCCTGAGGCATTTTCATGTATTTCCCTCACACTTCTGTCAAAGTTCATAATATGTGACAGATTATACCTCCAAAGAAGGCCAGGAAGTACAACTGAACCACATGTTGCGGTGTGTATGTGTACTCCCTCCCACCATTATTAGTATCAGTAATGTACAGTTTGTCACTGACCTGGTAAGATCATTGCTGAGAAAGTAGGTTCAAAAATAATAATTAAATGAGTTGATAAATAAATAGAAAATGAAAGCTCCTGCCTGGATTTTTAACACCTTCTCCTTTCCATTCAGACTTTGTTTTAGATTTTTTTAATCAATGACAGTTTCAGATCTTAAAGTATTGGTTAAACTAAACAAATCACTGAAATAAATGACACAATAATTATGTCGACTACTATTAATGCTCTGACCCACATGTTGGCTCCAAACTAAAATATGCAAGCAACTGGGTAGTTTATATAAATACAGCTAAATGGCTGATTATCCCAGTAGCAGCAGCAATCCCACTAATTACTGGAGCCCTCAATTAACTTTGCAATAATAATCTTCAGCTTCTGGTTGTCCGAAAAAAATTTTTTTTCCTAGATCTGAAGTATTCCTTTCAAAAGTCGCCTTTTAGGTTCTCTACTTAAGTATGATCGCTGTGTTTAATCTCCTGAAGCTTTTGCCAGCTATTCATAGTCAGGATAACGATTGGATAAAACTTGTGGCAATGGTCAAGCTGTTTGTTTACAAGTCAGAAGATGTTGTGGTTTTTGGTTTGCGTTCTACTTTCAACTAGAAAAAGTTTCCCTTTGCACTTGAAGTCAAAAGACATTAAATTGCAGCAGCTGCTATAGACACTTTAGCATAAATAACGCTGTCGATGAAACCATTCACAGGTGTTCCCAGTGCAAAAAAAAGAGTAAAAACACAGCATGGCTACAACTGACCTGCACACGTAAATTCCCACTTTATCATTTCAGGCAGCTGCTCACCATCGGAATAATAATTAGTCCTATTGAGATAGATCCACCTCAGCATTTTTTGTTGATTTAAGATAGCAAATTGGCTGCAGTGTTTGTTTGCTCCAGTAGTGTCTAACTACTGAAGAAATAGCTGCTGTCCCAGTCCAGCGTAATCAGGGTGTATTCTGTTTGGCATGCTTGAGTGCTCCTGAAGTCCACTGGGTGAAGGGGAACTACACTGGATGTCAGCCCAGCTGGAAAACTGTCCTGTGAACAGCTCTTCAGCTGTGAAATGGACAGCGTGCTTTTGATACAAGAAAACGTACGAGGGTGGTGAAAAATGACGAGACGGTAAAAGAAAATGTGAAGTAAACTTCTAAAACCCTTACAAATGCAGAATAAAGCAACAAAGCTTCGTTCCACTGATAGCGTTTTTGTTTACAGAGTGATCAACTGGTTGCAAGAGTAGAGTCAACTATAAATTATGTGCGAGCACGAGTGCTTACCACTCACACTCAGCTGGTTTTGATGCAGGGATGGGATCATGGGACAACTCTTGGATGGCTGTGAAAGGGCTGTGGACTCTGGCGGTCTGTTGCAATGCGCTGTGGGTGGGAACACATGTCAGTGTCCTCAGCAACCCAAAAGCAGCACTACAGTACTGGAATAAGTAGGCCCGACCCCATGGCCCACAACCCAGTGGGCCAACGGCGCCTGTCGGCCGAGCCCAAAACACCATTTCTACACCAGATGTATCCCTAAGATTTGGTAGTGCAACAACTTCAAAGTCCACTTGATTGTTTTTGATTGTATGATTATTCAATACTCTGGACTTTTTCTTTATTTCTGGGGGGAAAAGATATTATCATTCAACCACACTTATTTAATTGCAGCAATTGGAGCCACTCTAATTGGGCTTTGCCTTTCATCTGTAATGGTAATGATTATGAGATTGTGTTTGTGCTGAGCAGTCCAGTCTGATGAGTAAGAGTGGGATGATATAACATTTTTAGCTGAGAATTCTTGTTTTTTGAATAACATCTTTTAGCCTCCTGTCCAGTAAACCCTTCTGTGATTTAAGTGATTTCTTTTCCGTGTTTGTAAAAACATGAAACAAATCCTACGTGCTCTCACATTGTTTTTCATCTTGATGTTTGTAGCTGATTTGATCTTTGTAATGGAGGCCTTGAATAAGTAAACAGTGAATGCCTGTTCAAAATGTCAGCATGCTTTGTCAGAGCTACGCAGACATTTAAAGAGCATCTTATCATGTTGATTTAAGCAATTAAACATGAAGTTGCCCTCTGCAAGCTCCTAGTGACTGTATCATCTTAATTATTATCTACAGAACCTCAAAGCATTTTCTTTGGCTTGATAAAGGGGACTTATCACGGTCATTACGTGGTTAAATGTCTGGCTACTCGAAAAAAGTTTGTGGAAATGTGAGGTGCAGTACAACCTAGCCCTTAATGTGTTTAGGTATATAGTGGTTTCGAAATGCTTTCAGGCTGCACGCATGTTAAACAAAGTAATTAATCCTTAAATGATTCCTTGTTCTCGAAAACCTTCGTGTGACAAGCATCCCTCGATTAAAGCGGTGTAAACAGACTTTGCTTTGACCCAGGGAATTGTTAGTAGGGTCTGAAACGCTATTAAATAGGCAGATTACTTTTATCTTTTGGAAACCCGGTCTAGAGTTCACATCAATACACTGCTAACACCAAGTCAGAGGTTAGAAGGTTTCCCGCTTCAGTTTTATTCGTGTGCAATTGGAATATTTGTTTTCAGTCTTAAGACTAAAGAACAGACTCTATGCATTTACTTACTAGTATACATCCCATGTAACTGCATTCTTTTGCTCCTAAGTCAACCACAAACAGATCGTGATCTAATCAAGTGTGACAAAGCTTTGCAGGGAGAGATGGGCAGCGATCTGGACTCTGCCCATGCCAGTATAGGAGATGTTTTGACAAGGATTATCACTTTCATCACCAGGTAATTTATAACAACCCCCAGCTTCCACAGACCTCATATCTCTGGTAAAGAACTGTGCTTACAAATATGAGAGCAATGCTGGTAGCTCGGTTTCTCACCTTCTGCTGAAGTAGGAGAGGGAAAAAACAAAACATTCAAACATCATGTTATCTTTGGCCCATATTGCAGGCTGACTCTTGCACAGAAGCCCTCGCCGTGAGTGTCTTGGCAGAACAATCACCTGCATAGTGATGCAAAAGCCAAGGAATTTATCCAGAAGTCTTCATAAATCATTCACTTTATGTTAAAATAAACATGTGGTGCACTGATAGGAAGCAGATCGATTGTGCGAAATTACACAACCCTGATCTTGTCTAATTGTGTTTGTGGAAGTCAGTTTGTGACATATTCGCAAAATTAGTCACACATCTTTACTGCTGAGTCTTGACAGTGAAATACAGCAGACAGCACTAGCTATTTTAACTGAATAAAGCAGAGTCTTTAAATTTTGTAGTAGAAGCTGAATGATACCGTCTGTGATGGCAGTCACTACAGCTTTTGGCCTCCGTTCATGCAAGAATCAGCATTGTACCAGTGGATTAAAACTAGCTGTAAACCCAGACTTGGATACGAAGAATGTTTATGATGTAAGAATGCCATCTATTCAATCTGTGCATGGCAAATGTTTTTAGAGTGCAGCGCTGTAAAAACAGCACCTGAATCTGGCACCACCAAACTTTCTCTCACACAGGTAAGCACAAGCACCCGTGATCTGAAAAGCTGAATAGCTTAAAATACATGTTTTACTGAACAAAGAACTCCAAACGTGACTATTTATATCATTTATCCTCTAAAAAGTTGAGTATGCACACATGTCAGTGCATAGATTGAAATTAGATCATATTAATTGTTGTTTTCTATTTCTTAATAGATGACTAACATTTGTAAGTCCAATGGATCTGTTGTAGGAATGCAAGTTAGCGTGTCATACACCAAAATTAAAGACAGGAAGACAACCAGAGTAACCATCCACAAATGCTCTACCAATCGGTCTGCCTGCTTTGATGAAACATCACTGGAGAGATATTGTGCTCATAAGGGATATCACACATGTTTGTTATGCATCAAATAGAAGTTTGCCACACAGAATTTGCAAAGAGAGAAAGAAAGCAAGAGGAACGAAAGCCAAAAATGTGGCAGCACAACATTTTCCTCATTGCCTTTTTATGAACTATAGTTCCACAGAGCCACCCACACCTCACCACTTTGGGAGAAACTCGTCTCAAATTGGCACCTATTTATGGATTGGCTCCTGCCAGAGAGAAATTCCTCCTACAGTAAAAAAAGGAAAGAAAAGAAATCCCACTGAATGTGTGCTCATCCATCATTCCAAAGCCATTGGCTTTAAAACAGAAGCAGTAAGGCTATGATTTGGTAACACACTGTGCTTTGATTGGTTTCCCCACTTATGCTTTTGACTTCCCTTTTAAGTGTTTTTCTTCAAATATAATCCTTCCCCACTGCAGTATATGAACATTTTCATTAGGAGAAGCACAGTCTGCATCTCTGCTGCCTCCCTCTATGTCAGAGTTTATGACCTTTAAAAATGTGCAGTATGTGCATGCTGAGGTTCGTCCTATGTTGTGTGCAGTCCTGACTGGTGTGACAGGCTGACGTCATGAACTCCATTTCACCTGCGCTGCCCGCTGCTCGCACAAAGAATAATGTGGCGGGCCCTGCCATACCTGCTTTGATGCCAATTAACTAATCTTCCCACCGGTTTCTTCAAGTATGCAAACACTGTCACACTATCTGTGTGAAAATCAGTACAATAGTCAAAATGACGTCTATTCAGCAGCTCAAAACCAAAACACAAGAAACATTGCTCTCTGTGTCAGTGTGGGCCTTGAATGCCAGTGTGAGATCCATTAATGTTGTTATTAACAACCTATTGAACCAGTCATGGTAGCTAGAGTTGCGCGGTGTGAATAAGCACAGTTTTACTTTGGCAGCTGTGTTGTTGTTATAGTCATTTATCCAATTGCAATCAAACTTGTGCTGCTAAAGTTGTCCTGGAAGCATTTGTTGTTTATTAGAGTCATAAAAAGGATAATGGCAGTCTGAACTGAACATGATTGTTTAAATATAACATCTGTTTTTAAAACAGACCTGCTGGCTGTTGCTCTGAAAAGCATTTCTGTGAAGGGCTGCGTGTCATGTTCTCATTTTTGCTAACGACAACAATGGCTAGGCCTTGATGCAAACCTTGGTGTGCAGGAAATAATGTACACGAATGAAAAGATTTAACACCTGTGGGTTCTGCAAGGGCTCTTTGCATTGTTGTATATCCCAGAGATCACGTCAGTCAAACAAGGTGGCCAGTGTGCTCTCAACTGCAGAGATGGCAAGAGACAAAGCAACTAGTAGTTATTCATGTCATAGTGTCTCTGAGAGATAAGGTGCAACAGATGGCGGAGATGCTGCTGATATGGAAACAAAAGAAAGTTGAGCAGAGTTTAGAGCTGAAGGTGCAGCAGTGCGCTGTTTGTTCCCATCCATCCATTCGCTTCCGCTTATCCTTTTCAGGGTCGCGGGGGGCGCTGGAGCCTATCCCAGCTGTCATTGGGCGAGAGGCAGGGTACACCCTGGACAGGTCGCCAGTCTGTCGCAGGGCCAACACACAGGGACAGACAACCATTCGCACTCATATTCACACCTAGTGACAATTTGGATTATCCAATTAGCCTATCCCCACAAGCTGCATGTCTTTGGACGGTGGGAGGAAGCCGGAGTACCCGGAGGGAACCCACGCAAACACGGGGAGAACACGCAAACTCCACACAGAAAGACCCCGGCCTGATGGTGGAATTGAACTCAGGACCTTCTTACTGTGCGGCACCAGTGCTAACCACCATGCCACCGTGCTGCCTGTTCCCAATGCTTTGGAAATAAATTCCCACCTATAGATCACGATGTTGCGAAATTAACAGCAGAAGAAAGTTTGTGCACGTCCTCCAGTGAAAGTATTTTCATGCTTTATGATTTTAGTAGTTGCTTTTTTTTAATAATTCATTTTATATTTTGTCTGCTTGTTATTCAGTTTCTTTTTTGTGCATTGGAAAAACTGCTGTTTTGAATGCTAAAGAAGGTCTTTTTTAACATCTCCCTTAGTGAAATCAGTGAGCTACACCTGCTACACCCGAGAGCTGACAGAACAGATGACATACTGGGAAAGACGGAGGGTGTAATGTCTGGCAGAGCTGAGCACCCAGTAGGTGTGCTGTGTGAATGGGTTATGGTAAGGAGACCACTGGACCTATACAGCGGTTGGTGGTCTGGATTTTGTAAAGTTCCTCCAGTCTTTATCTACCTGCCAAAAATATGAATATATTGTTACTTATGTAGGGCACAGATACTATTTCAAAGGCGCATCTACAAATAAAAGTTACTTGCGGCTGCTGTCTTATTTCCCAAGAGATCATCACGGTGGATGGATCATAATATTTGATTTGGCACATATTTTTACATCATATATCTTTTTTTGGCACAACCCTGCCATCCATCGGGTCTTGAGACCGGCACCATTAGCACACTAGCTTGTCGGGATTTTGTTTGCTCCCTGTCTCAAACTGGGATCTTTCATATTTAAGGCAAATGTGTTAACCACAGTACCATGGGTTTTAAAGCAGTTGTCCTTGTTTTGAGTTGTTTTAGATTTTATATTGTCTTCCTTTCTACTTTATTTGGTAACGTGCAACCTCTAACAGTTGCGCATTTCCAGATAAAAATGCCCTGAAGTGACAGCAGTTACAAAACATTTTTTCCTTATTGTTCTTTACTGGTGCTGTACATTGTTCAGGAAACGGTCAATTTAAAATCAAAATGTGATAGAATACACACACGCATGACTGACCTGTACAAACATTTATAATATGAAACTGGGTTAAAAAAAATCAATTAGAAGTTGCTGCCTTAATCATCAAGTCTACATCAATACTTATAATGCATGTCTGTACAAAAATCATTATATCTATATATGTCTATATGTACCTACCTTGCATTTTCTGTGTGTGTGTGTGTGTGTGTGTGTGTGTGTGTGTGTACTTAAATATGTGACGAAATGTGAAATATGGTCACACTCTCCCCTTTTTTTTCCTGAGATGTTGAATAATGTACAGAAAGGCACCTGCACAGTGAAGTTGACCTTTGACCTTTTGGATATAAAATATGTCAACACTTTGTTCTAAGTCATTTCTGTGAAATTTAGTCACAACATATGAAGACGCAGGTTATCCTTGAGACCCAGATGTTTGTGCCAGATGTAAGGATGATTCACCGACTCGTCGCTGAAATATTACGTTTACACAAGAATGGGATGAACATAGAAGTCAACGTGCAAGGTCACTTTGTCCTAATCTATTCTTCCTTCAGTCAAATAAACTTTTGTGCCTAATAAAGACCCCTGGCCTTCATCACAGGAACAAAGAGGCAATCAACTCCTGTATCGCAACAGGAAAAAAATGACACAAACGAAACAGTTGGGCATTTAAGATTGAGAAAGCAAGAGTATTATCTGCCAGGGTCAGTAAGCGTGGTGAGGCTGGAGCCTGTTGAAACAGCAGGGTTTCTTTCCTCCAGTTTGCTGCTTTAACAAGTCTGATTTTGAGTGACCTGGGGAAACAGTTTAATGACTGTTTCTTGACTGTGTTTCAACACTGTGTGGGTGGGTGGTCTTGAACGGCCGGGCAGGGACGGTATTCTGATGTACAGTACAGTAAATGGATGTTTCAGCAGAACAACAAACACTTTTCTTTTCACCAGCCCAGGAAAGCGCCAGATTAGGTCCTGTTGTGTATTTATACAATAGTCCTAAATAGTTTGTTTTCTGAAAGCATTTAGTTCGGTGATTTCCCACAGAAAATATTTTGGGTTACGAGACATCTGTGAGATTTTTGATACCTGTATTTTTATGTGGCAGCTTTGAAGTAACAACATTTCTTTCATTTCTGACGATAGTGACCCAGCGATGTAAGGACACCCACTCCGTATTTTGCCAATCTGCAGGATTTCCTCTAAAACGAATGTAAAACCGTCACTGACCTTGTCTTAATAACCACCGCAGACTTTTATAAGAGGCTAGGCGCCACATCCTCTCATCAGCTGTTCCCTTTGAGAACATTTCCTCGAAGCCCATCGTTCAAGTGTCATTTCTTTCATCTGCAATTAATCAGCCATCATGTTTGTAAGGTTTTACCCTCCTATGCCTCCCCACACAACTCCTGCTAGGTTTATGGTCAACACAGAGCCGACGCCAGGATTTAAGAGTGTTCTGCATGCTTTTCAAGTTTTTATGCCCGTGTAACACTCTATAAATAGATGACTGAGTAAAACTACATGCAATTTTTGTACATTAAGGTTGAGTCAAATTAATTTCCAGTAAATAGTTGCAATCAGTCCATAAATATATATAACATGTACCCATCCATCTATTAAGAAAATAACACTTTTCTTTAGATGTATCATTTTAAAATGTATACCAATCGATGTAAAGTAACAATACTGATACAGTTGTGTAATGTCACTTCTGTAGCGAGTCTTAGCTCCATCTATGGTTTCAGTTTATTTGTCAGTATTTTTGTCACATGACAGAGGGTGGTACAATACCATACAGTCTATTACCATTATATTAAATCCACTATTGGACAGAAATCTGACTCAGAACGCAGAATTTTGACAGCGAAGTTTACGAGTATGTGCTCCACATCCACTTAAATGAATAAAAAATTTGTTGTAGCCCCAAGACACAGTTTAGGTTTCAGGTTTGAGCTTAAAGTACTGATTCTGTAGCTTCACGATCAGCTTCGTGCTTTTTAAGGCATTATGAGCTTTAATCCCCACCTGTTTTTTTTTTTTTTTTTTTCCAAGGAGGAAAAAACATGTGGTTACACGTCAGCTTCTCAAGTAAAGCCATGTTAATTTATTTTTACTTCCCTAATGGAAAAATATTCCCCTAATTACAGTAAACAGAAAGTTGCTATTTCATATGGAATCATTCATGTTTGATGCCTGGCTCTGATAAGACACTTTTGAAGTTCCATTGTATATGTTGTAAATTGTTTCTTTGAGCTTGCTCAAGTACCAAAATCACCCCTTCTTTACCCATGGGAATTGAGAGCAGAGTGGGTACCACTCCAGCACTTGGAATCTGGGCCAAGAGTTTCCAAACATCTTTTCCTGGTGCCTAAAATTAGCAGCATAATGAGGTAGTGGCTTCCTTTTCTCTGAACTAATACCCCATCCCAGTGGGACAGCATGATCTGGACTAACACTCAAGATCAACAGAAAAATCTCGCACCAACACTTAAGGTCCCAGAACAGAACATTTAAAATTGCAAAGAAAGAATTTAACTGTACCGCCTTTGATTTACAGAGTGCTGTAGTTCAAATTTTATCTGTGCTTCTGTAATTCACGGTCGCAAACAGAATCTAGAGCAGTCAAAATATCCTCTGCAGTCTCCTTTTCCACTGTTTCACTTGTAACCGTTCTTAAAAAGAGCTTTTATTAGGACCCCATGATGGTAGGGGAAAATAGAAAAGACATGCTTAGGTAGACTCCACTGCATTATTAAACCTATAGGTCACATTTAATTGCACTTGCATTAATCTGTTTTATTTCAGCTAATGAGTGCTGCCATAAATTTAACTGAAGGTGAGGAATTTTTAAGACCTTCAGCAAACTTTTGATCAGGGGGAAAAGAGTTGGAAAAAGAGTTACTGTGTACAGTACAGTGTCCAGTTACACACCAGAATGATTTTCAGCTCTCATTAAGAATTCACACTCACGCTTAATGATCTCTTTGAGGGTCAGTTTTAGCAGGGACAGGTAATCCGGACAGATTTGTACCAGAATACCTTTATAATGTTCACTAATCAGGCCGAGGTTTGTACGTTTATTTGCACATGCTTGATTTACTGCAAAGATTCGGACATTGAAGGCACCGTGAAGCCCCAAAGAAATAAGAAACACAAGTACAGACTAACATAACAATCTGCTCTTTTTAAATGAATGAGGATTTAATCGAGTAGTCACGTTTTTATATTTATTTTCAGGAAAGCAGAGATGCATTTACGGCGCGTACGTTATTAAAAATGATAGCATCTGTGTCATACCTCATGGGGGCTCATGTACTGTTTGTTTTATTCTTTAGACACTTGGCACGGCTTCTGGTGCAAAAACGTGTACATACATACTGTATGTCTCTAAGTAAACATTGTTTTTCTGGAAACTGATAAGCATCTTTAAACCTGCATTAACTGGAAATTAACACAACGCTGACACATCAACACCTCACCTTAAAATTATTGTGGAAAATAAGTGAGTAACAAGTTGTTCCACATGTACAGATTAACACTGATTTATTTAAGTATCTGGTGACATGGTGAATGTACCGTAAATCTCCTTTATTCCTCACTTTTAGTTTTCACCAGTTCTTGGGAAGCAAAAATCGGTTCAATCTTGGTGTGGTACTTAAATAATTGATTGCTCCTCTATAAAAGGAGAAGTTTTGGTATTTTGCTGGTCTTGAGCATTCAGGTCATAGTTAACATCGTAGAATTTCCAGCAAGTTCATGCACTCTCGGATCCGTAGTGCTCAAATCCATATCCATAAGTCAGGTTTGCTAAACTGCATCTGAACAAACCACAAGACTTTGGTAGATGTGACCAAATCGAGATGTCTGTCCATAATGCACAGCAGCACATTTGGAGAAAACCAAACCCAGCACATCAGCACAAACACCTCATACCAACTGCCAGCATGGTGGTGGAGGGCTGGTGATTAGGCCTTGTTTTGCAGCTATAGAACTGGGCAACTTGCAGTCGCTGACCTAAACACTGAGTCCTCTCTATAGCAAAGTATTTTAGAGTAAAATGTGAGGCCATCTGTCCAACAGGACAATGATCCCAAGCACAGCAGTAAATGTACAAAAGGCTGAAAAGGAAAAGAATCAAGGTGCTGCAATGATCCAGCCAAAGTCCAGACCTCAGCCCGACTGAAATGCTCTGGTGGAACCATAAGAAAGCTGTAAATAGACAAACACCCCGCAAACCTCACCCTGCAAGCCACAAAGAAGGCTGGGCCAAAATTCCTCCCCAGCGATGTGAAGAACTGATAAAGTCACACAGAAAACGATTACTTCAAGTTACTGCGAATAAAGGTGATTCTACAAGCCACTGAATCATTGGGTGTACTTATTTTTCCACAGAGCTGTGTGAAAACTTTCTTTCCACATGACTGGAAGTCTAATTTGCTGCTGCTGAGGTTGCATCCAATAAATCTGTCAGACATTTTTGGTACAATCAGCCGCTTGTAGCTGCTAGAAGCTGCCACTGTTGAAGTGCACCTAACACATTGTTCATTTAAAAAATACTGTTAAAGCAACTTTAAGCTTTGGATTTAAATCTGCTGTGTTACATAATTCCTGAAGTCTTTCTGTTCCGTGAACTTGTAAACCTAGCTCAGATAAAAGCAGTTGCCTTTGCCATTTACAGACAAGACAAAAATGTCAAGAACAAACAAATAAATGGCAGCAAAAGTACAAATATTTTGCATGTCTGCTACATGAATTTGTCATCCTATCAGCCATGTTACTAACTAATGCCCAGACACACGGGAACCTAGAGTTCCTCCAGCCCGCTGACTCCAGGACACCTTTACAAGAACCAAGCATGTTCTCAAAAACAAACAGAACAACCTGTACAGGAGTCCAGACCCAGACCTAAAGAGCCAGACACTGGGATTGCTTCTGACAGCTGTTTCCTGTTATGTAACTACACACAGCTGCTATTTCTAAGAGAAGGCATCTTGGTGTTGTAGACATTTCCAAGGGTCAGGAGGAAGAAAAATAATGCAGCTTTAATAGTGACCATCAATGGACCACCAAGGTTTCCTCCTTCTGTGTGCAACGTTCTGAGTCACCAGACATGTCAAGCATCTTCCCAAAATACTGGTTTATTTTTATTATTATTATTTTTTTTTTATCAGGCTGTGGTTCGTTGTAGTTATGATATGGAAACATGATTTTTCTTTCTTTACATTGTTGAAAAAATTCCTGGTAACTATTCCTACAGCTGCTAAAGCCACAACATGGTTAATTACATCCATATTATTTTCTCTCTTAGATTAAAATTGCATATCTTAGATTTAAAAAAATGATATTTTTAATGTGTAGCAGAAACATTTGATAAATGTTTTCTGTCACTGGGATAAAGGCACAACTATATCGTCTCACACATATGACATTAAAGGCATCATATAGTATTTATACATGGCTCTGCATTCTGGTATGTTAGGCTTTAAAGGAGTTTAACATAATCTTCAGCCTATTCCTATTTATCTTCTTAGCAGTAGCAGTGAAGTGGTATTAACTCTTGCAGAACATCCACGTAACTGTATACATAATGTATGCTCAGAGAGGCCAATGCATCAGGGAAACTATTTTTTAAGTGACTATGTGAACTCCTTAAAAATAATACAGAGAAAATATTATAGTGTCCTTAAGGCTTCAGATGCATTAGTCTTCTTGTCTACGATTTGCTCAAGAGAGTAGAAGATAAATGAGGGAGCAGTAATGTCTGGGAAAAAAGGCAGAATATTTGGCTGCCATTCTCTCTGCAAATATTGGTTCAGTTTGTTTGAGGTCCCTTCGCAAAATAAACATTTTACATATTGAACAGATTATCCTACTTATCCAACCTGGACACTTTACGATAGCATGCGAACATGCATGGCCAACAAAGACGGACCACCCTTAGAAGGAAGTTTGTGTCCTTTGAAATGCACCATTTGTGATTATCAGATGGAGCTCAGTGAACATCGGAATCCATCCTTTATTAAGGATGTCCCATTTACTTTGTCGTACGTGTAGATACCCGATACTTAAATAATTCCTAAGGACCCTAATGTAATAATAATTTAGTGTCATGATTTACCCCAACACTAGAGCAAGTGAGCAAGTTCATGCAAAATCCAGCCTCACGTTGACAGCAGACAAAAGAGCATCATCTGAGTCAGGAAACGGCACATTTCATAGCAGCAGCCCCACATTCAAAGCCAATGGAAAACTGAAGACGTGTTGCAATAAATCACAAGAGGACATGTAAATCTTGCCTTACAGATGTTTGTGGAAAGATTAGAATGGCAAGGCGATAGGTCATAACTTAGGAGCAGACCTTGTAACAAGAGGCAGATTGTAGCAACTCTCACACAGCTCCCACGGGAGCTGGCAGTGTGTGTAAGCTAAGCTGTTACGGTACCCGGTGAGTTTTTAAAGCATTGTTGTTTCTCCAATGATCTCTCAAATGCAGGCTTTATACATCTATGCTGTAAACCTTTAGGTTTGGTCAGGTGTTGGCCAGCTAGACAAGCCAGTCTAGCATGCTGCAAAAAAGGCCTCCGTCACACGCTGGAATGTCTCCATGGGTCATGGATATTTATTGATGGCATCTGTTCCAGGTTAAAGGGCCACAGAAGGTACAAGTACATATGGAAGTCTCTTTTCTCTTTAGAGAGGCCTTTCCCTCAATCAGTGCGGATGTCCAGAGAATATGTCCCTTCTCCAGCCTTTGACTGTACACATGTAAACTGACAGCCATCCGCTGAGATTTATCAGGACAAGATTTGTGTTTTTAGCAGCCAGTTCTCGCTTCTTAGTAGCCGCGCTCACTGCGGGCAGTGTTTTTCTTCCTGCACATTCTTATTAGTTTAGTTTATTACAGCAGCACGTCTGGTGAGGTCATTTATGGCCAACCATGGTGGTAAGACAAACTCATTTATAACGATGAGCCTTCAACACCTTGGATGAGCTCACTTGTACCTTCCTCTCGCTATCCCTTGTTGCCCAGACATCAAGCTCCAGAGCTAATGAAATCATCTGTTTGTCTGTATATTTGTGCCGGGATATGACGGGCTAGGGATCACTGTTGTTGGTGTTGAATTGCTAGCTCGGGGGACATTTCACGTGCTGGTGAATTTCTTCTCCCACAGTTATTAAACACTATTGAGATCATATGATAGAGGCAGCAGGCTGGGGCCACATGCCGCCAGTGCAGTCCTCAAAAAAACAAGACTGGAAAAAAAAATTTTTTTTGAGCTCCTGTACTAAAAATTGATGACATGTGCTTGCATCACATTTTCTTTTTGCTTCATTGTTTTACCTTTGAGCAACAAACTAACAAATGACAGATGTTTTTACTTCAAATTTGTATCACAACAATTTTTCATTTGCATGCAACAGATTTTTTTGTTCATCTCTTATATCTAGAAGTAGAAAAACAATCACATGTGTGTTAGAAGAGGCTGAAAAGATGTTGAAAGACAATTAGCAGCTAAATGCCATGTGTTTGTACTAGCACAGGTTCCCCGCTGGTATTGAACTTATGACCCTGATCCCTGAGGGAGATGTTCGGACAAAGATAGAGGGCAGTAGAGAGATTTAGACATGCTTATGGATCCTGTGTGGTCTCCAGATATGCAATGTGCAGTCCAACACACACATTCAAGCCTTGGCTGAAACTTAGCCTTGATTCATACTGAGTATCCATCTGGTAGAATACCCAGCAGCGTTGTACCCAGCCCTCTGCAGTTCCCATTTCAGAAGAGAAAGCACACTGACAGAAAGAAGCACAAAGGAATAAAGATTAAGATGCCACATTGAAAAGAAAGCGCTTGAACAATAAATGTGTGTATAAATACACTTTCAAAATGAAAAATTACAGTAAAACGGTTGCATTATAAGACTGGATTTTTCTGTTTTTTAGATTATTAGAAATAAATTTGTTCGGCTGAAAATAAAACTCACAGATTGTGTCCCTGTCATATATGTGCAGTAGATAAATATTTGTCATTCATTCAAATTGTTTGTGCTAAAAATATGATAATTGGCTAATTATATTTTTGAAGCTGCCACATTTCCTCTGGAATGAGTTCCCTGTCTCAAAATGCAACACATCATACACGTGTGTTAGAAACAACTTTAATATTTTTTATCAAGAGAGGGATATTACATTGCATTCTGTGCGTGCATTTTGAAGGACACTGAAAATTCTGCTATTGTAAAAGTGGAGATGATGAGTTTTTCCCCAGGAGGACTGCACAGCCAACGCTGCTCTCCTTTGGTCACACAATAACGAGAGTCACATCTGTGGCAACAACTTCTCACAGTGCAGCATGGAGTGCAAGCGACAAAAAGGAAATGTTACTCATCATTTCATAAAGGCAGATCATACCCAGACTCTTAACAGATATTTATGTTTTATGAAAACCAGTCTTGCAATTTCACCAACAGAGTGAGAGCCGGAGCTTCTTTTACCCACTCTGAATGAAGGCAGCTGAAGTGGATTAGGCTAAATGTCCTTGGAAAAAGGGGCTCACCACAAGAGTAAAGGAAAATTTTTACAGCACAACACTGACCGCTCGGTGTGTTCCAACAAATATAAGTACTAAGTCTGTTCATTGCATCCAGCACTACAGAGTGAAAACTTTCTTTATAAGAGTTTGAAGGTGTAAGCAAAGCTGTATAAGTTGTTAAGTGATGTTAATTGAAGATAAACTCAGGACGAGTTGCAATTATACTGTAATTCTGACAATATTGCAGTGTCATAGCAGATTGGTGCCATCTACCTAAAAACACTTTCACTGACTTTATTATGTATAAGCTTGCATGTAATGAGGTATTCTGCAAGTGACTTTCAAAATTGCTCACTTTTTTTTATTTGCAACACGTAGAACTGGTCCAATTATGATTTATCAGGATATGTATCTTAAAAATAATCATTGGATTGACTAGAGATGATGATATCGGGTAAAGAGATGTGCAAAAAAGCCTCCTCAATCAGCTGTGGCAGCCAGCTGTTAGAATCATACACTTCAGCCTGGTTGCAGGGCAGTGGATGATAACAGACAAACGTTGTGCTTCTCCATGGAGACAGTTGACAAAGACAGTATTAATGTCTAGTTGAGTTCAACTTGGGCAGCAACAGTGCTTGGTAGATTGAAAGAATAAAAGAAAATGTTAAGATACAGCCTTTGAAAACATTAACTGCATCTTAGAATGCAAACTTATCTACTTCATGCTTCCTCTCCATTTTCTTCCTTATCATGTCAACAAGTCCTGCGATGGTGACCACACCGGCAGAGAACATTTGTCTGTGGCTCATGACGTCTTTATCAGAGATTTCTGCTGAAGTCTATCGGCCTACCCTCCATGTTGAAAAATCATGCCAAGGGTGCCCAGTGATGCAGTGGGTCCTGCCTGAGATTCAGTGACAAGTTGGGAGTGAGACCCCCTCCGTCGACTTGTAACTTTACTTTTGTTTGCCTTTAGGCATACAAAGCAAACTTGGATACCATTTCCATCTCTCTTTACCACCCATGTGGATGTCTCCAAGATTAGGATCCCTCCACTGCACACGTTCAATGTGCCCTCATGTAGGACAAACCATGCACGATCAGTTGGACCGCAGCCTATTGTGATTTCTCAAGATAGGAGAAAGCACATTTTGGCAGTTTTTCACTGGCCGAGTAAAAGAACGATGCTGACGGTAATTACGATAAAATGCACGTTTGCTCTTGCATGAGTGCCATTTACCTGCTGCCGTTTTTAATTGGTATGTGAAACACAGCATTCAGTTTTGAACCACGGCATAGAATTGTTGATGGACCTTGAAAAGATTAGAAATCGAAGTGTGATAGCTCTAGTTACACGAATCAACTGAAGAGACTGTGATGTAAATGTTTCTCAGCAAGTGTGAAGGAATTTTAGAAAATCATCAGCAATCATCTTTGTCTCATCCATCTCAGCCAGTGGAAAATGAATGTGTGAAGACGTGCTGACATGTACAAGTTCACTCTAATTCTAGTATTGGCTCGTGCTCCGCTGCTTTAGCCACAGAGGATCTTCGCGCCCATCTGGCTCACTGTGCAGGACTGAAGTGGAAGCCAGCTCAGTTGGGTCACTGCAGAACTAAATCCACAACATAGTAATTGCTGAATGGATAATATTGGAGTGAAGCCTTTAACTGGATTCTGGGCCCTGACTCGATTCAGCTGTGCGAGGATTTAAATGAAGTTTCTGAAATTGTCAAAGCGGTACATATTTTGAAACAACTTCGAGACTGGTTAACATACACAATAAAATATTAAAAACAATCTTAACGTTATTCATGATAAAAGAAAGTACGTTTTTCTCAGTCTCTTATGATTTTTCTGACTCTACCTGAGCAGCGCCATGCGTGTAAGGTTGATCTTCTAATCCCTTGGATCTAAAGGTAAACAGGAGGACTCCTGGATATAAAGAAAGACACTCACAATATTTAGTTAAGAGATTTCAGGCTGGAGTAGGGTTACTTACCTGAGAAACGGGAATGGCTTTTGTGTGGCTGGACAGGTCAACAACATATCCATTTTCACTAGTGGATGGGAATGTGTTTGCTTAGGTTTATCTCCGGTCTCCTGGAAGCCAAAGGTGTTTTATCGTGAATGAATAATCTCTGATTGTATCTTGTATCGCCATTTTAGAGCCATCAGCTTGGAAGGAATCGATTTTTTTCTTTCTCCAGTTAATAAAGTCTCTTTTACATTCATTACTTTATTGCAAATCATTTTATCCGCCCACACTTGCAGAAATTAGGTGTTAAGGTGAGAAAACGATTCCTTACTTCTGAGGCACGTCAGCACTTGTCACACCCAGTAAAGCTCTTCTCTCAGCCATGTCTTAACTCTTGCTTCATCTTCTCTTTAATCAGCTATGCCATTCTTATAATCATACACGAGAAACCTAATATTGCTATGATATCTGGTGAGATGAGAAGAAAAGCACTGAGCAATGCTGACATGGAGAGGGAACAGTAATCTATTACCTTCATGTTTCACTTGGCTAGCTAAAAGCGCAGTCTTTGCTTTTTCTTCAGTCCCAGCTAGAAATCCTGATTTTAGAGCAAGTGCTGAAATATCTCCACAACTACTGGGTAAATGGGCATGAAATTTGATACAGATATCCAGGATCCCCAGAGGAGGAATCCTAGTGACCCTGGCGGATGTCTGACTTTTTGTCTCCCCAACAATTATTACAAGGATTTCTGTGAAAGTGGGAAAGGATATACATTAACGTGTAGCTCATTCCGTGTCCTCCCATTCTTCAAGAAACTTGGTGGCCAATATCCAAGGATACACTTTAAAAAAACAGCTAGTAAAAGCTACAAAATGCTCCAAACCTCAGTGCAAGAAACACATAAATAAAAGACTAAATGGCTTGAGTTAAAATTGCCTTTAATCTCAGTCTCACACTCCAGTTTCTAACATATCAGAACGTTTCAAATGTAAGTAAAAACACAGTATCCTCGCAATCTAATCTTTTAATGTTACTTGCTCCGACATCAACGCAAATATGTGCTCGTAAAATTATAGCAGCTTAAGGCAGATTTGCTGCTAAGATGAATTGCTGTGTTGACAGCATCAGCCATGATTACTATAATAAGTCTCAATTCATTACATCCTTTTTCAGTGTAGGCTGAGGCAGAAATTAGCAAACAGTGTCGTGGGTGTTACAAAACACGGTATTATGGTTGACAGCTTGTCGGCGTGATTGTTGACTAATTACAGTGCTCGTCTACCCTGGGGGACGACGAAAGCACAGAGCGGTGTGCTTGTGCTGTTGGTTGCTTTGACAGGATGAGTAATCCCACGGCTATCAGTCAGCTATGACAGCAGACGCCCACTGACTGATGCCTTCACTCTCTTTTTTTTCCTCTCGTATTTTTTTTTCTCTACATGAAAATGTCTCTACTACTAGCTATCAAAGCCAAGAAACCTACAGAACATTATGAAGCTTAACTAGGCTCCAACAGCTATTAAACCTCATTTGCAGTATCAGCATAGTATTTTGCAAATTATACACAGTCTGCCCTGGATCTCGCTCTGGATCTTGCAGGCGATAAGAACTCTCCCTGGAGATTGGGGAAATGGCTCAATTTGGGCCTTTCAGACGCAGGGAGCTGTGCTTGTGCCTCCATTCGCCAGGCTTGTCATCCTACCTTTTATTAGGCGCTTAGCTGTGTAGTATCTCCTCCTAAGATCAGAACTCACCAACAAAGAGTCAGCATTCACATCGCCAGATAGATCCTGGAGCTGGGAGGGGGTCTGGGGTGTTCAGACTTGGAATTGTTGAGTTGGGCAAGAATGCCCAGCCCGTTCTCATACCCAGCCAAGTTTTATTTTGGTGTAGGTCTATTGCAAGAGCAATCTCTGAGTGTGTGGCATTATGGAGGACATCCAAATGGTTAAGATGGAATTCCCTGATTGTTATTGAGACCTGAACCCCACCGTTCCTGAAATGATCTCTATCAGCCAGCACTCCTTGAAGCACATAGCTATTCATTAAAGATGGTTATCGCTGAGTCTGAGGTGAGAGCAGGGTTTTCAGGGGCATTCAACAAGGCGAGATCATTGGGTAGCATCTAAGATTAGCCCAACTCGACGTTTTTCTATGTGCTCCTTCACAATTAAGACTACTTCAAAGAGTCTCGCAGGTATCCATTTAGCTCCTTAGATGTTGCAACATGAAATGAAAGCGCTTATGAGTTTGAACTCATAAAGAATACTCACAAGCACATAAAATTGCTTAGTATCCCATAACAAATAAACATGAAATACCTTGCAGATGCAACAAAAGATCAAGGCAGTCATGCTAGGAATAAGCTGTGCTCAGTTCCCTTTGGACTCAGTGTTGCATAAAGCTGCTATTATCGCTTTGAATGTCATATCTAGACCATATATTTTCCATTACTGAGTAGTGCGCCTGTTTTGCAAATGTGGAAGATTTGTACAAATGGTAACCCAAGCAAAAGCATCTTTTTTATATATATGTAGATATATATATGTTCAGGGGTGACTGATTGCATGCTTATGTTAGGAAGCAGGGCCATCTGCTGATAGACCATCATTAGTGGTCTGTCAAGCATATGTCTCTTTCTAAAACTTTCACTACTGTTTTATGATGCGATGTGTAAAAACATTGTTTTACAGCAGCTTTTGGCTCTTTTTAATAACACTGCAAAACGCCTCTGGTTCAGGCAAAAGCAGTTTGAAGGCAGATTCAGCAGCAGAGGGCTCCCTTTTCCCCACGAGCCTCCCAACTTGAAGCTGCAAAAGGGAAATCTGACAAATCCTCAAACTTTCATTTACCAGGTCTGTTTGCTTGGGTTTTATATAGAGTATATACATATTATCCAGAGAAATGTTGTGTTTTTTGACTTTATTTTTTTCAACCTGAACACTGTACAAATGAGTTACTACTGTGACACAACCTGTTTTTGAAGTCTATTTTTTCCTGTATTTACTCTACGTATTCCCCTGATATTCCTCCTGCAAAGTAAAGCAGCAATTTGCGCTTTAACTCTGCATTTCAGAACTATTACTCAAAGCAAGTTATCTGTTTTGATTGAGCGGGATGTTTGCCAGACAGGAGTTCCCCTGCCATTAATCTTGCTGTGTGTCTGAGTGACAGACTGGATTATCAACTAAAACTTTCAGCCACTTGAGACTGCTACCAATGTTTTGCTTTCAAGAAGAAGAAAGAGTGGGAAGCCATTCTTCTGTTGGAAAAGAACAGAGGCTGGTGTAACTTAAGCAATGTGGAAACCCTCAGGAGTCTGTAGCATTATCTGGACAAACTAATATTTACTCCATGGCAGTGCAAACACACTCATTTACTCTGGCTTTATTCAACACTTTGGCATTGTTGATGGATTAACTCTAATGATGAAATCCAACCCATCTTCTCAGTTTGATCAAAAGGCTTCACTTTGAGAGCGCTTCGCATCGATCGCTTGCAAGTGAAACTACTACGAGAAACGCACAGGGATCAAGATTCCAAGCAAAAACTTACTGGTTACTGGGTAGCTAATATCAAGGAACTGTGATGACATATTTGCTTACAAATTACTGATCAGCTGCTATGCCATCAATGTGCACATTATTAAGGAGCCAGTCTCCCACAAAGATGGAAGTCAAATCAACAACAGTCTGTTTCTTTTTTTCTGCTGTGTTCAGAAGGACTGGAGATTTGCAGCAGTCTGTACATGAAAAAAGGCAAATAATGACTTGGTTTGAAGTCTGACCACAGTGCGGTGAATCTCTGTTTGAGTCAGGTCTGCTTCAAATAAAAACTGATTTGCTTCTCCCCCTAAATTTAGTCTCCAAAATTACACAGTCTTCAGAGCATGGTCGGAATGCACGAAACTTAAAGGTCCTCTTTTCTCACCAGAGCGTAATGAGAAACTGCTTGCAGAGGACGCTGGTCATAAAGGCAAACACCTGCAATGATGACACTGAAGGAATCAATCTTCCTTTATCCCACCCCATCAACAACAAACAGAGAAACTAGATTCCCCTGACCTGTTAGCCTTATGCGATGAAAGCAAAGATGACGGCTTTGCTGTTAGAGCCAGACGGACGGATGGATGTGGGAAGAAGCTTAGACATGAATATCTTATCATAAACACTGGTGATAAATGCATAGTATCACATGCAAAATTCAAGGATGATACAAAGACCTTGACTCAGACGACTGCTTACAGTTTTAGAAAATTTCCTCTAGTCAAATTATTTCAGCTGGATAAAAGTCCATCCATCCATCCATCCATTCGCTTCCGCTTATCCTTTTCAGGGTCGCGGGAGCCTATCCCAGCTGTCATAGGGCGAGAGGCAGGGTACACCCTGGACAGGTCGCCAGTCTGTCGCAGGGCCAACACACAGGGACAGACAACCATTCGCACTCACATTCACACCTAGTGACAATTTGGATTATCCAATTAGCCTATCCCCACAAGCTGCATGTCTTTGGACGGTGGGAGGAAGCCGGAGTACCCGGAGGGAACCCACGCAAACACGGGGAGAACATGCAAACTCCACACAGAAAGACCCCGGCCTGATGGTGGAATTGAACTCAGGACCTTCTTGCTGTGCGGCAACAGTGCTAACCACCATGCCACCGTGCTGCCCTGGATAGAAGTACTTTTATGATTTTATGGATAAAAGTCATAAAATCACAAAAGTACTTCTAGTACTAATAGTCTTGGCTGCTGTTTTATTTATTTATTTTTATTTTCAAAGTCGCCTTTATTTGGCATTCCACTGCTTTCTACTGCAGCTCAGTGATGAGCGCAGTGACCTCATTTTAGTAAGGTCTTGAGCTGGAACCCATGGCAGGACAAAGGACCAGACCCAGAGCTTGTCTTTGGGAATTTTAAGGGTATACTCCCTGGGTGATCCCTAGTTCTGTTTGTTTGACTTCTGTGATCACTGTGTGCCATGCCGGTCTCAGCTAAGCATATTGTGTCCTGGCCTGGTCAAAGAGGTGCCCAGGCTCAGACGAGCTGGACTCAGGCACTGCATACGTGTCGTGTCATTGCTCTGCAAGTGCAAGCTGAGGTCCCCCGGGAGGGGGGACAATAGGGTTTGAGTGTTTAAGTACACTTTAAAGGTTTCCCCATGATTGACCTTGAAAGACGACCTGTCGCTCAGAGGTGTCTCTGCAGTATATCGACTCACTTTTATACTTTGACCTACTTTTACTTAAAATTGGTTAAATTCAATGAACAAATATTCCTGTCTTCATACCTTGCTTGCAAAGATTTGTGAGTAATTCTGGGAATCCTCTTTTTATGATATTGTGAACAATAGATAACGACTCAGCTAATTAAACTCAGCCTCTCCGGTATGTGCTGTTTTTATCCAATCATGTTACCAGTATGTTGCCAAGCTGGCTCTGAGATCTTCAACCATGTTATTTCTTCTATTTCTTCTTACACAAGGTAAAAAAAAGAAGAAAAAAGTTGGACTTTTCTCAAATAATGTGCGTGGGAGTGCGCACGTGTTTGTGTGCCTGTCTGTGCATGCATGCGTGCGTGTGTGTGTGTGTGACATCTGAATGACGCTTTCTGAGAAGCATCGCGGGAATTGTAAGTCAACACGCGGTTTTAATCTTTGTTTTACATGTATTGCATTATATGTACGTAAAAAAATAGTAATAAAAATAATAAAGTAATAAAAAATTTGAAAATTAAATTTCATAAAACTTCAGTGTCAAGTAGCTTGGATGTGAAGAATAATTATGATAAAACTAGTGTAACTTATATAAAATGCGGTTTGGTGCTTTCTGTGCAAGAAAACCTCAACATGCTATTTTTTCGAAAATGATTTTTAATCTGTTTCACTCAAATTGAAATGATAACGTCTGTGGGACTAATTCAACCTGCTGCACAGTGAGAGTAGCCGAGCAGCATAGGGCTCCTTCACCTTACTTTTCTCTGTGTTTTCACTGGGTCAGCCAGCCAGTCTAGCAGAAACAAACTTTTCTTTGGGGGAAATCTAAGCCTTCCTCCAAGAATTCCCCTATTTGCATTTGCAGGTGGACTGAAGATGGCATGATGCCGTATCCATACGGTGTCCTGTTTTTAATGGACAAAGACTCAGCATTCTTTGGCACGTAGTGACCCCTGAGTATAACCTCGTCAAATTCACATGTGTGTTTATTTGTTTTTTTTTCCACGTGACAGACAGACAGCCTTGGATTTCAATTATAGAATAGAAGAGAACTTGTTAACTCAGTAACAGATAGCCTTAGCATGCACAGGGACACCTTCATCATTCTTGAGTGGTTGAGAGCAGGAAGAGCTGAAGCATTTCCTCTAACACGCTGACACTCACCTTTTGTGTCGGTTAGCTGCATACAGCTGTTTTCATCGCTTTTTCCCATGAAGAAGCTGATAACGGAAGTACTTTTATGCATTATGAGATGTAAATGTGGGATAAACAAAACCACACTGACAAGTGGCGCAACCTAAAATACAATATTTAATATATCTAACATCTGTAAATTAACACTATGTGATGTGTAAAAACTCTAATTTCTGATTCTATAGAATCATATTGCAAAAACAATTACTGTTTCTACTTTGACCACCTCTTATTACATTAACAGGGATCCATTATATTCAATTTCCAAAGTAGCAGTCAATGTTAAATTTTGCTTGTATGTTTATTGCTTGGATAAGATTCAGTCAACACAGTTTCACCATAAACAAGTACTATAGCTGCATTCACCCCCGTTTGCCAAAACATACAAGGTTTCCTTAATAAGCTACTAAAACGCTTCTCAACCAGGGAATAAAAAGCGATTGTATTTCTCATTATGGTTTCACACCATGACAGAGAGAGTTTGGGAGCTGAAAGACAGAGGGTTCACCAGACAATTGAATGCAGTTTAAGCATTTCTACAGAGGCCCACCTTGTTATTGTGGCTTGGAAGTGCGACTTGTGGTTGTCTCAGTCTACAATAGAGAGCGATGAATGAGAGGACAGCCCGTAGCCACCCACATAGGTTTGTAGCATGTGCTCTGTGGAGTCTACTGTGTGTGTGTGTTTTTAATATATTCTTCTGTAGAAAAATTATATGTACACAGTTTGACATTAAACTTGCACTGCTTTCTGCCTTAATTGCATTTTGCAATTGTATATTCTCTCTAGTATGAGAATATAAATGCTACCTATACTCCTCTGTTTTGGTTATTAAGTATCCTTCAGTATCACTTCACCACATTTCATTGCCAAAACAGAGATATTTTCTAAATGTCTATTTTCTTTCAGTGCACACCATGTCATGTGGGTTATTTCCATATTAGTTTTGTGTCTTTTGGTCTGGCTCGTGGAGCTACTCGCTCTTACTGGTGGAGTGGCTACATCAGACCCCTCTTTCAGTTTAAACCCATGTTTTCGCCATGCCAAATTAACAGCCACCCTTTGGGTCATTGCTGCATGTGAGTGCTGAGATGGGAAAGGCATATCTGAATGAGAAGCACCAATAACAGCAACACGCATGGTTCTCCACAACTGGTTGCACTCCGTGTTCTTCAAAGGGCCCTCTGTCTTTCGCTCTCTCACTTATTGTGCGCCGGTTCAGAGCGGCAGTTGACTGCGTGACACAGAGTTTCCTGAGCCTCGCTGCTCGCAAACACACAAACCGAAATACTGGTTGTTTAAACCTGACGATACTGTCAATATGGGAAAGGTCAGACAGTTATGTATATGTTTTAGTCCTTCCCGGATGTTTCTAAAGTCAATAGGTCAGTGTAAATTTGCATTGATATAGACATGTGCCTGTCTTGGTTATTGGCCAACAAGTTCTGATAGGGGTTGGCAGTTCTTACTGGCGCCTTCGCTGCAAACGCTTCTGGAAGTGGCAGTTGCTAGGCAAGGTCAAAAGTTTGATTAATGACATTCGTTGCTGTTTACCTTTCACCTTTGGTTGCATTATCTCGTGAACTCACGATGTGATGACAGCATTCGTTCCTGGTCCTACGGCACATGTGCAGCATTCAGCAGAACAGGTTCTGCATGATTCAGAGCTGCGCTTACAACTTCCTATTATCTCATGAATAATGGGGTGATCAGCATGTGCTGTAGGACAGACATACAGGAAGAAAAGGCAGGTGGGTGACAAAAAAAACAATCCCAGAGTGATATCAAAGAACAAATTTCATAAAGTACGAGTGTCTTCTTTCACTAATAGTAAAAATATTTTATTAGCTTATTTACACCTAATCTGATAGACTAATTACACAGTCCGTTATCTTTTATTGCCTTTAAATAAAATAGTTGGTGTGCTTTTACGTCTACGTGAAGTCAAATGTCTGCAAACAAGCTATGATTTGACTTTTTGACCTCTAAAGTGAAGAAGTGAACTGTAACCAGAATCCTGATCTTCATGGGGAACATGTACATGTGTAAAAATAAAAGAACTTTAAAAAAGGAACTTTACGTACCTAGACTACACTGATGCCCTAATGTGATTGGAGAGGTTTTTATTCTGAGGGATAAGCCTGGTGCTTTCTGTCTTTTTCCTTGTGTTATCATCTGGTGTCTCGATAATCATATGTAAACATAAAATACTTACATCATCTAAATAATGCCGATTCGATGACATAAATAATATCGTTTTATGACTGTGACAAATGAAAATCTGATATCTTAAAACCCTAGTGACAAAAAATGAAAATGGCCTTTTGATTCTAATGCTACATGTAAAAAAAGTCCATGTCGGACTGGTTTGCACATTTCTTTAACTAGGAACGTGCCCTCTGTAGTTTATTTTGATTCCTCATATACTACTGACATAACCACCAGGGCAAAAAGCATGTATTCATTTGCAGCTGAAAATAGTCCCCAGTCCTTTGTGGAATAGCATTTGCTTAAACACACAGCACAAGACAGTCTGAATTCATCTGAGAGTTCTGTATTCGGCTGTAATGAATGAACTTGGGGACGAGAGCCATGGAGAGGGTCAGAAAGTCACACACTGATAGATTTAAGCTTTTTCTTCTTCTTCTTTTTAAAAATGATTGATGGTAGCAAAGCTCTTATTATTTAAAAAGACAGGAAAAAGCCATATTCTGTAAGAATTCCTTTGAATCACATACAAAGACAGTAATAACGCTGCTTTTGAATCTTCTCTCCAAACACAATAACGCCCATTCACCCGTTTTAAGGATCCATCTGAGTTTCATGCAGGACTTTCCTCCTCAAACCAGCAGACAGTACCGTGGTTTACCACTTGCATTTTTCGGGAGAAGAGTCATCATCTTATTATCACCTAATAAGAATTTGAGCCAAAAATTAAGTATTTTATTTGGTGGTAGCATTTTGCATGTGTGTGGCGTGGTATATGTTTCAGCACACTTTAAATAAGTCACAGATGGGCGTTCTGGTAGAACATTAATTCTATAGTTTCCACAAATTAGAGAGGATTCTCTTCTTCTCATGACTGTCTTTCTCTTTGCCAAGATCTAGAGTAAAATAGACATGCGAAACTGCTGACAAATTTCCTTGAAGGTCTGTGTTATGACTTTCCACTAAAGGAGTGGATTTTGCTATAGGCATTGATATTTACAGACAATATGCACAAATTATGACAAATTACAAGCATTCTTCTAGTTTAAAAAAATAGGTCGGCTTTCATGGCATTGTTTTCAAAGAGTGCATTTTAATTGTGTTTGCAAACATAATTTCATGGTCTTTTAGTCATCTGTGTATAATAATCAAATCTGGCCTCTGCAATTTGATGTGATCCTGTGGTTATTCTCTTTATTGCTGTATTGCTGTATCCTCAAAGGCAGCAAAAAACAGCAGCGGAGTCTCCTGAGAGAAAAAGTGAAATGATACGTTTTCATTTAGAAAGCCAAATGTCATCATCATGTCTCTGTCCCTTTTACTTTTAGAGCGTCTGGTTGATGTGGTGAGCTGGCAGAGCAAGTAAGAACATGGGAGGGAGACATTTATCATCCCCTAGACTACAGAGCTGTAACTCTGCCTGCTTGGAAATCCTGTGGACAGTCAGTGGGGGGAAAAAGCCAGTAGTGACTGCATTACAAGAATGATACAAGAATTTTCACAGACCCATTGCTTTGATCTTTACATTCTTGGTGAAAAATGGTTTAATTCTAAATTAATCTAATAATAATATTTAGAATATTGATAACTTTTGAATGTGTTATGAAGGATGTGCATCTTTTTGCATGTATAACTTGCACTGTCTGATCTAATTTAGTCTAATTCTTTCAAGAAAATATTAACATCACGCTGGCGACCATGACAGTTTTAATTCATGAGCGTTTCTCACACGCCTGTCAAAAAATAATGTTCTGCTCGTCAAGGATGAGGATACGCACATGTTCCAGCATTGTACATGCTTGCATGCACCATGTTTCCACGGCAAGGCAATTCATTTGAAATTTCAGACATGACTAGAAGTGCTGACACTGACCTCCTTTCTAAAACTGAAACTTTGCCAACTTGCCACTCTCTTTCTAAAAGGTTTCTCGTGTATCTTTCTTTGCTTTTTCCAAGACCTGCCATGTCGCCTGTCCTGAGATGCTCTCTTGTTGGCTTTGACTTGTGCAAAGGCAGCGGATGAGTGAGTGAGTGACTCCTGGCGAGCCTAGGGTAGTTTTCCCCCTTAAAGCGAAAAGAGGACACAATGTAAAATGCCTCAAACCAAGCAAAGTGTCAAATTCATAAACTGAACTTTGGTCTGTGAAGAACTCTCACTCTCTCTTGTACACATGGCAGACACTGATGGATTGTTACAGTTGAAGACAGGAGCGCCTGTTCTAGCTTTTTAAGGAACCTCTGTCACCGTTTCATTTCTGCTTGGATTATTAATAGTACTTAATATCATATCCATTAGGCTCAAGGAGGCCAAGTTCCTATCCATCTCTCCAAGTATCTGTTTGAGTTTTTGGTATTTGAGAATCCTTTCAAGTCTAAGTTTTAGAGGTAAGACCCTTAAGACCAACAAGCTCGGTGCCCAGAAGTATTAAAGCCTGGGCATCTGCATACTTTTGTGGTATTACTTGCGTTTAAAGTGTATTGCATTACGTGGCAAATGCATTTATCAATTTAAAGCGAGGAATCCAAACCGATAAATGCTCATGTGTATCATTTTACATTACAGTTCAAGTAAAACTAATGCAAGTAGGAATTTCTGTATGCAGCTACTGGATTCATCTGACCCGAGGCAATTACAGTCATCTGCAGAGAGATCAGATTGTAGATCTTTAAAAAATACAAATTCTTTTTGACTGTTGTTTCTTTTCAATAAAAAACAACATCTGAAACTAGCCCACCTGCTGCTCTTTGAGCACAGAGGGTCTGCTGAAGACGCAGTGGGGGGTATCACTTGCTGCCCTGATTGATGACCATAGGTCCCGTAGGAAGTAACCCCACCACCATGAAGGAGTATTTTGCGAACCCCAAGTGGTATCCGGGAAAACATGAACGACTCCAGTCAGGGAGCGTGTGTACTCAAAGGCCATCTTAATGTTTGGATATACTGAGTCACTTGGGATTTTGCTGCAAAAGGGGAAAAGAATTAACAGCTGCAAAATAGAGCTTATGACACCCAGATTCCAGCATGTATACCAAAACCAGCCAGTAAAAGACATTAAAGTGCTTTGTATTAAGAAATCCTGGCCTTTTACAGTCGATCATTGCCAGACATTTAATATTTAACTGCTTTTGTAACGGCCGGCAGACAGTGGCAGGGACAACTGCTGTGTCTACGCTTGATTTTGAGATTGTTGTGATTCAGAAACCGTTTTGAAAGCCCACAACATGATCAAGCTGCATACGCTGTACCCAGCAAAATTCAGCAACACCACTATGGCAATCGAGCTGCATTCCAGTTATGCATGTATGCCCTCGAACTTTACAACAACAACATCAGAATAAAAGAATCATAACTCGATATGAATAACAAAAAGCTAAACTTACTGAAATTCATGATAAGTATTGAACTGATCCTCCCTCCAGTCAACACACTTTGAGTTAATGTGTCTGATTTTGCTCAGTTTTATCACTTTAGAATAAACGGATACAATCAATAATCCCAAAAGGTGACTGTCACCTCAGCTCAGTCAAAACACTGTCAAGTCATTCCTGACCGACCTGAAAAGTTAACAGCTTGGAGCACTGGGAACTATAAAGCCACAGCTATTAATTTTTAAGGCATGCTGACGTCAAAAAGGGGGAAGAAACACATTTAGACTATATGACAACTCTTTCTAGCTGGATGTGCTGTTAAAACCACAGAAATGCTCATTGTTACTCAGCCAAACTAAACTGGGTCTGTCACCGAAACAACAGCAGTGCTCACATTCCCCCTGACCACACGTCCTGCATCAGTTCCACTGGAAGTGATGCAGGTTTTACACGGGAACAACAAAGAAAATTCAAATTGTATTCGTCGTTTTTGTTGTTTTGTTTTTTTAACGAAATGTATTTATTTGCTGATTTATTTTATATTGCAAGTATGTATAAATTTAACATTTAAAATAATTTTAATTTTTAAAATATTGGTTGCCCAGAAAATAATCGGGGGGGATTTTTTTAACATTTGTAATTAAATGAAAGTAAAAACAAACAAGTAAGCAAATAAATAAAAACAGTGTTATGCGAGTGTGAATGGTTGTCTGTCCCTATGTGTTAGCCCTGCGACAGACTGGCGACCTGTCCAGGGTGTACCCCGCCTTTCGCCCTATGACAGCTGGGATAGGCTCCAGCGCCCCCCGCGACCCTGAAAAGGATAAGCGGAAGCGAATGGATGGATGGACAGTGTTAATCCACTTTTACTGGTGAAATATGCAAAAGTGCGAAAATATTAACGAAAATATTTATTTCTGACCCAAAGTACAGTTAGACGTTTTGCATTGAGACAAACTAGTGGATTCATACACAACGATAAGTACCATGATAACATGTAAGACCCTGCCTCACATACCAGTGGGCTGGATTTGTTAAAACGCACCATAAATAGGGTCGATTGACCCCCACACATAGAGGCCAAACATATAAGTGAAATCATACATGACAAACGTGGTCACAAAAACCTTCAGTGGCGCACAGTGACGTCTATTAAGCTGTGAGAAGTCTTTTCGTTACGGCTGGTACAGTACAGCCAAACAGGTCACAGGAATAAACAGTTTACACAGAGAGAGCGGGCAGAGCCTATAGGCCTGTATGGGAAAATTCTCGTAATTTCTATGCGGGACAACAGATCCCACAGGCGGCATGTGGGTGGATTGGACTGTCAGCTGCTCTCCTGCACACACCGTTCATTAACGTGTATGATCAGCCCTCAGATTTTTATCACGGTATCAATTACAGGCCCGATAGCATCAGCCGAGGCGCCCAGCCAGTGGGGAGCTCTTTGGAAGTGTAGGCAGGTTATGCCTGTGTAAACACAGTAATTACCTTTCCCGGTAAGTAGTAGTACTAATCATTCTACCAATATAAAGAGTATAAATCCAATCAAAACATTTTCTCATAAAAGGCAGGCTCAAACTTAATCTCTTTGTCATCGATTCAAACAGGTTACAGGTCATTAAAAGCCTCAAAAAAGGCCAAACGACGCTTTCACAGCTCTTTATTTCACCACCGCCTGGAAAACGGACAACAGTAATATCTGGCAATATCTTAAAGGCCTGTGCCATCACCAATATAGCCAAAGTTAGATTTCAGGGTCCTAATGGTAGGTTAAATTTCTGGTAATCAAAAGCATAATGATTAAGAAAAACTGGCACGAACTGGGGTGAGCCGACCATGGCACTGTCACGGGCTGAAATTAAAAGAAAACTTTACTTCAGCTTTTTCATCTGATTTCCAAATCATAAACTCATCACCTAGTCCCATAAATTAGGACTGAACCAGCTGGTGTCCTCTCATTGATCAAAAGTGAAATGATATCAGCAGCAACAACATGTGGCATTTAAGAAAAAGGCTTTATTTTTGAATATTTACAATGAAATTATAAAAATATATAATTAAAGCTTTGGCAAATATTTTACATTTAGACAATTTATATAATTTGTTCACATCGTTGAGTCACTGTAGAGTCATGGCCACAAATTAAAGATAAGATAATGATAAAAATGGCGGATTACAGACCAGCTCTGGTTTTAGGAAGAAAACATCCAAGGCGGAGGAGACTTACACAATGTTTTTTGATTTTTTTTTAAATCCTGCAATCTCAATTGGAGAATATACTGTCCAGCAACATGAAGGGTTTCAAATGAAAAACAAAGAAAACTATCAGCCAGTGCGGGGAAACACCGATACATCCATGCAAGCTTACATTCATATGGCCGCAGAGACCGGCACTCATAATGCACGTGATCTGGCCCGTGTTTAGATGCAAACAAGCCGTTAGTGTTCAGACTTACTGTCGCAGTTGTTGAAATGAGTTCATTTAAATGGTTGTGGTGACTAAGGTGTTATAATCCCCGGTTATGATGATGAGGTAGGGAGACTGAGTCCGTGCACACTGTTCAAGTCTTCATGTTGCTGCTGCTGCTGCGGCTTGCTCAGGGGACTGGGCGGTTTCCTGTCTCCTGCAAAAAACAGAAGAAATATACAGTGTGCAAATTCCCATCAGGTGATTATTTGCTTCTGTAGAATGGGTCTAAAGAGAACTGTTTTACTTAAGTTTAAAATCCACTTGCTTTCCTCAAACTAGGAACATTTTCAGACGTATTTCCTTAAAAAGTAAGTTGGCTGGCATGAAGTTGTCCAAGTCTGAAAGGTCAATATTTGATCATTGTCATACAGTTAGACTTTCTCTGGGATTGGGTGTTTACATCCGTTACGGTCATTGCTTATTGCAAAGTGTGGGTGCGTGACAAGAGAAAGGCAGGGAGAGAACCGCATGGCCTTGTGCGGCCACCAGCTGAATACATTTCAAAAAGTAAAAAATAAAACAAAAACACAACAACAACATTTAATAAAAAAATTACAAGTAATAATAATAATGATAATAATAATATGCCTGCCTGTCCTGTACCTTCTCGGGCCTGGTGTTTAAAGGTCATCGGGGAGTGGATTTCTCCTGCGTGCATGCTCATCCCGCTGCTTGGGTGGGACAGAGCCGGGCTCTGCGTCTGCCAGTGGTGGTGGCCCGGGGCCACGTATCCGCCTGCTGGCCCACTGTACACCCCGTACTGATTGGTTGGGGAGTAAGCACACGCCGGTACATAACTAGACAATGTCGAGGAAGGCTGTGGACAGGCAGATAAGACATGCGGAAAATAAGCACAAACACACAAAATTGACAGAACTTCTAATTGCAGGCTGTGTGACAGCGGCATGTGGCCTTCGGCAGTGGTTCTGAGAAACGGTGCTTGGTGTTTGAGTGGTTTCGAATACATGTGTTTCACTATAATTTAATTTACCATGAATACGCTAAACTAGAATATATACGCGCTACTAGATTTCCTCCATCGACCATCCACTTCAAAACTCAAAAGACTCGTTTACCCAATAAAATCCCGCCTGAACGCAAAAAGAACTCTGTGGATGAGCCCTTTTTACAGTTTTGCCACAGGCCTTTGTAGCACGAGCATCTGGCATTAAGCACTTTGGACTGTTTCTTTTACAGAAAATAAATTAAAGCAATGCAAGGTGTGCATACGTGTGCAGTTTGAGTGTAGAAAGGTCACGGGCCGTGCAGTGTACCCACAGATTTTTACCTGAGCATATTTTATGTCGGCGTCAATGGCTGACTTGTCAATCCCGTTGACTGTGTGCGCGGCTGGGAAAGCTGCTCTGTTGACACTACCCCACTCCTCCATTTTTGGTGGGTATCCCTCTGTCCCAGCAATTGCTGATTTAGAGACAGTAACTTTACGTTAAAAGTGTGTAAAAATTAAAAATTCTCAGGTTTCAGAAAATCAAAAGAAAAAACAAAGGAAAGGTAAAGAAAGGAAAATGACAGGGCAGTTTTATTTAACGTCATAATTATAAAAGTAGAAGACAGGTAAACAATTTCCTCACTAACTTTTCTTGAGTATCAAACAGATTTAATTTTCAATACTGAAAAATAGTTTTCAAGACAGGATAAATATAATATTTAATACTATAATAATTATAATTACTCCAGCGCGCAGCTTAATAATGAGTAATAAATAAATAAATACAACTGTCTTAAAAAATAAACAGAAAAAAGCTGTTCGGTTAGAAGGCAACAGCAGCTCATTATAAACATTTCTCTCCGTTTTAATGATTTTTTTTTAGGTTTTATTACATAATAAAGTCCTACATGTTATTTTTTATGCGTATGAAAGACAGAGAAAATATAATTGCATAAGGTTTTGAGGAATTTGATCGAGAAAGTATATCTTTAAATAAATATTATATATATATATATATATATATATATATATTTTAGTTCTACATATGTTTTGAATAAATTCAGTTGGAACACAACCGTAGCTGTGAGACCCAACAGTAGATGAGTAAATGAGTAAAATGAGTAAAACACCAGCAAGGCAGAGGGAAAAAAATATAAGGAGTGCTTGAATTATTAGGTTGGATGTAGCAGGTGGGCAAGGTGTTTGTAAATGTATCATCCCATGAAAAGGCCCATTGAGCGTGGCCTTACTACGTTCTGGCTGAATGGTGAAATGGAGGCCTGTGCACATTTTAATGGGCACATTGTCCCGTCTGTTGCCATAGCTGCTTGTACGCAGAGGTATGGAAACTAGTCGTGTGGAATTGCACAATAACCAGCTGTTCAAGTTTATTAAGCTCTTATTTGTGAGAGATAAAGTGTCGTGCATTTTGAAGCCTGTGATTTTAAGGATTATAAAGTGTCGTTTTCCTCACCTGTAGGATCCATGAAGGCTCGTATTCCGAGGATGTTACTGACGGTGTGCGCAGAAGGCCAGGCCCTGGAAATGCTCACATGTCCAGCCGTCACTGGTACTCCAGGAGGGCTGCCCATTTTAGTGCTAGTGGGTGACATAGTGTTGGGGTAGGAATAAGGGTATATGTGGTTGTAGGGGAGGCCTGCCTGCGCGGAGGCTTGCTTGGTGCTTTCATACTGGTTAGGCTGGGAGAGATTTCCAATCTTGTTGCGTAAAATCCTGCTGATCGAGCTAACCGACGGGACATTGTACTTGTCACAAACACCATCAGCCAAAAGCCTGTCCCGGATCTCCCAAGCAAAGATCCCGGGGTCATTTTGTTTGTAGTCCCTGATGTTTTTCACCACGTTCGGCGTCGTGACTCGGGGTTTGCTTCCACCGATGGCACCGGGTAGTATGGAGCCAGTCTCGTTGTACCTCGCTAAAATCTTGCTCACGCAGCCGTGGGAGACTCGGAGTTGCCTGCTTATATCACAGGGTCTAATCCCGAGCTGAGCCAGCTCTACAATTCTTAACCGTATGGCGTTAGGTAGAGGTCGGCCGTTGACGAACACACCGCCCAGTTGGTTCACCTCTCCATAGGTTTGCTCTGCAGGAAAAGAGAAAGATACGAGTTACGTGTTGTTACTCTTTGAGTTGAGTCCACTAATGTGATCAAAGAAAATATTACAGCGTGTTTTTTCATTGCATTTATTCTGACACATATTCAATTAAGCGGGAAAAAAAAATAGTGAGAGGCAAAAGCATTTTAAAATGCTCAGCTGAGACCGTTTGATGCAGTTCAGTTGCAATCCACGCCATAAACCGAGTTCATAAAGCTGATAGCTGGTTAACCTTTACTTTGCAACTATACAAAGTATATAAAGTGTTTGGCTGGGATTAGCCTCCAACACAACAAAAACATAAAAAAATGGCGAGCTCGAAGAATACAAACAAGAGCGCTTCAAAGAAACGCGTCTCACTGGATAATTGGTTCTGTGGTTAAGTTTACGATTTAAAGCTTTAAACAGGCTGTCATTCCTGCTCAGCAGTGCTGGAAAAAATCCCCCAAAGAATAAACTTGTTCTCCAAAAGGTTTTTTTTTTTTATTTGCACATTATCTGAACTTGGAGAAGGGGAAAAGTTCCTTAATTCTCTTTTTACGCAGGCGTGCTGAGTTTGGATACGCTTCCATAAGCTACATGTCACTGAAGCATGCAGACGGTAAAGGCTTACCCATTTGCCTATATGTTTTAAGATGCTTGGAAATATAGGTGTCCTTTCAAATGGCTGAATGCGCCGAGCGAGATCAGAGAAGAAAAGGGAACGGGAGGAATGAGCCCCAGAAGAGAAAACGTAGACCTTTTTAAAATCCTCCGAAAGCAGCGTGCCCGCTTCTTTTTGGAAGCAAGTGCCTGCAAGGTACAATAGCGCCAAAGTGATCTTCATCCGATATATGCAATTTAGAGTTATCCCGGGAAGTCCGGAGCCTGCTGGAATTAATTTGGAGCGTCCTTCAACCCTCGCTGTTATACGCCGAGTCTCTGCTTTGGTTTCATTGGTCGTCCTGTGCTGGAAATGCTCTCAGCCAATACAAACCCCATCCGGTTTAAAGCTGCGCAGCCTCCTGACAGTTTTGCATAGAGGGAAGTGGAGACAGGGAAGCGTTTCATCCACCGTTTCTGGTAAGGACTTGTAATATGGGAGATGTAATAAGCGGGATGACAGTAGAGGTGTAACCTTGCTGAACTCGTTCCAAGTAATTTCAGGTCTAAAATAAAATGGAGCCATTTTTAAGACATGTATTAATATCGATAACGCACGTAGTTCAGTTTGACGGTCATTTTTAATAAATGAATCTCACTCTCGTGAACGTTACAGTGTAATTGTATTCATTTAACTGAAATTGCATCAAATTTGAATGTATGAAACCAGTGACGCGTGTTTATAACAGGGAATGTGTTTGTTTTGTTTTTCTAAATTACCCCCAAAATCTCAAAATATTCTTTTAGAAGATCAGATCTGACACGTTTACAGTTTGTAGAGACTTTTTCTAACTTTTGAGATAAAACAGTTTTGCTTACTTACGCCAACAAATCTTTTTCCTCTTTTTTAATATTGTATATAATAAATAGGCTGACTGAGCAACTCTGGAGTATTTAAAGGTATTATCCCGCAGAAGCGACTCTCTTAGCCACCAGAGCGGGAGGAAACTTGCACACTTCCAGCCTGAGTCTTTTTATAAGCCAGTGTTAAGGCATCAAACATGGGAAGGGCCTCATGTAATCGATACCTCTGTAGATCGCGGAGCTCCCAGACTATGGCTTATCGACTGGATTCCACAGACATACATTATCACAGCATGTTTTCGGAGTTTCCTGTGCAAGTTTAGAAGGTATCGTTTATAAGCTCGCAAAATGTTACTTGTAAAACTTAACAGTCGACCCAATGGTAACAAGGTGTAGTGTCCCCCCCCCCCCCCCCCCCCCCCCCCACACACACACACACAGACACACACACACCAATCCTCACACACAAGGACGCACGCACGCACATAACCGGCCCAACCCCTCTCCTCTCTGTCTCCTGACTACGTCTCCATCCAAAGCTGAAAGCAGGACACATGGAAAGCATCACGTTAGGTCAGAGGAATAGAGTCAGGGGGGCTGGAGAAGATCGCCTGAAAGCTTCATACCTGCCACGGACACGTTTGGTTTTACTGTGGACTTTGTCTGGAGACCAAGCGACCAGATATCACAAGTCCACATGCTGCATTTCTGCATTTGCAGGTTGCAGAGCGGTGATACTGGACAAACATGAGGAAGCATCAGTTGTGTTCGTTGTTGAGTATAAATTCTATTTAAACATTATTATTATTATTATTATTATTATTATTATTATTATTATTATTATTATTATTATTATCCCTTCTCCGCCAGTGCCCGGCTGGCATTTCTCCCCTCATCTGGACATTGTAGGAACTGCACCGGTTCCCTCAGCACCGCCTCAGCCTCCGTATTTGAATTGGTTTCTGAATGTTGCATGGAAACAAAATATCCAAATAAGCGGCATCGATTAAAACCTTTGCATTTTAGAAAAATGCTACACTGATGAGTCAGCTTTATTATTGGATACATTTACGCAGACGTTATAACACTTTTTGCGGTTTTTTCTCCTCGGCTGACGTTGGACAGCGCTTCAGGTTTTAGTTTCCTGAACTTGAAATTGTCATAATTGCATCACGTGCATCAGTAATTATTTGGAAATACTGATAAATGATACCTTCATTTTGAAAAGTAAAAAAAACAAAACAACTTTGAATACCGGAATATGAATATATGCTGTATCACATGCACATCTTCCACTGGACTGCATTTTTATTACCTAGCGTTTGTCTCTGTGAAATATATTTATTTTCCAGTCTTGGAAATCTGAATTTCTTGGCTTCCGAGCTTCTCGTTTCTCAAATTCAGATGTTTAAAATGATACTGAAGTCAGAAATATGGACGGGAGCGACCTGATTTTCTGCCGCGTAAATCCAGGATGGGTCAGTTAGATAAGAGGCTTCTAGGTCGAGGTCGGTGGTGTGGCTGTATTACAGGAATAAACGAGATTTGACTAAATTGTTTGAATTATTTGTATCCTGTGTTAATGTGTTAGACTGTTGGAACATTTTCTCTCCATGAAAGTAAACCGCAGCTGCTGCAGGTCTACATTTTGCACGCATGTCAGGTGTACGTTGAACCGTCTGACTTTGTCAAGTGTGACAAAACAAAGCAACCTTGAACCGCCCCCACGTTTTTTTTCAGGAGTCACATTGTATCATGTATATTCATAAAATACATGCCCACATAAACATAAATAAATAAACCCAAAAAAGTGCTGTTCAATATCCAATATTTAATTTTAGATCTGAATTTTTTACTCAATGTATTTTGAGGAGCAGTTTGCCCGTGACTACTGTGACAGGTGCGTGGATATTTTCAGATGTTTTCATTTAGCATGAGCATTGATAATGGGGATAATTTGAAGAACAGCAATAAAATTCACGTTATTAAATTCTGTGCAAAAGCAGCTTTTAGTGTGTGTTTACCTTAATTTTTATTCTAGTTGCAGTGCGTAAGACGAAACTGCAACGTGCAGCATTATTGCGCATTAATGCGTCTAAAGCAGGCTTTTACTGTGAAGAGAAACAAGTGTGATCCGTAGATTAGATATCTTTCCACGGGGAAATCATTAAATGTATTTAGTCTGTATTAAATCCTGCTGAAAAAAGTCAGCCTCTGTTCAGTCTCTTTTTATGCCACCCGTACGTGATGACTTGGGTGTGAGAAAACTTAATTTCATTTAGACCTGCCTTTCGTTTAAACAGGCCTCATTGCATTATTGTAAATGTTCTAAAATTTAACTTGAGAACATGATTTATCATAAATATTTGATTACCTGCGAGCATATATAAAATAAAACGAAGCAAAAAGAAACAAAAAGAAAGTACAAAGGTCTCCAGGGTGTATATTTTCCCTCCAAATCGCTTTTAGATCAAACGCAAGTTATCTCATCCAACTGACACCTGACACCCGTAAGGTGCAGCGACCCCGGTCGGTAAATATTGATGCTGGTTTTAAGTGGCATCAAAGGATTCGCTTCCTCGGGTGTGCTTTGTCTTTAAAGTTTTAAGGTGAATTTAAAGTTATATTTTTCGTTGTCTTAGAGGGGCCTAAAATGTTGGAGTATGGTTTTCGTGTGTGTGCGTTGGAATTTAGTGATCTGTCGGAAGCTGTTGTACAATTGTACTCCTTTGTAAATGGGGGAGAAAGCTGAAATTAATGAAGAATACCTAGCATTTTCGTGTGCATGCACAGTAATGCCTCTGTGCAAGTCTAACGCAACCCAGGCCTCCTACTGGCTTCTTGGAGTGAACAAAAAATGCAAACACATTTACGTGATGAGTACGTGATGTTTACATTCACCCTAAAAAGTGTGCAACTGTCTCATCTCTCACCAGGTACCAGGACCCCCTATCGTGCCACCTATATAGACACCCCTGTCTTTCCCATTTCAACAAAATCAGTCGGCTATATTTTTTGACATGGTTTCAATTTTCTTTCCACAACCGAGCGAGCCATATTGTTTTATTGAAGAGCTTTTTGTGTGTGTCTACGGTTTTGATTTAGTGTTTGTGAGTTTAGTGATCTCAGCCCTAAATATGGAAATTATTAGTCAGGGTCCAGCCTGCTCGCTTTGAGCACACCAGGAAGAAGACTGCAAGTTTAAAGCAAAGTGTCAGAGAAAGTGCTGAACAGAAAAAAATAAATACGCACCATTTGTTTTTTAAATTAATTAACTTATCTTGTTTATATTTGTGCCTGTTGTTGTTGTTGTTGTTTGTTCTGGTTCCATAAAAGTTTTGACTCAACATTTGCCTCTTTTTCAAAATATCACTTGTGCGTGATTTAGAATATTTTTAGCCTTTCACGGGTTCTGTGTGGTAAGAAGCCCTTTTTGCTCATTATAGGAAAAGGGGAGAAATCAATGTTTTTCTGTTGAAAGCCAACCAAGCTCAACCTGTAAAGAAACACAGATTCCTTGGTAAAGTATCCCCCTCCTTTACAAAATAAAGTTTGTCCATTCCTATCTGATCTAGAGGCGGTGATGTGTAGTTTCTTTGTGCTCCTGCTGGTGAAGTTCTGCTAAAAGGAGGCTGGGAAGGCAGCAAGCTCAGTTCTTTTATAGCCGCAAGACCCACTCTGAGCTGCAGAAGACGCCTAATGAGGGTGTGCAGCAGTGCCATGTGAGACATGCCAGCTTTTACCAGGCTGGATAATTGCTCGTGACCTTCACTAAACATGTCTCAAGTGTCTGTGTGTTCTGAACGTACTTCTAATTGTTACATTGAGGGCAACGTCTTAGGATTACACACTCATTGTGAGTGTTTTTGGATGGAAGCCCAGGAAAGTCAAATGTTTTAATTCTGTTTACAATGGGGAGGTGCATTTGTAGCTTGATCTGATGGCATTTATGCTTGAATTAAATGAGCTATGGATGCTTTCTGCTTGTAGTTTACACATCTCAGTGACTATAAAGACTACCAAAACTTTTCAATTAGTACGTCTTAACGAGCTATTTTGTTTTTCTTACTTACTCCACAAGTATGTCATTTTCCTATGGAAAGAGTTCCTTCTGAAATAGGTGGGCTGAATTTGTTTTCATGCCACTGCTTGTCCTCAGTAACTCGTACCAACCCCTAACAGCCCTGCTGCATGTCAGGGACAAACTTGGTTTTCATTAAACTGGAAATTATAAGAAACAACAAAAAATACAAAGAAACTAGTGAAAGTATTAAAAGAAATCACATATTTTACAAACTAACTTATTTGAGCTCTCAGTGCAGGTTTATTAAAAAAATTATTTACTCAGAATTTCACCACAGGTAAACGTGTTACCTTTTTAATATGACCCACCACTTAGCATCAGTAGCAGTCAATACGGCACAGGACACAAAATAAAAACTATACCTGGGTCTTCATTACACTGGGACAGAGCTCAAGTTACTGGAGCTGTCTCTAAGAAATCTGTTTTTTATTTATACTGTCTTATTAAGTTAAAAGAAGTTAAAATTGTTAAGCTAACAGAGACAATGTAGCATTACTATTTGATTTGTGTTTAACTTTGGCAACTTAAAATCATCTTGGCTCGAGTATCAAGCAAAAACGAATCTTTATGGAAAGCGACGCTTTAAGCAAAAAGAAATGCTGACAGTGTTTCTAAACAGCCTCTTTAGATGCCACAGCGGCATTCATACGTAATGGAGAATTTATATTTAGGTAAGATTAAACTGTAAGCCGTCGACTTCCTTGTTGTAGCAGCTGCATTTTCTGGAAGACTATAATTTGAATGCAGAATAGTAATTTCTCTGGATATGAAAAGGTGCCTGTGTTTATTGTGGTGTTTTTAATTAAGATAGAGCACATTACTTCTAAATTAGAAGCCATAAGATGACAATCTGCTCAGCAAAAGATAACTTTGCTCAACAGCATATCCATGCTAAGCATCTGCTAACAAACTAATGAAGATGTGACCGAATTGCTTTATCAGATATGGCTTCAAATTACTTACAGAAAGATCAAGAGGTCAAACTTTGAGTGTGTCACACTAATGCCAGAAATGATTGTGCAGACAATACGTGCCATAACTATAATACTATAATATAGTCTGCTGTTTATTTTTGCATCTGTTTCTGTCTCTTTGGGAACCATTCAGCTGTATTTTCTTTTGGAGCAGAAATATTTGGTGAGACTTTAGATTGTGCAGAGTCATTAGAGGCCACAGTCTCACTCCTATGTTTCATCTCACATGGCTATACAATAATAAAGCAGAGTGAAGGGCTCCCTCTGTGCATAAGCAAAGTAGTGATGATTGTTGAAGAAGTGAAACTCTCTTGCGTGTACAGTTTGATGCTCCTGTGTCCACTCACTTATGCCCTGTTGTTCTTTTTTGGTGATTCAAATGGTCTGAAACACCCGCAGGAACCAAATTCAAACTGCTAAATAAACAATATAGTCAAATATTTAAAAAATGGCAAAATCTTTTTAACGGGATTTGTTTTCTGACATATTTCCAAAAGCGCTCATTTGAATTGTTACTACATCATTAACACTCACGCTCACAGTCTGTCCAGTCTGTTCTGCCATAAAACTTTTCTAGGCATTGTTTTATGCACCTTGTACTGCCATGTATGGTTTTTGTTTGCAAGTGGGGCTTTGCTTGGCTGGATCTGTTGTCAATTAAGGAGGAGCCTTAATTACTTTTGGAGCACTTGAGACTGTATCCATGGCTGCTGCTGATTCATGCCTGCCCTACTTGGAAATCAGCCCAGGGAGTCAAAAACACTGGGTCACATGTGGAAACTGACATTAACCTTGTATGTTGAATCCACAGTACTGCTGTAATGTTTTTGATTAGCGTTTAACCTTTTTATTTTGTTCTTTGTGTTCTCAGATGAAAGCTTTGCTCGGCTAGAGCATTAGGATATCTGTAATTAAAGCAATGATAATTATCACCTCAAAATGAGCCTCTCTTGAGCTGTAAATCCAGTCAATTGTTGGGATTGCAGCTGCGCCAAAAATCTGTGCTTCTAAGTTTAAGAATGCCAGATCTATAATGGAAAATTCTGAAAAGGGACATTCAAGGTCTTCTATCGAATGCAGTGTGATGTTGTTTTCCGCCAAACCAGAAATCAAGGCCTTGGATGGGCCTTTTTTATGTCAGGGATAGGGGTACTGTATCATTTCTGACAGTTGCTCCTTTTAAGATTAATGGGCTTATGAGAACCATGTGTCTTCTTCCAAAAGCCAAGCTCAGTGTCAGTCAATGTTACCAGCATGGTCATGTTGTCCTGACAAAAAGAAATCCCAAAGAGATTCAATATTGGTGTCACAACACTGGGCAATCAGAATCTGCCTTTTGAAGGTTGCAGGAACACACAGGCTGGTAGTTACAAGGTCTTATTTTATAATTGTCACAAAAACTAAAGTCATTAATTTACTAATATGTGAATCCTAAGTGACACAGGTCTTCTTCCCTTCAAAATAGTTTATAGAGGTGCAGGGATCTCTCCTTGTACTCTATCAGTTCACTGACCTCACTGAACCACAGCCAGATGCTTATAAATACGTTCCCTTATTTCTACTCTTGCGTAGATGCCAGTTGGGCCGGGAAGCGGGTTTGTTTTGGGAGTTCTCAGTATTTTTCAGCCAGGGCATGCTTTCACGTTTCTAATAAGAGAACTGTGCTGACTTCCTGAAATGCATATGCATTCCTACTTGTGGTCGTCTGTCATGGTGGTGATCTGTTGAAAGCTACCAAACCCGAGTCCAGTGTCCGTATAATGAGGACTTGTTTGTCCCAGCACTTGAGGATTAATCAGTGGACGTCTCTCCTCTACGAATTGTGGTGCCGTACTGCAGGAGTCGACATTCAGCAGAGAAAATGTGAAAACTGACTCCAGTCTGGGTAGGTGAGGAGTTAAGTCTGCGTCAAACCATGTCAGAAACTCAACCCACATGATTGTTTTTTGGTCACATCTGGACACATTGCTTGTAGAAAATGCATGTGTAGCTTTTAGTATGCAGGGATCCCTTATGTCCCTTACTAATTTTCCATATTCTAAAGCTAATTATGTGGCATTAACATGTTAATCATGCTGAGTAAAAAACACTTTAAAAAAAGAAGATCAGGCTTATGAGCGGAGATCACTTCAACCTAAAAGGAGTGAGTGAACTTAGCTCACTCATGCTGGTGGTGAAATGTCTGACATGTTTGTACTGAGTAGGGACAGACAGGCCTGCAACCAAGCCTGGACTTGCTGGCCAAGAAAAAGCCCCTCATTGCTCCCCCATTTTCCTCAACATGCCCCTTCCTGAATGAATGTGCTGCGTAGCTTTGCCTATTTAGTCACTGCATGCACAATAATGAGCAAGCGTGCAAAAATCTGCACATAAGAGTGCATATAAACTATGATGCATGTGCAATTCTGTGTTTGTAAAGCAGTAATGCAGTAAAGACATAACGCTGTGTGATTTGTACATAGCACACTGCATACAAATATACTATATTTGATTGAAAATAGGTTTGGAAATATATTTTAAAATATGCACTGACTTTTAATGTGTTACTAACAAACATGTGTCATAAATAAATGCTTTTAAAAAGCCATCTCACCACTCACCACCATTTATTTCGCAAAAAGACCACCTGAGCCTGTCTGATGTAAAGTTGGGAAAGTTGTGCCAGAAGTTTTTAAGAAATCTCTGTATGCAAGGTGCAAGGTTAAAAAGCACACAAACATAATCGTGTAGTGGAAAATAGTATGTGGGGACATGGACACATAAAATGTTGATCATTCAAAGTTGAAAAAGGAAAAATAACTTGAAATGTTGACAAACAATGGAGGCACATTTTCATGTTTTTACAGCCAAGGCCTTTTGTTTTGTAGCTAAACTGTGTTCAGCATGTCTAAGCAAGAGGAATGTCCAGTGATTGAAATCAAGCTGACATGCAACTGAACATTTGTGTCAACAAGAAAGCATTATGCTCACTTAAATAAAAATAAGAATAATTCTTCTCTGTTCTTATAAACTTACAAAGTGTAGCAAAAAACAAAGCAAAAACAGAGAAATGATCCGATGAATTGGGAATGTTTCGTCATTATTGAAATGTGTTGAGCCCTGGTGCCCTGTGCCTTTCACCCAAAGACAGCTGGGATAAGCTTCAGCTCCCCTGCAACCCTGAATTTAAAGAAAATGGTTAAGAAAATGAATGGATGGATGATGGAACTAAATGTGTTGGAAGAAAAAATATTGGTAAAAAGATTTTCTTTATCCCAAAAAGTGCAATTTTTTAAAGTAATTATATAAGGCCACTGAGACAGCTGAAAGGATAAACAGTGTAGCTGAATTACTACGGTAATCATTTGTGGCAACAGCCACGAGCAAGATCATGATTTGTGTCAATATACCGTCGAGATCAGCTGTAATAATGATTGTATGTGTGGCAGAGCCCACATGTGATGATGTTATTTGTTGGAACAACTTTGGAAAATGGAAAATGTAAAACCGCGATTGCTCAATGCAGTGTTGATGTAACCATATTTGAACTGTGTACACCCATATCCAGCTAATTATGGGCTTGGTCAGAGATCACATTGAGCTTCCTAGAAGACTCACGGTGTTACGAGATGTCAAGGAGAACTTCATCCAGTCTAATTAGAGGACATTTAGCCTCCACAGAAATTTGCTACATACGGAAATTATCGGTGCCATTATCGTGCAAACACTCTGGTATTTTGATCCACTAAAGACAATTTATTCAAGATGATGAATTAAGTTTCATGCTGTGTAGTGTTATTTTAAACGGTTTTAGTTGTCACAGAACAATTGTCAATGGATATTCTGAAAGAGTGGAAACTTGTTGTCAACAACTGTGTTGATAAATCAAAGCCTCTCTGGTCTGATACGTGATACAATTATCTAAACTGAGAGGTTTATGAGGAGATTTTAAAGTGAGCCCATATGCTGCAGACCACAACCTGCTGCCACATCTCCAAAACATTCAGCTCCATGCTCAAGTGCTTCCTCCCCTGAAAAAAAGAAAAGAAAAAAAAGCTCCAGACCTCCCGTCCGAGATAGAGAAACAATTACAACATCAAACGAAAAGTGCACAGCACACTTCGTAGATGAGAGGGTTGAGTCTTTCCCTGGCAGTGCAAAGTGTTACTGGCTGAAAGCCCCCTTTACTTAAATAGATGTCAAGGATTTCCCCATGACGCAGTGCACAGGATACTTAGCCAAAGGCAAGAGGATAAAACAAAGCTTAGGCATTATTGTTCTTTGTCACTCTAATGACGAAGAACATACAAAGTCTATTTTTTATGGATGAAATATGACTACACAAAATCCAGGAAATAATACTCCAGCTTTACTTTTGAGTTATTATATTTTTTGCTTGTCATTTTACACTTTAGTCTCTATTGACTTACCCAGATTGCTTTAATCACAAACCTAACATGCTTACAACCGCCTACCCATCTCACCTTAATGGTGTGATATGTGGATGAATACATACATTTACTGGCTGCTGTATTAGGGACTCCTCTTAACCTGCCCATTAACACAAATTTTATTTAAGCAATCACATGGCAGCAGCTCGGTGTGTTGAGGCATGTAGACGTGGTCAGGATGACCTGCTGGAGTTCAGAATGAAGCTGCTGAAAAAAAGAAAAGTGATTTAAGTGACTTTGAACTTGGCGTAGTTACTGACCAACCCCAGAAGGGCTGGACTGACTGTTTGAAAAACTGCTGATCTACTGGGATTTTCCCACAAAACCATCTCTATGGTACACAGAGAATAATCTGAGAAGAGAAATTTCCAGTGAGCAGGAATTCACTGAGCAAAAAAGCCTGTTGATGCCAGACGTCAGAGGAGAAGGTACAGGTATCTTCGACTTAAATAACCACTCGTTATTGCCATGGTATGCAGAAGAGCATCTCTGAAAACACAGGATGTCAAACCCTGAAGCAGTAGAAGGGTGGCATCCCTGGCATATGTCGCTAGAAAACAGAGGCTACAATTCACACAGTCTCTCCAAAATTGGACAACAGATGACTGGAAAAACATTGGCTGGTCTGATGAGTGGTTCAGACTGCTGCTGGTGGGGGTATTTTCATGGCCCACCACAGCTTACCTGACATTCTGACCATCCCTTTGTGATCACAGACCTTCTGATGGTTGCTTCCAGATTATTATATGCACACGATTCCTTGAAATTATGTTGGAATTACTGTATCTCATATTTTTTTAATCAATTATTCAAATGGGATACATATTCCATTTATTGGGAACCGCTTTCTGTCGTGGACTGATACACATTTGCTGTTCTAGTGTTCCCCAAGAGAGCAGGGATTGGACCAAATTACCGTAACAGTGATTTATATAATGAAGAAACATGGTAACAGCCCTGTGGCACAGAAGGATATATCAGGTGACACTACAGAGGGAGTACTGGCCCTGGTTTATCGTTCAATTATCGTCTGCATAGATTCACTGATCAGTTTTTGTCTGTATTTAAAGATGCAACTCTATCATGCAAATCTATGAGCAGCACATCAGGCGTCTGTGCTTCAGCTCTACTGAAGAACTGTCCTGTGGTCTGATGACTGTGGACAGTGTGACCAACCAGCTTGTTTTCAGCACACAGTTCAAAAGCATGACTGCAGTAAACTGGAGCACGTGGCACATGTATACAAATTTTACAGAAGCAGCTTATGCTGCCATCCAAAGACTCTCTTTCTCTCAAGATATTGCTTATTTGAGCAAAGCAATATAAAAATTACATGCATACACTTTAGAGTCATGGCTTTTTAGCAAATGAGCGTGGGTGCTAAACCTGTGTGCCTGCAGTCCAGACTTGTCTCCTTGGTGAATACATTTTTGTGTATTACAAAAAAGTACAGGAGGCCTGGAAGTGTTACACAGCTGAAAAGGAGTGGAAAATATTTTGTTTTCAAAAATACATCAACTGGTCCCCAGAGTTTCTAAATACTTACAAAGTGGTGATAATAAGGGATGTTATAATTCTGTCAACCCCGCTTTTCACCCAACGACAGCCGGGACTGGCTCCAGCCCCCCGTGACTATGAATTCTAAAAGAAAATAGACAACATGTTTTGTCATGTTTTAACATGACAATATTTTTTTCCATTTCATTTATATTTTTATGTCTACATTTAGTGTATTTAAAACATGATAAAATAGGAACGACACTTGACCCAAGAGCAGAATCCAGAAAGATGGCAGTTTGGAGGCAAGAGTTTGGCTCTCCAGGTTAAACTGATCACGAAATGAAAGTATGAAAAGCTGGTAGGAGAAGACTATCCGGCAACGAGGGGAACGATGTGTGAGCAGAGAGCAGACAGGCGAGTCAATCCTGGCAGAGTCGGTGCTGAAGAGCTGGATAAAGTCAGACAGACACAACAGACAGGAGAAAGAACTGAACGTAAACCAGTGGAGATAAGGGGGTTACAAGGAATTCAGCAATAACAAGAAAAACTGGACTTGTGCTCATCAGTGAGCGTACGTGTCAGTATCACCATGCTTGTGAACTGAACAATAGAGACTGACACCCACAACTGGTGTTTATAAACTGCAGGATCCCCGACGAGTCTCAGGTGTGAGAATCTCAGGTGTGCAGGATGCATGGCCAGATAATTACACATGCCACGCACAAACAAACACACAAAGTTTGTTAGTAAGTGCTTCAGTGACTCCACATTTGAACCTCTTCTTCAGCACTATTATATGTGTATACACAAGGAAGTATTTTCACTTACTTTCTTTACTCTGTGACCCCATAAACAAAGTAAATAATAACCTTTCTTCTTTTTGTTAAGGAAAAGCATTACTCTACAAACAAAACATCTCACTGAGCAGCTCACCAATAACAGCCACAAGATATTTCCATTTCCATTATGGCTGAAAATGTCATTCGCATTCAAAGGTGCTAGCACCACCTGATCTGATTTTGTGGCACACCTACACACCACCTTCAGCTTTTGACTATCATAACACATAATACAGGAAAGATAAGTCATTGTCTGGTATTTCTTTAGCAGTGTTGTGACCTGTGAGCCGTCTGAAAGTGATACTCGCTCTTCAGACACTGTTTGACTAAACCAAGCGAGATGTTATTAGCACTCTGCTGTTAAAATGTTTGAGTTTAAGCTAAAAATGGATTTATCACTGTCTGCCTGTCTTCAAATGATTCATACCGAGCCATTCTCTGTCCTCTTTTGCTTTTTTCTGAACTGGAGCCAAGACAAGTGCAAGCAAGTTCTGGAGGACAGGTTTGATTGGCTACTGTTAATAGTTTTCTTTCTCTGCATACAGAGCTCAGGGCAGACACCAGGTTTTTCCATGTGAATGGAGCACAAATCTGAGCATAAACCTTTTTAAAGCTAAAGCAACATCATTTGTTACAAAGGGATGTTTTGCAAGCTCGTTAGCAGTTGCTTCTAAAAATGTGAGTTTACTCTCAGTGATTAGATGCACAGTGAAATAAGTCTGTCTTGACAGAGGCCGCACACCTTTAACCACCCTGCCCTACAACTAATTGGGTGGCTACGCAATGTGGGAGAACCAGCTGGTGTTAGAACTTTCCCCATAATTCTGATATGTAAAGACATTCATACCACATTTCTCTTTACTTCATAGCACTCTGGGTCATATCAAGTTCCATGGAGAGAATGCAAATAACTGCGATAACATCGACAAGATGGTGCAAAGTGATGACACGTTTGCAGAATCAGCCTGTCTAACGAGGCCTGGGTCACGGGTGGCTGAGAAAGCGTAGTTGGGTCGTCATCATCTTTAAGCACCGACGAGAAAGACTCGGCTACACATTTTTCTGGTGAAAAGGCTGCCGAAAGCAGATGGTTCTGCTGGGGGGAGAGCTGCATCGTAACTTGTGCAAATCTCAATAACTGGAGCTAAAGAGCCACAAATATCCTGTCAATGATAGGTTCAAGCTGAGTGCAAATGTAAATTTCAAAGAATTAATTTTCAATGAACTCCATATAAACTAAAAATGAAAGTATTAACGACATGTCAGTTGGCCTTCCTGACCTTTTAACTAATAATAAGCCAAAGAGCCGTGAGCTAATAACTGGAGCAGCAAAATTATGACTGTCGGGCTGAAGACAACTCCATTCTTCTCTCCATTTAGTCTGCAATGACATCAAACTGAAACACTGCAAACACTGATTTGATGCTTTTTTTTTTTTACAGTTTGTTAGGTAAGTTTGTTTCCACGGTGAAAGACGTATTTGTTTCTAGAAAATATCACAGTCGCATTCCTATTATCTCTTTTGTCAGATGCCAAATACCCATAGCAATATGCTTTAATTTTTCCAGAGTTTTCCTTCATCTTTGCATGACACACACTGATAGATGGTGAAGTATTAAGAAGGGCAGAGAGAGAGATGGGGGGCCAAAGAGGGCAGAAAGAGAGCATGGCTGAGCTTTATTGCCAGAGCGACAGAACAGAGACCTTGGTGTGAACTCTCTTTTGGGGGGGTTTACATATAAACACGTTCAACATGCAGGTGGAAATATGGGTCTGTAGGGGTAAATAAATAGTCTTGGTTTGGAGTTTGGGACATTTTGCAAACAATGGAATTTTTCAGGTAAACTTGGACTTGAAAGCTCCTTAGAAATGAAACTACTTCTTACAATCTGTTCATTGCATGGATAAAACACCTGATGAGAAGACTGGGGCCTCAAACATCTGCAAATTAACTTTAAAAACTTTTTTCCTAAAAACTGATTTAAACTAGAACCAAAAAAGTGAAATCGTGAAGAATTCACCCAGGTGAGTTTTTTCTTCTGTGATCCAGTATATTTGTAAATTTCAAAATTGCTCTACAACCCTTCTGTCGCAGACTTGAGTGCAACCTGGTACAAACACGCCACCACCTGGCCTAAACTGGAAGTTGCTCACTCGATTATTCACCTGCAAGACGCAACCTTGATCTTATGTTTTCTTCTGAACTTACTCAGAAAGCCTTTTCTGTGAAAGAAAGACATTGTGACCTCAATCACTTCCACCTCAGCCATGCACTGCCGCTCATATCTTTCATCGTTTCAGTTTATCATCCAGTAGATGGCAGCATAGGCTCATATAAAAGTATATTTCGGGTCCTTGTCCTGTGAAAGCAAGATTTCCTCAGTGTATATTCTTCCCATTTTTACTTTTTCTGACTTTAAATTTTTGCATCTCATTCTGTAGTAACCTGTTTGCGCAGCTCTTTGTCTCTGTCTTGGTACAAAACTGCATTAAAATGTCTTCAAAATAAAAGCAGAACATGTAGAGGGGATCTAAATTGAAGAGATTACCAGATGGTGGCAGTCTTTACCCATTTTCCGACCAGGTTTTTTATCGCCTTCTCTTTATGTGTGCAGAGTGAAGAAAACAGAATAACTCAAATTAAAACTCAACTGTAGTTTTGTAGTTTCACTTAAAAAAAACATGACAGATATATTCCTGAGAATGATGCGTGTCTCAGCTGTGCCACATATGTACAGTCCATAGCTAAATAAGTGCAGGCATATTTGTATAATTAGAAAACGGTAATGGCATGTTACAAATCCTGCTGTTTAATTTCAAAGTCTTTTAGGTTGCACAAAAATTTTGGTAGCTGATATAATTTGGTACAGCCGCAAAAGGAGTTCACGTTGCCAAGGACTTCTCTGGATTAGAATATGATACAAGTGCTGAAAAATTTGACCCCGCATTGTCATTGTTAATCACTGAATCTCCTTTCATGAAAGCATCTCAGCTGCGGGACAAAAGGATACAGAGACCACACATTTAGTTCGGAGAATGTAATATCTCCAAATGTCTCAGCAGAACCGCAGCGAGAAGTTGAAAAGACACCTGTGATTGATGTGACACTGTATGAAAAAAATATTGACAGCTAAGCCCACATTCCTCATCGGGTTCGGCGGTGTCAGCTTCCTTTTCTCGCCATCCTTCATCTGCTCAACCCTCGTCCCCTCCACGATGAAAGTCGAACAAATCTGCTGACATTGATCCTGTCTCCTCGGCTGGCCTAATTTCATTTCAGCCTGAGAGAGACGGCTATCTCCAAAGATCTTGACAGACAATTGTATTTACTATTTTCTTTTCACAAGCCAATAAAGGGGGAGCAGTTATTGCATCAGATTATATGAAAAACCGTTTAATGATTCCAATTTATAACTCTAGACTGAATAATGATACAGTTAAGAGCTGACAGGCCATGATAAATGAAGGCTCATATAAAACATATTTAGTGTGAAGAATGGCTGGAGATGAATTGCGCAGTGATACAAACTCATGATAAAGAACAGTAAGAGCCACTAGAAGACTTAATAATGTGCTATTCATTTTGAAGTGATTTTGCTGGTTAATAAAATAGCACAAATTAAAAATATATTTATTGTGGAAAGATGTCTGGGAATATTGCCCCCATGTCTCCATACACATCTACCCGCACCCACTGTAATCGGCGCCTATCTCTTTAGACTGAACCCATCAAGTCCTCTGCGTCTCTTTGCATCACCGCTGACTCTCGGTGCACTTCACTGTCACTGAGTTGCTTGATTTAGTGCACACATGCTATATGATTTCTTCCCCAGTATATATTATCAGCTTGTTCCAGGAGCGACTAGCGACATCGTTCGCGACACTGTTTGGACTAGACTGTTAAAATTTAAACCCATAAGACTGACAGATAGATCAAAGCTAAATTATCAATGGGGCTTATTGTACAACAAGTAAACGATTCTGCAAATGGATACGTTTGCGGTGTCAGACACATCCGTTAATATGCGACATCCTTGAATTGCAGAGGCAAAAAAATACATTCATCATTCACAGGAAAGGACTAACATGCATTCACGGTTGCTGAATGTTGTGAAAAACCATGGTCAAGTGGTGAACCTTTTAAAATCATGGTCAAGGACCAGAGTCTATAGACAATGGTGGTGGGCCAGTGAATTTGTAATATCTTTTCACACAGAGATAGATGTTGAACCTACCAGAAACAATGTCCACCCCTCTTCCTATGCATCAAGATCCTATTCTGGTGTCAAAGGTGCTTTGATAGAAAAGGCTCTAAAAGTGCCTTTGTGTTCTAGCTATGGAGAGCAGAGTTACACTCATTTTTTTTTTGTATTATTATTTTGTGAAGAACAGCAAACGTGATGTATCAAAAGGCCTTGATAGAAAAGCAACCACTTTAAAAAATGGAAGAGGAAACAATGACTCTCTCCATCTTCAGGTGGCTGTCCAGACATACATACGCTGTCCTCATTGTTGCAGGGTAATTTGTGGACAGCAAGGATGAAAACACGACTTCTGTACAGAGCTGATGATCACATGTAAATGAGACTAAGGTGTACATAACATTTGTTGAACACGAAACGAGAAAATAAGTCAATTATCCCAGGATCGTGCTGACACTGAACACCTGAGACAGATGCAGCAGACCCTGGTCTAGTCTGCTGTACTCCATCAAAGGATGGTGATGATACGGGCTGCACACATCAAATGACTGTTACATGAAGTCATATTTAAGATGGTATCGGGTTTGGCGTACTGTATACTGTACAAATCTGATTAATTTTGTTTTTTCCTTGTAACGCTAACGATTAGCCAGGATGTTGTGTTTAGACTTTGCTGCAATAAAATCAAATTTTCAGAGAAATTCGATGCGATGAGATCTCTAGAAATCCAGTCCAGAGAAGAAACTCATTTTGGCTTTGGAATGGAGTAACACCAGACTTCCCTGCTCATTCAATCACTTTGTTTTTTGATGAAGTCTTGATAATCATTGACTGCATGGCCTATGAAAAAAAAAATCCCGATGACTTTGGTGACCCTTTGATTTGCCCAAGTGTTACCAGAAGGTGAAAATTTTCAGGTTTTCTATGAAATATTTCGACAGATGCAGCACTGGCAGGCTTCAATTTATTAATTCTGTCCAAAACCTTCTAAAGCGGTGACATTCTCAACAGAGTTAAACTTGTCTGTGAATATTAGCAGTCTAACAAGGTAAATTGCTACGGGCCATATTGTTCTCATGTAAAAACACTACTTAGCATGTTTATTTTTCACTAACTGAGCAGACTAAGACTTACATACAAAAATATATTATTGTACCTTGCTGGAGCATTTTAGTACCACAACCATTCTATGCACAAAGTTTCCAATTTTTAGTTTTCTAGGATTTTTTTCTACGTGGTGTGATCGTTTACTGATTAATGTGTGCAGATGTGTAATGTGGACTTTTACCAAAATGTTAGCTTAATCCTCTCATAAAGTATAAATTCTCTCTTGTTAGGTAAAATTTTGGAAACACGTACATATGATTAAGGTGTACCTATCTTTGATACAGCAATCAAAGAATTAATCTAACTGTAGTTGGTTGTATCCAGCCCGTAGCTCATAAAAATGAGAGACGTGGACATCCGTGAGACATAGATGCAATCACCTGACTGTTCCAGAGTCCGGCTGAGCTCTTTGACCTCTCAGAGCCATCTTAGCAACTCCCTGAGTCCTCATCGCTCCGGACACCCACACTCTCCTTTTTTGCCACCTCTTTTAGGCCTCCCACCCAGACCCTCACTACTTGGAGAAGACCCCAATCCAAGGATCTCCTGAAAGGGCTCTGAACTGGCCTTTGTCTGGACCTACTGCAGTGTCCCTTTATTTACACAGTCTTTAAAGCTATATGTTCTCTTGTCTCTTAATTGCATTGGCCTTTGCTGCCCCTTGGTCAGTCAATACCATCTCTCCGATGACATCAGCAGTTCTATTCAGCAAGGCATTTCGAGGTGATGGGTGTTTTGTGGGAGAGCTGGTGGGAATGAGTTGTGCAAATTTGGACCTGCAGCTTTTTGTCATTGTTAACCTTTTTCATGGTTAGATTTTATATTGCATTGGTGTGGTACATGTTTGTAAACCTTCAACATACATAGCTATCTATCCATGTCCTTGCATTTGTTAATGAACATCACAAAAGCAGTTTAGGAGAAAAGGGTGTTTTCTTCTGCTGCATGCCAGCTGGCCTTACATATAGACTCCAGCACTCCAGCAATCCAGGTTTATAATGTGCAGTGAGCTCACCTATGGACATAGGTGAGCTCACTGCACATTATAAACCTAGCAGCAATCCAAACAATTTTGCTGACCCTTAACTCAGGAGGAGAGCAGGAAAGAGAAGAAATTGACATGCCTTTACCACTCCTGAGTGTGTGTGACCAAGCACATTAATCATAAGAGGTCTAACCCTCTCCTGTGTCCAATTCAGCGATGATTCTCTAGTGCAGCACCATGGAAATGTTTAGACAGAGCCGGACATAATTATCTTTTTGTGTACTTTAATAAGGAGACATCCGAGTGCTCCGATGATAGGGGCACACGCGCCACAAAACTACCGTACAGTGATATTATCCCCTTCATTCGGTGTAATTAAAACATAAATAATTAAATGCCACTAACTAACATAACTGGTATGCAAATTTGATGATTTAGTGAGTTGAAGAACACAGGGATTTTTTTTTTGCCAAATGGGGACCATTTAAAGTTGACCTTTGGAAATGTTATTTTGAATGCAATGTGATGGTGCTGTTTAATTTGAAGAGGTACTTATCTCAAAGTCAACATCTTACTTCTGTTTTCCTGACGCACACTCAGTCACCATATATTAGGCAGTAGCCTGGCAACCACAAGAGTAGAGCTGTACCAAATGGACATGTTTGCAATATGACAGGCCCAGTGTGCTCCTTACCGCTGACCCTGCCTGCCATTTTGTTTCTGTCCTGCGAAGGTGTCAGTGATAAACGTTACCTTGTCTCAGCAGGTGTGCCTGGATGGAGGACCCTGCCGCACGGAGGGGGTCACCAACCCCACAGTGTTTCCCCCATTTATTTGAATAATGGCCCATTAGGACGGCTGGATATCCGATGTTAAAGTAGCTGTATGTGTCTCCCAGATAAAAGACATAATTACCTGAGAGAGGGAGGATGTGTTGTGCAGTGCACACTTTTCCTCAGCTGGGCTTCAGAGTTCAGAATTAACACACACTCCTGCCATTAGGTGGCGACAGAGAGGGACAGCAAGCAGAGAGACACAGCGAGAGAGAGAGAGGGGGGACTGGGGGGGTTATGGGTGTGAAGACCCAGGTCATGGCTCACACATACATTACCACAACCTGAGTATAAAGAAAAACTGTTAGTGGAAAGCCAAACCGAGTCACAAAGTATGTTTCTGAAAAGGAAACCTTGACACTTTAAACTCTACAGCGCATTGTTTTTCCAGCGAGACCACCATATTTTATCCTTTGTGAATCAGGATGCACTTATTTATGTTTTAATACAAATTCATTCAAATTGGTAACAACAAATTAATCCAGTTTTCAGAATGAAGGTCTCCAGAACTACAGTTTGCATCTTTTAATCTCTTTTAAAGCAATTACTGTTCTCGTTGAATTGTATAGTATCATGATGAACACAGAGTGGGCAATTTGCAAACCTTTGGCTTGCTGAGAGACACAGTTGTCCTTTTTGGGTGGCATTGTGGCTCCTTTTGCCTTTCATATTTCTAGTTCAAGAGAGACTTACCATTACTGTCAATGAAAATGTGGGTACAACATTTGGAGTGGTATTTATATAAGCCCAAAAGATTGCCAATTAATGATGAGTTCTTTATCATTTATTTGCCCTTGGGTTTTTATTCCTCAATTGCTATCACCTTATAAAAGCATCCTTTTAGCACAAAGAATAGAAGCCCATTTTCATGACCTCCTCTAATGCATTTCCCTCCATCTTCACTGCCTCGAAAAAAGTTTCCACCTCTTCACAAAACATGTTAATTGCCATCGTGAGCCCAGTATAAAGAAAATATCTACACGTTAATTATCCAAATATGTTGGCAACCCATCTGCAGAAAGCCATTGAAAATACTAAATTGTGTTTTCTCCTTTTCAGCTTTTATTTTGGACACATTGTTAATCAAAAGGCTTCAGAAATGTGCAGATGGGCAATCCTTGTGTCTGCAAGGAACAGCCTGGTTCAAGGTGAGTGTTTCATGCCCCCAAGCCCTTCTGTTACTCTCCATTGTGTTGTTTAGGTTACATATCCTGATGGGCTCAAATAGAGAGTTTCTCACACGCATCCAATCGCACTCACACACAGAAGAAACTCTCACAGCCATGAAGATATATCCGCATGCACACTGCTCTACATGCAACCGTGAGCACACCTACTCATGGCAAGGCATTAGCTTTGGGTCATTATTTGTGCGATTGTCTGTTTAAGTAAGATTTCAGTAAACAGAATTTTTTTTTCTCTTGGTGGAAAAATGGACACTGAAAATGTAACCTCAGACCTCCAAAAGCTGTAGAATCTTTGATACAATATTGAAACCTTAACCTTTTGCATTTATGGGCCAAACTGGTTGAGAAACCCTTTAAAGTAGTTAAAAACATTTTAAAGTGCCACAAAGAAATATAATCTGCAGTAAACTGAGTGTGAATGACAGCTTATTTTATAGAAATGGATTATCATCAGGCACTATTTGAGCTCGCATTGAGTTAAATGTTCAAATGTTCAAAGTGACCTGGATGCAGTTTTGGAGAGACTCAGCTTATGTTTGTGGTTGTGTAAATATTAATATAAGTTTGGATAAAAAGTAAATTTCTGTTTTTAAGGGTTGTTATATCATCTTTGCACTTTATATGTAAGTTCTTAAATTCCTCTTGGGCTCCAAAAAAGTTCTAGTAGTTGTTTTCAGTGTCGTCCCCTCAAGTTATAGACACATCACAAGCTCATGATGTTGCTGTTTAAGGCTCCGTTGACTGTCACACACATAAAGTTGGATACACTTCAGCATGTAACGCAGCTCTGTCAAGTTGACCAAACATTTATGGATGTAGTATTGCAGTATTATAGTAATGAGGATTGTTTTAATTGATCTAGCTGCATTCTGCATATTCAGTTAGTATGTGATATAAACTTTGCTCAGCATACTCTGAACATCCATTTTCATCCATATGTGGACAGTAATGCATGTGAACCATTGTCATTTACCATGCAGTTTACTTTTTGATCCTTGCTGGTGATAAAATGTATGTACAGCTTTGGATGAATTATATTCATAAATATTCAATTAAAGGCAAAAAATAGAGGGGACATTATTATTATCATTATTATTATTAGTTTACAGTGTAATTCTGTGCTACTTTCAGCTGCTGCCTTACTCACAGGCGTTCAGCTCCACATTTTTACACTGGATTTCTATTCCTGGGATCAAACTGGGGATCTTTTGCTTCGATCTCTGCCCGGCTCCTTGTTGCTGGAAGGACAACAGCACACACTTTACAACCATCCATCTGGTTTTTAGGCAATATATAACTTTGAATAATAAAAAAGCAGAGCTACTGCTTTAAAAAGGATTTTAAAAAAATTGCAATACTTGACCTTACTAGATTCCTCATAAAACATTTAAAATGTATGTTCCAATAAGCCATTACTTTAATGTATGTTTTTCTCCCTTTCCTTTGATGGCTGCTTGTCATTTCCTTTGTGCAACATTGTGATATTTCACTACATTCACTACTAGTCAGTATTCTATTGTATTCAGTGGAATTTCAAAGTTTTACCACGTTAATCTGTCCATGGTTTCATCTACCTGAAGGGTAAACTTTTCAGAAGGATGTTTGTTAGAAGGATTTTACATGAGCATATATTTTTCAGCAAGATACATTTGTAAAAGAAGTGGCCTTGAGACATCCCTCCTCTAATTCATCATGCTTTGTCCATGCTGTACTATTCAGATATGAGTTATATTCTACCTTCCCCACCGTGGACCTACTGTTGAAGCTAACAGTCAATATCCTTGCACTGCTTTTGAATCTTTGCTCCAGACCTGTTCTGTTCAGCAGGAGTGAAGGCAAGGACGAGTGCACCCAGCTCCAATGATCTGTCCTTGGCTCATGCTGCGTTTATTGTTTCAAAAAATAAACGAAGTCTTGTAAGACTAAAGCAGAGTTACTACTGCTTTCTGCATGTATTAAGTTCTCTCTTGATGAATACACTGTGGAATCAATGCACCGTTGTGGGTTAACACTTTGCAGCGCTACCCTTCAGGTTTAGGTTTAATTTACCGGATGATTTGGTTCACCAAAGAGAAAATGCTTTATTGTTAAGGTGGTCCTACCTGTGAGTTGTTGCTCTGCTTTTACCTTGGATGATAGAAGCAGTGTTGAAACATACCTGGTCAGGTGCCTTTCTTGTCTATCACAACCATGAGGTACTTAGGCTGCTTTTGTCTTCAACAGCCATACGGCCACATATCTGCACAACACTTACTTTACAATTTGCTGAAAGTATGTGCAGGTTCACAACCACTTTCTTTATTTACGTCCTCACTTTCACTTCAGCGGCTATCATAAACGTTTGTCGTCTTTCCTCGTGATACCTGACTGAGCCGATATGTGCTCGAGCGAAAATAATTTTGATTGCCTCCGTTCTTGATTATTATTTGAAGCTTACACCTTTTCAGGCAACTGACCTAGACTGGGACTTTTGTGTTGTACTCACATGCCACAAGGGCTAAAATGCTTAAATAATGTGTCAGGTAAGTATTGTATTATTGGCCCTTAGCCTCAGCAGCAGGGTTTACAAACAGCTATATGGCTCTCCAAGGCCAAGCACTGGCCTTGCACTAGAGGCTTAGCACTGAAATGGAGGTATTCAAGCTTAAAGTTATTCATGTCAAGTAAGGCCCACAAAACCCTTCCATACAACCCATAAATCTGATATTTTGATGGAAATACCAGACATTTCATGAGTGCTCTAAAGGAGCTTTTTCACTCAGTTAACACTTTGACACAGCTCACCACTTTCACACTATTTGTTCCATGGCTTCTCTTCCTCTCCAGTAGGTAACACAGCAGGGCAAAAACGTTAAGACTGAACGCCCTGCACTCCACAGCTCCTCAAATTCACAATGCACTGTTGTCATTTAAGGAACGGTAATATTCATCAGTGTGTAGAACTGGGCACTTTGTTGGAAAACAACTCATCCCTCTACTTTGCTTCACATCTCTTAAAGGGGCTATAAACTCCTATTCATTCGCCTTAACACTGAGGACTTGGCGATCTAATGCTAAACCTCTCCAAGTGCATGTGTTTGTGAAGAAAATGTTCTAAGCCTTTCAAATTGATAGGACTGGCTATCATCATGTATGAGTTCCAGCCATCCAAGTGAGCCCTCAGCTTTAATTAAACTTTTTTCAAAGTGTATCTTCCATGAAATCAACCTAGTCTCTCTGGCATTCGTGTGTCAAGAAGCTCTCCCTCTTTTTCGCTCGAGTGGTCGATACATTAAAACTTGAACTGATTGATTTCAGAATGCTTGTGCCATCAGTGTCCTTACGCTGCCATTAACTACATCTGAAGTATCTTAGTCATCAAGCTTTAGGCCAGGGATTGATAATAGCTTGACCGCCGGGGCCTATCTTACCCATCCTTTTTCAGGAGGTCTTGTATTTAGCACCCAGAGCACTTGTGGCAAAACTCAAACAGCACAAGGGTATTCACAGAGCAGCTGAGTGGAAAGCTTTTTCTCATTCCTCTGAACCTCATGAATATATTCCAACTCTAACCAACTACTTTGCCTTAATGTGGAATTTCATCAAGGTATGAGGCCAATTTATTTATTTGTATTCTCAGCTTCTTAGTGATACTCTTGAACACGGTGATGACAGGCAGGATAATCTCAGTCTTTCATCAGCAAAGTGGCCCTGCACAAAACCCATCAGTAATGTATTCGCTATTGATTGATGGTCGCTCCTGCACTACTAGGCAACACCATTATTATCATGCATAGATTCCAGACTGCCCACAATAAAATCATTGTCTTGATTTAAGTCATCCACCCCTGAGGTGTCATAATAGCACGACTGGTATTTGCCTTGTATTGCTTTCTTCCTCGACAATTGCCGGGATTCCCTGTTATCATCTTTACACCAGCCTAATACTCTTGCAACCTTTCATGCAGGAGACAAAGCTTTGTTTACACAAAAATGCTGCCGGTGTATACGTGCAACAGGTGCAAAGATATGCTAAAGATAACAGACATTTGATTGCATTTTATTTTTTCTAAGAGCAGATTCTGAATTTAAGTGAATAATTTAACATTTTGGGGACCAAACTGTTTTGGGTTTTTTTTTTTTACTTTGTGCTATATTTGAAACTTTTAAGCTTTTATTTTGACTCATGTTGTCAAACTCTGACTTGTGATTTTATTCAAAAACTAAAAGTCGTAAAAGTTTCCACAATTATAACAAACAGTTAAAAAAAACATTTGTTGGTTTTCTAATTGTTAATGCCATCAAAAGATTCTGTTATTATCATTATGTTTATTATTATTATCTGCTGGGTTGTACTATGCTGCTATTCTCCTGAACATGGTACGTGTGACATTTTCTCTGTTCTCACCGTTGCGCCCGTTTTCAGTGTCGACACGCGTGGCTCTATGTTGCAAACATTATGCTCGTAGTGCGCCTCCTGGGAGCTGCCCGGGTCTCGAATCATTGTGAATTACTGTGACCTTGGTTATCAATCATTGTATCAGGGTATCTAATGTAAACGCAACCGTGGTGTGGATAACATGCCACATCTGCTCTCTGGACTGTGCTGCTTCTTGGTTACCAAGCGATTTATTAGAGCGCACTGTGTGAGGGATAATAGGTCAAGGTATAAGGATCAACTAGCAACGCTTCCATAGGCATACAATTATCTCTTAAACCGGCTGTTGTAATATTGTTATTCACCAACAGATAGTTTTGTGTCCCCAAAGCATTTCAAAGAGGGAAAACTAGTTGTGTAGCTTAAAAGCGCCCTCCAAGGGGAGTTGTGTTTGCGCTCAAGACCAATTTATTGCCGATGAACATATGGCCAATATTTTGTCTCACGTCATAGCAAGGGGAAAACAAACATCATGCAATGTTAGCGAGTCAGCAAGAGCAGAGCCACTTGGCCAGCTATGCAAACGCTCTTGGACAATATGAGAAGAGGAGCACTTGCTTTCTGGGTATATAAACCACATCAGGCTTATCTCTGCACGCACTCCTGACTCCCATTTGAAGATATTTCATTAACTCTGCGCGCTGTCTTAACGCTGGCAACACATTCAGCCCCCCTCCAGTCTAGGTAAGCGCACTGGATGCTCCAGGCAGTTTATACAGTATTTTCTCTTGTTACAGCTTAATAGACGCTGCTTATTTTCTGTTACTGCTGATTCATGCACGTGAGCGCGCACTTTGGTCTTTAAATTAATAAAACGCTGATCTTAATGTGTTTTAAATACAAGAATGATGCAGCCAGGCCTGTGTGTTTTCAGCCTACAGTAGCTGGTGATCATTACGCGTTCACTTGGGCAGACTGTGCTCTTTTCAGCATTATCATTGCGTGACACTTAGAGAAAGAGGCCTTCACCTTCACACTCAATTGCTCAATCGGGAGAATTGAGGTGTCATCTGGAGATGACTAAGAGTAAAATTAAAGAAAATATTTTAATACGACAGATGTTCTTGTCCAAGAGTCAACAAAAGGCGCACACATTGACCCCAATGATGCAAAAAATTTTATTAAATTTTTTTTTTAAAAAAGCTTCCACAAATGATGCGCTCACAAAGTTACACCAAAGCCGAGCCAAATTCTGTGCTCGAAGATAACATCTCTGTGCTTTACCTGTCAGAAATCCTGCGTTTGGTCCTCGTATGATCAAATGTTTCTTTTCTGTGCACCTATGAGCACCGATACTGGCAATCATAAGTTGCCTAATTGTAAGCACCCCCTGTTGTTTCTTAATTTTGCCGGTAGAGACCGCTAGAGCTCTACAGATGTCAACAGCTGTTAACGTTATTACTGCTCTCGCACACTAGCTGCTTAACAAGGAGGACAAGTTGTCTGTACTTGTGCCATCTACAGCGGGCCAGATCAAGTTTTCGTGGAGAGGATGATTTACTTATTTATTTATTTTATTTTTGTTTATTTATTTGTTTAATTGTTTATTTGACAATAATATTGTTCGAGGCTTTACAAATTGTCACTTTGGATTTATGTGAAGAAGCCTTGGAGATTTCTAACTATTCTCCCTCCTCCCTGCCGGTGTCAGAGCGATGTTGAAATGGGAAGTGATTAAAAAATAATAAACCCCCTTTTAGCAATTTGTCTTACATAGAAAAAGATTAAGGCGAATGGGAAAGCGTGGCATGAAATTCACCGTTACAAATAAACTGGTGGTTTAACAAATGAAGGCATCTCCTCGGGGCATGGGCGCCTCGCTATAATCTCGCCATGACATGTTTAATCATTAGAGAAAAGGAGACGAATAAAGACTTTGTGCCCGGGGCGGGGGGAAGGTGGAAGGATTTCTGTTTCTGTTTTCTTTTCTTTTTTTTTTTCTTCTTCTTTTTTTTAAGAAAAAAAAGGAAAAAAATCGGGCTCCAGAATGATTTCTGCCCTCGAGCCAAGTCTCCCCGGGCCACGGCTTAGCCCCCATAAATAAACTGGACCCGGCTCTACCTGAATATTATATATAGCCTTTTAATCATAGAGGGAGGAAATCGGTCTTGTCAGTCTGTACATTTATCATAGGCACCCTGAGGCAGGCGGGGTTACCTTTATCAAAGACTACCTCACTG